>NC_041809.1:32502004-33857837 GCF_900964775.1 Scleropages formosus | reverse complement strand
TTTATTTAGATGGTATTACTGGGTAATTCAGTACAGAAGGAAGGATTTTCGAATGGAAAATGTCTCTATGAAAACAGAATTATTACACACATCGTCTGAACCGCTTGTCCCATACGGGGTCGTGAGGAGCCGGAGCCTAACCTGGCAACACGGGGCGTAAGGCTGGAGGGGGAGGGGACGCACCCAGGACGGGACGCCAGTCCGCCGCAAGGCACCCCAAGTGCGACTTAAACCCCAGACCCACCAGAGAGCAGGACCCGGCTCAACCCGCTGTGCCACCGCACCCCCCTGAATTATTAAAAATAATTAAAAACCGGCCCCTAATTTGGCATTGACTTCATGATGAAAATCTGATACTTCATCATGACCGTCCTTCTTAAATTTAAGTGGCTGTAAGTGAGATGAATGTAAACATCAAGAAAAGTTTGAATTTTGTTTCGGCCCTTTATATGGTGACTATCTTGGATTTGGTGGTGTACCCTGTAAGAGAAGGTAATTCCACACAGGTTGGTGATTGATTTACATTTACGTTGATGCTTTGTGTTTAGGATTTACAAGTACCAAGCCCATGGCTATGCCTTCAGCTCTGTGGAGGAGCTCCTGCACTCCCTGGGGGGCACGGGATTCCTCAACATGACCCGTCGCTCGCTGTCGGAGTCCTTGCTCGAGCTGGGTGTGTCACAGCGCTTTATTGAGGAGGTCATTGCCCCCATCATGAGGGTGAATGGGCAGAACATCAGCATCCCTGCCTTTGTGGGTAAGCTGGGCCGCTAAATCTTTCGACAAGACTTCTAACCATGGTGACAATCAGTGCTTGTTCACTTACATATTTCCCTCTTTGTGTTGTCATGTACTCATTTAGCTGATGGTCTACTCCCAAGCGACTAACAGTGTTACTCTACCTACGATTATTTACCCGTTTATACAGCTGAGCAGTATTTACTGGAGGAATTTAGGGTACCTGCCTTGTTTAAGGGTACTACAGCTTGAGATGAGATTCGAACCTGTAACCTTTGGTTCTAAAGGCAGCAGCTCAAGCCGCTACTCTACCAGCTGCACCTGTCGTGTTTAATTATACATTAATAAACTGTCTGTGCGCAGTTTTCATGTTCTCCTTTCATTTGTGTGGGTCCACAGTCCAAACCCATGTTTCTATGAGTGTTTGAGTGAATGAGTGTACGTGTGCAGTTGCCCTGCAGTGGGCTGTTGTCCCGTCCAGGGTGTACCCTGACTCACACACAATGCTCCCAGGATAGACCCTAGACCAATATGACCCTAACTGGAAAATGAGGTTATAGATAATGTCGGGGGGGATTGAATTTCTACTGTATAAGGAAAATTCAGTTGGGACACTCAATATATATTGAAGTTACTGCTGAAAAGCTTCCGTTATGGCTTGTAATTGATTTAAAAGGTAATAAACTTCAATTGAATAAGGAGCCATTCCTGCTTCTCTTTATGAGTCTTTCATTAGCTGGTAGCATAGTGGTTAGTGCTGCTGCCTTTGGGTGCAAAGGTCATGGGTTTGACTCCCACCTCGAGCTGCGGTACCCTACAGCAAGGTACTTGGTCCAGTAAAATTACCCAGAGGTACAGATGGGTAAATAACCGTAAGTAGCTTAACATTGTAAGTCACTTTGGAGAAAAGGGTCAGATAAATGTGGTGTTATGTTTTTACTCTTAATGTTTAGGGTTTGCTTTGTCTCTGACAGGTGCCATGTCACTGGCTGGGGCGCAGGGTAACCTCTGGGCTGTGGAAGGGGGTAACAAGCTGGTTTGTTCTGGTCTGGTGAAACTGGCGAAGGCCAACCTCATAAAGGCTCACGTCACGACAATATCGCCACGCGCAGCAGGTAGGTCCGATGGCCGCTGTGTTACGATTAAAACATTAAGCCTGGCATGTTCAAAGGGGAACACAGATCTAAAATGTAGTAAGTGTTTCAATTTGGGACAATACTTTGTTTTGTGTTCATAATCATTTGGTGATTAGTTTAGTTTAAAAAAAATAATAAATAAATAAATAAAGAAATCTTAACACTTAGTGTTACTGGCATTGACCTTTTTAGGGGAGTCAAGTCTATACCAGCTTGACTTCACGTCACCAGAAGAAAAGGGTTCGGAGCTTTACGACATTGTGGTGGTGGCCACGCCTCTGCAAGCGGGGGTCAGACCGAGCATCTCCTTCGATGGCTTTGAGCCGCCACTGCCCGAGATCACCGGTACTTACCAGCAGACCGTGGCCTCCATCGTTCACGGCTACCTTAACTGCTCCTACTTTGGCTTCCCGGACCCAAAGCTCTTCCCCTTTGCCAGTGTGCTAACCACCGACAACCCAGGGCTGTTCTTCAACAGCGCCGCTAGCCTCTGCCCCGTGAACATCAGCGCCGGGTTCCGCCGAAAGCAGCCGCAAGAGGCCGGCATCTACAAGGTCTTCTCCCAGAGGCCACTGGGCAAGGCGGAGCTGAAAACGCTATTCAAGTCCTACTACTCGGTGCAGGTAACAAGCTGGCAGGCGTATCCCCACTATGGCAGCACCCAAGGACTTCCCCTGATTATCCTACATGATAATCTGTACTACCTCAATGGCATAGAGTGGGCTGCCAGCGCAATGGAGATGAGCGCGGTGGCAGCCAAGAACATTGCTCTATTGGCGTATCACCGCTGGAACCGTCAGCTGGAGATGACTGACCAGAAGGACTTGATGCACAAGATTAAGACCGAGCTCTGACCCCAAGGCTGAGCTCTTGTCCTAGGGAGCAAGGGAAGGAGCCGGTGCAGAATCATTCCCACGATTGCTCATGAAAAAGGTTCCTGCTAAGGCCTCTTTAAAGCTCTTTGTGGCTTATTTTTGTTGGGTTTTTTTTTTTTTTTTTTTTTTTTTTTTGGGGGGGGAAGTCTTCATGCTGTGTGATACATTGCCATGAATTCTGACTGTGGAACTGCATCTCTCTCTTTGAACCGAACAGGAAATTTTGTTTATTTGAAGTGGCTTTGAATTCAAGCTACAAAGTGCAACTATACTGTAAAACTACAACTAAAAAAACAAATCAGGGTGATTCACTGCAAATACTTCATTAAAGTGTTTTTGTGGGTCAGATTCAATGTTAAGTCAAACAAAAGTGTGAATTGCAGTGTCACTACCGTTACTGTCAAGGCTATAAAAATCAGACCTTTATCATTTCTGTTTTTACCTACACTGCTAATGACATGAGCTTCTAACAGAAGCCATGTTGTTAATTGCATTTGTTTTCTGTTTAATATACATGGATTAAGACAGTAAAAAAAAAAAAAAAATTAAAACTGATTTCTGGCCTAATCAAAATCCTTATCCACTTAAGAAGATAATGGAACACTTGCTTTGCTATGGGATGAAATTTAACACGTTTACAAACAAGGTGTCAATAATATTCTAGTTCTTCCAAAGGACTCTATTTTTAATTTTGTGTTATGTTGGTTTTTTTTTTTTTAAAGAAACACATTTAGATTGTTGAGTAAATATGAAGGCGAAAACAGAAATTCAATTCTGAATGTCTGCAGTTAAAAATTATAGTACTATAAATAGAGGTTTTTGGAAGTAACTATTTGTACAATAGAATTTTATCGTAATCTGGTTAGGTTATTTGAAGTAGTTCTCCTGCTTATATAGTACGTGCAAAACCAGAGGTGGCTGGTAGTCTAGTGGTTAGCGGTGTTACTTTTGGCCCTTAAGGGCACCGCTTCAAATCTCCCCTCTCACTGTAGTACCCTTGAACAAGGTACTTGCTCTAAGTTGCTTCAGTAAAATTACACTGTTGTATAAATGGGCAAATAATTGTAAGTTGCTTTGGAGAAAAGTGGCAGCTAAATAAATTAATATTCTGCAAAGTGTCTGGAATCTTTCTGCCTGTAGGCCTCTTAACATTTATCTGACACTTTTCTCCAAAGCAACTTGCACGTTGTTGGTTACTAATTTTGAAAAGTTTGGGTCACGTTCAGTGACTCGTTTCAAGAGCTCCAAACGGTACGAGCACGTTTTTCCTCATTCGCACATTTGTAACAACTGTGCTTAGTCGTCCCGGTTCTAATGGCCAGTGAAATCTCGCAGCCGCTACTCTCGCGAGAACTTGAGGCCATCTGATGTCGCCGGAAGTGAGCGAGAAGCGTGTTATAATTAGAAGTACACAGTAAGACATGTGAATTGTAATAGTCTTCATAATCTCAATAAATTCCTGTTGCGTCTGCATTTGCACAGTGTACTGTAATGCTTTATGTGACGAGAGTATAAGTTTAGCTGTACTTATTCAAAAAGTTTATCTTTGTGCCGTAACGTAACTCACCATATTACTAGTAGTTTGAACTTCGATGGTACATGAACTAATCTGAAACCAAACATAACATAACTTCTTCATGTCACATTTTTGGGTCTATTACTAGTCCCCTAGTCCACTCACCATTATTTATGTTAATAATTATGTTAAACTAAACCCAATTACTGCGTCTAGATTCACCCAACCATCACTAGAGGCCGCTGTTTCACAGGTTTAACTTAAACCTGTTCTGTGCATAGTTTAGCTGAGGTTTAAGGACAGACAGCCACAATTTAGATGTATCTCAAGCTCAAGTATTTAAATATTTAAAACTTTAAAATCTTTCACCATCTATGACGCTATTTGGTAACTCCGAAATAGGTCTGAACAACAGACACAGCAGTGTTGTGTAATTAAATACATTTAAAATTTTAAGGCACGTGTCTTCATTTCTAAAGCCGGTGTTATATTGATCAAGGGTTTTCAAAACTCTAAACACACTGGTCTGAGAAGTTAAATACACATGTTGAGCAGCCATGCGATAGTGAAAGCAGAAGTCTTGCAAAGATGACAAGTGTTTTCACTGCAGTTTAACACCTGGTTCATTCAATTTACTTGAGGGAACTGTTTCATTTCAGTCTAATATGTTCTGTAGAACAACTTATTGTGAAATTATCATTTACCCAGTTATATAGCAGGGTAACCTTGTTGGGACATTTGAGTAAGAGCCTTGGTCAAGAGTACTGCAGCAGGAGGGGAACTTCAACCTCTAAGGATCTTCAGACTCTTAACCATAACAACCTTCTAAAACACAAGAATTTTTGAGGATTCATCTGTAGTTTAGATTCTAAGTAGAATTAAAATGTATTTAGAATTAATGCTTAATAATGTGCTGAAATATATAGTACAGTATACATTTATATTTTTTTATTTAGCAGATGCTTTTGTCCAAAGTGACTTCCAATGAACTCTATGTAGTGCTATGAGCCCACACACCTTATTCATCGCAGTGACTTATACTGCTAGATACACTACTTACACTGGGTCACTCATCCATACGTCAGTGGAACACAATCTCTGTGTCACTCACACACTATGGGGGAACCTGAACAGCATGTCTTTGGACTGTGGGAGGAAGCCAGAGCACCTGGAGGAAACCCACACAGACACGGAGAGAACATGCAAAGTCCACACAGTCTGAGCGGGGATCGAACCCACGTCCTCTCGCACCACCCAGGTGCTGTGGGACAACAGCGCTACTATATAAATTAAATATATACTAATTATATATACCAGATATAATTCATAGTTAAAGGAGTTAAAATGCAACTATTTTATAAACTATTAATTGAACAAATCACTCCAGAGAAACAGGTGGTAGCGAAACCAGTCCACATTACACACACACACGGTCTGAACCACTTGTCCTATCGGGATCGCAGGGAGCCTGAGCCTAACCCGGCAACAGAGAGCGTAAGGCTGGAGGGAACACACCCAGGACAGGACGCCACTTTGTCGCAAGGCACCCCAAGCGGGACTCGAACCCCAAACCCACCGGAGAGTAAGACCCGGTCTAACCCACTGCGCCTCCTCTCAGTCCACATTATCAATTAGGAATTTAGGGTGCGAGGGCACGTGGCCACCGGAGGGCTCAAAGTGAGCGGCAATTCCAGGAGGACATGAGTGAACTTGGATGAACCGGAGCACCCTCACCTCTCACTAGATATCATTATCATATGGCCATATTCTTATTTTATGGACTCTCACCCTTAATTATGTAAGTTATGTTCTTTATTTAATCGGACCGTAAGGCGTATGGCAGCGAGCGTACAGCAGTTCGGATGTTGCGCTGAGTGCCAAAGACGGGTGCGGACCGTCCTCCAGGCTCCGGGCACAACGGCTCACGCGAGCTGCGTGATACACGGGAGCGCGCGCCGCCGCGACGCGCCTTGTCACTGCTTTCCTGCCCCGCAGCTTTCGACGCGCTCTGGCACCTTTTCCCACTGTCAAACCACCGGTAAATACAGGAAAAGCAGAATTGAGACACACGTTTCACCACTCCGAAAGCAACTCTAGAGCCAGAGGGGGCGGAGAAGTATGGAGAACAGCACGCTCGTCGTCAGCGTGGTGGTAACGGTGTTTTGGTGCTTCGTTGGAGGCGTTTTACCATGGTTCATCCCCAGAGGACCGAACAGAGGGTGAGTATTAGTGCGGAGTTGTAGTGCAACTTACACTCAGCGAGTGCTCTCTTTTAACGGAGAACCTCGACGTTTTCATCAGAACGTGGTTTCTAGTATGTACAGCTCGAGCCGCCCGTTGCGTTGTTGCGTTGGTGCCTCAGAGACGCAGCGAACTGTTGTGTAATAAAAAGTTAGCGACGTGTTCCTGTGTTGCGCAGAAAATCGAGCCTCGCGCATGCTGAACGATTCTTGCTTCGTCTGTAAATCGCAGTTTCACACTTAAAACACTTTTCTCGTGCCTTTTTTTTCCCCACTTATCAGACGCGGGAGCCCTGAACAACGATGAGGCGACGGGACGACGTCCGGCCTGTCCCGCAAACGGACCGAGGGGCGCGTGCACGCTCGCCGTGCGTCACTTTACGTGGTCTCGACGTAGCGCGAGCGAGCTTCGCATTATGTCCCAGGATAAAAGAGCGAGAATGCGTCTCCGCGTGTAATAAACGCGTCGGCGGACGAGCGAGTGGTCATGCATGGGCCGGGTGGTCTGACAGGTGGGTCCAGACCAGTGGCTCGTCTCTAGTCAGTGGTCCGGCACCCCCTGGACGGCATGTATCCAGGTTAATAAATACTGTTTGTACACATAATAGAACTTGAGTAAAGTGAATATTTTACATGCATGTAGTACATCATAAGAGGGGAAAATCGAATTCATCAATAACTTGTTTTTATGTAATTGTCATAACCCGTATTTAAATATTGTATATTACACACAAATGTATATAAACAAATGAACATTCACATTTCAGAAATGAATTTTATACACAAATGTATACTTCAGCCATTGAAAGGCCTGAAAACTAAAATTATTTTGTTAGAGGAACCAGTAGAAACATACAATTTACTATGTGGACACAATGTGTTTCATATAAAATGTTAGTATGAGAAATACAATTATTCTTAAATGTTCTATGAATAAATGAAACTTTTATTTAGCCAGGAAGAAATCCACTTCAGTTGTACCCAATACATACATAGACACATGCCTAAACAAACATGTAAAATACAAAATAAATATAAACAAGTCGAATAGGTACAAAAGTCATAAGGGAATGAATACACTTGTATGAGAATGGAAGCAAGGGAGGGTTGGATTAACGTGATGATGAGGGAAGTGAGGTGGTTCAGGGTGTGGTGGGACACAAAGCTCAGAGCCCCCCCACAAAAAAGTGCAAGCTGACTGTAGACTAATATATTACATATACACAAAAAATAAATGGCAGGTATGCATTGATTCTCAGATACAACTTTAAAAAGCAAGGGTTTTAATATTTTCTTCAAGATTTTTTTTTTTTTTGGGTAAATTTTGACACCCTAGCCCAGTGCCAAGGTTATCTTGATCATAAAACTTGCCCTGAATGGGCCATGGCACCCTCAGCATCTCAGTGCCAGAAGGCGTATAGCACTATTAGCATTATCTTGTGTTTACCTGACACTTAGTGTATTAGATACATTGCACTGAAATACTTAGTTATCACCTACTCTCTAGCACAGTTTAACATATTTGTTCACTCAAGTACTGTATACAGATGCCAAGGGCAATTCACACGAAACACAAGTCTTTAGACTGTAGGAGGAAAGATGCACTGACACGGGGAGATCATTCAGACTAATCTGAAACTATGTCCGAGACTTCTCATTTCGATTGTGTCCATAAGATGAGATATATACACTTGCATTACATTTACAGTTATTTAGAAGAGCCTTTTCTCCAAAGCGATATACAGTACAATTCAGAGTAAACAAAAGTGCATTTCACCAACAGATGGTGAGACAGAGATGCAGAGATGCTATTCACAAATAAATTAGTCCAGCACCACATTACAGTTGTAAGCAATAAAATTCTTGCTAATCTATTGATAAAACATCCTTTAATGTGAGCTGTCTAAAGACTGACTGAAGCACAGTGGTGGAAATTATCATTTACCATGATGAATAGACTTCCCTTTTCTTTGCAGAGTCATCGTTACCATGCTTGTATTAACAGCAGTGTGCTGCTATCTTTTGTAAGTATGACTCATGACCTTTCACTCTGGGGAGGGGTGGCAAGAAGCCCCCCGCACAAGGCATTTTTTCAGATTTATTCTCCTCTTTCACTTATATTTAGCTGATGCTTTTTTCCAAAACAGCTTATAAATATTTACCCATTTATAAAGCTGAGTAATTTCACAGTAAGTACATTGCTCAAGGGTACTACAGGCAGAGGTGGGATTTGAACCTGCAACTTTAAGGAGAGGTAGCAGCTCTAACTACAGCACTAACAGCTGTCCCTGCTACTTCTCTTCTGACTTCTGACTATAACATTATTTCCTTGTGTGTCGAAACATATTGTTACATATTTAAATTAAGTTAAATACACTTTTAATGGTGCTAGATCTTATATTGTTCCTCCTTGGGTCAATTGTGCTAGGAAAGGATACAGTATAAAAATGAATTAAACTGAGTTTAATTCAATTAAAACAGATGGGTTCAGCCCCATGCCAGGCAGCCTCAAGGATGCATACTGTTTAAGTCACAGCCTTAACTTTAGCTATAAGATAGAGGGGGTTAAATTTGTGCAGCATGATGATAGTGATTTGGTATTAGTAAATAAATTTTAAAACATTTTCATTAAAATAGACATGTTTTTTCCATTTTAAAAATTTGGAAAAGTGGCTTTTGCAGAGTGCTTTATGGAATGCTGTCTTTTTTCAGCATATCTGGCATGTAGGCTGAGGACATGAATGTGCAACTTCAAGTGTTCTGCAATTGTATGGACTGCTAAAGGAAAAAAAATCTTAGAAGACACAGAAGTAGATATCTGCCTCCATCACATTTGTGTAGACATGGTTGCATAACTTAGAGGTACATTTTCCTACCTTGAAAACAATTTCTCATGAACCGTTTGAATTGGAACAGGTGAGAAATCATGGAGGTGTTTGACTATATGTTTTATGGGTTATTTACACTAGAGGGCAGTAAATGCCAGGTAAGATTCTGCATTATCATTGTCTGTCTAATTTTTCAATTTTTAAGAAACTGGGGGGGTATCCATTTTTGATTAAATGGATTAAATCGATGTATTTAATTAATTAAATCATAATAATAAAGCACCATGTATGATTAAGGATTTGGTTTTCTATCAATTTGTTTAGATTTCTGTGCTTTGGTAAATTAAAGATTTTGTTTGTATTGGTTACATTTGAAAATAATGAATAGTTATCCAAAAGTGTGGTGCTATAATGTGCATTTGTAAGTTACCTAGTAGAGTTGGAGAGCTCAAAATGCCATGTCTGTTGATGGCAGTACAAAAAAGTGAAGTGTTCTTCATTGGGCTTTAGAAGTGGTGATTTTTGCTCGTTCTTTGTGCTCATGTTGATTATTGTACATTATGTGTCTTCTCATTCTTACCTCCTTATGTTAAGGAACAAAACATTATTCTTACATACATGGCTTAGGCTTGATACTGTGTTGTAAACTGGTTTTTTTTTGTTTTGTTCCAAAGCTGGTTGATTGCAGTGCTGGCACAGCTGAACCCATTGTTTGGTCCTGCGCTGAGCAACGATACCATCTGGTACCTTATTTACCACTGGCAATAAATTCATGGACTCCTCAGACCACAGGTGAAAGTGATGTGATTTTTCCAACTAAAAGAGGATAATACAAAACTTACTGCTATAAATTTAGTATTTTGTTACAACATTTTTTGGTTGAGCCGAAAATATTTGTCTATTGTCACAGGAGGCAGTCTTTAGTTTTGAATGCCCTTGTACACACTAAAAAAGACCCCCCCCCCCCCCCCCCCCCCCCACCTTCCCAGTTGTAGCTGCCTGGTTTATCAAGAGCAATTATTTTGCTGATTGATTTGACTTATCTCTTCATATGTGCTTTGCACTGCAAAAATAATGCTCGCAATTAACCTTTTTACAAAGATGGATGGTAAAGGTCAGAAAAACCTATGAAGATTCCCCCCCCCCCCCCCCCCCCCCCAAGGCTCTTTGAAAAACCAGACATCTGAAAACTGCAGGGCTTGTGTGAAACAAGTGAGAGGGTTCTTCTTGCTGAAAGGAGAAAACAAAAACAACACTGTAAAGTGTAAGCAGTTTAGATACACAAAGCTTCATTCAGATAGATTGTTTGGCAGTTTTATTCAATTCTGCTGAGTAATAGCTGTCCTAATTGGGTGAAAGGGTTGGTGCATAGCCCAGGGCCTCAGACACATTTTAGCAGACAGCGCAGTGCTGAGTCCTCCAGACTTTCCCAGAATGCACAAGAGCCTTAGAGCACAGGCCCTCCATTCACTGATGGAATCTCGGTGCATGCCATTATCCTCCTGCTGAAAACGTGTTTCGACACATGTGCCGAATTTCTGATGGATCATTGGATATGTTCGTTTTGCCCTCCTTGTACTTCGCTGAAACCTGCAGCTTAACTAGCACCACCTCTACTTTAGAATTGTTCACAGATGTGTGAATGGAAGCAGTTGATAAATTCCACTTGAAATATGCATTTCATTTTCAAAACTGTATAGAGCCAAACCTTCTGTTCACTGCAAGGTATTGTTCAGTGTAACCTGTATGCAGAGGAAGTATTCTTTTTCCCTTCTCTAAAAAACCCTGTCAATACACGTGTGCTCTTACGTAGTGCCAAAAGTATGAGACTAAATAGCGACAGTTCCACAGCTCTGTTCAGTTCCAGGTCCCTAAAATGGTATTAACATAAGCTTATTCAGATATAGAAATTGTATTTTTTTCTGTACTGTTTGCATTCATGGTTTCTGTACTTAATGTTTGGCTAATGTTTTGTAAACTTGCTTTGTACAATGGCTGCATGAATTGTATGAGAGGTTAATGCTTCAGAGAACATTTTTTAATTTTTTGATTTCCTCATTTCATTGTGACTTACTGCAAGGTATTTCTTAATAAAGTTGCAGCACCTGCTCAAAAAAAAAAACACCGGGACTTTAATTTCAGAAATGTTCTTTGGTGGAAAGGGTAAAATTGAACTAAAGATTTTTTTTTTTTTTTTTAACTAATACTTGTTGGTGTGTACTGTTAGCAAATAAATGTGACTCATTATAGTAATTTTTGGAGTTCATTATGTAGCCCTAATGATTTTGCAGTTTTAACTAGAGCTGTCATAACAAATGGAGAGGTAACAGTCCAGAGGGTGATGGCACTGATACTACGAGGCTGGTAAGTGGGTTTGCGCTCAAAGTTTCTCAAACAAAAAACAAGCCTTTGAACCAGTGTCTCCATATTCAGGCCCAGTGCATGATTAGTACTGTGCAACATGATAGCATTTTACAAGAAGTGAGCTTAAGAGCTGTGTCATCTGCTTCTACTAGATTCAGGCACACATGAATTCCCCTGTTCTGTTTCAATAATATCTGTATAATAAAAGACAGTGTTATTCATTTTAGATGAAAATATATGAGTGTGGCTGGCAGCCAACTACAGAGAGTTGTCTATGAGTTTGCAAAGTGCTCTGGAGCATGAAAAGCAATTATAGATGGAGTAGTGAGGGAGGTCTGGTGTAGCGATATGGAATTTAAACTTAAATTCATTAGTATATGACATTACTTGGTATCAGTGACAACATGTAGCATTTTACTCATTTAAAAAAATCAATGTATATGGTCAAGGTTAAGTTTTGGTTGGCAAACACTGGGAATGTGTGCATGATGATACTTTGCAGTCAGGGAAAAGTAGAAATGTATTCAATGTATTTCAATGAAATGCCCTCATAAAAGTCTAAGTAACGAGTTGCTTGAGTTTAAAAAATGCATTACATACTAAGAATGAAGCAGCAGGCTTTACAAAATATATTGCATAACCAAGGATGCCATTACATCATTCCCTATAAAATAGAGTGGTATTTACTTTAGCTTCCATAAGTGTATTGTTGTTGCTCACATTTTCGGTAAAATAAAACTTAATCTCGCAGCTCTTGTATTATTACAGGCTTATCCGAATTTTAAATAATATTTTTAAGTATTCAGTTGCAGGTTTTAAAGAGAATAACGAAACGCCGTTTGGGTCTCACTGTTTGGGAGGCGCAATCCGGCAGCGTTCGGGTTAATCGTCGAGCCGCGCTATGATTGGCCACGGTAGGGGCACGTGGGCAGGTGGGAGGGGGGAGTCACGCGCTTTCCAGGAACCCGTCAGGAAGAAGATAAACAAAACAAACCCGAGAGGCAGACAGCATGGACTCCATAGAAATGGCCAAAAACACAGCGATAAACGTGCACATACGCGGCTGAACACTGCGTGGATATTGGAGCGTGGCGTTCCTGGGTGAGCGACGCGCTCGTGTGACGTGCTTTTTGGAAGTGGTGGAAGAAAAGCGGCTCAGAGTCAGTCAGTGTTTGTTATTATTGCTGCTAATGTAGCAGCAGCTAGCAGCAGCCTGGCTGCAGCTGCTGAGCGAGCGAGGCGAGAGGGGAGGGACGGAGGCCATAGTTACTGAGAGCGGAATTGAGTTCCCCGAGTTGTGTTTTTGGAGGAGCTGCAGAACTAAATCACTCTGATTGCACGAATGACAGGTGATGATGTGCAGCACTTCATATTTTACACACACACACACACACACAGTCAAGGTATTAACGCGTTTGACTAGTGTCTCTCGCGGCGCCTGTTAGCCAAGGCAAGCCTGCCCACAACGACACGGACAGGTGACTTTCTCACTTGCTAACTTACCAGATTATAAATATTTAACTTATTACCTGGTTGGTGTAGTGTTTTTTCTTCATAACTTTGTCTGATATTCTCAATATGTTGCCGTGATCTGTTTCGTATTTTGGCTGCAGCCGCCTGCATTTCTTTCATTTTTGCTTTGTTGTTTGTTTGTTTGTTTGTTTGTTTGTTCGTTCTCCGGTGCGTTTGTTTATTTCGCGCCGTATTCAGCGATGGTTTTGCGCGGTTGTGTCGATTCATTCCTTGGTTTTCTGTCACAGTGCATCACACGGGTGTTTCTTAGTGTTGTTCTCCAGAACAGTTTGCATCCACGGAACACGCCCCCCTCCATATGTGCATCGTACTTTTTTTTTTTTTTTTTTTTTTTTTTTTTTTTTTTTTGATGGACCTGCTGCCGTTAAGAAACCACCCAGAATTGTTCTTACCTTCGTTTGGTTGTACAATCACAATGTAGCCATACCTCGTATTATTTGCTATACAAGACAAACTTCTGTGTTATTAAATAACTGTCATCTTATTTTGGCATGATGAGTCTCAGCGATAATAAGTAGTTGAATTTCCCTTCTGCGTTAAGTGTGTGCCGTTATTTAGTTGACTGTTTATTGTTTTAACTATTTATATAACGTGAAGGCCGTGGAAGATTGTTTGTTGATGTACAGCTAGCCACCTCAGCCAAGCATGACATCGTTGATGTTAGTAGGCAGAGAACTCCGCTTCTGATTGACGGCGAATTCATCCAATGAGGTAGTAGCTGGGCGGGAACTAGATGCCCATTTACCCAGTAAGAGTTTACCAATGTGTGGGCGTCGATAAAGTACGTCGGGATTGGTCGTGCGACGTCTCTGTCTGTCTGTGTGCGAAGGTCCATTTCGAGTTCAGAACTGCTGGTCAGTGTTAGTAGGTCAGGGCCGAGTGTGGCGGCGCTCCTCAAGTAAACTCGCTGCAATTAGTGCATCGTTCACTGCGCCCCTAATCCAGTTTAACATTTTCTGGAGTGCAAATCCCAGTTTGCTGTGGCCCTGAGCGCTGATCCGAAGGGTTACTGCGTATAGAGTTATAACGCGCGGTTTGTAGGTCATTGCCATGGAGACACAAAAGGCTTGTTTAGGTTGTGGGGCCTTCAGAAACGTGCCGCTTGTTTGCATCACTTCAAGGCCGAATAAGTGCCAGTCATCGTGAGAGCGACAGAATGAGCCCGTGAAAGTTTTTTTTTTTATTTTATTATTAAAAATGTAAATTCGAGATATTAAAAGTATCAGCGATTACTTATTATGTATCGCGATCGTAATGTTTACATATACAGCTTACATTCGTCACATGTAGCGCCAGCGTGGTCACGTGCTTTCTCCCAGTTCTGCTATTGGCTGGCTTTTGTTTGACTTCAACCCGTGTGAATTTAAGGCTAACTTTTATGCATTTTTTGAACCCACAAACCCTTATCATCTGTCCTTCCAAGCGTCTGAGATCATGAGTTTTTTTTTTTTGCACCGCAGTAGTTTTTCATACTGGGTTAGTGGGCAGCACACTGGCCTCATAGCTCCATATTTGTGTGTTGAGCCTCTTGGGCTTGGAACTGATAATGTGCGACCCTAAGCCTGATGTGATCAGTGAAGGATGCTGGAAATAGGTGGATGACCATGGTTCACATTGCTGCTGAAGTAAAGCAGTACCATGTTATACCATACCTCTCCAGTCTGGCCACACATGATCAACAAGATTGACAGCTGCACCTGGAAGCAGTTTGTTGTGGGGAAATAACAATGACCAGCTATTGCTGATCATCTAGTAAAGAACTATATAAAAAGCCTTGAGCTCACTCTTCTGGGCATAGTGGGATGATTGCTGGAGAGGTAGTGCAAAGTAAGAGTTTAAATTTGGTAGTTTTTCCATGGGTAGTGTAATGGTAGAACTGTTGCCTTTGGATCCAAAGATTGAAGGTTCAAATCTCCTCAACAGCAGTAGTACTCTTGAGCAAGGCACTTAACCTAAAATTGCTCTACTAAGAATTACTCGGCTGTATAAATGAGTAAATAATTGTAGGAGGATTAACCTTGCAAGTTGCTTTGGGGGGGAAAAGCATCAGGTAAATGTGCGACTGTAACTTACAGTTGATTTTGCAACCCAGGTGCTGTGAGAAACCAACACTGTTAGTTAAGCTGATCCTTTTCTCTGACACGACATGCAGCTTAGGGTAAAAGTAGGTTTTCGATGTATGAAAATCAGAAAGGTTACTTTGCATGCTCAGAAAAAATAATTGGTGTTTACTGTTTGTTACGTTTACTGAGCCTTATCACGTTGACATAAACAAAATATGCGGTTTTTCTGAACCACGGCTGCTGGGAATAATATGACATTCATCTGTATAGAAAAACTAAAGACTCATTTAGTGTGCAAATTCACATCTCCCTGTATATATTTTTCTTTACGTTTTTATAAGAATGCACCTGATTAAAGGGGATTTAGTCTAGACGGATCCCACCTTGGAGTTCGTGAACCTGTGGCCACAACAAGGCATAAATCAGCTTAGACAAATACAAATGGCTAAATCCCTAAAGATCTCCACTGGCTTAAGTGAGAACTTGTCTCTGTGCTGTATTATTTGGGCCTTTTAAGGTCCCTCTCGGAGCTATGAAAGCACTTCAGAGTTCTAAATTTGAACACTTATTAGAAAATCGTAGCTTTGTGTGGTTTTCATTGTCGTTGCTGTTAACAAATTTTTTTTTTTTTTCGGCAAGTTACAGTGACTGTCAAATGTACCAGATTGAATACAATTTCATAATTAAAGCATATTTTGATGTCTAGTTTTCTAATTAGTGTGAGCCAAATATCAGATTAAAGTTAACTGTCCTGGGAGCAGAAGCTTGGGAGATCTAACAAATCAGTTTTGTTGTGTGATTGTAGTTTCATAATTACTGTGTGTAATAAATCCTGAGGTTAATTGCATATCACAGATCGGTTAAGTGTGTGGAGTTTGGATGGTCTTTCCAGGTTCGTGGGGTGGGGGTTTCACTGGGTTTAGTTGATTTCTTTGTGTAATCCAAAGACGCGTTTCACGTGCGGTTGTGTGTGATTGTGTGTGGCTCAACTGTGATGGGCTGTCATCCGGTTGGGGTTGTACCCTCACTAGCTGAGTGTTTTATGCTTCTGGGTTAGGCTCCAGACCACTATGACCCTGCTTAGAACAAGCAGTTATCAGTAGTCAGTGAGAAAGGAGGAAGTCACTTAGCAAACTGATACCCTATACAGACATGCGCCCCTTAACATTTCGGGCAACGACTGACCACATATACCATGGTGGTGCCATAGGATTATAATGGAGCTGAAAAATTCTTATTGACCAGCGACTTCGTAGCCATTGTAACGCAACATCTTACTCGTTTTTGTGGTAGTGCTCCTGTGAACAAACCTACTGCGCTGCCAGTCCTATAAAAGTATAGCACATACAATTTATGTACAGTACATAATACTTGATGATACATAAACCAGCAACATAAGTGTTTATTTACTATACTGTACTTTTAATCATTATTTTACAGTGTACTTTTTCTACTTGTTAAAAAGCTTACTGTAACACGGTTTGCTGTGTTATGCCAGGAGCAGCGTCATAAATGTCGTGTTCACCACGTCTCTTGACTGAATCAAGGCTATACCATCTTGTTGTGTATAAGCACATTCTATGATTGAGGCTATATGATCTAGGTGGGTATAAGGACACTTTATGATCAAGGCTATACCATCTAGGTTTGTATAAATACACTCTATGATGTTTGCCCAACGACGAAATCGCCTAACAACGCATTTCTCAGAATGTATCCCTGTCATTAAGCGACCCATGTCTGTGTAATAAATAACTGAAGGTCCATATTGAAGCTCCATAATTAGCAGTAAAGGAGCTTGTTGCAGAAAGAACAATACATAATATCCAGTCTGCAATCAACAGAATTTCACATTTTTCTGTACAGCTTGTTGTATCCATTGATCCATACACTTTTCACAACTGCTTCTCCTGAGCAGGGTCGTGGTGGTGTGCAGCCTATCCTGGAAGCATTGGGCACAAGGCCTAGGGTGGTATACCCCTGGACAGTAGTTCTGTGCAGTGTGCTTCTTATATCCAGGATCTTGAAATATTTGATTGCTTTTAATAGTCAACTATTCAAATATTTTTTGCTGGTTTTCTTTTAGTTGTATCGTATTGTGTACATTGAGACCCTGGAAACCTCCTTGCTATAAGCAGAAAGAAAGATCAGAGGATATCAAATTTAGTTTGTGGGGAGCCACTTTATACCGTTCTTGCCCGGGTGCATTTGCCTTAATTGGTCCAATTAGTCCGTTGACAGGCTGCATAAAGTTGTTTTACGCATATTTCATACATTCTCGAAAAACCTCTTGAGTTGGTTTTTCTGTGTAAACTTTGTGAAGGAAAAATGTATTCAACTCCAAAGGAGATGATCGTAATATTCTAGTTAAGTGAAGTGATTCAAGCAAAGACCCGTATACAAATCATTTGATGCTCTTGATGCAGAGGAAGCACGAGAAGAGGATAAGTAAAATAAAATTTTCTCCTAAGTAGCTTTTTAAACCTTCCCTCCAGATGAAAATAAAGTCTTGCTGGGACAGATGTTTGTGGTGCACCTTGGTATCTTTTGGTTGATGAGGGGTACGTTCTGAGAAATGAGTCCTTAGGTGATTTTTGTCATTGTGCAATCATCATAGAATGTGCTTATACACACCTAGATGGTGTAGCCTCGATGCAGTCAAGAGACGTGGTAAACACGACATTTATGACGCTGCTGCCGGCGTAACACAGCAAACTGATTTACAGTAAGCTTTTTATAAATAGAAAGAGTACACTAAAATAAGGATAAAAAGTACAGTATAGTGAATACATAAACCAGTAACGTAGTTGTTTATTATCAAGTATTATGTACTGTACATAATTGTATGTGCTATACTTTTATATGACTGCCAGCGCAGTAGGTTTGTTTACACCACCAGCACCACAGACACGTGAGTAACGCGTTGCGGTACAACGTTACGACGTCACTAGTCAATAAGAATTTTTCAGCTCCATCATAATCTTATGGGCCCACCATCGTATATGCAGTCAGTCGTTAAGCAGTGCATGACTATTTGTGAGCTGCACTTTTCCTCTAGCTCAAGGGATTGGAATGACCAGTGACCTCACTTCCTTTCCTGTGAACATGGGCCAAGTCTTGGCTGCCTTCTGTTTAATCTCTTAAGGATCTCCAGACACTTCTTCCAGTTTGATATATATATAAGCCGGACACCTTTCTGGTTGCTCTTAGGATGGTGTAGCTGCTGTGATCGTAGGTAATCTCGTCTGAAGTCCCAGAAATTATGTAAAATGAAAACTGTGATATGGATCTGTTAAATGCAACATCTAGCAAGTGATGCTGTATAGCTAAGTAAACCATAGAATAGAACAATCTAAATCAGAGCTGCTCCCTTTGGGCCTAAAGGTTGCTGGTTCGAGTCCCACTACTAGCTGTAGTACCCTTGAACAAGATTATTACCCTAAAATGGCCCAACCGTTTAAATGGGTGAGTTTTAAAAACGTGCAGTGAGCAACTGGCTACTGTCTTCATGGACGTATTTAACACCTCCTTAAAAAGCTCAACTGGACCCACTTGTTTCAAAAACACCACCATCATCCCCGTTCCTAAGAAGAACAAAGTGAGCTGCCTTAATGACTATCGCCCGGTGGCACTGACCCCCATTGCAGTGAAATGCTTTAAGAGGCTGGGACACATGAAGGACACCATCCCAGATGCTCTGGACCCACTGCAGTTTGCCTACCGCTACAACAGATCCACTGAAGACGCGATATCATACACACTTCACACCACTCTGGCTCACCTGGACAATAAAAACTGCTATGCAAGGCTATTATTTGTCGACTATAGCTCGGCATTTAACACTGTCATCCCAACCAAGCTGATCCACAAACTACTAGGGTAGAGTGCCACATTGTGCAACTGGATCCTGGATTTCCTCACTAACAGACCCCTGCGTGTGCGGATTGGCAATAATACCTCCTCCCCGCTGACCCTCAACACTGGCACTCCACAGGGAAGCGTCCTGAGCCCAGTGCTATACTCCCTGTTCACACATAACTGTGTGGCCAGTCATAGCTCCAACACCATCAAAGTTTGCTGACGATACCATCATTGTGGGTCTGATCACCAACAACAATGAGATGGCCTACAGAAAGGAGGTGAGGCTCCTGGCAGAGTGGTACCAGGACAACAACCTGTCTCTCAATGTCAGTAAAACTAAGGAGTTGGTGATTGACTTCAGGCACCCATCTACATAGGACGGGACATTGTAGAGAGGGTCAACAGCTTCAGACTCCTCGGAGTCGCCCTCACTGCCAAACCCACATGAACTGAGCACACGCTATCAAAAAGGCCCATCAACGCCTCCACTTCCTCAAATGTCTGAAGAAAGCCAAGTGATATTGTCCATTATAGTCCTCACCACTTTCTACAGGTATATTACATTCTGGGGTGGCAGCTGCTCCATACAGGACAAGAAAGCCCTACAGAGGGTGGTCAAAACGGCTCGGGAAATCATCGGCACACAGCTACCAGCAGTACAGGACATCTACATCACACGCTGCCTCAGAAAGACGATGCGCATCACGAGAGATCGTCGTCACCCCACACGGGCACTTTTCTCTTCCCTGCCATCTGCAAAACGGCTTAGGTCTATTTGAACCCGCACAGCTAGGTACAGGAACAGCTTTTACCCCACTGCTGTAAGAGAATACAACACTAACCAATGTGCTACCTTTAGTAACTAGAGTTGGACTGCTCCACCCAAGCACATTGGTAAATTACACTGTCACTTAAGCATTCTCACTCTCACATTCTGAGTTCTCTGGCTGTCTACTGGTATTTTTGTTATTACTGTTACCATTATTTATTGCTGTTGCTGTTGCACTACTCACTGTCATTGTCATTGTTTTGTTTGTGCAGTATTTCTATTGTCCTTGCCCATAGTCCGTGGAGAAGCATTCAGGAAGATTTTCATGATACTTGTACATGGTACTTGTATCTATGACAATAAACTTGAAACTTAATTGTAAGTAGTTTAACATTGTAAGTTGCTCCGGAGAAACGCGTCGATAAATGTAAACGTACCAGTACTGTAATGCCGTGGGTCTTGGATCAAGGTTCTCGGTGTACCAGTAGTCTGCCACGGGTGGTTTTTGTCATTCGATATTTGAGCCTGCTTCCCTATACGCCACAGGTTTCATAATTTATTTTGGTGTGAAAATCATTGCGATGGCTGGCATCTGCACCTAACACATTCTGCATTTTCACAGGCTAAATGACCTGATTCACTTCCTCTGCAGCTGTCATATCTTAGCCAGACAGAGTTACTACATCTTTTATCTCCTTTGCTGCACTCTTGTCCATCATTGGGGGTGGGGGGTGGGGATCAGCTTGCAGGGAGTGAAGGTTGACATAGCTCGAATTAGAACACGTGTTGACATATTGCATAAGTTTGCTGTAATCTTTGACAGCTGCTTGGCGCTGCGGCGGATGGGACGTAAACTGTGAAGCGCGGAACGGCGACTTTTACCGAAAGATTTGTTCCACGCATCGAAAGTGAGGTTTGATTTCATCAGGGCAAACTGACCAATCTTGACATTTTATTTGGTTTTCCTTTTTTTTGCAGCAGTTGAAAATAAAAACAAATACCCCCCCCCCCAAAAAAAAAAAAAAAGATTTGCGAGGTAACCTGAGGGCCGTTTTATCTTGAAGGTGCATAAAGTATTTTAAGGCAAACATGCTGGCAGTCCCTGTGCTGGATTGCTGCCATTTATTCAATCTTATTCGGTGGGAGTATTTATTGACATGGCACTGGGCTGCTTTTCTTTGCAACAGACAGTCTAATCGCAGTCATTTCTTTAAAATGGCCCTAATTAGGCTTTGTAGGATGGTATTTGACAGGCGTTTACTGCCTGCTGAGTAGCAGAAAGCCTCGGGACTCCTTGGGTCTACCTGAAAGCGTACAGCAGATTTGCTTTTATATCTGGGTACAGGGTTTCTAAAGGATCCGTTTATTTAACAGCGCAGCGATAATGATTTCCTTATTGAACCCACTGGGATAATATCCACGCAATAATGGAGTGTGCACAATTCCCGCACTTCTTCTGACAGCTGTTTTTCTCACGTTGATTTATGCGGGTCAGAAACAAAGTCGTTTGCGCTTCAGCGCGCCGTAAAGCGATATCCGAAAATCCGCGGTTGGCTCCTCGTCGGACCGGGTTCGGCTTTTGTCGATTGCGTGCCGTTGAGCTGCGCAAACGAGATTGGTTCGGTTCACGGGGGGCCGAGGTCAGCGCGGCAGCAGACGGCCTGCGTGGCTCCACCAGCGAGGTCTCTGCGGCTTCGGGTGGACGATCTCTACCCAAGGCTTTAGCCTTCTAAGCGCGCGTGGGATGTTTTGGATGTCGCCCGTGGCCTCTTGCCTCCTGCGGTCATCCCTCTTACGTGTTTGACCGCAAAGGACACGCGAACGCGCAAATAGCTCAGTGTTGCACCCACTCTCGGCTCAGGGTCAATAATAGGGTTGGATAACGTAAAATGCGTGGATGTGTGAATCGTATGTCATTTGAAATTAAATTAATAAAAACTTCCAAGTAAGAAAATAGTCCCTTTTTAAATGAAATTGTTTTTTTTTTTTTTTTTTTTAATATCATTGCAGGCGCGATGGTGGCAGACTGGTAGCGCAGGTGCTTCAGGTCTTCTCGGCCGTGGGATATAGGTTCAGACGTGGGTTTCAACGTGGCTCAGCGTGTCTGGAATTTGTACGTTCTCCTTGTGTTTGTGTGAGCTTCTTCTGGGTGTCCCCTGGGTGTAAAGATGTATTCCTGCTGAACTGGTGAGTCGCAATTGCCCATTTGTGTATGTAAGTGGGGGGTGCGGTGGCGCAGTGGGTTGGACCGCAGTCCTGCTCTCTAGTGGGTCTGGGGTTCGAGTCCCACTTGGGGTGCCTTGCGACGGACTGGCGTCCCGTCCTGGGTGTGTCCCCCTCCCCCTCCGGCCTTACGCCCTGTGTTGCCGGGTAGGCTCCGGTTCCCCGCGACCCCGTATGGGACAAGCGGTTCAGAAAATGTGTGTGTGTGTGTGTGTGTGTGTGTGTATGTAAGTGACTGAGTGTGTGTGGTGGTCCTGCAGCGGATGGGCGTCCAGAGTATATCCTGCCTCACACCTTCTGCTTCCAGGATAGACTCCAGATAACTGTGACCCTACGTTGGACGAGCAGTTATCGATCACGGCTGGATGAAATTGTTACAGATTCTTTTCAAGGCTGCAGACTAACAGAGGCAGTCATACATATCAATGCGTGATATATCGTACAGTACAAATGATCGCTTTGAATATACACACACACATTTTCTGAACCGCTTGTCCCATACGGGGTCGCGGGGAGCCGGAGCCTAACCCGGCAACTCGGGGCGTAACGCTGGAGGGGGAGGGGACACACCCAGGACGGGATGCCAGTCCATCGCAAGGCACCCCAAGCGGGACTCGAACCCCAGACCTACCGGAGAGCAGGACCCGGGCCAACCCACTGCACCACCGCGCCCCCCGCTTTGAATATATATCAAATAAATTTATAAATATATATCATATAAGGAGTTTTTAGCCTTATTGATTTATTTGCTTTATGGTCGCTTACAGCCAAGGCAACGAAGTTGCACAGATGGCCCCCCCATCCTGTGTCTGGCAGCTTAATACTGTCTGTGTGGCTCCCATGCAAAAGCCTAATTCCATGTGGCTATTTGCAGTACTGTTCAGGCTGGTAGAAGAAATGACAACTTGAGCTTTTGGCCACTGTTAACACGTTTTTTTGAGGTTTTGAACTGATGTCCGTTGGAGGAATGCCACACTGCCCTTTATGTACCTTGAATCTTAATGTTCACTGCTGTGGGAAATTTTAAAGGTTGTTCATGTATCCTGGCATGATCCTCACTTGAAGTATAATTTTTCTGCGACTTGTGGAAAAACGGTTACATAGTCACAGACTATTTTATATTGTTAAGGTGTGTGCGTTTATATATATTTAAATTTCGACTTGTCCACACCAACACGTTTGGTTCATCAGATATACCATGACTCGTTTGCTAGTAAGATCTGAGAATTTAATAAACTATCCCTTTAAATGGAAATATTTTTCTTTGACAAAGCAATTCAGTAGGTGAACTGCATATGCTAAAGTAAATCAGTATAATTTAAAGTTTCTCTCTGTTTGCCACTACTATAACAGTTGCTGTACATGAAGGCAGAAATGTGTGTGTTAACCATAAGCTGCTGTACTTTCAGAGCTGGTATGAACTGAGCAGGTGCTGGAAATGACAGCAGGAATTGCAGCACTATTGTGTTTTTACCCTGTCCCTTGGGGGGTCTGGTTTGTTTATTCAAATGCAGTTGGTATGGCTGTGAGTCTCTGACAGGTAATGAGAGAACAGAAATGGCGACGTGGAATAAATCGAAGGGGCTCGTACCCATTCACAGGCCACCACGTGATCTAGCTGGGATTTTATACCACACCCTACAAACTGCCTGCCTTATAAGAATCTGAATCTCTGCAGCAGGTGAATGTGACATTCATGTTCACTTTACAAGTACTCTTATGTAGCTTCATGTAGAGGTTGGTTTTATGCCATAGTATTTGTATTTTACATTGTCCCTTTTCTGGTACTGACATGTGGATTGCATGGGGGTGCCGTGAATAGTACTGGTCCCTCACATATTTTCGGCTGTGCATTTGGGTGTGGGCTTGAATCCAACTTAGTCTGAATGGTGTTTACGTGTTCTCCTTGTGTTTGCATGGGTTTCCTCTGAGTGCTCCTATTTCCTCACACAGTTCAAAGACCTGTGTTTCTGGTGCTTTAAGGAATCTAAATTGCCCACAGTGTGTGTTTGTGTGTGTTACACTGATCTGCTATACAGATGGCTGAACGACTGTAGGGAACGTAGTGTATCTAACATCATAAGTCACCTTGGATGAAGGCGTCGCATAAATCCTATGTAGTAATCACTGCGTTGCTTTGGCAATAAGCATCTGCTAAATGAATTTGTACACAGGTCAGCTAGTATGTGAATGGAATTTCACCAGGTCCACCTGCTTACATTTTCCATGTTCTCATTTATCTGATGCTTTCCTCCAAAGTGACTTAGAGCCATTTACCCATTTATGTAGCTAGGTAATTTTTACTGGAGCAATTTAGGGTAAGTGCCTTGCTCAAGGGTACTACAGCTGAAGGTAAGGTTTGACCCGACAACCTACAAGCTGCCCCTTGTTATCTTAACCACACCATAGTTAGGATGCTCAGCTGGTCCCAGTGGAAAACGGTACACTGGAGCTTTTTTTTTTATGAGCTGGTTGAGCTGAGTGAAGAGGACAGGCTGTGGGTGGTATAAGGAAGGCTGCGCTGTTTTGGATATATTTTATTTTGTACAGCTTTGTTTTGGTTGTTCTTATCATAAACCATAATTTTCCAAAAACGAAAATAGCTCCCTTACCCTTGCGAAAAAAATGATTGCATTAAACTACTGGAAAAGAGTCTAATATGATGTTACTTAGTACAGCGTACAAAGAACGATCATGAAATTTGGTCCTAGATTTTCATGGGTAGGTGGTATGTGGTCCCATTGCTGGATGGGCAGTGGGATGATCTTGACTCCCTTTATCCCAGATGATTGTGCCTCACCATTTGTTTGCATTGAACTGACCGGCTCAGACTGGACTTTGCTCCTCTAGCTTCCGCCTCAAGCTGGTGTCTGGGCTCTGGGGGTCACCTGTGAGCTCAGGACCAGATGGCCCCAAGCAGGAGGCAGAGGAGAGCAGGAAGAATGATTACATCCTTATTTATTATTATCTGTATAAAACATTGGTTGTTATGTGGTAAAGCAGTGATTTTGTATATCCTCATTTTTTTGCACATTTTTTATTATGCTGTTATTGCGTTATAAATCTGGGTTACGGAGTAATGTGTATTGTAAACTCCTTCCTGTTCCTCCTTTTTTTGCAACAGAGAATAAACACCTAAGGAGGGCTGAACAAGCACACATTAGGAAGCCACTGGGGCTGTTCACAAGGAAGAAACATTTTTTTTTTTTCTTTTTTTTTTTTTTTTTTTATACTTCTGCTGGTATCTAAGAAAACTGGAAACGGCTGGACGCAAGAGACGGCAGAAAAGTTTCCGGATAAATACTGAAGCGCTGCGCTCGGCAATGCCTCAGGTAAGAGCCGTGGAGAAATTTCGATTCACCCGCTTTTTGCACGCCCGCTCGTTCCTTTACACGACATTTACAGAAGGTGGCGCAGTGGTTAAGATCATGGACCTTTCATCTGAAATCTGCTGGCTCACATGTCCAGAAGGATCCCAGCTGTAGTATCTCTGATCAGGGAAAATGGAACAAAAAATACAGTAATATCCCATTTAACACTGCTTCTGTAATTCAGGGAGGTAATTCAGGGACAGCTGGTGGCATAGTGGTTTGAGCTACTGGCGCTAGATCAAAAGGTTACAGGTTTGAATCCCACCTTTAGCTGTAGTGCCCTTGAGTAAGGTACTTACCCTAAATACCTCAAGTAAAATTAGTCAGCTGTATAAATAGGTAAATAATGTCACTTTGGAGAAAAGCATCAGATAAAAGTATGTCATTCCTGGAAGTGGCCAGTAGCACATCATTGCCAGCAGTCATTCAGTCGTTCAGTGAGCTTTATGCAGAATGCATACATAGTTTATTTTTCGGGGCTTTTCATTCATCATGTCTGGATAAAAAGCCTGCAAGTGATGTTGGTTTGAGATGCAAAGGAAAGGCATTTGCTTGGATCCAAGTTTTAAGTCATGGACCATTTCACAGATTATGGCCTTGACTGTGAGTGGAGCTCTAAGGCACAGCGAGGTATTCTTGAAATGATACCGTGATACTGAGAATTGCTACGTGAGAGAAGACTTTTTTTTGGGGGGGGGGGGAATTGCTTTGTGAAAGTCCATTATTGTTCCACTGTATTTGTATTTTCACCTAACATAAAATGTTATAATGACCCTGTTTAGTACTGTTTCAGTTAGCACTCCACATTCTAGGAACATATCCTGAGATTTATCCACGCTTTTACAGTGTATGTACTATGATGATGATTTTATTATTATTATTATTGTTATATTAACAACAATAATAATTGTTTTTGTTCAAGTTTCAGACAATTGTTAATTTTGTTGATTAGTTTTGAACAGGTATGGAGATCATTAGTTTGAATGAAGAGTCCGCCATTGATAGTACATTTACTACTGTTTGTATTTTTGCACTGTTGATGTCTGTATGTTATATTTATGTTTTTGAAAGAGTGTTGCGGTGTATTGACACTACTGCTTTGTGTTTGGTGTGTCTTCCACAAAAGCCTAGTATCAGTGGAATGGATCCTCCTTTTGGGGATGCCT
Organism: Scleropages formosus; assembly: GCF_900964775.1. Classification (NCBI taxonomy): domain Eukaryota; kingdom Metazoa; phylum Chordata; class Actinopteri; order Osteoglossiformes; family Osteoglossidae; genus Scleropages; species Scleropages formosus. The sequence continues at coordinate 33,831,154 of NC_041809.1, read as the reverse complement.
TTCAGAACTATGCGTTCACTGACCAAGTGCTGACCAGCACAGATCTGCTGGCCAGCAGTTCGGACCCAGACTTCATGTATGAACTGGTAAGTGCGGCAGCTTCCTGCTTCGTGCACATCACACAGTTCAGGAAGGATTGCGGCACAAAGGCTGTTGGTGGGATCTGTTTATGACAGGGACTTGTCCTCTCTCTCTCTCTCTCAACTTTCATCATTCGCCATTAGCTAGAGTGCCTGGGGCACAGATGCAAGCTTTACACATTGGATTCTGGTTGGGAATAGGGACAGGCTTGAGCTGTCCCCACGTGTCCTTTTTCTGGCTGCCGGATATCATCCGTATTTGTACAGCCAGTCTCTGTAATTCCATTTAAACTTGTTTGGTTGCACTCTGCGATCCCTTTGTGGCAGAAATACTTTGCTAAGCAGACCACGAAATGTAATGAAACTGATTTAACATCCAAAGGTACAAGAAGAGTCCACTTGAAGACTGCTTGTGTAGTACATTGTGTATAGTCAGATGTGACAAGCAAAGCATATGGGTCAAGAACAGTTCAGAACAAATTTCCTCTGGAAAACATAGACACTTGAATTTATGTATAAAAAAAATTATTTCAGTGCTTTTTGTTTCGAATGTCTTTCCAGGACAGAGATATGACTTTCAGACAAAGCCCAAGAACCGATATCTTCACGACTGGAGATTGCAAAGAGGCAGAAGGCATGGAACACTTGGAGGTCTTGGAAGGGGACCCGACTTGTAACTCAAACTTTGAGCAGTGGGACACGTATTGGGAGGACCTGACCAAGTACACCAAGCTCACCAGTTGTGATATTTGGGGGACGAAGGAAGTGGACTTCCTAGGCCTGGATGATTTCTCCAGTCCGTACCAGGACGAGGAGGTAATCGGTAAAACACCTACGCTGGCGCAGCTCAACAGTGAGGACTCACAACCTGTGTGCGATACACTGTACCACCCTGATCTGGTGCTGAGCCAGAAGCAAAACACTGTCTCTGGTCTTACCCATGCCAAAAAGACATCTGCCCAGCCAGCTGCCCCCTGCTCCTCCTTGGCCCGAGGCCCTCTACCAGACTTTGCAGAGGGCTCCCAAAAGGCCACGTGGCCCGTCCCTTCCAGCACCGAGACTATATCAAAGGCCCAGACACAGCCATCCAAGGTGATGTGTCCTCCATCAGACAATAAGGACTACGTTCGCAAGGCCAATGTCCACATCAGCACGCCGCGCAGACCTGCGGCGGACCTCCCATCTCAACGGGCTAACATCACCATAAAGTCCCCTTTCGAGGAAGGCCCTACTGCAGCTGCTGCTTCCATCATCACTGCTCCAGCTGCAGCCTTAGCTACAGCCACGGTTTCAGTCTCCTCTGGCACCCTGGCTGGAGGGAAGGATTCAGAGAAGACCCAGCTAGTCGTGACACCAGAGAACGGAATGGCTCAGGCTGCATCCTACAGAGTGATCTCCAGGGCTGGAGACTGCCCGGCTCTGCTTTCCTCTGGGACGCTTGCAACGGATTCCTCACAGGACAAGAAGGAGGAAGAGCACAACTACTCCCTGTTCCTGACCCGGAGTAAGCTGGTAGGAAGTGGGGAGCCTGAGCAAGAAGAGCCGGCGGAGGGAGAGGAAGAAGACGAGGAGCAGGAGGAGGCAGAAGACCTGGAAGCAGATGACGAGGACCACGACGAGGGCTTTGGCAGTGAGCACGAGCTCTCGGAGAATGAGGAGGAAGAAGAAGATGATGATGATGAGGACTATGAAGGAGACAAGGATGATGACATGAGCGACACATTCTCCGAACCAGGTAGACACGACTCTTTTCTTAAAGACTTCTTACACGATTTTGCCTCTTAAATCCTTTAAATGCTTAGCAATACTGTTTTCAAATGTCTTGCTCTACAGAAAAAATAGGTATGAAGAACATTTGACTGTTTACTAAGCCTGGGAGGTTTCGTTTGTAGTTACTGAGTAGTGAAAAGTTTTAAACAATGGATCCTTTTACGAACTGAAACAAGTGGATAGGCATCCCGTCAAGTTCTCTGTCTTAAACACCGTGAATTCTCAAGGCTTTTGTATTGTCTTATTCCCCTCATGTTATGAGACAAGATGATCTCTCTCTATTGTTATCATGGTAAACAAATCTGGCTTATAATGCTTTGGAAATGAGTTGCTCGTTGGAGTACAAAAGAGAGCTTTGATGTAGGTAACAGAAGATTGGTTTATATAAAGCGGATTACTTTGCATTGGAGGAGCATCAGCCATTCTGAAAGGCAAATAAGGCCTACAGTGTTTTGAGGTGTATTATGTTGCACAGTTATATCCAAGCTTTACCTCTTGTTTGCTTAGTGCTTCACCGAAAGCATTACTTTGTAAATAAAGCAAGTACAACGAGGGAGGAACAAGGTCATGCTGTCTCTCTTTTTCAGTTTGGTCAAATGCAGGCGACTCAAATAAGGCAGTGTGTAGTTATCGTTCTACTAAGATGAGAAGTGTCGTCCTTCTTGGTCTTAATTTCCCTCTCCCTCCCTGCCGTCACCTATACCAGGATGTGACAACGACGCCGTGGAAGACGTCAAAGGCATGACGGTGGGATTCTCACGGAAGAGGGGCAAGCGGCGGTACTTCTGGGAGTACAGCGAGCAGCTGTCGCCCTCGAAGCAGGAGCGCATGCTGAAGCCCTCCGAGTGGGACCGGGACACACTGCCCAGCAACATGTACCAGAAGAATGGCCCACACCAAGGTGAGTAACTGAGCATTCTGGGTGATGCATTAGTCTTTTAGTGCAGGCAGATTATACTTGTATAAACACATAATAAACACATACATACACACACACAGAGAATAATCAAACAAGCACACGTGAAAGCAGTCTGCTGGTCTGCCTTCTTTGTTGGGGGGGGGGGAAAAAAACCACCCTAGAATTTCAGACTACAAGGGTAATCATGACACACATTCTTTGGGGTTTATTATAAGCCCAGATCTGTTTTTTCCTTTTTTGTTTTTATATGCACGTAGTTGATATTAAAGTTGTAATTAAATATGACAATCTGTTTGCACGTTGTGGTGATCTTTAGCCCAAGTCACGTATTTTACAAATGTTAAGAGCACCTCCGTAATTGCAGTCTTCTCAGACTCGGGAATCGTTTTTATCGCATTTGCGTTGGCATTGCCTCGTGTGGGCTGGCGCATGCGCGTGTGATCGGTCTTGCTCGCTGTTGCATCAGGAAAGTACACCGTGAAGAAGTCTCGGCGCACAGACGTGGAGGACCTCACGCCCAACCCCCGGAAGCTTCTGCAGATCGGAAATGAGCTCAGGAAGCTCAATAAGGTGATCAGCGACCTGACGCCAGTGAGCGAGCTCCCGCTCACGGCCCGGCCGCGCTCACGCAAAGAGAAGAACAAGCTGGCCTCCAGGTGAAGCCCCCTGTTTGACCGACTGTGGCTGTTCCCCTTGAAACATTTCCAAGTCCTGCTCTTTGTGTACTTTCACTATTGACCCGTTGGTGCGTGTACATTCATTTGTGGTGGCTGTCTGTCTTCGCCGATTTCTTTCCAAACATATCGATCGATCGTATTGTTTCCGTTTGTGCGAGCTCTTGGAATATGTGTGCCGAGGTAAAACAAACATGTTAATTTTTTCTGCACCGCTCTGTGTCCAGGGCTTGCCGGCTGAAGAAGAAGGCACAGTATGAAGCCAACAAAGTAAAGTTGTGGGGCCTCAACACAGAATACGGTAGTTTTAATTATACATTAATTAGAACAGTTAATTGGTTTACATCACTGGAAAATGTAAATAAACATATACATTTCATCCATTAAATAAAAATCTGCTTTTGTCACATGCTGTAATGGATCACCGACTTTCCACAGTTTTTTTGTGATTTGGTGTTATTGAAAGATTCTCTCAAATTAATTAGTGTTATTTATGCTAATAATGTAATTGAAAGACAGGTCATCAGGGTACCAGGTACACTGTTTTGTCTCGTAAATAAGTTCAATATACCGTGTCCACTAATTTCTAATGTAAGATTTAGGAGTGTTCTGGCTTGCAAGTTTTAAAGGCAGTGGGTGGGGAGGAAATTTATGCCTTAGTGTTTTTTGTGTGTTTGTAGACCGGCTGCTGTTTGTCATAACTGCCATTAAGGATGACATCGTGAAGCGCGTGCAGAACCTCTCCGAAGACAAAGGAACAAGCATGGCTGAAAAACTTGACCGACTCATCAAAGAGACACTCGGTAAGGTGTTTTTATCGTATTTTATGTCTTGATGTTCGGTAGCATTCGTAATAAGTACCCTGTAGCTGTACTGTGTTTTAACCTGAAAGTAGAGTGTTACGCTGGCAAATGCTGACCTCAAAAAATAGAAATGTTGTTAACATTAAACTGAACACCTCCAGCAAGTGTTCGGACATAGAATTACATTTACATTTATTAATTTCGTAGATACTTTTCTCCAGAGCAATGTACAAATCGGAGTAAACAGAAGTAAAAAGGTAGAGATGCAGGTAGAGATGCAGGCACGTGATTCACGAAGTAGTCAACTAGTCCAGCTAACCAGCAACTAAGCACCGTTTTTACCAGTGCACATCGCACATTAGACAAGGGATAGAAATGGGTGTCCATGTGGTGTCTGTTGTAGATCATGGCCTGTTCTCTTGTGCTGACAGTGAACTCACCAGTTGCTGGACAGACGTCAGACTTTGTGAACCAGATCCTGGAGAACACGGGTGGGGGAGATCCCACAGGGGGCCTCGTGGGACTCCGTGTTCCCACGTCAAAGGTGTAGAAGGTGATCTGGAGGCTCCTCACAACATAGATGAACCCGTCCACACCATTTGTGTGTCCCGCTGTAATGCTGTTCTGTTCTGCATGCCCGGGCCATCTTGAAAAACATCTACACGCCTAGTTTGAATATATATATACTTATTCTCGTGTATGTATATTTATATTATGCGCTTGCATCGATATGTAAATTAGAGGTATTTCTTTATCAAATTATGAGTCTTGCCATTTGTTTGTGGCAAGCAAACTTCATTGTCCACCCACCAGATGCAAACTCAAAACCAACGTGCGAGATCACATATCTCCTGATACGTTGTTAATAAGAGTAACTAACACTGACATGTGAGAACTTCTTGTGGTACCCTTGAACTGATTAAGACATGTTTATACTAGTGGAAAGTGGACAGCAATAACCAGAACACTATACTGCACACATAATGGTTTAATTGATGTTTACCCGTGTCACATGCAAAATGGAACGTCACAAAGCCAGCTGCATCTGAAATATTTCCAGAGCAATACACTCTGAGTGCTGTAGTCTGACTGTTTCAGCTCAAATTTTGTTGCGTTACCTGTGTCACTCAGGTAACGAGTTCTATTTTTGCCACATTACGTTTGTTTTTGCTCACAGACACGACATAGACCGGGCCGTCCACTTTCTGCTATAGTATTAACATTTGCTTAACTGAAGAAATATAATCATGTGAATTAATAGTGTCAACAATTGAGAAATAGACGTAAATGAATAGATCAAAAGTGTTTCTATTGAATGTTAACAGTTGAAGAAAATACCCATTGGTTCAGATTTAAGTGTTGAGATGTCGGTAGTGACGGTGGAAGTTCAGCCTGGGCTGAAGGTCTTTCGATGTTCCGTTGGTTTCTAACCGGTGGAGAGGATTTTAAAGGGATGAGTTAGGCCATGGGGTGTTGAGGTGGGGAAGAGGCTTTGACAGATAAACCACATGCTGTTTTCCTCCATATGCTTTGGCTGAAATCACTTGACATTTAAAATACAATGGGCTTTGTACGTAGGAACGGGAGGGGAAGATGTAAAATTCGTTTAGTTTTCTTAATATTTCTATGTACAAATTAATATTCATTGTGCCTTGTATTTTAGAACAGAAGATCACGATTCCTAGAGGTTTCAAGGAAGTGTACTTTTTCACAGAAGATTTGGGGAGGGCAGATTTTTGGATTTATTATGTATTTTGGGTCTTTATGATGTTGTGAATGTACATTGGAATGTTGAAAATGTAGATATATGCCACAGAGTCTGTGCATTGTATCATAAGATGGCTCTATGAAAAATACTTTGGTTTTCGGTACTTGACTGGGCAATAGGGGGGTTATTGTTACTAAAAAAAAACTTAAAAAGAGAAATTAATATAAAAAAGAGAAATATTTGCACATTATATTTTGATTGTTTTTGTACCAAAGATGAATGCAACAAAATGGCAAGTAGCCAGCGTAAGTAAGGTTTTGCACAGCTTACCTAACACCGTATTGAATGTAGAAAAAGTGGTAGGGTCAGGGATATTCATCGAACTGTGAATTTCGCTAGGGTCCAATTAACAGCAGAAGGACGCATTCATTTCCACCTACTGTAGGTTTGCAGTTTCTCTTTTTACCTTCTCAACTAGACGTATTGCTTAGGAACGTAGTTTGCGTTTGATTTTTTTTTTTTTTTTTGACCCCTGTGTACATTGTTGGAGCATAAATTCTGCTGTCCTCATTTTATTTTAGTTTTACAGACTATAGTTGGAAGGTCGTAGGAAACAGTTAAATATTTTATTTTGCATGTTTGTCCAACATTACTACAGACAACCACATGGTATAGTATTTGTATAGTTTACATATGTATGTGGAAAGAAGTGCATATAATATATATAATATTTTAGGTACTGTATGTGCAGTATTTATAGTATGTATATTTAAAGATTCATAGGCACTCATGTATCTGTTGCTGTGTTGCTACATTTCTGTTAATCAGTTGTTTAAGCATGATGCATTCTAAAGGTCTACCTTTATACTCAAAAAGAACATCAGTTTTAAATATTTTTGTATATACAGCTGTTAACATTTTTCTGTCCTGCTAAATTAACTGGTATATAACTACATAAAAGTATTTTTGAAAAATCCTAGCACTATAAAGCAACCTGAAGTTATTTGTTTAACTAATAATATCAGTTTATTTAGGTGTAGCAATTCTGAAAGTGTCATGATATTAGGTTGTTTTGCCCTTCCAAGTACAAGATAATTCTGAATATTGCAGACAGCACTTTCTGATACATAGTTCAAGATAAATTTTTCCAAATAAACACAATTGGCAGGAAAAGTTAAACTTCTATTTATTTTTTTTTTTAGTAATTACTTCTTTCACAAAACTGTAATATTCATTTTGTTTTTTTTTTTTTTTATTCATTCAAATGAACTTTCATTGACCCCTATATTTTGGCTTTAACAGTTTCGTTTTGTGTGGCTTTAGAGGACATTCTGCAGAAATTACTTTTATAAAAATTGAAACCATTATGCATTGATCGTGACCATTAAATTACCGTGTAAGCACTAGTGTCTTATAGATTCAGTACAATTGGATTCAATTTGACCGACCTCAAAGGACTGACATCCAGTCACGGAGGTGATATCCTCTCATAAAAACAAATCTCAGGTCTTTTCAAATTCTCAATAATGTACTAAATAGCCCAATATGAAAATTGTTACAAAACAAAATGTTTCTTTATCTTTTTTTTTTTTTTTTTTTTTTAAATAAATAAATAAATCTTGGTTTCCAAGAATGATGTGCGCAGCATAGAAGGCTGAATTGAGTGCCTAAGCCATAAGTGTTGTGGACAGTCTTGTACCAGAGCAATCTGAACAGAAGCCTAGCTGAATGGAATTTCTCTTTCGGCATGTTTTCTTGCTGCTATATTTTCCTTCACTTTGAAAAGTTCTAGGTGTGCTATAGGTATGCTCGGTCTATTGTAACCAGGCATGAGTGTACAGAAGGAGAAAGATCGAATTCCACTGGCCTTGAAGCTTGAGTAAATATGAATCCTACTTTTTTTCTTCAGTTAATTCAATATTCGAAAGGGAGACAGAATGCTATTTCAGAAACTAGTATAATATTTAACCGTACAGAATATTTTTGTTACTTCTGTTATTCTTGTCGACATTATATTTTTTAATAGTGTAGTGGAGATCGTATGTATTACCATTCGTTGTTGTTCCAGAAATTTATTTTGTAAATAAAAACATGGTAAGCTGAGTTCCCTTTAAATGCTGTGTAGAAGTGTATATAGAAAGCTCAATAATACATGTAAGATAAAAAGAAAGCACTTTGTGTAAAAACGAAAAAAAAAAGAGAAAAAAAAAATAGCATTTTTGTATATTTCTTCCATTTGCTGCTAAACCAAGCTAGACAGAATGCTGCAGTGAGAGCTTGACTTCAACGACCAGAAGAGGACAGGGAGACAATGAAGTCTATAGAATAGAAGGCAGCCAACCTTTTGATTAGAAGGTTCTCATGTTCTGATGACTCTGTCATGAATCTTCTGCCTGCAGTAGAGATTTCCTATGGAAACAGGATTCTGCTTTGGGTTTTTCTTCAGGTTGATGTACAGAGTAGACGCGTCTCTTCTGGACGTCTCCAGATAATGTTGCTATCTATTTACTTTTTGAAATTAATTGTACTTAGTTGGGACCAAATGGTGTCCAGAGATTTTGACAAAAGCTCTTGTCTCGTGAAAAGTTCAGAAAAACTATATCTCTGTACTGTATGTTAATTGTTACCAGTGGGGAAATCAACAGAGGCCCTTTGCCTTTCTCACCGTCCATGCAGTCATCAAAGAAGGCCAAACTTTGGTGTAAACCAGTTGCTATGGCAACATATCGTGGCTTTCAAAGCACTGTCGTCAATAGCTAACACACTTTAGATTGGAAAACAACAGTGGTAACCGCATTGAGTGTATCTTGGAAGAATGGTTGTTTGGTATTGTGTAAACATACTGTATATCTCACCGTATGTTTCATTGGATGTTTTGTGGGGTTGATACTAAGTTACAGCACTGGCAAAGTGTTTTTGCAGGTTTTCGCATTTAACATGATGAACGCAAGCTGTGCAGCTTTACATTCTAACCAGGGGACTCTGTGGCATTTTAAACAGAACCGGTTGCAATTTAATGCCAGTAAATATTCTTTCTGCTTACTTTATTGACCTTAATGGAGAAAAAAAAACATGAATATGAGCATAAAGTACATATTTAGTTTCCAGATAAAATGTATTTTTAAAAAAGATAAGAGTATATGTCTTTGGTTTATTTTTTTTAATATAATTTTTGGCATGCTAACAGTACATAGTTTGAACTGTACATGATAATAATGCTGTTGATTGTGCACTATGCAGATTTACTCTCTAGAGTAAGACTACGTTGCTTATAATTCAGCTTCCCATGTCTAGAAGCAGGGACTTTTACCTGGATATACATATAATAGACAACATTTCTAGTCCTATGGATGTTGTTGTGGTCGATCCATCCAACTCATGTGGTCACTGAGATGTGCGGGGTGTCCAAATGCATTCGACGAGTATTTCTTTGCAGGAACTCCATGCTAATGTTGCTACGTAAACTTCTTTAAAGCTTTTATGAGCGGTCCGATACTGCAGTTTATTTTTTGGACATCAGTGTACAGGTGTTGACTATAGACTCTGCCACTTGGTGAGATGCTTTGACAGACAAAGGAACGGATGTTTTAATGTATACACACACGAACAGGGTTGACTTCAGCGGGTTCCTTGACACATACGTACCGTTACGTTTTAGCAGAGTGCTGAATCGTTCATATGTACATTTTAACTTGCAAAATCCCCGGTCGCCCGTTTTGCCTGCACATGTTCATATCCACTAATTGTACAGCACATCCAGCCTTTGTTTTGGTAGGAATGATTCAATTAGAAAACTTCTTCTCATAGACCAACCATGGAATTCTAGCAATGCATTTGGCATGACCCTGTGTGCATGCAGATCTAGTTGATGTATGTGGTGGTATGGTCCAATTATTACTGAGGAATGAAGGTAACTTCACCCTGTGTTGTAAACATGTTTGTATCATTAAGGATGATAAGCATTGTTTGTAATGTAAATTGTTTTTCAATTTGGATGTCGCGCATATGAGTTCATATGCGCTTGATTTTATTTATTTTTTTCCCATTCTTTGTCTAAAAAAAAAAAAAAACAAAAACAGACATTTCCAAAAAAAAAAAAAGAGAAAAAAAAACCCAGGACGTACCCACATTGCACTTGATTTCACAAGATTTAACCTATTTTTAATACAATGCCTGCTCAATCAGTTGCCTTAAAGAAATGAGTATTTGAACTTGATCTATTCTTCAAAATTCTACATTTTTATAGTTCCAAATTTAATATGATTTGAGCCCGTCATGCCAAACCCCCGTTTTGTTTTAAAAATTTTATTTATATACTTTTGTTTTTCTGATGTTCAAAAGTGTTCCAACTTTATGATCGCTGTTTTTTGGTCTCTCAGATGACTTGTTGAGGCCGAAGTTGAATGTAGTCTTCCTTCAGTGGTTAATAAAAAAATAAAAATAAAAAAAATTAAAAATGCTAAAATACAAAGATATGTTTATTATAACATTGGGAGAGACTATCCAAAGAGTGCGGCAATCATGTTTCACTTCAAATTGTCAGTAAATATGTCTGTAAGATCTCCAGTTTAACTTATTTTTCCTCTGTAAAGCTATTTTGTATTTATGATCTATTCTGTTATTGCACAAGTAAATGCTGACAAATGTTTGCCTTTTTAGTCTTTACCTCTGTCTTGCCATACATTTCCATTTTTTCTTTCCATTTGAATGTTTTTCCTCTTTTTGATTACAAATGACATGACAAAACCAGACAGTTGCTTTTCAACAACAAAATAAAGATGTGTTCATGTTTAATACAGTAAGCAGTAAGAATTCGGGGTGTTTTGTGATTTTATGTGGCAAAAGTGTATCTGTTTGCAAGGACAATGTCAAACCTCTAACACTGTGTCCCCTCACAGATGTAGAAGTTGAATGTGCCTCTTGGTTTCAAGTTTTTTGCTGTTCTGCCAATGCCTCAGTTCAGCAGCCTCACACACAAAAGCAAATGGCCTTCAGCAGTTGTTCGTCAATGAACAAACAAGGTTTCAAACTGAAAATGACACAACAAAGGGTTTGCATTGTCAACCTGGTGAATTGACAGCTCTGGAAATAGGACAATGAGTCGGAAAAACAACAGGCTTTCTGTACTTCCATACCTGAAAGGGTGGAGGGGTATATATCTGAAGGCTCCGTGAGCAGGTTCACGCAGCAGATAACGCTCTGCAGGTACCGAAAAAAAAAAAAAACTGAGAATGGCCACGGAATTCCACTTCCCTGAATCTTCTTCGAAGCATTTTCTGAAGTATGGTAGTTTCCCTTAGCAGTGCAGCTGCTAGGTAAGCGGGATACCTAGTGAGCGCAATCAACCAGATACAAACAAAGGTTCGAGCCGCTTTCCACCGCCCCTTTTCTTGAGCAGCTTCGGCGACGGCTGGCGCGACGGTCCCCGCTTTGGAATCTCGTCACGCTGCTGCGATGTCAGTGCCAAGGCCCTGCCTTGAGTAATGGGCAAACCAATTGAATTGATTTTTCTGGTCTAATAATAGCTTAGCGTGTGACTTACTTCAGAAATGCGAGAGGTCGATCAGGGTCTCCACGGCTCTTGGCCACCGGTTCCTCTACTCAGCTCTACACTTTCTGATGCCTACTCTTGTACCTGACGTGGGCAGACCTTGCAAGGACAACCAATAACAAAATCGATGCCAATAAATCTCTTTTTTTCCAAGTACCACAATCACATCTTCACACTGCAATGAATTACACTTCCTTCCAAAACGTGAGATAAAGCCAAAATACCCAACTCGAAAGCTAAATTAAATTTTTGCAAATAAGACATAATTTGAATGTTTGTGGTTTTGAATATGCTTTAAAACTACAAAATGTTAAAAAAAAAAAATAATAAATAAAATTAAAAAAAAAATTACAAAAAAATCCATACAACAGTTAACATGCAAAGTCTTGTCCTTTAAAGAAGCAACACAGTTCATACACTTGTTAAAATGCTTCTGATGTTGTATGGTACACTACTTTGGAACTAGCATGGGTCCTTAGGTAGCTAGTAATGTGTGTGTTCTCCCCAAATGTAATGTTGTGTCACAGTAGGAAGGCTGTATTTCATTGCTAAGTGCTATAATAAATATCTTGGTGGCATTTAAGCTAACCTGCAGAAGTGTATCCTGCTGAAAATACCAGTAACTTGATCCTAATAGTCATGTTAATAACTGTAGTTCACATATATGCCTGTTCGAAACAATATCTAAACTTGTTATATTTATGTTGTTTAATTGTTGTGCTGGGTTTATACTTTTGATGTTCACTTTTTGTTTGTTTCCGAGGCACAACCGTTGGAGAAAAATTAGTGGATTATAAGATTTTTATGTGTTCTGATGAGATATAGACTTAGTTTTAATCTCAAAAATGTATTGCTTGTGTAATTGTGCCTCTTGTTTTTATTTTCGTTTTTATTACCATTGTTATTACTTCACAGCATTGTATCAGCCAGGAGTTGGTACCACAGTTGCTTGTAACTCTAATAGTCTAGTTCTGTTTTTGATTTTAATATTCAAAAATAAACATTAGAAGCAATATTGTCATTCTGATTTTGAATTATTCGTTTTTTATTATCTATATGTCAACAGTAAAAATGATTAAACCAGATGCTCTTGTCCGTTTCAGTCGTCCACCGACGTTCGTGTTTCCTAAAATTATTTAAAGGTTAATTAAATTTGTGTTTCGGGTCAGTGGCAACTGTTCCCATCACAAACTGGGATTGAAAGGCCGCCTGTTCAGTTCAGGGTCTTGGTAGGCTGGAGCCTATCCAGGAAGCACGGGCGTGAAGAAGGGGACACTCTGCACTTGGTGCATGTTCGTTACAGTTTTTGTTTCAGTTCTTTCTGACAATACCCTTGAAATCACCCTAAAATAAAGAAATTGAGGTATTTAAACCAGGGTATTTGCATATCGTCTCCCAGTCGACTACATTGCTTCAGGCGCAGACGGGGACGGTAAATTTTAATCACAAAGTACAGCTGTAAAGAACTTACTAACAAATGGCTTATTTTCCTGTGTGTTTTGTATATTTTTAAGAAAGGACATTCCCCTAAAAGTCACTGCTGTAGGAAAAAAAAAAACAAGCAAAAGAATTTAAATGGGAGTGTGTTTTGAACTTCCTGGGGGGTACCTACTTTTATCCCTGCATTTTCAACTTTTTCTCATTTAGTTCTGGCCCTCGCTGTTTTTTTAGCATTTGACTTTCTGTGCCAAAGGAATTGATCCTACGTTCTACATGAAGTTCAAACCCTGCAGTTTTAAAAACAGCGTTTCAACCCATGCTGTACAAATACCATTTTATATACATTTTTGCGGGAGTTGTGATTTGTATACAAGCCATTCTTAACTGTTTTAAAAACACACCGGGTCTTTAACTTACAAATGCGTTTGGGACTGTAAATGTGTTCAAAACTCAGTTTGTCTGTAAATACAACCACAAGTTCACAATTAACATGTGACATAAGTGCCAATGGGGTAAAAGTGGAAAAATTGCTGTAAAATTAGGGAATTTATAAGCAAAGTAAAGTAATCCAAACCAATAACAATCTGAGAGCATTTAAATAAATGAGCTACTTTCTAAGATTTTTCTTACCATTAAATATTAGAAACATTCAAAATGCCACTTCTCTTAGCATATTCGTACACGTATTAGAACTGAATAACTTATTTTTAAAATTGTCTTTCTTAACTCGTAATTTCAATGAAATTTCACATACATATTCTGAACTTAGTAAACATATTTAAAGTCACTTTTTCCTCAGAGTTCACTTCTCCTGCCCATTATAAACTAGGTTGTCAGTTAAGGCAACACAAAACTCAGCTTTAATGTAGCTGATGGGTTACAACTAAACTCTCACTGGTCTCATTGCACAGAGGAATATTAACTATAGTTTTACTATGCTGATGAGACGTTGTATTAGGTTCCCACCTTCAGGAAGATCTGTCTTTAGATAGATAGATAGATAGATAGATAGATAGACGTTGTATTAGGTACCCATCTTCAGGAAGATCTGTCTTTAGATAGATAGATAGATAGATAGATAGATAGATAGATAGACGTTGTATTAGGTTCCCATCTTCAGGAAGATCTGTCTTTAGATAGATAGATAGATAGATAGATAGACGTTGTATTAGGTACCCATCTTCAGGAAGATCTGTCTTTAGATAGATAGATAGATAGATAGATAGATAGACGTTGTATTAGGTTCCCACCTTCAGGAAGATCTGTCTTTAGATAGATAGATAGATAGATAGATAGATAGACGTTGTATTAGGTTCCCACCTTCAGGAAGATCTGTCTTTAGATAGATAGATAGATAGATAGATAGATAGATAGATAGATAGATAGACGTTGTATTAGGTTCCCACCTTCAGGAAGATCTGTCTTTAGATAGATAGATAGATAGATAGATAGACGTTGTATTAGGTACCCATCTTCAGGAAGATCTGTCTTTAGATAGATAGATAGATAGATAGATAGATAGACGTTGTATTAGGTTCCCATCTTCAGGAAGATCTGTCTTTAGATAGATAGATAGATAGATAGATAGATAGACGTTGTATTAGGTACCCATCTTCAGGAAGATCTGTCTTTAGATAGATAGATAGATAGATAGATAGATAGATAGATAGATAGATAGATAGACGTTGTATTAGGTTCCCATCTTCAGGAAGATCTGTCTTTAGATAGATAGATAGATAGATAGATAGACGTTGTATTAGGTACCCATCTTCAGGAAGATCTGTCTTTAGATAGATAGATAGATAGATAGATAGACGTTGTATTAGGTTCCCACCTTCAGGAAGATCTGTCTTTAGATAGATAGATAGATAGATAGATAGACGTTGTATTAGGTTCCCATCTTCAGGAAGATCTGTCTTTAGATAGATAGATAGATAGATAGATAGACATGAAAAGCCTTTGTGACAGCAGGAAATGTAGCATTTAGATATAAGAGCTTGTAACCTGAGGGTGTGGTGGCACAGCAGGTTTGGCTGGGGCCTGCTCTGTGGTGGGTCTGGGGTTCGAGTCCTGCTTGGGGTGCCTTGTGGTGGACTGGTGTCCTGTCCGGCGTGTGTCCCTCTCCCCCTTCAGCTGTGTTGCTGGGTTAGGTTCTGAGTTGCCACGATCCTGCTTGGGACAAGTGGTTGTAGACATTTGTGTGACTTGCAACCTAAAGATTGTTGGTTCAAATCCCATGTATGCTACTGCTTTATGGCCTTGAGCAGGAAACTTACCCTGAACTGCTCAAGTGAAAATATGGGTAAACAGCTGTAAATCACTTTGACTGAAGGCATCAGTGAAGTGGCAGACAAATGACATACATCTTTTATAAACATACACTGAATTTGAGGCCATGTGTTTTCCCTCTGCTTCAAGCTGCCAGGCAGCTTCTCAAAAATCAGCCTAATGGAAAACTTTGACTAACAGACGATAGCAGCCGGTTCACACAAGAAGTCAGACGACAGTGAGAAAGTGTTGCTGTTGGTTCAGAGCAAAAGCAATTAGTTTCAAGAAGAAAAAGCTAAAAAATTAAATATTATAAGATTCAATGGAGTGGAAATAATTTATTCTTTACAGATGTACTCATGTAAAGGAAAGTAATTTTTACTGTCAAAACAGTTTTTCAAAGTATATTTTCTCCAGAAATGTCCTTAGGTACAAGTAATGGAATAAAAGTAACTTATTACCCATCCCTGATGAATAGTGTCTCTTCATCATCATCATCATCATCTGAACCACTTCCATATTTTATATTACTGTAAACATTAAGTATTTTTGTGCAGTGAACAGTGGTGCTAAAATTCATACTGAAAAAAATGAAGAAGGATGAACATGAATATGAATATGAACTAATGAAATTTAGTTTGGACTTAATTCCTGTAAAAAAGTGGGTTTAGTGATGGAGTTTTCAGGTTAGGGTTGGACATGTGCTCCTGTTTTATTGATGAACTTTCCATTAGAGGGCGACATGCATCAGAGTTTAGATGCTCAATAAGAAGGAAATTTGACAGCAGAACAGTTTTCAACTCTTACTTCTAGGCCCAGCTGCTTTCTACTCAAGCAGGATGTTTCATGACACCTTTGAAAGTAAAAATAGTCATTGATTACTTATGTGACACTTTTCTCCAAAGCACCTTACAATTATTCACCCATTCATGGACCTGGGAATCTTTACTGGAGCAATTTATTCAAGATTCAAGATTCAAGAGTTTATTGTCATGTGTACAGTAAACAGTTCGCTGCACCATACAATGAAATTCTTACTCTGTGAATCCTCTCAGCAGCCTATGACATAAACTGTAAGGACATGAGGAAAGAAAAACACAAGGCATAAATCACAAATTTACAAAAATTACTATAAGTGCAAAAAAATCCAAGGAACAAAGTTATGTGCATGTATAAAGTGTGCAGTGCGCAATGTAAACATGGAAGTCGTACGTGTGCAAAGTCCTGCAGAGGTAGATTGGGTCTATTCGCAGTTGAAAGGGGGGTGTGTATTTGTGTGCGCAAGGTATTCGGAGGTAGTCTGTGGTCTCTGATGTCATTGGCGTTGTGGGTGTGTAGGAGGGATCGGGGGTAGTTGACACATCTCAGGCTCAGAGGGTAATCTGTGTCTGCTGTGATGGGTGGAGAGGCAGTGGATGGGTGTCGTTCACAAGCCTGATGGCCTGTGGGTAAAAACTGTTTTTCAGCCTTGAGGTTCTGGCTCCAACACTCCTGTAGTGTCTGCTTGATGGTAAGGGTGTGAAAAGGCTACACTGGGGATGACTGTTGTCCTTGATGATGTTAGTGGCTCTCCTAATGGTTCTGGCCTGGTATAGGCTGGTATAGGCTCTCTAGCGATGGTAAGGACGTTCCAGTGATGGTTCGAGCGGCTTTCGACACTCGCTGTAGCGCCTTACGATCCTGTACTCTGCAGCTTCCAAACCACATCGTGATAGAGCTGGTGAGGACGCTCTCGATTGCACACCTATAGGAGCTTCTGAGGATTCGGCTTGGCATGCCAAATTTCCTCAGCCTTCTCAAGAAATGCAGATGCTGACGTGATTTCTTGACCAGATGTGTTGTGAGACCAGGTGAGATCTTCAGTAATATGAACACCCAGGAATCTGAAGCTGCTCACCCTCTCACCAATGTGCTCCGTGGATCTATTATCAACTCCTTTGTTTTGTTGACATTGAGCAAGAGATTGTTGTCATGGCACCACTTCCCTCCTGTATGCCAACTCATCGCCTCCCATTATCAGTCCAATGACCGTCATGTCATCAGCAAATTTGATGATGTTGTTCTAGGAGGCCACACAATCATGAGTGAAGAGTGCATAGAGTATGGGGCTCAGCACACAGCCCTGCAGAGTTCCTGTGTTTATGGTTATTGACCTGGATGTGTGGTTCCCAATTCAAACAGACTGGGGTGTGCCCATTAGAAAGTCCAGAATCCAATTGCAGAGGGTGGGTGGCACACCAAGATTGTGAAGCTTGTTGATGAGCTTTGAAGGTATCACTGTGTTGAATGCTGAGTTGTAAGCAATGAACAGCATTTGAACATGCTGTCCTTGTTCTCCAGATGGGTGAGGGCAGTGTGTATTGTTGTGCTGATGGCATCCTTTGTGGATCTGTTCCCTCTGTATACAAACTGGGGAAAGTAAAGAGGATTTTGCTGTGAGCAGGGTTTAAACCTGCACAGGGAGACCCCATCAGATTTCAAGTCCAACACCTTAACCACTCAGCCATCACAGCACCCATGTGGTATGTATCTTGCTCAAGGGTACTACAGCTGGAGGTGGGATTCAAACCTTCAACCTTTAGCTTGGGTTGCGAGAGGAAATTGGCATCTTTTGAACCATGAAAAATAGTATAGCTTGACAAATTTTTCTTTACAGCAAAAAGCGTTACTTCAGACACGGGTTTGAACTTCAGTGGATGAAAACTTGGGCAAAGTGAAGCGCCTCAGCATGTAGACCTCTCTCATGTCTATCTGTCAGAATTCATGGCCGATCTAGCCTTAGTTCACTCTTTTTAAATTAATGAAGGACTCTTATGAATACTGAGTAATGCTTTTATTAAAACATTTATTCCACATTAGGTCACTTAGGAATACGAGTATCTGATTACATGCTTAAGATGACAAATCATAGTACGAAGTAAAAACAGCTGTCAGAAAATCAAACATTTGCATAAAATATTTGACTTTCACGACAACACTTGTGAACGGGCAAGTTGATCGGATATAAAGGCCACAATGCAAATGTAATGCCTTTTTAAAATAATGTATAATAAATTAAACTACAAAATACATATTTACATGTCAACAAACACAGAAGCCTTCAATAATACTGGATCTTCACATAGAAAACACCCGAATAAAAAAATTTTTTCAAAACAATGATAATCTAAGCACTTGAACTGAGGTCACTCCTTGCACCCTGCCGTGTTCTCCATGTTTTACTGACTGCGAGTATAGGTTCACATTCATGATTGCCAAGCATGATTGTGCACTTGATGTACCTGCCCAGTAAATACATGCAAATTTGAAGAGTATCACACTGGAACAACTGCCTGAGGTGTTAATTTACCTGTGAAGAAACAGAAGAAGCAGAAGCGCATTGTTTACTGCATTTGTGGTGACAGTTACATCTTTGTCCATCCTGGATGAGCTTAACGGATTAATATAATGAGCAGCTGTATGTCAGGACACGTGCAAGCCAGGGGATGTGGAATTTATGGCTGTGAGCAAAAGGACGGTCCACAACAGGTCTGGGCATAAGAGTGTCTTAGGCCGCCCCAACCAACTCCCTCTCTCACTCAGTTCCTTTCTCTCTGAAAACTGTGAATGGCAAGCAACCAGTGGAATTCAGGGAATGGTCTTGGTAAATATAATATTTTCAACAATAGGCTTCATGAAGTCAGTCCTTCTGGATCTGTTCCAGTTCCAGAGTGCACAACATAATTTGATCTAATCCAGCTCAGACTGGTGGTGAAGTGTATATTTTATCATATGATTCCCTTGAGGCCTGTTTTTGGGAAGATGAGGTAGGGCTGGGCTCCCAAAAATGCTGGCTCCTTGCTTAGAAGTGCCAGGGATTGTATGCAAGGAAGAAAACGGCCTGCAAGGTAAACACAATGCAGTTTCATCAACACATTCTCAGTTTCATTCATCTTCTGACAAATCTCCGTTCGCCAAAAAGAAAATAGGCAATACAGTGTACACAAAGACTGGTACTAGTAAACCCGTTTGATCAACGCAGCTTTAAATTTGCTGAAATGCAGCTATTTGTATGTGAGGTGAGAATCTTTTTAAATAAATCTGAGACTCTGAGCCTCATTATAATAGTTCATACTGTATAACTACACATCATAGCTTACCACTGATTTCCTGGTACACTTTTATAAATTCAGATAAACTAATATGGAATGTGTACACATATAAAATGCACCACAGAGGGTCTGGATTATGTTGACTACGATAAGAATAAATAAAAATGAGGCATGCTTGGCTATTCTGTACCAAAGCTTCTTTCTCCATCTTTGAGAAGCGGCGATTTAGATTCTTTTTAGCAACAAGCTTATTATGAAAAGCAGAAATCAATGTACTACACTGTATGTGCTAGTAATGTAAATCAATCCTTTACAGTTTGAATATGGTCATATTAACAATATTGGTGTAAGAATAAAATAAAATAAACAAACAGCCATAACAATGTACAATATTTAGAATCCAATGTATGCCTTTCTGTATTTGAATATATAATTACGAAATGGCATTGTTTAACTTTTATATACTGGTTAAGTAACTAAGTACAAGAAAATATATTTAATTATTAAAATATTATTTTAAAATATTTTAGAAAAAAGATTTCCAATTATCCTGAAAGTTAAAATGCTGAAGATAACATAAACACAATAATAAAAGGTATACATTTAGGTGCAGGAAGCGCTCACTAAACACGCATAATTCTGAGATAAAGGTTGTTTTCAAAAACCGTGCTGTGAATGCTGTAATTAAAGGTCAGGAGAGATCATTTTATCCTATTATGTCTCACTTTATGGGAGTTTAACTTTTAATTGTTTATTTGTTGTCATCTGTGATTATATTTCAGTTTGTCCCTGGGGCTTTTCTTAGGGGAAGTCAACCAACAGGGAAATCCTCCAATTACTATAGTAGTATAATTTTGTTTGGCCACCTAATTTTCTAAATACTTATAATCCTTCTAGGCTTTCTTAAATTACTTAATATTCCTATTTTTTCCCTGTAAAATAACAACAACAAAAATAACAACCATAATTACAATAATACTAAAACAATATGGGTATAGGTTAAATAATAAAGTGTGTTGCATCACACAAGCCCTGAAGAGTTAGTTGTAAAGTAAGGAATATCAGTGTGACTCAGAAGAGAGAAACATGGCTCTTGTACCCCTCCTGCTTCTGTCCATCTGTTTGTGCCAGTTGTTTCTCTATTGATGGGCAGGTACAGGACTGTCTGAAGTTTGGGGACAGAGGGACAAGTCATTTTTTTCACCTCCTGAAGTCTGCCTTTTTTGGATCAGCAAGGGCAGCCCCTGGGCTCAAGAGCCAGGCCCCCTGGCCAATGTCAACAGGTAAAGTAGGACCTCCATTCTTTGCCTTGTCCTTCTCCTCTGGCGAAGGGGACGGGGGAACTGGGTGCCAAGAAACCCCCCTGTTGTGGTGCTCAGAGTCAGGCACACGGGTGGGGTGCAAGTGAGCCTCCGGGGGTCCTGGAGAACAGAAGCTAAGGCTGTTGCAGAGAGCACCCCAGTTCTGCTCACACTGCAGCCTCACACTTCGGGTGATGGCCTCCCTCACTTCCTCCCCACAGCTTAGCAAGATGTTGACCAGCTCCACATACAGCCTGGAGGAACATGGTCATATACCTGTATGGGTGCTATGCACTAACAGAAAGTGTATGAAGTTCAGAGGAATCTTTTCAGCACAACAGGACAATATATTACAATTACTCATTATTCCAGTATTTGACTAAAATGTCAAAAAAATTCTTATATAATATATGATGTATATATTTATACACATATAAGTGAAAATAAAGAGATGCATGTGTCTATTTTTTAACTGAATACTGAAAATGACCAATACATTTGTGTGATACATGCATTTTGGTAGCTTATCATGGTCAGCATTTAAGGTGAAACACTTTTAAATACATTCTCTCTTTACTGTCTTCAATTACCCTCCAATGCTACCTGATGAACAGAAATAATACAGCTCTCTCATATGTGTAAAGCACAACACAATGAATAGAAAGTTTGTAATGATGTACTTTTTTTACGTCCAGCCATTTTGAAGCAGAGAAACTTGGTGTTGCTTCATGTTAATAAAAGATAAAGTAATCTGGCATCCCATCCATAGTGCTCCTGTCTCATGTCTAGTGTTTCCAATATAGAGGAACATTGCACTGTATTAGCTATTCATGAATACAGAACAAATAAATAAAAGCCTTACAGCAAAAGTTTAATGTACGATAGTTTTGTGAAACTTACCCCTTGGGAAACAGATCCTGGAAGTGAATCATCTGCACTATGACATTAACGTTGTCCTTGGCAGCAGCACAGAGGTTGTGTTTGATGTAGCACTCATGCTGCAGCTGAAAAACCATCTCTTTGATGGTCTGGCACTTGCGACTGATGCAGCTGAACTTGTGCCTCAAACCATGAGCCATACACTTCAGCGCATCTTTGATGAAAGACTTGCCCTGTGCAGAAAGCATTACGAATTTAATAAGCACTTATAAATATATATCCAACTACAAAAAGTGACTGCAGTTAGGCCTGATTAGCATTCACAAAGATTTTATTGCAGACATGGTAATATTGCTGCACTTCACATTTATTTCAGACATGAAAAAGTGCAAGTTTATATTAAAAGACGGGGCGTGGTGGCGCAGCGGGCTAGGTCGGGTCCTGCTTTCTGGTGGGTGTGGGGTTTGAGTCCCGCTTGGGGTGCCTTGTGATGGACTGGTGTCCCCCATCCTGCATGTGTCCCCTCCACCCCCAGCCTTATGCCCTGTGTTTCCGGGTTAGGCTCCGGCTTGCCGCAACCCTGCTTGGGACAAGCGGTTTCAGCCAGTGTGTGTGTATATTAAAAGAAAGATATGGATGATGAGAACTCTTCCAAACTGTATGAATTTGCTCTCTGTAATGCAGACAGAACTATGCCACTGTTTTGATGTACAGTCTGCTTGTACAGTGAATCCTAATATATAGACTGCAGGTGGCATAGTGGTTAGAGCTGCTGTCTTCGGACCCCCAAAGTTGCAGGTTTGAATCTGATCTCCTGCTGTAGTGTCCTTTAGAAAGGTATTTACCATAAATTGCTCTGGTAACGTCACCCAGCTGTATGAATGGGTCAATAATTGTAAGTAGCTTAACATTATGATTCGCTTTGAAGTAAAGTGTCAGATACAGTAAATGAATAAATGCAACCATCTGCCTGAACAAAATGCCTATGATCCTTAACCTTTTTCTGTAGACAGATATGTGTTGGGGGGTGTACCTGTGAGTCAAATTTGCCAGCATTGTGTAGGAATGTCATGCAGATCTGCTGTAGACCACGTATTTCACAGGAATTGTTCTCAAAACATTCAAACACACCACAGCCGACGTCCCCTGCATTCACCAGGCAATGTTGAATTTCCGCTAGAAAGAAGATGTGGAAAAGAGCACAGAAAATGAGTAGCTGGTGAGCATTTTGAACAATGCAATCACTTATCCAAAGAGGGTTCTAGCAAAACTGTCCTAAAGATGGAAAAGAAATTATAGGAACCCCAGGAACTTCCAATATTCTTGTTGTGTGTCGAAGACAATTTATTTTGCATGTTAATATAATTGTACGTGATAAAATCTAATTGTTATGACATGATCACGTTTTAAATGACATCAGTGTTTTATTTGTTGGATTTTTAAATTATTTACTACATTCCACACTTAAAAAAAAAAAAAATCTAGTACAAGGTCATTGAACCCAATTTAGCTTTTCAGGAAGGGTCGGGATAGGCGTTCAAAACAGCTTCACTTTAACGCCTGACAGGTTGACAGCTATGTAAATAATAACGTATGCCTGAGTTATTCGTATGAACGCACGCTTCACCTGTGCATTTTTGTCAATAATGCACTTCGATATTTGCACAACCACAGAAAATTGGCGCGGAAAGTAGCCGCGTGACAGACATCCCCTGTACTGTCCTGACGTCCCTGACGTCACTTCAGACCCGGCGTCGTCAACAGAGACATAATACATTTTTATTTCCTCCCTTTCTTATTTCAGTATGTATGTTATGCCTGCTTGTGCTCGTTTCTTGGCTCGACTAAAATGTACTTAAAGACTATCGCACGTGAGGCGTTTTTGAAGAGGTTTCGCCTTCCGGTTCCTCGCGGACGACGTGTGTACAGTTAACAGCGTAGGACAGTAACGTCAGCGCCGCGCTCGGGGCTCGCGCTCCGCGGCGGTTTCTGCAGCGCCGCGCTCGCGCCTCACCCCGCGAACGCTTCTCAACACACTGCTTTCTTACATAATTCCGGGGCTTTTTTTCTTTCTTTCTTTCTTTTAAACACATTTTTGGCTTCTTCATCGAGAACCATTAATTCGTCTGCTTTTGAACTCGACTCGAGCAGTTAATTTATCGACGCTGTTCTGAACTGAAGACGTAAAATACGCGACAGAGTGCGAACGTCCATCTGCCGCACTAGGTAGGTAAGCTCAGCTGCACCGCCTACTTGACACACATTACGTATAACAATTGCGTGAAAAGACGGTGCAAAGGCAAACAAACGAAGGAAAAACGGCGGACACGTTAGTAGTATCTTAAAGATACATGATGAATAACGAGTGAAAAAGTTAACCTGAAAAAAAAACCCCGTGGACGTGGTGCAATCAATCATTTCAAAAGTCAAAAAAGCCTGGCAAGCAGCTAATGCACAACTCACTCACTGCGTCATGATGATGGTGGTAAAGTGGGACACATACGCATACACTTCACTTGTTTTAGAAATAACAGTGATTCAGAATAAGCTCCGGTTCGGCCATCTGTGCGTCGGGGGCATCGCGGCAAAACGTCAGTTTTTTGGGCAGTTTTTTGGAAGTGCCTCGAGCCTTGTCGTCGGTGCCTGAGTGCGGGAGCGCGCGCTTAGACCACGTGAGGTGCTCCTCACGTTGACAAAACTCTACAAAAAAAAAACTGTTTGACCTCTAGTCTACATTAAATTTACGTTTATTCCGTTACCTCCCCACTGTATCCCATCTCACAGCACCTGCAGCACCTTCCACTTCATCACTGACATGATATAAAGTGACGACTACAGAATCAAGTACATTCACTAAATGATTAGTGTCAAATCTGTCGGGCACGGATAAGGGATATTATATATCCAAAATTCTTTGCGTATTCCACATGTAGACAGTACCCACTAGAAACTATAGCTGTAACAGCACGGTAAAGTACTGAAGAAAAGTAGCGTCGATGAATCAATGCCTCTTCTGATTTGCCCCCTGTAAAATATTTCCCTTCATAACTGTACAAAACACTGACTGTTGCATAGAAAGTGATATACTAAATCAAATGTAGCCTTGATCCGTGTTTGAAGCGCGCACAGTACTGTACAGGTATCTTATTATAATCTTGCGCAGCACGTCCGACGTCTGCGAGGTGAGGGATCCCACTCATCGGGTACCTCCGAGTCCGTGTCCCTCCGTGTAGCGCAAGGTGGAGTTCCGTATGCGGTTTCTTACCAGAGTTCTGCAGGGAAAGGCGTCCTTTCTGCTGACTCGCAATCTTTTCTTGCGGGTTCCCCTGACTGTCGTGGAGATCCGAACCCACCGCTTGCTCCATGACCCCAAAGGCAGAGAGCGCTACAGCGAGTGTGAGCAACATATTATGTAAAAATAAATGTATGTATTTTTTTTTTTTTTAAAACACTCAAATCCTATCGTTGCATTACAGTATCATTCATGTATGTAACTGCCGCCAAAAAAGCAGGGCAGAATTTGCCGGGACACAGGAGGGATGCTGCCTATATTGCCCTAGGAGCTGTTGTCATGTGTGTTCAAGAAGGAGTTCGGCAGGTGTTTCCATTCGAGGCTCTCGACCAATCACATTCTCAGGAATCCGCGTCCACGTTAGAGGGGCGTGTCTGTAGTGAAAACTTATACAAAGTGCGTTTTCCCGCCTTATTACGCCGGAGCTTAAATATTTCATTAATCAAATGCAAAGTATGCTGTTTTTTTTTTTTTTTGCTTTTTAAAGGAGGTATTTATCAGATGTAAAAAATGTTTTTGCAAGTGTAGAAAAAGTTAATATTATTAACCTGCAACTAAAAATCTCTCTTTATTTAGTTGACATCTTTGTCCCATGCGATTTCTAATAACAGATAACAGCTTTAGAGTGATTTACTCATTTATACTGCAAGGTATAGTTATTTTATCAATTTTGGGCAAGTACCTTGATCACAGGTTCCTTTGAGGAACACAAAGTGACAGCCCTAACTAATACACTATCTTCTGCCTGCTTATATTAGTTAAATATACAGAGGGAAACAATTTTAGATATTAGAAACACAAATCAATATACAGTACAATGAAAAAGAATCTTGGTTTCCTCTCTCACTGAATTTTTTAATGGCAGTTGATGTTAACTTAAGGGCATATACTTTTTACTCACAGTGCCAGTTGGTGTTGGATAACTGTTCATTAAATAAATAAAACAAGAAAAAATCTGTTATTTGCTCTTCTTGCTCTCTTGCCACATTAGATAATGTTGCAGGTTTATGGCTAATGAATCTGTAGTTCTGGCAGTGTTCCTTAGGCCAGTCTTGATCTAACTGTCTTACGTTGCTTTTGATTTACTTAACATTTATTACATGTGCAGCTAGCTGTCTTGTACTTTATTTACGCCACTGTTTTTCACAGTCGTTTCTCACAGAGTGCAGAAATATATTGTTGTAGACATCCTGTAATAATTCATTGACAACCAAAATGAAAAGATCTCAGACTTTCTAAAAAGTTGCTATATTTTAGTACAAGGCCACTGCCGGTGGTTCATTATGAAAAAGAGTGGTAAAGGTCTTTAAGCTGTACAGTGAAATAAATGGCCTTGTAACCTAGAGGTTTTCAGTTCAAGCGCCATGAATGGCCTTGCTGTTTTACCCTTGAGCAAGGAACATAATGTGAATTGCTTCGGTGAAATGTCCAGCTGTAAAAATGGGCAAAATTTTGAATAGATTTCATTGGATGAAAGTGCCTACTGAGAAATATAGTAGTTTAGCACTGAGGTACTACTACTACATCACATAGGAATTTTTGTTTTGCTGCAGGAATGTCTGCCAGGGTCCCAGTGGAAAATAAGGTCTGTGAGACGGTGTTGGTATTCTGTATGTTTTTTCCCAAGCCAGACATGTTCCTTGCCATCCTCGTGAAAACAATCCTTCAGTGCTGGGCTGCCAGCCTGGCACTGTTCTTGCAGACTTTTGCCTTGCTCATTTGAATGTCTGGGAGGCACCCAGCTTGAGGTGCACTGAGTTGTTGAATTTTTAAGTCTGCCTTCCTTCACTGATCAGTGTAGTGTATACTAGTTTTGTCTGATGTCACTAAATTCAGTTGGGTCCTAGTGTTGACAGTGTACAGAAGAGGGAGTGCGGCAGCAGTAATAATGCCTTGCTGGGGTTGTATAATTGCCTCCTGCCCCTCTTTTCCAGTGGCAGTTGTTGCATTCACTGAGCTCCATGAAGAGTCTGGGTGACTTGCACATACTCACCTGAATCATTCATTCATTCATTCATTCATAGTGATAGCTAGAAGATGCACCTTAACTCAAGATAGACCTTCTTAACTCAGTCCATACAATGGCATGCTGAACCCGTATACTGTACTTTTGGTTGGAGCTTAACATTGCCTGACTAAGTATGGTTACTGACATGTTAACTTACTACATTTACATGTATTTACATTTATTCATTTAGCAGACGCTTTTCCTCAAAGCGACGTACATCTCAGAGAAATAGAATTTCTGCATTACATAAACTAGAAGAGTTTTCTTAAATTAAACTTTATTTTTATGGTTGGGAATGCTCTAACATTGCCTTTAGGGTAGGGTATTAAAGCATTTGATGCATTTCCGTGATGAGGGAAAGTAGGAAATCCTGTAGACTCTTGGGCCTGCAGGAAAGACAGTTGGAGTACCCCTACTATACAGAAAATTATTTGTATGTTGTAAATCTAATTTAAACAATTTGTTATATCATCTAACCTGCTGTTTCTTAGTTGCCTACCTGGACCAACAATTTTCAAAAGACATTGACACATGGTGTTCTCAGTCTCTGCAAGTTATCACCTACATATTAAGAAAGGATTAACACAACTGTAGGGCAGTAAAGAAATCTGTGTGGTTCTATGAAACTGTGAGGTTGTTAAGGTTGACAAAATTTTAGTTTTGTAAATTTGTATTCTCACCACTTCTTGAAATGGTCATGAATCAATTAGGATTTGAATGGTTTAAACAAACAAATCCCCCTTTTGAGCTCATAGTCTAAAACTCCTAAAATGCCTTCTATAAGATTCAACCTACAATGCTGGAACCTGCACAAAACATAACTGAATCCACTTTTATGTTCCTAGAACCACCATGACCATAAAAGGATGCACCTGGTTGGCAACAATGCTTAGATATGCTTTGGCATTGAAATTATATTCATTTGGTATTAAGGACCTTAATGTATGCTGAGAAAACTTACTGCACTGTTACCCAAAACATCAGCTGCCTATAGCCTTGACACAAGGTAGGTTGGATCCATTGATTCAAGCTGTTGCCACCAAATTCAGTCCATTATCATTAGCATGTTATAATAAAAAGTGAGATTTAACAGACCAGGCAACACTTTTTCTACTTTCTAATCATTCAGTTTTGGTGATCATGTGCCCACTGTAGTCTCATCTTTTTCCTTAGTGGACAGGAGTAGAACCTGAGTCTCCTACTTCTGTTGCCCATCTGCTTCAAAATTTGATGAGATTTGTTTTCACAGATGGCTTTCTGCACACTACGGTTGCACTGAGTTGTTAAATTGGTACTTAAGTCTTCCTATGAGCTTTAATGAGTCTGGTCATTCTCTCTCTTCTGACCTCTCTCATTAACAAGGTGTTAACAAGGTGCCAACAGAACCCTTGTGCTGCTGAACAGCAATGGTGGAAATCAAGAAGTCCCAGAGTCTTAGCGGTTTATAAAGAGCTCCTTGCATCATCACTCTGGTTTCCTCAGCAAAAACAGCTTCTTCCAGAACTACAGTCTGCAGCCAACAATCCATGCAAACTATTCACTACTTTTTCCTCCCTACTCTGCCCCGTCCTCCTCCCCCTTTCTCCCTCACTGCTGACAATTTTGCCTCCTTCTTCAAACACAAAGTCAATTCCATCAGCGACAAGTTCTCGGCATCCGCCAACACCAATCTTGTTGGATCTCCCAGCAAAGCCTCATTCTCTGCATTTCATCTCATATCAAAAAATGAAATGTGTGACCTCTTCCTCTCACACAGACCCACAATCTGCTCTCTTGACCCCATCCCTTCACCTCTCCCACCAGCCATTTCTCTGCAACTTCCTTTTTCCCCTATCATTAACTGCTCACTCTCTGCTGGTTGCTCCCCATCTGCCTTTAAAACTGCTCTTATCTCATTGCTGTTAAAAAAAACCTTCCCTGGACCCCGATTCAGTCCAAAATTACAGACCAGTCTCTCTTTTCCCTTTTCTGTCAAAAATAGCAGATTGTGCAGCCTGCAGCCAGTTATCTACATTCCTTGCCCAGAACAATCTCCTCGATGCCTATCAGTCTGGATTCAGTCGGCCACTCCTTTGAGACTGCCCTCCAGATGTTCTCCAGTTAGCTAAAGCGGCCTCCCTTTCTTTGGTCTTCATTCTTCTCAACCTCTCTGCAGTATTCGACACTGTTAACCACTGGATTCTTCTTTCCTCTCTTGGACTTCTTGGCCTCAGACAAACAGCACTGACTCCTACCTGTCAGGTAGGCCTTACCAGGTGGTCTGGGATGACTCCCTGTCTTCTCCTCAGCCTCTCTCACTGGTGTTCCCCAGGTGTCAATTCTGGGTCCCCTACTCTTCTCCATCTACTCCACCTCTTTCCTTGGTTCTGTCATTGCCTCTCACAGATTTTGCTATCATTGGTGAGCCAACAGCACCCAGCTCTTCTTCTCTTTTCCCCCTCCAACTATCAGGAGTATGCTCTCATCACTCTCTGACATATCTGCTTGAATGAGTGAACACCATGTACAGCACAACCTCTCCAAAACTGAGATCTTTCACCTCGCAGCCAGTCCATATATCTCTCCGGAACTCTTTATCAAACCGCACAACTCCCTCATTTTACCTACTTCCTCATATAATAATGGGCTGTTAAATCAATAAATATAATTAAATAATGAATGAATAAATGTCTTTACCCACAATAGTACTGCTGAATGGGTGTTTTTAATTTATCACACTGTTCTCTGTAATCTCCAGACTTTGCAGTGTGCAAAAATCCCAGAAGTGTAGCCGCTTTTCAGATGGTGGAACTGCTGTGTCTGGTAACCAACAATCATACCGCATTCAAAATTGCTTAGATCACAAGCCCATTCCAGTGCTTAGTCCAACAGTAACTGAACCTCTTGTCCCTGTCTGCATACTTCATATATACTCTAGTGAGTTGTAGCCATATGATTCTCTATTTGGAAGAGCAGATGTGTTGTATTAACAAGCAGGTATACCTTGTAAAGTGGTTGGTGTGAGTACATTCTGATGCATTTATATTTGAAATAGTTGCTACAAAAGCGTAAACTGTGGCGTTCACCCCACACAACTGGTGTAAGCAAATCACATAGAACTGAATTACCCTAGATATTTCTCAAAATCTTAATAGCATATAGATATGAGAGGTAACAGTTTGGTTCTAGCTGGAATTAAGTTGGAAAAAAATTGTGTACAGCAAGAAAAATTACAAAACAAATTCTTAATTATTTGGATTAGCCCATAGTGTACTTTCTAATCCCTAATGAATTTTTAAGAAGGAGAAAAATTTGCTCCCAAATATTTTTAATGTGGGCTGTAAGTCCATGTATACCCAAAACACACACACACACACACACACACACACACACACACACACACACACACACACACACACACACACACACACATTTTCAGAACCGCTTGTCCCATACGGGGTCACGGGGAACCGGAGCCTACCCGGCAACACAGGGCATAAGGCCGGAGGGGGAAGGGGACACACCCAGGACGGGACGCCAGTCCGCCGCAAAGCACCCCAAGCGGGATTTGAACCCCAGACCCACTAGAGAGCAGGACTGTGGTCCAACCCACTGCACCACCGCACCCCGGTCGTATATCCAAAACAACGATACGCTATATGTTATATATATATATACACACACACACTTTCTGAACTGCTTGTCCCATACGGGGTCGCGGGGAACCAGAGCCTACCCAGGCAACACAGGGAGCAAGGCCAGAGAGGGAGGGGACATAGCCAGGACGGGACGCCAGTCCGCCGCAAGGCACCCCAAGCGGAACTTGAACCCCAGACCTACCAGAGAGCAGGACCCGGTCCAACCCACTGCACCACGACGCCCCCGGGTGCTATATGTTATAATTAAATTGAATCCCTCTTAGCTAGACATTTAATGAAGTTGGAAGTATTTCATTTTCGTTGCTAAAAAATAACCATGAGAACATTTTAGATATAATTGTGTATTTTCAAATGTGGAGGAGATTGTATGTTTCTGTGTGGTCACTAACCTTTGGATGTTTTCTGTTTTGTCCCATAACACTATTTTGGATTAAATCCCATTTATAATGGTAAGCTTAGAACCTCCCTCCACCACCGCCCCCAGTACCACACCACCTGCCCAGAATTTGACACTTGCCAGACATGTGACAACAGTGTTTTCATTATGGTAGTTTTTGTAACCTATATTTGCTGGAACATTGTGTTTCCTTTTGTCTGTTGTTCTCTGTACGATACATTAAGCAGGACCCCTTGCATTCCGATGCTAGACTTCAGCTGAGTCAGACACGCAGTATTTACAGTTTGCTCACAGCACTCACTGTCTCATATCTCAAAGGGAAGCAGACCATGTTATGCAGTACTGGTCTTCAAAACAGCCCCTCTGAATATTTTTTAAACAAATGGTTATGCCAAATATTAGGCCAAAAGTCAACAACTCAACAATACGTATATGGTATATTTCACGTGTTTAAAAAATGATAATCAAGGATCACCAGTTCCATATTTGCACAGCTATGTACATTTATTCCAAGGTTTTGTGAAAATGCCAGTGTCACTCCCCCATTCTCACCAGAAGAAATATTTTGGTTACTGTTTCACTGAAGATCCTGTAATCCAAAATTTCTAAAGCTGAATATTTAAGGGAATGTATTGTGTTGTGTGAGGTGGATAGCAAAGTCAGTGTTTTTGCAAGAAAAGTGATATTTTGTTATTTTTTTTAACAGTGCTTAATCTTTGTCATGAAAATATGCTCAATTCTTCCATAAAACTGCTTTTAGTAGTGGAACCCAATGTTTCAAAAGGTCCAGGCTGGATTAAAAACACACTAGGTTCTTTTTTTATTGTACTGTTATAGAGGCGCTTCTTGATCTACAGCACTGCAGAGCTGGTAGGCTGCAGTGCCTCCATCTGTTTGGAGTGAATATATTTGTCCTTCTATTCCTCAGTAGAGTGATTGGCTGATAGGGACTAGACGTACGCACTGAACCTGTGCTGTCCCATGTCCACAGCTCAAATACCTGTTGTATTAGGAAAAGGTCAATGGATAGACATCATCATCATCTACTTAAAAGACGGTCAGAAACACACATAGTCTAATTTGACTTTCAAGATAAAGTGTTTTTTTCATAAATAACAGGTAGTGTATACACTATTAACAATGAGTTAGTCATCCATACATACATACGTACATCAGTGAAACACATTCTCTGTGTCACTCACACATGATGGGTGACTTAGTCAGAAATCCACCTGAACGGCATGTCTTTGGACCGTGGGAGGAAACCAGAGCACCCTGAGAAAACTCCCACAGACATGGGGAGAACATGCAGACTCCACACAGACTGAGTAGGGATTGAACTCATGTCTTCTCACACACTACTCGCTGTGCCACTGTGCTGTAACAGGTTTAAACTTTAAGCATGTCATGATAACTTGGAAGGATATGCATTCTCTCATAGGACTGGATAATCCTTTATGGAAATTAAATATTTCTGGTATTTGCTTCAGTGTGACTGTAAATCAATGTTTTATTCAAAATTTTCATAATATTACAATACAGATCTCAAACATTCGATCTGGACTTAGAAGTGGAGCTAATAGGTGGACTGATTTCATATATATTGCAAAATTATGATCTGTCAGTTACATAGAAAAATTACTGTGTTTGACACAAATTTTCTGAATAAATATGTTTGATGTATTTTAAATCCAATAGTCAGAACAATGCTTAAATAAAATAATTCAAGCAAATTAATTTTTTTCTCTTTAGTCAAAGAATGTAAGAGCAAATGTTGCAAATAATCATGCTTCAGTCTGACGAAAGAAATTCACTTGCTTACCTTGTACGTATATCAAAGATAGGAATAGTTAGACAGCTTACATTATTTTCGCAATTTGCATTCAGACTTTATGCTGACATAGTATGGTTAGACAAACAGCAGTAAAACATAATAGGAAAGACCACATAATCATGTTTAAAACAACAATATTTTATTTTCAGACATAGTATCTCATCTTATGAAATGTTGATGTGTTTTACTTGAGATTCAGTTTGCTTCTGGGAGACTAGTGTGAGCCATTACAACATTTTAAAAATCAGCAAGTGATTTTATACACTGTGTCTCCAAAGGTGGAAATCTCTAGGGCAAACTCTCCACTTACCATACCCTTGACATAAAAACATTCACTTTACACAGCCATCTGAAAATGTGAAGAAGAGTCATGACACAATATATAATGGCTGATATAATGGAAAACGTTTATTTTAGTAGATAGTAGTAATAACAGACAACCCATCGTCAGCCTTCATCACGACAGATTAAATACTTAGAGGGATAATGCTGCCTTGCATTATGTTAGCAATTTACAAATACAGTATG
Organism: Scleropages formosus; assembly: GCF_900964775.1. Lineage (NCBI taxonomy): Eukaryota > Metazoa > Chordata > Actinopteri > Osteoglossiformes > Osteoglossidae > Scleropages > Scleropages formosus. Next base: position 33,797,973 of record NC_041809.1, on the reverse strand, counting down.
TTAATATAATAGCATGTAATTACCTTTGATTTCCACAAACCCTCAGTTATAAGTACATAATTCTGTGAAGGAGAAGTATGTGTCTGTCTGTGACCCAACCATGACCCACAGGTGTTGTTCTCACCCCACTTGTGAGTGTAAAACGATCCAGAACTGCAGTTGGAATCTGTCGCCAATAATGTCCGGAGAGGCCAAGCAGAGGGGAAACGTGGAGCGTGCAAGAAACGTTTCGAAATCTGGAATGATTGAACAAAAAACAGGCCAATTCATGCAAAGCGTTAGCCTAAATGAAAACAAGCTCAGCCATAAAATGAAACACCAGTGAAATGGTTGTTAACAACATGGCCCGAGTTAGGAGCACAGGTATGCACAAACAGAGGTGGGTGGAGCAGTCAAAAACACTACTCAAGTAACAATATTATTACTTCAAAAATGACTCAAATAAAAATAGTGCTCATCTAAAAAAATACTTTAGTAAAAGGAAAAAGGTACTCATCCTCATTTAGAACCGTCCTATAAGAAAATCCAGACGTAAAGTGATCTTATCCAGATGGCTAAAAATCTCTCACACTGTATAAAAAATGTATTTCTTTCGACACATGCATAAAGTCTGGGTTTTCCTTCAGAGTTCACTTCCCCTGCCTGAGAATGAACAGTTTGTCAATTCCAGAGGCCCAAAACTCAACCTTGACCTCTGATTGGTCAGTTCTAACTTTGACTGGTCAGTAGCCTGGAGAAATGTTAACCCTTTATGACAGTAACACTGCTGCTATGCCGATTACACCTGATTTGCAATAGTGTAGTGATAGATTGCTAATGGTTCGTAGTAAAAGCGAATGTGAATGTGTGATATTCTGTAATATTTTGCAGCAAAAGTGACATTTTTAAAGAGCGGTTAAAACACAGAATAAGGTTAGAAAAATGGAACAGAGTAAATGTACTTTTTATTTTTTTTTTTACAAATGTACTCAAGTAAAATAAAGATTGTGGCAAAAACTATTCTGTGAAGTACTATTGCTCAGGAAATTTATATATGTAATAGAAGAAATGGAGTAAACTGAGTATGTAAAAGACGACTGTCTCTGGATCTGGCGTACTGCATATGCATGGCAGGCTCAGCACAGTCATTACCTTTTACTTGTAAGGCTAATTTCGTCCAAATGTAGCAATTTGCCCTGTGTTCCTAAGCATTTTTCAAGGTTTCCCAGGTGTTTTTCAACATCCTGAAGGACTGTAAAAAAATGAGGAAAAAAACACCCTGTTGCATGTGAGAGTTCGGCGAGCAGGCGAAGAAGGTGGACTCCAACCTTGGTGAGCACTGAATTTTATTGTTTTTGTTTGTTACAAACAGAGAACCTTGTGGGCTGGACAGAACTGTGACGGTTCAGGATCTGGTCAGGTCCGCAACATGGGGCTGCAGGTCCAGGATTTGTGGGATTTCTCTCGGGATTTCTTTCACCACCAACCAAATTGAGAGGGTTAAATAGTATGTTAATTGTATTTTCATTGCCGGAGTGTGAAGTTTTTAATGCTTCACCAGTATGTTTATTCAGTCCTGTTCCTCCCCTCTTTCTGCACATGACCTCCCATGTCACATACCAGTTGGTCTTAAATTATGTATGTATTATAAGCGCTTTTAATTTATAGTATATACCCTAATGCCCTGCAGGATCCAGATTTTAATAACAGCATTGATCGATTAATTTGATTCATTAAATAAAAGTAAGATAGGAGTCATGTCACTAAGTGAACCTGTTGGCTTCAGATTGTTACTCTGCTGAAGTGTCCTGAATGAAGGCACTAAGCAATGGAAACAGCAACCTTGTTACTAATGATGGGCAATATGGCCAGTACTCAGAAACAAAGCTTTGTACTGTCCTTCACCATGTCCTTCAAACATAGAAAAGAGTTCAACTAATGTATATACAAGTTGGAAGGGCAATGAGGGATGAGGCCATAGTACCACACATCTCACATCATGACCATGCAAGTTGTAATTGCACATTATTTATTCCACCCGGCACTTGATTTCCTTCCATATCCCCTCATCATTAAACAGATACTCAGGCATTTGTTATAATCATTGTTGTTACTATAGGTTACAGTCTTTTTTAGTAAATAGATAAATCACAAAAGTGTAATCTCTGGATGTAGTTTCTGGTTTAAAGTATGAGTGTAAGTATGTAACACATTGACAAACATTGCTCCAGTGTCTATAATTTGGGTGAACAGTACATATGACGAGTGTCTGAGTCTTCTTTTACGTGGAGCTTGTTCAGTGCCAAGAATGAGCCTTCAAAGAAGACTCCACATACATTATCTTAAATACATGAGTAAAATAGGTCTTCAAAATGTACTAACTTATCACAATAAAATAAGCCTTAGTAAAATGTATCATCTTAGTTTTATGACTATGAAATACTTACATGTGTTTGCATAACTGTTCTGTGCTGTATTCCCAAGCATATCAAAGCTGATATTGATCTTTCTCATCCGAAATTTGTTAAAATAATATTTCCTGACAGTTTGTAGGTGGTGTGGGGGGCGTGGTGGTGCAGTGGGTTGGACCGGGTCCTGCTCTCCGGTGGGTCTAGGGTTCGAGTCCCACTTGCGGTGCCTTGCGAGAGACTGGCGTCCTGTCCTGGGTGTGTCCTCTCTTCCTCCAGCCTTCTGCCCTGAGTTGCCGGGTTAGGCTCCGGTTCCCCGCGACCCTGTATGGCACAAGCAGTTCAGAAAGAAGAAAGTTTGTATGTGGAATGCATTTTATTGTTGGAGGCGCCTTAGTAAAAGACTTCCACTTTGTAGCAGTGGCTTTCTGGTACTGATTTTTCCTTCAAGTCATGTATATTTTTCCAGAGAATATGAAGTTCTGCTCTGTTGGGTTTGGGTGAAATGTACAAAGCATTTGCTGTTTTGTTTTTTAATCGAAACTGTCTGGTCAAATAATGAAGAGCAGTAGTCATTGCCTTTTTTGAGACTAACAGCTTGTCCTTTGATGATTTTAAATATTACAGAGCAAGTACTAGGAATAAAAGACCACTGCTGCATAAATTTATATTCAGCTTTGAAAAAGATGTATTGGCCATCCATTAGCGAAAGCCAAATAAGTATTTGTAGTATAGAAATGTTGCAGAAATTTATTTTGTTAAATTATTATTTAAGTGGAATACAGCTATACCTAGGGTAGCGGTTAGAGCTGCCATGCAATCACCTCTTACCCAGGTCCGAACCCCATATCATGCAGTAGTACTCTTAAGTGAAGTATCAACCCTGGGTAAAGTAATTTAATGTACAAACCTAATGTTGTAAGTTCTGCAAAGGATAAATAATACAAGCGGTAATAATTGCATAATTGTATTTAACTTCACTCTGGAAACTGTGTCTTTTGGCAGAAATGTGTTTATTTGTGAGAAAGCTGGCGCAAGTCTAAATCCCTGCTGTGTGTTGCTCACAGCTCGTCAGAACCAAAATTCACTGTAAATCACACTCTGACCCAAACCCCTGCTGACTGTTTACCTCTTACAAACATAGTAAGTAACTACTGAACATCCAAATAAAATTGGAAGAGGCCATTTCTTTATTTTTGGTTGAATGCTGAGTCAGATTGTTTTTTAGCTGCTTTGAAAGGAGTTCCTGGAAGGCAGTCCTTTGCTCTATTAAGTGGGTTTTGCACAATGAGAACAAAATAAATCCACACTTAGCAACTGTATTGGGCGTTCAAGTGAAATCTTACACTTTCCATGAATTAATGGTTTTCTTTATACATCCATTTAATGTTACACTCAGCAAGCAATGAATGCATTCATTATTATTACTACTTTTTATGTTCTGACACTTTTGCACCAGCCAAATTAATATTTATTAAAGTGTGAAATTAGCTGCTTTGTGGCTGTGTGACGGTTTCACAAAAAGTGCTTTTAAAAGGTCACACCTTTAAAAGGTCACAGACAATGGGTTTTGCAATGCCATGCATCACAGTTTGAACATTAGTTCAAGAGGTTTATAAAATTTGATGTGTCTCCCGTTCAAATGGCCTGAAGATATTTTAGGCACCATTGTTCCATTCTGTGAGGCAGAGTAGACACTGATTTATGCTGTTCAGGATCCTCTTCCAATATATCATACACTTTTATTGTCCAGTACCAGCATTGTACATGGTTTGTATTCACACGTAAACTTTGCAAATGTAAAATATTGACTTACTTCAACTGAACTGTCAAAGCTCTTATTATAAAAAGCCAAACATTGTTAGAGGAGGAGTGTGATTGTCAAGGAAATGATTGGACTGTAAAAGAAAGGGTAAATGCCATGCACTGAGAGCACTTCTCCCACCTGTGACTGACAGAGCCATTGACAATAAATGGATACTGTGTCTTAAGGTAAAGCATATACAGGACCTGGAGTGTGACTAGAAGACAAATCTGAAAACAACTGACATGTAATCAGGTAGACTGAGCCAATGGTGAAATGAGGTCAGCTTTTTTGAGCTCAAACATTCATTATGGATTTAATTAAAATGAGCCCTTTGTTGAGAGATGTACCATATGTACTGTTCTGAAGAGCTATGTAGATTGAACTGCCAAAAACTATGGCTGCCAGTATGCAGTATGTAACCTAATCAAGGCACGAGTAATTACTTATGTAGTTATTTTTGTACCACTTTTTAAAGGAATTTAAAAGTCCGCAAGCATGTCTGAAATGTACAGGCAATACGAGCAAAACTATTTGCAGCTGCCCTGGGTTTTATTTACAGATGAATAGATTTTATGGTACTTCTAACTAAAAAGCACCTTATATGTGCAAGCCAAATTATTTTTTAATACTGCAATCAGGTGGACATAACTGATAAAAATGGTACAAAGATGAAATGTGGCTAGAGTTTTTATTCAACCATATGCGTAAGCAGGAGCCTGCAGTGGTTGCTGAATGCGAAGTTCACAGTAGTCATTTATAGGCAATTTTTAGATCAGCAAATTGCAATTTATGACAGTGTGTGCTGTATAATAAAAGAATAACATAAGATCATCTATTATGTTCTGCGAAACCCATCGTAAGTCGAAAATATCGTATGTCGAAAATGCATGTAATACACCTGATACAGACCTCTTGTCATCGTGAATGAGGCGAAGGTGAGGTGCTGTTGTTGTTGACCCCAAATGCGGGTGCGTTTTTTTGAAGACGTAGTGCGAGAAGGCAGGAACAAGGAAGAGGGACGAAGGAAAACACTGGTCATGGAGACATGCTGGAGATGCGGTTGCTCAAGACGAGGTTCTGTGAGCAGGTGTGCTGGCATGGTTCCTTCATACCCATCCTCTCTGATCGGTGGCAGATACGGGCGTCATGCACGTGGCCGTGGGCTTGACACCTCTGCATGACAGACTGGGAGATGTGGATGGCTGCTGCCGCCCAGCATCGCGAGAGAGTATCGTTCCGCATATCGCTTGCCTGGGAAAAAAATCAAAATTCAAAATTCAAAGTACGGTTTCTGATGAATGTCTATCACCAGCTCACCATCATAAAGTCAAAAAAATCAGAAGTCGAACCATCGTATGTCGGGGACCACCTGTCCAGATATTTGTATAAACATTTGGAATTACCCCTTCTGTAGCTACTACCATACTGTAACACTGGTTTCTCAAAGCTCCTGCACTCTGTTTTTGGATGTGGCTTTCAATCCAATTGAGTACGTGGAGTTTGCATCTTCTCATTGTTTCCGCTTGGTGCTTCGCTTTCCTCCCATAGCCCAAAAACCTGTGTTTCAGATGAACTGGTGACTCTGAATTGCAAGTACTGTGTGTATGTGTGAGCGAAGAAGTGTATGATTGCCCTACAATGGACTGCCGTCCCACCTAGGGTGTACCCTGTGTCACACCTAATGGTTCTGGTAGATTCTAGACTACTGTTACCCTGCAGTGGATAAGCAGTTTTTGTTGATAAATTATGGAAATTTGGGGGTTGTATTAGGATGCATAACACTTGAAATTACGTGGCATGGGGCATTAAGAGCAATTTTTGCATGGTTTAAAGGCCCTGGTAGGACAGAGATACAGGTTGGGTGAGGTAGAGGACAAGTTCAATGTCTAAATCTAATACAGACAATCCCCGACTTGCGATGGGGTTACATTCCGATAAACCCATTGTAAATCAAAAATGCATTTAATACACCTAACCTACCAAACATCATAGCCTATCATACGTGCGATGGCCATTATGGGCTTGCCGCCTTCATGCTGGTCAGTTATCTTGAGTTTCTCCTCAAGAGTAATTGCCTTTCTCTTCTTCTTCTCACCAGTAGCAGGAGACACAGAAGGGTGTTTTGTAGACATGATGGATGCACAAAACACAACGCAGATACGGTGGGGGAGGTATCCAGAAAAAACGCTGGCAACACAGAACACTGTAGAGTATCGATTGCATACAGTAGCGACCTTGTGGCAGAATGGGAGATGCGGATCGCTGCCGCTGCCCAGCATCAAGAGAGAGTATCGTACCGTGTATCGCTTGCCTGGGAAAAAAAGAAAAATTCAAAATTTGAAGTATGGTTTCTTCTAATGCGTATCGCTATTGTACTATCGTAAAGTCGAAAAATCATAAGTCAGACCATCGTAACTTGGGGACAGTCTGTACTATTAAAACCCAAAAAGGGCATATTCAAAAAGGGTATACGCTCCGAGACATAATTCTCATCAGTTTTGAAAGCATAGTTAGAACTTATGTTGTCTGCTACAGGATGGTTAGAACTTATGTGATACAATTTCACAGGCAAACAAAACATTTCCAGTGAAACAGAAATGGCAACGGTGGTTATTAATAATCTGTGGGGAACAAGTCCTAATTTGGCCTTTAAGTAATTATCCCAGTGTGCGATGGCTCTCCGTTTGTCTTCCTAGTACTATTTCAAAATTGAGGCCTGCCAGCCAAAGCTTTCGCTGCGTTTGGCCAAGCACAGCACTGGCTTCACGCCAGCGGTCCAGTGGAGTGCTGGCCCAGGAGCTGAGAGGGGCCACCTTGGTCCTAGCAGGGGTCTGTGGAGTTGGGACGACCGCGGTACTGGTTGCTTAACTCTCGCAATGCGAAAAAGCAAAGCGATTGTTTTGCTGTGCTCTTTAAACCTCATTTCGGTCTATCCTTGATACTGCTGTGTGCGGTAGCTGCCTAAAGTGGACCGACACATGCAAAAGACCAGGCTGTGTGTAAACACTACAGTCGCTTTGTCTGAGACTAGAGCTTATAATAGTAAGCATGGAATACAATGTATTTCTCAACAGGAAGAGAAATCCATAAGTTATCCATCCATTGTCTCTAATGCAGGGTTGTGGTGGTCCTGAGCTTATGCTGAAGGCATAGGGCCTGAGGCAGGGTACACACAAGATGGGACACCAGTCCATCACAATTACACATACACTCATTTACTCACATGTACGCACAGTACGGACAAATGCAGAGTCGCTAGTTCATCTTACGACCGCGAGTAAATTAAAGCAAAGAGGCAGCTCTCGCAAACACAGGAGCGAAAGGCAGCGTCCATACAGAAACAGCTGAACTGAAACCCAGGAACTGTGAGCCATCGGTAGATCTGCCAAGGATTATATAGTCGCAATAGAAGCAACGACCAAATTCAGATACCAATGTTTGAAACAAAGACTAAAAAACCTATCAGTGATGGAGTGAACATCATCCATCCATCGTCAACAACCATTTGTCCTGAGCAGGATCGCAGCGAGCCGAAGCCTTACCCGGCAACACAGCGCAAGGCCGAAGGGGTGCCGGTCTGTCGCAGGGTAACCCAAGCAGGGCTCGAACCCCAGACCCACCATACAGCAGACACTGGCCAAATGCACCATACCACTGCATCCCCCCTTGGAGTGAATATTAGATTAAATTAAATATTGTTTCAGTTAGACTGTTTGATATTTGGCAGTACCTTGCAATGAAATGAAAACAGACTTTAATCACAGCCTTATAATGAAAAGCTGAATTTTATCTTATTTTCAAGTCTATCATAAAAATTAAGAATGTTTCTATGCACTCTGCCATTGCATTTATTTTGCAAAAAGTGTGCCTAAACATCTGCATTTTTTAAATGATCAGATCTGTTGCATCAAATACAGTGGTGCTGGAAAGAAAGCATTTGTATTTGTGCATAAATATGACTTAAAACATGATCAGATTTTCATGAAAAGTTCAATAAAACAAATTATACTTGCTCATTAATTTATTTATTGAGGAAAATGATCCGACGTTTCATATCTGCGCATGACAAAAGTATGCGAACCTCTGGGATTATGAGTTCATTTGAAGGGCAAATTAGAGTTCTGTGTTTCAGGCAATGGGATGACAATGAGGTGTAAGTGGGGGAGGCCCTGCCTTATTTCAAGAACAGAAATCTGCTCTTCATGACACAGGTTTGTGGAAGTGTGTCATGGCTCAACCTCAGAAAAGAGCTGGTGATGCTCACCGGGCTGGAAAAGGTTACAAAACCATTTCTCAAGAATTTGGACTCTAACAGTGCACTGTCAGGGAAAATCTGAACATGTTTTTGGTCATATTTGTGCAGAAACAGAGAAAATTCTAAAGGGTTCACAAACTTTCAAGCATCAATGTATAGTAGCTTTGGGCAGCGGAACAATGTAACTTTAGAGTGTGGTTAGTTGGGATGTCTCCTGGTTTGTATGACGTGTCGAGTGTCTACGGCTTAATTCTTGCTGGTCGGATTAACTCAGAGAAGGGCACATACATTTTGTTTAATTTCTGTTTGGTAGAAATTGAAAATATACAATGCTGCTCTTTTTGCTCTCTGAATACAGGCAGCAACCAGCCTTATTCTCATAAAAATATGTGGTGCTCGAATAGGAAAAGGCACTCTGATCATGTGAGGGTGAGATTGGTTGTATAGGGATTTGGCTTCAGGCCATTTCGTATCGTATGGCAGACCCTAAGCTAGTATAATTAAGGTACATTCCCATTATTATTAACCATCAGTTTAGACGGGCAGCTGGAATGGGAGTCAGATGGCGCTCGCACCCATTCCAGATGTGAAATCTAGATAGACAGATGAACAGGCAATGCATAACTAATCAATGTAATTAAACGGCGTGCTCTCTGCAGGGGCTCTGATTGGCTGCGGCATCCCCTAATTGGAGGGTGCTAATGGCTTTCATTCACGCTGGCTAAATCAGACTAACGCTCAAGATGCAGAGTTTAAATAACATGCCATTTATTTGTAACGCGCCTCACGGCAGCTGCATGCTACCCGTCATGTGTCACATCAGCTGAGGACACCGGGGTACTCATTATGGGAAGTGTTTCGCAACAAGGGCACGCAGGTGACGAGTGGTCTTCTGTGAGTGCCGTCTGTGGACATCTCAGGACATTTAGTTCTGGACTTTGGGCCTGTAGGGACGTCTCCTTTTAAATCTCTGCCTGGCATGCTGCTGTCTTCAGAGCAGTCTTGGTGAACGTGCACAACGGTACGAACAGCAGAAACGCTTCATCTCCAAAGACGTGGTGCTGTTTTCGTACAAAGTCTACATGTTTCCACGCTGAACGTGCTTGTGTGGAGATTCCTGGACATATGGCACTAAAAGTTATGCAACAACTGTTCCCGCCTATTTGTGTTTTATGGTACGGTACCGACTTTTGATTCCGAGCAGCAGTGATTTACAGGAGCTTTATTAAGTATTGATGCACAAATGATGTACCTGTATCATGCATAACACTTTGATTTCTTTCTTCTTTGTCTTTTATTTCTATGCTGTTTTATGCAAATCAGTTGTTTCGCTCTTATCGTCAAGTAAGATTATTTAGATATTAACAATTAATTACATAATGTAATTTTGCACATTGTTTTTTTAATAGCACACAAACGGGACTGAAGCTGAATGTACTGACGTAAATATCATTTTACTAAATAAATTGTTGCCAGCTGAAATCGCGATTTCACTTTAAACAACCCATGATGACATTTTTAAATTAATTTAAAAATATTTCTTTTTTTATTTAAAAATAAAATTAATACATGTAAATTCATCCTGTTTGTAGAGCTGTGGGTGGCACAGTGAGTAGTGCTGCTGTCTCACAGTGCCTTGGTGGTGTGAGAGGGTGTAGGTTTGATCCCCACTCAGTCTGTGTGGAGTTTGCATGTTCTCCCTGTGTCCGTGTGGGTTTCCTCTGGGTGCTCTGGTTTCCTCCCACAGTCCAAAGACATGCTGTTCAGGTTCCCCCCATAGTGTGTGAGTGACAGAGCGAGTGAGTGTGTTCCACTGATGTATGGATGAGTGACCCAGTGTAAGTAGTGTATCTAGCAGTGTAAGTCACTGCGGTGAATAAGGTGTGTGGGCTCATAACACTACATAGAGTTCATTGGAAGTCACTTTGGAGAAAAGTGTCTGCTAGATAAATAAATGTAAAATAAGAAAAATATATTTAATGCTGCTTGGAGTGACTTCATTCAATGGAGGAGACTGGCCAAATAAAAGAAGATTACATGGACAAGTGGGCTGACCTCGGACATTTCTTGCGCTCCATTTTGTTTGCTGCACATGTTATTCTTTAAATTTGACGTATTAAGTCTGTGGTGCCAATTATTAAAAGCACCACGAAGGCTGCCAGTATTGCACTAGGGATGAGGGTGAGGAGTTGGGGGCATGGACTGTGCTGCAGCTGTTCATGTGAAGACAGTTGTGGCCTGCTTCACAAATGACCATCATGTGGATGTGTGCAGTATGCCAGACCTTCCTCACCCCATCATCCACCCCGCAGTCTGCCGTTCACGTGCAGCAGTGTGTGTTCTGCTTCGTATCTTCATCCACCTATGGACATCACGCTGCCAAGATGACCGTCCGCATGATTTTTTTCCATGCTGCCGCATCACTTGTGTATCTTGGTGGTTCATTAAATGGCTATTGTTGGGACTCCCTGCGCAGAGGACATTCTGTTCTGTGGCGGTGATTCTGTTTTAATCCATCTTGAGCATTAGGCAGTGTGTACATGCATTCTGTTTTTAACCCTTGAATCAATCAAGATGGTGTGAAAATATTTTGGTGTTCATCAACTCTTAATTTAACTCAATGATGTGAAGAAGCAGAGTATTGAAAAATTACATTTACTTGTCACAGTCCTCCAAAGAAACTTACAAGTATTTATGCATGATACAGGGGGGTAATTTTATTAGAACAATTCAGGGTCAGTACCTTGCTCAAGGGAATTACAGCTTGAGGGGGGTTTAAACCTTCAGTCCATGGATTTAAGGGCAACAGCTCTAACCACTACACTACCGGCTGCCCCCACTTGAAACAGCAGTGGACTCGTGACCAGTGAACGGCACTTGACTGTTTCATTCGAAATTAACTTCCAGTAGCATTCTTTCCATCTCTGCATAAGAAGAACGTGCCAACTCTGCAAGGACGGAACTAGATTAGAACTCATATCTGAACCCAGAGCCCAGGAGCTGAGGTATCTGGGCTGAACACAGAATCACCATGTTGGCCACCTTCGAACGAGCTATTTTCAGTTTAACTTAAAGAATTCATCCATCCATCCATCCATCCATCCGTCCTTGAAACGTGCTTATTCATTTGTCCTGCTCATGGATGGGGGAGGCCTTTCTCAGCAACATCATGTGCAGGGCAAGAACAAGTCCTGGATGGGATGCCAGACCATCTCATTTAGCGTGACCAATCCAACTAACCCGCTTTTCGTTGGAATGTGGGAAGAAACTGGAGCAACTGAAAGAAACCCACCCAAACACCTGGAGAAAACAGACTACTCATTGAGTGTTACCCAGCTAGGAGTCCAAGCACCACAAATGTCCAGCACTAAAGCTTCTATCAGTTTGCCCTAAAGAGCTGTCAAAGTCCGACTAATAAAGTCAAATTATTAAGAATTAATGAAGCCTTTTCATGAGCACATCATTCCTTTAGACAATATAATGGTTAACATGGCCAAACATTCAGATCCTCAAAGTGCGTACGTCAGTTTTATATTGGTAGGGTTAGGACTATATTGTAGCTTGTGACTCATGCCAGGGAGTGTGTGGACGAGGTTCCCGGCTGACTCACGCAGTAACGGTGTTCCTGCACGGGCTCCGTCATCTGCGCGCTATGTTTGGGAAAGCCGCAGCGGAGGGGTGGATCTGGCTGGCTTTCAGCTGGCGGGGGGTGTGTATCGCGGCTTCCCGCTGCTTTAAGCGACTGCTGCAGACCTGTCACAATTTTGTCGTGTCCTCATTGCCAGCAGCACGAAGACCTTCTCCCCTCCAGTGTGTGAGAGGTGTAATGAAGCTAAAAGGCTTGACAGAGACATTGGTTAGTTAGGTAGAGCTGCTTGACACGGTCAAAGATTAATTCAGTTTAAAACTAGGGATGGTTGGTAGTTTAGTAGTTAGAGTTGCTACCTTCATACCCCAAGGTTGCAGGGTCAAATCCCACCTTCAGCCAGAATACCCTTGAGCAAGGTACTTACCTTAAATTGCTCCAGTAAAATTACCCAGCTGTATAAATGGTTAAATAATTGTAAGTCATTTTGGAGAGAAGTGTCAGCTATCTGAGCCGGTGTACTTCAAACAGAAATTAATTTCTGAAAGTATAGGAGAGGGGAGAAAAGTTAAAATTAATCTTTATATCTATGCCCCCTGGTGGTCATACAGTCTCAACTGAAATAAAAGTTTCTACTCCAAAGCCACTTAATGTTAGGCAAGGAGCACCAGGTTTGGTAGGACGTAGATGAACAGAAGTCGTCGTATGTTGCTGTCCTTTCGTCCAAGTGAAAAATGATTGTGCCCAGAAAGGTTGTCCGAACCTGGTTATTGTCATACTTCTCCACCGAATCAGTGCTACTTCCTACTAATATTTTTCATTTCTGTTCAAAATGTTTGTGAAAAACAAAGCTTATATCCATATTTAATAACTATAATTCCTTCTATGGGCGTTTTAATACACACACACACACACACACACACACACACACACACACACACACTAGTCATTTAAATAACATGCATATGAAAGTCAAACAAAGTCCAGAAATAAAAGGGATTGTTAATAGCTAGATATTAGCTACATGATTACTTCATTTTCTGTTGCATTAATGTTGTGATGATGCTCTTCTGGTTTAAAGTTAAGTAGTGTCAAAATTACCATAACATGTTATGTCGTTTGAGTAAATATATTTCAACTTACAGGGGGGTGCGGTGGGTTTGGCCTGTGCCTTCTCTCTGGTGGGTCTGGGGTTTGAGTCCTGCTTGAGGTGCCCTGCGATGGGCTGGCGTCCTGTCCTAAGCGTGTCCCCTCCCCCTCCAGCTTTATGCTCTGTGTTGCCAGGGTAGGCTCCGGCTTGCCGTGACCCCACTTGGCACAAGCGGCTTTAGCCACTGTGTGTGTGGGTGTGTGTGTGTGTGTGTATCTATTTTGTCACCATTTATCTAAATGTCATGCTTTAACCAGGACCGAGGACAATGATCTCAGACTGACAGTAATTCTTTTCTTACCTATACATTAGCCTTTTTAAAACTGATCACTGATTTACATTCTGAGTCATCTTTGAATCAGGAAGCTTAACACACTGTAAGACTGTAACTATGAATGTCTTTGTTCATAAATAAACCCTACAATGTCATTGGTAAAACAAAAACATGTCAGTTGTTATTATGGCCTTATATGTTATATCTTACAGGCTAGAACATGTTAGTAGCAGAAAGATCTGGTAAGTTCTAAGCCTTCGTGACCCTACAGTCCCACAGTGTTGCAGGTTCTTCACAGCTGTTCATTAAAATGCTACAACATGGATATGTGGTGGTAAAAAAGAGGAAAAACTACACACAAAGAGTGTGAATGTACAATGGCAACATGGGGAGAGGATGACAGAAAAACAATTCCATGACAAAATCAAGGGGCACATAATATTCTACCTTTAATGCATGCGCTTTTCTGGCTCTTTCAAAATAAAATGTATCGTAATGTATAATGAAATACAGTGAAATAACAGAACTATTCTTTGCTGTCACCAAAGTGCTTTTCTGTCCATACCAATCAGCAAAAGTGATTCGAAACATGTTTGAAGAGCTGCGTGATAAAGTCTACAGATGTAATATTTTGATTTGAGTGTTATACTGCTGTTCCAAGTCGTTCAAGTTTTTAAAGGAGCACATTGTTAGTTCGGGTTGGGCGATTCATCAGCGAATTGTTTCCGGCAGAGGAAGAAGGGAACGAATGTGACCTGGTGCAAAGGAAAACCACGAGAGCGAGGAAGAGGGAAGCTGAGCAGCACGAAGCCCACAGTTCCTCAGCAGTTCCTCGGTGGCTCTTTACTCCAGACAGCTGATGATCCTGCCATTAAGACAGGCAGCAGAAGGTATCATGATGAACAGAGCGAACGGAGACTTGTACCATAGTATGAGAGCACGAATCACGCAATCATATCAATGTCCTAGAAACGTGAGTTGTATGTTAAATACATTTCTTTTGTCAAATGCAATGAAAGACAAAAATGGATCTGGGTTTTTTACTGCACTTAGATTATCTCAATGGCAAAGAAATGGAAAAAAAAGCTCAAATTAAATACGCTCAGAATTCCTGCAACGACTGGTATGCACCTCTGCATCTGAGAAGATTAAGTCAGCAGAAAGACATGTGAATGTGCACTCACCAGCACTCCGGCATCATCACCCCACCCCCGCCAACCCCAAAGCCTCTGCGGTGCAGCACGTTGCACACGGCAAAGAGAGAACCAGTTCTGACCAGGGCTGCAACAATCAATCCTTGTCTCTGCTGGGAACATTCAACAAAGCTGCGCCTGATGCCTTTTCCCTGGAAACGGCTGGCGTGTCTCGGCCGACGAGGCTAAGCCCTCGCATACATGTTCAGCGGCCGCCCAAGAAATGCATCACGGACGTGCAAAAGCACAGAGTTGCCTCTCTATTCCAAATGTTTCGCTGGCGTGGACCATACGAGAGACGCTGGTGCTACTGCGCTTTCTCACAGCTGCTGTTCTGCTGTACAGCCTGGCTCCGAAGGGGGTGGGGGGTCACAAAGCGACACGGAGCACTTCAAGGGCCATCGCTGTGCAGCAGACGTCCAGAAGGAGAACTGTATGTTTTTACCATTTACAAGTTTGTTTTTCCTTCAAAGTGTTCTTAAGTGATATTTGTACAACAGCAGCAGCTCCTTGAACATCTTGATGAATCCTTCCAAAACAGCAGGTACCATCACAGTATACAGAGACAGCTGGTAGTGTAGTGGTTAGAGCTCCTGCCTAAGAACCCAAAGGTCTAATGTTTGATTCCCACCTCTAGCTGTAGTACCCTTGAGCAAGTTACTTACCCTAAACTGCTCCAATAAAATTACCCAGCTCCATAAATGAGTAAATAATCACAAGAAGCTTAAGATTGTAAACTGCTTTGGAGAAAAGCTTCAACTAAATAAATAAATGCAAATATAGACCTGGAGTTAAAATCACCTGTACAAATGGCTTTAAAAGCTGTAAATGCTGCCTTGCATAAGGCCAAGTGTTAAATAATAATTCAACAATGTCTTCTCTCTCAGTGTTGGGTCCATTTTGCTGCATAACAAAGCTACTCAACTTTGGTTTAACTGGGACTCACACAAAATTAATGTGTCAAGTAACTGGTGTAATCTGATTATATGTATTTCAGGTATTTACTGAATTGGTCTGCTTTTACAGTTTTAAAACCACTTTTACTCAGTATTTTTGTTAAACAGACACATAATATTGAGTATTAAGCCTTGGAAGTCTAAACCCTTGGTTGCATTCATTTCACATTTTTCAGAAGGATTAACAGGGTCAAATTCCAGAAGAGCTGCTGCTGTGTTTCTCTTGAGCCAGGTACTTAGTCTGAATTGTACAAACCTTTTAGATCCAAAAAACTGAACTGCACAATTGTACCAGAATCTGTGAAGGTAAGTTATACAAAAGTGTTTGCAGGCAAAAGCCGTTAATCACATGTACACGTAGTAACTGAGTCTTGATGTGCAACAATGTACCTGAGAAGCAAGCAGGTAGCGTAGAGTTTCAGTTTTCTTGAAATTGAAAGACCCAGGTACGAACCCTCCACCCCAACCCCAGGTCAGTGTAAAGTGCATTGAAGAAAAGTGTTGAGTACATAATATGTGCCATCTCTCTGTTTTAAGCAAGAGATTCAAAACAACTCTTTCAGCAAAACTTTTTAGACACTTGAAATCAACGACGATGCAGTCAAGTTCAATGGGATTATCACAAATTGGACTTCTGGGATGGTTCCAGCGATGAGGCTCTATTGTTCATGCTCTACTGGCCTTTATGGGTTTCTACACATCTATAGGCTGGAGCCAATCGTGATGCACCTCTCTTGTCACGGACAGAGTCGGAGTTGGATTTGGTGTAATTGCGTACAATGGTGACCCGGTAATGTTTCAATGGCTTTGCACAGCTACGTCACTTCCAAAGAACCTGCCCCGTTGCGGACTAAACCTTGACAATCTGTACAAACATTTACTATCTAGACTAGGTTTCTGCAGAAGTAGTAACTCGCAACCCAAACGATAATAATATCAGAATAAACATGATTATGAAAGAAAAAACATGACGGTAAATCACAGAATGCACAAGAAGATGAAGACAGTTGCGTTTTCTCTTTAACCTTTCAGGGCAGATGTACAGAAGACCTATAGCAAAGTCCACACTCCCTGCTCACAGATCACTATGCCAGGAACTCTGTTAGCCCCCAGTGTGGTAAAATCACCTTGAAGGTTGAAACCACAACCCAACTGCATCACTGTGGCTCAAATTAGAGACGGGAATGAGTCTCAGTATCAATCAGGTATTAGACAAGTGACCAGAACTGAACGTGACTGCAATTTTTCCTCCAGCTACACTAAGGAATGCAGACACACACAGTGTCAACACCCTCAGCAAAAACCTGCTCATAGTTCAAGGTCAACTCTGAGACTTCCAGCTACCACCACCTATAGAGCCCATCAGTGCCTAAAGGCTCCTACGAAACCTAATGTGTCATGCCATATATGATGTGCACTTTTGATTGGATACCTTGGCTGCAATTTGACAAAAACAAACAGGTTTGATCAAGTAAAGGGTCACTCAGTCAGGTCTGCTGACTACAATGTTCCACTCAGTTGTTGAGAGGGTGAAAGAACGAAAAGCTGAACTGCTTGGAATTGTGGAGTTCACTGTTCCACAGATAAGATTTCCGTACCAATTAAATATTCAGTATTAAAATTCAGTACCAACAGATATTTAGGGAATTTTTTAATCAGATCATGTTGCTTTAAACAGCTCATTAGAAACAACTGCAAGTCACTTTAATATCAGCAGTACAGTATGTACACTACCTCTCCTCACTCATATCCTAACTGAAGGCCAGGTAGACATCTCTGGGAATGTGCACTGTGACCTCCCGAAGGTTGAGGAACCAAAAAACACCAACTGTCGTCAAAAGCAACACCCAGTCCACTGCTTGACTGCAGTTCAAAGACATAACAGTGTAAAGCAGTACTTTGAGACACCTTACATTTCTGGAAAAAAAACCCCCCATATCACTCAGTTGCTCTAGCAAAGCATATTATTTCAAATTGTCAAAAAACTTAATCACAGGCGTATCTACCAAAACCCAAACCGTTACTCCTAAACATCAACTACGTTGATCACACCACATCTCAATCCCTTCAAACACAGTAGAAAAAGCAGTTCTTAGTATGTCTTGCTATTTCGACAGCATGGCCACAATGAGACACAGGGTCAAGCGTTCAGTGTTGCACAACTTTTCTATGGCAAACTGTGCAAAACGCTCCTAGATCACAGCGATCGTCACCCCGACGTCCTGTTAGCGTTGTATTCCATGGCTGTACTGACTAGGGGACTTGCAACGTGCTGGACTGGGTGCTACAGACTACTGGCCTTTCTCCCAGACTAAACTAACCAGATGGGTC
This sequence comes from Scleropages formosus, assembly GCF_900964775.1. Classification (NCBI taxonomy): domain Eukaryota; kingdom Metazoa; phylum Chordata; class Actinopteri; order Osteoglossiformes; family Osteoglossidae; genus Scleropages; species Scleropages formosus. The sequence continues at coordinate 33,780,034 of NC_041809.1, read as the reverse complement.
CTTTGGATTCACTCATGCGTTCCAAGGCCTTTTGCACCGAAATGTCTGTTAAACATAAACAAACAGTGGCACAGAACTGTTCTCTCGAAAATACGTGACCTGATCAAACCACATGCAAGGCACGTCACAATTTGTGCGCGTGCACACACACACGCACAATACAGCAAAAGGATTTGATATACGAACTATTTTTCTCATGCTGCTTATGTGCCGGGTTCTTTAAATGAGCCCAAGGCTATTAATTAAAGGAATTACTTGGCTTCATTTTGTCAGACCATTATTAAATGCTCAATAGCATTAACTAGTACTTTATCCCTTATTGTGTTCAGAACACAATGTACCATAAAAGTGACTTGAGTACAGTAGTTTGGAAGATCAAATTTAGAAAGCTGGATAATTTTAATAACTAGTAATTCTGCATTTAATATCCTAATATGAAGTGTGAGTAGAGAGTAAAACCTCCAAGTGTCCTACATCTCTGAAAACTGCTGAAAAATAGTTTTGAAGACATTCTGGCTGATTTACTGCTCAAACTTGTTAACCAAACACTGTGTGGAGGCAGGGAGGGGGGACTAGGTGAGAGGTGTAAATGCTGTCATTATGTAATCGTGGATTGTCATTTTTCCTATTGGCAGAAGTTTGTTTATCTGAAATGTACGTGATTCTACTCTTACCGAATACCCTGTTTTGGTTGAAGTTACCCTGCTTTCAATTCCTCCTCATATATATTTATGCTCCGATTGCTTGACATTAATGCCCGTGTTGTTGACATTCATACAACAAATTATAAAGTACCAGTTTCAATCATTTTCATAATCGCTATGCTAATTCTTATATCAAGAAAACTGGAAGACAAAACGCAGAAGAGTACTTCAAAAACACTATAATTTAACCTTTGCCAGAGGTGCAATAGCAACACCTTACAAAATCTTTTTTGTGACTAGTGCTCTGTCCTTAATCATCAAATTAATCCCATTTTCTTTGTTTTGTTTTTGACCAGCCACTGTTATACAAACAGACTCAAGGTGACTCAACAAAACCCAACCTGAGGTGTGTTTTCGGTCAGCTTCCAACATAAGGACTAGTATTGTCTTTAAAAGCTTTTTTTTTTTTTTTTTTTTAAACATCCTTTAGCCCTTAAGTGAAAATAATGGGCTTCATTTTGTACCCCTGATGTAAACATTAACTGTACTCATTTGGCTCCACTGTAAAGACCCCAACACGTAACATAGAAAAGGCCCCCTTTTTAGTCCATTTTGAGAGCTGAGCGTCACGGTGTTTTTGGCCCTGAGCTGGAACCATCTTGCTGCTCCACCTCGGCGTTTGTGTTTGACCCTCCCTCTTCCTTCTTTTCAGTGGCCAGAAACTCATGAATGGCGTTCTCTATGTGGGGCCTGAAGGTGTGGTTGAGCTTGGGATCCACCACCTGAGTGATGATTCTGTCCACCCCAGACTCCAGCATGCCTGACCTGTTGGAAACACACGCAGACTTCACACGTTACGCACAACATTGATCAGTCACTCCAATAAATCATAAGCATTATTTAAAAAAATAATTAAAAAAAATCATTTTCACATGACAGAAACTGATACATACATAAGAAAAACTAACAAAACACAGCACATACACAAAATGACTCAGCAATTTGTTACTGATTCTGCATCTAATATCTTTTTTGTATTGTGCATGTATAATTCATATGCTTTCTAATTATCTGAAAGACTGAAAAAGTTTTTGCTTTTAAATTGCGTTTCATTTCGCCCATCATTCTATTGCTAGGGGTAAAACAAAGACTGATCATTATAAGAAGGGAATAATGGAAAAAAAAGATGCTCCTTTCTAATTCTGGATTTGTGGAAAAAATATTATGTTATGTATTGTGAAGTGTATGCTTGAAAATCACTTTTGATGTTTAAATTAACTTTTTTTTTTTCTTTTTAAAAAAAACAATTTGGGTTTCATTCCACTGATTAACCAACTGCTCTAGAGAGAAATTTCAAAGAATCAACAATATCACATGGGAAGATGGTGCAGTGTCTGACACTAAATTTGCATTTAAAATATTCTTTATGATAATATTAAAGGTTTTAAGAAAGCAAATCATTTCAAATATTGAAATAAGGTAATTTAAAAATTTTGTTCCGCTTATAATTTTTTGACAATTCTGTAAGATACATGTCTTCTACATTATTTGTCTTATGTAATATATTGGGTATCTGGCAGTGTAGTGGTTAGAGCTGCTGCCTTTGGATCCAAAGGGTGCGGGTTTATATCCCACCTCCAAGTGCAGTACCATTGAGCAAGGTATTTACCCTAAATTGCTCCAGTAAAATTACCCACCCGTATAAATGGTAAATAATTGTAACCTTAACATTGCAAGTTGCTTTGGAGAAAAGCGTCAGCTAAATGAATAAATGTGCTGCACTGCACTGTCCAGTCATTCCAATATCTGGTTCGCCGAGACCCGGTGAAGTACAGATTAACTGTATTTGCAAACCTCCCTCGAGTGGTACATGTGGCCACATTACCTGCCAAAATTCAGCTCCCTTCTACAGTGGGTGCAGCTTTTGTCTGGTGCTCCCCAGTGTTGGTAGCCCAGGACAGATGCTGGACAGGTTTATGGGCCGAACCCGTCAACAATGGACACTAATTAGCAGTTTGTGGAAACTGTGTTTTAATGCATCGATAAGGTTTTTTCAGTGTGAATGCGGTTCTAAAACAGTCAAGCGCATTAAGAATAACAACCTGCTGTACAAAATCATTGTGCAGATACATTTATTCACGTAGCAGATGCGAAATAAATGTATGTAAATGTATATGTCAGTTTCTAGAAAAATATTCCACATTCTTGAAATTAGGAAATTTTGGCACCGGGTTAAAAAGAGTATTACAGTACCTTCTGGACTAGAATGTTCCAGTGCAGAATATCTAGCTAATAAATGGCACTTAGAATCTCTCAGTGGAGTGTTCCTTATATTTGTGAACAAAAATTCCTGAAAATTTTCATAGAAATAGTGAAAAGCCACATTCTGTGGCTAAAATGACACCCTAGGAGTAACTAGTGGTATCTCTGTAATCAGTAAACTTCAATCATAATCGAGGTTAAAAACTGACATGACTAAGAACGCTCAAGAACTGTATTGTATTGCATCATATCATTAAAGAAACATGATTTACACATTTATCGTGCACTTTTGGAGATGAGGGGAGGCGTGAATAACACCTGTCTTATGGCCCTGGAAAGGTTGGTAACAGAACAGTGGTGAGTGTTTACTCGATTCACTCATTGCTGACCGCTATTACTGACTGTTAGTAGGGGGCGCGGTGGTGCAGCGGGCTTGGCCGGGTTCCGCTCTCTGGCGGGTCTGGGGTTCGAGTCCCGCTTGGGGTGCCTTGTGACGGACTGGCATCCCGTCCTGGGTGTGTTCCCTCCCCCTCCAGCCTTGTGCCCTGTGTTGCTGGGTTAGGCTCTTGTTTGCCGCAACCCCCTTCTTGCGTCAAGCAGTTTCTGACCATGTGTGTGTATGTGTGTGTGTATTGACTGTTATTACTGACCATCATTATTGACCCTTACTGACCGATATTGACTGTTATTATTGACCCTAAGGGCATTATTATTGATTGTTATTATTGACCCTTACTGACCATTATTATTGACCCTAAGGGCCTTATTATTGACTGTTATTATTGACCCTTATTGACTGCTATACTATTATTGACCCTTACTGACCGATATTGACCGTTATTATTGACCCTAAGGGCCTTATTATTGATTGTTATTATTGACTCTTATTATTGACCCTTACTGACCGATATTGACCGTTATTATTGACCCTTACTGACCAATATTGACCGTTATTATTGACCCTAAGGGCCTTATTATTGATTGTTATTATTGACTCTTATTATTGACCCTTACTGACCATTATTATTGACTATTATTATTGACCCTTATTCACTGCTATTATTACCCCTTAATAAGGGCCTTATTATTGACCCTTACTGACCATTATTATTGACCCTTATTGACTGCTATACTATTATTCACCCTTATTACTGACCGCTATTATTAACCCTTAATAAGGGCCTTATTATTGACCCTTATTGATCGTTATTATTGACCGGGCGGGCCGGTACTCACTGCACGACGCTCTGCCGCAGCCCGTTGCGCATCTGGTTCTTGTTGATGTCGGGACTCCACTCCTGGCTGCTCAGGTGGTTCGACACGAAGTTGTCCACCTTCTGCCGCAAGTTCTGATAGGCTGGCTGTGGGCGAGCAGTTCCCACAGTAACAACAAGCAAGTACGAATAAAAGACCAGTGCGAGCTGCTAACAACAACAACAACAACAATAATAACAACAACAAAAACGACGACGACGGGGAAAAAAAAAAAAAAAACACAAAACAAAAGGTTTGCGCTTCTACTTCGAAGTGGGAAGCGCGTCCGTAACAAACTATCTCACAACACCACCATGCAGGCAGACGAGACGGTGGCTCCTAGAAAAACGTAAATTTAACAGTACATTTCGCGTTAAAAAAATAGCCGTCTTCAATAGAAGAAGCCACATAAAAGGCAGGCGGCTACCTTGGTGTCCACGTCTGCCAGGCAGTCCCGGCGGAACTCGTCGAAGAGGCCCCGGTTCTTCAGGTGCTCCACGATGAGGCCTATGAGCTTCGGGTCTCCGGGAGGCAGATGAACCGCGCTGGTGCTCCCCTCCGCCATCCCGACGACAAACAACGCTCAAGTCTCCACTAACCAGAAGGGGGGTATGGTCAACGCGTTAGAAACGTGTGTATATCTGCGCTTATTTGTGCCTAACCAAGGGGAGGGAAATGGTTTATGATACATACACAGAAACAACTGCTCACAGTGAAACGGAACGCGTGCGACTGGACTACAATTACATAAATGCATCGCGTTTGGTGGGCTCGGTTATTTCGCAATGCACACTGGGAAATGTATGCGTTGTTAATTTGCTATTAGCCTGCTGGAGCTTTCGTCAGGGTGAATTCTAGCTGTGCTCTTTTCCGAAATTCAACATTTTGCCCTGAAGCTGTGGTATTTGTTTGTGCATGTTTTTTTTTATTTTTTATTTATTTAAATAAAAAAAAAAAAAAAAAAAAAGGTTTTTATGTTGCAGCCAGGTCTCTTAGTACTCAGCCTCAGGTAAAGGAATACCCACCCACTGAGTCTGACCTTTCTTTCTCATCATGGCTCACTAGGATTGCTGTTGAAGTTTTGTATTTGTGGGAATACATCTGTCAAACTTAATTTTTTAAAAAGTGGCAGATAGTATAGTGGACAGTGGCACAGCCCTGTGAAGTGAAGGTCCCTGGTTCAAACAGCAGCCACCCCCCTGGCCTTGTAGTTGTTCATTGTGAACAGAGTATAATTTACCTGACGTACAGATAAATAAATCACCCTAAAGCTGCACTGCAAATCGCCATGGAATGAGGCGCCAGCCAAATAAAGTCAGAAATAGTGCAGCACAAATGTGAAACTCTTGAGAGGAAAGTTGAAGAGCGAAATGTTTGAATGCACTGTAAAGCCACAAGATGGTGGCACAGTATTCCTGTGCACTTGTGTTTGTCCAACATGCAGGAAGGTTTTTAATGCACTGATCTGTGATTGATTTTTTTTTTTTTTTTCTTCTTTCTCTCCACCCCCAGTTCCACTTTCACAACATCGTCGTCGCTGCCAAAGAGGCTGGTAGCGAAATGGCACCTTTAATAAGAACGCGGCGCTAAATAATAAATGCAACGCATCCCATTTACCACACTGCCAGCTCTATAAAGCCATTCAGGTCCGGGTATAATGCATTTAAAGTAGTTTCTAATGTTAGATGAGTGTGTCCTTTTGCTCTCGCCAAGGTTTCTTGTCATGCTGTTGTAAATATGATCTGTTTTGCCTTGTTATGCATTATTGCTTAACACACTTGCCCTGCTGTTGTAGCATTTGCAATTTCCTTACAAGGTGGGATTAACTCTTTATATGATCACCAATTTATGGTGAAATGCATGGTCATCTGGGTGCGAAGGTTACAGGTTTATATGAGAAATGAGAATCTTTTTTTTTTTTTTTTTTTTTTTTTTTTTTTTTTTTTTTTAAAATATATATGAGATGTTAATTTAGCAGATGGGGGATATGTCAGCCTCTTTGGGACACAAGACTTTCCCCTTTAATCCCATATTCTGCTGTAGTACCCCTACAAAAATCCTTACCCTGAATTGCTGCAGTACAATTACCCAGCTATATAAATTGGTAAATAACTGTAAGTAGCTTAGTATGGGCACGAATCCTGTCTGGGGGATTACCTGCTTAGCCTAGTGCCCTGTGCTTCCGGGATAGGCACCAAAGCACCGTAACTCTGCAACTGGACAATCGGTTATTGATACTGAATGGTGAATGAGTGAGTTTCTATACAGACCTTTCATTGTAAGTCACTTTGGAGAAAAGATCCTATTATTATTATATAATAATCATCAGCAGCAACATTATCCTCTAGACCACTTCTTGTCATAAACCTAGAGAGCTCTTTCTCTTTCCTTCTGGGTGCAGTGCATTGTCTTGACTATGGTGTGTATATTCTAAGAGAACAACTGATGATAATTTGCATGATTTTCCTTGAGCAAACATTAAATCCTGGTGTTTGTTTTGTTTTTGGGAAAGCTGTATAAATGCAAAGTTTAGTTAGATTAGTTTTTCATAGAGTAAATTTACATTATATTTTACATGTCCTAGTCTGGGTAGAAGCTCTTTATCACACTTTCTTATTTTCTAGTTTTTTTTTTTTTTTTTTTTATAAAGTTCGATTCGTATGGTTGTTTTATAACCCATCTTTATGTTACTTCTTTTAGTCAGTTTTCTGTGCAAACTCACATTATGTTACTTTTATTGATAGATGTTGATCAACCACTTATTGGTACCCATCTTGTTATATAATACACTCATGTAATAGCCACACTGGCAAAATCAATTTCACCTTGCTTTTCGTCCACAAATGAAAGAGCTGTCCATGCAATCGTATACAGGCAGCTCAGTTTTGTTTTGGCACCTGCCATTTTTGACATTGGAATCCAAGTCAGGGAATGGATGATGGATGCTGCTTCCGGAGCCCAAGATTTATGCGATTTTAAAAAAAAAAATTGTACTGGAATTGGTCTATGCATATAGAAAAGGGCATCAGCTGTTTCTTAGTGTCGTGGGACATGATGAAACAAAGTGTACAAAATTGAGTTGTAATGTTCGTAAGAATCGATTTGTAAGTTGAAGGTTATTGTCTTACACTCACACAAGAATTTATTTAATTTCCAGGGGAAAAAAAAGCTGTTTTCGAATCATTTTAAGTTTGTCTTTGTCAGGTATTTTAGAATTTATAATTGGAGAATTCACATGTTTGCAGTGTGACCCCCCCCCCACCCCATATAGTGCACCTGGGACTCCTGTTGGATGTGTTAAACAGCTCCCTTTAACAAGTCCATCTGGTGTGTCGGCATGAGAAGCTTCCCGAATGGTGGAATGTATCTCCTCTTATCAACTGATGTGCGCTGAGAAAGGCATGACTGACGTCAACAATAAAATAATCTATTCAGGCTTAAAGGATTTGCAGTGTCACTTGTTGTTTATTTTATTTTTTTTTCTCTCATTACATGTAAGTGGACTGAGAATTACACAAGATTAGCAAATTTTCCTCCCATCTCTGGTCACGTTTGCTGAATCACATCCTTTTATTTATATTACCATTAAGTGCAATAAAATACACAAATACCTTTTTTATAGGGGGTTTGCTACAACAGCAGGTTGCATTTGATAACTGCATACTGGAATAATACAGAAGTGTGTCTTGCCTTTGAAACAGTTTAATGAAGCACATTAATTTGCATCTGCTTTTATTGAGCTCAGATATAGCTGGTTAAAAAAGAAGATATGGGAACTTGAACTGTACACCGTAATCTTAAAGTTGTTTCAAACACAGGAAGGCTGTTATAATGAAAATTTCCCGGAGTTGCTATTACTTAAATGCTTTTGCAATGTAGCAGTGTAAAATTAATGAATAATTACCATTGATAGAGCAATAGAGAAATTCTGATAGCACGAGAACTCAATAGAATTAAATAACCTACAGTACAAAAATAGACCTTATAATTGCCTCTCAGAGGCAGCAGGTGGCGCAGCGGTTAGTGCCATTCCCCTGAAATTTCAAAGAACTGGACTCTAATCCTCTTGCTGTAGTGCCCTTGAGCAAGGTACTTACCCTGAACTGCTCCAACAAAAAATTACCATGCTGTATAATTACCATAATTACCATGCTCTATAAATGGGGACACCGCTCTAAGTAGTTTATTATGAAAATCTCACATTGTAAGATGCTTTAAAGAAAGGCATTTATTTTACTGCTGATGTATAGCTGCAAATGGTTCCTCCATCCCAAGACAGACAGGAAGTAGGGGACGTGGCACAGGCAACCTATATTTAACCTGTAGTCATTCTTTTTTTTTGAAAACAGCAGTCAGAAATTTTGGGAACTTCTCAGGTGTGAATACAGGATACCCGTTGCTCTTGAAAATGAAGATTGCATTCTTTGTCTCCAATAGATACGGCTGCCACGGCAACAGCAATGCCCAATAGCCTCGGTAGCCTCTATTTCTCATTTTGGGATCTATCTTGAGATGCTTTGAATTGAAGAATAGATGAATCAGAGCTTCTAAGCAATGACAGTCTCGGAGGTTATGAAGAAATGTGTCTGAGCAGTCAAATTTAGGCAAAGACAGGAACGCGCTATGCAAGAGAAAGTCTGTAATTTGCAAGTGTACCTCGCAAGAGCATCACACGTACGAATACAAATAATCTCGCAGTGACGCGCAGATAAGGCGAGGACGTGTTACTTGGACTGTTCAGTTCTATGTCTTCTTTTATTCATAAAAATGAAAAAGCTTTGATTTGCTCGCCGTGTTTGTGCCCAAATTTGAGCATAACACTTGTTTGCCGAACGCGAGAGCAGAAAAAGAGTCTTCAAATGCAGGCGATGGGTATGAGAATGAAGATGTAACATTCATATCTATTTTATATTTAAAGCTTCATTAACTCTCCCTTCTTGAAGCTTCTGTTTAACTCGAACCCCGCTGGAGATCCCTCATGGAGAGCCTGGAGAGCCCAGAAATGTTTGTTCCGTCCAGTCCCCCCCCCACCCCCGGCACAACAAATGACGTTTCATGGAATCTTTGGACATTGGCTGTGTTTCCTGTGCCTGAGCGAGAGAGATGCGCCTTATCCCCCCCGGACAGCACCGCAGCTGTCCTTTACACCTCCGCGGGGTCTCCCGCATTGCCTGGCAACCAAGCCATTCCATCGGATGCCTGTGAGGCTCCCATTATGCAAATGAGATGGAGGGCAAAATTATCTGCAGTCTTCCGCCGCAAACTTTGGCCGGTGACTGCCAAGCACGTTTGCATACACGGGCGGGTGGAAATTACACACTCGGATCACAGCGCAGTGTGGCGGTGAGGGAGGTGGTGCCAGGAATTTGAAGCCTTGTTCATGTGCTCGGTCACAGATAACGCCTTCGTTGGCTCCGCCTTTCCCGGGCAGGATGGCCATTGCGGCTGGACTGCGGTGACACTGAAAGGGTGCTCTGCATGGAGGGGTGTTAGTTGTCCAAAGAGCTGGTTGTAGTCTTTGTCTGGTCACCATGGCCTATTAAACCCATCAACATATTATTTTTCTTCTTATTATTATTATTATTTATTATATATGGCAGAACTGAACCAGTACAGCACAGCTGTGACAGCAAGTAGCACTGATGTTTCATGGTGCCATGGCTGTGCAATATGGTGTGGGTTTAGATCTGGCTTAGCCTGGGTAGAATTTGCATGTTGTTCATGTGGGTTTCCTCGCGCAGTCCAAAGGCATGTGTTTCAGATTAATTAGTAGTTTCAATTTGCTTCTAATTAGTGTGGGTATGTGTGGGAAATCAAGTGCATGTGATTGCCATGCAATGGAGTGGCATCCTACCCAGGGTGTGCTTTGCCTTTACAAAGGAAGGTATTTTGTTAAATACTGTGCTTTCACGATAGGCTCTAGACCACTGGAACTTGACATTAGAACAAGAAATGATTGAGAATGAATGGATGAATCAGTTGTACTATGATGATTGCTTGATTTTGATGTATGAATGAGTGACCCATCGTAAGTAGTGTATCTAGCAGTGTAAGTCACCGCGGTGAATAAGGTGTGTGGGCTCATATGACCACATAGAGCTCACTGGAAGTTGTTTTGGACAAAAGCATCTGCTAAATAAATAAGTGTAAATTTACCAAAAACTCTCTTGCATGGGTCCCACGTGAGTTAAAATTTTTTTCTTTCCCTGCTGTTTAAGTGCGTAATTATTGTACCGTATACTTTCCCTTTTTAACTTCATACTGATGAATTTATTATATTAAAGTTCTTTAATAAGATACAATTTGAAGAATGCCAAAAGGAATTTCATAGTAGATCTCCTTTCATATGTCAGTTGCCTCTTAATTGGATGTGAATTAATCAGTGGTACCTGCTCGGAAAATATTCCACAATATTTTACAGTTGCTTGCTCTTGAATATTGAATACTGCAGCATGAATAAAGCACAAATAAAATTGTGAGGAAGTATATGAAGGGCAGATCAGCGTGTCCATCCAGGCAGGAGCCTCCTTGTCCTCCCTAGTTTGACTGCATTTTGATCTATGAAAAAAATACAGTATATTATTTAATACTTAATTACAAAATGCTTAATTAGCAGGTGTGTTCGCAGATACTGAACAGTATAGCAGTCAGAGAGAATATATTGGCTAATTTCTATTAATTTTGGAGACTTGAAGGATATGTTATCAATGCTTTCAAAGAAAATGTCTTATTTTGTATCTGCCGCTGTCAGCATCTTATAAACGAAGAGGCTTTTCTCTCTGCGCGCATCCAGAAGTGCATGAAATATTAAAACGGAGGAGGGTCTCTGTTTCATTCTATTGTCGACTCCCTCTTATCTGCCCCTTTCCGGTGCCATACGGTTTCCAAACGTGCGGCGAGTTGCGTCCCACGTGGACCGCGAAGAGCGTTTCCATCAAGGGCCTTAGAGTTCCCGAACATTTTAAAGGCAATTGACAGATTTTATTCGCGATGAAGAACCTGGATTTGTAGTGGGGTGCCCTTTTAAACAAGTGAGATGTTTGCGAGACCGGGTGAATTAGACAGATACAATGGCTGGTTGACAGACAAAGCTGAAAGTCAAGATGAACGACTTTTGCAACGTTGTACAGCAAATGCCTTTTAAAGCATCCCATTGACCCTCAATTGCATTCCAGTGCAGCTATTTTTAACCTAGTCGTGGGACTGTCACGGGTTCATTGTATGTGAAGAGTGTGCACGCGTGTCCCCAAGAACAAGCTGTGCGCACACTGGCTGAACCTGCTTATCCTGAGCAGGGTCGCGGCAACACGGGGCGTAAGGCTGGAGGCTGGCACGCCCAGGATGGGACGCCAGTCCATCGCAAGGCACCCCAAGTGGGACTGAAACTCCAAACCCATCAGAGAGCAGGACCTGGCCAAACCCGCTGCGCCACAAGCTATATATGTTTCATGAATATGTAAAGCACCGTGAAAAGGGATATAGTCTTCCTTCTACGAAACACGATACAGGGACATCGCATGAAGTTGAGACTCGTGTATTTTTTAAAATGGAGGGAAAGCTCATGCCCCCCCCCCCCCCCCCAGTCTGAATGGGAGTGGGTGGAGCACGCGGCAGCGAAACTTCTCACCAGTCCTCAGACTGATGTCCTCATGAGGTATTCCCTTAATTCCCCCCCCCCCCACTCCCCCTTGCATTGTGCCACTGCGTGTAAATTTGATCAGAGTAATTATTCGCTTCCAGGCATCTGAGGCGCAGGCATCTGCCTCTCCTTCTGTTAACCGACCCCCCCCCGTCTGTCCTTCATACCTTTCTAAAACTAGCATGGTTAATTAAACACCGCATGGAGAGGGATATAGAGAGGCGAGGAGATACGCACACTCCTCCAGTTCCATGGGAATAGGTGAGGATAGTTGCCGCATGTGTTATGGTTCTGTTGCATGACCACGTGGGGCTCACGTAGGTCTCTCTATCAAAGTCTGCACCTCCACCCCCTTCCCCCTCAGTTTTAGTCGTCTATGAGTCATCAACTGCTTGCTGGGGGAAAGGAAAATGAGTCATGTGACACTATTTAGGTTCCCCCCCCCCAAGTGGCACAGTCATGTGACAGAGCAGAGTCCTGCGGTGAGATGGTCTTGTGACAGCAGCAGAATCTTCCCTGGCATGTCATCCCGTGCTTCCAGTCTGTCTTGCCGGGGCCATCCGTCGAACCCTTCCCGCCCGCGATGCAACCAGTACGTCTGATCACGGAAGGCTCCCCGTCAGCTGATGCTGTAATGAAGGTATCTTGATTTCTGGTATGACGGTACATTCATGCACTGCACATTTCTCCTGACTCACTGGGAAATGAGGTTCCGAAGTGCGACATTACTGAATCATCCCAAAGTCCCAAACACGTTTTTTTTTTTTTTTCTTTTTTAAAAAATATGTTTGATCCTGTCAGTTGATTCAGAACTTACCGACTTAAAAGTATCATTCTTGCATCGCGAGCGAAGTGATGCTCGGTTTCCTAAACTTCTTCGCCGCAGTGCTGTTGAAATTAAACTGGTGTATTTAGTTTACAGTTTTCATTTGTTTATCCCTCGTACGACAGCGGGTGACTCAGTCCCTTCTGCTCTCATTTCTATAGATGTGTGAATAATTATTTTCTCAGAGCATCTCCTCTGCTGGGAGACAAAGATATCCCGCAATACATAATTAAGTAGTAAAACAACAGAGTACAAACCAGCAATCTAAGCTCATATCTGGGGTTTTTATAACCCAAAAAGCATGACTCAGAGTCTATGTGAAATCAATATGGCCTGAAAAATAATAACCATAATGGCTGTCTGTCTGCAATGTCAGAGGCTGGTGGTGTCCAAAGGTCCTTGGATGAGAGGCAGATGCATCAGGCCTGGTCCAACGAAGAGAAAGCATGTTGGTACTCTTCTATCTATGCATAATAAAGGTAATTCGGTCACACTGGCGAGTGTGCGTTTCCTCATATGTGTGTACGTGCGCTGTACGTAGAGGGGGGATAAGACTGATCCGAACGGATGGTGGTGCTGGAGGAAAAGGACGATGAAGAAGGTTGCCCACCTTGACTGTTTGGTGCTGCAGAAGGAACTCGAGATGCCTTCTCTCATTCGCTGGCCGATTAATAAACGATCTCGCAGGTTGGGTGAATTATTGAGGGTTTCTGGAGAATGGGGGCGGGGGAAGACGACGTGGTGGATCTTGCAAATGGGGGAGGTCAGAGGTCAGCTTACCCTCTCTGCAGGCCGTGCTGGCTCACGCATGCTGCTCCTGCCGGTTTAATATGTGAGTGGATGTGACGGTCCTCCGGAGGTTAGTTTCTCTGGCTCACAAGTTACAGCAAACATGTTTTTGGCTCACAGGGACGAGCGCAGGGCCACTTAGAAGCATGGCATGCGGATTCTCTACCAAGTTTTGCTTCTTGGCCAAAAGCCCCTCTTCCCCCATCTTGGCCCAGATGAGCAATAATCCACAACATGGCAAGATAAGAAGAAAAAAGGAATGTGTGTTTGCTGGTGCTCTTGTAGCTTCACGCGCAGGAAAGGCATTGATGCTGATTCAGCTGGGAGCAGCCAACAGAGCCAGCTTGGTCCAGATTGTTTGACTCTTGTGACAATGTAATGAGATCAGTACAATATGTGTTTGATCTGATTCTGGATCATGTGTTTCTTGGCCTCTTGTGGACTGACTGTAATTCTTTGAGCTCCGTGTAAAGGTTTTAAGAGACGCACCTTGTAAAGGATACGGAAAATGTTTTCTATTTTTTTTTCCTTTTTTGCTGTGTGCGCACAGAAACCAAAAGACAAAAGGCCTTTCCAAAACAGTGTCCCATCCACCCGATCCTGTGTGGATCCCTCCGCCATCACCTGTTATTGAATCCAAGATACCATGGTCACGGATACCCTTGTAAGTTCTAAGGCTGCCATTGTTGGCTGGAGCCAACCTAATGAGCCAGTGATATTAGTGATACATCAAGGTGGATAAATGAAGCCCAGCTTGGACCTTCTGGCTCTCAGAAGTGAATAAAAGAAAAAAAAAAAACACCGCAGTTGCCCTTTCCATCAAAAAGATGTTTGTCTGAAAGCGTCGGCCCTGAAATGTCACATCTGAGAAATTTGACACCTTTTTCCTGGGTCTCTTTGCTGCTTCTCCCCTGAGGTTAACAGGCTGTTCCTGGCAAAGCAAAACACAGATTTGTACAGCACCCTTCCCACTAATCCTTTTCGTGTCATGTGGCCGGTCAGTAAACAGTAAAGGTTGCACGAGTGATCCCTCTCCGGAAAAAAAAAAGAAACCCAAAAAAAAGCCCTTCAGCATGCCATGTGAGGACCCCGTGTCCGTTTTCGGCATTTTACTTTCTTCTTCGCAACACAGCCTGTTTTTGTTTTGTTTGTTTGTTTGTTGGCACATAACTGAGACATTCGAATTGCTGTCCTTAAGCAATTCTACAAATAACATCTTCGAGCCAACGTTCCTTCGTCGTGGAACTTTTTATGGGCCAACACGCATAAGGAAAAGACTCATCGCTCATTCAGGCGACTCACTTTCGTCTACCGCTTGTCCTTGTCATGCTTGCGGTTGGCTCTTCTGGGCTCCAGGCTAGGAGGGGTACGTACACCCTGGATGGGACGCCAGTGTATCGCAGGAAAAGATCCATGACTGCTGATGAAATGTACCATTAAACAAGTTGCATGGATTTCACACTGCTTTATAATACAAAGTGAAGGATAAAGCAGAGGTGACCAGACACTGAGGTGAATTTAATGAGCAGTTAAAGGCTTTAAGCCATTAAGAGTTGAGTATGACTGGTAGCTGTTTTGTTTGCATACCTTTAAAAAGTCAAAATGGGCATGCAAAGTTTGGTTCTTGGGGGCGTGCGGTGGTGTCGTGGGTTTGGCTGGTGCCTGAGGTGTGACAGGTCTGGGGTTCGAGTCCCGCTTGGGGCGCCTTGCAACAAAGCGGCATCCTGTCCAGGGTGTGTCCTCTCCTCCTTCGGACTTGCGCCCTGTGTTGCCGGGTAAGGCTCCAGCTCAGCTCGGGACAAGCGGTTGTTGATGTTGGTTTTGGTTCTCTTCATTGTGTTCCTTTCAAAATTGCAGGTCCCTTCTCCTTTCCCTTGTGCCCTAAGTCTTCTGGGAATGGCGGTTTTCTTTGTTATTAACGCGCCGAAATGTTCAAGTAAACTGCAGTGCCTCCGGGGAGCGTAGTTGGCCACGCTGTCCTGGACTGTGCACCCAAGATAGTGAGAGCAGGGTCTTTGGTTGGCCTCCGTACAGCCTGTGTAAGTCCCTTACAGCTGGGCCAACGATGGCAGGCCTCTAGCTCAGCCCAGGAGTGTTGGGGATGGGCAGCTCCTGCCACGGACTGGTGGGCAGTCTTGAGTAGAGAGACTGGTGTTGGTGGCACGGCGGCACAGCAAGTAGCGCTGCCGTCTCACAGTGCCTGGCTGGTGCATTGAGGACATGGGTTTGATCCCCATTCAGACTACGTGGAGTTTGCGTGTTCTCCCCGTGTCTGTGTGGGTTTCCTCTGGGTGCTCTGGTTTCCTCCCACAGTCCAAAGACATGCTGTTCAGGTTCACCCATAGTGTGTGAGTGACAGAGAGAGAGAGAGAGTGTGTATGTTCCACTGATGTATGGATGAGTGACCCATTGTATCTAGCAGTGTAAATCACTGTGGTGAATAAGGTGTGTGGGCTGGTAACACTACATAGAGTTCATTGGAGTAAAGCATCTGCTAAATAAATAGCAAATGTAATACAAATAAATAGATGTAAATGTCTGGTTGTAAGATGCCTGCGCTTGTTGTACCAACATGTGAAATATCTCGCAAGATCGGTGTGCCCTACACCTGCATGCCAGCTCAAAAACCTACAGCTCTTTAATGGGCCTGAAAGAAAATTGAAGTCCATCAATAAGCCTCCAATGACTCATCCCATCCTAATGTTCCACATACTCACACAAAATGCTACTGTCCCTCCCCCAATGTGCTCTTTGACCTCGCATAGCAATGCGAGTCTGGCATGTGGCCTCCACCCTAGCAAATGCCGGCTGCCGCTTTGCCTGCCTCCACACAAACAAGCCCCTCATCTAGACACGATTTGCTCAGCGTTGTCTTGCGTGGCAACACAACTTGGTAAGATGGCTCGGGTCATTAAGGAGGGAAAAACATCTTTCGCTCACTGGAGCAAGTCCATTGAATAAATATGGACCTTGCCACACCCTTTCACTTAGCCCATGCTTTTCTCCAAAGCGGCTTACAACGTTAAGCTACTCACAATCATTTGCTTATTTACACAGCTGGGTAATTTTCCTGGACCAGTTTAAAGTAGGCACCTTGCTCAAGGGAACTACAGCTGAAAGTGGAATTCAAACCTGCACCCTTCGGGTCCGAAAGTAGCGGCTTTAACCGCCAGGCTACCAGTTTTCCGCTGTTACGTTTTTAAATAAGAGTTCTGTAAATACGGGGGGTGCGGCGGTGCAACGGGTTTGACCGGGTCCTGCTCTCTGGTTCTGGTGGGTCTGGGGTTTGAGTCCTGCTTGGGGTGCCTTGCAATGGACCGGCGTCCCATCCTGGGCGTGTCCTCTCCCCCTCCAGCCTTGCTACCCTGTGTTGTCGGATTCGGGTCCGGTTCGTCGGCACCCCACTTGGGCAACAAGTGGCTTCAGACAGCGTGTGTGCGTTCTATATGTAGTGCTGCTAACCGACTTACAGGCTGAAAAGACATATTTATCCAATGCAACATACAGTGATAAACTCCAAATGATATATTAGTTATTTGTACTGTATCAATATAGGCTACTTATATTGATCAAGGCTACTACAACTAGAGCAGGGGTCCAAACCAGGCAAGGCTTGCGAACCCCCGTGGTGTCTGTTGCCCAAGCTATGTTTGTGTTCTGAAATCTTTTCACATATATTGTTCTCTGTCAGTGCCGTGTGTGTGCGTATGCTTATGCCTTTCAAACTACGAAAGATGGTATACACGCGCAACGTAATAAAACAGGTCTGCCGTGACTGACTGAAAACGTCGTCTGATTGGCTGGAGGTGCAATGTTGGTGGGGGTGGGGGTGGGGGTCGGGGGGGGGGGGTGCATGCTACTCCTCATATAAAACGTAATTGATGGAGACAAATAACTTTGAGGAATTTGGCTGATTAAGCCTTTCAGTAAATGACCTTGTTGGGGGGGGGGGGTATATTCCTGTGCGATGGGAAAACACATTTCCTGAAAGCCTGGAGGCTGGTAGAGATGTGTTGAAGGCCATTCTGTATTTTTTTTTTTTTTTTTTTTAATTTAAATTTTTATTTTATTTTACTTCCTGGGCTAGAAAGTGCTGATGCGTGCTTTTCGTATCCTAGCACGGAGCAGGAGAAGAAAAATCGCTTACAAATTTGCATCAAATACGTTCCAGCGCATAATTCAACCTTGCCGCTTCAGGTTCTGCAGTTTTATTTTGACGCCTATCTGCTCTTCGGGTCCGAACAAAGCTTGCAACAAACCATACGCAAAAGAACACAAATGTCAGCATGAGCCGAGAGTATTTTTTTTTTCAAAGGAAGGTGTTGTTTACTTGCCACGAATCTGAGCGGCTGAGGTTCGGCTAAAACGGCAGTTTCTCGCGAGGGTTCGAAAGAAATTCGACGATATGACACTTAGAGCGGTAACTGTAACTACGGACAGTTACTTTGTTTCTTTCCACCCTGTGAACCGACGTTCATCACACGAGCAGCTGCATAAAACTTTATCCGAATATCGACGATTCCTCATCACCTTCCTAGTCATTTTTCTTTTTTCTCTTTTTTTGAGATGCATGTAAACGTTTACAGCGTTTCCGTTCGTTCGTTCTCGGCACGCTGAAACGGCACTCGCTTGCGTTTCTCCATTCCTCCTTACCGTTTATTTTCTCCTTAGCCCACAAACACGATTAACTTAGTCCCTCCTTCGAACATTTTCGAGACCTGTCATTTTTAGAGCCGCAGCCTCAATTTTAATGGGTAGGAAACACTCCGTGGATAAAGGTCTTCGGTTACGGTGGTCAGGCCCGTTGCTCCAATAGCGATGGCGGTTCTTTTGCGCTCGATCATAAGAGCGGAGGTAACCCGCCGGCTCGGCCGCAGCTCCGCACGCTTCTCGTACACTTTCGGGCTCCTGCTACGACGTCACCGAAAGACTCATATCATGAGAACCATTAAGACAGACAGGTCCTGGCCGGGTGGAGCCCAACCCAGCAACACAGAGCGTAAGGCTGGAGGGGGAGGGGGGGGGGTACCCCCAGGACAGGGCACCGGTCTGTCGCAGTGCACCCCGAGTGGGACTCAAACCCCGGATCCACCGGAGAGCAGGTCCCAGCCAAACCCACTGCACCACCGCACCACCGCACCCCCGCCATATCCCCAGTCTTCGCTAAACTCACAGACCAGTCATGACCAGTGACATAGCTAGATGTCCAAGACATTTGCATCTATTTATTTATGTAAATCAGGGGGGTGAGGTGGCGCAGCGGGCTTGGCTGGCTCCTGCTCTCTGGGGTTCGAGTCCCTCTTGGGGTGCCTTGCGACGGCCTTGCATCCCACCCTGGGTGTGTACCCTCCCCCTCCAGCCTCGCGCCCTGTGTTGCTGGGTTAGGCTCTGGTTCGCCGCTACCCCGCTTGTGCGTATTTATGTAAATCGAAGCTTAATTCGCTCAAATTCATAAGAAACTTGATTCGTTTCACCCACTTGTTACAGTGTCAGGCTCTAATGTTTTCATTCCCCACGACTCCGAAGAGCGAGTTTCTCGTTGACCTTATAGGGCTTCTCAGCTGCATCAGCTGCCACTATTACTGAATTGTTCCTGAAGTTCTTAAGTAAGAAAATACCGAAGCAATATTTCCGTTGGCTCAATTTTTCTCCGTTCTGTCCGGACGCTTTCCTTTCGAAAGCCTACGTTCGTCAGCTGTAGCTCGGACAGATAACGGGTCGTCGTCGTGTTTTGCGAGTGTCGGGTGTCCGCCGGCACACATTCCCAGCGTCGTTTCCCGGATTAGGGAACGTGGGCGGTGACGAGGCAAACGGGAAAATGATCTTTGGGTAAAGCGCAAGGCCCGTCCGCCCAAATGCGGACCGCCGGCCAACTCCAACGGTCATCGGCATGGAGGACGTGGATCCGAACGTCCGTGTCGCGATGATCGCCTCCCGGCCTCTGGGCCGACCCTGCATTTCTGCTCCCCTCTCCGGCTCCAGAGTGCGTGACGCGCATTAAGCGCCAGTGTAATCGGCTTGCGGGGTTGGGGGAGGGAGGTGGCAGACAGAAGAACTACGGCAATGAACATTTTCTTCTGCTCGCCGCACGTCTGTACGGGTGACATGTGGCAGGCGCGCACGATGTGCCGTGACTCAGCACGTTGTTTTGTCATCGTTTCCGGTTTAACGCTCCGAAAACGGAAGCTCGGGCGGCATTCGAAGGTGGTCCGGTCAGTCGCCGCACCGCGATGCGACGGCACTTTAAAAGCAACTACGGCTGGCGGAAGTAAACGTGAAGTAAATTCCTCCGTGGCTCTTTTGAGTAAATTCTACGGGGGAGAAAAAAAAAGTCGTCCTTCACTTAGCGATTACAGTCCTCCTGCTGTCAGCATAAATACAAATTCGGCGTAAGCGCATTCTCCCCTTACCGGTGCGAAACGGACGCACGCGGCGCGGTTGCACTTGTGCCGTGCACCGTTATTCCACGGGCTCACGTGCCCAGGGAGCACGGTCACATGGGCCGGGCATGTGCGGCCGGAGGCGGAACCGGAGAGCGCGGGGCAAACCGAAAGGGAGACCATGCAGCGGTGGAAAGAAAGAGACATTTGCCCCCATTATTTCTTTCCTGCCGCACTTGAGCGCGTGCAGGGTGAGGGCCTGTTGATGCTGCGATACATTTATTCATTTAGCTGACACTTTTCTCCGAAGCACCTTATAATTATTTGCCTGTTTACACCGCTGGGTGATTTTACTGGAGCAATTTTAGGGTAAATACCTTGCTTAGGGGTACTACATCTAGAGGTGGGGATTGAACCTGCAACCTTTCAATTGAAAGGCAGTAGCGCTAACCACTATACTACCAGGAAAAACCAGCAGATGACTGGCTGTCGTGATGTTCTGCGCAGATACGTACGGCAGAGCCTCTTCCACGTCACGCAACCCCCCGTCATCTTTCCATAGGGACATCGCTTAGTCGTCCCGTCCCGCAGAAGCAGCCTGTCAACGGGGGAGGGGGGCAGGCTGTAGGTAATTCGCGTTGCCTTGCCGGGGGGGGGGAACGCTCGAGCCGCAGTTCAAGGTGCCAGCTTAACGGAAGGACGGTTTCACGATGCGGACTCCGGCTAAGGGTAACCTTGAGAAGTCCTCTATATCCGTGGCGTCAAGCACCTTGGCTCTTGTTTGCACAATCCGCAAGGAACAGGATTTATCCAGCAAACTGGCCGTTATTTTATCGTTTGGAAATTACGAGTGCAACTGATTCGCCGCAATGAGAATTTATAGGCGAAACCGTTCATGGGGCGGCGGTTGAGCGTCAGGGTTACGACACGTGTTACAAATAATATACGTGGACGAGCAAATATTTTTGGTTTTAATTTTTTTTTTATTATTATTATGAGCGCATGATAAAATGGGGGGTTTTTTTGTGACATTATTAAAAATGATAATCATACACAACATCGATCCCGTGCTAAGGTTTGGAGGAAAAAAAATGAGTCGGAACAAGTCATTTACTCCAGCTGCCCTAGATTTCAGTGAGGTTAAGTGGGTAAAGTGGCACAGAACCCAAACACCCTATTATGCACAAAAGCTGCTATTATGTTGGAAGTAAACACTGGAGATGTCATTTCGAAATCCCTTTGAAATGAAAAGAGGCCCTTGAATGTGGAAACGGCCCAGATGGAGCACCGACAATGACAATTTTTGGATCGCGGTTCGGTCGATAACCCCTAATTTTGTGCAGTCGATGAAAGGGATGAAAAAACATATTTCTCTGCGCAGGCTGTAGGCAACTCTATAGGCCTCATTGTTCCTAATCCGGTCATGAGAGAGGCTGGGTCACATGCAGAGCCTCATCAGACAGACACACGTACCGGAAAAGAGAGCCGCACAAATACACGGTTGCTAGGAACCTTGCGCCCGCTTGCTTCCACATACCGCAACACACACACACACACACACACACACACACACACGCGCTGAGATCGGACGGAATCCGCAGCACATCCCCCACGTAGCCGTGGAAACCTTGCCCAAGTCTCGATGACTTATTGTGTTTAAAGCGTGCCGTATCTGCGTCTGTTTAAATAGATGGACTATTTTAATCTCCGTAATGTTCGGCAAGAAGCAGAAAAGCAATGATTACCATTTTAAAGTCTTTAGTTGAACTCTGCTGGATATTAAAGCGTGGCCCTGCAGATTAATGGTCAGACACCCTCAATTACCTAGCTGCTGAACCAATTTATTTTCTCCCCTTAAATTGCATCAATTGCACCAGGTGTTGACAACCATTCTGTAAGTAGGAATTACTTCTGATTACCATGTAATGTTTCTCAAACCTCTTGAAATACACTGAAGCCTGCTGGCTTTTTTTTTTTTTTAATTTATTTATAACCGGAGCTTTTTTCTCCCCATAACTCTAACTGTTTTACATGGAGGTGAAATATTTTATTGCAACCACTGTAGTCTCCCGATACGAGGACCAGGCGGCAACTCGACAACCATAAGGCTAGTTAGTGTGTGCAGTAAAAACAGTAAATAAAAGTAAAAGGTAAAAAACAAGTAATTAAAATTGCATTTATCATCAGGCTCTCACAAGGCTATACATTTACGTTACATTAATTCACTTAGCAGATGCTTTTCTCCAAAGCGATTTACAATGGATACTATATAGTGTCACTAGCCCACACACCTTATTCACTGCTAGATACACTACTTACACTGGGTCACTCATCCATACACCAGTGGAACACACTCTCTGTCACTCGTACACTATGGGTGAACCTGAACAGCGTGTCTTTGGACTGTGGGAGGAAACCAGAGCACCCGGAGGAAACCCACACAGACACCAGGAGAACATGCAAGCTCTACACAGACTGAGCAGGAATCGAACCCATGTCCTCTCGCACCACCCAGCCACTGTGAGACAGCAGTGCTGTTTCAGCGCTATAGACAGAAGGTAGAGGAAATACCATGATTGAACACCCTCCATTAACTAAAAATGCAGTACTGTGGTAGTATTACTTCGACATGTCCTTTAACTCCATAACTAATCCATCCAGCTATGTAAATGTTAAAAATGCGAATCAAAACAGGTAATAACCGAGGTAATGTTAGCGCAGCTTTAGTTCGAGTGTTAGTTTTGTTTCAGAACCAACAGAAAATGTTATTATAGTTTTCTTCTCTGGATGTCTTTTTCAAATGTAAAGATATCAGCAACGACCGTTTTAAAAATGTGGACACATTCGACTTCACGTTCTGGTTCAAACAAGATTTACCAGTTTTAATCAAAAAAGCATTGATAAGGAGTTGCATTTCTGAACTCCACAGATTGCAGAAAACTCAATCTTGACAGATCTACAGATATTATTAAGATATTAAAATGACATTGACTCACCAGCTTGGTTCATCCCTTCCAAGTCACATAATAGTGGAGACTTTAGCAGAGCATCTTCTTCTGAAAAGCTTTCACTCTGGTACAGTTACTGACCAAATTACATTTGTTTATTTAGCAGATGCTTCTCTCCAAAGCGACTACCAATGAACTCTATGTGGTGTTATCATCCCACACACCTTATTCACCGCGGTGACTTACACTGCTAGATACACTACTTACACTGGGTCTCTCATCCATACATCAGTGGAACACACTCTCTCTGTCACGCACACACTGAGTGCTCTGGTTTCCTCCCACAGTCCAAAGACATGGACTGTGGGAGGAAACCAGAGCACTCAGAGGAAGCATGCACAGATACGGCGAGAACATGCAAACTCCACACAGACCGAGCAGGGATCGAACCCACACCCTCTCACACCACCCAGGTGCTGTAAGATGGCAGCGCTACTCGCTGTGCCACCCAGTTTTTAAATACATTAACTATTCAAAACTGTATGTTGAGTCAGGTGATGCATTTATAAGCTAATCAATTTGCTCAGGTTCTTGCACAGCACTGCTATTATGAATTCTGCTTGTAACATCCCTGGTGACATTGACTCTTACACAGTGCTTGTCTTTCTTTATCCAAAAGTTTTAGAGACATTAGTTTATGTCCCACGGCTCTTGGAGACTGAGATAACTAAACACATTTGGAATTATGACATCTTTCATTCTACCACACTGTGGTCACTCAACATACAGTCTTGACTGAGAATTTGATTCGATTTGGTTGAGAAGGGGTTATTTCATTTTACGTCGTTGCACAGCAGAAACGTAGCCTCAGCAGTATTGCCTTTTGCCTCTTATCTGAAACAATTCATGAATAATAGCAAATCTGTATCAATCTAAAAATGATGTCTTATTCCATAAGGAACCACCAAGCAAGCAATTTACATATTTCACTGTCTTAAACCTGAATAGCAAATTTGTCACATATAACATTTAATGGTAATATTAAGTTCTTAACCGCAAGGGGAAAACATGAAGAATCTGGTTGTCCAGGTTCTCAATGAGGTTATAATGATTCATTGTGCTGAACTATAATATTATACCATACCCCCTATCCTCTTGTAAACGTACCACTGATGACTGGAAAAAATAAATACAACATTCGATCCCATTCCTTGAAACTTCACAT
Organism: Scleropages formosus; assembly: GCF_900964775.1. Lineage (NCBI taxonomy): Eukaryota > Metazoa > Chordata > Actinopteri > Osteoglossiformes > Osteoglossidae > Scleropages > Scleropages formosus. The sequence continues at coordinate 33,756,067 of NC_041809.1, read as the reverse complement.
CTTTTCTTTGAGTTCTTTTCTACATTGTCCTGGGATAACAATTGAACAGATTCCTCAGATTGAACAAATTAAACAGATGCGCTGAACACATTCCGATCCCTCAAGTGTGGAAAATAAGGGCGAATATCCTTCTGAACCGGACTGAAAATCAGTGATTTTTAAGTTATGAGCTGCCGTTTAGGGAGTTCTGGTTGAACAAGTTATTTTGGACGTCATTGTGCTCTTAACCTGGTTGCACAGAACACATGAAGAATGTTGGAGGAATGTGGTAGAGACTTGCTGTTCCACAGTATCAGATGGCAAATAAGTCTCTAAAATTATGTCTCTATGTCTGTATCATTCTTCTTTTTGTTTTTCGTCTTCTTCTGAATGATTCTCGTTTCATTTTGTTTACATTTACATTTATTTCGCAGATGCTTTTCTCCAAAGCGACTTCCCATGAACTCTATGTAGTGTTATCAGCCCACACACCTTATTCACCGCGGTGACTTACACTGCTAGATACACTACTCACAATGGGTCACTCATCCATACATCAGTGTACATTCATACATCCATACACTCATCCATACATTCTGAGTTTACAATGTTGCTTTATCTGACTTACGGCTGCTTTTGGCCGATTATGAATAGTACAGCATATGTGTACTGAATCATAATTTATCAGGCAAGATTGTTTAAATAATAAATTTTATTTGCTGGAGAATCTCACTGTACTTCAGTGGCCCAGATGAGTCTAATGCTTTGAAAATGTAATAAAACCATCCTGGAATGAAGAAAGTTCTGGGCAGGGATGTTATTACTTTGTTGAAATGATCTACAGCCTGTAGACCACATATACTGCAAAATGTGTACTCAGTTAGGGTAAAGCAGCATGTTATTTTACATTTCTTCATTTTGCTGACACTTTACTCCAAAGCAACTTACAATGTTAATTTACCTATTTACCCATTTGTACAGCTGGGTAATTTTACTGGAGCAATTTTGAGTAAGTACGTTGCTCAAGGCTACTACGGCTGGAGGTGGGATTCAGACCTGTGACTTTTGAGTCCAAAGGCAGGAGCTCTAAAAATTGCACTACCGGCTGTCCCTTGTCACTGTTTTTGTACGAAAGGTGTGGTACGCAGTATATTTAGCAATCCTTACGGAACTCGCAGCAAATTCACGGCGTACGACCTGCGAATCTCCATTTCTTGCACGCGAGCGACAGGGTACAGTCTGCGTAAACCCTCCTACCACTCACTGCCTTGCCAGATGCGATCTAGAATACTGCACATCTGTCCGTGCATGTCCCCGAACGCCATCTGTGCCGCCTTCTCAGTGAGGATTAATGCAGTTTAAAATGTTGCACTTATACTCTCGATCAAATCAAACCAGGACAAGCAAACAGTCTGTTTTCACCCTGCGTAAATATGGCCCTCATACTGGGGATGAGAAAGCATCTCTGAAGACCTAGAGACCGTGTTATTTCAAGTCGTTCTTCCGACTGCGTTCACTCAAAACCCCACTCTTTGTCCATCTATAGATTGGGAAGCCTCTCACCTGCCAACTCACACAGGCTTACGACAGGTTCCGCACCCTCCTACTCCCCCACAGGTAGAGAAAAATATCTTCACCTTCCTGCCTACCAACAGGTAGAACACAGTATTTGACTGCCTACTCACTAACACATTGAAAAAAACATTATTTTCACCTTCTTACCACCCAGTCATGTATAACCACACATCGACAGAGGAGAGCATCCCCACCGTCCTACACCTACACAGAGAGGGTACATGATGCCCTCCTTTCCAAATCCACTGAAACATGGGACAACATGTCCACCTTCCAAATGCCGCACAGGTAGAGGAAGGTAACCCGAAACTCTTTCGCAGACAAAACGTGGTATCCCCGCACACCTACACTCAAACGCAGACGATGGTTTCCCCGCTCCTACTCGCATTTGAACCGAAGATGGCATCCCCATACGCCCACAGTCTCACAGACATGTAACGAAGGGTTTAAGGCTGCCAGAATGTAACCGCCCTCTTCGGCTTTCATGTCGAGGCTGCAGCATGGTTCTTGTTGCCATGGTGAGTGGGAGGGTTTGCTGCAATGATGTTTTAGAATGCACACTTCAATAATGTTCCAAAAAATGATTAAGCAGCACGCGTCGTGCCTAACTATGATTCCACAGTGAGTCATAGAGGCCATATCCATAAATAAACTCCAATTTGCTGCATTTCCACTGCGTTGTCATGGTAATTGCCACTATCCTAGTCACCCGCAGAGCTGTAATACATTGTTTATTTGCCATGAAGAGGAAAGTGTGAGGGGATGCTGGATAATGACAGTTGGAGGTTCGGTGAACTGGACTAGGGTGCGACGCGTATTCGGCGAACTGGATATATCAGTCATACGCTACGACGGAAAACTTCATTAAAATTGCAGCAGCCCCTTTTCTGTGATGAAGCACCTGCATACAGAGTCTCTGATTTCTTCCTATCAATAGTATAAAGTATCTACACTATGTATGGTATCCTGTACACTATGTTACCATATTTTTTGCTTACATAGTATGGTGTGGCTGTATGACTGAGCTTCACATGGTGTCCGAAGGACAATTCTGAAAATACTTTGCCGATAGCATAGTGACTAGCGCCGTTGGCTGCAGTCAAAAGGCCGAGGTTTGAATCTTCCTCCTCTATATTACACACACACACACACACACATCTTCAGAGCCGCTTGTCCCATATGGGGTCACGGGGAACCGGAGCCTACCCGGCAACACAGGGCGTAAGGCCGGAGGGGGAGGGGACACACCCAGGACGGGACGCCAGTCCATCGCAAGGTACCCCAAGCGGGACTCGAACCCCAGACCCACCGGACAGCAGGACTGTGGTCCAACCCACTGCGCCACTGCACCCCCCCTCCTCTATATTACCTTAGACCAAAATACTTACCCTGATTTGCTCCAGAAAAAATTACCCAGCTGCATGAATGGATAAATAGCTGTAAGTAGCTTAGTGTACTCGTCTAGCGCTGTAAATGATAGTAATTGTTTGGCATTTTAGTTGTTGAACTTGATTATTCTTGGATCCACATTTCTGTATTAGATCTAAATGGATAATGTACAAGATAAGTTTAGTACAGGTGGTCCCCGACTTACGATGGGGTTACGTTCCTCGAAACCCATCGTAAGTCAAAAATTTTGTAAGTCGAAAATGCGTTTAACACACCTAACATGCACCTCTGACTGGGCAGACTGGGAGATGCAACCTTGCCTGGGAAAAACATCAAAATTCAAAATTCTACGGACGGTTTTTCCTGAATATCTATGGCCAGCTCATCACTGTAAAGTTGAAAAAAATCGTAAGTCGAACCATCGTAAATCGGGGACCACCTGTATTAGCATTCTTCACTTAGTTGATGTCTTTGCTTAAGGTGACTTACCCATCGCGTGGTTACGCAGCAGGGTATTATTACTGGAGCAATTCGGTCTAAGTACCGAGCAGGGTGCTGTAAGAGAACATGCTTTGAACATCAAACTTTCAAGACAACCGCTCTACTGTCCACCATCTCCAAAATGTACCTAGACTTTTGATCAAAAAGATAGCAACTTCTGGCCTCAGTCAGGGCCCTGAAACAACCTTAAACAAAGGCCTTTAAGACACATACTTAACCGGCATTGCTTCCGTAAACACAAGCAGGTATATAAATGGGTCATGTGCGAAACTCTTAAGACTACTTAGAATAAAAACACCTGCTCTTCGGTTTAACGATAAAAAAATCCGGCAGCTGAAAGGAATCATTATGGGCCATGCTTTTTCCAACACACCTTCAGATGTTCAGCTGCACTAATCCTGGACAAGGTGTGCCACGTTGAAGAGCGGCGTTTGAATGCCGGGTGGACACGCTACACCAGCCGGCTGGGGCGCTCGCACAACAGGCCTCGTTGTTGAGAATGACTCTGCATTCCCCGCCCCCCCCCTCAGCGGACTCATGAGGCAGCCCTTTCAGCTGGTCCGGTCCAGGGGGTAAAGCGACGGTTTGGGTGTCAGGCAGCAGCTTCACCGGCTCGTCCGGCAAATAACCGAACCTTTATTGAGCAGCGTGAGATCCTGCTTGTAGTTGCACGGCAAGATGATGGCTCTCAAGTAAGGCTTTCTGTATAGAGGAGGAGACGGTCCTCCGGACCCTGATTTACCTCTGTACCCGAGGCTCCTGGTCCAAGAGATCAACTAGGCAGGGAGACACGAAGTAGACAACTGCCGCAGTGTGACAAGAGTCCATAGGTTACGCTGTGTTTTTCAGAGGAGGACCGAGGAGACATGACTCTCCAGGAATGAGCAAGGGAGCCCGTTCTGGGAAGAGATCGGGTAAGAGCGTTGCCATGACACCGGTGCGCAACGATGAGAACGTGGGCCATATAGGCTGCAGAACAAACAGGCAGACAGATCGTTACATTTTCAAATCCCGGCGTTCTCTGGATATAAATTCAGTCGTGTTGCGCGCAGTCAGTCGGCTGGTGCCCATGACATGGAGGAGGAGGAGGAGGAGGAGGAGGAGGAGGAGGGGGGAAAAAAAAACACAGACTTATAATTGGTCAGCCACCGATCTCCTACGCAAATACCCAGCTTGCACTGCAGTTAAACTGCACACCAGAGTGGACTTCATGAGTCCTGTTTGCGTGTGAAAACATTCCTGAAAACAGAGCTGTGCTTGTTTAATGCAATCAAGGGTCACTAGTTCTGTTATGCAAACACAATGTTATCCCCCACCCCTTCTGGCATGACCTTTGTGGGCTTAAACCCCTGCTAGATGGAAAATGGGCATGGGGGTCAGCACGAGGTTGGGGACAGGGGTCGCTGATCAGGAAAATAGTTCCCCTGACATGGCAATACTTTGATGGCTTTCAGCACCGGAATGACCGCTCGGACAGGAAAACCGGTCGGGTGCGAGACCTTCAAACACCCAACTACGCTACAGCCTAAAGCAATCAAGAAGTGCTGCCTTTTAACTCGTTTACCCAGATATCCTGCAAAACACAGCAGTACATTTTGTCTGCGCTTTCGAATTCACCCCCCCCCCCCCCCCCCCCCCTGCCTTATTAAACGTTAGATCTGCTATTGCTGCACTGGAAATAGCACAGAAAAGGACCTCCCTTGTAATATTTCGCAGCGCTTAAAAATGCAGCGCACCGGCAGATCAGTTACAATCGGCAGCATACGGCATGTCGCGCGGTTTAAAATATGATGGAGGGGACTGGATTTTGAATGGAAAAAAATGACCATTGAGGACAAGAAGGAGAGCTCCAAAATGCAGTTCTGTCTGTGTTGTACATCAAAATGAAGGCTCACTTAACTGAGCTGGCAGCAAGCCTCTAGCCTCTGTTATGAGGCAGCTGAACTAATTACCTTCTGCCAGGAATTTGATTACAGTGTGTTTTCTGCACACTCGCTCCATGCTGCACGGGCTGCCTGTCCGATCGCTGTTTTTCAACACAACGCAGCCTTCGTGCTGAAATGCTGAAATTAGACTCCCAAACCTTGGTCCTTAAAGTCTACATTTCACTTATGCAGATGCTGTACTCTTGACTCCCATCCACATCTATATAACTGCATGGTAATGTAAATGTTTGTGTGTGTGTGTGTGTGTGTGTGTGTGTGTGTGTGTGTGTGTGTGTGTGTGTGTGTGTGTATAAAAATTACTAGGAAGGTGATTTGGAATAGAGGGCGCGGCGGGTTTGGCCTATGTCCGCTGTGTGGTGGGTCTGAGGTTCGGGTCCTTTTTGGGGTGCCCTGCAGTGGACTGGCGTCCCATCCAGGGTGTTTCCCCTCCCCCTTTGGCCTTTTGCCTAGTGTTGCCGGGTAGGTTCTGGTTTGCTCCGGCCCCGCTCGGGACAAGCGGTTGTTGACATTGTGTGTGTGTGTGTGTGTGTGTGTGTGTGTGTGTGTGTGTGTGTGTGTGTGTGTGTGTGTGCGTGCGTGCAGCTACTTGTGTGATGTTCATTGATTCATACGGTGGAAAGAAACAAACTAACTGCACTTAAGAATCATGCATCTGCAGCTTTGTCTCTTTCTCCTAATGCACACACAGTTTTTTCTACGAGATGCACGCTGCTTCGGAGAAAAGCGTCTGCTTAATGAATAAATGTAAATGTGAATGGTACCAGCTGTAACTATATAACATCTTACATCTATTTCCAGAAAAATATATATCCTCCCCTCTATTACATGTGTTATCAGCCCATGATAAAACACGAAAAATCATTTTTCAGCAAAACGAAACACCTATCAGAGACGCACTGATCATATATCTTCCTCTTCAATATTAGCAGATACAGTATATATCATGACAGGCAGATGTACTCTGTGTGTGTGTGTATTGACAATACATTTCAACGACTGCATTCAATGACTGTATTCGGGGCTAAAGTCTTACAGCAATGATTTCCTCCTGTACGTGGATTATACAGAAAAATAACCACAGTTTCACGGAGAGGGTGAAAGTTAACTTGAAAATTAGCATGTGTGCCGAATGATTAAAATAAATGGGAGATAATGCACCGCTATTATCCTATCGGTTTCAGGTGGTGGAAGAGCTGGTTAATGCGACTGTATCTGTGCTCTCGCACAGGACGTAACTGCTGTGTAACTGATACATATTGCTGAAAATAAAATTAAACATGACCCAGTTGCCATGTAAAATAGGCCAGAGTAGTTATAAATGCTGAGCTGCACAACCCCACTAATCTCTAGTGCGGCAGTAAAAAATAAGGAAGGCACGCCTGAAAAACTGGTCTGCTTAGAAATATCCCAATTTCATGCCTTCACAAAGTTAAATCTGGCTTCACAGCAGTTACATGCATAACACGGCATTCCTCAAGGTCGCAGATGTTTAATAACTTATTCTTTTTTTAGGTGAATGATCACCTGTTATCAAAATTCCCAAAAACTACACACATACAAATAAGGCTCCACATAGGCAATAAACCCACCAGCTTCTTATGTAAATCTCAGCTGAATGATGGCATGATAGACTGACTGAGATTAGAAATCACAACGGTTGCGACAGTTGGCTTGATTGTAGATCCTCAGTGTAAATATGTTAGAAAGAGAGTGAGAGAGGAGGAACTAGGACAGTTGATTCTGACTGAAACTTTGTGATCTAGTTTAGCAGGTGCTGCTGGGCACAAAAAAAAAAAACCGAGTAAAGTGCTCTTTCCTGACTGAAAAACCTGCCAAGGAATAAATTTCACCCTGTAACTCAGCCATCTGAGTGACTCAGCAAGCCAACCGTGACTGGGCCTGCGTAAGCGCCTGCTTGGTTATGATTTTCGAGCCCTCGTTTTAAAGCGTACTCGCAGGCAGTGCTTGTAATAGAACAGAGTTTTAAAACGCCACTTATGTCAATGACTGTTGAGGGAAGTATATGCAGTATGTATGCGAGTGAGTGACAGCGTATGAGTGCCACTACTGAAAACTCCTGTTCCTCCTTTTCCGTTCATTTGTAGGAGACACTCGTGTGGTTCCAGGTGGTTTGGAAACGTTACCAGTATCTGTACTTCAACAATACATGCTCGTTGTGTTTGTCCCGTAAATGCAACTAGTTATTGCGGTTTCCTGATTATGGGTGGCACAGTGAGTAGTGCTGCTATCTCGCAGCGCCTGGGTGGTGCGAGAGGATGTGGGTTTGATCCCCGCTCAGTCTGTGTGGAGTCTGTTCTCTGTGTGGGTTTCCTCCGGGTGCTCTGGTTTCCTCCCACACTCCAAAGACATGCTGTTCAGGTTCACCCATAGTGTGTGAGTGACAGAGAGTGTGTGTGTTCCACCGGTGTGTGGATGAGTGACCCAGTGTAAGTAGTGTATCTAGCAGTGTAAGTCACCGTGGTGAATAAGGTGTGTGGGCTCATAACACTACATAGAGTTCACTGGAAGTTGCTTTGGAGAAACATGTCTGATATGTAAATACATTGCAACACACACACACACACACACACACACACACACACACACACACACACACACACACACACACACACACACATTTTCAGAACCGCTTGTCCCTTACGGGGTCACGGGGAACCGGAGCCTACCCGGTAACACAGGGCGTAAGGCTGGAGGGGGAGGGGACACACCCAGGACGGGACGCCAGTCCGTCGCAAGGCACCCCAAGCGGGACTCGAACCCCAGACCCACTGGAGAGCAGGACTGTGGTCCAACCCACTGCGCCACCGCACCCCCTGCACCCCCACAATTAAATATAAATATATTTAAATACACACACACTCTCAGAACCACTTGTCCCATACGGGGTCGCGGGGAACCAGAGCCTACCCAGTAACACAGGGCGTAAGGCTGGAGACACACCCAGGACAGGACATCAGTCCATCACAAGGCACTCCAAGCAGGACTCGAACCCCAGACCCACTGGAGAGCAGGACTGTGGTCCAACCCACTGCGCCACCGCATACATTGCAACACATCATTTCTAATTTTTGTTAGATAACCCAAAAAACATGCTGAACAGAGAGGTGACAATTAGCATTGAAAAGACATGGAGGCAATGAAGCCTTTGTTAGTATTTTGTTGAGTTCCACACTACAGAGGACTTCAGTCTTAAATTTAGCACTGCATGTATAACACAACGAAACTGAACAGCTGCCCTAAGGAGATACCATATTATTCGGTTCTTGCATGTATATTCAAGATGCTCCTCAACTTAAGATGATTTGACTTATGATTTTTTTGACCTTACGATGGTGAGCTGGCGACGAACATTCAGTAGAAACCGTACTTCGAATTTTAATTTTTTTCCCAGGCAAGCGATATGTGGAGCGATACTCTCTCCCGATGCTGGACAGCGGCCGCGATCCGCATCTCCCAGTCTGTCACTCAGAGGTGTGTGTTAGGTGTATTAAATGCATTTTCGACTTACGATGGGTTTCCCAGAACGTAACCCTATCGTATTTTGGGGACCACCTGTATACAATATAACACAACAAAACTGAACAGGTGCACTAAAGACATACCATGTTATTTGGCACTTGCATGTATATATAGGACGCTTAATGAAAGGTATGGTGCTCATGATGTACCACTGAAATAGAGCAAAGATGCATAATGTTTGTACATTTTCATGCTGTTTTGGCTTTCAGGTCGTCTCTTGGTGTTGAACCATAGAAGAAAGACATGAAAGTGTTCTTCACTATAGACCTGAAAAGAGAGAAAGCTACTTTCTTTTCTCGAACGGTCAGCGTTTGGGCCGTAAGTGCATTTGACCTGATGGTCTGGCCCATTCCGCATGCTGTAAATAAGGCTTTTGAATTGAGAGAAGTCTAGGATGTTCTGTCCACGGCAGACCACACACACACGTTTTCAGAACCGCTTGTCCCATACGGGGTCGCAGGGAACCGGAGCCTACCCGGCAACACAGGGCGTAGGGCCGGAGGGGGAAGGGACACACCCAGGACGGGACGCCAGTCCGTCGCAAGGCACCCCAAGCGGGACTCGAACCCCAGACCCACCGGACAGGAGGACTGTGGTCCAACCCACTGCGCCACTGCGCCACTGCACCCCCCCCCCCCCCCCCCCCACGGCAGACCAGCAGCCCTTAAACACAACTTCTTGCCCGTGTGGTAAATTTAAAATGTCACCTCTAAACACAAAGAATTTAAGGTTTATTTGAGAATCGAAATGACAGCATTTAAAAACATACATATTCAGCGGTCCTTCTGGGTTTTAATCGGAGAGATCCCTGGGGTCTCGCACACAAGCTTTCCTTTAGGTCGCACTGTCCTTTGTCTCATTATTGAAACATCAGAGTGCACATTGTTCCTCCATGTGATGTAATTACTTTTGCCCGTGACAGATACCCATTTTCTCAAAGGTAGATGTGCAGAGGAGCATCACAGAGCCATACAGTGAAGATCTATTTAAAAAGACTGATACAGAGTGATAATATTTGCATTGTGCTTGATTTAATTAAAATACTAATCCGCTATAGTGAACTAATGAAACAAAGGTTCATAGAGATGACAATACTTCAGAGGCAGGCAGTTGCTCTGCCAAACTCTTATTTTAGTAAAACATTTTAAAATAACCTCAAGGTTATTAATCAACTGCCACGGTTGTATAATAAGGGACAGCTGGTTACATAGTGGTTAGAGCTGTTGCCTTTAGATCCAAAGGTTACAGGTTTGATCCCCACCTCTGGCTATAGTACCCCTTAGCAAGGTATTTACCCTAAAATTACTCTAGTAATATTACCCAGCTGTATAAATGGATGAATATTTGTAGGTAGACTAACACTGTAAGTTACTTTGGAGAAAAGCTTCAGCTAAATGAATAAATGTAAGCCTCTAGAACAAAGCATGGTCCCTAGAATACCATTACAGAAATGTCAGTAAGAGTGAAGAATAAATGTTGGTGATACTAGTCATTAACTTTTCATCTACGCTGTGATAACATGATGGTTTATTCAAAAGATTATTTTAAACTTTGGAGTGTAATCATTATTTGACAGACGTGGGAAATCAAGGGAAAATTCAGTTATTAAGTCCCAGAAGGTTTCTGGTACAATCCTCCTGAGTAAGGTTCATAATCTAATTAAATGGCTACAATACAACAAGATATATGACGTGTTCTTGCAGATAGTTGAACAGCTAACTAGATAATAAAATTCTTTTGTGCTCGGATCTTAAATCTACGTTCGTCAGCAGGACGGTTTTCCAAGAAATGTCAGTAAATATGAACCCAAGAATGAACATTTTCTTTTGGTGACATATTTTTATCAGGTGATTAGAATTATAGGTGGTCCCCGATTTACGATAGTTCGACTTATGATTTTTTCGACTTTACGATGGTGAGCTGCCGATAGACATTTGGTAGAAACTGTACTTCTAATTTTGAATTTTCATTTCTTTCCCAGGCAAGCGATATGGGGTTCGATACCCTCTCGCGATGCTGGGCAGCGGCAGCGATCCACACCTCCCAGTCTGCCACACAGAGCTGTATATTAGGTGTATTAAATGCATTTCCGACTTACGATGTTTTCGACTTACGATGGGTTTCGCGGAACGTAACCCCATTGTAAGTCGGAGACCACCTGCATTATCTAATTTGTCCATGTAATGGTCAGTTTCGAGGATAGGTGAATTCTGAATTCTAACTGCAGTTAGACAGTTGAGAGTTTCACAGCTTCATAGCAACAGTCCTTGACAAACCAATACATGCGGCACAAGAAGCTGCAATGGATTTCTTCTGCTGCAAGACTTTGTAAACACCACGCAATACACTGTAGGATCAAAATTACTCAACGCTAACAAGGAACACTTGTAATTCCATCCTCCAGTTCAAGAGAAACTAAATCTGTTGTGCATGTTGACATTGGCTACTGGATGAATTTGCATTATTGATGAGACCACCATTCGTCTGTGCCAGGATTGAGGATGGCCTCAGATGGGCCAGCTCAGCACTTCTGTATTCAAACTTGGGGTGTTTCACCCTTGTCAGCAATGTACAAGTGCAGAGATAGTGGTCGATTGGGATGGACCTACTGTGTGAGTTGACCGAGTCAGCTGCTTCTGTCCATGCGCTGGTGCCCTTGAGCTCCTTTCAATCCGTGCAAGACATTTACGCAGCATGACACATTTTGCTAGGGTGTGGGGCCTGGATGTAGTCAGGTTTGGAATGCATTGACAACATGGGCTCAAATGGGTAACACACTTAGGATTCATTTGTCTGCCTGGATAATTAATGCATATCGGTCTGCTACACTGCCATATGTTCTGGAGTACTTGGAATTCTTTGGATATTCACAAACCATGTTCCTGCCTATAAACACAGAGAGAAATGTGTCCATCTAGGTTTCACAGGTTAATTACTATTCCAGCCCTGAGGGAAAGCTGAACAAATAGGGGAAAAAAACAATTCAGAGAGGCTGCTGTGCAGTCTAGTGGATAGACAGTACTGGCAAATGTTCCATGCATTTTAAAAGGAAAAGCAGGCTAGGAACTTAGTGCTTAAAAGGTAGACATTTAATTGGAAACAATTCCTGTAGGCTTGGACTGAATGTATGGCCAGTCTCGTGATGATTGTTTGGCGGCATAGTTTATTCTTGCGTGTATTAATGATGTCCACACAAAGCATCAGAAAACTGCCCTTCGGGATGAAGGAAAATGTCCAACGGCTTGTCTTACTGTTCAGTGCATGAACACTTGAGAATAAAATCTGTATAGTTATACTTCCTATACTTCGGTGAAGTTAGTCTCTCTTATCTAGAAAACGAACAGGCGTCCTGATGTGTCAGTTGGACCGCTTTGTTTGATGAATGTACCCAAGTTAAATATTTTATGCTGCACCGTACTATGTTATTACACAACACAAAGTGGCTTGGTTGCAGTCTATCGTCTTCTTTCCAGTTGATATTGAACCATAATTATGCCTTGGGTAGGGGTTATTAATTTTTTAATGGATTTCATGGATTATTCATATACGTCTCTGCACTGTTGTGATATTAAATAGGAAGAAAAAAACAAGAGTGGATTAGCAGTTTTACATTTTCTGCAGTAGAAAATTGAAAATGTTTCTTATCCAGGCAGCTCATAAATACACACAGTTTTATGTCTGTCTTCACATGTATGGAATGCAACATATGATGAGGAATATGAAGTGGTTTTCTTGCTCCAGGAGGCCAATCAGTGAATAAATAGTATATATAAATGTATATCCTAAAGTTATATACAGATGAAAAATAACAGCACATTGTCTAAGCTCTGAACCCATAGCTTTAGGGCTGTGTGTTCAAATCTGCCCCCAGTTTCTCTCTGTCTTCCTGGGTGTTTGTGTCAGTGTCTTTTTTTGGGGTGTCCAGGGCTTCCACATCTCAAAGACTGTTCACGTGATTTAGTAACATGGGCTTTTCACCTGACTGGATAAGCAATTAATGATGTTAAAAAGGAGGTTGGTCACATATCCATCCATCCATCCATCCATCCATCCATCCATCCATCGTCAACAACCGCTTGTCCCCAGCGAGCTGGAGCCTAACCTGGCAACACAGGGCACAAGCCTGAAGGGAGAGGGGACACACAGGATGCCAGTCCGTCGCAAGGCATCCCAAGCATGGCTCGAACCCCAGGCTCGCCACACAGCAGGCACCAGCTGAACCCGCTGCACCACCAGGCCCCCCGTTGGCCACAAATTTCATTCTTTATTTCCTTCCTCAAGTGTTTCAATCTACTGTACTTCCTAGTTTCTAAACCATTTATTAAAAAGTACTAAAAGAAACATAAAAGAAGGGTAATGGAACAACTGGTAGCATAGTGGTTAGCACTACTGCCTTTGGACCCAAAGGGTGTGGGTTTTAGCCCCACCTCTGGCTGTAGTACCCCTGAGCAAGGTACTTATCCTAGAATTGTTCCAGCAAAAATTACCCAGCTGTATAAATGGGTAAATAACTGTAAGTACTTTAACATTGTAAGTTGCTTTGGAAAAAAGTGTCAGCTAAATGAATGAATGTAAATTGGGTTATTATCTTCTGGCTGTACAGCAGCAAAAGAAAAAGCTGCTGTAGAGTATATTAGTCATGCTATGACATTAATGCAGGTAATCAGACTGTAAAAGATGTTGACAAATTGAAATGGGTACAGCTTGTGTCAACGTGACCTATTCCTGAGGCCGCAGCTTTCCTCTTGAGGACACTTTCTTTGCTTTCTGAGCCCTCCATTTGCAGCCACACTAATAATGAGAGACCCTGTGAGCCACAATTATGAAGAAGGAGTGACCATAATAAAGGAGTGACCATAATACAAGAAAAGTATCGGCCATAATATCTTGCCAGAACCAGTATGAGACGCACGGTCTACATGTAGGCATTGCTAAAGCATGCAAGGCCGGGAAGGATATCAGGAAGTTGCTGACATTTGCATCTCAAGTTCCTTGATTCAATGGCCATACTGACTCCTGATAAGACTGTTTTAATGTATTAAAGACATACGACTCTGGAGGGCAGGAGGTACGGTGTGCGGTGGCGCAGCAGGTTTGGCCAGGGCCTATTCTCTGGTGGGTCTGGGGTTTGAGTCCCACTTGGGGTGCCTTGCAGTGGACTGGCGTCCCATCCTGGGTGTGTCCCCTGCCCCTCCAGCCTCACACCCTGTGTTGTCGGGTTAGGCTCCGGCTTGCCGCAAACCCACTTCGGACGAGCGACTTCCGTGTGACAGTGAGACTCTGGAGGAGCATACAGATGCAGCTGATAGGTAAGACAGAACCAAGAAATGCTAGATGTGGCAATACTGGAGTTATATGATAATGGGTCTTGCACTTCCATATTTGGTGTGCGTGTGGGAAAATAGCAAATAAAATGTGGACAAAAATACAATAAAGCCATATAGGATTAGACCATTCTAAAGATATACATGACTGTAATAACATCAATAGTGATAGTAGACAATCATCATGTGTTGGTAATGTATGTCTACCAGATTGTCAGGAACCTTTAGAAAAACACAAACAATAGGTAGAATTTTGTGGACCTTTAAAGTATATATTCCCCATGAAGGGGTCACTTGAGTAATGTAGAGGAGAAGCGTGTATGTAGAGCCTATCTGAGGGATTCCCTCATGCTGCCCTTCATTTCTAGAGGAGCAGAGGACTACCCCAGAAGCTAACGTTTAGGGGCGGAGCCATTCCTGTGCGTCACTGTTAACGCGGATAAGATGGGTGCGGCTTCCTATTTTCCGACCAATTAAAGTTCACCAGTGGGCGGGATTACAAGACGTACATAATGCAGTTTGTCGAAGTTGCGAACTATTGGTGGGAGGGTTTACGAAAGGGGAGGGGACTATAGCCGGAAGTTCCCCGCGACTGGTCTAGCTGTCATTTAACTTCGACCGGCTGTGAGGGGAAGAGGACAGCGGAGAAGAAGCGCAGTAAAGGACAAAAAAAAAAAAAAAAAGAAAAAAAAAAATTTAAATAGACTTGACAGGATTATAAATAATGAAACCAACAATTAAACATATTCAAGGAAAAGCAACCTGAAAGTATCGTGTCAACTGCCTTTATTGAAGGAATCTAAGAAGCTATCTTTGCTAGCTACCGATGACGTAAAATTTGTTTGCTAAATAAATAAGGTTAACGACTTGCTCGTTGAAAAAGAAGCTGTGTCATTGAGTAGGCAGGGCACGTCAAGACAGAGAACGGCTCTTTAGCAACAAAACCGACTGTGTCTGCTGAAGAGAATCGTGAGAACACGTTCTGTTTTTTGTCTCGTCAGGCGCAGCTAAAATCTACTGCTGCGGTCGAAGCAGGAACGCATCGTCGGAGTCTGACGTCGCCTTGGAGCCAAGGGTACGAAAAGGTGACAAAAGTCATACCATTTTCGAACGAGCACAAGTCACGCAGTCGGGTTCGGCATATATCTTCTGATTCTTTTAAAAGGCTTAAATATAAACCTCTAATCATAATGCGAAACGCTGTGCTAAAATGAGAATCTGGCCGCAATCCAGAGCAAACAGAAGGCGACGTCATCACCAGATCACCAGTCTCTGGTAGTGTTTTGCGCTAACAGCGAATAAGGGGAAAATTATTATTAAATCATCATATTTTATTTCTTTTCCCGCGTTCGCATAATGATGTGTGATGTGAGGTTGCGATACTCAGAAGAAGCGCAGTTAGAAATAGCATAGGTTAGCTTGGCCGCTACCGTGGCTCACACAGCTGTGTCGCAGGGCTCGACGCGGGCGTATTTTCACTACCGCGTCACGTCGTTATTATTAGCCGCCGAAAACACCACACCGCCACCGTGTGAAGCGCTCCTGGGTGCGTGTCGGGCTAGCAGGTCACACGCAGCTAACACCTTGTCGCGTTATCTCCATGTTAGCTCGCGAGCCAATCAGAGCGCGGTGACGTCCCACGTCCTTCCATCTCATTCATGTTGGCTCGTCCAGATCCGCGTACAGTGATCAGTTGATGCTTTAACTCAAAATGCCTTTAGCGTGCAATATTCGTTATTTTTACACGTTCTGGTAAGTTTTCTGCAGTCCATTAACGTGCTTTCAGATGAACTGACATTCCAAATTGCCTGTATGTTGTGTGTGTGAGAGCGAAAGACAGACGGAATGAAATTGCCCTACAATGGCATGCCTGCCCCTGGCATTCTACCTATTGTGTACCCTGCCTCGTAGCCTATGCTTCTCAGCCACTGATACCCTACATTGAACAAGAGGTTGATGAAAAATGTAAAGGAAAAAAATAACCGTTTTTTGATACGGTTCTTACGTTCGTATTGTCTTTTTCCCCTTTAGAAAATAAAGCAAGCAGAGTTTGAATATATTGTCAGGGAGATACTGGACAAGATCAATGGGGGATTACGGATTTGGAGTCCTGGTACAGAACAACTCCGGTAGCAAGTCGGCTTTCCCAGTAAGAATTCACCCACACCTTCAGCCTCCACACCACCATCAGAATGCCTCTCCGGGCCCGGCTGCTTTTATAAACAACACAGCTGGGAATGGCAGTAATGGTGGCTCGCCGTGGCTCTTTCCTGCGGCTGCTACCCATGGCAACATGCAAGATGAAATTCTTGTGTCAGAAAAGCCCAAAGCCCAGCAGCAGCAGCAGGAAATGCAAGAAACGCAAGAAAAACAGCAGCTGTCTCCAGGCCACCAGGAAACTGGTATCTTATCTGAGTTGGAAAAGACTGCGTCAGATGAGAATAAGGGGGAAAACGGCACGGCAGAGGGCAGTAATGGGAAGGAGAAGCTGAGAATGGAATCCCCTGTGCTCACAGGGTTCGATTACCAGGAAACCTCGGGTCTAGGGACTGCTACCCAGTCCAGCACATCCTCTTCTCTGACTGGCTTCAACAACTGGTCGGCTGCGATTCCGCCCACCCCGTCAACAATTATAAATGAAGATGTCAGCTTCTTCAACCCTGCTGCCTCTGCCAACAGCGGGCCCTTACTGTTCCAGAATTTTTCCCACCATGTCAGCCCAGGCTTCGGGGGCAATTTCTCCCCCCAGATTGGACCCCTCCCACAGCACCACCCCTCTCACCCACACTTCCAGCACCCTCACAACCAACACCAACAACATCGCAGGTCCCCTGCAAGCCCCCACCCTCCGGCTTTCTCCCACCGCAATGCAACTTTTAGTCAGTTGCCCCATTTGTCAAATAATCTAAATAAGCCCCCCTCACCATGGGGCAGCTACCAAAGCCCCTCACCCACACCCTCCTCCACTTCCTGGAGCCCAGGTGGAGGCTATGGTGGCTGGGGAGGGTCTCAGGGTCGGGATTACCGCAGGGGCCTCAATGGTGGAATGACACCCCTTAACTCCATCTCTCCATTGAAGAAGACTTTTCCCAACAACCACACGCCTTCACAGAAGTACTCTCGTACGACCCCCGGTTTCAACCCCAAATCCTGGATGGAGGATAGTACCACTAGAAGTGATAACATATTCCCATTTCAGGTGAGGCTGTATAGCCGGTCTCTAAAACTATAAGAAAGTAATGTTTTCTGTCAACCTTCTAATCACTTGGCCAGATCTAATCAGATTATTAAGGTCGTCTTGTGCCTCTTTGATGGATGCTTTGGTGTAATAGATCAAAGCTCAAAATGCCACAGGGCTAGATGACTAATGTGTTTCTGTCATTCTCATTTTGTTTGTGTCTTGCTGATTGAGAAGACAAGTGAGGTCAAAATAGTATATTTTGATGTATTTTTAACAAATGAATGTACAATGTAAGGAGGTTAGTGTAGTTTTTTCTTCACTACAAAATAACCTTTGAAACTGAGATGTCAGTTTTGGATTGTACTAACCAGATTTTTTCATGTCAGAATGCTGTTATTTCATCTTTTCTATTTTAATGTCTTCCATACTGTCGCAGCAGTAAAATTACCCTCCCTACTACTCTGTTGCTATAACTGCCTTCTGTTGATCATGTATTTAATTTGAATAGGACTGGCATTTTATACTAAGTGGCATAAGAAGCCAGGTTGTGCATCATAAATATTTCTTGGTTACATATTTTTTGACAAAGTTGTTCACCCTCCTATTTTTGTAAGATATTAGATAACATGATTTGACAGTAAACTGTTGTAAAAATGAACCCCAAATGTGAGGGCAATATATAGGATGGAAGACAGCTGGTAGCGTAGTGGTTACAACTACTGCCTTTGGGCTCAAAGGTCGCAGGTTGGATTCCCACCTCTGGCTGCAGTACCCTTGAACAAGGTACTTAGCCTGAATTGCTCTGGTAAAAATTACCCAGCTGTATGAATGGGTGAATAATTGTAAGTACTTTAACATTGTTGCTTTGGAGAAAAGCATCAGCTAAATGAATAAATGTAAGGAGGGGCTGTTTAATTTTAGGGAGAGAAATAGGTCATGTATTTTAAGTTTGTTTAAAAACACTTGTATTCAATCCAGAGAAGTGCAATGTGGGGGTGAACTGAATTATACCACCTCACATTTGAATGAATAGATACTTATTTAATTTGCCCTTCAGACAGCAAATGTTGGTATTCAATTTTGACTTTGTAGAATATAGAAATAATCCCTATATACTGCCTATATTTTATTTATAAGGCAGTAGATTGCTTAGTGGTTAGTGCCATTGCTTTGCACTCAAAAGATTGTTTGCAATCTGACATCCTGTTGTAGTGCTACTTACCCTGAATTGCTTTAGTAAAAATTATCCCGATATGTAAATGGGTAAATTATAGCAAGAAGCTTAGCATGCAGATGTAACATTTTAAGTCACTTAAGAGAGAAGAATCAGCTAACATAACTTAATACAGTCTGATAATCAGTTTCAATGATTGCAACTGTTGGATAGACTGCAAGTAAGCCCTACCTATCTTCTATTTCCAAAATGGCTCAGACTGCGTTTCAGTGGGCCATGCGCCGGATGGTTATGGCACAAATTCATGCTTATATTCACCATTCTTGCCAGTTTGGTTTTGAAGTGTATCACCCCCCCCCCGAGTTTTTTTTTTTATTTTTTTTTAAATAAAAAAAATTCAGGTCAGATCTCCGTGGAACGAAGATTTGGATTGTTAATTGTGAATATATAAACTATATGCTTAGTGTCCCTGTTCTCTTAAGGATAATGTTTGGAAGAGTTTTATTTGGTAATCAGAGTATAACAATTTACTTAATGTAACCAGTAAAAAAAAAAAAAAAAAAAAAAAAACCATAAGAAGTCGTAAGTGCTTGATATACAACCTACAATTCAGATCTGTGTTCTGAAAAAGCTACATAATCCCTGATAGGAACACTCTGAAATATCTTGGATTAGCCTAGAAGGAAAAGATATTGTAGAGATATGTTGTCAGGCATTTTGAGGCATAATCTAACCAGTTTTACCTTGGTGAAGATCTGCAAATTTGATGAGGGCCAATATATAATCATTCTACGAAAGACCCCTGACTGCGTTGCAAAGAAATCTACGGATATGTGCCTTAATCTTTGAACATAGCAGCTGATTCTCTAACAAGGAAATATTTTAATTTTGAGGGACCTTTTTCCAGTGGAACAAAGATGGCACTGAAGTGGCTTTTTTCTTAAATCTGATTTTAATAACCTAGTGTAACCCCAGTGTGTTGTGTTAATTCAGCACTTTTGTGAATTAAGTGAAATACAAGGTCTGCTTATTTGAGACTTTTTTTTTTTTATAAATGCAAATTGGTCTATAAGACTTAATGCTTATTGCCCTTTCTCTTCTCAGCATTGTGAGAAGAACCAGAAATTATATGAAGTTCTGTTGCTGTACTTTAAATGCTGTACTTTAAATCATCACGGTCAATCTGGGGTCCCGTGGAGTGGTTCCCCTGCTTCCAAAATCCAGTGTAAAGGATGGATTACTGTTTTGGCCTTTGCAGTAATTTAATATGCAGGGCTTTGAAATACCTTGACTGGGAACATGTAATCAGTGATGTGAAGCTTCTGACCCCCTGCTTATGTTTCTTTATTAGTTTAGTCTTGACATTAGTGAGATATAGCATGTAATCTGTAATGTCATCTGTGTGTATTCCCGCATTAACTTCAAAAATGTTTGCGTTTTTAAAAAAATATGGAAGTCTAAAAATGGCAACTGGGATGCTATTTTATTTTAAGCATATCTATTTAAAATATTTAGAAATTAATGGGCTATTAACTAGAACAAATGGAAACCAACATAGTTTAAGGGGGATTATATATCAAGGAATATAAAGCATAAATCCAGTTAGCAATGTCTAGGTATAATCTTTACACCTTGGGACTAATATGATCAATAAGCAAATGGGGTAATGCTAGTGGTCAGAGCTGTTTGTGTGCACTCATAAGACTCAGATTCAAATTCCTCATCCTGTTGTTGAACCCTTGAGCAAGGTACTTGCCCCAGGTTGCTCTAGTAATAATTACCCAGATATATAATGATTAAATATTTGCATGCTACTCAGTATGTAAAACTAATACTGTAAGCTGCTTTCGTGAAAAATATTTAAATAAATAAATGCTCACTAGAATCAGAATGTATGGACTCAAAGTATGTGTTAGAGTGGAATGCCCAGCTGTTTGTGCTTGGGTTATTTGTATCTAAATAGAATGTGTTGTTTTACTAGGTATAACATAAGTGAAAAGAACTTGTAGAAAAAGAGAACTAGTGTAATAAGTGAATACGGATATTACACACACACACACACACACACACGCTCTAAACCGCTTCTCTCATGGGGGGTCGTGACGAACTGGAGCCTAACCCGGCAACACAGGGCACAAGGCTGGAGGGGGAGGGGACGCACCCTGGATGGGACACCAGTCCATTGCAAGGCACCTCAAGCGGGACTCGAACCCCAGACCCACTGGAGAGCAGGACCCAGTCAAACCCGCTGCGCCACCGCACCCCCCTGATATGGATATTAAGAAGCATGAAATTAGAAATATGTTTAAATTGCGTCAGGATGTTTCGTCACCTTAGGAGCAAGAAATGCAGCTATTTAAGCTTGTTTGTGCTCTTTAACCAAATATGCAATGTCTGTTATTTATGCCCATTTGCTTAAGTGTATATGCTGATATTGTAACATGTTTATTTTTGTAAGTATTGTGTGACTATTTAAGTTGTGGGATAAACAAAGCGCTACCAGTATACAGAATGTTGACTTACAATATGTATACCATATTGTATACTTTACAGGCTTATTTGTAGTAATACAGGTAGGGAGATGTGGCACAGTTGTGTAGTGGTAATTCTGGTGCCTCACAATCCCTGCACGTTTGGGCATACGATTTGAATTCTGCTCCGGGTATGTGGCGTTCGTATGTTCTCCCTGTGTTTGCCATCCAAAGACGTGCTTGGAGGAATACAATAGTAAACCATCAGTACTCTCTCGTCATTAAAAGAACGAGTTAAATTTGACTCAGTGGCACTTGTCCTCCTCTTTAGATAAAACTTTCTAAAGTAATTTTTTAAATGTTAGTTAAAAAGCATTTACAAAACATTAAGGGGAGCTGATAGCATAATGTTTAGAGTGGTTGCCTTTGGAGCCAAAGGTCACAGGGTTGAATCCCACCTACAGTTGTAGTACCCCTAAGCAAGGTACTTTACCCTAAATTGCTCCAATAAAATTGCCCAGCTGTATAAATGGGTAAATAACTGTATATAGCTTAACATTGTAAGATGCTTTGGAGAATAGATGTAATGTAGTGACAGAAGATGCATGCATAACTGAAAGGGCAAATGTTAGTGTGTAATGTGGCTAAAGTGAGTTTTCTGCATAAAATGAGAAACACATCTAGGTTGTAATCAACTTAGCTTCTTTCCCAGCAGTTTTCTTTTGTCCATTGGCCTCAATGTGATTGTAATTTTAAAATCTTTTTTTTATATCACACTAAGCAGATGGCAAAAATATGAAAAACACTGCTTGATCAACCCTCACTGGTCATTTCTGCAATCCATTTCTTCTGTGACATTCTATAGGCTATTTTATGGTCAGTTCAGGAGCAAAGCACTAACAGAGGCTGTAGTGCCATAGGTCAGTGGTTTCACATTCTGGTCCTGGTGGATTTCTGTCTCTTCTGACTTTGTTGAATAAACTCATCCAGTAATTGATTCAGCATTGATTCAGCTGTTCACTCAAAACTGAAGTCATGTATAAATGAACCTATTTTTTTAATCTCTGTAAAGGGATTTTTTAAGTAAATCTGGTTTATTTTGCTGAAATGTCCCTTTTATTTTTGAAAACAGAAGAAACTGGAAATTAATTTATTGGATTAAACTAAATTCATTAATTACCAGAACAGAGCTGTGTAAATTCTGTGGAAAATAAATTAAGCTGTTTTAAGAGGCAAAAAATGTTTTCACCAGTGTTTAGTCTGTGGCTAATAAAATATGGAGTCCACAACTCATTAACTGTGATTGGAATCAAACAAAAATCAGGATACCATTATCCAGGGTTGCGAACTGCTGCTGGAGGTGTTTAACTGTGTTTTTTTTTAAAAAAAAAAAAAAAAAAGAAATATATATATATATATATATATATATATATACACACACACACACTTACAGCTTGAGCAGTTGAGGGTGTTTCTCAAAGATTCCGATGAGGACTGGCATCATTGCAAGACTCCTTTTGTGTTTCAGCAGGAACGCACCCGGTCTTTTGATGGCTTTAACATGCACTCTCTGGAGAACTCGCTGATCGACATCATGAGGGCAGAGCAAGATTCCCTGAAAGGTATGACTCCTATGAAACAGTTCTGCTTCTAAATCTCAACACTGGTTGATTACGTATCTCATGTTGTCCCTTTGGAGATGCCATTTAAAATTTGCTCAAGGCTGGTATGTTTTCCAGTTAACACAGGAACATTTAAACTAGAATTGCGAGATAATTGAGTGACTTTTTTGCACGTTTTTCTCCAGCTACGTTTTTTTAAGCATAGTGGCAGGTCAGTTAATGACTGCCTCAAGGATACAAGCCACATGCTAAGAAAAAGTTCCATTTATAATCTGTTGATGCTAACCAGAAATTGGGAATGAATTGGTTTTATTTGGCTATATTTTGGATGAAACAATTTTCAGAGCTGTCCTGGCATTTAGTAATGTACTTTGAAGCAAAAACTACAGTGGAGGCCCTTTGGCCATGGGTTAAATGTGCATGAAGTAGAAATGGGGGTATTGTTTAGCAGTTCAGTATCTAGGATGAAAATGACAAGTTTTTAGAAGAACAGTGCAGTTGTGCATTTTGTACTTTGAATATGATACTGATCATTTGGTCTTTCTGCATGGATGACTTTAAAGTTTTCATTGGGGATAAAATCTTTAAAACATTTTTTTAAACAAATGAACCTTTCAATAAATAGCACTTTTGGCATTTTTAAAAAAGAAAATTAAATATTGTTCATATTTTGTTTTTAGTTCGTGACAGCCTTGCATTACTCTAAATTTCAAGACTTTGCACTCCTCAGTTCTCATTGATGTGCTTATAGCGTCTCATTTTCAAAACCTGCTTTTTGAATTTCAGTTCTGTTTTACATAATTTTTTTCCAGAATTGTTACCCCAGAGAGATTAGGCTAACAGGCAAAGTTGTATAAGGTGATGTGAAACTAATATTAAAATCACAGATGCACAAAAAACTGACAACATACTGAAGAAGTAAGCGTGGTGTGGAAAAAGATGGAATTTGATGTAGTCGAGGAAACTAAATTTACAGCTGACACAGGAGGGAAAAAAATGCTCAAGGGGTCTAAGTTTGACCCCTGCGTACCCAATAGAAATTTATACTGATACAAAAAAAAAAAAAACTTAAGGCAGAGTAATTTGTACCTTGCTGCTGAGTGAGACACTTTTGTGGTCACAGGGGCCCTTCCCTTAGGGAGGGGTCTTAACCTGTGTTTTGCTTTGTTTTAAATATGTCAGCTAACCTGCTTGTAATAAAATAATTTCACAAATTTTAGAGATTTGAGTTGTGATGACTTAAGCTTGGTTTTAGAAAGTAGAAGCTCTGGGTTCTTTGTTTCATGTTGAGTCATGAGATGAATTTAGTATCTAGCCTTCGGGAGTTATTGACTAGAGAATACTGGCTTACTGTGTTCACAGGTTCCTTGGTGACATTCAGACTAACTTGTGCTTCTCTCAGATTCCAGCTTCTGGGAAAGTGACCTTGAAAACTAGTGTTTGTGGAGACACGTAAGGCAATAGATTTTCTTGTTAAAGACACACATTATCAAAGCTGCCGTAGTTCTTTTTGGATTTTTTTTAGCGTTTCATTGCTGGAGTTGACCTTATCTGACTCTGAAAAGTCAGCTAACATACAGTAGTGTTTTACTGATTTAGGTTTTACTTGTATGATTGAAATATGATTTCTTAAATGGTTGATATGTCACAAGTTGCAGATGGTTGTGCTGGTGCTTCACAGCTTCTGGGCTATAGTTTTTGTACCTGCGGTTCAATACCTGCTGTGTCGGTGTGGAGTTTGCATATTCTCCTCAGGTTTGTATGGCTTTCATCCCACAGTCTGAAGATATACATGAAAGAAGACAATGGGTTAACTTCTTCCATACCTTCCCATTAAATGACAGCCACACGAGTAGTTGCCAAGAGTTGATTTTGGTTTGGCATATACGTTCCCTGTCCCTTATGCTACAACAGGTAACATACCTGATACTTTGCCCTCAGGCTGTAGCTAATAGGTTATTTGTCAGTTTTTCTATTTTCAGCCACCACTGAGTGCTGGTAACAGTATTTAGAGAGTTCCGTAACATTAATTGTTCATTTTAAGAGCATCTGCTAGAACCAATGCATTAGTGGTTTGGGTAGTACTTTGTCTGATGCAATGTGGAACACATCTACAGTGACCTAAAATCCTGCTGAACCATTGCTGCTTTGCTGCAGCAGCTCTCTTTGAGACTGAGACAAGTGACTGGAAGAACACTGCTAGGGAACGTGGTGTGGGTATCAATGTGGATACAAAAGCTACTAATAGCTAGTTGAATCGGATTGCAGGCAATTTGAACTTGTTTGTGGCTTTAAACACTATATACATAGAGGTTTATTTTTTCCTGCTTAATACAAATTGTATACGGGTGTCTATCACATGCACTATGGCTAGCAACTATATCTACTGTTTATGAGCAGGCACACCATGTATATTGGCCCTTAGATTCATTGTTAACCTCCCGATGCTTTGTCATTCTCTTGCCACGAACTTAACTACAGTGTTGGTGTTTTAATGATATGTCTATGATTAGTTATGCCACTGCAATTCATCTCTGGAAGATTCTGCTCTTCTTGACACTTTTCTCCCACGAATCCCACCATGAGCCCCCGGTATATTCGAGCTTGTTTAATGCTAAACAATGTGTTGTGATGTAGCTGTTGATAGACCAGTTTTAACATTGAAGCAAAGATTGTAAATGAGGATTTTATGCTTTTCTCATTTGTATGAAACAACTTATCTTAGACTTTTGTTTATTTTGCACTAGTAAAATATAATTTTCATTTGTCAAGGTTGATAATTTGACACATCAGCAAAATGTAATGTAATTTTTTTTCCTGAATATGCCTGGGGCAGCAAGTAGTACTGTGGTTTGGGGTAATGCCTTGCACTGAAAGGATGCAGGTTCAAATCCCACCTCCTGCTGTTTTTACACTTGAGTAGGGTACTTACAAATGAATAGCTTCAGTAAAAATAACAGATGGATGAATAACTGTAAGCACTTTAACATCGTGGGTTGCTTTGGTTGCATGAAATGAAAAAATGTAAAATTGCTTATGATGCAATACCCCATGCATTTGAATGTCAGTAAATGATGAAACTATAAATATGATAATGGTACTGGTAGATGCATACATATATAGAGAATGTCTCTGGAACCTGCTCTTACTGGTGAGCAATAAACCGCACAATTAAGAAGCATTCAGGCATTCACCTCTGCAGTTTTTTGGGCATACTGTAAGCTGAAGATGGTTGCGTGTTACAATTTGCTTTTTCAATTTTGTAGTAAAACATGGGAAAGATAGGAGTTTTCCATGCTCTGTCAGGTTACTTCTTATATTTAACAAAATGATGATTTTCATCGTGTAAATCTACCTTGTATTGTTTCCCCTTCTTATAGGCCGACTGGGATTTACTCACCCAGGAGGAGATAGTCCTTTACCCATAAATGGTAAGTTATTGGATGCAATTATTCTCATACTCTATGCCCATTGAAGTTGTGATTTAACCCCATATGTGAAGATGTAAAGCCGGTCAAATGTCCTTGTATTCTGGAAAAATTATACTTGTTTATATAAAAGCATGTTGTCTGTTAGAGATCTGTTATAGTGTGCATACTCTGGAATGGGCTGGAAAAAAACATTTTGTAAAACATCAAGATGTTCTCTTATTCAAGAGTGAATGTTTTGGGGGGAGGCAAACCTTTAACATCTCAAGTTTTTAAAGTGCAGGTGCAAAACTCTAACTGTTCAGTTAGAAAATAATCTAAAGACTATTGTCTGCATTCGTAGTTCTTCATGACATATACTTGTACAAGCGTACAACATTAGTTTGTGCACCTGTACAAAGATAAATGGTGGTGTGGTGGTTAGAGCCATTGCCTTGGCTAGAGCCAGGTTCAGATCCGACCTCCAGCTGTAGACCCTTCAGCAAGGTACCTGTCTGAATTTCTAAAGTGAAAATATCTTACTATGTGAACCTCATATTGTAAGGACATAAGTGTGGGCTAAATTATGAGTAGTAATTCAACATGTTCCTGGTCACACTATAGAAATCTCTTCCAATTTTGCAAACTGCTGTTGCCTTTTTGAAGCTACAGTATTGAGTGGCATTTGGACTCAGGTGAGCCGAGGTGTTTTGTGGAAATTCAGTTCTCCACAATATTTGCGATCCCTTCAGATCTGTTCCCCCCCCCCACCACTCCCACCTGCATACAAACAGTTGAGTTCTGTAAGAAATCCACAGTCCAGTTTGGATCTGTAAGGCTAAAACATCTCTTCCATATTTGGAGTTGTGAAGAACGTAGCATATAAATGAATGACCATTAATGAAAATGTGTGATATATAATATGGACTGCAAAGATAAATCAGCTGTTTTTGAACGTGTATTGACTGTCTTGTTGCAATAATTTGGTGTGTAGTTAAAAAAAAAAAAAAAACATGCAGTGATTCCAGGGTTAATTTTTACATTCATATTTAGAACAAAAGCTGTCTGTTTTCTTGGCGTTTGCTCATATGTTGTCTTATTTTGCATGCAGCAAGGAATTATGGAAGGCGGCGAGGTAAAAATATTAGTTTGCATGAAATGGGAGCATTCTGTACAAATGTGTAGGAATACCAAATAGCAGTAATGTTAAATGTATCTATTTTCAGGTTGTTTGTCCTTCCTCTTCTAGTTACTTTCAACTGGAAATGTTTACCATTGAACATTTTTTGTACTACTTCATGTATGGTGTTCCACACATGAAATGCTATTTATGTGTTCATATCCATTTTCTTGTGCTTGCAAAACTATTCTCATGAAGTGTTGGTGCCAGTGTATGTACAATGTGTGCTCAGTGTGTAATGTGCATAGAGAAAAGGTTTCTGCAGGGTTTGTGTTGCTTGCGTGTCAGCAGTGCATGACAGATGCACACAAGTGAGAGCTAAGTCCCTTATGTAAATGTGTGCTGCCCGGCTTGGATTTGGTGGAAAATGAGCTGACCTTAGGCGCCACCAAAGCTTTGTTTCCACCCCTGCTAGTGTGGCGTGGCAGAAGCTGGGGCCCAGTTGCAGTGCATGCAGTAGAAATGCTTTTATGGTGGGCCCTGGGAACGTTTCCCTCGTCGTGTGAATGTGAGAGTGAAATGGTGGGGTAAACTTACTGTCCTGTACCACTGCTGGGACTCTCTGTGAGAGGCAGGTGTTAATACTGGGATTGCCTGACATAGTGGTACAAATATTCTCAGCAGTGTAGAAGCAGCAGGAGTGAAATACAATACAAGTACAGTGTTGTTTATATCTTGCTCAGTGTTGTGAAAGAAAAATTCCACATGTAGGGAAGGTGGTAAGGAGAGAGGGTGGTGGTCAGAGATAAACACAGTCCCTTATGGGATTGGTGTCTCTTTGCAGGCCATTCTTCCTTGTTCCCAATGGAGGATGGCTTTGGTGACGATGAACGGGCTGACCAGGGCCTCCCTGGGCTGGGTTCACCTCACTGCTTCCCTCACCAGAATGGGGAACGGGTTGAGCGCTACTCCCGCAAAGTCTTTGTTGGAGGCCTGCCCCCGGACATAGATGAAGGTAAGATACTTTGAGCTACAAATAGAATCAGATGGAGATGTTCTTTGTAGACACTGAATACTTTGTAATCAGACTGCAGCGGCTGAAATGCCTTGCATACGCACAGTCCATCCATAGAACAGACTGGGGGGGAAATGTCCTTCTCTGAAGATCGATTGATCCTTTTTTTTTTTTTTTTTTTTTTTTAAAGAGAGAAATTTTCCATGTGTACATATATATATATATATACTGTATGTATACACAGTGTCTTATTTGATGAAAATATAAATAAATTGGCACGTGTGTTTCTGTGCAAAAATTAGTCAAAATTAAAATGCAGAATGGCTGGCGAACACTGCGAAATACGTGAACAAGAGCTTGCTTTGCAAGAGAGGGAGGCGCTAAGCCCTGGGTCCAGTGCTTGGCTTGTTCTGATTGGCTGATATATGTGAGCTTTGATAGGTCTACATGTACGGCTCTTCTGAAGGTGCATTTTGTGATCTACACATAGATATGTACATATGTTTGTATGTATGTGTACATACGATTGATGTTGTAGAGGGGCAGTAATATCATAAACGTTTTTCATTAATTTTTTTCAACAAATTTAATATAAAGTTTTGGAGCAGCTGATGGTGTGGTGGTTAGAGCTGCGACGTTTGGATCTGATGGTTGCTGGTTTGAATCTCACCTACTGCTCTTGTGCCTTTGAGTAAGGTACCCCAAATTGCTCCAGTCAAAATTACCCAGCTGTATAAATGGATAAATATCTGTATGTATCTTAACTTTGTAAGCCAGTGGGAAAGAAGTCAGCTAAATGATTACATTTTTTAACAGCTTTTTAAAAGTATAGTTTTATTGTTTTTGAAAATAGTCTTTCCCCCCCCTCAGTTTTTTTGTGATAAATTTTGGCTGAGGTCTGTTCCTGAAATCCATTTTTCTGTGGATAGGCTATATTCCTGAATTTTGGATAATTTTTATTTTACATTTGATAGCAGAACTCTGAGTTTGCCCAGTGAGGGTGTTGCCACACCTTCAAGAACGTAGGAGATGAATGTTTTCCCAGAAACAGAAGGCTGGGTAAACTAGGTCACTCAGAACACAAATAGATGCTTTTAAAAGGGCCTGGGCTGTAGATGCGCAGGGGCCGTGTACTGGGTTCTGCTGCACATTTTAATCCTGTGTAGGCGGGAAACAAGCAGGCAGCACTAAGTGTATTCACTCACTGGTTTGTTGATTGCAGAACACTTTTTCCTGCACAGTATTTTGTCTGCAGATTTCATGTGTTAAAATGGTAATGAATTCATGTGTTATACAAATCAGAAAACACTGATTTATTTGGCCAAATAGAAATTGGATTAATGTTAGGTCTCTTAAGGTCTGTAGGCCTATATGGACTGTTTGTTTGTTCCATACAGATGAGATTACTGCTAGCTTTCGGCGCTTTGGTCACC
The DNA here is from genome assembly GCF_900964775.1 of Scleropages formosus. Lineage (NCBI taxonomy): Eukaryota > Metazoa > Chordata > Actinopteri > Osteoglossiformes > Osteoglossidae > Scleropages > Scleropages formosus. The sequence continues at coordinate 33,726,390 of NC_041809.1, read as the reverse complement.
TCTTTGTGGACTGGCCTCACAAAGCAGAGAGCAAGTCTTACTTTCCTCCTAAAGGTGAGCTATATGGAGTGTTACTTTTGTTTTAAATCCATTATACACAACACTGTAACAGGAATACAGGCAATTAAAATTGTCTTGTGTATGGTTTTAAGGCAGCATAGGTGTAATGTTTTGTTTAAATCGAACATTTATTGTGTTGGTGTCACTCCTGCAAAAGATGTTCAGATGTTTAGCTCAATTTTATTTATCTCAAAGAGCCTAATAAAAAATTAAAGTAAAAATGTCATTACTTTTCAGTCAGGCACTTTTTTACATTAGCCATTTGGTTCTAGCTGTATAGAGGTATTAACACTAATAAAACCTCTGAGCTAATGTGCCCTCCATGGATGAGACACTTCTTTCACATCTCCATCTGTGGTTTCTCAGGTTACGCATTCCTCCTATTCCAAGATGAGAGCTCTGTCCAGGCTCTGATCGATGCATGCATCGAGGAGGATGGCAAGCTCTACCTATGTGTGTCCAGCCCCACCATTAAAGACAAACCAGTATGTGTACTCTTTTGTCAGAGCCCTGTCAGTCTCTGTCAACAGTGAATGAATGTTTGCTTCCTTATTTGGTTACACCACTCAGACATGTGTAGGTTGCAGCCCAGCTGATCCACAGTTGCTGTTGGCTCAGTAGGATTTTTAAATACATTTATATCTCTGTACAGGTTCAGATTCGCCCGTGGAACCTGAATGACAGCGATTTTGTTATGGATGGCTCTCAGCCTCTTGACCCCAGAAAGACCATTTTTGTGGGTGGAGTGCCGCGCCCTTTGCGTGCAGGTAACATATGTTTGGGGAGGAGGGTGACTTTTTTTAAAAAATTTTTTCAAACACTTCTGTTTACATGCATTAAGAGGTCATTGGGCATACTTTGTAAGAAAGATGCAATTCCTAAAAACAGTTATTTTCGGAATATCCCTTCAGGTATGTTATTGCATAGTTGATTTGTAATGACACAGCCTCTTTGTAATGCCCATCTTGTACATTTGCCACTGTCAGTTGAGCACAACATACTGCCTGGAGACATTGGCTGGGTTTTAATTCAGCTCGTCACGTGTTTCTTCACTGCAGTGGAGCTGGCGATGATAATGGACAGACTCTACGGAGGAGTTTGCTACGCAGGCATAGATACGGACCCTGAGCTGAAGTACCCGAAAGGGGCAGGGCGGGTTGCCTTCTCTAATCAGCAGAGCTACATTGCCGCTATCAGCGCTCGCTTTGTGCAGCTGCAGCATGGGGAAATCGATAAACGAGTGAGTAGACCGAACCTGTGCTTACATGTGCATACCCACTCATATATATGCATGTTCGCGTGATTGTTGCCACACGAACTGGTCGAAATGAATGTCGGAACTCCTTATGGGAGTTGCCACGTTGTTGCTGACTAAGTGTCTGCTTTGCAGCATACCATATATTAAGTTATATTTGTCATGTTTGCATATACATGCTTTTGATAAAGACTTACTGGATATTCACCTGTTAAAACGCTGGCAGGATTTGGCTGTAACTTTTTTTTAGATAGGGTCTTTTAGAAATCTTTTAAATGACCAAAATCTGAAAATTACCCATTTGATAGAATGCCAGCCCCATGTCCTGGACAGCAATGGATTATTGACAGGCAGGGCCTTGCGTCCTGCATTTCAGAAATAAATCTGTGGGGACAGAACTAGGACATTGAATGAGGGCACAGTTAAATGAAACATAGTGAGTGCAGTCCAAAAACAAATGTGTGCCGACCTCTCCTTCCTTCCTCGTTTCTTTAGGTGGAAGTGAAGCCATATGTCTTGGATGACCAGCTGTGTGACGAGTGTCAGGGCACACGCTGCGGGGGCAAGTTTGCCCCTTTTTTCTGTGCCAACGTCACCTGTCTCCAGTATTACTGTGAATACTGCTGGGCGGCTATCCACTCACGCGCTGGCCGGGAGTTCCATAAGCCTCTGGTAAAGGAGGGTGGTGATCGACCCCGGCACATCTCGTTCCGCTGGAACTGAGAGAGGCCGACAATAGGAGGTGGGGGCGCTACGGGTGGCAATGGCCGTGTAGTTGCTAAATGTTATACTTATATATTATATATAAATGCACTTTTCTGTTGCTGGTTACTTTTTAAGTTTAAGTTTTAATTTAATATATTTAAAAAAAGAATTTAGAGAAAATATTTTAAAGAAGTTTAATTTCCCTTTGACTGTGTATGATTTTGTAGTAGTTGAAAGCAAAGTAAAAACTGAGTATGAATAGAAATATTTTCATGGTCAGATGTAAACGAAATGCACCCGCTAATTCATTGTGTAATTGGGAAAGCCTTGACCTCTGAGCACAGAGCATTAATTCATTCAAGTTTGATTAAAGTACATCATTTCCATCAGGAATGATGTATGACGTGAAAAAGATTGTGTTTAGACTACAGCCCACTTGTGTCTTTGTTAGAGAGCAGATTTTGACTAATTTCCCAGCCCAAAACTGAATAGTTCTGAAAAAAGAAAAACTTGCCACAGAATGGTGGATTCTTTCCAAGGTCAGTTCTAGTGCATTCTGTTAAGTCCCATTCTAATATTTATTAACAAAACTGATTTCCTCCATTTGAGTTATTTCCATTTTGACATGCAAAAACCTAATACCTCAAGCTTAGCTGCTAATATTATAAGGTATAATTTAAAAGAAGAAAGAAAAACAGTTCTCCCCTTCTCTGAAGATGATAATCAAAGGGAAACAGCATGAGTTAAAGATGTACCAAGTTAAACAATGCTTTTCCACTTTGGTTTCATTATAAATATATTGCCAATTAAAAGGAAAAAACCTAACTGGAGCATTAACTTTCTGGATCAGGGAGTGAATGCTGTTGAAGGAGTAAAAGGCAACCAGATTGCAGGCCTGTATTGTGAGCAGTGATCCCTCTGTTTATATTATGTTAATTAAGAAGGACCGTTTAGCACAGCCTGCAAGTGCAGAGTAACCAGTGCACCAGTTTACTGTATCATAACCCCACGTTTGATTAAGGCACAATGTAGAAAACACACTGGACTAATGAGAGCAGGAGGGCACCAACACCTATTCGTCTTATGGGAAGAGGTGATTCCGAAAGCCTGGTCACACTTCTGTACCACCTATACCAACTCACCTAATGCATGTTGAAAGTTGAAATATATAGCATGCTTTGCTGCGCTACTTGCTGCTGCTTGCAAGTTAACTCGTTCAGACCAAGACTGAATTAAAGAGGTAATATCTAGATGCTTTAAGGTAACTCCCGCCAAAGATGGATGTGCAGCAGTGAGTAATACTGTAATGTATTGTTTAATTGTTAAAATTTTTCAGTTGAAATTTTAAGTTTTTTTTTTTCCTTTTTTTTTTTTTTGTATTATTTATCTTAAGAGGATGGGACAGGCTCCAGCAAACCAAAGATTGGCCTTGAATTGAGCTCAGTCGAAACACGGACACTGACAAAACAATTGAACTTGCAGGCAGACTCATCACCACAAGTCAGTCCACTCATTTTCAAAGGTCAGAATGGAGACATTTGATTTGGAAATAACTGAAAACAAAAGCTTACAGTAGCTATCGGTAAATTACAGTTGTACTGTATTTGAATCTGCTAATGTAACTTGTCAGGGATTTTAGTGCTGAAATATAACTTATTAATATACTAGTGAGAACTTAACCCTGTGTTGGCTTGATGGTGTTACAGCACCAGTTCTACCATGACTTCAGTTTGTGGACGTAGTGGTTGAACACTTTAGTAGTTAACACTTTTTGAAGAATTTGCTGTTTATGAGATGAAAAAAGTGATTATTTTATACATGGCCTGCTGATTTTTGGTACAGTGTTTTCTAGCGAAATTATTTTGTCATGCACATATAAACATTTATTATGCACTACTTTTCTAAATCTTTTTTTCCAACAGTCATTTTAGGCACATTTTTCACTAATGGGGAAAACTCCTTTTTGCAATACCTCAATTTTTCACATTGTGAAAGGTAGCTTTTGTACTTTTGTTACTGAAAGATCTACATTTATGGTAAATTTCATTTAAAAGAAAGAGTGGTTTTAATATATTTTATTTTCGATTATTATGCTTTTTATACATTTCAGTGCTGAGGAATCTACAGCTCTTGTGCGTGCATTGGTGTTAACGTGACTTCAGTTCTGCAGAGGAGAGAAGTATATTGTTTAAGATCTTTGACGAAATTTCAGTATAAATGGGAAGATCTTAGAGCATGGCAAGAATAAGTTGTCGTTAAACAAATGTCAATATGTCAGATTTTCTTCAGCACCTGGCTGTATTAAGATTGAAATTACTTTTGTTTTTGCTCCCTTATAATAGCTGGAATATAACTATAATAAGAAAAATGCAAACTTGGTTTGTGTTAGACTGTATCACATATCAGAAGAATGGATGTTAGGTGTTTAGATATTTCAACATTTTAAAATATATATTCTTGAACTGCCAACTAGCTCCTATTGTACTCCTTAGCATGCATGACTTAAAAAAAGACAAAATGAAGTAATTACAGGAATAAGCTTAATAAGCTGAAATTAATTGTTGTGATTGTGCACCAGACATCTTTATAAACATTTAATTTGAGTACGCCACCTCCCTTCCTGATCTCCCCATGTGTTAATCACTATGCCTTCACCATACACAGACCTCTGCAGGATACACAGAGAAACTCTAAATCAATTTTGCAGTGCAGGACTTAAGCATACTATGTTAGGACACTTACAAAAAGACTTGATCACTCATCCCCCCCTTCCTTTTCAAGCGCTCTCAAGCCTTGGGAGAAAGGGGACTTTAAGACTTGAATGTGGTAAATGTTGCAAGTTAACTTCGAGTTGTTATGTGCAATACTTTTTTTGAAGCTTTTTTTTTCCAGATATTAAAAAAAAAAAATCTTTGCAATGTAATTCTTTAATGCCATTTTTAATTGCAGACATTTAAAGGAGATGTTTTTCACAGTCATTTTCTACTGTTGTAATCCTTTTCATGCTGGTGTTTGTAAAAATGGAAAAAAAACTATTTGTACTAATATAAATAATTGAAGTTATTTTTAAAACATTAAGTTTTGTGCTCATTTGCTTATTTTATTTCAAGCTACTGTGATTGATTGCATTGTAATTATTATATCAATAATGTATTTAGCAGTTTATTGGTATATTTTTAATTGGAATGTATAATTATTTTTTATAATTTTGATCAGATTTGTGTTATATTTTTGAGGTGAAGCTTTTAATATGTTAAAGTGTCTAGTTTTTACTAATTTCTATATTGTACTTCACAATATATGGTTCACATTTTCAGAAGGAAAAAAAAATAAATATTTGTCTGTTAATGATGTTACTTAATGGCTAAATTTCATTAGTTTTTACCTGTGTATGGGAAGGTTATTTATTAGCATTTTTACTTCAGATACCACCTTAAGTTTTTCATTTCACCTTTATAAGTTTGTATTTTTGTATTTTCTTTCTAATTAAGTTATGTCATACAAATGTCCATATTTCTAGGGGTTGGTCTGTAGAAGTGCTAGTGAAATAAGAAGAAAATCTAATGTTATTTAATTGTTTGCAGCCAACTATTTATAACAGTATGCATAATTTTTAAATATTTGTAATGTGAAATGTTGAATGAATTAAAGTTAACTGTGACAAGACACCACAAATTGTTTTTTTTTCTCACCCCTCTGCCCCCCTTCAGGTTTATATTAGCACCTCACCTGACAAATTGTCCTGTATTCACAAACATGCAGGGTCCAAGAATGACTCCAAACATTGTATTTATCTTACTTTCTGCTGAAATGTATATATTTATATATGCAGGTGTGTGTGTATTGTAACTCTTTTAGCAAAATACTTATGCAGTTCTAATGTAATTTGCCATAAGCACTTTTATAACACTGGAAACAAAGCTGTAGGTTTACCACAGTTTTCATGTTGGAAACTACAGCATCTGCACAGCCAAATTTGTGTTTACACAATATTTTTGAGGTCTATACTGTACCGTGGCCAATGTTACATATGATTTTCTAATGTCTAGTACTCTCGCTATCGTTTACCAGTTGCCCAAGTTAGGGACACGATGGTCTGGAGCCTATCCCAGATGTGTAGAGCTCTCATCTTTTCAGGGTAAACCCTAAATGAGCAGTTCATCACAGGGGAGCTACACAGTCACACACCATGGACAATGCTGAGTCACCAGTTAAACTGAAAAGCATGTCTTTGGGAGGAAAGATGTGCAAATTCCACACAGGATGCGCCGGATTCGAACCCATGTCCAAGCAGCCTAGGCACTGTGAGGGTGCAGCGCTGCTCACTGCGCCACCTGCTGTTTACGTCTGTAACAGCGATTACTTGGTTTATAAGTGGCACGTCTTGATCCTGACTTTAAACTGAGTTTTTGCACCCTCGTGTGGCCGAACAATGACAACAACAAATACTTATTCTTTGACGATACCGCAGGTGCTGTATATGTAGCCGAACATTATTATTAATGTTGTTGTAACGACCTGGCTACCGAAGGATGTTGTGAACCCATGTTCACTGTAAATAGTTGATGAGCAAGGGTCACTGCGAAATGTAAAATACTATTAATACTGCTACTATATAATTAATATTGTATTTCTACTGTATAATATACACACTAAGGAGTTGGAACTGGTAGTATGACCAGTCCATGGGAAATGGTCTTTTATAACCCCGTGAAAGACGTTTCAGAAAATAACTCTTCCCTTAGTGATATATGTTTATATATACATATAAAGCATTAACAAATGTAACTTTACTTTGCTACATAGGGAGCCTCGCTTTGATGCGTCGCCGTTCCGACTGTTTATTAGCAGCCGCACATCAGCCGACAGGTGGCGACAAAGTCAACGTAAGAAGCGCTTGGCGGCCCGAGTTCATTGTGATCGACGGTCCTTCGGCAGCGCAGTAAAACCTGAGCTTTGGGAGGTGGTAGCCTGCTGTGATCCAGACCTGTTTTTTCATGCTCACTGTTTTTTGTTTAGTTTTTTTTTTTTTTTTAAAAAATAGATGCACATCTGCTAGCCGGATTGATCCCCCCCAGCATCCTTGAGCATCCCGGGCAGAGATCGATCGTCTGTTTTATCCGAAGGCAACGCGAAGAGCAGAAGACACATCACTGATCAGCGCGAACAATCACTTCCAGTAAGTACCAACACCTTCTTTATTCCAACAACCGTCCATCTAACCATTTTGCAAACGTATATATTTCTCAGGACGTTCCCTCGCTGCCCTTGTCCGTGTTTTGTAGTAAAACTCTGCCGCCGTTTATGTATTATTGACACTTATTAATATGACGCGCTGCGCTGTCCCTTTGTGTCCCAAGAGGTGCTCAATTCTAGAAGTGTTCCAGTGCCGCCCGATGAGGCGCAATGAATCTCGTCCCTTCGTGTCCAGCTGTCAGTATTAATATATATAATTTATGAGCGAACAGGGACCGCGGTGCCCGGGATGCCCGCGTCGATCGGCGGTAAAAACACGGTAAAATCAAAATGTCACGCTCACTTTCATTTCCGCAGCTAAGCCTAAGGGAAGATGGTTAAAGTGGGCAGCGGTTTAGCGGACAAAGGCAGCGCAGGCGCCGGCGGCGACGTGGAGGACGAATTTCAGAGCGTCCCGCTCATCACCCCGCTGGACGTGCAGCATCTCCAGAGTCCGGCGCCCGACAAGGTACCGGCGACTGCTGTCCCGCCGCTCTGGACACGGACGGTGCTGCTCGAAATCGTGCGAAGCCCATTGCATTGAGCTGCCCATCACTCGTATATAAATATAAGGCACCGAAACAATCTGATAAACTCTAAATCTTCAAATAAATCATGTATAAAATTAATAAATGATTGACACACATTACTTTTAGCAGACACTTTTTTTCCAAAGCGACATCCAACAAAACACTCTGTAGTGTTATCAGCCCACACATCTTATTCACCACGGTGACTTACACTGCTAGATACACTACTGACACTGGGTCACTCATCCATACATCAGTGGAACACACACACCCTCTCTGTCACTCACACACTATGGGGGAACCTGAAGGGTATGTCTCTGGAGTGTGGGAGGAAACCAGAACACCCGGAGGAAACCCACGCAGACACGGGGGGAACATGCAAACTCCACACAGACTAAGCAGGGATCAAACCCACGTCCTCTTGCACCACCCAGGCACTGTGAGACAGCAGCGCTACACCTGATTCTACTTTACCTACTTAGTATAATCTTTAAACTTGGGCTTTGCTTGTTTTTGCACCTGCACTACATCTGTTTTTCTCCAACACATATGATTCCCCGCAAACCAACATATGGAATTGCTCAATACACACCTATCATGTGAGATGAGAAAGGCTGCTTCTCATTAATCATTTTGTAGTAAAACTAAGGGACACGGGGGGTTCACATACTTTCAAGCAGCGTACTGTTTCTAAGAGTGGGTGGGTAGCTCTGGTGTAGTACTTAGAAGTGTTGCCTGGGGGCCCAAAGGTGTCAGGTTCAAATCCCCCCCTTCAACTGTAGTACCCTTGAGCAAGGTACTTACCCTAAATTGCTCTGGTAAAATTGCCCAGCTGTATAAATGGGTAAGTAACTGTATGTTGCTTTGGAGAAGAGTGTCAGATAAATATAATGTGATCATAGATGTTGAAACACTTCACCCTCATTTAGTTTTCTGAGGTGCTGGAAGTATGAGAAGATGCATGATTCACCGCACCTCCCAGTGGGCTGAATTAGTATTTTAATGATCTCGCTGTTGGGTTTGCAGACCTTTCTGCTTGTAGCAAACGAACAGAACAAAACACAAACATGACATTTGTTTTGCTCCATGTGTTGATTTTATTCTTTAACATTAACAGCTGTACCAGATTTAATTGGTGCGAATGGTAGACTGAAAAAGAATTGCATCTGTTCTTATTTATACAAACGTCATATCAGTTTTCAAATGATATTGACTGTATATAATGATATCACAAAGACTATAAATATACTGTGTGTGACCTGTCATTGAGTCTCAGAGAATTTGTAGTTCAGACTTTAATCTTGAACATGAGCACAGATGACAAATCCAGCTGTTGTTTTGGAAAAATACATTGAGTATTTATCTTTTAGGTTTGTAGACTGCAAAGATCCAGCATTCTGCGTTTCAGTCGCAATAATTTCTTTATTTGTTATGCTAAAAAATATGAATATTTCGCCAGAGTGGGCATGGTAAGTACTTGCCTGGTATAGTGTCGTTGGACATGGGGGTTATTGCAGTAAAGAACAAGCCCTCTGAGCTCCAGTACTACATGGTCAGTTTAATTTTAGATGCTGAAATACTCCCTGGGAGCAACTGTTAGAGATAATAAATGAACATAGACTCTTATGACAATTATGCACATTTGTGCTGCTTACTGTTGTTATGCTGTGAAGCAACCAGGATGGTCCTTGTAGCAGGATCAGTGTTGGGGTGATGTCTGGCACTTTGTTTGCTGGAGATGTTCGGAAGATGTTCTGGAGATCTTTTCCCCATCCATCATATTGTGGCCAAGGATACATGGCTCCAGGAAGCTGTGTTAGGAAGGGAGGCTCATACTCCTTTGGTCCACTTTTACCCACAGTGTGTCAAGAAGGTGTTGCTGGGGTCAATAAAACACAGAACAATATTATTGAGATCAGTATCTTCAAGGCTTAACCCACCAATACAAGACACTGACATTGTTGATGTTGATGGAACATGGTGATTTCTCACATATTTTCAGGTTCTCTAGAACCTTTCCCCAGAGTAGCTCTTCTCAATCAAAAGATTTTTCTAAATGAAAAAATGAAGAATTTATTCCCTTTTTAATTTCTGTGGATGAAGATTTCCAGTGATACAGGCTATTTTTTTTATTTTGCATAACATATACATTTTTGTCTAGGTCACAGCTGCATAAAATACACACTACATACATCCGCACACGTAACACACAAGAAAACTGCAATAATTAGAAGTGTGATCAAGTGCTATTGCATAGGAGGTGCGCTATCCGAAAAGGTGCCCAGAATTTGTCTTATCATATAGAGTTGTTTTTTTTTTAGTTTTTTTTTCATTGCTATGGCTGATATGTATGCCTGTAATTTGCCAGTTTCATTTGTGCTTTTGAATAACCATCCTACTATACATTTTTATTTTGCTTCCGCAGTTCAGTCATAACATGCTTTACCAATTATGAATTGCAGATTTTACAGCTTCTTGAATGATACTTTTTGTTTTGATAATTTTGACTTTGATAAGTAGAAGTCTTCACCTTATAATCTTTAACATCAAGTGGATTGTACCATGTAGGTAACGTGATGTAGGTCACTTGTTATGCTGTCTGCTCTGTTTGTTGCAGTAATCATCTAAAGAAAGGTGTCCTCAAGACAAACGAAACTGACATGTACAACACACCACTTGATCTTACTTTTCCTCCAGGTTGTGGTAAAAACTAGAACCGAATACTTGTCTGACCAGAAGAACAAGGGCAAGTTGAAGGTGCCCAAGGTTGAAGAACTTACCATAAGCTTCACCGATGGTGTATCTGAAAGGCTCAAGGTAGGGTTTCACTTTTTCATCACACAGGAAATCAGCTCTACAAGTAAAGAAAAAAAAGGTCTTTCGGCAATTGATGTAAAAGTCTTGCCAACATATAGGTTCCGTTTGTTATTTTTGTAATTTGGACCTCTGTCTTGAGTCTGAGACAGAAGTTGAATTTGAACATTATCAGTGTGATTGATGTGATATGGAAGAATTTTTTTGAACAAGTTATAGCAACATTACTAGCAAACTATTATAATGTTATTTAAATTTCTTCATATAGTTAGGGCAGAGTTGATGCTCGGTCTTGGTTTCCTTTGCTGTACTATCCATGCATCTCCCTTTTAGACTCTGAGCATCAACTCTGCCTAACTGTAAAAAGTACAAGTAAAAAGTAATGTGTGACACATTCATGCACATTGCAGGCTGAACCTCACTGCACACATGTTGCAAAAAAAGGAAATATTTTTCACAGTAAAAATTACCTAAAAATTTAAAATGAGTTGTAAAGATATACAGTACTTTCTTACTTGATAGTGAAATTTGGGGGGCAGGCAGGGCAATGTTTGCAATGTTTGCAATGCTTGGTCCACATTAACAACCTAACATTTTTGGCTACTGTATTTGTTTGTGGAAAATCGTCCTGCTTTACATTTGTCTCACTACAAGAAAAAGGAGAGATGGGAGAGATACAAAAATGGTTACATAAAGTACAAGCACCCCTCGATTTATGAGCTGTCTTCATCCAACGTGACGGTATAGTGACTTTTGGCTTTTGATTCCGAATTTTTTATTCACGGTACGAAAAAAATGAGTATAACAAAATTTGTGCAAAGAATGTCCAAAAAATGTCAAAGTTGCATGTTGTACGAGTGACGTGGAAGTGCGGTAATGTGCTATAGCTGGCGTTTCTGCATCCGGATCTTTCTGCCTGTTGGTGTGTTAAGAATGTGGGAGTTTTGCTTTAAGAGAGTGAGGCATCATGGGAAATGTATGAAATTCCATGGGCGTGTTTGTCGGCCATGTTGGGTGTATGATTTAATTGAATGATTGTAGACACAATGGCAGTACACTGTACATGTACAACGTGCATTACATTACTGTATAGCATTAGTAAGCCTGCTATAATTATTAAATGTAATTTCCAATTTTTATTTCATATGGAAGAAACTCACACAAATAACACGTTATACATGTGCGATAACATTGTAAAAACGCATGCATAACACATGAGGTAGTGGGTGGGGTAGGCTTATGGGGTCAGTTCTGATTTACATTAATTTTTGATTTATCTAAGGGTTTCTGGAAGGGAACCCGTACGCAGGTCGGAACTGTATCTTTGTTTTGGCTATAGAAAGAAGCATTTCCGAACAGTTGCCTTATCATATACGCATACATTAAAAAGCCCACATTGCACAATTTTTGAAGCTCTGATTTACAGAGGCACTGATTTCATTCCGTGACATTTTCAAGGTCATTTTGATTTTCAGAAAAGATCCAGTCGCCGTCTCTGTCGCTGAGCTTTCACTACTGTTCTTCTTTTATGCTCTTTTTTTCTTCCCTGTGTGCTCTCATAATTTTCGACACTTATCCTTGCCATTTTATTTAATTCACATTTTTTTGGTGATTGATGCATTTGCAATTTGAACACAGTTCGGCCTCTTTCAAATGCTTAGCTGACATACAAAATGGCAAGTATTAATTTGCACACTTTTGCTTCACACACCTGCCAGCCATTTCTTGCAATTTTTAGTCATTTCTATTTGGTCACTTGAAGGACGGTGACAGGTTATGTTGCCAGAACTATACAGAACTGCCTCTTCGCTGCTGCTAAAAGAGGTCTGCCTTTGTGTGTAATCGCTTAATTAAACGTGAAAGTATTGCAGAAAATGGAATATATAGAAAGTGCTGCAGAAAATGGAAATGGGAGGGGGTGTGGTGGCACGGCGGGTTTGGCCAAGGTCTGCTTTCTGGTGGGTCTGGGGTTTGAGTCCCACTTGGGGTGCCTTGTGATGGACTGGCGTCCTGTCCTGGGTGTTTCTCCTCTCCGTCCGGCCTTGCGCCCTGTGTTGCCAGATTAGGCTCTGGCTTACCGTGACCCTGCTTGGGACAAGCGGCTTTAGACAGTGTGTGTGTTCGTGCGTGCGTGCAGAAAATGGGAATATATTATATATAGAAAATATTGCAGAGAATGGAACATGTAGAAAATATTGCAGAAAATGGGATCATATAGAAGATATTGCAGAGGATGGGAAAATACAGAAAGATGTGCATAAAGGATAGAGCCAAATGGCTCAGTGAGGCTGAGTGTAAGGTAGAGCGTACACATTGATTGTAATCCATAGGTAACTCGTTGTGATACAGGACTTCACCATCCTGGAATATTCCAGAATAGTTTTGATGCCATCCGCCATTGTAAAATCCCTGGTTTATTTGATTGTTGTACTCATAGTACAACCTTCATGACCTCTACACAGAAAGCCAAACAGTTTGAATAATTATGTTACAAACTGATGCAAAGCCTAATAAGTATCATTTCTACACAAAGATAACAATTACTGTAAACAAGGTATTTTTTTTTCCAAAGGTCATTTGACTAAAATTTAAAAAATTCTCGACCAACGGGTTGAAAAATAAGTTCGAAGACATAATTAATGGTCCTGGAAAGGATGACTGTAGCTACAGGAAACAATGTGCACTCAATAAAAATTGTAATTTAAGTCTCAAAAATTGTGGCCTTATCTCCTCAAGTTCTGATTATTGAAGGGGGGGCAAGGCGACTTGTAAAATTACCCTTCTTCTGACTTCAAATGCCATTCTAAGGGGGGAACTTAGGATTTCAGAGCAGGAGTTAGAGGCTGGAGACAGACTGTCTCACATCAGCAAATAGTATTCAGGTGTTTAGGCTACCCTTTCATTTGCCTTAAAATCAGAAAAGAAAATTCAAAGCGCGTCGTGAAAGAGGACAGAGAGAGCGAGAGAGAGCTTGAAATGATTGGGAAGAAGCCGGAAGGCACAAGGTAATATTAGATGCAACATTTGAACATTTTTCCCCCCAGGTTGTATTTTCCTCATACATGTTTTATTCATTATCTATCATCACTTTTTTGGCCTTATCTTGGTTGCAAGTACTGTGCACCCAATTGGCAGGTCAGACAAGGTCAAGAGTTTTAGCCCTTTTCCTTTCAATCCTGAAAGTCGCACTGTTTTCTCAACAAAATATGCAATGTATGTCTTTCCAGGCATCGCCGATGCCCGGGGTCGGCAGCGCAAAGCCTATCGTGGTGAAAGCAGCAGCCCGGACCGTTCGTGTTCAGCGTGGTTTATCGAACCATGTTGTTTATATCACGATGCAATTCTGGGACAATCGTACGCATCCCGTGTATTCGTTTTTTCAAAATTCGAGATGGGAAGTGAAGGTTGTTTGGCGCTTCATTGACATACAGCTGTTGGATCGAGAGACCTCAGTGTTTTGTAGTTTAAATCCTTTTAGCGCAGTGTTTTAGAAGAGGAATTATTTTTTCAGACCGGCAAAGAACTAATAACCGCGATTGGCAGCGGAAGTCAAAGGATTAGTGAAAAGACGTAACTCTCAGTAATGCAAATCATTCACTTGCATGTTTTCAAATTCAGGTGTTTGGCTGTTGGCATCTTAGCACTCATAATATGATTCAGCATTTTTGCCTTATTAATTTTAATTCCTAAAATTCCTAATATGGAAAACTAAGATTTGGTGGGAAAAAAAAATTATATATATTTACATTTATTTATTTCGTTTTCTTCCAAAGCGACTTCCACTGAGCACTGTGTAGTAATGTTTAACCAACACCTTTTCACCCAAGGTGACTTACAGTGCTACAGACACTACCTACAGTGGGTCACTCATCTATAAACCAGTGAAACAGACTGTCTCTCACACACACAATGTGGGCAATTTATAGTCACTAATTTGCTTGGAAGCATGTCTTTGAATTGTGGGAGGAAACCAGAGTGCTCGGTGAAACCCCATGCAACCGCAGGGAGGACAATTAAGGAAAAAAAATATATAGACACATTTATGAGGGATGATTTTCCATTTAGGGGGGTGTGGTGGCGCAGCAGTCTCGGCTGGGTCCCGCTCTCTGGCGGGTCTGGGGTTTGAGTCCCGCTTGGGGTGCCTTGTGATGGACTGGCGTCCCGTCCTAAGTGTGTCCCCTCCCCCCTAGCCTTACACTCTGTGTTGCCGGGTTAGGCTCTGGCTCACCACGACCCAGCTTGGGACAAACACCTTCAGCAAGCGTGTGTGTGTGTGGGTGGGTGGGTTTTCCATTTACAAGCCAAACAGCCACAGAAGTGCAGAACAGAAATGCACACAGTTCACATGTACTGCATTTCAGAGTGAATTCAGTCTTCCATGAGACCAGAAGACATCAGAGACAAGAGGGAAAAGTGAGGGCAATTAATTTTTTCCCCATTTGTCCAGTCTTCAAAGAGACACTGTAATTTAGCTGCCATAAGAGATGGGACCTTTTGTGTGTGCGACGCCAAAGCCAGTGTGCACCAATTGATGGGTTTTTCCTTTGCGTTTCATCACGTTAATCTCCTCGCTTTAATAGCGACTTCCAAATTGCCCGCTGACTACAGAAAAACTCTTCTAATTAATGCAGCAAATCCTTTGTTCCACAGTAATCGATGAGAAATGTACCAAAATGACAGAGATGCAAATGACATTGAGAAATTAGGTGGGCTACAGAGGATATGTTCACAAATGGTATCCAAATGAAAATTTCTATTTCTATTGCAGCTTTTTTTCTGGAATCATCTCTGTGTTTATTTCCTCTTGTGTGTTATGGACGAAGGTGTGGAACTAAATACGTTTGCTTTTCTCCAAAGCAACTTGCAATGTTAAGTTATAATTTTACTGGAGCAATTTAGGGTAAGTACTTTCCACAAGGGTACGACAGCTGGAGGTGTGATTCAAACCTTCACCCTTTGGGTCCGAGGAAGGAGCTTTAACCGCTATGCTACCAAGTGCCCAGATGTGTGCGTTTAACTGACACTTTTCTCCAAAGCAACATACAGCTTGTAGAAAATACAATGTATGTATTACAGCAGTAGGTGGGATCTGAACCTAGAACCACAGGAAGCAGCACTACCCACTATAACCAGCTGTAATTCAACAGTTAGTAAGCAGGCAGTTGGACCATGGTATAAATAATGGCTCAGAGCAGCTCATGTATACCTGCACACTACCGTTTGTACTGATAACAAACATAATAGTTTTTTTGTCGGCGCCACCATGTGATTCGGAGGTTAGTTTAAACGTTTTTTTTTTAACAGTAACGAATCGGTTCGCTGAGAAATTGCAAATACGCCCATATACATAAATCAGGGGCACAAGGTCAAAAGGTTGCAGTACTTCACAGGTAATATCATCCATAGCACTATCTACATTCCTCATTGTACATCCTGTTCATTCTGTGTATGTAAGTTCCAAAATGATGTGCGGACATAACCGAGTTCTTTGGAATTGCCATGCAGATCAAATGTTAATTTTTCAAGTGGAAGAAAATTAAACACTTCAGTCATCCACATTTAGGTTTGTATTTACATATGCATGTATTCATTTAGCAGATGCTTTTCTCCAAAGCGACGTACATAGAAGATATGCGCATATTTGCAGAAGAAACTTCAGGTGTCGACCATAATATATTTCTTTATCAAATATGCAGGAATAATCGGTCTATGTTCCGTAACTTCAAAAAAGAATCTGGGTTGTGGTGACTCACATTTGACATACAGCTGTGGTCTGTTATTTTCTGCCAAGGAATATCATATATAACAGCAGGAGCCTGCGCTCATATCCGGACAGGTATTGTGTATTTGGCTGGGTAAAAAAAAAAAACTAAATGTAAGATGACTACAAAAGATAGAAAATGATCAGAGTCCTGAAAGGAACCTGCTATTTTTCAAACAAGGCCACAGTCATGGTTAGAGTGACAAGTATGGCTGATATCAGTGAAATTGAGCATATATTTTTAACAGCCTGCTCTGACCATAATCCTACTCAGAAGAAGCTTGAAAAACATAAAGATAGAAGAACAATGATCTGGGGGAAATAATAATAGTTGATTAAAACAAAGTAATATAAATGAAAACTGAAGAATTTTTTGATGTGTAACTAGGGACAAGGTAATGTGCAAATTGACAGGAGTTGGCAGGAAAGCAATTAAGACTCATGGTAATTTAAGTCAAACAAAAGATAAGTCCCTTCCCCAGGGGTATTGGGCACCACAATGGTTAGAGCTATTCCCTGTGGACCCACTGGTTGCAGGTTCAATCCCCCATCTTACTATAGTACCCTTGAGAAGGTACTTACCCTGAAATTGGTCCAGTAACATTACCCTGCTGTATAAATGAGTAAATAATTGTAGGTAGACTAAGCTTGTAAGTGGATTTGGAGAAAAGCATCATCAGGTAAATGAATAAATCACCTTGCATCCGTCTACATGTTCTTCACAATCAGTGTCAGCAATGGTTTGTTGTTGGCAAATAACATGTTACATTTAGGTGATGATGCTTTTCCCCAAAGCAGCTTACAATGTTGAACTATTTACAGTTATTTATTAATTTATACAGCTAGGTACTTTCCCTGCAGCAATTCAGCATAAGTGCCTTGATCAAGGGTACTACAGTTAGAAGCGGGATTCAAACCTGCAGCTTTTTGGATCCAAAGTCAAGTGTTCTAACCACTACGTTACAAGCTACCCATTTGAATATTGGAAAAAAAAAAAAACACATACACAAACAATATGAACAGAAAGCCTCCAGAAATCCCCCAGCAGTGCCAGATGGACTGACTAGCTCGCTGAGGGATGTGAAAGGGAGATGTCACTGGAAACACGGTAAGGCTTCTACAGCGCTCACTCAGTGCCCACTGGGAGAGCTACCAGAGCAATTACTGTGCTCAGACCCAGGTCCCTGCAGCTCCTGCTCACTCTCTCTCTTCATCATTAGCAAGACTAAGTGCCACGGATGTGTGGGAGCTGGGCTCAGTGGTTTGAGAGGGACATGAGGAGGGAAACACTTGGGAGGCTCGCCTTGTTGTTCAGCACAAAGCATTATGGGAGTTACTGAGTCCACCGCGACTGAGGAATCGTGGCCCGAGGAACCAGGTTTCGTGAAACTCACTCCCACCCTGTACTTAGTTCTTTTTTTTTTTTTTTTCCCTCTCCTGAAAGTGCTTGCTTCTGTCAGTGTGCACAAATTGTATCTTGTGCCTAAATTAATGTGCTTATATTTTTTACGGGGCTGAGGTGTGTCTAGTCATTTCACATCTAAGTGAACATTATGGCAGGGGGTGCAGTGGCGCAGTGGGTTGGACCGCAGTCCTGCTCTCCGGTGGGTCTGGGGTTCAAGTCCCGCTTGGGGTGCCTTGCGGCGGACTGGCGTCCCGTCCTGGGTGTGTCCCCTTCCCCCTCTGGCCTTACGCCCTGTGTTGCCGGGTAGGCTCCGGTTCCCCGTGACCCCGTAAGGGACAAGCGGTTCTGAAAATGTGTGTGTGTGTGTGTGAACATTATGGCCAGGTGTTGGTTGGTTTTAGTAACTTTAATGTTTATAGTCCTTCATTTTGTTAAAGGATTATTGCCGTTAAGTAGGGACGTTATTTTGAATTTATTGAGAAGATTCCCAAGGCGCCAGTGTGTACGTCAGTCCTGCACTCCCCAGGTTGACGTGCCCTGTTGAGTACACTCCTTCCAGTTGCTATACGGTCGATAATTTTCAGTTCAGCCTCACCTCACCTGGGAACACAGAGTCCACGGAGATTAAAATCCGCATCGGTTTTCGTGGGTGACACTTCGTCATTAGAGAAACTGCATGTATATGAATGCAGAAGAAAGTTTTAAAAAAAAGGATGCAAAAAACTGATTTTCTCAAAGCTTTTAAACTGGAGTCGGGAATTTGGGATAAAAATTGCTGTGCGATAACATCGGCTGGCCCTGGAGCCACAGGGTGCCAATATTTGTCATTGATTCAGTCACTGTGTCTATCAGTGAGGGCCTTTTATTTACAAAAATGTCGTTTCACTGACAGCATGTTTCCTTTGCGGTTCCATTTAAGGTATTTTTTTTAAATGGCTCGCAAGTGAAAAGGCGAGTATTCTGGCAGTGCAGTTAAAAAAAGCTAAAGAAAGCAGATATAGAAATTAAAATAAAAATAATAGCGTAGCTCACCAATACCAGTACTGTGTTTATATGATTATTATTTTGTATTTATATTGATTTAACATAAATAATGTTGCCAGCAACTATCAGGCTGCACAGTGAGTCCCCACCCTGCCAGGGGGATGACGTCTTCATGATGGCGCTCCTCTGAGGTTTCTCTGTGTCCCACCATACCCTGCACCACCTCAATTTTGTCATCATCGCACTTCAGTCCGCCCCTCCCTATTTTGCATTCACATGCATATGCCTATTCATTCACTTGTTATTATATCTGTATGTACATATGTGTCATTTCAAAAATGGGCTTCCAATTTGAAAACAGTGATGAAGGGACAGAAGCACAGAAGCAGACAGTAATAAGCAGCACTAGAAGGCAGTTCCATAATTTAGGCACCCTGTAGCTAAACCCTCTGCCACCTACCATTTTCAGAAACATTTTGGGAGCAGCTCATATAATTGATGAGGAGATGGGCAAGGTAAGGTGGTGCTACAGCCTTATAGCTTATGAGAAGTATCTTGAAGTCGCATCGGTATGAGATGAGTAGCCAATGTAGGGAGCGGAGAACTGGAGTAATATGGCAATATTACTTGGAGCCAGTGAGAATCCTGGCTGCTGCATTTTCGCACCATTTTAAGGGGGGAGATGATGCAAGGAGAGCTCCAGGAGAGAAATGACTTGCAGTAGTCAAGTCTGCTGGAGATGGAGGCATGAACTAATTTCTCAATGTCTGATCCAGAGGGGAAAGTGCTTCAATTTGGAGATATTCCTCAGGTGTAGGCAGCAAGTCTTTGTAACCGAGTTGATATGGGGTTTAAATGATAGCTCTGCTTGGGCGAGAACACAAATGTTTTGCAAATGTGGCTGAAGTGAAATTTAAGCACTCTGGGTTCAACTAAGACGGTTTGCTGCTGGGTATTTTAGGTTCCCAAAGCAAGATCTACATTTTATCTGCATTTAAGGGAAGGTAATTAGTGCCCATCCAAACCTTGCTATCATCCAGAAAACTGGACAAATTCTTTATTGTGAGCACAGTTGGTAGGGTTTTGAGTATTATTTTTCAAATAATGTCACCGAATGGTACCGTACATAACAAGAAAAGTAGTGGCCCCAGCACTGACCCCTGAGGTACTCCATATCTGACAAGAGACAGTGAGGAGAGGATTTGTCATCAATGTATATATACTGAAATCTATTTATGGTGGAGGATCCAAATCACAGAAGGACTAAGAAAATGAGGGACAGCTGGTAGCGTAATGGTTCCAGCTGCTGCCTTCAGATCCAATGGTTGTGGGTTTGCTCTCCAGCTGTAGTAGCCTTGCACAAGGTACTTTCCCAAAAAATTGCTACAGTAAAATTACTTAGCTGTATAAATGGGTAACTAATTGTAAGCAGACTAACGCTTGTAAGTTGCTTTGGAGAAAAGCATCCCATAAATGTAGAAAGCACAGACAGTAACAAATTGTGTTATGATCAGACTTCCAGTCTCAAAAATATTTTTAATTTGAGGACCTCGTGTTGCATTGTTTCATTTACCTCCTGATACAGAGTCAGTGCTGGATTTTTACTTCAAACCATATTATTAGAGCAATACAAATCAGCTTTTTTATAAAGCAATTTATTATTGTCCTGCACCACTCCAGAGGAGCAGTAAGATATATTTGTGCTCCAGCCTTACAAGTGAGGTTGAAATTGCCAAAGACAAAAGACATACTACCCAACAAAAAGAAATTCTTGAGCTGTTATTTCAAAATATTTTTTCTCTGTTCTGACTTTTTCCTGTGCAGTACTTTGATACTTTGGCAGCAGTTGTTCGGACAGGCTCTTCTTGTTTGTATTTCCTAATGGAGAACCCAAAGTGATAGAGTCCTCAATTGGGAATCGATCAAGGTAATATTTTCTTTCAAAAAATACTTTGAGTATGTCTTCTGGTTGTGTGAGGAGTTCTGGTTTACATTTATTAATTATGCTGACGCTTTTCTTCAAAGCAACTTACAATGTTATTACGAGCTTTCAATTATTTACTCATTTATACAGCTGGGTAATTTTACTGGAGCAATTTGGGCTAAGTACCCTGCTCAAGGGTACTACAGCCAGAGGTGAGGATCAATCTAGTGGGTCTAAAGGCAACAGCTCTAACCACTACACTACCAGTTAAGACAAAGAGTACCTTGTGTGGAAGGGGGGGGGGGTAAAGAGGGGAGTGGGATTTGTTGGAAATCAGAAAAAATGGAAGAACTGAATTTCAGAGAAAAACAAAAATGCATTTCACAACGGATGCAAAGATACAGATGTAGGACACTTGATTGTTGAAGCACAGTCTGGCGCACGTTACATCGGCAGCTACTGAATGATTATAGATTTGATAGGAAATACAGAGGTCATTGTGATAGGTAAAGTAATTAAAGTTTATTCAGCAGTTAGGAGAGTCGGACAGAAGTGGGTCTTGAAAGAGATGTATTTTGAAACCCTTAACTGTTGAAGGGATGCAACAGTTCTGAGAGAGAGAGTTCATTCCATCGTATCACAAGTGTCCGGAGGTAGAACATTATAGCACTTTTGCTGCGGTGTGGGGGGTACGGACCCTTTGACCATCTAATAGGCAGTAACCAGAGTCTTGGAACTGCTACGGGCAGCTACAGAAAGCCAGTGGAGACGGATGGGAAGGGTAGCTGCATTGAAACATTTTTACAGTTCAAACACAACTCATGACATGGCATTGAGGATTGGTTGAGGAGGTTTAGTGCCAGAGGCTGGAAGAACATACAGGAGGAATTTGCGGTAGTCCAGGCTGGATGTTGGACAACAGTGCCTGTACTAGGAGCTCTGTAGACTATATTGTACGAAATGTATCGATCCCTCGGCAGATATCCAGGAGGAATCTATAGGAATGGGTAATGGCTTCAATATGCTGGTAAAAGCAGGGACCGATCTTCTCAGATGGAGTGGATGAAAGGAAGAAATCCTCTAGTCTGATAGACTGTCTGCACAGCCAGACTGATAAACTCCTGTTTTGTTTTTACTGCAGCAGTCATTGGGTTCTATACGCATTTCCATAAATCGGTTGTTGCCTCATATAAGAATTTCTGTAAATCCTTTTTGGGCATACAAATGCTTTAATGTCATCTACAATCCCAGGTCAAATCCTTTCCATGGATTTTCGTGGATTATGTTTCTATGCCTATGGATTTTTGTGATTTCAGAATTCCACAGCAGCGACAGCCTTTATGCACTGCAACGGGGGCACAGCAAATAACAAACTAGCTGAATAAAAGCAAATGGCTGTAGATGGTTCATGTCTGCCATCACCGTGCTCTTGACCCAGTTCATACATACAACCACTGGATTCTGCATCTTCATTGAAATAGTTAGAAGCTAACAACTGTTTCCAAATGTAAAAGTGTTTCAGAGGAAGATTTCATTGGATAACACAGGATTTCTGTTAATTTGAAAATACAATCTTTCCCAAAATATTGTCTTTATTGACATATTATATATATCAACATGTTTGATAGATATGCTGCATACATGCTGGACATGCCTAGCTTATGATATCAAAAAGACAAGCTAAGAAACTATAAATGGTTCATGGAAACAAACCAAGTCCAAAGAATGAAAAAAGTATTACAGTTGTCGGGGTTTCTAAGTAAAACGTAAAGTGTGTTCAAGCGACTAATGGGATCTCATACACTCCTCCCAATCAAAATACAGTTTCAAACTGTCAAGTATACCTACAAATCTGTGACTTGTGGACTCTTGATGTGTAGAACATTGGCTTTCTGAAGAATCACTTCCATGGTGTGAGATGAAGGCATACTTAACAAAATAGTTGGTGCACCCTTCTTTGAGGACCCCCTCCGGATTAAGTGTGACTGAAATGCTGATGGATAGGTTCTGGAATTGAGAATAGGGCACTGCAGACCACTGAGACACAAATTCATCAAGCTTTGTACATTTTCCCTACTTTGTGAAGATGATGCATTTCTGAAAAACCCTTCATAAAGCGAATTCTCATATTTCAAAGATCTGAATTTCCCAAAGTGTATCAATTTGTGTTACATGGCTCTGGTGCAAAGTAAATGTGAAATGTGTGTCTAACCCTGTTACAAAATAAACTTTATTGGATACTCTGTTAATACTTAAAATGTTATCATTACATTTTAACATAGCACTATAATGTTACGTTATATATGGATGAATGACCCAATGTAAGTAGTGTACCAAGCAGTGTAAGTCACTGTGGTGAGTAAGGTGTGTGGGCTGATAACACTACATAGAGTTCATTGGAAGTCGCTTTGGAGAAAAGTGTCTGCTAAATAAATAAATGTAAATGTAATACATCTATTACTAAACATGTTACAGTTACTTCTCAACAGAAAAAGGAACCATAAAAACACCAATATATACAAAATAGATGCAAATATAAATTGCCTGGGTTTCATCCCAAAATGCAAAGGTGTGTTTCAGGTCAACTGGTAACTGTAAATTGTCAGTAGTTTGTGTGTGTGTGTGTGTGTGTGTGTGTGTGTGTGTGTGTGTGTGTGTGAATGCCAGTGTTACATTGCTCTGGTGTATGAATGTGTGAAGGATTGTACGAGGTTAATGCAGTGTAGCTGTAAGTTATCTGAGATAAAGGTGCCAGTTAAGTATTACGTAGTGATCAGTATGTGTTCCGTTGGAAATTTCGGGCAGTCAGCTGTCTGGAGGCAAATAAAATCCAAATTCCGTCTTCGCACATGCGTAGAAATGTCTTTGTAAGACAAAGTACAGGTTTTTAAATGAAAGTCCTTGTGAAGCTGAATTCCCATACCTGTCACATATGGAAGACTGTATTGTAACGACCTGCGTTACTGTGTTTATGGGGGAAGATTGGTTTATTGTAAATAGTTGCATTATGGGAAAAATGTGACCTGTAAGTGTGCAACCACTGGGGGCACTTCTGGGGGAAATGATGGGGTGACTGTGTTTGCTGGTGTGGAGGAGGAGAGCTGGGGGATGCTAAGTAGGCTGGGAAAGCTGACTAGGAGAAGATTTTAGTCATCGGAAATGACGAACGGAGAAATTTATTCCTGTCGAGTAAGACAGTGTGTGGAGTCAGACACCCTTGGGTGGGTTGGTGATCCATTCTGACCCGAAAAGAAAAAAAAAAAAGAAGCGCAGGTCCTGGAGGAAGCAGGGTCCTTGGATCAAGAACATTATTTCCGTTTGTGCGGGTGTTCAAATAAACTTTTGAGATGAACGCTGCCTGTGCGTCCTTCTTCGCCCCATCCAAACCCACGGTGCTGCACGCCACAATTTTTTCAAACCAACTAGATACATTCACACTAAGTGCATTTGTTGGTGATGATACTTTTAAATCATCAACCATCAATCTCATTAGAGTGAAATGAAACTAACTTGAAATTAACCTGTTTTAGACAACATTCCGACATCCTTGCAGCTCTTCATCATTTTCCAAATTACTAATGTATTCATTTTGTTTTTTCCTCTTCTGAATGTCGCCCGATGATACATTACTCTTTGTTTTCGCCCTCATTGAATTCCTTGTCTCTGAGTAAATGCTTTTCCATAAATGAAATGTAGAGCAATATTCACAGTATGTTTTTATATTTACATTTGAAAAATGCTGCAAAGTAGTGTTATGATAGCATTGAAATCCTCGGACTGCGCCCGAATACATCCATTACCATATTCCCATTGTTTTGTATTCAACTGCGCATGGGAGGAGAACTACAGACTATGGTTGTGTTTTGGAAATGATCTCTTTTCTGTGTTAATTACCAAGGAAAAGTAATATAGTCTAGTAGGAAAGCCTTTTCTGTAAATGTAATAAAATAACCTGCTTATGCTCTCATTGATTTTGTGTCAAAGAATTAAGTATGTTTTGATATTAAATTTCCTTTACTTGAATGCATCGAAAGTTGTAGATAGAAGGTTATTAAAACATCTAGCGATGAAAGCTTATTTCATCCCACAGCTTTTGTGCGGTGTCCAGGGCTTTCCTTTGAAAGCAGGCACATTTTCACACATCTTTTTTCCTCTCTTCAAAGAATCTTTCTGCAGTAAAGCGTACAGAAGGACAATACGGCTCGAAGGGGTTTACAAAGATGAAGGCTGAAGATGGTTGTTTTCCTTCAAGCTGCTTTGCTGAGCGCCTTATTATAGACGTCCAAATTAATTTCACTGGTGAAAATAGCTCCTGTTTTGCTCTGACATTTTTCCCTCATATATAGTCTCATAAAATGTATATAGTATGCTTGAACTTCTTAAGAAAATAACAAACCTGTGAAATGTTGGAGTTCTGAATAAACCCAGGGTGTTAATGATATTATTGAAAAACCGAAACTGAATGAAACTGATGCTGTTCAGCAGATTTAAACTTGGAGGTGGTAGGGTCACTCTACAAACCAAAATGCAGAGTGAATGTGTCGGTCAAGATGATTTACAATATGATGCACTAAAGATGGCATGAAGAAACCTCACTGTGACAGTGGCAGGATGACGACTGTAGACTGAGCCTGGACCTTTCTCTACCTCATCAATGGGAGGAGATGGATGTATTAGTGACTACGAATGTAACGTAAATGTTTATATGTATTATTTTAAAAAAAAATTACTAGGAAGGTGATCAGGAATCGTCGATATTCTGATAAAAATTTAAGCCGCTACTCGTGTGATGAACGTTGGTTCGTATGGTGGAAAGAAACAAACTAAGTACACTTAAGAATCACACGTTTGCATCTAAGTGTCTTTTCCTGCTAATTTAATGAACACACTGTATTTTCTATGACATGTACGTCACTTTGGAGCAAAGAGTCTGCTAAATGAATAAATGTCAATGTACTGATGATGATCTATATACTCACAATTTTGCCTTACTGTTGTTTATACAGGTCTCCGTTCTTATTGTGCTGGCGTTGGCATTTCTGGCCTGCATAGTTTTCCTGGTAGTGTACAAGGCTTTTACCTATGACCACAGCTGCCCAGATGGATTTGTGTATAAGGTAGGTAGCAGATGCAACAGGAGGGTTTAATGGGAACAAATTAAACGGACATTGTTTCTTTTATTGGAACAACCATGTAGAATGTGTTTTGTAGAGCCGTAGTCAAGCCTACCTAAAGCAAGACCCGTGAAAGTTCAAAGGGTAAATGAAGGTGTGGAGTAGTAATATATAATATATATATTATATATAAATAACTATAGTATATATTATAGATGGGGGGCACAGTGGCACAGCGGGCTTAGCCTATGCCTGCTCTCCAGTGGGTCTGGGGCTCAAGTCCCATTTGGGGTTCCCTGCGACGGACTGGCGTCCCGTCCTGGGTGTGTCCCCTCCCCCTCCAGCCTTGCGCCCCGTGTTGCCGGGTTAGGCTCCGGCTCGCCGCGACCCCACCTGGGACAAGCGGTTTCAGTTGGTGTGTGTGCGTGTGTCTGTAATATATCATAAGTAAATAATTAGTAAACTTTAATAAGTAAGTAAACTTACTGCGATAATTCTAAGCAAACTGAATTATTACTATGTTAAAAGTCAAGTCACATGATGCTGGGCATTTAATTTTCATGACTGACTATAAACACGTCATTTGTTCATTGTGTGGTTATGGGCTCTATCAGTCCATCAGAAAAGGTATATGAATTAAAGCGAGATAAACCAGAAAGTTTGACGAGATGCAAAGGAAAAGCTGAGCAATAATCAGGTAAATATCACATTAAACTGAGACAAAAAAGACCAAAAAAGTCTTTGGTTCAAGTACTATACTTGTGATATAGGGGACAGCTGGTGGCATAGTGGTTAGATGTACTGTGTTTGGATCCCCACCTCTGGCTGTAGTACCCTTGAGCGAGGTACTTACCCTGAATTGCTCCGGTAAAATTTCCCAGCTGTATAAATGGGTGAATAATTGTAAGCTTGTAACTAATAATTTTAAGGTGCTTTGGAAAAAAACATCAGTCAAATGAATACATGTAAACTATACATCATACAAAAAGATGGACATTTTTCTATCATTATACTGTATCCTATTTTATATCATTATACTAACCCCACTTCGAGTGTGAGTGGTAGTTCAGTGAGATTTATACAGATAAATGGGAAATTTTCTTAGTAAGTTACAAATTGTTACTAAAGCGATGTCAATTTGAAGGCTGTTCCCAACGTAATATATTGTTTTCGTTGTAATATTACATATTGTAATATATTGTTTTTTATGTCGCGCCATGGTCCCGGAGGAACGTTGTTTCATTTCACTGTGCACTGTACCGGCTGGATATGGTTGACGTGACAATGAAGCCACTTTGACTTTGACTACTGGTAACGGTTACGTGTTCCCACAGCATAAGCGGTGTATACCTGCCTCACTTGAGGCCTTCTACACCGCGCAGGAGCAGAACTCCCGAGGTCGCTTCTACACCGTCATCAGCCACTACAGCATGGCCAGGCAGGCCACCTCACGCTCCGTCTCTCCCTGGATTCCCGCTGCCGGCGTCCAGCACGACCCCAAACGCCCAAATTCCGGCAGCCAGTGAGCCTCCCCAGAATGTGTGTCTTTTTAATGAAAACCAACTACGTGTCTCGTTCTTTTGATTTACTCAGTTAATGCATCAGAATTACCCCTTGGCTGTTTCTCTTTATTCGCTTCATTTATTTTTTTATTGTTATTGCTGCTTTTTTTTAATTTCATACTGAGTTTTTACAAAAGCATTAACTTAATGTTAAATAGTTACATGTTCCTCGAGGATTTTTTTATAATGCGCAGTTCAGCTAAATATATTTTGACACACGTTTCGGTTGTGTTTTGATGTTAAAAGGACAAATAGCAACCTTCATTTTACCAAAATATATATTTGTGTCTCTCGTGCTGTAAGCACATTTTGGTCACTCGATGTTTAGGTGTTGTAGATGTCATTTTAATAGGATGGACACTATTTATTTAAACTGATTTGTGTGTAATATTTGGGAAAAAAAACTTCTTGATTGTATTGTCATGTTTCACCGATGAATATCACTGGAGCTGTACTTTTTTTGTTGTAAGACTTAAGGGTGTCAGAGTGGACGAAATATTGTCACTTTGACAAGATAACTTGCTCTGCAGGATGGCAAACTATTGTGTAAAAGTCTGTTAAGAAAATTGATATTAAGATCGCTTTGATTTCAACTGGAGTCATAATTTCGATTAAAAGGTTATATGTGCGATATCATTAGCTGTAATTGTCTTGAAAATTTTTAAGGTTGTTTCTTGTTTTACAAATGATAAATAAAGCAAACCGTGTGCCGTCATTTTTGAATGTTTTGTGGTGCCGTATCGAGTTTTTGACGTTTAGTGTATTTGCATATCCAATTAGAAAATCATTAAAATATGCAAATTAAGTTGCATTTAATTTTGCATCATTCAGCACATTTCCTTTTCCCCCCAGCATGTCACGTTCTGACAGAAGTAATGTACATTTGAATAGCAGCATTTCAGGCTGCAAAGGCCAGTTTCCTGCATGAGTCCACTTCACTGGGCCAAAAAAATCTTTATCACAGATATGTGGCACAAATACAAACTAATTCTGTGTTTCAAGTCATATCGGATTTATTCAGGACAGTGATGCCCAAATTATAGCCTAATGGTTTGGTCCATGAAGAGGTTGCATGTGTCACTATTCACTCCCTTTTGTTAATCGCTTGTATTGGTCAGGGTCACAGCAATCTTGGGCCAATCCGGACTGGGCTCAAGGTTTCGAGGGCTACGCCCTGGACGGGATGTCCGTCCATCACATGGTAGCCATACACACGCTGACTCACGTAATCATGCACTGCAGGCAGTGTAGTGCTGCCAGTTCAGCTGAACTGCACATCTTTTGGGGGGATTGGGAGCATCTGAAGGAAACCCATGCAAACACAGGAAGAGCATACAAACTCCACACAGACTGAGTCAAAATCACACCAAACAGCCTGGGTGCTGTGAGGTAGCAGCGCTACACACATCAGTAGTTGAATTTCAAATGCAATGTGTACATTTACATTTATTTATTTAGCAGACGCTTTTCTCCAAAGTGACTTCCAACAGGGTGTGCGGTGGCGCAGTGGGTTGAACCACAGTCCTGCTCTCCGGTGGGTCTGGGGTTCGAGTCCCGCTTGGGGTGCCTTGCGACGGACTGGCGTCCCGTCCTGGGTGTGTCCCCTCCCCTTCCGGCCTTACGCCCTGTGTTGCCGGGTAGGCTCCGGTTCCCCGTGACCCTGTATGGGACAAGCGGTTCTGAAAGTGTGTGTGTGTGTGTGTGTGTGTGTGTGTGTGTGACTTCCAACAAACTCTATGTAGTGTTATCAGCCCACACACCTTATTCACCGCGGTGACTTACACTGCTAGATACACTACTTGCACTGGGTCACTCATCCATACATCAGTGGAACACACACACTCTCTGTATCACTCACACACTGTGGGGGAACCTGAACAGCTTATCTTTGGAGTGTGGGAGGAAACCAGAGCACCCGGAGGAAACCATGCAGACACAGGGAAAACATGCAAACTTCACACCGACTGAGCGGGAATCAAACTCATGTCCTCTTCCACCACCCAGATGCTGTGAGACAGTGTTTACATTTAAAGTGTTTTTACTTACATAAATATGCGTAGGTTGTAACGTGATGACCATTTGATGTTCATGGTGTGGCTGCTCTGTAGCCAACAGCACAGATTGGTATTTTTTATATTCATATTATATTATATTATAGGGGGGCCGTAGTGGGTTGGACTGGGTCCTGCTCTCCAGTGGGTCTGGGGTTCGAGTCCCGCTTGGGGTGCCTTGAGATGGACTGGCGTCCCATCCTGGGTGTGTCCCCTCCCCCTCCGACCTTACGCCCTGTGTTTCCGGGTGGGCTCCGGTTCCCCGTGACCACATATGGGACAAGCGGTTCAGAAAGTGTGTGTGTGTGTGTGTGTGTGTGTGTGTGTGTGTGTGTGTGTGTGTGTGTGTGTGTGTGTGTGTGTGTATTATATTATCTGTATTATATTACATTCATAATGGCTCATAGAACGGCACAATACATACATCACATCATATTTTCAGAGAGAGGACCTGCATGTATGCACGGATGGCTTTGCTCTCATAAAAGTATCTGGTAATTATCATAGCGTCTGGCAATTATCCGTCTCGTAAATATTTTGTGCATAGCTGTATTTTGTCTGTGTGTGTGTGTGTGTTATAGGAAACCCGGATGAGCAGCAACATTTGGACCATTTCTCCACACAGTCCAGCTTCAGCTAAGAAGTAGCTCTGTTCCAGTGAGAACAGAATCTCTGAAACGTATTTCACTGCAAATGCGTTGATCTCTGAAATAGAAAATTAAAAAAAATGACTTAGCTTTCTTTGAACATCTGCTTTCAGGGACTCCTTATTTATTCATGAGGGAAATGTGCAGCTTTGATCTTTTTCATGCAGACATAAATTATTTTTGACATTGAATTAAACAGGCGTTTGTTTTTTTAAAATGTTCCCTTCCCCCAGGAGAAACCTTTCTTAGTGGATTCTTTTTAACGGGAAATTAACGCGCACATTTTTAATTTTATCATTTAGATACATTTTCGAGTCCACTTAAGGCTATGACCATATTTAACTTTTTGCAAGGCTTTTAAATAGCCGTGTTCTCGAAAGGACGGCCGCTTCTCCGAATGACCTTCTTTCACGCGTCTATTTACGAATATGGGAGACAGCGAACGCTCTTCCGTTCCGCGCTGACTGGATGCCGCTCACCTTGAGAAATTTCCAGGCATCGTGGCAGAAACAAAAGCACAAACAGGCTTACTCATGTTTTATTCAAACATGACTTCAAGCAGGAGCTGGCCAAAATTTCACAGCCCTGCGATAGATACCCTTACAAGGAAGCAGTTAATGGCAAAACGTAATTTGCACAGCAGGCAAATGTACTGCAAGGTCTCACCGGACACTATTTTCAGCTGAACCTAATCTATTTTAGACGTGATTAATAGCTTAGAATATTCAATCCAATTTTCCAGGGAATACCGAACATTTTTTTCATATGTGATATAGTTGCTCTAGTTTCTAGTAACATACATCTGGATACAGACGTAAACTGAGCTCAGACCTCATTCCGAATGCGATTCTGAATCAGGGTTCTGCTTCTGCTTGCGCTTTTCATCAACCCAAAGGAACCCAGGATTCTTGTCCTCCGTTTGACTTGTATGTGCAAAAGGGTGAGAAGAGATGAAGCTTCAGAGAACAGGACGTAGAATATATGTCATTAATGTTCCTCCTGTTGATGTAATGCGCTCATTGCATTTTTCTCTGAGATGCATGTCGGTTTGGAGCAAAGCGTCTTCTAAACGCGTAAATGTAAAAGTAAATATTTCCACAAATAAAATCAAGCCGAAGGCATCCAGACCCTTTAGAGAATAGACGACTATCAGATTTGCAGGTACTTTAGTTTTAACAACTTCAATACACCTTCTATGTGAGAATGATCGCCATTCCAGTTTATTCCCACATTCCACACAAAACTTGTTAAATATCATCATTCCTTATGCTGACTTCAGTTGCTGCAACCCCATTACAGAAGACCTGTTTTCCTTACGCTTCACTAAAAGTGTATCCAAATCCTGAAAATGGCCCTTGCACGCTATATACGCCTTCTTCATTTGGATCTGGTTTATAGTCCCTGGCAAGACATTAAAAATGCATTTTGCCTGAAATACAGCCTTGATTTATCTGGCAGCAGGCTAATATGTCTATTGCTTTCCAATCAGATCAATTA
The DNA here is from genome assembly GCF_900964775.1 of Scleropages formosus. Taxonomy (NCBI): domain Eukaryota; kingdom Metazoa; phylum Chordata; class Actinopteri; order Osteoglossiformes; family Osteoglossidae; genus Scleropages; species Scleropages formosus. The sequence goes on along the minus strand of NC_041809.1, from coordinate 33,694,846 downwards.
CACCACCCAACTGGCTTATAGTAATGTTGGTACCTGAGATGTTTGTTGGTTGCTCACTTGCATTAACGTGAACTTGTTCGTAAAATATAAACAAGGTACGCGGATGAGCAGTACCGCTCAACGAGGCACGCGGACGGCTTTCCGCAGAAATGAGCAACTGTATTTCGGAACGGGCAGAAAAAAGTTCTCAGTTATTTTTGGTTGCGCTCAAAGAGGAAAAAAAAGCAGATCAGGCAGAGCATTTATTTTTTAACTGCATCACCTAGAGTCTTTAGTACGGCAGACCACAGCGATGTTCATGAACTCCGAACTGTGTTGAAAATTCCGGGGAATCAATGCATTTTGTGCATACATGTCAATAAGCCAAATATAACTTCTGAAAGGTCAAAATGGATAAGCAGGGCCCCAGGCCTTTGTTTACAAGTATGCATCATCCTCTCTCTCCTTGTGGCTGGAGCGCTTGCATTTCAAATTCAATGTGAAAGCACCAAAAGCAGACCAGAACGGCCTGAGCTCTAACAGGATTAGTGTTAGGCCAGTGTCTAATCTCCAGCGCAGCAAATGAGAGTGGCGTCTAGTGCACATTTTTAACAGCCAGTTCGAAAGTGTCAGAGGAATAGGAGGACAGCAGAATTAATAATTATATGGTCTGAAATAATAATGGCATCCAGTAAATAAATTCAAACCGAACAAGAAATATACTCACGTAAACACGATATTATAAATTAAAATGTAACTGTGCAAAAAGCCTTTGAAATGCAATAAAAAATGATGAAAACGTAAGAAAAAAAAATGTTTTTTTTCACTTCCATCTGTTTGACATACTGCCGACAAACATTAGTTTTGTCGCACTGCTGAATTTAGACAGCCTACTTTTCTCACACCTTGGTACCTGCTAGAACATGTGCAAATGAAGGAACACCTTGCAGACTCAAGAGCAAAACATCACCTACCTACTGAAATTTGCAGGTCTGCATGGCTCTTCCTGTTGAATCCCACACGGAGACGTTTATTGGGGTTGACTAAGCAAGGTGTGGCCTACTTCCCCAGGCTATTTACGATGGCTGCCTCTGATCTTCTCTGTCATACCAAGGACCATACATTGAATTCCCAGCGTGAAATATCTACAGAACCAGACTGTCTTAATTATTCAGCAAAGTTTGTCTGGATTCTGGAGCACAGACTGCCTCTGGCTGGTTAAAACTGAGTTAATGCAGAACCCATTGGAAGTACTGCGACACTTACACTTTTATCTCTGTTTACACTGGACGTTGCTGCAGCTGAGTCCTTGAAATGAAATATTAATCTGAATTATATTCCACAGAATACACACACTGGCCGAAACCGCTTATCCCGAGCGGTGTTCCGGCAAACCGGAGCCTAACCTGGCAACACAGGGTAGAGGGCACACACCCAGGACGGGACACCAGTCCATCACAAGGCACCCCAAGCAGGACTCGAATCCCAGACTCACTGGAGAGAAGGATCCGGTCCAACCCTAGAATACTTCAATTCTATTTAGTAATTAAAAGAGAACTTCGATCTCAAAAATACTATGCAATCCAGGGATGCAATTTAGCAACAAATAGCCTCAGTCATTAGCGGTACACAATTTCAGCTTCGATGCCCCATAGAAGGTAAATCATGAGCTCTGTATACTTTTTTTTAGAAAACTGAGGCCTATATGTTGTCATTTTAAGATGCTCACCATAAAAGCAGAAAACAGCTGCAGACAAAAAAGACGCATTTCTCACAAGTTACTTTCAGTTAGAAATTTGTAAGGAGACCTGTTTTTTGCACATGTTAAAACTATGCCAGCATAAACCCTCAAATTAATTTCACATGCCATTATTAAGGATCATGGTACAGGAACTAAAATGTCTAATTTGATTACAAGAAAAGCATATAATTACTGAAATTTACCATTAGCGAGAAATGCCTTCCTTGGTAATACTAGAACCTATTTTCTAGTTTGACTAACAAGTCAACAATTAAAAATAAATTATCTATCAATAGCACAACTCTACACAGAGGGAATGCCTGTTAATTTTCATACAACTGATCTACAGTTAATGGTTCAGTCCATAGCTGAGTATCCATAAGTATGAATTGAAAAATCAAACTAAATCAGAAAAGAGCACTATACCTTTACTATAGTAACACTGGTATCTCATTTGTAACTCCTTTGTCTCATTCAGGCATCCATACATTATTACAGGAAACTTGGAGTCTGAACAACACGTTGAGGTTTAGTTTAATGACCCAGAAGTGAAGTCAATAGACGAAGGGCATCAACACCATCTGTGCAGATAAGGTTCCTTGTATTCCCATCCCATCACAGACATCATCCATCTTCACAAAATTTTGAAAAACAATGTTCCTTAACGGCAGACAGTAAAGCTGAAGGCCACACTGCACAAAGGTCATAAATCATCCCACGGCCTTTTCCTTGCAGTCACCCTCCATGACAACGAGTTGTTTTGTACGACTGCTCGATGCCGACAGAATGTGTGGGCTTGTCCAGGCAATTCTGTCGTGAGGAGGCACTACGGGGCAGAGAAAAACTAACCGACTACTCCGAATGGTGCAGTCAAAAACAGGAGAACTGAGAAAAAAGACAGAATAAGGAAAACGTTTCAGTCCTTCCCTCTGAGCCTCTGAAAGAATGTTCTAGCTCTGGAGTCACCTATGAATGTGCCTCATGTTTCCTAATGTCATCCCCCAGCTTTTGTGGCTCTTTCCTGTTCTCCTCTAATTGCTTCCCAGCTGCCTTTAAAACTGCACACAGTTCTCCGTTGTTGAAGAAGACCTCTCTGAGCCTTAACTCAGCGCAAAAGTACGGGTCACTCTATCTCCTTCCGTTTCCCTCCAAAACTCTTGAACGTGTAGCTTGTTACTGGTTATCTGTGTTCCTTGTCCACAATGATCTCCTTTACAGTTTGTCTGGATTCAAGATCGGCCATCCCATCTGGACTAAGATCCTTGCGGGGTTAGAAGCTCTCCAGGCGCCTAGGGCTGCCTCCCTTTCTTTGGACCTCGTTGTTCTCAAACTCTCTGCATCATCTTAGACTTTCAACCAACGGATCTGGTTTTCCTCTCTAATAAATAAATCAACAAAGGACCATCCTATACTATCCCATCCTTTGAGGAAAAGTGTCTGCTAAATGAATAAATGTAAATGTACTGTAAGTATCTAGGGGAATATCACAAATTCTGTCAGCTACTGACAGTTGTGACCTTCTGTTTTCTACAACTGCTCCAGCAAAGTAATGAATGAAGACGATTAATTTGTTTTTTTCAACAAAAAAATTCAATTCAGTCTCTTCAATTTTGGAGCTTCCCAGTATGTATTGAATGAACAAATGGTTTATGACAGGACTTCTCCTTAGCTGTCCTGTTTCATCCAATGTCTGTTTCTTCACCGATTTCAAGAAATGTTTTTATCCTCATTGAGAAAAAAAAGACAACAAAGGCCAGATCTTCGTGTGTGGGTGTACCATTTTTCTAGGATTGTCTGCCACCCTACAGCTATGCTATAAATAAATCAGTCTCACTGGCATAACCTTCTAAAGTGTTTGGGATTCAACAAATTGCACAGAAAAGCAAAATAATGAAACATTAATTCAGAATAAAGATCTTTTGTTTTGTCAAATGGGCTAAATGTGGTTTGTTTTCTTTTATAGATTTTTTTTTATTATTTTGGATGATAATTTCATTCAAAATCCAGTCTTTTTGGATGAAAATATATCAATTTTCAAAGAAAATGAAAAATTACTTTCTCAGTCATGCATAGGATGAACACCATATTTATTAGTTATACAGTGAAGAGGATGGCTTTGACAGTCAATACGTTGCTCCAGGCAGGGCTTATAATACTGCTGTTGTTGTTGTCCTTACGGGTGGAGACGTAAGGACTACATAAGTGACGATGATTAAATTGGGAAAAATAGGAAGAAGTATGGTAATTAAACATGCTTGTCAGTGTGCCAGTAAGAGCTGTTTCCTTGCAGTCGTATGACTTGCATTCATATTCCACCTCCCGCTGTGGTATCCCTGAGCACGGTACTTACACTGTATTTCAGTAAAAATTATCCATCTTGCAAAAATGAACCATTTGGATAAACAGAAATTATTTTAAATTACTTAGTATAAAATCCTGACATTGTAAGCTGGGTTAGAGGAAAGCATCAGCCTTCTGTGTAAGTGGTACTTTTGGAACTACATGTAATTAATAAAGCAGCACAAGGAGAAATGAAACCCCATGTAATGTTTCGGGCACAATCAGGATTTTTCTCATGTCAGACGAAACGTATAGGGGACAACAGCAATGGGACTGAGTAGATGAAGTAAATACTGCAACAATTCTATGCCTTTTCTCAACAACTGCCAAGCTAAAGACTTCTGATGAGATTTTTCCGGATGGACTTGAAGACTATGTCATCGCCTGCTCGGAAACCTAGTGCATTGGGATGGGGGCAATGCGTCCTCTAGTCTTGGTCCTGTAGTCTGTCTTTCGTTGCAAGGACTCCTTTACTTTTAGAGCTCGATAAGGCTCCAGATACGCTGGCACCAGGGATGGTTATCCTCAGAATGCATCTCAGCCCTGTTCTGCAACACAGAGATTAGATATTATTGAATTAGTTTCCCCCACTCTTGCCAGCGCTCACTTTTTAATCAGTAAGACCAAGGCTACGTGTAAGTGATACGTGAATCTCGATTAGGTGTGCTCGATAAAGGTGACTCTTAAGGATTCCTGAACTGATGCAGATGCAATGCAATTGTTGTTCAGTATATAGAAGCTAAACACACATTAAACATATTTAGTGTGTAGCACTTAATACGTTTACTCATTTAGCTCACACTTTTCTCCAAAGTAATTTACAATGTTAATATACCTACAATTATTCACCCATTCATAGAGGTGGGTGATTTTCCTAGAAGAATTTTAGGGTACCTTGCTTGAGGGTGCTACAGCTGGAGGTTGGATTCAAACCTGCAACCTTTGGGTCCAAAACAGCAGCTCTAACCTCTGAAGTGCTGTCAAAAAATGATGTTCATATAATATTTTTTAATTCTTAATCACTTAAAAAAAAAAGGAATTCCCACCTTTTTATGTTCTCCATAGAACATAAATATGCTAGGATCACAAGGTTTGCCACATGCTGTGAGAACTGTCAACAATTTCACCTGAAGCTGAATTAAACAACTGGCAAGTTTAGCTGAATACTGTTATTTTTGTCAGTCTAGTTGGTTAACACCTTTCTCTGTATTTCCTACAGCAGGCCATTTCATTTCAAATGTTTTTCTGGCAAATTAGGAACATTTCTGAAGAACTGTATTGTAATAGAGGGGATGTGGTGGTGCAGCAGGCTTGGCAAGGTCCCGCTCTTGGGTGCGTCTGGGGTTCGAGTCCTGCTTGGGGTTCCTTGCAATGGACTGGTGTCCCATCCTGGGTGTGTCCCCTCCCCCTCTAGCCTTGTGCCCTGTGTTGCCGCGTTAGGCTCCAGCTTGCCACAACCCCACTTGGAACAAGTAGTTTTGGTAAGTGTATTCTAATAGAATGCACTTTCCACTTCACAAAAGATTCATCTCTACCCAGAATTGCACCTGTTTCTGAGCATTTCATAATTTCTCATTTGGCTACTTGAGATGAAGGCATAGGTTTTAATTTTGCTTTATCTATCATTTTTACTTTAATATTTATTCATTTAGCAGATGCTTTTCTCCAAAACCACCCAGAATGAATTCTATGTATTATTTAGCCGACACCCTCTTACCCAAGGTGACTTTTTTGAATTACCCATGAAAATTTGGAGAAGTGAATTGGACTGAGTGCAATTTTTTTAGTTGCAGCAATAAACACCCAGAAGGTTTCATAAACCCCTAAAGGTGGTATTTACTAAATTAAATATCTGACACTAAAGACCAGCAGAAATGTAATCTAAGGGATAACATTCTCTCATATCTTCTCCAGTAAAGAGTTCTACGTCTAAATTGTAAAATTAATTTCAAAAGCTTTAGGGCCAAATTGAAGCTCGGACTTGAGTAAACCAGGCTATTACAGAATGTACTGTTTCTGAGCAATGAATCAATAAGGTTGAAATATGATTATCTTTTTTCTGATTACTTTAATAAGACCAAGAAAAAAGGGTTTCAAACACAATTAATCTCAGACCCAAGTCTGTCGATCCAATACTTGCAACAGCTGAGTCCAAATTGTCTGTTCAAAGACCCTCAGTAAAACATTGTCCCAGTAGCAAAGTTTTAGCTGCAAATTATTAATGTGTTGACACAAATGAAACATATATGCAAAATTTAAAAAATGTGTTATAATTATTTGTAGCAGTGTAAAAAATATGTGACAAGTCCAGCACGAGAGTCATTTGCCCAGTGCACAATAATATAATAATGTAATTATTCATTTTCTAATTTATCCCAAAATATCTCCCAGCTGAGAAATTAATATTTTCCCAATTTAATAAAATCCCTTAATGACTCCATAAGGCTGCCAAACTGTTAATATTCAGACAGTCCATTGTTGATCGATCTGGCAGCTACAGAAATCAGTGTCAGCTTGTAAGGTCAGAACTCATATTACTTAAATTTTTATTCCAATGATCTACTCTGCTTTGCTGTATTAAAATTAGAGGTATTTAAATTAATAAGTAAAATGAAAAAAATAGAAAGACATAGAGAAGTACTGTCATCAGATCACATGCTGGTGGTTCAAAGAGCTTCCCAGTAACTTTAGTTCTCTCATGACTAAAATTAATAGTACCATCATCACTATTTTAGTCATTTCCGTTATATTTACATTTACATTTACATTTATTCACCTAGTAGACGCTTTTCTCTAAAGTGACGTACATCTCAGCGAAAATAAAATTTGTGCATTACATTAGAAGAATGACATATAGCTGCAGACGTGATTCTTAAGTAAACCTAGTTTGCTCTTTCCACTTGTTGCACTGATGTTCATCGCTTGAGTAGGTGCATAAAACACAGGATAGATGAATCCTGATAACCTTCCTACAAATTTTTTCATTTTTATTTTTAAATATAAGGTACATAAACATTTACATACAATACAGGAGTAGTTGCTGTGTAAAGGGTTGTCTGGGGATGCATAAAGTTCTGGTGCATGAACACTGACACCATACATGAGCTGGAGAGATCTTGGGTAAAGTGAATCCGGAAAAGGTGAGTTTTCTAACCCTTCTTGAATGTAGACAGACTTTCAGCAGTTCTGAGTGAGAGAGGAAGGTCGTTCTACCACAATGGAGCCAGAACTGAGACCCATCGTGCTTTACTTTTCGTGAGCGGGACCACCAAACTAGCAGAAGTAGATGAGCGAAGGGGTCTGGTTGGGGTGCAGCGGTTGAACAAGTCCTGTAAATAGCTGCGAGCAGTTCTATTGATGCATTTGTAGACAATAACCAGAGTCCTGATCCAGGCAGCTATAGGAAGCCAGTGCAGAGAAATGAGTAGAGGAGATACCTGGGAACGCTTTGGCAAGTCAAACACAACTCGTGCCGCAGCATTCTATATCAGCTGCAGAGGTTTGATGGCATTAGCAGGAAAGCCACACAAGAGAGAATTGCAGTAGTCCAGATGGGATGTCACCATGGCCTGGACAAGTAGTTGAGCAGAGTCGGTTGTGAAGTAAGGATGGATCCTGCTGATGTTATGCAGGATGTACCTGCAGGTCTGGGTTGTGGCTTCGATGTGCTGAGAGAAAGGTAGACTTCAGTCGATCATCACTCCCAGACTCTTAGCCGAGAGGTAGGCAAAACGAGTGAGTTTTCGAGTTTGATCGAGAGATCGTGACACAAAGACAGGCCAGCTGGGAGGTGTAGGATCTCTATTTTGGAGAGGCTGAGTTGGAGGTGGTGATCAGACATCAACGCAGAGGTGTCTGACAAGCAGGCAGAAATGCGCACAGAAATGTGGAGAGGAAGAGCTGGGTATCATCAGCATAGCAGTGGTATTTGAATCCATGGGAAGCGATGACAGGGCCGAGGGAGGAGGTGTAGATCGAGAAGAGAAGAGGACCCAATACCAAGCCCTGCGGGACACCAGTTGAGAGAGGCAGCGGAGAAGAATGGGAGCCCCCTCAGACCACTTGATAGGATCTGTCAGATAGGTAGGATTCAAACCATCTTAGTGCCGTTCCTTCAATCCCAGGCTGACTAAGAGAGGAGAGTAGAATATCAGTCATTAAAACTCATTATGTACTAAATCATTAGCATTTCAACAATTAACTAAAAAAATGTATTTCTCCAAAGGGGGTTTGGTACTAATTTATTCTATTTTTTATTTCATGAATGCTCAAGTAAGTTGTGCTTCTCCCGGGAATTTATGTAAATGGAACATTTTACTGACACAAATGCACTTATGTCAATGTGTTAAAAAGAACACAGCTCTATTTAGCTCTATCGTGTTCTCTGTAACCGCACTTCATTAAAGTTTTTGTTTACATCTTATTGATGTTTAGGTAATGGATTGTGTTTTCTTCGTTACTTCCTCCATCGCCTCTCGAGGACACAGTGGAGGACCCCACATTAAACTGCTGACTTTACTGTTAGATGTCTCCTCTCTTGCTCGTTTCATCTATTGAAATCGAAGCGAATCTCTGCAGGGGGGCGTTGTGGCGCAACGGGTTTGGCCGGGTCCTACCTTCTGGTGGGTGTGAGGTTCGAGTCCTGCTTGGGGTGTCTTGCGATGGACTGGCGTCCCGTCCTGGGTGTGTCCCTTATGCCCTGTATTGCTGGGTTAGGCTGTGATTTGCCGGGACAAGCAGTTTCAGAGTGTGTGTGTGTGTGTGGCTCTCTGCAGAAAGTACTACCACTATGAAACTCATTTGCTTTTCTTACACTCTTACTTTGTTGGTCTGTGCAGCTCGAGCTTCCTTTTTTCTGCTCCCCACCAAAACCCCCACTTGGCACTGACTGGGTTCAGCAAAATTTGAGGGTAGCAGGTTTTTTCTCCAGTAATCAGGTTCCCTAAAGGCATAACTGGATGGTGCCAGAGTCCTGAACCCTGTTTCGTTCAGTTTGGCGCTTTAAAATCACCCGTGTCCTTTGGACTTCACCTGCGCACTGGTGCTGCCTGGAGTGAAGACTCTTCATTGAGTTGTATGCTGAGAGTGAGGCTATAATTTGCAAAAAGGAACGAAAATCTCAGCATTTTCATTGCTGATCTGGGTCGCGGACAGAACCTCCAACGCTCATCATCCTCTTTCTGTTGGCAGGCAAAATTATTTCCTTAAAATGATCCAGCTTGATTTCAGCAATCTATGTGATCTGCTCTCTCTCGGTTCCTGCTCTTGCTCTGCCGTTCTGATCTCGCATTTTGTTGTTTGTGGGTAAACCTGCTGATGACTAGAGAGCTATCCAAGTCTGTTTATTGTCTGCAAATCTCATGGGACCTCACCGAAGTCTCCCGCCTCTACCTACGTTCTCACCTCTGACCATCATTTTATCTTCACGAAACAGAAATGTGTGTGTCACCATCATATTTGTGACCCTTATTCATTTCACCACACTAGTACACTGTCTCCGTCTCAGTCTGAGGCTCTTCTGACATAACAGGCGTTCACCACCAAACCCATATCTCTGCATTTGTAACTCGACAAAGGCCTGCACACACTTCTCGGTTAAAACATTTTAGACTGGTTAAATAGGTGGTGGGCTTTGGGGGTATCCTATATCTGTGTATTTGAAACACTTTACCTTAATCTTTTTGGCAGATACTTTTCTCCAAAGCGACTTCCAATGAACTGTATGTAGTGTTATCAGCTCACACACCTTATTCACCGCGGTGACTTACACTGCTAGATACACTACTTACTATGGGTCACTCATCCATTCATCAGTGGAACACACTCTCTCTGTGTGTCAGTCACACACTATGGGAGAACCTGAACAGCATGTCTTTGGAGTGTGGGAGGAAACCAGAGCACACCCAGGCAGACAACAGGCAAACTCCACACAGGCTGAGTGAACACCAAACCCACACCCCCTCACACCACCCAGGGGTGGTTAGAGAGCAGCACTACTCGCTGTGCCACCATACCGACTGGTGACAATGCAGAAAGACTCAAGCTATAATACAGAAGATTCGCCCAACGGCTACTGACAGGCACGGCTACTTACCAGAATAATGTGGCGTGCGTGGTGCTGCACAGAAAGCAAAAATCAGCCTTATTTCTCCAGCCGCACCAAAAATATCACACAAAGCTGTCAAATATTGCATGGATATCGTATACATCCCGCGTCTCAGAGCAGTGTCCTCTTTCCTTTCTGCTAGGATTAAACTGAACACCATTCTAGTGGAATAATTACGGTAATCCATCACTCGCAGTAAAGGCTCTCATGTTGGAGCAGGGCCTCTAGTGAATCTCTGATATTACTTTGGTGAAAATCTGATATTACGCCGAACTGGACAGAGTAACAGTGAGATACTTTATTTAATGCTGATTCATTCTGGCAGGGTTGTCCATCTCAGCGCCATCCTGGTGACATGGCTTCCAGTGGCCTTGAAGAAAAATGAAGGCTGGAAGCACAAGCAGTCAGACTGCATGACACATATCTTGGGCGCACAGCATAAAACTGCCAGGTACCCAGTGGTACCTTTGCAGCGGCCAGGCTGTTAATGGCTTTTGTCAGTCATTTGTCTGGTTCTCTATTTGATATAATATTTGATCTTTCATGCTGTACAGGACAGCAGGCACGACCCACTTCAAAGGAGTAACGGGAAAATCAGCCGCTCAGCTCGGATTAAATTTGTTCTTCAGAACTGGAAATAAGCAGCGTGAAGCAAGAATAAAACAGTGTGTGCTTTTTTGGCTATTAAATCAATTATTCCAGTGAAAAGTGTGAAGAAAAAAAAATATATAAATTTTGTTGCTTACTATCATTTATTTATTTTTTACAGGAACTTAATTGAATCATTGTTTGTCACATCATCATTGTCCAGGGATGCCAGAATCTCTGTTTACTTGACCACAAATGCTTCTGCTGCAGGCGGTCCTGGGTGCGAGGTCCTCATCATTTTCTTTGCCGAGCTCAGTGTAGAAAATAACTAAAACACTAATCCAAACGTACCGAAAAACAAAAGGAAAAAAAAAGAACTTGGCTTATTTGATGATGACTGACAGCTGCTCTCTTTTGAAATGATAAAATGAATGGGCTTTAATACATTACAGCATATCTCATTTGCATTTGCACTTTTAATTACACAGGGCACACCAAATGTTGTCCTTTAATTTCCGCAGTCATTCTACAACACTTTAATATTCAATCATTCTATAAGACCCCGCTTTCCATTAGCAGCGAGCCAAGAAGCTGCATTCCATGCCTTTGCTGTATTAATTTATTGTGCGGTAGCCAATGTGAATCAATGGGCTGATCCTCTATGGAAAACTGAACCTCAAGGGTCCCTTCAGGGTTGCGGTCAGTGTTGTGGAGGCAAATTTGATCCCACCGTATAGTGGTTCATGCAAATAAACAAATGTACGTATGCATTTATCTATTACGTTTATTTATTTAGCGCACACTTTTCTCGGAAGCGGTGTACAACTGAGTAAACAAGAATAAATTTCATCAAGGGAGAGATGGAGTTACAGTTACATGCAATTCGCAAAGTATAGCCGCTTGGTCCAAAATCACCATTTTTGAAGGCGAACGTTGCACAAATACAGATGCTCCTCTATCTACGATGGTTCGGCTTACGATTTTTCGAAGTTACGATAGCGATATGTATTGGGTAGAATCCATACTTGCGATATGCGGTTACGATACTCTCTCCTGATGCTGGCCGATAGTAGCGAGCCGCAGTATCCACTCAACCACACTCGCAGTCTCTGTATCGATCACGCCAACGAGTGTAAACAACCGATACTGTGTTGAAAACGTTTTTTCATTTTGCGGTTTTGCATCCCATCATGTCTACTAAACGCCCATGTGTGTCCTGCTTAAATATGCCCAGCTATAGGCTATGGTAAGTGTTCTGAGCACATTTAAAGTAGGCCAGGCCAGGCTGTGATGTTCGGTAGGTGCGGTACTGTATTCTTTTTCAACGTACAATTTTTCCACTTACGATGGGTTTATCGGAACGTAACCCCATCATTAGTCGAGGAGCATCTGTAGTTGCACGTAGAACTAGCGGTCAACTAGCAAATATTGGAAAAAAGCTCCCTCACATGAGTGATGGCATTGAGAATTTTCAATGATATCGATGACATAGTGATATTAATTTGTTACGAGCAAGATATTAGAAAACTTCAGGTCTCTCCTGCACTGTCATATTGTTATTACCTAGATCCCACTGGGGCAGGCCAAGGATATTGAATCTAATTCCAATTAAAAGTAAGCTTATGACTTCACCAAAAAAATTCTAATTCAATGCATTTAAAATTAAATTGAAAATCCCTCACTGGATCCAAGTAAATGATACTGTCTTGCTGGTATGACAGTCAAATCTTTACAAAAGCATAATATCGTTCTGTCAGAACTAAAATCAAGATACCATTATCAGTATTCAAACGGGAGGTTCTATAATAATAGATCTGAGTGCACGGATCTCTCAGTAAATTGAGAGCTGAATAGCGGGATGAAAAATGTAAAATCCGGCCTTATGAATCTCTGTGTCCATGCGCATCATTCCAGAGAGAGTCTGATTAGAGGAAATGGAAACAATTTCTAAACAAAATTAAAGGCAATAAAACAGTCAGTCTCAATATTAATGTTCATTTTTGATACAAGCTGCTCCTTCTAGAGTAAAATTGTTCTGTCCACCACTCAGCTTTGTACCCTGTCGACAGCATGGGAAATGTTTTGAGTTCATTTGTGTATTTGCACTTAACAGTTTTCAGAATTTTCACAAGTGCAGCACAATATGAGCCACACGGGAGGCTTGAGTGGGGAGTGTTTTGTGTTGCAGGAATGGGCTGGTTGCTCAGATGCACCGTGTTGTAGGCATTCATTTCCAGTACAGACGCTCCTCGACTTGCGATGGTTCGACTTACAATTTTTCAACTATGGTGAGCTGGCGATAGACACTCGGTAGAAACCGTACTTCGAATTTTGAATTTCGATTTTGTCCCGGGCAAGCGATATGCAGTGCGGCACTCTCTCGCGATGTTGGGCAGCGGCGGGAAGCCCGTGATGGCCATCGCACGTATGTTGGGCTATGATGTTCGGTAGGCTAGGCGTACTAAACGGATTTTCGACTTACGATATTTTCAACTTACGATGGGTTTCACGGAATGTAACCCCATCGTAAGTCGGGGATCAGCTGTATAAAAAAGGATGTATTTGTGGAGGAGGGAGAGTTTTAACGGAAAGTCCAACTAACGAAGTGGGAAGGTACAACCGTCTCTCTTTCAGGTTAACTTCTGACCGTTAAGGGAGAGAAAGTCTGTCGTTATTATGTGGAGCTCAGCAGGCTGTGCCAAACATTTACATTTACATTGACATTTACATTTATTCATTTATCTGACACTTTCCTCCAAAGCGATGTACATCTCCGATTAAAAACAGACGAACTCAAAACGAGCTGGCTCCCTGTGAGTATATTAAGTAACGCTCTGATTTCTGCCTGATTTCCCATTTATTAGTCTTTGATCATATATTTACGTTTATTCATTTACCAGTGACTACTGTGTAGATATTGCTCCCAGGCCAGGGTTTGTGACTGTGGGATCCGACTCTTCCCTCTATATCACACGTTTCCGCATCCCCACGAGGGGCTTCACTTCTGCAATCTCTGGTAGTTGTGACACAAAGACACGTTTTCCCTTTCTGTGACCATTTCAGACGTGTATCTTGGGGGTCTATGCCAAGGATTGTGATTTGTTGTCGAACTGTCTGGTTGCTGTCAACTCATCAGGCTTCCTCATCTCCATTTAAGGTGTCCCCCTTTAATTTTTTCCCGCTGAGGCTTTATGGCTCGGCTTTGCGTGAGAGTTCCGCTTGCAGCCAGGCCCTCGGATCATCATCGATCTTCCACAAATTTGGGAGTGGAGGGCAGAAAAACAGGCCAGCGAATACAGACGTCCAAAGAGGACGTGCTATGAGATTTGTGTAGCATGTGGGTCACACTGCTCAAAAAAAGCAGCATTAAATTTCTCATGCAGAGCAAGAAACATGATGATGCTACAAATTGATTCAGTGCTGCTTATGAAAGTATTCCGTCAAGGTATTGTCATGCAATTGGTAAAAGTACTTACCTAGTTTAAAGGAATTGGTTTGTTTAGCTCTCAGTAGTGTGTGTATGGCAATAAGATGTGTGTGGTGCATTGCTACATATATATATATATATATATATATATATATATTTGTTTGATTTTTAATTTGTAGCCATTTCTGTTTCTCTTTAATTCTAAATTTAACAGATAGGTGAGCACTGCGGACAGCTGATAGTGTGGTGGTTACAGATACTGTCTTTGGCACCAAAGGTTGGAGGTTTAATCCCACCTCCAGGTGTAGTACCCCCTGATCATGGTACTTACCCTGAATTGCTCCAGTAAAATCACCCTGCTGTATAAATGGGTAAAGAACGGTAAGCTTGTAAGTGTCACCTTAACATTGTAAGTTGCTTTGGAGAAAAGCCTCAGACAAATGTAGTATGCGTCACACCTTCGTTCTGTGTATACTACATCATAGCATGGTGGCGCAGCAGGTAGCTCTTGTATTTCACAGCTCCTGAAGTGCTGGTTTGTATGTGAATTTAAATCTGGTTCACTATTTGGAGTTTATGTATCCTCCTCATTTTGTTGTGGGCTTCAAAGATGTGTTTCAGATTTATTTATTACAATCTAAAGTCATTTATCTAAATCTAAAATTTTCCTAGTGTGATGCTGTATGTGTGTGTCTGTGTGTGTGTGTGTGTGTGTGTGTGTGTGTTACATTGTCTCGTTGTACAAACTCATCCATTCACTGTTGGTAACTACTTCTCCAAGTCAGGGTCATGATGGTCCAGAACCTATCCTGGAAGCACAGGCTGCAAAGCTAACCCTTGGGGAAGGACTCCAAGGCCTGTTACCCGACCTGAACAATTTATTTCTCTGCTCTCTTACAGCACAAGATTCACACACTGTGTTTTACTGACTGTACAGCCTGGTGCTTTATGAGATGACATGATTAAGTCACACTTTTCTATGACTTAATAGAGACATACTGTCTTTATCATTATACTGTCTACAATGGTGCTCTCAATGAGTGTAAGACTGGCAGTCTTCCTGTCATCTTGGCCTTTTCCCTCAGTTCTTCTTGTTTGAATCCATTTTTATTTTAGCATGAGAATGTACATTTACATTTATTTATTTATTTAGCAGACGCTTTTCTCCGAAGTGACTTCCAACGAACTCTATGTAGTGTTATCAGTGTTACCAGGAAATAATAAGTGATTTTTTTTTTTAAATATTTGCCAGCCGTCTCTTCGGTTATCTGCTCACTAAGGTCCTGCCGAAGGCCAAAGCCCCCCCCAGCTGAGAAACTGTGCAAGGATTTGCTCAGCATGTAGTCAGCCCTACCTACTCTCATAATCATAAAGATCTTCTTATTACCTGGGGCATGTTCTGTATATATCTGGCAATTTGTTCCCCAGAACTAATAGTATCACACCACCACTTCATTACTTTTGATCTTGGCTTTCCACCCACGAGGATCACTCACAGCAAAGTTATTACCACTCCATACTTAAACAATCCCACAATAACTTGGTTTACAGAGGTGCTGGATACCTTCCAGTTGCAATCCAGTGGTGTTTGCACTGTGAATGAGATTGGCGATAGCTACAGTTCTGTACTAAGGGAAACCCGAGATGAGTCTGCCACTCTTAAAATGCCTTAGATACGTTGCCCAGTCGACATGTTGCTCAAAATTAAGGAAACTCATGTTTCTGTAACTTAATTTATGTTTACGGGTGGCATAGTGACACAACAAGTAGCGCTGCTGTCTCACAGCACCTGCGTGGTGCGAGAGGACATGGGTTTGATCCCTGCTCGGTCTGTGTGGAGTTTGCGTGTTCTCCCCGTGTCTGCGTGGGTTTCCTCTGGGTGCTCTGGTTTCCTCCCACACTCCAAAGACATGCTGTTCAGGTTCCCCATAGTGTGTGAGTGACAGAGAGCATCTGTTCCACTGATGTATGGATGAGTGACCCAGTGTAAGTGGTCTATCTAGCAGTGTAAGTCACCACGGTGAATAAGGTGTGTGGACTGATAACACTACACAGAGTTCGCTGGAAGTCGCTTTGGAGAAAAGTGTCTGATAAATGCAGTAAGTGTAAATGTTTACTGTATGAAACTTCATCTAGGCTGAAAAATAACAAAACGTTCTCCCACTGCCGCTCCCCTTTGGTTCAGCTGAAACGACTTGCTAGGCTACAACGTACTTCCATACCAGAATAGGTAGTGTGCAACTCCAAATTTGCACCCAAGGAATATTTCTAAATTAAAGCATTTCCACATGTGACACCAGAAAGTTAGCTCACATCTTCTCCTACAGACAGCTTCATTTCCGCAACTCATTTGTGTCCAGCATCCTCCTCCCCACAGCTTCAAATCACTGTCATCCTATTTCCATCACTCTTTATTCTCTACAGAACCTACCCATCTCTTAAAGGTGTCATTTCAAAACAGTTCTTGTAATTTACATGGCACTCACGGGATTTTAACCATCCTGCCTGGCTCATCTTATTGTTATATACACACCAGATACACGCCACTCTTTGCTTGCAAGGTGGCAGCCTGCTTACACTTTCCAAGCCCTGAATGAAAACCATACATGGCAAGATATTTAGCAACAGCCCTACTTAATTGTGGAATGACCTACCAAACGATGTGAAAGATGCCCCTTCTGTTTTGTTTTCCAAGTGAAAACCATTTATTTCAAATGAATATTTCAGACCCGCTTGCTGAAATAATAAAAAAAATGTACCTTTCAGTTACAGTGTTGTGCTACACCAGAAATCTGTGTAGGAAATCTACAACATTGCTTTTGTGTTCATATGTCATTCAAATGACTGTTTCTGAAATTCATTTTACTAATAAAACTCTTAACTTCAATCCATCTGTATGTAATTATCACCCAGCACCTAAACTTTTGTTTTGTCTAGTAAGTCTATGGAGAATTATTCATTACAAAGCATTATTTTCCTCATACTCAGCAAATAATTGCATTTGTTTCCCTTCAGCCCTTTAAACTGGCTGTTGTTCAGTGTTTTGTGTCTTTGTTTTCCAGAGCCTTTGTGTGGAACAAGTAGGAAATGACTGACATCTGGTGGTTGTGTTTTGCAATTGAAAAATGTCTTTTTTTTTTTCTTTTATTTTAATTTATTTTATTCTAGTTACAATTCATTCATTCATTCATTCATTCATTCATTCATTCATTCAGTTTCTCATAGCAAAACTTATTTCATACATTATTTTGTTTCATTTTCTTCATTATTTCATTGATTAATTCACTTTTAAATAGCTGGGAAGGACTCAAGCTCTAAGGGATGGGTTAAAGTCAAAGAAAAGTGGACAAACATTAAGGCCAGTCTGGTAGCACTGGCTTCAGCATGGTTTTTTTGGTCTTTGTGTGGAAGCGGATCCTTCTGGCCGCATCAACAAACGCATGACGAGTTCAAGGGGACAGGAAATGAGTGTATGTCACAGAGTGGCTCTGTCCCAGTGCAGGACTGACAGCAGACATTAGGTAAACGTAAAGCATTTATTGGCGATATTTTATATTATTATTGTTATTTTTTTTCCCCTTTCCCTGCCTTTGCTGGGTGACCCAATCCTACAGCTGGGAAAGGATTAAAGAAAACAATTAATTTAAGGAACATGGAGTGCAAATGAATTGTTGGGCTTTGACAGAATTACAAACTACACATGGTCCTCGTTCTCATAAGTCATCACTGCTTCAAGACCTTCCCCGCTGCACTTTCAACACTCTCACCATAAAACCCTGCAACTGGTTTCTTCACTTACCTTGATTCCATGTCCGTTCTTACAGAACCAACTCGGTTAGTAGCTTGAGGACCGAATTGGAGGAGGGCACTGTTGTGGTGGTATTTTTTGACTGCCAGCTAACAGGTAGGTGAGGAAAAGCACATCGCTTTTACCCTGCAACAGACAAAATTTTGGGTAAACTGGTGAGTGAAGAAAAGACAATGAATAAATTAATAAATAATACTAAAAATGTTTGAATCTGTCCAACAGGGTGAACAAATGATGGCTTAATAGATTAATTCTTTCACACTGTTATTTATTCAAGGTCACAGGTTCAAATCCCACCTTTAATTGTACAGTAGTACCACTGAGCAAGGTTCTTACCCTAAATTGCTCCAGTAAAACTGCCCAGCTGTTTAAATGAATAAATAATTTGGTACCTTAACATTTTAATTCTTGTCCAGTCTGAAGTGTGAGAGGATTTGGTGTGGTTTCTTTCAACTGCGCAAAATATTTTTCTTTAAAAAATGTGAAGTTTTTCCCCCCCCGAAGAATCTTTCACTTATCATTCCTGCTCCTCTGAAAAGCAACTTAGAATAATTTACTCATTTATACATAATTTTTCCTCAGAAAGTTGGATTCAAATCTGAATCCTTCTGCTTTAAGGCAGCAGGTCAAACCATTACTGCTGCCTCGAAGTTAAGCGCCATTAGACACATCATAAAAATTGAAATATTGGCCATAGTTTTCATTTGGGGAAAAAATCTTTGTAAGTGTTTTCATTATTATTGTTCCATGAAAACACCAGTTCAATACATTTAATTTTATACTTGCTATTATGTCCAGGGCGGCACGGTGGTGCAGCAAGCTTGGCTGGGTCCTGCTCTCTGGTGGGTCTAGGGTTCAAGTCCTGCTTGGAGTGCCTTCTAATGGACTGGTGTCCCATCCTGGGTGTCTCCCTTTCCCCCTCCAACCCTATGCCCCGCCTCGCCAGGTTAGGCTCCAGCTTGCCATGACCCCTGCTGAGGCTTAAGACACTAGAGGGCCCTGAGGACCTGCTTTCTGCACATAGAGACTTTGTCATAAAGTAAAAACCATGTCCATACACAAAACCTCAAATAAGACTACATATACAGGACATGATGGAAAAATACTAAAATATTTGCTTAAGAACATCTAGGTGGTGCTGTGATGCAAAACATAGCTCTTACTCAACCACTGCAAAGTTCACATTTATTCATTTAACTCACATAATTCATTTAACACTTTTCTCCAAAGTGACTTATAATGTCACACTATTTTTTTACCCATTCATACAGCTAGGTAGATTTTCTGGCACAATTGAGGGTTAATACTATACTCATGGGTTCTACAGCCAGAAATGAGAGTCAAACCTGTGACCTTTGGGTCCAAAGGCTTCAGTGCTAACCACCTCACTACCAGCTGACCCAACAATTAGTTTTGACAATCCGTAGGGTACCAGATCACAGCACAGCTTTCTGAGTGTGATAAATCCATGTGAAAATCTCAACAAAAGGATGCCCAACACATGCAATGGATGCCTGGTCTCATTCAGACCGCTGGTATGCTTAATATACATACATTTTTCAAGTTTGTAATAAGAGCTAGGGAGTCAACATGAGCACTCCAGACTGCAGTCTGCTTGGTATTACACTTGCTGGCTATCAGAGCCTCTCCTGGAAGCAGAAAGAGCAAGGCTTTTACATCTAGGATGGCATGCCAATCCATTGCAGGGCTATTGTCCGTGGACAGGATTCAAAAGGACGACCTTAAGGCTACAAGTCATTATCGCTAACTGTGACGCTATTGACCATCCCAAGAAAGCCCAGAACTGTCGGATGCTCACATGGCCTTCTCACATGGCCACTTAGATTTCGTCTTTACTCTATAGGGACCCACAAATCTGATATTCCCAATGCTGATTTTATGAAGTCACTTTTGATAGATCCTGCGATGCCTTGTTAAAACATGACAAGGAATACCGATTTTTTTTTTTTCACAGCACACTCAGGAAAGAGCTTTGGTAGGAGATATGGACAAGGTGTAAACTGATAGCATGCGGCCCAAGACGGTTATGGATGTTTTTCATGAAGAGATCAATGCCCTGCCCTCTGTTTTATTGCCAGGCGTACCAGTTCACCTTCAGATGAAGATTATGTAGCATTTCTTATGATTATGAGGATTATGCAGAGAGCAGCTCTACTTCACCAAGTTCTATAACAGCTCTGGTCTGAAGAGAACGTGAAGATTCCTTGCAGAGAACACTGAAATGTAGCCCCTTCAGGTTCACCTGAGACAGTATGGTGCTGGGTAAGCAAGATCTGAGTTTTATTAGGGTTTAATGCAACATAATTATCGCCCATCCATGCACTGACATCACCAGAGAATGAGACAGAGCTGTAGCTGGCTTGTCTGATGGCTTCATGGACCAGTACAGCTGTGCAACACAGATGTATGAGTGGAAAGTAGAATTATTTTGTCAGATATCCTGTACCGGTAATACAGACATCTAGTACTGTTACAGGAGATGTAACATGGAAAGGAGGAGATGTAGCAAGTATCCAGAGAATCTGTTACACATTTTGGAACTGAAATAATCTAGAAAGTCACTACTACTAAGCCCAAGGAGCACTAACTGTGGTAGAGCAATTGTTACCGTTATTGGTCATCTTAACTATCGTTTGGAACATAAAACACAGATTGTTACTCTTCCTTATTAATTAATTTAGAACATGTCAACCAATCCATAACTATGTGTTTTTCTTAGATAGACAGATGCAGGTGACAGTAGCTCCACCCTTGATGATGAGCATGTAATTTCGTTGATCCCATTTACACTGTAGTTTGCAACACTGTTTTGAGCAAATATGTTCTTTAGTGAAATCACAGACATTGCTTTTTTTTATTGTGACGACTTTAGGTCTAAGAAGTGCTCATCAAGGGTTTGCACTGAAAAAACATTATAATTCTTGGCAAGTTTGTTTACTGAAGAACTATCACATGAGCAAAACTGAGAAGGCATCAAGCAACTCTGCTAACCGGTTGACAATTTGGCTGTTTAAGTGGGGTGGCACAGCGAGTAGCGCTGCTGTCTCACACCGCCTGGGTGGTGCGAGAGGACGTGGATACTGTCCCTGTTCAGTCGGTGTGGAGTTCGCATGTTCTCCCTGTGTCTGTGTGGGTTTTCTCCAAGTGCTCTGGTTTCCTCCCACACTCCAAAGACATGCTGTTCAGGTTTCACCCACAGTGTGTGTGTGACAGAGAGAGTGTGTGTGTTCCGCTGATGTATGGATGAGTGACCCAGTGTAAGTAGGGTATCTAGCAGTGTAAGTCACCGTGGTGAACAAGGTGTGTGGGCTGATAACACTACACACAGTTCATTGGAAGTTGCTTTGGAGAAAGGTGTCTAATAAATAAATAAATGTAAGTGTTGTAACTTGGCTGCGATTAATATCAGCAAGGGGGAGCAGGCAGAAATAAAAAAAGCCAGTGAGATGGTGAGCCAATATTGTTCAGTTTAGGGAAGAAAAAACTAGATACTAACGTGCGAGATGAGAAAATCTGGCAGAAGAGGATGGTGGTAGGTTGCACTCATAAAATGCTCAGACAAAAAGGATTTCCCTCATGGGAAATCCCTTATTTCTACAAGAATATGAATCCTGAAATCAGAAGATTATGAGGTTATAACATTTGTTCACTAAATCAGCAAGGAAGTCATGAACTCAAGCGCAGCAAAAGTTCTGTTACAAGACAGAACATAAAAACCTGATGATTCTTTTCCTCAGCCATTTACATGCTCTCCTTAAAATATTGTTGAGTTCCAACACACTAAAGATGTCTATTTTATTGTGAAAAGTAATGTCAGGACACCTTTACTGCTTACAGGATCAATACTAATCCGAGTCCATTTGGTAGCTCAGTATTGCAACCTGAAGATTTTTTCTTTGTATAAATATAAATTAAATGGCCTGTAGGCTGATCTACACCAAGTTTCAGGCAACTTTATATGAGGAATTTGATCATTTAGGTATAATGTTTTGGGATATGCAAGGGACAGTATTTTAAGTACTAAATCCCAGATATGCTCCTTTATTCTTTAAATAATCCCTGGTGAAGAAATATCTGAATTTTTCTTGTTGTTGTTTAAATCAACAAAATCTAATCAACATTTACCACCCATATCAAGTAAATTGTTTCAGGTCAGCTGGCAAATTTGGATTGCCCTTGATGTTCAGCATGCCTGTTAGAGTAGTGAACAATATCATGGTGTTCCACTCACAGTGCACATCCCTGAACTGGATAAGTGGTTTTTGAATATGGATGTATGAATGTTTGCTTTAAATTTTTAGGTCTTTAAATATAATTCAGAAGGCATAGTTTATGATGGAGGGTGCGGTGGCACAGTGGGCTTGACTGGGTCCTGTGCTCTGGTGGGTCTGGGGTTTGAGCCCTGCTTGGGGTGCCTTGTGATGGACTGGTGTCCCTTCCTGGGTCTGTCCCCTCTAGCCTTACGCCCTGTGTTGCTAGGCAAGGCTCTGGCTCCCTGCAACCCTGTATGAGACAAGCAGTTTCAAATGGTGTGTGTGTGTAATTTATGATCCATTCCTTTCAATAAACTATACATTCTGACTCTGCCCTGCTTCTATATCTTTTTTGTGCTGCTTTTGCATTTTGTACCCTTCCTATATATTCCTTTGATGGTTCTATTTTTTTCCAGATAAAGAATTCATTAAAATTCATGAATTAAGAACCTAGCACAAATTTTCAGTATTTATCTCTGGACACATTTTTCTTCAAAACAGCTGGAAATTCTGCCTTGACACATCTGAAAACTCATTAACATCATGCCATTGAATTTAATTACAAATAATTTAAGCTGTTGAATTATAGACTATATGGAGTGAACAAAAGTGTATTTGTCATTCATTTTAGCTAAGGAATAAAATAGAACTGATTACATTTGCTTGTGAAAGGCCCCCTAATATACTGTATAATACAGTCAGGTGCCGCTAAATGATGTTTCGCTTAACGACTGGCTGCATATATGGCGGTGGTCCCATAACATTATAATGGAGCTGAAAAATTCTTATCAACTACCGACATTGTAGCCGCCGTAACGTTGTAGTGCAACCCGTTTCTCACATGTTCGTGGTGCTGCTGCTGTAAAGGAACCTACTGCGCTGCCAGTCATATAAAAGTATAGCACATACAATTATGTACAGTACATAATACTTGATAATGATGACAAACACCTATGTTACTGGTTTCTGTATTTACTATACTGTACTTTTTCTCCGTATTTTACAGTGTACTCTTTCTATGTATAAAAAAATCCACTGTAAAACAGTATGCCGTTACGCCGGCAGCAGCGTCATGTTGTGTTTACTGTGTCTCTTGACGGCATCGAGGCTATACCATCTACGTTTGTATAAGGACACTCTATCATCGAGGCTATACCGTTTAAGTTTGTATATGTACACAGTATGATCAAGGCTATACCATCTGGGTGTTTATAATTACACTCTATGATTGAGGCTATACCATCTAGGTTTGTATAAATCCGCTCTATGATCGAGGCTATACCATCTAGGTTTGTATAAGTACACTCTATGATGTTTGCACAACAACGAGATAGCCTAACAACGTATTTCTCAGAAGGCATCCCCATCGTTCAGTGACACATGTTTGTATACCAAGAAGAAATGGAGAAAGGAGTCCACTTTCCTCAAGTCTCCACAGCAGAAAGGAAAACAGATGCAGCAACTTCACTTTCAACTGCTGAGGGAAATTCGCCGTCCTCCCTGGGTACGGTTTTTGGCTGCTGAAAACCACAGGCCCAAACCAAGAGAACTGCAAATTAGTTTTGAAAGGTTTCCTGGAGCTACTTAATCAAACAACTGTTAAAATGAAATTAGCCAAATATCCCAAGACACCGTTGGGAGAGGTGGCTGAGAAGTGCTGGGTACTTGCGGGAGATCTCCTCCCAACCCTAGTGGCAATAGGGTTGCACAGTTAATTAGATGGACCTGCAAGGCCCGTGTCCATATTGTCAACTGTTATCTTTCACGGCAGCACAGAATAATGGTTCCCGCTGAGACAGCATGTTTGAAATCAGCTGGACTCCAGTCTACTTCATTATCTTACTCCACTTTGCTGGTACAATGCAAAACAGAGTACAATGAAAACTAACTATAGCTGCATATACCTTCTTACATTTACTTACATTTTTTCAGCGATTCAAAGAGCAAATTTAAGAATTTGAAAACGTATTTGCTTTCAATCATAATATGATTTTGAGACAAAAATGGTGTGTTTACGATGGTTTACATGTTTGAGTTTTGGGTGAGTCAGATTATTATATTGGCATAGACCAGAAAGACTGGGATAGTACCATGCGCATTACTTCAATGTGTTTATAAAGCAAAAAATAAACACTATAAAAAGCATATTCTAAAATATGTTTGACTTAAATAGCTTCTATAGGCTGTTCTCTGGGGGAATAAAATACCATAAACTTCTGATGCACCCTGTCCCTAATTGGCAGCTGTTCCCATGCAGTTGCAGACACCCAGCATTCATGTAATCAAACTGGTCGTAATCTCATTTGTGAGATGCCAATATGATGTGTGACACTGTGGTAAACCAGATGACTGTTGACGGCCATAGCGGACAGCTGAGTTCACATTGTAACATATCTTTGAAAGCCTGGCTCAGGCCATGAAGGGGGTTAGGGTTACATGCCCTGCAGTGTTTACAACATAAGCAGGTAATACAAATACCATTATTTTTCCTTACAGCTTTAGTCATCTTAATTATTTGCTTCTCTGCTATGTCTGTAGCACTCAGAAAGGTGTGGTTCAAGGAGTGACCAGGTGGGGAACAATGTAAAGCAGTTGACCAAGTAATGAGGTGAACATGAGGTTTGAAGGGGACCCAACAGGGGACCCAACAACGGAAGGAACTATATACAGTAGGCTCCACCTCCAGCCATTCCATTGACCTGTTAACATTGACAAATACACACACACACACACACACACACACACACATTTTCAGAACCGCTTGTCCCATACGGGGTCACGGGGGAACCGGAGCCTACCCGGTAACACAGGGCGTAAGGCCGGAGGGGGAGGAGACACACCCAGGACGGGACGCCAGTCCGTCGCAAGGCACCCCAAGCGGGACTCGAACCCCAGACCCACCGGACAGCAGTCCAACCCACTGCGCCACCGCACCCCCCCATTGACAAATATTTGTGTTATATTTCAATGTAAAACAAAGTAACAATCCAATACTATAACATTTTACAAACAGTGTTTCAAACATTTGCAGCGCAGTTCAGGTAACATAAACCTAATGTATCCATTTCTATTGTCTGTTTTCACATGGACTCTACCCAGTAATATTTGAAGAACTCCATCTCCCATAATTCCTTTTGACCTCTTGTCCATAGGTTCCATTTTAATCCAAGGTAAGCATCTCTTTGTTTCTCACTGTAAAAACATTTCTAGCCATTTTCAGTTACAATATTCCATGTTGTGCAATACCGCTGCATATTTTACATCCCATTCTCTTTATTTTTACGTGTTCTTATAAACTTAACCTTTGAAACATGTGTGGAGCAACTGTTCCTTCACACGGCTGTCGGTTTACTTATAAGAATGTTTTCCTTTTTCTCCATTTTCTTACAAATTAATAAAAAAGCTAACAGAAATAAATAATGCCATGTAAGAGAGTAATTTAGCCTCTCAGCATAGGCTTAAGAAACAGTTTTTTTCTTAAGAATTACTACAAAATGAAACTAATGAAGAAGTTTGGGATCCCTCCAAACTCAGAGCACAAACTTTCTTCCATCACAGTATGTATCACTACTCTCACCGTCAACACCTGACACTCACTACCCGGTCAAACAGTGTCTTCTCCAGCAGTCCTTTGTCTCTTGGGAGGGTATTCATGTCTTATTGAAGAGTCTGTGTGTTGCTCTTCCTGGTGCCAGTTTTTTTTTTTATTCAATTCAATTCAATTCAATTCAATTTTATAGAGCACTCTTCTCACTCAGTGACAGAGAATACTTTAACACAGGCATAAGGCAAGAAAACAAATACATCAGATAAAGAAACAAAGAAGACGGTTGACTACTGACTATCATCATAAAATACTTTTATAGAGCTGTAAGTATGCCTACCGGCCACAGAGGAAAGGAACTAAAACTCCCAACTGAAAATCGAGGGAGGAAAAAAAAACCTCTGTGGGTCCAAGGGCTGCTCACACCCTCTGGGCATTCTAGACTAAGTAACGATGATATTTTTGCTGTATGGTAGCTTGAATCCCCAGCTCAGCATAGTACTTCTTGTCCATCATGGCAGTTGGTCTTAAATGGTAAACCAAGTAGATACAGGGCATGGCCAGGCTGTTACATTTATTCTCTTAGCAGATGATTTGCCTCAAAGCCACTTACAATGTTAAGGTTACAATTATTTACTCATTTATACGGCTGGGTAATTTTACTGGAGTAATTCAGGGTAAGTACCTTGATTAAGGGTACTACAGCCAGACATGGGGATCAAACCTGCAACCTTTGGAGCTGAAGGCAGTACAGCTAACTACTATACTACTGGCTGTACCCTAGTTACAGTTTTAAAATCTTATATCTTTCAGTTACTTATGTCTTCCCATTATTTAAAACATTGTACATTTTTTTGTGTCAAATTTGATTATTCCTCAGAAATGACAACGCTTAGCCCAAAGGATACACAAATGTGTCTTAACACACGTACCTTCGGCTGTAGCACTCTCGAGCAAGGTATTCGCTTTAGATTGCTCCGATAAAACTACCCAGCTGTATAAATGGGTAAACAGGGTAAGTTGTTTACCATTGTTAGCTGCTTTGCAGAAAAGTGCCAGCAAGATGAATAAATATAATGTACACAACAAAACATTCACTATCCCTAAGTGAAGTTACAGCAGTATTAGTGAGTTTCAGGAATGATATGCTTTGCAAGTCATAAATACATCGTTTAAGTATATATATGGTTTTACCTTTCAAATTTCAAAAACAGTAAAATATAATGTTTTTTGTACTTTATATCTTAGACTTGGCTAATTATGGGAATGCTTGTGGGGGCACAGGTAGCACAGTGGTTAGAGCTGTAATCAAAGTATACACATCTGCTGTCAAACATTTGAGAAATGTGCTTGTTCTGGGTGTAACACAGATTAAGTGCGGACAGTTAGAAGCTAATTACAGCCAAAGTGTCTTTTCAAGGTGCCTTAGTGAACAGACAAGTATCATCTGACAGCTACATCGCTGAGGTAAGCCCTGAGAAGGGTCCCAAAGTGGTCTAAGTCATGAATAATTATTTCCTCATCTAAGAGATTCATACAGTAATCGTTACATGAATAGCATAAAAATCAAAACAAAAATTGTTACCGTTTGCCCTGAAATTCACATATCTAGACCCATTCTATTTAAACCTCCTTGGGAGAAAAATTTAAAATATAAGCTTGTATATTGCAAGTATTAAAAATGTGTTTCCTGTAATACATGCATAAATTTTCATAATTCATAACCCTGGTGATTTGTCTGTTTTCAAAGGATGAATGACCAAAATGAAAATCACGCTCGCTATTATAATGTGACTACAGTTCTCTTGAGGTTGAATATTTGAATACTGAATGCTTCACTGTTTCAATGCTTTTGGATTAACAACCGAGACAAACAGTAGGCCCTAAATACCCCTCTTACTAGAGATATTGCCCCCAGATCTTATGCAACTCAGAGGTAATCTCTTACATATTTTCTCTTGAGATGTCAATGTTTAAAGCTGACAAACACGTTAAGATAAATTGCCAAAAGGCAGACATGAAAACATCACCGGAGGAACATGCTGTGTGGAGTTTGCATGTTCTCCCCATGTCTGTGTGGGTTTCCTCCGAGTGCTCTGGTTTCCTCCCACACTCCAAAGACATGCTGTTCAGGTTCACCCACAGTGTGTGAGTGACAGAGAGAGTGTGTGTGTTCCACTGAGGTATGCAAGAGTGACCCAGTGGAAGTAGTGTATCTAGCAGTGTAAGTCACCTTGGTGAATAAGGTGTGTGGGCTGATAACACTACATAGAGTTCATTGGAAGTCGCTTTGGAGAAAAGCATCTGCTAAGTAAATAAATGTAAATGTATAATGTCTGTTTTATTATCTTATTGTCTGTTGTTTGGGACTGGTATTAATGAAGTAAGTGACTGGCTCCCTTCAGATACATCTTTTTTTGTGATTTTTGTGATTTCATTATGAATTGAAATGTGCAGATGATGGCATTACTCCAAAATGTTCACTTTATCATTTACATTGTTTTTTTTTTTGTGTAATAAAGAACATCGTATTTAGGGCATCTTCAGGATTTCTTTCGATTACATTCAGTCGGTTGATTACATTGTGCCATGCAGTTTTTGGAATTTCCCAAAAAATGTTTTGACAATTCTAAGGAAAATATGTGTGGTGCAACTCTAAGAGAAGTCTTGATTTATATTTATATTTACTAGTTTAATAAACATTTATCAGCATTTTCTGCTGCATAAAAGTAAAGGCAAAAGGACAAAACTTTATTTATATAAAAGTACTGGCTATAAAAAGACAATTCCACAACATATTATGAATAATGCCATAATTCTTAAATTATTAATGATAATTTCTAAAAGAATGAATGATTCAGTTTGTGGACCTTCGCCCTATATTCCCCCCCCCCCCCCCCCCCGAAATATTTGTTTATAGGCTTCAGCCTTTTCATAGGCTTTAAAATGGAAATTTTTCAGAATGGTTGGAAGTAAAAATGCGTGGAAGAACTTTGGAACTACGTGTCTCCACCTCACAAAGTAAGAATAAAATTGCCTGTCAAGGTATTTGGAACAGGGGGATTTATCACTTTGTCAGTGACTGTTTATGGAGTGAAGCATTAAGTGTAAATCTGTCACTCAATTTCAGTTTTGTGCAAAGCTGTTTAAAATGCACCGTTCAAAAGGCAGAAGTTGAATTTACGGACTTCGTGTTCTTGCACATTGTTTTCTTATCATTTGTCAAAATTAGGTAAAACGATTAGATAACTGCAATCAGCAATGATTTGTCGCTGGTTCTTGTAGTATTTGCACCTAAATGTACTCACTGCAAAGCATAAATAGTAAGTTTTTGTTCAGCTAGTAAATTGAGGAGCCTTTTTCTCCCCCCTCCAGTTAGCTGAAAGTTTTCAGAGTTTCTCCTGAAAAGTGCACAGTATTTCTGACAATCGCTTTGGAAAAGAGCAACAAAAAAGGAAATGTGATTGATTTGCTGTGAAACCTCTGCAACAGTAGATGAAATATTTTGTTGTGACTTAGTTTACAGACAGTCCATCAAAAATCAGGCGTCTAGATGCGCTGCAGACCTGCTGTTTCATTCTCCGATTCTCTCTTGAGTCTGAACTCCTCTGAACGACGTTCCTCGCACTACTGATGAGTCCTACATTTCTGCGGAGGTACTGAGACTGGGGGCATATCTTCAACCAGAAGGAATGTGATGTGAGAATACTGCACCAGTTAACGGAGCTTGCAAATCTCAAACTAACCTTCTCAGTGTAAAAATTCACAGCTATAGAGAAAAAGAAAAAGATATTTTCTACCTATTACACATAGAAAACAAGAATGCTTGAAAATGCAAATATCGAAAGTGTGCCATATTTCTTGAGCCTGCCTTTTTGTAATATAGTAAAATAGTACAGTTTCTCTTACAGATCCTTAAGCACAGATGCACTCCTGAGATCCTTTAACCATGCTTTAAAAAAAAAGGAAAATTAGGAATGAAACTTTTCGTTTTTCTGCAAAACATTACTGTGACATTTCCATGTAAGATTTTCTTCTAATTTCTCAGAATTAAGGAATGCTTGATTTTACCATTTTTAACCATTTTTGGAATCAAAATAAACACCGCAAAAGAATTTCAGTTTGTATTATTCTGGTCTGTTTGCTTTCAAGCAGCTGTTTATACACAGGTGACTGAGACCAAATGACTACAGATTTGAAATTCTGTGTTTGACCATTGCTATGTATACCTTATAATGGCCCAAACTAAAATGCTTCCTTTTCTTATAATAGTCTAAAAAGGATTTTAGATCAGTGCCAATGACAGCCATTCGCAGTGCATCCAACGTCCTTAGGAATTTTCTGCTTTACGTGTAACTGCTTTGAAATGATTCTTTCTGCTCTCTCACACTGAGTTTTCCATTGATACCGAATGAATAAAAATCTCGTGTGTTAATTCATTTAAATCTAACACCTCTTCTCTTTAATAAGCTACATCAGGAGGGGATAATTTCAAATTTTATTGTTAAAAAATCTTGGGCAGGAAATGAGCACAACGGTGAGATTTCCTAAATTCTCCCTTAACATGTTAAAAATGTGAAATGCATAACAGAATTATTCGTTTTGATATATAAGCACATTTAAAATGGCATCAGAGCTGCAATTCTCCTCTTCGCTCATATTCCAAAATAAAAAAGATAATACCCGTAGCAATGCACATACCTTTACAGTGGAGAGACCGCACTGCATTTGATCGTATGGTGTAGTTCTCAATTGAACCAGGTAGTGCAGACACTGAAAAATTGTCGAGAAGGAGCGAGGCGGAGGGGTGAGAACGTGGGTAAGTGGGGGACAGAACTGTGAACGGAATAGTAACACTGAAACGCTGTGGCCTGTAAGCACAGATTCTCACGCCTGGATCGCCTCTTGTTGCTGTGCTAAATATAGGTCCTCAGCGATGCTATGGTTGTGCACGGCTGTGCGTGTGGCCCTGGTCCCCACGCTCTCGCTCCCTGCGGTGCATGGCTCTGACAGGCGCGCAACGGCCCCTTTTCCCATCCCCCATCCCCCATTCCCACTCCTCACCAGAATACCAGTCGAAAGGGGTTTACCCAGCCTGGGATGGAGCATTTCATTAATGCATCACTGAAAATGAAGCACATCTATGAGAACACGCATTAAATCAACATATGTCAGCCAGCCGTCGAGATTTCTTTCGATACTGTACATACACTACACTATATGTTTTTTAAGCATGTCATTATCATATATTATTCTCATTACTGGTATTTTTGTGTTTTAAAATAGAAAAAAAGGTCTATTTAAGGCATCACTTAACTGACAGTTAAACAATGGGTGGTTTTAAGGGCTTTGCAAATGAATAAGCATTGCTGAATTAAACTGACTGAGGAAATGCGATGTGCTTCATGTAATAACAGCTTCACTCATTGAGATGGAAAGAAAACAGGAAGAGATCAAGTTACAGCTTTCAACAAATTAACGCTACAGGTCATGAAGAGTCATGAGCTTAAATATCACACCCATGGGCTATTTCATGACTGGCTTGTGCAGTTGCTATGGTGACCATTTCTAATGAAAAAATAAAATGGATTGTAAAACTGTCAAAGAAACCAGTCACTAATTTCTAAGAAGTAATTTTTGTGCAGTGTAATTAATTTTTTTTTAATGCTTTGTCCTTCTTTGGAATTTGGAACTCTGCTGGTGTTCTGTTGTTTACATCTCAGTGCTGCTGTCTGCATTTATTATGTTATTGACTTGAAAGTCCTGTTAGTTACCCTGGCGTAGCTGAATCGGGGACAGTATAATCGGCAAAGGGAATATTGACGTGATGTCGATGACGGTGTGGAAGTTCACGGCTTGTGTCACACAAGTAGAAGAGATGAACTGTATATGCCATCGCTGTATACATAATGGTATGATGAATATGTTATATTCTGTGTGTCCGTCATTTCCAGCGTCTCTATTTTAAGAAAAGTAATGCTTGGATTCGTTACAGTAGGATAATCCTCTTCTCATCACTTTTCACAGTATAATATCCGTAGTGCCATTGATGTTTTGCTGCGTTCCTGTGTCTCTTTTACCTTGATTTCAAAACTAGTTCATCACTATTTTTGTATTCCCTCTGTTATGTACGTATTTGCCCTCAAATCAATTCCAACTCATAGCAACCACTGGCGCGGTTCTCATATCGAGGGAAAAAAAAAGCAGTTTGTTTTCTTCCTTCACACACCCTAAGGAGGGCTTGAACTCAACACTCAGCAAGGGGCTTAAGGGTTACAAGGTATTAGCAGTCCTACTGTGCCACCCTGTTCATTTACTTCTCTTGGGTTTATATGGGGGTGCAGTGGGTTTGAATGGGTCCTGCTCTCTGGTGGGTCCGGGGTTTGAGTCCCACTTGGGGTGCCTTGCGGTGGACTGGTGTCCCGTCCTGGGTGTCTCCCCTCCCCCTTCAGCCTTACACCCTGTGTTGCTGGGTTAGGCTCTGGCTCCCCGTGACCCCGTAGGGGACAAGTGGTTTCAAATGGTGTGTGTGTGGTCTATATGGTATCACAAATAAGTCTTTGTGAGATGTAAATAGTTTCCACAGCCTTTGTCATTGCCATTCTACATTTACTTCTACTGATCTCTCTCCTTAAAGTTGTTTTGACTCATAATACTGGACCTAAAGCAGTTCATGCATGTCAATGTTTCCACAAATGGCTCTTAAACTTGGGTATGTGGTCCCATTAATCTCAGACACCAAAGCGCTCGATGAAAAAACAAAAAGTCTCAAAAAGTAAAGTCAAAATCTCCCAACTGTGACAGGGATCCCTTCTTCCAGTGTCATCAGTGCTCACAGTGCTGGTCTTTGTTTTCAGACGATCTTCCTTTCGTCCTCGATTTTGAAGGATGGGACCGGTCCTAGGAGCTGCCGGTACAGATCAGCCTCACCTCGTGTTGTGATTGACACGCTCATGACCTTATTATAGGACATTTGGTCTTCAAGGCTTGGATTCAGGTGTAGTAGTGGAGATGTGGAGCCAAAAAATAGACATGCTTTATTTTTCAATTGGAGAATATTTTGAACCAACTGGAATCAAGTGAATCAGTCTCTATAGTGAGTTTTAGTTTCCCATAATGCTTTTCAGCAGTATTTTCAAGTCCGTTGTTTCCCTCTTTGGGCATCATCAACAGACCTTTTTTTCCCCAAGCATGACCTCCCTCACAGGGCATGTGTGTCCAAACACCTTGAACACAGATTTCCTGTCCTAATCAGTGTTATGAATGAACAACAGATTCATCTGCTTGTCCCTCCTTGTTCTCACAATTCTCAGGGTCTCAAGTTCTCACGGGACTTTTTTTTCCCAAGCCTCACATTGTTTCACACTAATTTAGTTTATTTTCATCCCTGCAACCCTTTGGGTGCATGATAAAACCTTGCACATTTATAAAAATGTTCTCCAGCCTACCATTATTCAAACCTGGGTTACTCATTCATCATGTTGCAAATGAAACAGCCACATCTTCTGCCAGAGTACCTGGAAGAAACATGCAAGGAGAAGATGCAAAGCCCCACAGACTAAGCTGGGCTCAGACCTACCACCAAATACCCAAGCTGCTGTGGGGAAGGAGAAATTAATTTTTAATTTAGTTTTAAAATCCTGGGAAATATATCACCTTCAAAACCCCAAGTGTGACGGATTTCTCACATGATCGTGTCCAGTGTCACTTTCTGGCCATTTGAAACTTAATTTTTTCATCTACACAGTCAGTTAAAGCTTCATAGTACAATGTTCAATACAAATCTCAGCTATGACTGTAATAAATAAAATTGTGCTACAGAGCACAACTTGAGTATTTATCTTTCATTCAAACTCATGTGAATTAGTGAAACGACTAGGCCTATGAAGAAGGTAGTGTCCTGTGCTACGATGGCCGAGTGGTTAAGGCGTTGGACTCGAAATCCAATAGGGTTTCCCTGCGCAGGTTCAAATCCTGCTCGTAGCGTTGAATATTTTAAACATTTCGAGCCACTAACCCCAGTACTTCTGCATTGTGATGCTGTTCCTTAGCGTTGAGCTTTATGGGCGTTGACTCTACTACATCATCAAAAGCCTAATAAGACTGACAGGCAACTTGTAGAGTACCAGTGGTCTCTTACCATGATTGGGCTGCTCATGTGGGAGTGGGTTTGAACCCACCTCTGTGTGTAGGATTTCCATGTTTGCCTAGGTTTCATCACACAATCCAAAGGCAGGTGTTTTAGGAAGATTGGTCACTCTAAGTTATGTGCCTTTCTATTTCTTACATTACTCTGCTCTATAACTGTGTAAATTGTTATGGAGAGTTAAGGGGAGTGTAACTCTTGGGCTGCCTTGTGCATCTGGGGTTTGAGTTCTGCTCGGAGTCTGTTGTGTTTACACCTAAGATGACTGGTAAACCATTTCCATCCCCCTCTTCGCTCCGGCGGAGGGGTTGACTCGATGGCACGTCCGTCATCAACTCTCATTGTAAGTCACGACAGATAAAGGTATCAGTTAAACACTACATAACAGTAGTATGTTGCTTTGGAGAAAAGCGTCTGCTGAATGAATAACGGCAAATATCTCATGGCGCTCAGTTGTCGGGAGGTGCGCCAAATCCAGATTTGGTTCTCGTGAACACCAAAAAATGTCTCAGATAAATCGAAGTGGGGGTATTGTATGAAACTCCTGAAAAATCAAATCTCCTAACTGGAGTTTATGTATTTACTGGGATGTTGAATAACTTTCATGATAGCATTTCTAAAATGAACTCTACGCAGTTAGTTGGGTGTTACAATAATGCTTAGCCATGCATAAACTGTGCATAATATTTCATATTTACGAACCCACTTAGCTGAGGTCTTGCAGGAGCAATTCAAACAAAATATTTATCTTATGGGAATTAGAGCTGTGATCCTATTGGTTGGTAACAAGTTCCTTTCCCTCTTGACAGGGCAGAATACTGCTAGTGATAGCATTTGTTAATCCCCCCATGGCAACATCCTTTCTAGTCCATTCCAATAGCTGCCAACAAAGCAAGAAAATTTATTAAATCCTGTAACAATTTTACACACATTACATTTTTTGATGCTTTAACTATTAAGGAGAAAAAGTTCTGAAAAACTATTAGGAGGAAGCTTAAAGACCCTTATCTCCAAATACACACTAACAATTTTATTTCCATTTTCTTAATTTATGCACTTTAAGACTGCATTATCCAAGCGCAGTCTCTCGGTATTTTGCAAAACAGTATCATGACTCCTTGTCATTACAGTTGAATATAGTACACACACACACACACACACACACACACACACACACACACACACACACAGAGACAGTAGCTAGAAGTACTACCTTTGGACCCAAAGGTCACAGCTTTGCACTTCACCTCTGGCTGTAGTTCCCTTGAGCAAGGTACTTACCCTAAATTGCTCCAGTGAAATTACCCAGCTGTGTAAAGGGGTAAATAATTGTAACCTCAACACTGTAAGTTGCTTTAGAGAAAAGTGTCAGCTAAATGATTAACTGTAAATCCCAAGTTGGGTTGGAGCCTAACCTGGGATACACCCCAGATAGGATGCCAGTCTGCTGCAGGACTTGAACCCTAGACCCACCAGAGAGCAGGACCTGGGCAAACCTGCTGTACTACCATGTCCCCCCCTGTGTTGTAACCATTCATTTAATTGCTTCTCATATTTTAAAATATTGTTTCAAAGAAATAACATTTAAAGGGCAGAAAGTGTCAGTATGGGGTGGCACAGAAAAACGTGCTGTTGCGTCACAGTTCCTTGGTGGTGCGAGAGGATGTGGGCTTGATCCTCACTCAGTCTGTGTGGATTTTGCATTTTCTCGCTGTGTTTGCGTTGGTTTACTCCAGGTGCTCTGGTTTCCTCCCACAGTCCAAAGACATGCTGTTCAGGGTCACCCATAGTGTGTGTGTTCCACTGATGTATGGATGAATGACCCAGTGTAAGTAATGTATCTAGCAGTGTAAGTCACCGCGGTGAATAAGGTGTGTGGGCTAATAACACTACACAGAGTTGATTGGAAGTTGCTTTTGGGAAAAGTGTCTGCTAAATAGTGTAAATGAAGCATAGGTTTCTGTGGCCATAAATAGCTGTATGTTGCAGTGAAAGCTCACAAAGTATCCCACTGTGTGTATTGGCAATTCTCATTTAAATATGGTTTAAATATGTCTTTTAAAATGCCATCATGTTTTAACAGCAAAATTATGACACATTAAACATACAGAAATAATTATGACCTTGCCAATATAACTTAACTCGGGGTGGGGGCTATTCAGTGTTGTCTGCTGCTTATACTAATAAGCTTGATTAATAAGCACGTTCTTTGTAGGAATAACTCATCTGCTGACTGCCGCAGTTTAGAGTGTCGCTGTGAACTTGACCACAGTGGCAGCTGAGCACCATAAGAGGGAGATGCTGATACAGTGGAAGGTTCTGCTAGTGCAGATCTTCCCATGCTCAAATCATGGGAATCGAAAGGCAGGCTGTATAAAAAATGCTTATTTAACTGAAGGGCACAAGCAAGTAGGAGAATGCAAGCAAAACACAAATCAATGAGGAAACTTGTGTCTTTGCGTTGTCTGTCAGCTCATCGTGTGCCTCTCTCTTTAGAATTAAAAAGCTGAGGTCACTTTACAAAGGGTTTAATGCAGCCTTCCAAACTTTTCCATTTGAATTGAATTTAAAGACTTTATTGTCTTCGTACTGCTGTGCAATACAACGAAATTGTAGTGGTATTCCTGGGTGAGGAGTTCGGACATCTGGGAGGAGCTCAGAGTAGAGCCGCTACTCCTCCGCATTGAGAGGAGCCAGTTGAGGTGGTTCGGGCATCTAGTAAGGATGCTCCCTGGGCGCCTCCCTTTGGAGGTATACCAGGCAAGGCCAACTGGGACGAGGCCCCGAGGTCGACCCAGGACCCGCTGGACGGATTATATTTACCAGCTGGCCTAGGAGCAGCTGGGGATCCCCCGGGTTGAGCTGGAGGAAGTTGCGAGGGACAGGGGCATCTGGGCTGCTCTGCTCTACCTGTTGCCGCTGCGCCCCTAGTAGGACTAAGCCAAAAAAGCCAAGAAGATGGATGGATGGATGGATGGATGGATGGATGGTATTCCCAGAGTTCTTACACTTAAGTATAAAAACATAAAATTAAACAGATAATACAGTAGACAAATAGGACAGGCAATTACACACACAGTCTGACATCACTTGTCCCAAGGCAACCGGAGCCGCCCAACCCGGCAACGCAGGGCGCAAGGCTGGAGGGGGAGGGGACACACCCAGGATGGGATGCCAGTCCATTGCAAGGCATCCCAAGCAGGATTTGAACCCCAGATCCACCCCAGAGCAGGACTTGGCCAAGCCTGCTGCGCCACTGCACTCCCCCAACAGATAATTAAAGATTTACAAATAAATGAAAGACAGACAGACAAGAAAGTGCATGTGTAGTGGAATTTCTTATGTGTATTCTGAACTGCTTGTTCTAGTCAGCCAGAGCCTAACCTGGCAACACAGGGCATAAGGCTGGAGGGGACAGGGACACACCCAGGACAGGATGCCAGTGTGTCACAAGGCACCTCAAGCAGGACTCGAACCCCAGACCCACCGGAGAGCAGGACCCGGTCCAATCCACTGCACCACCACGTCCCCTCTTACATGTATTAGGGCGGTAAAAATCAGGCAGTGTTGAGTTGTTTCACAGCTCTGGGGAAGAAGCTGCTTTTCATCCTTGTGGTGTGTTTGTGAATTGTCCTGTATCGCCTTGCAGAGGGGAGCAGTTTGAAGAGGTGGAGTCCCTGATAAGGGGGTGTGGTGGCGCAGTGGGTTGGACCACAGTCCTGCTGTGCAGTGAGTCCCGCTTGGGGTGCCTTGCGACAGACTGGCGTCCCGTCCTGGGTGTGTCCCCTCCCCCTCCGGCCCTACGCCCTGTGTTGCCGGGTATGCTCCGGTTCCCCGCGACCCCGTATGGGACAGGCGGTTCTGAAAGTGTGTGTGTGTGTGTGTGTGTGTGAGAGAGAGAGAGTCCCTGATAATTTTGGAGGCCCTGCTCTGACATCTGGGCAGATGAATGTCTTCGATTACCGGTAGCTGTGTGCCGTGCTTAAGGGTTTTCCATCAATTATTATGCTAATACTGATGCTGATAGAAGTAAAGGGCTGTTTCCATTGTGGTTCAGGTAACTGATTATTTCAGATATGTTCAAGTTTCAAGTTTAAAGGAGACCTTTGTTGTCATGTCACTGTAGGAAAATGTTTAGCTGAATATAAACTTGATATTTCATAAAAACAATGCAGGCCTCTAGGGAAATTAAATTGGATCATCACCAGATTATTTAGTATCAGGAGCAGTTCAAACTGTAAGCACCTCTCAGAGGCATTGTTTTGTTCGACAAGTCAGGAATGTACAGCAATACATTCAGACGCAAAAGTAATCCATTGAAAAAGATTTATTTATCCTCGGGGTGAAATGTCAATGAGCAGTAAAACTTAATGGCCAGAAACCACCGTTAATCATGCGGCTAAATGTTGAACACATCACACCTCAAACAGGAACGAGAAGTTAAAGCTTTTTTCTTCTACTGAATGTTTTTGATTTCTCTGCACGTAAAGTTGAAAATGTCAAGATTTCAGACCACCGATGACATTCCTGGCCATATAAGATGTTATGTCATGATTTTTCTATTGTACGCCATTCATTTTATGTATATCTCTATTATATTTTAACACTTTTTTCTGAACATGCTGTGATCAGCTTGAAATCTGATCCAGTTACATTTTATTTACAAAATTAGGCTGACCTTGAAAGTTTCACTGAAAACTCTCCTAGACTGGATGTCACTCCAGCGAATAAATAAGTAATGTTCAGCCATTGATTCCCCATAGGAGCGAAAAAAAAAAAAAAAAAAAAGTATTGGCAGCACAACATCCCATGCGACATGGTGGGTCGCTTAACTACATTTTCCATCACTCCAAGGCATGGCAAATGCAGGCACCCCCACTGAAGCTGTCATGCCAAGCTTTTAGCTGCTCCATTATGAAGCAATCCTATCTGCCAAATACACATAAAAAGTGCTTAGTTTCTTAATTCAGTGCCCACTGTCACACTATACATTAAATTTATCAGTTTTTTACTATATTGGAAAAAGAATATTGTACAGTTTTATCACTTTGGTGCAACAGGATTTCCTTTTTTGGTACTTATCTAGGTGATGGATATCTAAGAGATACACAGTACACGTTGTCTTCAAAGCCAAAAGCTGTAGTTCTCTGTCCTCTGTACAAAATTGGCTTCTCTTGTGTCAAGAAAATATGGGCTGGTGTCATGGAAACAGACGCTGTCTAGTCAAGGCATCCTCTTTGTTTTAAATATTAGCTGAAAGTGAAGTCGCCAGAAAAAACTTGCAAAATTTGTATGCAATTATCTTGCAATGAAATGTAAAGCCAAAAATGGTATCTACCAACGGTGTAAGCAAAAGTGTGATTAAAGTCTGATAGCATTATTAATTGTTAATGTGATGTGTTTTGAAATTTGTAACAATTTGTAAGTAATCAGCATGAAGTGTTCCAGTGTAATTTATTAAGAGATGGACAAGAGTCCAGAGTTTCCTATCTGTGCAGTGTGCCACATTTGCGTAAAAATGCAGTATAATTTCTAGGGACTAAAATAAGACCTGTTTATCTCAGATGTACCTTAAATGTCAAGAACCATTACTTTCATGTTATGTAAACAAGGATTTGCACTTTGCTGTTGATGCCTATAATTCATCTGTCATGCAAAAATTTTCTACTTGTGAAACTTCCAAGTGCTGGATGGTAGAATTTGTGTTTGATTTGGAAAATAAAGATGCCATATGACATGTTACCCCGGACTTCATGAAGGGAATGACCTCTAAGGCAGCTCAAATGGACAATTTATTAGACAATTTATAACTATTTGTGCATCATCCATCCATCCATCCATCCATTCTCTCGCCCGCTTGTCCGTCTAGGGCTGCGGTGGCAATAGGGAGAGCAGAGAGGCCCAGACGGCCCCGTTCCCCACAACTTCCTCCAGCTCATCCCGGGGGATCTTCGAGGGATGACACTTACACTGCTAGATCCCCGAGCCATCGGGACCTCGTCCCAGTTGGCCGTGTCTGGTATACCTCCAAAGGGAGGCGCCCAGGAAGGATCCTTATCAGATGCCCGAACCACCTCAACTGGCTCCTCTCAATGCGGAGGAGTAGCGGCTCTACTCTGAGTTCCTCCCGGATGTCAAAACTCCTCACCCTGTTGGAGAGTGAGTCCCAACATCCTCCGGAGAAAACTCATCTCAGCCGCTTGTATCCATGATCTTTTTCTTTTGGTCATTACCCAGAGTTCCTGACCATAGGTGAGGGTAGGGACGTAGCTCGACCGGTAAATGGAGAGCTTTGCCTTATGGCTCAGCTCCCCCTTCACCACCACAGTTCGGTACAGCGACCGCATTACTGCTGCCACTGCTCCCACTATTTGTGCATGACCTAAAGAAAGAAAATCAACACCATGTTTCCTGCTGATATAGGCTGTCTTCCATTTTTGGAGCTGCTTTGGGTAACAACTGTAATTTTGTTATTGTACAAGACAACCAGATATTTACCCTTGTTATTAAGCTCTCTACATGTTCAGCTCTTAAATATACTGTATGACTCGAAGAATAAATGAGATGGATGTTTGAGCTGAACGTAAAGCAACTGAATATTTATGGACACAGCAATGTATTAATTGGAAGGTGCAGGGAGTACCGGGGTACTTTACCTCTCTAAGGGAATTCCATTACTGTCCAGTTAGAGCAACCTTGTCATTTTCCTTGGAAACTGATAATATGCTGCACTGGTATCTCACCATTTTTTTCTACTCACACACACACACATTTTCAGAACCGCTTGTCCCTTACGGGGTCACGGGGAACCGGAGCCTACCCGGCAACACAGGGCGTAAGGCCGGAGGGGGAAGGGGACGCACCCAGGACGGGACGCCAGTCCGTCACAAGGCACCCCAAGCGGGACTCGAACCCCAGACCCCCCGGAGAGTAGGACTGCGGTCCAACCCACTGCGCCACCGCACCCCCTCTTTTTTTCTACTCATTCAATCAAATTGTGTCACATTTACAATAATGATATTCTTTCTCATCATTATCTGTATGTTGCTCTACTCTGTTTATTAAACGAGCTCCAAGCATGTTTGGGGCAAATTTTCAGTTTCCACTTAAAGTAACATCGTCAACCATCTACATGCTTTCGATGTCACCTTGATTCGTAATGAAACCTTTGCACCAAACATGCCGAACTCAGTGCTCAGCGAATAAACTCACCATCATCTGTATCTCATCTCTCACTATTATAACACCGTGTAATCTCAGAACCTTTCTCCTTCCTCATGCAGGTTACCTTTCTTTTACAATGTCATTTCAACATGTATTTTTACATTTGTATTCAAAATACATTCTATCGCTTTCTGCTGTTCAAAAAGAGATATTTATAGTTCCTGCCTTAAATAGATATTGAGGAAAAGCTGTAGATGCATGGCTTTCATTGTATAGATACAAAGGCTAAGGTCTTCAATTGATGTCGAGTTCCTCATCATAACTAGTAGATATTGTAATGAGGTCTAAATTTACACATAAATCATACCAGGAAAATTCGTCATATCCATTACCTGCACCTTCCTCATAAAAACTGTATTACAAAGGAGAAATAAATGTCACTCCAGATTTTTGCTGCTCAAAGTGCAGAAAATTTGTAAAGGTGTAGATCTCATTAAGTGAATAGTAAGGTTTGAATAATGCATTTATCCCACAGTGCCAAGGTAATTAAAAAGCTAAAGAAAATTCCTTTTGACATTCTTGTCCCTATGAGTCATCAGCACTGTACGCAGCAGGGAAATTCAGGGTACAATGTTTCCGAATTTTTATGATATGGTGCTCTGCTTCTCGTTCCCACCGTTTTCACACAGCACAGCACTGTTCCGTCTTATAATATAATCTAACGTAAATGTTTATACATGTCTCAAAAAAAAAAAAATTTGGTGATTTGAAATTGTGGATATTCGGATATTTTTATGCAAAGTTTTATGCAGCTACTCGTGTGATGAACATTGGTTCACATAGTGGAAAGAAACAAACTGTACTTGAGAATCACACATCTGCATCTAAGTGTCTCTTCCTGCTCATGTAATGAACACATTGTATTTTCTATGAGATGTACATCGCTTTGGAGAAGAGTGATAAATGAATACACACACACACACACACACACACACACACACACACACACACACACACACACACACACACACACATTTTCAGAACCGCTTGTCCCATACGGGGTCACGGGGAACCGGAGCCTAACCCGGTAACACAGGGCGTAAGGCCGGAGGGGGAGGGGACACACCTAGGACGGGACGCCAGTCCGCCGCAAGGCACCCCAAGCGGGACTCGAACCCCAGACCCACCGGAGAGCAGGACTGTGGTCCAACCCACTGCGCCACCGCGCCCCCTGTAAATGAATACATGTCAATGTAAATATAATAGCTGGTATGATACACTGTAATGCAACAATAGGTCACTGTGGGTCCAACACAGAACAGGTTTGACCCAACTGTCCAGATTCATGGGATTTGGTGACTCTAAATTGCCCGTGGTGTTTAGGGTAAATCTCTTTTTGTTGCAGTGTGCTTGGTTTACTTATTTTGCTTTTTGATTCTTTTATGGAAAAAATGATGGGGCATTTGATAATTATGACTGCTTGCTGTGCTGTTTTCATGCTCTCATGCCCTCTGTTCTCTTTGTACTTTTATACTTCTTATTCTTTAGCAGCGAGGCACTAACCAGCTACCAATCTGGTATGTAAATCTAATGGTATCACACTTGGTTGTAAGTCAGATACCGGGCTGCGGATGTGTTCAACGATTCTGATGCTGTGCAATGTACTTTCATTTCTTCCTTTACAGAATTGACAGCTGTTTTGGCGGTAATGTCCGTATTCTATTACTGAGGAATTATAGATATAGGACATTCATGGGGGGTGCAGTGGTGCAGTGGTGCAGTGGGTTGGACCAGGTCCTGCTCTCTGGTGGGTCTGGGGTTTGAGTCCTGCTTGGGGTGCTTTGCGATGTACTGGCATCCCGTCCTGGGTGTGTCCCCTCCCCCTCCAGCCTTACGCTCTGTGTTGCCGGGTTAGGGTCCGGCTCCCCGCGACCCCGTATGGGACAAGTGGTTCAGATGATCTGTGTGTGGTCTAGAGGGGGGCATGGTGGCATGGTGTGGTGTGTTTGACCATGTCCTGCTCTCCAGTGGGTCTGGGGTTTGAGTCCCGCTTGGGGTGCCTTGCGACGGACTGGCGTCCCGTCCTGAGTGTGTCCCCTCCCCCTCCAGCCTTCTGCCCTGTGTTGCTGGGCTAGGCTCTGGCTCCCTGCGACCCTGTATGGAACAAGTGGTTTCAGATGATGTGTGTGTGACATTGATCTATAGCAAACTATGTGAGCATCCAGTTCAAATACAGAATTACCAGCCTATGCTATAAAGTGCTCTTGGGAGAGAATAATTTATGTTGCCTGTTGTGGATGGAGGTCATGTACTCAGGGCCACTGTGACCCCCTGCTGCCAGAAGCTCTCGCTCTTTTGTGTCTTTTACCCTGTGCCCCTGTCCCATACAAGACGTTCGCGTTTCGATGTCTTCCTTCTGTCCTCAGAAACGCGCCATGTCCTCATCCTGAGGACCTTGTTTTGCGACTCGTTAACTTTGTTTTAATGTTTAATGACTACATTCATGTACGTAAACATACAGTATGATGTGATCAATGAGAAATCATTAGTAGTTGATACCGACTCTAATTGTGTTTAAGGAGTGTATTGCT
Organism: Scleropages formosus; assembly: GCF_900964775.1. Taxonomy (NCBI): domain Eukaryota; kingdom Metazoa; phylum Chordata; class Actinopteri; order Osteoglossiformes; family Osteoglossidae; genus Scleropages; species Scleropages formosus. Next base: position 33,651,138 of record NC_041809.1, on the reverse strand, counting down.
TTGGTTCAGGGAGCCCTGGTTTGAATGCTGAACTGCTGTTCGATGATCTGCTGAATAAAACTTTCTTACTTTCATTTGCTGAATGCTGTTAAGTGTTAATAGAATTTCCCAACATTGTACAGTAGTGATTTTAACTTTTTTCCTGATATTGTTGTCTCCTACATTTATTTAGCAGACACTTTTCTCCAAAGCGACTTCCAATGAACTCTATGTAGTGTTACTATCAGCCCACACACCTTATTCACCACAGTGACTTACACTGCTAGAAACACTACTTACACTGGGTCACTCATCCATATATCAGTGGAACACACACTCACGCACTATGGGTAAACCTGAACAGCATGTCTTTGGACTATGGGAGGAAACCAGAGCACCCTGATGGAACCCATGCAAACACAGGGAGAACATGCAAACTCTCGCACTACTCAGACACCGTGAGACAGCCATGCTACTCGCTGCGCCACCGCGCCCCCAAGTGTAAATTTCAGTATAATAAAAAGAGGAAAAAGATGCATCATAGCTGTACTTTGAAAAGCAACATTAAAGAAAGAGAAGCAATATTACAGGATAGCAAGACATTAGAAGAACTGGAACCTTTGCCTGACTGCAAAACAAATAAAAATGGAAATGTTTGATTTGAGATGAAGGTTTCATTATTCAATTGCCTTGACTGTTTTATGTGAAGGATATTGGATACTGATTTAAAAGCAATTAACTAAGACTGACCTTAGACTAGAGAGCAAGCAAGTAGTTATGATACTCAAAGCTGCGGTGCTGTCATTTGTGCAGCTGATCCTTGAAACGTTTTTAATTGCATTCATGACTTTGGGTCTTCGTTTCTGGATTTTTCATCTCTGAAATGGCTTTTTTTTTCCTGAGTCCTCAGATTTTTTTTTTTCCCAAATTCCATCAAGCTTGACTGAGGGCTGCAGATGAATCCTATTTGCACGTATGTGTGTGGAAATGTAGATGACTGCGGGTGTGCGCCTCTGTGTGTGTAGGAGAGAGAAAGCCAGAGGGAGGGAGGCAATGCATTTGCACTAAGCAGCCAAGGAAGTGCCAGTGTAACCTTTTTATGTAGACTGGCCTGTTGCTAAAACCCAAAACAAGAGTGAGAACTGATTATATGACAGGTACCTCCAGCAACACCCAAAACAGAACATGTGATTAAAAAAAAAAAAAAAAAACAAACTTTATAATAATTAATATGACACGTTGGTGCTTTAATACAGTTACAGAATTTCACAGCACACAATTTGTTCTATTACACAATTTTTATACTACTGTACATTCACATTTATTTAGCTGATGCTTCTCTCCAAAGTGACTTCCAATGAACTCTGTGTAGTGTTATCAGCCCACACACCTTATTCGCCACAGTGACTTACACTGCGTCACTCCTCCGTACATCAGTGGAACACACTCTTTCTGTCACTCACACACTATGGGTGAACCAGAATAGCATGTCTTTGGAGTGTGGGAGGAAACCAGAGCACCCAGAGCAAACCCACACAGACATGGGGAGAACATTCAAACTCCACACAGACTGAGCAGGGATCAAACCCATGTCTTCTCACACCACACAGGCAGTGTGAGAAAGCAGCGCTACTTACTGTGCCGCCATGCCACCATGTTTACACTAGCCACTGGCCACATTTACACTGGCCACTTCATGGATGTCAGTTTTTTGTTATTGTTTTTTTTTTTTTTTTTTTTTTCCTGAGTAACATAGCCATTTTTCAGGCAGCTGCTGACATCAAATTTATGCAGCTGTCACATCATTTTAACAGAATGAGTCTGACAGCAAACCCTGCATGCATCCCCACTTACATCCCTACATACAGAAGCCTTAAACTGACACGGTTAATACTTGATTTATTTATTTGCAAGATGTATTTTACAATACATTTTGTAGAAGGCAATCTGCGCCACAGTTTTTTTTTTTTTTTTCTTCCTGTGCTGTTGTTTATCGTTCAAACCTTATGGTTCTGACTGAACAAAAATTGACAGTGGTGTTCATGGCAACCCAGTGAATACCTGCAGGGGACCCAGTTGTATAAACCGGTAAATTATGTGCAGTAGCCTAACACTGTAAGTCACTTTAGGGAAAAACTAAATGAAAAATATAAATAGTTAAATATGCCCAAATCATTTGTTACACTGCCCATGTAAAATGCAAACAAAAACACGGCTATTCCGTTGAACGTGGAATGAATGGCCACCTCCAGTTTCAGGTATAATATTTGCAGCCAAGGTGTCACATTTCATGGTTTTGACTTTTCAAACATGTATGGATGTATAAGTTTGAACACAGCAAAATTCTAATACAGCAGAACGGCTTTTAAAAATGCAGTGCAAGTGAGTGTTTGTGTGTGTTAAACTGTTTGTTTGCATCAGCATCCTGGCAAGATGGGGCCCAGTGCAGCATCAGAGAGAAACAGCAGGAGAGCAGATTATCCATTCAGGCAACCAAGGAATCTGTGTCGCTTGTAAAAAGATGGGGGGGTGGGGGTGGGGGTGGGGGCGTTTCCGGTTTCATCTAAGGCCTTAAGGCAGAAGCTGCCCTTTGCTCTCATCAAGATATTTTTGCAGCAATAGACTTTTCTCAAAAGAGAAAAGAAAATATACATTGACTGCAAAGTAAGGCTTTATTGGCAGATTGTAGCAGTACATGTTTTACACAAGAACATTTTTCCTGTGCTGCTGAGCATACTGTCTTTAATAACTTGCCCTTCTTGACTTCGAGAAAGTTATTTCCCAAAGACATTTGTATTTTACAGTGAAAAATCACATGAGACTAGAAGGGAAACATACCCAGTCCTGGAAAAATAAACAATGAAATTGATCTTTGGCTACATTGTGCCAGTGATATTATTCCATGGCAATACACACACACACACATTTTCGGAACCACTTGTTCCATACGGGGTCACGGGGAACCAGAGCCTACCCAGCAACACAGGACGTAAGGCCAGAGGAGGAGGGCCACACCCAGGACGGGACGCCAGTCCGCCGCAAGGCACCCCAAGCGGGACTCGAACCCCAGACCCACTGGAGAGCAGGACCCGGTCCAACCCACTGCGCCACCACGCCTCCCTCCATGGCAATATTTTTTTTTTTTTTTTTTTTGTTTTGTTTTACTTTTATAAAAAGTTCTGAGCTCTCCAGAATGCAGCAAAATCATGTCGGTGCACATCACTGTTGTAGGTGTAACAGATACTATTTAGAAGAATAGTACAAGAATAAGAATGGTATAGATAGTTCTATAATGTATTTTTTACAACCAGCTTTCCAGCCATCTTAAAAATTCAAATTTTATTTCAAGAATTCTTACACTCCAAGGCGAGCATCAGAAGCACCTTGACGTCTTCTGAATAAGGTGCGGATCTTGCCTTCAAGTTGGAAGTGATGGGCATCGAGGTAACAGTGAAGGGAAAAGACTGAGGGAAAGGGAGAGAGATGACCACTGGGCTTCTTAGAGTTTAGGGTAGGTCAGAATCTTTGTCCACATTTTAAAAAGGGTCTTAAAACTCACCTCTTCCGGACTCACTTCGCCCATCATCTCTGAAGTTCACGTAAGGTGTAAATGTTCGTGCACCATAACTTTAAGATGGTGCCCAGATAAACCTTTACGCAGCTACTCCTGTCATATCTAGGAAGGTGATCAGAAACTGTCAATATTCGGATAGTGTTTCATGCAGCTACTCGTGTGATGAACATCGGTTCATATGGTAGAAAGAAACATACTAGCTGTACTTAAGAATCACACGTCTGCATCTAAGTCACTCAAAATGCAGAACCTGATCGCTAAGATGACTCAAATTGAACCTAGTCGAAACCACAAAGGCTGCCAGAAGATCCTTTCTGTTCTCCAAACTTCACGAAAGTGATGCCAGATATCTCGAATGCCAAATTTTCCTATCAAGGTGGCTACAAACATTGGTGTTTTTTTTTTTTCACTTGCCCATTCGAAGGCTTAATGCATCCTACATAATCAGTTTCTTACCTCTGCCCGCAATTTAACCACTATCCGTCAATTGTTCTCTTGTTCTCCCTCTTTTTTTAATTAAATTTTACCATGTTGAGAATCAGAATCAGAATCGGAATTTGATTTATTCGGCCAAGTATCCACACACATACGAGGAATTTGGTTTCAGCTCACATTGGCTCGTAGTGTAGCGTAGACAAGACATATACACACATATTAACATACATACATAGATACATACGTGCAACCAGTGCAAAGATGCAGTGACAGTACCAGAGAATATCAGGAAAATAATGAGGGATCAAATAAATAATGATGAGGGATCAAATAAAGAATGAGGGAGAGAATAAGTAAGAGGGAGAAAGTATTGCACAGAAAAAAAAAAACTAACAATCAGCTATTCATGGATTTAACAGTGTAGGGAAAGGAACTGTTTTTGTATCTGGTTGTTCTGACGCACAGTGATCTGTAGCGCCCGCCAGATGGGAGAAGTTTGAAAAAGCTGTGTCCTGTGTGAGAGGGGTCTATCTATTTTCTAGTTCTCTGTTATAATGCTTGACGTAACAAATATGTATCACTGACGGGTACCTCATATGCTGTTGAGCCAAATTCGATTCACGGTGACCACTTATGAGGTTTTGTCTTTGGATTGCAACGCTAGGAGAAAATTCGAGCTCCACGCGCCCGATCTGAACCCGGGTCTGAACACCCAGCTTGTTGTCGCAGTTCTCAAGGATACCAGTGGCCTACTCCTAGCTGATTATGCAGCATGCCGTTCGTGGATCTCTGATGGATTCAACAGCTCAGGTCAACATCTTACAACAACCTCTTCTCCTGTTTCAGCTGGACAGACACTGCACGGTTTCTAGCAAATTGTAACGCTGCTCAATATTTATCCATTATTTATGTTCTTACTTGTTCTTTTTATTCAAACCTCATGCGACTTACAGTTTCACAGGCTTGTCTTTCAGCAGTAGATGATGACACCTCAATACCCTTCTTTACGATGAACTAGAGGTGACAGAATTGCTGGGGTCAGACAGACTTTGATTCCCTAACCGCCCACTGGGGCTGCCATGGACCTTTTCTCTTCTAACATGACATTCATTGAACCCCAGCTGTCTTCATCAAAGATCATTGCATTTTATTAGGTATATTAGCCTAATGTCATAATATTGTGATTATTGAAAGGTTTATGGCTGCTCTGAATGGCTGATTTCGAATATGTTGCAGCTACTTCTTATTTATGGTATAACTGCACAGAAAATGCAACACAGGTCATGTCAACATAGGTCATGTCTACCAACACTGGTGCATTCATTTATTTTCCACTTGGCGAAACAACTTTGATATAAAATAATAACTGCAAACACAGGAATGAAAAAATGACTGCTTAAATATCATAATTCATTTTTTGAAATTAACTGTAAAATATCTCAGTAGACAGTTGAGATCTAAACTACACTGTAACCGGTTTGAAAGGAAATGAATTTAAATGGAATAATCCTGAAATGGTTAATGACTGAGAAGTTTTTGACCGAAAATGAATATGATGTCATGTAATTTCCATGAGCTAATCATTCTGAAATGTGCAATCATGTAATAGCTGAAATGCCCACTTAATTTTTCTCTTGCATCATTGTCCCTGTACAATTAAGTGGGAACATAATATTGAATAACAGGAAAAGAAATACACAAAAAGACTACAATCCACTGGACTGAAGGTAATGGAACAAGTTTGGTTTAATTTCCCCACAGAGCTCATGTAATTTATTAGCCTGTAGACTGAGGTCACAAGGAAACAAATGGTCCTTGATGTCGAACAAAGCTATTAAATTTCACCTTATAAGCCTATCATGTGTGAGAGAAAGTGTCTCCAACTCTGAGAATACACACACTGTTTTCACCAAGAGACTGTTAAAAAATATATCCATTTTCCTACGTGAACAACATTAACTGTCTGCCTGACACATGGAGGATGAGCGTTGGAATGATCAAAGACCCTAGTTTTGTGAACTCTTCGATTTTGCTTTTTTTTTTTTCCATTCCAAGGCGCAATTGTTCATTCAGCCTAAAATTTTTATCCGGCAGGATAAGTGGACATCCAAATCTTTCTCTCCATGGAAATTGAGTTTTCTCTGTTTTCTAAAATAACTAATAAATACGGATGTCAAATGCATTACCTACTAGGTGTGCTGTATTTTATAGAGAGCTGGTTAGAATGCAGCAAACTTTTGATTTACATCATACATGGTCCAGTATATAAAAATCTTAAAAAATTGCAACATGCTATAAAAACCAGCAACCTCCAATGTATATTTACAGTATGTACAGCATAATAAAGGTAAAGCCTTATATTAAAATCAACCAATCTTGGATTTCAACTATAAATTAGGATATTCCAATTATAATCAGTAAAATGTTCTGGAATGTTCAGTAAACTGTAATAGAATAAACTTTGCCTTTTAGTGATGGGAAAAGAGAGGACAACTTCAAAGAATGGACATGACATAGGAACATAAATTACAGTTAAAAAAAGTAGAAATTTGTATTAACTGTGGATTACCTTTATTCTTCATTACAGTGTTTGGAAGCTCCAAACAAACTGCAAATGCATCTCTGAGTCTGCAAGCTCATCACCAAAACTGGTTATATTGTAAAATACCAAACTATTTGCATGCAACGGTTGGGGTTGGGGCGCAATGGGTTTGACCAGGTCCTGCTCTCCGGTGGGTCTGCGGTTCAAGTCCTGCTGGGGGTGCCTTACGATAGACTGGCATCCCATCCCCCTCCAGCCTTATGCCCTGTGTGTTGCTGGGTTAGGCTCTGTCTTGCCGTGACCCTGCTTGGGGCAAGCAGGTTTCAGACAGCGTGTATTTGCATATCTTTATATCTTCTCACATATATTCATTTGATTCTTTATCCTTTCAATCCTAATTATCAAGTTTATTTTAATTAGAGATCAATAAGAATATTTGAAGCTTTCTTTTTATTAATAAACAGCAGTCATGGGTCCAAGACCAAGAGCATTTCCAAATCATTTCAGAGGAAAATGTAATTGAATCTATTTGTTGTTGTCCTATTGCAGTAGATGTGAATTTTGTGTCTGTAACTGTCAAGTAGAGCTCTTGCTCATCTGGCACCTGCCTGCTGTTCAGCACATGGTTCTACATGAGCTAATAAAGAAGGACTTCAAATGAGGAAAGAGGAGAGACAGTTTCCTTAGAATCTTACTCAGCCTACCTAAGCACATCCAACCCCTGAAGATCCACTTCTGTCTGACTCAGTTTCCCCTATTTATTCTAATTTTTCATTCCTCTTTCTTGGTTCTGGTTTTATTCCCTTCAAAGCAAGTCATCTTCTTGAAGCTTACAGTTCCTTGGGAAGAAACTATCCATAAACTGAACCGAATGTGGAAACCACCACAAAGCCAAGTTTGACTCATAACAACCACTCTTCTCGTTTCCAAAGCAAGGGAGGGAATTACATTTTTTTAAGAGATGCTTTACTCCAAAATGACTTCCAGTGAACTCTATGTAGTGTTATGAGCCCACACACCTTACTCACCAAGGTGATTTACACTGCTAGATACACTACTTACACTGGGTCACTCATCCAAACATCAGTGGAACACACTGAGACTGTCACTCACATACTACGGGTGAACCTGAACAGCATGTCTTTGGAGTGTGGGAGGAAACCAGAGCACCTGTAGGAATCCACACAACTACAGGGAAAACATGCAAAATCCACAAAGCCTGAGCAGGTATGGAACCCACATCCTCTCGCACCACCTAGGCACTATGAGACAATAGCTCTACTCACTGTGCCACCCAAGGGTGAGTAGTAGAAGTGGTTTGCTAGTGTCTTCTTCTGGGCGATGCAAAAAGCAGGAAAAACTTGCAAGCTCTGAGTTACATTCAAACCCCACACCCACTCAGCACCTCAGGAGCTGTAAGACACTGTTTTTGTCTGCTGTGCCACCATGGCCCTTTTCTAAAAGGAAGGATTGCTGTAAAATCCAATAGTAGGATTGCTAGTTAGATCAATAGTTTACACTGTGAGTAAAAATGTACAGAGCAGTTGGTGGAAAAACACAGAGGTTCATGTTATGCATCTGCTTCTATTCACCTGAACCCGTAAAGTAATAAAAAATTAAACTGAATTTTTCTATGTATGAGGTCCAGAAATAGCACTGTAAGTGTCAGTATTAAAATCCCATTTTAGCATAAGCTGTGGCTGAGATGAATGTTTTCATCCATGAGTGTAAATTCTTGTAAATTCTTATGCACTTGTTAAGTGGTCGGGTTTAGAGATGTCATTTTTGATTTAAAATGTTCCACTTTACAGCCTCCCTGGGCCTTCAAAGATGGGGTAAAAGAGCTTACTCATGTCTACATAAAAAGACTTTAATTTTGAGGATAAGAAATAAAAAATGGATTACATATCAGCATTTTAATCTGCCTTCAGCATGTGATAATAAAATGCTGATAGGCTGAGAAGAACAGCCCCAGAGGCACTGATATCAACAATCCATCCTTTCTTACACTAAATTTTAACTAAGGAATGCAGCCAATGTGAACATTTCACCGTTTACTGTCTCAGTAGCAGTCTTTTATATATTCTTTAATATATTATTATAATTGATCATTTTAAAATTATTCTTATTAAAATCATTGCATAATTTTTTATTCATTATATACTGTATATAATTATATAAATGTTTATTTGTTTCACAAAAGTCTGTATCTGTATGACCTGTGAAAATGACCATAGAAATGCGAGCCTAGAAAATTATCCTAGAAAATAAGTGATGCAGCAGTTTTGTACCAAGCTGTCAAAGTGTACCAGGTGGTGGAATAGTTTGGGTTGTTGCCTTTGGACCTAAAGGTTGCAGGTTGAGTTCATGTTTTCAAGTGTCATTACCTTTTGCAACGTACTCAGATTTACCCAGCTGTAAATAATTGTAGGCAACTTATCAGTGTAAGTTTCTTTGGAGAACAGCATCAGCTGAATGAATAAATTTAGAGCTTCATGGTAGGGTGTGGGGTGGCATGGTGGTGCAGTGAGTAGAGAGTGTGTTCCACTGATGTATGGATGAGTGACCCAGTGTACATAGTGTATCTAGCAGTGTAAGTCACCGTGGTAAATAAGGTGTGTGGGCTCATAATACTACATAGAGTTCATTGAAAGTTGCTTTGGAGAAAAGCATCTCATGAATAAATAAATGTAGACGTGTGCGAGTCGGTGTAACAGTGATGCATTTTCAATAGGATACTTCCGGGAATCTAAGACTTATTCCAGTACAACAGGTAGCACAGAAGTGAAAATTCTTGCAACGTGTGAGCTGCAGAAACCATGTCTTTAAAGAACTTTGTTTTCTATCCTCTAGGATACCAAGTGAAGTCTCCCAGGTTCTGCTCTTCTGGTACTTCACAGGTTCTTAAAGGGTGAAACCATGAAATAAGAGGCATTGATTTGCTTTGTGGAACCAAAGACAATTTTCTGGCAGTTCATCAGAGTGCCAATCATGTGTCATTCACACGTCACGTTGACATGGATAGAGATAGGGATCGACAACTCGGTAGCTTGTCTTCTTTCACTGGCCTATCCGCAAAAACACTGCCAGCTGGTAACACTTGGGATGAGCACAGCTGCTGCTGACTCAGGGAGGCACTGACACAGAAAACGGCGCAAGTTTAACAGCTAGTAGCCAACACTTTTTAACCGTATCTAGAGGGAAGCTTTGCAGTCGCACGGAAGATTCCTGAATGCAGAACTTCCGTGTGCCCGACGCACGAAATGTCAACTTTGATGACAAATTTTCGTGACGAATAACGAGAGGCGAGGGAATACATAACGACAAGCTCCGAAATGTTGTCCTAAACACCCTACAATTGCATTGACTTTACAATACTTTCACAGATCTGCAGTTATGCACCATGTATGATATTTAATAAAACTGTAGTTTGCAGCACTCAGTTGTCTCAACAGTTGTGAAATGAATCCTAAGAATAGAGGTTACCATCAGCATGGGAAATTTGCTACGTTTTACATTAATTTACACTTGTGGCTACATATGCCTGTCCGGGTGCTCCCCTAACTGCTTATCTATTCCCAAGTGGTGTTATTCACATCAACATCCATTTCACTTAAAAAAAAAAAAAAAAAAAAAAAGAATACATCCGTCAGAAAGTGGGGCTCATTGCATAACTCGGGCTCAGTTGAGCCTTGCAGCTCCCTTTCAACTCACAGCATCTGCTGATTGTTTCGATTCAGAGCTCTGCCATTTTTAGTCCCCTGTCCCTGGGGATATTGACATGGGAACAAATCAGCATGCCACTGTATGCTATATTTACCAAGGGGAATAGATTAGCGATGGATCCCCACTTGTTTTCCACTGGGAAGACTCCATGTAGTCATAAAGCCCGCTGACCGATACACATCGAGTAACTCTTCTCTACTCTTCACATCAGTCTTCTCTCTGACTGCTTCTTCCCCTATAAACTTATATATCCCTCTCAAGTCTCAGCTGTTTTACTTTCATCTAACAGCATACATTGATATTAAGTTTTTGTTTTTCATTTATATTTACATGAATTCATTTATCAGACGTTTTTCTCCAAAGCGACGAACATCTCGTAGAAAATACAGTGTGTTCATTACATTAGCAGGAAGAGACACTTAGATGCAGACGTGTGATTCTTAAGTGCAGTTCGTTTGTTTCTTTCCACCATATGAACCAATGTTCATCACACAAGTAGCTGCATAAAACTTTATCCAAACATCCAATATTCCAAATCATCTTCCAAGTAATTTTTTTTTTTTTTTTTTGCGATACATATAAACGTTTATGTTACATTACAGGAGTAGCAACATGAACGTTTATCTGGGCATTATCTTAACGTTATAGTGCAGGAAGATTTATACGTTGCATGAACTTAAGAGATGATGGGCAAAGTGAATCTGGAGAATTCACATTCTCCATGCTAACTGGAGAATTTTATAGAAGAATACTTATGTATACAGTGATAGTACACACACACACAGAGCCTAACTCAGGGCACAGGGACACCCCCAGGATGGGACACCAGTCTGTCCCTGGGCACCCCAAGTGGGACTCAAACCCCAGACCCACCAGAGAGCAGGCACAGGCCAAACCTGCTGTACCACCACATCCCCCTGAGAGAGGCTGTATGTAATAAAATCACTAATAGCAAGTCAATATCTTTTGCCATCCTGTAAATCAAATTTGGCTGAACATGTAAATGAAATTGATTTGGTTTCTAGACACTGTTTTGAAAGAACATATAGAGGTAGAGGAACTGGCAGCATGGTGGCCCAGAGAGTAGCGTTGCTGTCTCACAGCGCCTGGGTGGTGTTAGAGGATGTGGGATCGAGCCCTGCTCAGTCTTTGTGGAGTTTGCATGTTCTCCCAGTGTCTGTGTGGGTTTCCTCTGTGTGCTCTGGTTTCCTCCCACACTCCAAAGACATGCTGTTCAGGTTCCCCCATAGTGTGTGACTGACACACAGAGAGAGTGTGTTCCACTGATGAATGGATGAGTGACCCATAGTAAGTAGTGTATCTAGCAGTGTAAGTCACTGCGGTGAGTAAGGTGTGTGGGCTCATAACACTACATAGAGTTCATTGGAAGTCACTTTGGAGACAACTGTCTGCTAAATAAATAAATGTAAACTCCCTCATGTACATTTCTAATATTTTTTTTATTCACCTAACACATTTTGTAAAATATTTATTTTTGACTCACTGAACATCTCCTTCCCAGGCCAAATGTCAGATTTGCATTTTTTTTCCACAGTATTGATAGACCAAACTAACACGAATTGTCGTCAGTGTAATGCAAAATATCTTCTTTCTTACGTAGAATTTGCAGAAGCAAACTTTGAGGTGCTGTGACTTTGTGAGGTAGCTTGGCACATGAAAAAATGCGGAAGAGCAAGACAATCCCTGAGGTTTTCCACATAACCTTGTTGCGTAACTCACTCAACATGCTTGAACTCACAAGCAAGGTCATCGCGGCCTGTGCAAACATTTGAGCCTCAAGTCTTGATTTGAATTTAGCAAATGTGAGTGATGCAGAACCTCCGCGCTCAAGGCTTAAAGTTCTCACTTTAAAATTTCATCTTGTAATTTGACATGTGACATTTGGGACTTGAGTTTCAAAGGAATATGTGAATTTACGATCCGGTTTCGTTTGCAATTATGGAAATATTTCGCTTGCATTCACGCAGCCTATAGGGTTTTCATTCACCTCATTAGATCTTTATCGCAAACCCAGATGTTTAATCTGATGGGCGAGAAGGGAGACAATTCTCTGAAAACATGTTTCGAAATGTTACTCTTTGCAAAATGGCTTAATAAAGTGTGCCTCTCGCGCAAACTCCACCCGAAGGCTCAGTCCCTCTGCCACATTGTGTAAATAGCCAGCGTTCGTGATCCAACTGGAGATGCTCTAAGAGGAGTGAGCCTTACGGAAGCAAGGCTATCGGTGCCTGTGTGAATCATGCATCCGAAACTGCGCGCGTAGTCCACGTTTGGAGCGCGTTTAAGCTTTGAGAAAACGGTACGTTCCATGCTGTCTGCCTTAGTATTTTAGTGTGTGAAGGACTCTACCGCGGTGATGCTTCTGTCACACCAGCCTTTGGATGCCAGTTGGATGCACGGCGCTCCAGTGTGCTGATATTGATGTGATGAACAACGAAAAAAATAAAGAGCGTGTGGAAACCCTCTCGCCGGTACAGTCGTCGTCACGTCTCGTTGGAAGTAAATATAATAGCGGCGTCCTTCTTCCCCGTAAATTCCTGACGTAATTTAGAAAACAGGCGCGACCGTCCGAATAATAGTGACAGCTATAGCTATGCCTCTCCGTATAAAATTGTTTTATGAAATTTGGCATAAAGAATATTCATCTCTTACTTATTCTTAACTAGCCAGGACAGAAAAACACGCTTAGGAAGCTGTCAGTAGGGCTCATAGGGATATGCAACATACGGCCTCATGTTTTAGGCTGTACGGATACATTCTCTTGATATTTGAAGGCGATAATGTGCCTCTGTCTCCTTCTCGCGGTGTGCTCATAGACCTGTGATGCATGTAACACGTCACACAGCCCATCTGTTTTTGCAGAAGACGCCTAAAGGATATCGAATGAAGGGATGACTTTCCACTGATTTACCAAGGTATCGGTTTGAAATTCCTAAGAGCCACAGGGTAAGATGACTACTGTTCTGCTTCATCATTTAAAAACTTTTGTAGACGTGATTATTAATGCAGTCAAAGGGGGACAGCTGCTCGCATAGTGGCAAAAGCTCTTGCCTTTGTATCTGAAGGTTAGAGGTTCAATCCTCTCTTCCGCCTACAGTACCCTTGAGCAAGGTACCTACCCTGAATTGCCCCAGTAAAAATACCCAGCTGTGTAAATAATTGTAAGCTTGTAACCTTAACATTGTAAATCACTTTGGAGAAAAGTGTCAGCTAAATGAATAAATATAAAGTACCTGGCAGTGTAGCGGTTAGTTCTGCTACCTTTGCATCCATAGGTCACAGGTTTGAATCCAGCCTCCAGATGTAGTACCCTTGGACAAGGTACTAACCCCAACTTACTTCAGTAGAAATACCCAACTGTGTAAATGAGTAGGTAACTGTAGGTGGCTTAACACTGTAAGTTTCTTTGGTGAAAAGGTTCAGCTAAAGGAATTAATGTGATGTAAAAATAGTACATCACCTCACAGTGTTTAGGTGTAAAATAGACAACAATTAAAAATATGTGCTCAGAAGTGTACATTTTGATTTTTGATGATACTAGCAGCCAATTTCATCTCTGAACTAACAACTACTAGTAGAATTTAAAGGAGGAATGAGGAACAGGACCAAATTTGCCTCTACTGCTGTTGGGACTGGTGATTAAAAGTGTTCTTGCTCAGATTATAGACTTCACTTTGTTTAATTAAACCTAAAGGATATAATTATTATTAGAAAATTGTAATGACCAAAGACTAATTTTGTTCATTTTTTTAAAATATTTTACGTTTTTCATATTATTTGTTTCATTTATTGATCGTCAGTGTTCAGTCTGAGATTTCAAAGAAATCTCTATAACTATTCCCTTTCAAAAAAAATTTCTGAGGTTAATTTAAACTTGATTTTGACCTAAACTGTATGTTTTCTTTTTTGTCATTTAGCATCACTTAACTGAGAAATCCTGTAAAATCATGAATTAATCCATGCTGTATCAAAGTACACCAATCACTTCAAAATCATGTATTCCATTTTTACATTATGTATATTCCAGGGGGTGCAGTGGCGCAGTGGGTTGGACCACAGTCCTGCTTTCCGGTGGGTCTGGGGTTTGAGTCCTGCTTGGGGTGCCTTGCGACGGACTGGCGTCCCGTCCTGGGTGTGTCCCCTCCCCCTCTGGCCTTACGCCCTGTGTCACCGGGTAGGCTCCGGTTCCCCGCGACCCCGTATGGGACAAGCGGTTCTGAAAATGCGTGTGTGTGTGTGTGTGTGTATATTCCATCATAAGTGTCTTAATTCAGTACAATGAATATAAAATTCATTTATATTTGTACATAACTAGAATTCCTAACCTCTTCAGTCCTTTCACAGCTATTCCATTTTTAACATATTCCGTACTTGGTAACCTTAATGTTTACAGTGACATCCAAGAAAAACAGGTGATGTCTATTTTTTTATCATTTATTATGTTTATTTCTATTAAGACTATAAATATCGATCCGCTTCTTATCCACAGATCTTCTTTTAAGAGCAGGATCTCTGCAAAGTTTCATGCAAAGACACGGCCTTGCAGAAGAAGCAATGAATTGTTCTACCGCACAGGCAATGAGCCCCTTCAGGATAAATCCGTTTGCTGCCGATGACTAAGACCAGAGCTATGTTCTGACATCAAAATACCCAGCATGCTCTCCATCTGGTGCCTCGGTGGTTTTTCCAGCCGGAGTCGTGTAAGCGGCAACGCTGATGTTTGTGACGCAGAACGAAGTCACACACCCGGACTGGTTACATAAGGCATCTTGAATGGCTCTCGAGCGCTACATCCTCCCTCTTACAAAGCAAAGTGACGCCAAGGGCCCGTCATTAACCTTGACTGCAGGCTCCCACAGTGACGCGCACGCGTTATGAGTAACGCTGATGGACGAGAGTCACGTTGTCTTCATTTAAACCTGCTTTCTGCTGTCAGAAAGAAACAACCTACATTTCATCATTTGTTGCAATATTTACCCAAACAGATGTTGATTTTATATTTTATGCTATGTATTTCGCTATAAGGGATCATGAGGTGCTCAGAATGTTGAAACCCACATTCATTACACTGGAAAAATGAGTTAAAGCGCTTCACTGGTGCGGCACTAACGCTTCATACAGTTATGCTTTTCGAAAACCATTCTGTAAATATTTGCTTTGAAGTCTCACTGAAGGGAGATTTCTTTCAGCATCACCATTCAGTACATTACTGCTTTTCAAATGCATATGGTTACAAAACTAGAGAAAGGGACCATTACCCATTATCTCATTATTTCACAAATGTAGCGTGGCACTTTGCATCTCAGACCACACATTCTTCATGCACTTCAATTGACTGTAACCTTCAGTCTGTTTTACAGGCTGATTTATTTATTTTTTTCCTTTTTTTCCAAAGGTCCTTGTAACTACTGATATTTTTGTTTTAATTAATTATATTCATATTAATAATATTCATTTACTAGGTACCGTTAAATACAGGATCAATTACTAATATTTTTAACTGTGTAATTTCACTAATAAAGAAGTTCCACTTGAATAAATCATAATATTTTGAGCAGATGGGATAAGTTATGATTACTAATGGACTTATGTTAAATAAGAAAATGACACAATGACCAATAATATAACTACTGAGTCCGAAATGAAGTCTGATACATTAATAAGTGTAAAATGTAATTCAAAATCAATCCAGTTCAAGGCTTTTGCTCATCCAGTAAACAAAAAAGTTTGGTTCTGCTGTAACAATCTACGTTTCCCCACCTTCAGTTCCAGTCCCCAGTTCCTAGTTCCCCACCTTCCAGTTCATGTCAGCAGTTAATTATTACATTTCCTCTCATTTTTTATGGTAAGTCTTCAGTCTACTCCAACTTTATATTTTAAGGTGTTGTAACCACTGATGCAGATAAAAGTTTCTAATTGTGCTGGCAGTGTTAAAATTCGCACATCTGCTGTTCCATTTGATATCTTAAACACTGTACTTGAACTAGAGACATGACAAAACCCCTTCAAAAGTTAATTTGACAGCTGTTTATAGCATTTTTCTAAATATTTTCTGAGGCATATACTGTAGTTGCCAGTGATCCCCGAAAACAAAACAAAATTTCTAATATCACATTAAATTGCACCAGAGTGGCCTTAACATGAATCACAGGAGGGTAGCAAATGCACCAGTGACAAATACGCATACACCCTTCATCAAGTATTATAGCAAGCTTTAATTTTAAACTGGTTCTTATATTCACAAAATCACTGGTTGACATTAATCCCATTGATTACAGTTATTGAAGGCATTTAATGAAATTCAAATCATTACCATCAATGTTAAATATACCCATACGTAAAACAGCGCATTAGGGTTGATAAACATTATTAAGGATTTCTAGACACAAGCAGTTGTGCTCACATCCACGATGCAACACTGTACAATATTTATTAATGAAACATCAGAATTCTGTTGGTCAGCCGTAAGGTAGAGATGCCACATGAATTTAGACATTCAGGATTATAAAGTTAATATGTTCTAGCAAAACAGTCCCAGTAAACATACTTCATAAATTTTTCCTTCTCTTTAATGGATTGAATTGTACAGTAATTCTAGCAATACAGACAGTATTTAATTTTTTTTAGAACTCATTTGTTGGAATTCATTGTGAAAAAAATTGATTTATCGTCTCTGTGTATAAATAAACTCTTCCCAATATGTGTGTCTGTCTCATAAATTTGCAAAAATATGTTTCAGGTTTAGTGCTGACGTTTGATGCTCTCTGGTAACGCTAAAACAATAACCACTTTGTTTATTTAACTCTCAGAACAGTGTTCTGGAAATATGGCTTCACATGGAAGTCTGTTCAAGACCTGCAGTGCCATCTTTTGAGCACAGTTACGATTTCTACACAACTGTGGATGTGAAACAAACATCAAAGTGTCATAAAAATAATCAAAATACCAAGAATGAGATAAATCCACATTGGTGCAAATTCAAAGCCGAGCATAAATGGGCAACACTGTCCATTTCCATGAATACAGTTTGAGGTTATTTCAAATTTTTAGCGCTTTATGTTCCTCTGCAATTTGCTCTGTCTGCTCAAAGGGATTCATTGCTTAGATGGCTGAAAGATGCAAATAATGAGAAAATACCGAAACTGGTCAAAATTGAAGCACCACTGATTTCACAGCACTTTGCAAAAAAAGGCAACTTATGTGGATTTATAATCCTTTAGTCACTGCTCAGAAAAACAGAGAACGCATATGTTGTATAGTTTTTGTCTTTTTTTTTTAAAATAAAAAAAGGAGGAAAGGTTCCCTATTGTTGTATTCTCGGTCACTGCCAATCCAGCATCGCAGGTACTTACTCAAATCACATGAGAGTCTCGAGCAAAGAAATTCTGAATGCCTCTAAAGTAAGAGATTTTAACACTTTTATACAGCCACCCTGGAAATACCCTTTGATTTTTACCTCTTACAGGAGACACAACGTGTTTCTTTACAGTCATTCACAACGCCGCTATTAACAGATTATCTTTAGTTACATTGTTCTTCAGAGCTGCTCATGCTAACAAATTTATAGATGCTAGAATATGGATGTCAAACTCTTTATGGGCACTCAGCTCTAAGGAGCATGGTAAACTGACATCTGGATATCCTTTTTCTTCTGCAACTACACCACGTGTTAAATGGAATGGTGTTAAGGAATAAGTTGATTGCTTTGTGGCATCAGCATGTTCTTCACTAACGCTGTCCATGATGAACGAGCATCACGCATCTAAAGCCACATACTGTTTTCAGAAGAGCTTACTGATCTCGCCATTCTCCTTTGTAGCTTTGAATACTAAATAATAAATGAAATTATGAAATGTGATTTCTGATTAATAGCGGTCTATCACACTTGGTTGTACTTAAATTAGACAGTGATGATTTTTTTTCCAATTATTTGTGTACAGCAAGTACATGTGAGTCTTGGGAGTTATTTTCTTTTGTTCAAGTGCTCAAAAACAGAAGAAAAAAAAATCTATGCCTTTACCTAGTCCTGGGATCTGATGAAGGTGCTTCTCCAAATAGCTGGAGTCAGTAATATTTTATTTGGAGTCTGTAGACATCTAAGAGCTTTAGCAGCAACTTCCTTAGCTGTTGAGCAAAACATCATCCAAGGATGTCAACTGTTGAGCATCCTTGGCTTAAGCCAACTTCTGCTTCAGCTCCAGTGGTGTTCCCTTTAACGTGTTTATAGTGAGACTCCTGCCCTAAAGGCCGTTGCATACGCATGTTTTCGGTTTGCTGGGACCGTGTGACTAGGATTGTTCTGGTGACATCATCTTTGAAACCTTTTCAATTCCATCGCTCAAATCTAATATATACGCTTTCCAATATTTCGCTTCCTACTTCTGATTTTCAATTAATATTTCAAAAGGACCGTGTTAGCCATAGAAGCCATTCTTATCATAAATAAAATAAAGCTCCCATCTGCATGGAAACATTATATCAAAATCTCAACTAAAAATATAACGATTCGGCACACGAAGCAACCGGCACATTTTGAAGCAGTTCACGAAGCCAGACACATACAAAAAGTATACTAAAGTATACAAAATACGTTTTATAATCATTTGTATCTCACTTACCAACATAAAATTGCATTTGCAATGCCTTATGTTAAATAAGCTTCTATTTCCTACATAATGAAGACAATGTATTCAAAGGCTTTTTGGGTTATATATAGCATTAAAACTAGTTATTTGTTACTTTTCTGGCATTTTCCATGTATAATACATATATATATATATATATAAAGAGTTTTGCAGATAGTTATTCAGGATAAAGTGCCTTCCGTTGTAACATTCTGGAGAGGTCTGTTAAGTTTATAATAGTAAGCAGGATAAAAGGTACTCAGTGAATCTTAGTTAAAATATACTGAATTTGCTCATGCTAATGTAATATTCAAGTCAATCTGTGAATTTTTTATTGATTTTGAATACATGTATTAAATTCAAAATTGAGAACATAAGATACTTGCATGAGAGGAACTTTCACCTCCAGTCATGTCTTATGCTGTCCATTTGAAGTTATAGGGTTAATCTTTTCTAAAGAAACATCAGTTTCGCTGTCCACATTCCCTGACAAGGCGGGGGAATTATTTTTCAGAGATATAATTCCAGTGCTGGCCTCTTCTTCTTTTTGTACCTCCTCATCTTGAGTGAGGATGGTTTGAGGAATTGCGTAGGTCATAGTCCCCTCGATCGGGATGTGCCCCTTAGTTTGGGAGTGGGTCGATGGTGGTGGAGCACCGTTGTT
Organism: Scleropages formosus; assembly: GCF_900964775.1. Classification (NCBI taxonomy): domain Eukaryota; kingdom Metazoa; phylum Chordata; class Actinopteri; order Osteoglossiformes; family Osteoglossidae; genus Scleropages; species Scleropages formosus. Next base: position 33,631,573 of record NC_041809.1, on the reverse strand, counting down.
GTTGAGACTGAGTATCTCTGTGGAATTAGGACCTGCACAAAGTCTGTGGCAGCCCAAGAGGATGGAGAAAGCCTTACGGAAGTCCACGTTGAAGGCATATATGATGGGGTTGAGCGAGGAATTTGCCCATCCGAACCAGACGAAGACATCGAATGTCGTAGAGCTGACACAAGGAAAATTCGCCCTCCCGTTTGGTAGCGTCGCCTCGCAGAAAGGAACCATGCAGTTCAGGATGAAGAACGGCAGCCAGCAGCACACGAACACCCCCATTATAACTGAGAGCGTTTTTAAGACTTTGGTTTCCCGCTTGAAAGACATCTTGAAAGAGCTCTCGGATTCCACGCCAGAGCTGTTCCCCATGCTGCTGTGACGGTTTTTGGCACTCTCTGCTGCTCTCTCTAGAGCTAAAATCCTTCTGATTTGTTTCTGAGCTATTCTGTAAATCTGCGTATAAGTGACGATCATTATTGCTACAGGTATGTAGAAGCTAACGAGGGAGGACGAGATTGCGTATGTCCTGTTGAGGCTGGAGTCACAGTTATCGGGTAAAAGTGGCCCGTAGGTGCCATTGTGGTCTACGTAGCTGGTGGTCTGAGCCTTGTGCCAATTGAGTTGCACAGGGATGAAAGAAATGAGGACCGATAAGGTCCATGCCACGCTGATCATCACAAAAGCCACCTTGGGCGTCATCTTTCGCTCATAGCGGAACGGGCTGGATATAGCCCAATACCTGTCCACGCTGATGACGCACAGGTTCAAGATGGAAGCTGTGGAGCACATGATGTCAAACGCCACCCAGATGTTGCAGAAGGAACCGAAGGGCCAGAAGCCCACGATTTCTGTCGCAGCCTTCCACGGCATCACCAAGATGGCCACCAGCAGGTCCGATATGGCCAGCGAGATCACAAAGAAGTTCGTGACCTTTGAGCGCAGGTGGCGAAACTTGGTTACAGCTGCACAGACCAGCGTGTTCCCCAGGAGGGTGGTAAGGATGAGAAGGGAGAGAAAGCAGCCCGTTAAAACACGAGTGGATCTGTCCCTCTCTGACAAACCGCTGTCGAGGACCGTAGAGAAGTTCAAATCCATTTTTTTTTTCCTCCCCGGTTTGCGGTGGCAGAGCTCACCTCATAATTTCAGCAGATCGAAGCAGGTGCAGTTTCCCAGAAAATAAAGTAAGCGCAGGAACACTGAGGACCAGCTGGTCTGGAACCTTTGACATCCTGTTTACCGAAGCCATTGACTGGCACACCAACTTTACACCACTAAGGCTCATCAGTACCTTTACGTTGCACTTCTCCCTTATGTTTAGGAATCCTGTATTTTGATCTCCAGCGACATTGTTAATACTCACTGTTAAGCACCAACATCTCTCAGTCCCAGGAAGGAAACAATGTTTTCCTTGGCCATTTATCCCTTTTGCTGAACGAGGAGGTCCGGCGTTATCCAACTTCCACAGCTGATGCCGGCAAAAAAAAGTTCTGTATACAACAGCTAAACGTATCATTAGCCTTATATATAAGGTTATTGATACAGCTTATTGATCATCCGTTGGTCTGATTTGCTCCAGTCCAGGTCTGTAAAGCCTAGGCGTGTCCATCATGTCACCGCGAGCCGGAATTATCATGTGCAGAAGCGCTGGAAACCAAAGTAAAAACGTCTCGTTGACAGATCACTCCTTGAAATTCAGCTGCAAAAAACATAGTGGACCGTTATTCTAAGAAGCATATTGGCCCGATGTCATATACTGTAGGTACCGAGTATATTTAGTTAAACTACATCCGATCTATTAAATATGTCGGGCGAGGCTTGTAACTTACTGATAACGATTCGTCTTATTAATATGTGAGCGCGCGGTGTGCCGTCACTTCATAATATTCCCCACGTTCTTGTCGGTACAGCCGAGCATCAGTTCCCTGCAGATCAGTCTGTGACCCTGGAGAACTTTTAATTTTTTTTTCTTTTTCTTTTTCCTGAGAGCAAAACAGATCTTGGTGCCTCGGGTTTTAATCGTTCCCGTCGACCGTCTCTCGCGCGCAAACGTTGTCCTCGCGGTCCCCTCCAGTTATTCCATATTTCCATTCATAGGGAGGCGGAGAAAACGCGTGTTAAGCGCGCATATGAAGTATTCCTGAGCGCAACGTTTTCATCACAGTGTTGAAATTCCTTTCCATCTTCACTTATTTTAACTCCACTGGTTACTATGTCTTGCTGGTGAAAAAAAAAAAAAAAAAAAGCTTTATCAAATATTTAGAATAGAAAGGCAGGAGATCGGGCGTTTTACTATACAGTATATTTTATATATATATGTACACACACACACATATGTACAGTAAATATATATATATAATATATAGCCCCAATACAGCTGTCTCGCCTTACTGTTCAGTGACATAAACGGAGTAAAAAAAAATGCATATATATATAGCCGAATGCAAAGGCTTCCTTCAGCTCCATTCTGGGGTTTTGTCTACTACTCGGTCCAAGTTTGGGGCGGGAGACGAAGACAGGACGCGTTGTGGCGCGTCCTTCGAGCGCGAGCGCAAGCGCGAGCGCTGACCCTACGTTTCGCGAGCGTTTCATGAATAAATCGCCCTTTTCCCCCTCGCGCTCGCGCGCGCACACTTTCGCTCGTCTGCGCTGTCGGACAAATAAAACGGGCAAAAACTGAGTGCAGTTGTTCTACTGAGATGTGGTCCTTTTTTTTATTCATTAGCTGTAGTTCGGATGCATTCATATAAGTGTCATGGGACGTTTTCAGGACATTTGGCGTCATTTGCGACTTTTCCAAAATTAATTCTCCGGCATCTATTATATATAATATGCTCAGCTGCAAAAAAAAAAAAAGGCGCGTGCTGACAGTATTACATTACTTACATATCAAAGGTGTCCTGGAATTACGAGTTTTAGGATCCGAGTGATTTATTTTGGAAGTGGCTCTTTGAGGCCACCCAGCGGAAATAAAACGGACGTTTATTTATGTATTTATTCACTTTTGCTCGGTACATGGAACCATCCATGAATAAATGATCTACCAAATCGCGGCATCTATTTATAGGGCCCCGTGGCCAGTTACACTGGATGGTTAAATTATGTAGGTATATGCGACATTTGTTTGGGGACTTAATAACATGTTCTGATTTTCTGAGATTTTTTTAAAAATTATTTTTATCAGAGCACATGGGTTTAAGTGATGTGTCTACTGGAGGACGCCCAGCAATGATGTGTTAAGTCAAGTTTTTATGAATGCAATTTTTGTAGCGCTGACACAGGGAAAATTTGCTCTATTACAGAAGTCTGTGTGTGTGTGTGTGTGTGTGTGTGTGTGTGTGTGTGTGTGTGGCTGGGTAGGCAAGTGTGTGAGGTGAGGGAGATAATGGGAGAGCAGTGACATGTCAGTTCAGTCACCATTCCCACTGAAGAGGTCTTTGCAAACACACGTGTCATCCTCCTCTGCATCGGAAGAACGTTTAAGATTTGTCCCTCTGCACCAAATCTTGATATCACCCAAAGGGGACAAGATATGAGCTCGGAGGCAAAAAAAAATGTATGTTCTTAGAAACAGAATGTGTGGTGAGACTTGCTGGATCCAGAATATCAGATCTGTTCATACCCAACAAAAATGTTTATATATTAATGCAAACATTTATCTTTGGCACTGCCACCCCATAGCATGGCATGGGGGGGGGTCCTTTAACAATAGCTCTGAACATCTCATTTGAGGAAGCATTAGGAATACATGATGAGCAAAAATAGAAGTTTTCAGCATTCGCTTTGTGTGTCATTCCACATATACACCCCAGACATGCACTTTTGCTTGCAGACCCAATTTGAGACTATGTGACAAATCTCATAAATCAAAGCTCAACCATCCTATTCTCCGACACAATTCCTTGTTCTCTTTTACTCATGGAGTGCAGGACAAGTAATATGTGATTATATAAAAGCTGTCCAATTTGTTTATTAATAATTCAAGCAGAGGAAGTGGGCCAGTGTGTCTGAATAAGAACTTAATGTAGCGTGACATCCAGGAGGAAGAGACTGCAGCACTAATGCATTTCCCACTCACTCATATCTCCCTGATGTGGATAAGGAAAAAAAATCCTCAACATCAGCCACAACTAACTGAAGTTAATCATTGTGGCTGGTGTCCAACGGAGCCAGGGACAGACACATTCTTTCTTTTGTGCTATAAGACGAAATGGTCATGTGATCGATTTTTAAATCCGCGCTGGGGTAACCACTTGCTGCTTTGGCTTGTCTGACTGTGAAATGCATAAGGCAGTGAGTGTTTTCAGCTAAATAAAGCAGAAGCTACCGCTATTTTTGGCATCTCTTGAATGACCTCAAGCCAAGAAAGCGGCGTCACGGTTCCATACACATGATGCTTCAGGTTTTATGGTCAAAGAACACGTGATCAAAGTCTGCTTTCGACATTTGAACTTATGAGATGAATCATGTTGATATTTAATGCATCCTAACAGAGTTCTATGTTGGCTGAGAGTGCAATATTGCACCTTGTACATAAATGATAACATTGTGTTTGTAAAAACGCAGCAGTCCAAGGTAATAGGTTAATTGCCAAAACGTGAATAAAGGTAAAGTGGTCAAAAAGAGAAAAAAGCAATGCCTGGGTGAACACAGAGACCAAAGCAGATTTTGGAACAGATTCTTGACAAAAGTTGATGCTTTTGTGTTGACGTCGAGGACTGAAAGAACGTGCTGCTGTCCATGGTACTGATTCCATTGATAACACCAGTTTATGGTCCGTAGTCGTCAGCATTTTGAAAAGGGTAGTGATGTGCTCAAAAAAATGTTCTATTTTTTAAACACTAGACCAGTGCATGTTTTATTATCCAGCTGAATCACATAATTTCCACTGAGCTGGAGGGATCCAGATTAAGTTCCTCATAGTTTCTGAAATAAAATATTCTGCTTTGTAACACCTCATTAAATAGAAGCATCTGCATGTTCAAGTTCAAGTTGTTTTTATTGTCATTCCTCTCTGTAGCCTGTATACAGTGGAACGAAATGTCGTTTCCCCGGAGACCATGGTGCAACACAGAACAGAGTACAATACAGTAAATAAATACACAGGACCAAATGTAATGGGAATACAAACACTATACCATAGCAAAGAAAATCAAAATTGCCTCCTCCAGGTTGAAAAAAGTTCTTTGCAATGTCATAGGACTGTCACAATACTTTTATGTGGAATATCAACTTATTTCTATCTCTATATCTATTTATTACCATGGTTATCTTCTACTTAGTGCAAGAGGTTGCTTCTGAGTGTTGTGGTTGAAATAGACCTCAGCATGTATGATCTTGGAGCCTAATTCAAATGGTTTTTTTTTATTCTTTCAATATATAAGCATTTCTGTTTGATGTCAGTGTATTTTCAAGCAAATACAGAGTGGCTGAGTGATACATATGCAAGTAGGAAGTAAAAAGGATCACACCAGGCAATTTGCGTGTGGCCACTAGTTTTCCAAAGCATCTCTGAACCATGGAGTCGCTCTGCAAGTTATTCTAGAAGCAAAAGTGCACTGCGGATGGGGAAAAGAGCTGATGGCTTGCCAGGTCAGCAATGAATCTGTCCAATCACATGGGCAGAGAGTGTAACTGACTACCTGGATGAGGAGGTTTGCATCAGTCCTCTGTGTGCCAGTGGACAACTGAGCCTGTCCAGCCATACTGGGTAAGGGGACTTGCCATTGTGTCACTCCCTGATGGCTATAAGAGCTTTGTGATTTTAACTGTTCACTGCCTACAGAAATGCACGTGCCAAGCAGTGAGGATCTCTGTTATGCTTCAGGATCATTCATAAAAGTTTCATAAGTGTTTTTCTGATCTGAGTGTAATTCCTCAATATAATTTCAGTGGAGCAGATTGGTAGATAGGAACGGCAGTAGTTAAAATCTCTCTTGCTAGATGCCATGGGAGTAACCATAACAAGAAGGTGTTTAATTAAACTTTTAAAAGGCACGATAAAGCCGATGGGGAAAATTCCAACAGTGAAAGAAGACAAGATTCGGCAGTGATTCACTGCACATTTTCAATGGAATTTTTGAAACTCTAACTAAGTTCATCAGATGAGCAATAATGCCTACAATGACACAACTGCATCAAAGGCTGCAAAGTCAAATTTGGTTATTATTAAGAATGCCTTCAATAGATAAATGAATACACTTTTTTACATGATTTGATATAAAGCCAACCTTTAATGGACACTCTATTACCTTAATATGGGCTGATCACAACACACGACGTTATCTATGTAGTATAAAGCATTTATATCAAGCACGGACATTTAGATGTACAAAAAACAGGCTAAAACACATACACACACACACACACACACACTTTCTGAACCGCTTGTCCCATACGGGGTCGTGGGGAACCAGAGCCTAACCTGGCAACTCAGGGCATAAAGCTGGAGGGGGAGGGGACACACCCAGGATGGGATGCCAGTCCGTCGCAGGGCACCCTAGGCGGGACTCGAACCCCAGACCCACTGGAGAGCAGGACCCGGTCCAACCCACTGTGCCATCGTACCCCCCCAGGCTAAAACAGTCACAATATTTTTAATGCTGTATTTACTCGGTTGTACACTACCTATGCTCTATGTAGTATTCACTGTGCGTCCCCATGTTTTCTAAGTATATGCTGCATAAAGTTTGACATTTTACCAATGTGTACTAGGGTTGCCAAAGGAGGAAGTATAAGAATTTAGGGAAAACAATGACATGACATGAGAAATAAATAACAACACACAAGTTAGTCTCTCCACTGTTTGTAGCGCAACATTTCAGTTAAGCAATCTAGGGAAGTACCCCTCTTTGTCTCGGGTTTTTCTGGTCATGGAAATGACCGGGTTTGAGGCAACAGTGAGCTAACTTCAAAAGGAATCAGTCATCATTGTCAAAACCCAAGTTGCCCAACTCATTAATCATTACTGTCATTATTTTTTCCATACAGCGGAAAAATATTTAGCCTGACGGAAAATGTACACTGGAAGTGTGCACATCTGAACAAAAATTGCACCAGTAAACAAAATGTTTATTACAGGTTTTGTTCAGCTCAGAGTGTATGATTCCTATGGTCAATGCGCAGTGCGCAATAGAAAAGTGAGCTGATACCTCTCCCGGACAGAGCACGGAGGTCAGCGTGAGCTCAGCATTGACACTGACATCTCTGATGTCATATTACAACTCCACATCTGTAGAGCTGCCGCACCCCAAATCTCGTCAAAGCATTTCGATAACGCAGGGCTCATAGATTCCCGTCAGCTAAGCCTGTCCTCCCTGACTACTCTGCTGTTTACAAGAAATCCTCCAGTCCTCTTTGACATAACTCCTAGGACTCCTAGACAACGCCCAGACATAACATCCGAGGCAGGAATCGATACCGTTCTCTTCCTAGGGCCTTTCTCATATGGCTGTCTGTTAATGAAATATTGGCGTCCCCCATGGGATCATTAGAGCTCTGTGTCATAGAGAATTGTTCTTTCTCAGCACTCTAAATGACATTTAAGGGCAGTGTGGCAGCCTGATTCCAGTCAACACTGGTAGATGGGTTTGGGCTGTGCATCCAGGCTGTATGGCATGCACATAAGAGGCAGATTGGAGTGGATGGGCTCATGGGAAAATAATGAAGGGACACTATTGTAGGGAAACACATTCGATCACGTTTGGTATCTGTGCAGCAATTCAAAGGACTCAATAACATTCTTAGGTAGTGTGTGCACTAACCAGAGGTTTTTCCAGGACTAGGAAGCCACCGGTGCCATCGTCATGGAGTTCCTCCTGTCCTCGTGTTGAATATTTGCAGGTAACAATGGTCATCCGGCGGCAGTTGATGCTGGGAGTCAGCTGGGTTGAAAGGGAGAGGAGATACGCCTGCTCTCGAGCTGCCCCTTTCAGCATATTTGTTCCAACATGTAACTTGACATTGTATGTGTCTGAGATGCCGTCTAAAGAAAGAAACAGGATTTGTTACTCACTGCGCGTGGATACAGAGCATGTGATACAGGTCTGCAAGAAAGGGAGTCATGTAGGTGTGTGTCGATAATATGTCACGATAACCAAAAGGACATGTAGGAGTGTACGGTCCACAGAAACCACAGCAACACCTTAAATACCCAAACAGTGTAGCAAGATATACGTATTTTTTGTTTCAGATGGAAAAAATACTGTGAGCGGGGTATTTCACAAGCTAGGTGTGAGAAAGACTGTGAAAGACATCTCTCCACTACTTACCCTGATAAGACAAATGAATGATGACTAACTATTCACACTTGAGGACTCGTCAGCATGGACTTGTAACCTGCTGGTCTGAGAGACTTGGGGTGAGAGAGAAGATTGAGCAGAACTCCGACTAGCTGATGTGTCGGGAGGTACTTTCGGATGGCCGTTTTCCTGGTACTGGGTTTGTCGCGCACGAGTTAGTCTTTGACTGTGTTCTGCCATGAAGGGCCAAATATCTTGTGTTTTTAGATTTTGTTTTGTGTAAGTGAAACTCTTTTTTGTGAAAATCTATCATGTTTTGCCTCCGTCCCACTCATGTAACCACATCCAGCCCACAAGTGGCCACAGTGTCTATTTTCTTCATTTTTCCCCCTACTTCTGTCATCTGGTATTCCCCAGAATGTTGCCTCACTATTTTGCATATGCCAACACAGGCTGGTACAATAATGGTGTTACTTGTTAAAACACAAGGGTGTGTGAATCATTTTGGGTACAAGGTCATCAAATTTGACTCAACACTTTTCCATGATGGGCAGAACTGGCAAATTTATGTTTCAAGAATGGACTTGCCCTCCAAGCAATTTTTTTCCCTAATTTATTCTTTGTCTATTTCCAGCTGCATCCCCCTCCAGCCGACTCACTTGAGAGATGGGGTGTAATCCAAATTTCCGAAAGCAGACCGTCTCCTGCATATCGAAAAGTTGATAAAGCACTGACTAAAGGGGAATGTTTGCTTTGAGTTTTTTTTTCTTTTTTTTTTTTTTGTGGAATAACATCAGAGTCTTCTCCTGGGAAGTACAAAGCTTATGATGGGATGTGCAGTGCAGCACTCATCCTGGGATGTGCAGTACAGGGATCATCCTGGGACACGCAGCAGAGAGCTATTCCTGGGACACTCGGGATAGAACTCTATCTGGGACGTGAAACACAAAGCATGCTTTTTGCATCCGGTGTTTCACTGTTACTGGGCAAACAGGACACCGCTTTGCTAAACTTTGTCTGAGAGAACATGTCATAAGACACATTTGCATGACTAAAGAGGATTTGCCAGTTTATTTGTGAGTGCTTACGCTGGCAACGTTGTTTACTGCGTGGCCGTATGCCACAACATTCAAAGCAACGTATGAATTTGGTGTCATAATTATTTTTTCATTCAGCTGACGATTTTCTTCAAAGGAACTCACAATGACGGGTTTTTGTTAACTTCTTGAAATGATTGACACATTTCTACAGCTGAGTAAGTTTTTGTTTAAGCTGGAGCTTAAACCTCGTTCAAGGGTACTGCAGCAAGGACAGGATACAAACCTGGGTCCTTTGCAAGGAGATGTATCCAGGCGCTACACTACTTGTTGGAACCAGGTTCCTTTAGACAAACCTGAAAGAAGATCTATAGAACATCGGTAGTAATGGAAATTTCCAAATAACACATTTTTGAAAAGTGGTGCTTTAAAAATGCATCTTTATTATCATTTCCAGGTGTCCATCTTTTAAATTTCATAGGCTTAATAAAAATAAGCCATTTTTTTCCCACACAAAAGGAATTGACTTTTTTAGCAGCTCAGCCACCTGCTAGTCAGTGACAGCAAATGATCACATTAATGTTGCTGGTCACAGGATATTATATCATCATATCCTGACCCCATCATAACAAGAAAACACAGAATGTCATTTTGGTCAGCACTGCCCTCCAGTGTTCTTGCAAACACACGACAACGTGACATGGGATAACTGGTCCAGAAGGCAACAAGTCAACGACAATAAACAGTATTCTCACACCCTTTTTAACCCGCTTTAAATTTAAAGGGAAAAAAAAAAAAAAACATTCCGGCACACTCTGAATGTGTTCTAAACATTTTTTCAAAAATGACTAAGAACATAAATAAATAAATATTTCAATAAATACATCCATCAGTAAGCATATAAATAGATAAATAAAATATAGAAAAATACATAAACAGATAAACAAATACAGATAAATAAAATATAACCGTTTACTGAGAAGTGCTGCGAACACCAGCTGTTGGACTCAGTTTCCCACAATGCAATACACAGAGTATGCCGGGTCACATGACCCAACAGACGAATTGAAACAGGCACCTGAGGACTTGTAAAACAAGTGAAATAAAATTTGAAATAAAAATGTCGGACAGAACAAGGAAAACAGCTATTCTCCCTTCAATTCACAACAGCTATTTGTTTCTGTTTGTGTTTTCTACTTTTTCTTTGTACAAATTGTTCTTTGTGACATTAACTAGTGGGAATTAATTAAATCTGAAGAAAAATCTTCAAACAAAACACCTTTCATTTACACATTGGGCAAATCTGATGTATGATTCTAACATATTTTTCTTTTTTTGAAGAGATCTAGTTTTCCTCTTTGCATCACGAGCTCGATTGTGCACTGGGCAAGCATCTTTCTCCTTAGAAAGAAAAAGGAAATATATATGATGGCACAATACTTTTACATTTCACTAAACATAGTGAACAAACCAACATACAAATAGTAACAATGGTTTGTGAAAGCACCTACAACAGAGAAAACATTAAGTTCAGGGAAAATCTGAATATTAGCACAGCCCTTCATAATAGCAGGGGGGAAAAAACGAATGAAGAAATTGGTAGGCGTGTAAAGTTTAAGGGCAATTGTCAAACGATTTGTATTTAAGCATCTGAAAGCTGATTATTAAGTTTCAATAAAGGAAAACAATTTTTTCTGGTTCCTATCTTATGGTACAATAGTACAATAGTACCTCTTCATCACTCTCCCTTGGACACATCTGTTAGGTTCTATGGTTTCAAAAGGTCAGCAAGACCCAACCACAGGCCATTATCATCATTGTCGTTACGTTGGTAGCACAGTGCTTAGCGCTGCTGCCTTTCGGACCCAAAGGTCACAGGTTTGAATTCCCTCTCCTGCTCCAGTACCCTTGATAAAGGTACTTACTCTAAACTGCTCCAGTAAAATTACCCTAAAATAATTGTACCTAGCTTAACATTGTAAGCTGCTTTAGAGAAAAGTGTCAGCAAAATAGATAAATTTACATTAATATTGTAAGTCACTCTTTTGCAAAGGAACTTCACAATAATTCACCCATTTATACAACTGGGTTATTTTTACTGGAGCAATTTAGAGTAAGTAACTCAAAGGCCGTACAGCAGTACGCAGGATTCAAACTGGCAAACTTTAGATCCAAAGGCAGCAGCGCTGACCACTACGCTACCTCATGCCCCCTATTACTGTTTTAAATTCTACTGTTGCTGCTGAATTTGTTGTTTTTAAATTGTCATCTGGCAAATAATAATTACACATTACTCAACTGAATAACTAACCTTATAAATCTAAATGGAACAATTTGCAAGGTTTAATAAACCTGAACGGTGACTACAAATATCAAGACAATTTTGAAATTGGACGAGTTACAAAATGCAGTCCGCCTATTGTGTGTATAAAGGTATGTTTTCATAGGGCTGCCTATGAAAAGCTTCAAATAAACAAATTTGAGATGCATCCAAAATACGTGTGGAGTCGTGTATTATGATCCTCAAGCAGAAGCACAGGAGAACTATCAGCACAAATGTGTCACATTCTTCTTGTCAGCTGTCTAAATATTTTTGACATATTTGTTCAACTATAGATATAAATGTCAAACACTTACCCTGGGATATAATTTCTTCAGGGAATGGCTGTTTGCCTGCAGCATCATCTTTACATCTGAGACGGTTGAGAGTGATGTGCAATTAGGGGAATTTGTAGCCCGTAGATTTTTCACCATCTTTTCTAGTACTTCAGCAAACGTTGCGGTACAGCTGCACTGTGATAGAAATAAATACAATTTCAAAAATGACACTTTGACACAATTTCGTATCAGTTCCTAACAATCTGGACCTACGCAAATAATACTGAAGCTACTGTCGGAAAACTATTGGTGAAAATGATAAGAAATTCTGGTGAAAAAGCAGAACTTACGCAATTCTCTCTCATAGATACATCAAGTACTTCAGGACATCCCCCAGGCTGAAAGGAAAAAGAGAAAGAAAATCCATATATAGCTATTATTCCATTGCCTACACACACCTATTTACTATATATATATATATATATATATATATATATATATATATGTGTGTGTGTACATTTTATATACTGTATATATAAACACAGTATATAAAATGTAAATATCTATAATTATATAATACTATAATTATATTTCGGGGGGCGCGGTGGTGCAGTGGGCTGGGCCGGGTCCTGCTCTCTGGTGGGTCTGGGGTTCAGGTCTCGCTTGGGGTGCCTTGCGACGGAGTGACGTCCCGTCCTGGCTGTGTCCCCTCCCCCTCCAGCCTTACTCCCTGTGTTGCCGGGTTAGGCTCTGATTCCCCGTGACCCCGTATGGGACAAGCGGTTCAGATGATGATGATGATGATGATGTGTGTATAATTATATTTCTTAAGTGATATATAAGTTTTTGTTTGAATGTGTTGTTTCTGAGATCCAAAACATATTTACATACATCCAAACAGGACGATTTTCTCTCATCTATCAAATAATTTATAAAGCGTATAAGTACTATCTTCAACATTTTACATTTAATTGGCTGCAAACAGGACACTTCATTTGAATCGCTTGTCTACGCTATCTTGTCACAAATTATATGAAGATAAAACTATTACTTACATAATTAAAGCACGATGCTTGATCTTGGAGTTTCCGAAGGTTGTGTACAATTTGTTGCATCACTTTGCTTTTCATTTCATCCTCGGCTCCCCTGCCCAAAAGAAACAAGGTACAGAGAATCACAAAGTATTTCATCGTGTCTGAGTCTGAAGAGATAGCTTGTAATGATAGTAATAACCGCCTGCATCTTATTTAAGCTGCTTGAAAAGGAAGTCTGGGCGGAGCTGTCAGAAAAAAATTGCAATGAGGTCAAGGGAATCCCGAGAAACGTCAAGAGCAAAGTGGAATTAGTTTTAGGTATTACACAGCACAAATTGTGAAAATAACATTATTATAGGTTGTCACAAATAGTTTTTCAAAGCAACATGCCATGACCATATTTTCATTTTGAAAGTTTCATAGGAAGTTTTGCAGTGGATGTATTTCTTCAGTTAGTTTGAGAAATCTTTCAATGTGCTCCCTTTAAATGAACATGTTATCATCACAAACACACGCTGAGACACACAGAAAGAGCAAAAGAGAGAGAAAGTGAGAAAGAGCAGAACAAATGTGAAATATGAAATCACATTCAGACAATCCAAGATGGACATTCATTTAGGTATTTGAATGAATTCATTTCTATATTAATCTCAAATTAAACGTATATCAATATTTGATTTAACAGTTATTATTATAAGTTAATAGTGTAATATGTTTTAATGCTGTGTTAATATAAAATGTTTATTGAGTCTGTGTTTATTTTAGGCCCTTTGAAACCACAATACTGTTTTCACAGGTTCTGAGAACTAAAATATATTATCTTGAGTTCAGTTTAAAATGATGACAAAAATGCTTTCAACCTGAAAATGATACTAGGTAGTTACTGCACGTATTTATAAATATTGCAGTGTTACTAATTGAATTCAGAAATAAATCTATTTATATCCCACATCCCACATGAAACTTTTTAACCAAAGGATGTGACATATTCATCTACACACAGACTGAAACTGGTATTTCTTTTCTTCTTTTGCATTTGGGAAATGCTCAACAAACAGTTGCAAAACATTCAGAATGAAATTTTATTAGTTTACTTACACGCTAAATGATTTAATGGGGTGATGCAAGGTCATGATGTTGCAATTCTACCATGAGCAATGTTGCTCTATCTGAGCGCTGTTCTTACTTTTGGTGTCTGCTAAATATATATATTTGCCCTCTTATAACCTCTCTACTTTCCTATTAAAAGTGGTCATAGTGAACATGCTCTTCCATTTAATGGCACTTACTGTGTTATGCATTGTGCGATACTTTTTTTTTTTAATCCAGTAAGAAATCCTCCATAACTGCATACTGATGATATAAATATTGTGTTTAATCAAACAATGCTAAGTACAGTGTTTCTGTAAAGCAACTACAAAAACTACAAGCTGTATAATTACTTCAGAATATGAACCAATTGAACTAAATTGAACATTTATGCTGTAAATACACTTTTTTCATATTAAAGTGAAAAAAAAGTGTTGTTACAATGTGTACTATGAATAATATTTGTCTTCAAGGAGTGTTTATTGTGAAACTCCCCCAACAGATTTTGCAATGTACACATGATACATTTAGCTGATGATTTTCACCAAAGTGACTTACAATGTTAAGGTATTTTCAATTATTTACCCATTAATAGAGCTGGGTAATTTTACGGGAGCAATTTTATGGTAAGTACCTTGCTCAAGGGTACCACGCAGCCGGACGTGGGACTCGAACCTGCGACCTTTGGGTCCAGCTCTGACCACTACACTACCAGCTGTCCACTTCCTTGCACGTTCATCAATCTCCAAACCACAAAAGGGCAAGCAAGCTGCGAAAGGGACACTGGCTCGCACTTAAAATTTCTTCGCAAAGAGTAGTAAGTGCAAAATGTCACGATTTTGAATGGAAACATAAACCGGAAGCAGAACCATCCGCGTTAGCGTTGCGGGAAACGGAAGTGACTCAAGTCGGACAAGTTTCCAAGCGCGCCAACAGACGTGTGTTTCGCTGCTGTCAAACTAAAGAAAATTTGGTCTGTAATTATCATTTTTCTGTACTTTTCCCCACACATCTTTTGCTTTACAGAAACTGGTGATTTTGCGCTAGCGCTGCTACTTAGAAGTTGCACTTTAAACGTTATAAAATTGTTGTATTTAAACTTATGGGGTAAATGAACCATTTTCTGTGGTGCAGCTAGCTTCGTGCTGCACTGCTGCTCAACAACTGATTAATAATAACAACAACAACAACAACAACAACAGTAATACTTTCTGTCAGCCTTTACTGCGTTGTCAATTAACTATAATAGTCATTAAACAGTTCACAAATGAAACGATAAGTTCTATAATTAGTAAGCAGTGTGTTCCTAGTTTGTGTTTACTTTGTTTATATAAGCAGTCTTTTTTATTATAATAATCAATTATTAATTATGTATTTATATATATACTGTATAATATTTATTTTAATCAATTATATTCCTTCAAATTCTTAGTAAAAAAAATCAAGATGTCCAAAATTGAGAAGATGAGCATCCTTGGTGTGAGGAGTTTTGGAGTGGAGGATAAAGACAAACAAGTGATATCATTCTTCAGTCCATTGACAGTGTTAGTTGGGCCCAATGGGGCCGGTAAAACGGTAGGAATGAACTTTGTTTTTGGTTCTCGAAAGTTTTGAATGTCATGAGTGCAAAAAAAAAAAAAAAAAAATCACCTGTGACATTTGTGGATTAGTCACTTTGAGGAAGAAGGAGGGGAATAGCCAGACTACCAGAGAAAATTAACAGCTCAGCCCTTTTTGTTATATATCATTCATTGGGACATTTTTGGGCAGTTTGTAAACCACTAAGTCTCCTCTGTTTCCTTCTATTTTTTTTTAAATGTTCAGTGCAAATATGTAATTTTTATACAGTTTTTTCTGTCTTTGAATCACAGACCATCATTGAATGTTTAAAATATGTTACATCAGGCGACTTTCCACCAGGGAGTAAAGGCAACACTTTTGTTCATGATCCAAAGGTAAGGAACCAAGGGAAAAGTAAGGTGTGCAATGACTAACTTGAAAATGTAGATCAGTATAGTAAAACAGAGTAAGTCTGCTATCTCCTGCAGAAGCCATTTTTTGGGAGATGCCCTAACCGAACGAGTTTTACAAATTATGTTATATGGACCCAAAGGATGCAGGTTCGAATCCCACCTCCAGCTGTAACACCTGTGAGCAAAATACTTACTTTAAACTGCTCCAATAAAATTACCCAGCTATAGAAATTGGTAGAGGGCTGTGGTAACGCAGCAGGTTAAGCCGGTGCCGACTGTGTGGTGGGCCTTGGCTTTGAGCCCTGCTTGGGGTGCCTTGCAACAGATTGGCATCCCGCTCTGGGTGTGTCCCCTCCTCCATTGGCCCTGCACTACCGGGCAAGGCTCCGGCTTGCCACAACCCCGCTCGGGACAAACGGTTGTTGGTGATGGATGGGATGTATAAGTTGTTAAGCTACTTATAATTCCAATTATTTAAGTGGCTGGTGAAAAATTTCACATAAATAAATGTAAATAAAAATGAAAAAGTTCAGCTGAAAAACATATAATTGGTGGTAATTCCTGACATCTCGTTGGTTTCTGTAATCTTTTTTCTTAAATTTTGGAGTTAACCAGAGTCATTGTTAATTATTGATAAACCATTGTCTTTAATATAGTAAGACCACAGTTAATATAGTAACACAGTATGTGCCACCACACCATGGTGTCAGTTTGAAATGTTTGGCAAATATGGCTGATATTAACACATTGCCATAACTCGGTTATCATATCACCAAGTTGAAGCATTGGCTTAGAAAGGATATTTTCTTTCATATTGTTTAAAAAGAGCTGTGAAGGACATCCATAACAGTATATTAATTAAATTATGTAAATAATACTCAGGATGCTCATGAGACAGATGTTCGGGCCCAGATCCGCCTGCAGTTCCGAGATGTCAATGGAGACGTGGTGGCTGTGCAAAGATCGATGCAGTGCACCCAGAAGGGCAAAAAGATTGAGTTCAAAACCTTGGAGGGGGTCATAACCCGGGTCAAGTAAGTTCTCTGTTCCTACACGATGGTAAATGTGACCTCTCAACAAAATGTAACATATATAGTGCAGTGCTTTGAACTGTCACCTTGCAATCCAGGGAGCCATGTTTGAATATCCACTCATACTATAGTATCCTTGAGGAATTTACTTACTCTGAATTAAACCAATAAAATTTAAGCCACTCTGTAAATGGGTAGCAATATAAGTCACTTTGAACAAAGGTGTCAACTCAATAATAGTCAATAATGGTAATGATAATATTAAATTATTACTTTGTGTTCAAAGTAATGCTTTGTTTTACTCTATTTTGCAGCATACATATGGAAGACACTAGGCTGAATTCTTCTAAAATGTAGTTGACGTTGCATTGGTGCATGTAAAAAAAAGAAAAAGGTGAATTTTGTGTTCACTCCCTGTAGCACTCATTAACTAGACATGGTATGTAATATGTTACATGTTACAAGGGACAGCTGGTAGCGTAGTGGTTAGAGCTGCTGCCTTTGGACCCAAAGGTCACAGGTTTGAATCTCACCATTGTACCCATGATTAAAGTCCTTATACTCAAATTGTATAAATTGATAAGTAATTGTGAAAAATAGCACAGCAATGTAAGTTGCATTGAAGAAAAGTGTTGCTAGATAAATGAATGTAAATGTACATATACAGAAAATGCATCTGTGATGTTATTACTTAATTTGCGCCAGGAATGTGTTAATTTGTTAAAAGAAATATTACGAAATAATATTACATTTATAATTCTTTGCACCTAGCACTGCTCTTCGGGGATGTTGGCTATAGTTAATGCATTCAGAGTAAACCACTTAATACGTTTAAACCATCTCTGTAATGACTTCCATTAGTATTGTTTTCTGAGAGATGTGGCTGTCAGAGCTGTGGCCAGTCTGAGACCTGCAACCCTGAACCTGTGCAGTGCAGTACTTCCTGCTGAAATATGTCACTGTGTGCAGATATTTGATTCCTATCTATGGCCTGTGATTCACAACGATATTTTGTTTTGAGGAAGTTGATATTCTCCCCAGTGGGTCATTATTTGTGACCTCTACTACTTTTATCCCCCACCCCCAGGCATGGGGAGAAAGTGAGCCTGAGTTCAAAATGTGCGGAGATCGACAGAGAGATGATCACAGCGCTGGGAGTTTCCAAGGCCGTCCTCAACCACGTTATTTTCTGCCATCAAGAGGAATCCAACTGGCCCTTGAGCGAAGGGAAAGCCCTAAAACAAAAGTTTGATGAGATCTTTTCTGCAACAAGGTAAACTGACAAGCTGTAGTCTAATGAAAGCAACTAAGGGTTAAGGGATGTTTAATGCACTATTATCACTGTTTTTTGGTAATTGTTTCTGGAGGTTGGTCTTCAAGGTTTTTAAACTTCCCTTATTTTTTATAAGAAACGTGAAGTGCCAGACAGTAGCTCACATCCAGTCCCTTTTTTAAACTTACGTTATCATACATGCTGTAAAAGACTATGGTTGTACCATTACATTTAATGTTGTTATAAGAAGTAAAATTCTTTTATTCTAAGTTTCATTAAATTCTGTTTAGGGTCCTTAGGACCAGATTAAATGACGCAGCACATTTCTTTATTAAATATGTTCAGTGTATGCTATATATAACATTATTAGTCTCAGATTTTGAAAAAAAATTCTAATATCTGTAAGTATACTTTGTAAAACTAATTTTTATCAAAAGAATTTCATAAAAATGAAAAAGCTGGCTGAAAATACAAATTCTGGGTTAATGTTGATTGTTGACCAAATGATCTCTTAAATATGTACTTTTCATGTTATTGTTGATCACCAACTCTCAGAAATACCAAGAATGAGCTATGAACACTGTGGAGGTGAGATTTAACGGTGTCTCGCTCCCCTGTTCTGTTTCTATTTTACTGGTAGCAGCTGGATGCAGAAATGGAGGCTGCTTTTGCTCCGCAGCAGATAGAAAAAATAAGAAACAGGGAACAATTGGTGCAGAAAATGTTTTTAAAAGTAAATGAACACAAACTAGAAAATATTTGCAATCTTTCTGTACCACATGGCATAAGGTTCATACAGTGAACTAGTTATAAACAGTTTTTGACTTTTTGAATGCAGTATGTCAATCCCCCTAACCCCATGTCAGATTTAATTCTACTGTACTGTCTAAGAATGAATGGATGTGACTCCCAGGTACATCAAGGTGCTGGAAACTCTGCGGCAGCTGCGGTTGAAGCAGTCCAACTGTGTGAAATCCTGCCAGATGGAGCTGAAGTACCTGAAACAGAATAAGGAGAAGGCCCAGGAGATACGAGACCTGCTCACCAGCAAGGAATCACAGCTGGCTTCTTCCAAGGAAAGTGTCCAGCGCATTGAGGGCCAGATAGAGCCACTGGAGGCAAGTGTGGGCATAACTGCAGTAACTCAGCTAGTGTTGCATTATGAGTTGCACAATTTCATAAATCATTGAATCTAAGCCTTCTCGAAAATATGTCACAGCCAGGGTAAAGAGTGTGAGGGTGTAACCTGACTTGCTGTTTCATGGCCCAAAAAGGGCCTTAATGATGTACTCTTCATGTGTTTACTTAGCCTGAATTGTGGAATGTTTATATCTTTATAAATTGGTCAATTCATTTGGGTGGAAGAATGAGCTACTTGGCTAAGGAGAATAAGAAGTGGTTGGGTTTTGTATGGAAAAAAAAAAAAGAATTTTGAAATATTTAAATTTGGATTGGATCCTTGCTTCCAACGGAATGAGGCACTATCCCTGCATTGCCCCGAGTAAAAAAAAAAAAAAAAAAAAAACCTTGCGGTGTCCATGACTAAATAGGCAAATTAGAACACAAACAGCTCATGTAATTATTCACAAAACATTTTAATTCACCTTGGACAAAGGTTTCAGCTAAATATGTAATAACATAAGAGTTGTGTTTTATTGTAATGGTACTCATTAATTATGCTAATTATTGTATTGGGCATGTGAATTTTCTGCTGTTTTCTGTCTTTAACATGGTTTTAAATAATTTTTTTTCTTAAGAATCGACTGATGGACATTGACAGTAGTCTCAGCAAAGTGATGAAGCTGGACAATGATATAAAGGCATTAGAGAGCAGAAAGAAACAGATGGAGGAGGACAATCGGGAATTGGAAGAGAAAATGGAGCAGGTAATTGTAAGACAAAGCATAAGTGGTGGCTTTGAAATGTTTTTTTACCTATGACCAGGTAGCAGCCTAGCTACAATAGGAAATGCATCGTGGATGGCGGAGTACCTTGTGTTTAACTTAACAGTGGACACAAAAAAGCTAAGGTTAGGCATCCTCAGCATGGGGAAAGCTGGTAATTGACAACCCGAGGGATCTGATAGACGAGAATATCAGAAGGCTCAAGGGTGAGCCTCTTGTCACTACTTAACACGAGAGAGAGAGAGAGAGAGAGAGAAGTTCGGAGGCAACATCACTACACTTACAGACCAAATTAGCTTATGTGGGGAGGAAGTGGTCAGCTTTGCCACTTAGCCATTTGGTAGACTTCTAATAGCAACATGCTAATTTGATGTGCAGTTTGAGGGTTATGAGAGTAAATTTTTAATAGGTTGGAAAAGCAGGCTGGTTTGACGTCTTTGTCACATTGAATATTTGACGTGGCATTTCAGTCAGAGATATGATGTAGTGATATGGTCTGTCTGTAAGTAAGGTGTGAACTGGGGATTTTCTCGTCTTCCACGGCACCCATCTAAATCCCGTAGATACTTTTTCCTCTCAGAACAAGCATCCCCCATGTGACTTTTCCTAGAAAACCAGCAAAATTCACACCTGCTATGAACAGATCGAGGGCATGACAGCTGGAAAAATTAGAACCTTTTACTCACAACTCTTACAGTTCTGAATGAAATATTCTGCTTGTATTTTATTTTATTTTTTTTGCGTAAGGGAATTTTTTGCTGGGTATTTTATAATAATCTTAAATTACTGAAGAAAAAAAAAGGAAGGTACGTGAAAAGGTATTTTTCTGTTTTAACTACGTCTAGCACAGCGGGGTTCTGTTTCCTACACGCAAATTAGCCTGCCTTCTGAGGCAGAAATGTGCTGTTTCCTTTTTCCTTCGAGTGGCAGTTCTCTTCTGCAGTCACAATCTGACAAAAAATGGTGTTAAATGATGGTGCTGGATAAAATTTAACAGCAAGTGTTTCTGTGCTGTGAAGAGAATTATACTTTGTCATAACTTCATGATTATTATTTCACTGCGTGTAATTGGAGCAGAATCCACCCTCAATACGAGTGTCTTAAAGCCTCATTTTTCCACATTTTGTAAAACTCATATAGGAAAGCTTTAGGTACACTTAAATTCCCCATAATATTCCATTATCGTTCCATTATCCGTGGGATTCACAAATTATGAAGAAGGCAGTCACCTCGAAGACACCACACTTTTGAGAGTGTGTGCAAATCCTTCAAAGGTAAATATTGCACATAAAAGTGTAGGACATTCCATAAGATGAATAACTATAAGTAACACAAATATTTTATTTGCGATCTTAGCATGTTTAAAAAAGCGACCATGTTTTGTACGTTTAAATAAATGCATTTCACACATCTATTCCACACATCTGGTACTTTAATTCATTGGTTTTTACAATACAGGGTCTTTCTAAATGACCAGTCTTGAAGAAATGTAAAGCTAAAATTGTACTGACAGCTTATAGCTTGTAGTATTTTAGTGTCTCTAACTTGAAGTAAAATTTTCTTTAGTCATGTTAATGTATCCATTACAGATTTTGCTGAATATTTCAGTTTTTATGTCGTTCATTAGGTTGAAATGTTTTCCTTAGTT
Source organism: Scleropages formosus (assembly GCF_900964775.1). Lineage (NCBI taxonomy): Eukaryota > Metazoa > Chordata > Actinopteri > Osteoglossiformes > Osteoglossidae > Scleropages > Scleropages formosus. The sequence continues at coordinate 33,609,758 of NC_041809.1, read as the reverse complement.
ACTGATCGGAAGTAGGATAAGGGTATTTGACATTTGAAGCAGCATCTTTGCTCATTAGTGTAAACAAAAAATGTTTGGTTTTGTGATATTAAAATGAATCCAAATTTGATGCTGCATATGTAGGTTTTATTTGTGCTTTCTCCGTTTCTCTGTGTCCCTTTGGTACAGTTGGAGAATAGCAACTGAGGGGCTCCTGAGAAACATGCAAGTCTGAACTCAGTGTAATACAGGCAGAAATGCATTTGTATAAACCGGGGGACATATTGTAGTAACTGGTGACATTTATTGTGTGATCACTGTATATGTTAAAAGTAGCTAGTGGTCATTCCATATATTTAAATTACTTGACTTGAGAGATTTTTACATAATCTAAAACAGAAAAGGTGTGCTCACAGGTGTGTGCTGTCTTGTCTTTGGACATTAGCAGTACTAATATGAGCATCTGCAGCAATATCTTTTGTATCATGTTAACATCTTTTTTAATTTCAGTTTTTATCTTGGTATTGCTGAGATGCAGGTAAAGTGAAAAGCCTCTAAGTTAAGAGTGGTAAGATAAAATCAACTGGTTACACAGAGAAGAAACTTGTGGTGGTAATTTAAACAGGATGTAGATTAACTTCAACATAAATCTTTCCTGCTCTGCTGCCTTTTCACAGTCATATTTAGCCAACCATATCAGAGTAGATATCGAAATGTTCTGTCATTTTTTTTTTTTTTAAGATAAGTGCATCCATGATGAAAACATTACGTTGTATGTTGTGCTTAATATTAATACATGCAGTCCCTCTTTAGATAACTTTATGCTTATTTTTGGCATATTGTAGTGCTATACATTGAATGGTTTGTGCACTGTTGATTTCGTCCCTTTCAGGTTTTTCAGGGTTCAGATGAGAAATTGCAGGAAATGTACCAAAACCATCAGAGAACTGTACGGGAGAAAGAGCGGCGCCTAGCAGAGTGTCAGCGTGACATAGAACGTGCCAACCGAGAGTGCCAAAGGCTGAATCGCCTCAAATCTGAGCTGCTGGTGGAACAGGGTGTGTCCATTAATCACCTCACACATTTTATGCATCTTTTGGTAACACGGTCAACTTTTAGTCATGGCATTAAAATGCTGAAGTAGTGTTTTTTTATTTTATTTTTTTTTGCTTGATCTTAATTTATCTAACACCATAGGTCGTCTCCAGCTGCAAGCAGACCGCCATGCCCAGAATATGAAAAACCGTGACTCGCAAGTGAAGGCACTGGCTATGTCTCTTGAGATGGATGGTTATGAGAGGACACCATTCAGTGAGAGGCAACTGCAAAGTTTCCACCGGCAGGTGAAAGAGAGGCAGGACAAGGAGACGGAGGCACTCAGCCAGGTCTTGGTGAGGATGACTTTCTGGCATTAGACAATATACGAGCCAGTGTGTGGTAGATAAGTCAGTTTAAAAATTTTCTCCAGAATTTTCACCGAAACGTAACACTTGATATCAACGAACACCTATAAATGTCATGTATAATGGGAATATTTTGACGCACAACATTTTACTCCCAGAAAGATTTGCAAGAGAAGGAAACAATGAAACAACAAAGCATTGACGAAATTCGAGACAAGAAGACGGGACTGGAGCGGACTATTGAGTTGAAAATGGATCTGCAGACCAAGAAGCAACAGGAGCTGAAGAATGTGAAGGAGGAATTGCAGAAGCTAGAAGGATCTTCCTCACGCCTGCAGGAGCTTGAGTTGGAGCTGGTCAAAGCGGTGAGAAGGTTCTCCAGCTTTCCTTTTCATCCTTAACTTCTTTTTCATTCAGAGTAACAAGATCTGTCTCTGTGTGCCAAAGGAGCGAGAGCTGGAGAATGCTCTTCAGGCCTCTAATGTAGAGGAGCTGAAGGGAGAAGTCCAAGAACTCCAGAGAGAGAAGGCTGAGCTGGACAAAGTGCAGCGCAAGCTGGACCAGGAAATGGAGACACTCAACGCTCACACGATGACTCGGACACAGATGGAAATGCTGAAGAAGGACAAGGTAGATAAAACTGGTGGGCCTGTCTGTTAAAGTGTAAGTACTTTGGTGAATTGTGAAATTTAAAATTTTACTTCACTAGGCAGAAAAAGATGAACAAGTGAGGAAAATCAAGTCCAGGCACAACGAGGACCTTGTCTCTTTGCTTGGCTACTTTCCCAACAAAAGACAGCTGGAGGACTGGATCCATACTAAAAATAAAGAGATCCAATCCACCAGGGAAAAGCTTTTCAAACTTAAGTGAGTACTGCTGATGTCTCAGGAAAGTGTACAAATGAATGATTGGCAAAACTTAATGTTCTTTTACAATTTCTTTTTCTCTGCAAGGCTTTGCAGCTGAATTGCATGCTTGTCTTCTTTTTCAACTTTCTGTTTTACTTACTTCTGAGAATTACTGTCTATTGTAATGTGTGTTTTACAGCAAGGATCTGGCCTCCAGTGAGCAGAACAAGACCCATTGCAGCATGCTGATCAGACAGAAGGAGCAACAGGTAGCCAACTATGAGGAGCAGCTTTTCAATGTGTGTGGCAGCCAGGACTTTCAGAGTGACCTCACCAAGCTGCAGGACGACCTGGAGAAATGCTCAAAGCAGAGAGGTAACATCCAAACTGGCAGAGACAGGTTGGCATGGGCAAAGGAAAATAAGACATTACATAACCCATGTTTGTAGCCCAGAAGCTGCTAGTCACAATGATGTCACCAAATAATGAGCCCTAAAGCAAAAGGTTAAGTTCTAAAAAGTTGAGAAGGCAATAGGAGGAAACCAGAGCACTCAGAGGAAAATCAGAGCAATCCTACTTGAATAAGCAAAAGTGCAAAGACTGAACTAGGAACCGTGAGGTACCTGTTACACCATCCTGCTGCCCAAAGAAAGAAAATAAAGAGTGAAAAAAATAACAGTAGCATAAATGATAGGTGATATGAAACACCATAAATGTGTTATGCATAAACTTGCAATTAAAGGGATCCACAGCAGTTCTGATATTTTCTCTGTGATAAAAAAGTACGACAGGAATGCTGCATGTCTGGTGGAAAAATTGATGAAACTTTTGTGGCTCAGGAACACATTTTTCTCATTTAAATTAAAGGTAATTAAGAGTTTTTATTTTATGACAATTCACATAATGTGGATTTTCAGGAATGAATTTTCCTCATGTGAAGGGAAATCTGCACTTTCAATCTGAGCAATTAACATAAAAATGAGTTGCTTAAACTTGAATCGAACCTCAGTTTAAAGTAGCTTATGTCTTTTGACACCTTCCCTGCATTCAGCTATGCTAGCGGGTGCCACGGCTGTATACACTCAGTTCATCAGCCAGCTGACAGAGGAAGGTGAGCCCTGCTGCCCCGTGTGTCAGCGCACCTTCCCGTCAGAATCTGAGCTCCAGGATGTCATCAACGACATGCAGTCCAAGCTCCGGCTAGTTCCTGATAAGCTCAAGAACACAGAGCTGGAGCTGAAGAGGAAGGAGAGGAAGCGCGATGAGATGATGGCACTTAAACCCATACGGTGAGACGACACTTGGGTCAGGATTTCACTGCTCACCTGCTTTCAGGGTCGCGGTTTCTTTATAAACGACACATGCCCTTTTTATACAAATACACAGTTTACAAGAACTTTTTTTTGCTGTGTGCTCAATTGCGGTTTCTGCCTTTGTGTTGATTTCCAATCTGCCTACACTTGCAGTGAAATTAAGGGGGGGGGAATTGCATTTTAGTGCATTACCCTTCTTTCCCACTGTGTTTTATGGAACTTGGTTTTCAGCCTTGACCTTAGCTAAGTTAATACAGCGTTAACTTGTGAAGTCATGCTGTGTTGAGGTCTGTAGTGATTTCATGTTGTGTGACAGTTCTAAATCCCCTGAGTAATGTTTTGCTATTAATAAACATAAATGACTATTTAGTACTTAACAGTTCTCTATACTGCACTGTCATGGTGTCATGTTTTAATAGGTACTGCCATAATTTCTCCTATAGCTCCTATGGCTTCACCTGATGCACTCTGACTTTTCACAACAGGTTAGCATGGGAGTAGCTGTGTAACATGTCCTGATGTGTTTTATTTGTTAAAGGCAATCTTTATCTGAGTTTCAAGAGCGTGAATTACCGGAACTGCGGAACAAGCTGCAGGGCATCAACCGTGAGATTGAGCGGCTGAAGAATGATGTGGAGGAGCAGGAGACCCTGTTGTCCACGCTGATATCTGAGGAGGAGACAGCCAAAGCCTGTCTGCAGGACATATCCCTGATGGACAGGTACCAGGTCAGTCCACTTTTTAAAACTGATGGTAATCCAAACAGTGTTGAAACAGTATTAACATTAAATTACTATTAAACTGCAGAAATATATACATGTAGCGTAAGTCTGTATGTATGTGTGTAAATATGTTTGTATATATGTATATGGAGGCTGATGGTGTCACTTTAGTTATACCAAGGGGAAGGACCGCTTATCATATTTGTTCTTTTAATGTCCAGTTGGACCTGAAGGAGGTGGAGCGTAAGATTGCCCAGCATGCTGCGAAACTGCAGGGAGTGGACCTGAGCCGCACAGTCCAGCAGGTCAGGCAGGAGAAGCAAGAGACCCAGCACCGCATAGACACAAGTACGTCCATAAAACCTTCTCCTTGTTTCTGTGCCAAACACTTCACTGTGAAGTGATATTTTCAGTATCCTGCATACTTTTGGCCGACACTGTATGCAACAGTTTGCCGACTCTTTTCGTTGGTGGCAAAGTTCTTTGAAACTGTTCCTCTCTTTATCACGTGAAGCATCCAGCAAAATAGAGCTGAAGCGGAAGCTGATTCAAGACCAGCAGGACCAGATCCAAGCTCTGAAAAGTAACGTGAATGAGACAAGGGCGGAGAAGCTGCTCATCTCCAGCAATATGCAGCAGCAGCAGCAGTTGGAGAGCCAGTGTGTGGAGTTCTCCACAGAGATCCAGTCCCTGTACAGAGACATCAGGGTAACACTGTAGACTTTAGAGAGACTTTTCACTCAGCTCTCCTAATAGCGTTTGTATTCTGTTTGTAGCATAAATTTATTAAAATGTAATTTCTTACCTTTAGAACTTTTAAGACTGCAGAAAGTCCATAGAGGGGGGGCGTGGTGGCGCAGCGGGTTTGACCGGGTCCTGCTCTCCAGTGGGTCTGGGGTTCGAGTCCCGCTTGGGGTGCCTTGTGACGGACTGTCGTCCCGTCCTGGGTATGTCCCCTCCTCCTCCAGCCTTGCGCCCTGTGTTGCCGGGTTAGGCTCCGACTCGCCACGACCCTGCTTAGGACAAGCACTTTCAGACAGTGTGTGTCCTTTTTTTTTTGTGACGCAGTGGATAGCAGCAGTGCCTCACCACTCCTGAGGTATGGGTTTGGATAGTCTGTATGGCACCTCAGTGTTTTCCCTTTGTTTGTGTGGACTTTCTCTGAGTACTCCAGTTTCCTTCCATAGTCCAAACATGTGAACTGATGACTCTAAATTGCCTTCAAATTGTATTAGGAACAATGCGGGGTCATCGTGCGATGGTCTTGGGGTTTATCCATTGTGCACCCTGTCTAGCCTAAGCACCTTGTGCTTCCAAGATGAGATCGGAACCACCCTGGTGAATGAGTAATGTTGTAAAGTTGATATGAATGTCACTGTTTGTGTTTCCTTTCAGGAAGCTAAAGAGCAGGTGTACCCTCTGTCTGCCATGCTGGAAAAGCTGCAGCAGGAGAAACAGGAGCTCATAGATCGCAGGAAGCAGAAGCAGGAGGAGGGGCAAGAGAAAGTATGTTAATACGAGTCAAAAGGGTAACCTGAGATGGCAGAATTCATTTGAATTATCATGCACTTAAGATGTAAAATTTTCTAGTGGAACAAAGTTATACAGTTTTTTCAGTCACGTATTTGTACAGGGAGCTTCTAGTGGGGATCACAGCAATAAAATGCATTTCCCTGCCAAATGTGTAATCAAGAATAATCAACCGAAGTTTCATAACTATCAAAAACAGAATTCAGGTTGTGGTTTAGGAAGAATATAGAGGGGGACAAAACAAGCTTTTTGTTGAACACCTTGGAATAGTTGAAAGAACACTGTTCCAGGAAGCTTGTACCTTATCACATTCCCAAAATAAATGTATCAGATACCTGGATCAACCAGATTAATTCTCCAAAATGAAATCGGTTAGGAGGTCCATGCAGTGAGATCCAAAAGCCAGAGTGGAGCCAGAACTTAAGCAGCCGTCTTTCTTCTTCAGGCCATCTAAGGTCCTTTTTGGAACATTTTCTTGACATGTGAAGAGACCAACTTTTAGTTTGCTGTTGTTTCCTCTCCCAGATAAATGCTGTCAAGGACAGGCTGAGAAACATCACCCTCTTTGAGAAAGAGATTGAGAAGTACATCACAGAGGGCAAGGACGAGTACAAGGAGGTAAAACCTGTCATTTACCTACTTTGTGCTGTGTACAGCATCTCTGGGGTGATTGCTGAGACGAACTCATTGCGTTCCAGCAAAAAGAGGCTGAACTGCAAGAGACCAGCACCCAGCTGCATGAGGCAGAGAAGCAGCGTGAGAAGATCCATAAAGACATGGGGGACATCAGGCAGGACATTGACACGCAGAAGGTAAGAATTCAATGTGTCCTTTGTTTTCAGAATAGATTTTTAATGTTTCATGATTGAGAAATCTCTGCTAGTAATAAAACAGCAATAGAAAATTAGTCAGGCAACAGTGTGTTCACCTGAGGAACCAGGTTATATGCGGTGTACTGCGGTAGGTCCAAGAGCGCTGGCTTCAGGACAACCTGACACTGAGAAAGCGTATGGAGGAGCTGCAGGAGGTGTCCGAGAAGCGCAAGGCCTTAATGAAGGAGATGGGGGATATGCAGGTTCTGCAGCTCCGAAAGTGAGTGTGGTGTGATCATGAACATGGAAATCCTTAATACGAAATGCTTTTTCTGTATTCTGCAAACTCCTGAACGGTACATTGATATGCAGTAATATATCTTGTACAATATGTCATAACTATGTGATAGGGGAATTTGTACAGTTTCCTCATTCATGCATAAAGGGTGTGGTAATATTTTGAATATTTTACGAATATTTTCCTCCTCAATGCAGTGAGCGCAGGGAGGTCGAACGGAAGGTAGAGGACCTCAAGAAGAATCGCAGCGTAGCTTTGGGAAGGCAGAAGGGCTTCGAGGAGGAGATCATGCGCTTCCGTAAGGAACTGCGGGAGGAGCAGTACTGCCAGGCCGAGGAGCGCTTCAGAGACAAGATGATCGTCATGCGCACTACAGAGCTGGCCAACAAGGACCTGGACATCTATTATAAGGCTCTTGACCAGTAAGGTTTTTCATTGGATTTTTTGAGGGAAAGTTTCTGTGTTTACATGCCATTAAAACGGAGGTCTTGGGGGTGTTGCTCTTCTTTGCATTTTGCCAGTATTCAGATTATACAGAATTATTTTCATTTTTCCACAGAACCATAATGAAGTTTCATAGCATGAAGATGGAGGAGATTAATAAAATCATCCGAGATCTGTGGCGTAGCACATATCGTGGACAAGGTGTGCAGCCTGCTTAATGATAAAATGCTTTATAGTAAGAATAAATGAAACAAAGTAAATCACAGCACGCCGTTGTAACACACAAATAGGTACAGCATCGGTCAAATGTGTAACAAGTTTCTAACAAAAGTACTAAAACTTGTGACTGGCCTTAGACTGTACCACACTTGTAACTGTACGAAAAAAGTTGCGTTAACATTTTCGTAAAAGTTTGAATTATGCAAATGTACTAAAGTAAGAAAATTGTACTAAAAATGTGCTGTTTTCTCGTTCATGATGTTATGGCAGCCTGCTGCGATTATGAGTATAAGCCTTTCCATTTCTCCCTTCCACCTTATCAGACATCGAATACGTGGAGATCCGCTCTGACGTGGATGAGAACGCCTCAGCGGGCGTGAAGAGGAGAACCTATAACTACCGCGTCGTGATGGTGAAAGGTGACACAGCACTGGACATGAGGGGACGCTGCAGTGCTGGACAAAAGGTAATTGGAAGATATAGCGTTTAGACGCCTGCAATGTTTCCTAATCAATCAGCTCGCAAATAAAGGGTAGAGTACACTTACCCCGATTTCCAGTCATAATACGTTCCTGAAAATTGACCAAATATCAAAAAACCAGATAATGAAATTGCTTATTCTATTAATACGGGGAATATTTCAGACTGGATATGTGGAAAAACCAGATATTGGGAGATCTAATGAGTTTATCTTGATTCTGAGCTGTTTCTGATTTTTAATTTTTGCCCCCAGGTTCTAGCATCGCTCATCATCCGCCTCGCCTTGGCTGAGGCGTTCTGTCTGAACTGCGGCATCCTGGCTCTGGATGAGCCCACCACCAATCTGGACCGAGAAAACATTGAGTCCCTGGCCCATGCCCTAGTGGAGTAAGTACTCTTTACAAGTTGTAAAAAATAACAAATGTTGGAAATAAATATGCAATTGAGTTGTTACCAGCATACACCATGTCTGCTTGTACACTTCTGCAGCCCTAACTAACAAGTGTAGTATTTGCCAGTGGTTTAAAATAATTTCCACTTCCTTTGTGTACTGAAATTCCGTCTCCCCCCCACAGGATTATCAAAAGCCGCTCCCGACAACGCAACTTCCAGCTACTCATCATAACCCACGATGAAGACTTTGTGGAGCTCCTTGGTCGCTCTAACTATGTGGAGCACTTCTACAGGATCAGGAAGAACATCGATCAGTGCTCAGAGATTTCAAAGTGCAGCGTGTCCTCTTTGACTTCCCATCTGAACTAACTTCGCAGACTTACCCTTCAGCCGTGTTGCTTCCTTCAAACCTTACAACCTCACTTTGTTGCCAAGCTGAGCTGGAACCACAAGTTGTTGCCGGAAGTAATTGAGGCAGTCTGTCATGTTTGTGTATGCAGTTGTGGGTGTTTTCACAGGGTTGGGTTAATATTTTGTTTGAAATAAGCACTACAGTAATTATTTTCACTGTGTTAATGGTTTGATTCTTACAGGAAAGGGGAAAACTTGCCAGGTTTTGTGTATTTTTGCTGAATACGTGTCACTAATTTGTCTTCAATAATGTACATATTGCATTGCTTTTGGTACAGAAGGTGTATAAGTGACAACTGTAAGGATATGGGTCAAGAAAACTGGTTTATCATGCAAGCGAACCAATGTAGCTTTAAAATATTAAATGTTCACAGTATTCCTATTCTGTAGCAAAGGGTTTTGTTTGGAGTTTTTTGGTACAGTACTTGGCAACTCTACTGAAAGAGGACAGCTTGAAGACAAGTACACATTTAAGGGGAGCTGTCCAGTGCTGAATCCAGATGAGTTGGACAGCACTAAAGCAAGGGGTAGGGCACCTGGCCTATTTGAACCTGTGCCATAGTTTGATGGAGACATGGGCTAAAAATTTTTTTTTTCCCCCCCAAGACTAACTCCACTGTGCAGAACAGATGGTGTTTGTGTACATAAGTATGTCACGCTAACAGCTGCAAATCCTTATGACCAGCTCCATGTTTGACACCCATTTAATCTTTCAAAAAAATCAGTATCTTTTTGAATTTTAAAATATGTACTATAATACAAGAGGTGTGATAAAACTGAGGTAAACAATACAATCACTGGGTTAGTGGCAATTCAGCAACACAAATGAACAATATTCAGTGTCATCTAAGGACAGATTTGTCCATAATCAGTTGGTCATAGGGAGTCTACATCAAGCTTTTCAGTGTGTGATGTAGAAATTTATTAGTTAATGGACATGCAAGAACCAAAGCATTTGTAAACAATACTGACAAGCGTTACTACATACAAACCACAAAGAATTTAGTGTTGGCAGGTGTATTATCGAAGGAGCAATACTACAGCAGGAAATGTCAAGCTGTACAAAAAAAAATTCAGCTAACTGCACATTGTCAGAGTAATTGGTTATTTGTCAAGTGATGTTTTAAAAAAGCAAAACTGAAGGTACTCTTTAATCACAGGTACAGTTACTTGTTCATTTTGCTAACACCTTTTTCCAAAGTTACTTACAATGATAATTTTGTACACTAAGCTACTTACAATGATTTACTCAGCAGGGTAGTCTTAACTGGAGCAATTCAGGGTAAGTACCTTGGTCAAGGGTACTACCGCAGGAGGTGGGTAAAGTCCTGGTCTGGATTGCAAGGGATGACTCCATCCACTATGTTACCTACCTCCCCATTACAGTAGACTAAAATTAATATTTACCCTACAGTCTTTCATAATTATATTTCCTAAATTACTGTTGTGTAGTTTAATGCCGTAATATTTTGTGACAAATGCCCTCCATATTGTTCACTTCCACGTAAACCAATAATTTAAGACTTAAGCATATTTTCAACACTGATCACTTCCATTTTTGCAGTCTATTGTAGTATCATAACATTCTACAAGGTGCACGTTTAATATATTAAAAAAAAAAAAAAAAAAACTTCAGTAGCGCACAGGCATTCTCAGTAGTGTTGGCGACTCACTGCAGCAGGGACTCTATGGCAGTCTCTGGTCTGGAAGACCGTTTCCTGGAACGAGAACATCATGTACTTCATATATACTTGTACATTTACATTTTAATTTTATATTTTTTAATAGCAATATAAAAGTCAAAAGTCTGTTACATGTCAAAAAGAAATACTAGTTAATACTAGTAACATACTAGTTAATGTAATAATTCAACTAGAGTACTGCAGAAGCCAAAATTACTATTTTAAAGACTGCAAATAGGTCACTATCTAGATGTTTCAATGAAGAGACTTTTCTGCACATTTACACACAGTGACGCTACCTCCTCCCAGATTTAAGCTTCGACCTTCCACTCTTTGAGGTCCTGGGCCTTTCCAGCTTCATCAAGGACTGCCTCATGCTTTCCTCTGTATAGACCAGGTACACATGGGAAAGGTCCACTTCGAATGGCTGCAGGGCAAAATATCTCAGAATAGTTTCCAGGAATTCTAAGAGCCAATATCAAAACTGTTAGGTTCACAAGTGACATTTTTGGGAGGGTCAAGGCTCCCTGACCTCCACCAACAGTTTGAAGTGGAATATGCACTGGAGTGTCTTCAATAAGGTCACCATGGGATGTTGCTCTTAATGACTCAAAATTTGATAGGACAACAAAGCAAGCAAGTATTTTACATCACAATTATTTGCCAGGTGAAACTTGTCCTGTAGTTTCATAAGGAGTGTAACCTTCCTGAAAACTGAAGTATTAGCTGTGTCATTTCCACTGCCTTTTAACATAAAAAATTCACTTCTTTAGTTGTTGCTGTCAGTAGAACTTACATCTTTTTCTTTCTTGTCAGGAACGGGGGTTTGCTTCCTCATGTTATTCCCAGTGTACGCGACACATTTCTGCAGACAAGAACAACAACACTCAGAAAAACAAGATATGTCAAAGTATTCTCAATGAGTGTTGCTTTTATTAAATATAAACAACTGTATTTTGTTAATATTCTACTAACCAGCTGCCATTCACCAATGTCCTCATTCCAGTGCACATAATTCTCTATCATATCCTGTAAGGGGAAAAAGATGGTCAAGTCCAAAGCAGTTTAGACATACAGTGATACAGCCTCTTTCCTTCTTTAGAACCATACTGAAATGCACTTGCTGGTCTTTAGAATGAAGTTTTTTTATAATAAATAAAACAAGAATAAAGTAAATTTTCAGAAACACATTTTCTGGTTTATTTTTAAATATATTTTTCCCCACAGGTCTGTTTTCTAACATTTGTCTGTAGCAGAGCAAATGCACCCAGTCAATAGCCCGACAGAACAGGACACTGAGACCACCTTGAATCATATTTATTCATCTAGCAGACAGTTTTTCTCCAAAGGAAAGACCAATGACTATTAGAACTAGTACTTCACTGATTGCCTTGTTCAAAGCAACTTACAATGTTAAATTCACCTCTCTACACACATACTCAGTCAGTTCAACCCTAACCCAATGCAACCCTTAAGTCACCAGTTCATGGGAAAACTCTGGACTGCTGGCAAAAACTCACACGAACACGGAGAACATTCAGACTCTACAGCACACTGATCACAACCCAGCTGAATGTCATGTTTACAACCTTGTCTGGAGCTTCTGAGTGTTGGCAATTAATAAGATGAATATTGCAAATGCTTACAGGAAAAAAATCAATCAATCAATCAGCAACTGGCACTAAATGGGGGTGGAGACAAACTTTGATTTTCAGTCGTTTTAATGTTATTGTTGCTTGAAGTTAGATTAGAACAAAAAACTTTTACAGAACCTGATTTGCAATCAAATCGAATTGTTATGAAGTGTTATTTTGACTTTGTAGTAAATGTGATTTTGGAACTATGCTTAAAAATTACTACAGGTCACAACTGTGTTCATAAACTCTGGGGATGGTATAGATGCACTCAAGAAATCAATGGTTTTGCAGGTTTATCATGTGCAAGATTAACCATCAATTCCCTTTCGATGGGGCTGTGCTCACTTGGTACTCTTGTGGGATGAAGTTGTCAATGATGAGCATTTGCAGGCGCAGTTCACGGCTCAGCTGCCGAATGTTCTCCAGGAGCCCCTCTATCTCCCGGTGATGCTCCTGCTGCAGGTCCGCCATCTGTAAGGACAGACGGGCAAATCCCACCACTGTCAATGTATGGGGGAGCACGTACCCATCACGTTGCTCATGCTAACTGAGCCTAGAACTTAAAGAGCTGTTGGATCTCAAACTACTAACTTCTACTTCCTTTCCTTAGTAGTTGATTTTTTAAGACCCAGATACCTGTTAACTTCTATGTTTTATACCTCAGATTTAGCTGCCATCAACATGGTCCACACTTTCTTCAGCTTCTTGGTCTTTCCCTGAGCTTCTTCTTGCAAACTGGTGTACTTCTCCTCAATATCTAGACGTTCTTGCTGCATTTAGAAAGTGGGGGGGGGGATGTGTCAACACTTTAAAAAGCAGTAAACATATGTCAGGAAGACATATGTCAAAGAATTCCTTCTCCAAGACCAGCTTCTCCCTTACTTCCTTCTCCTCCAGCTCTCTGCGCAGTTGCTCAGCTCGTTTTCGGCGCTCCTCCAGCTCTTTGTTGGACTCCTCCAGCAGCCTTTCCTGCTCCTCAGCCTTTGCCAAGAGGTCCACACCTCCCACAATCACTTTCTTCTCCAAAGCAGACAGCTTCTCCAGTAACATCTGGTGTTCCTGCCTAAAGACAATCGTGGACAAAAAGATAGTCTAATCTAATAACTGACCATTATGCTGTAAAAGAACTTAAAAGATTTATTAGTAAGGATCTGACTGATGCACAAATGGTCAGCAGGGCTTACTGGGCTTTTAACAGATCTTTCTCCCTTTTCTCCAGTTCTGCACGAGCTTTGTTCCTCTCTTCTTCCTCCATGTCCAACTTGGCCTCCAAAGCCTTTCTCTCTTCTTCAATTTTTGCCTGCATTTCCACCATTTTATCAGGTGACACCTTCTTCTTACCTAAAATAAACACCACATTTGTACTCTACAATGCACACACACTTTAAAAGGGTTTCATAAGTCAGAATATTTTCTTAACATTACAAACCCACTGGACCAATACTCTTCTCCTGGCAGAGCTATGTATATACTGTTTTTTGTGGTTTCTGTTTGAACAGAGTCTGGAAATATGTGCCCATAACTGAGCTGTTCAAATAACTACTAAACCGATTCTAGTTGAGGGACTTGTGAATATGCTAAAATCTCAAGATGCATGAAAATGCAGAATTCCATTTTTAATGAGAAATGAGTCAATGAATTCCATTATTCTAAAATCTGATCAATCATACAAAATATATTCATACTCCTCTGCTTCACTTGAGGAAAAATAAACTTTACTGTGGAATTAAATAATCTGCAATAATTCCTAAACCAACAGGTATGCCTCAAGACACATGCAATTTAAAATTACTTAAAAAATATAGATATTATGCCTGGTCCCTGATCATAGGATATCAACTGCATGAGTTATTCAGTCAACAGCTCAGTCAAGACTAATGAACCGCAAACTCGATCCAAACAGAAACCATAAGACACCTCCCACCAGGACCATTACTCATACTGCAGTGTAATTACATACTACAATACTGCAAAAGTAAATCCCCCCCCCATATGCCACATTAACGCAGGCAGTGCAACTGTATAGTGTCCATTTGTAAAACAGAAATACAAAACAGGATTTTTCAAAAATTAGAGCAAAATATCTAACAATATATTTACACGATTAAACTGTCAAGCAATACAACATAAAAACTGTGCATTGTAAGGTTGTTGGGCTTGAAATGATGACAAAGCCACAAGAAAATTTACAGAAATTTTCAAAGAAAACAAGAACCCATGCAGACCTGCCCTTATAATAATATCTGCCTTCTTTGTATTTTACGAAGCATGTAACAAGCGCATACCGGATTTAACATGAGCCTTAAAAACACAAGGAATAAAAATAATGGAGACATGGAAAAATTAAAATGCTGGTCAATAGACATGACATTAAAAAGTATTATTTCTCATTTTCATTTGTTCTATAAAACTGCACATTTCAGAAGCCTATCCTTACTGTAGGAGAAAGCAGTGTGTCACTACATCCAACCAACCTGTTAGGCCTTGAATTAAGAAGTGTTTAGGAAATCAGTAGCAGCATTTTGCATCAAGGAGAAAGGAAAAAAGACAACAGTACATATTATTATTATTATTTTTTTTTTTTTTTTTTTTACCTGGGGTCCAAGACTTTTTTCAAAAAATACATGATTTCATGTGACACTAAAGAATCGGGACTGACACAAAATGAGGCAACACCACAGTGGAAGATGGAGGTGAGGTGACAACGCAAAACGAAAACGTCAGTAGGTGCCAAGGTGCTGAAAGAAGTACAGTTTTCCCATCATCAACCATAGAGAATGTAGGAAATGCACAGATTACGTGCGGTGCCCACAATGTGCCCGAATTATTGCAGGAAGTCCCACTTAGCTAAATGGTGAAATGGGAATGAAAACATGATCAAACTTAAGATTTGAGCTAATTTACTTCTTTAACAGAGTGCCCTCTTTACAGCTGAAAATCATTTCTTTCATAAAAATGAACATTGCCCTGAAACAAGATCTCAGAAAGCAGTAGGTGATAAACCCAACACCGTGACACACGTAATGTCACACCAGCGATTATATTTCAAATTTAAAAGTCTCTTTAATTACTATACTTTGAATGTTTTAAGATATTCATTTCTTCATACAACTAATCTGACATGTAGGCCGAATAATTGATTCAGTGTTTAATAATACACTCATCCCTTATATAACGGGGTCCTCTACAAAAATCCAATGCAGTGACTTATGAAAATATATACTTTTTAATATAATGGGCTTATTATTCAACACAATGGCATTTTTGTTACGTGGTCATTTTACTTCTACAATAAGAATTTTTTCTGTACTTTTTATTTGATGTTTTGGGATGAAGGTAACATTTGAGAAACATTTTTTTCCTCCACCCCTCAGGAGGTCAAGAATGCTTTTCTGGATAAACCTATATATCACATCCTAAAAATGATGAGCATTAAGGTACAAGTGGGGTTCGAAAGGTGGTGGTGGGACTCCTCTTTTAACATCGGCAATGGATGGAGATCAACATTCCTTCACCATGATCATACTTCTCCCATAATAAAACCAGCTGCTGTATTATACTTCCTACTTTCTGTAACATTAACAACCTCAACCACATTAAAACTGAAACTGATCGAGTAGATTCAATGCTATTATTAATTCATCTACCCAATACTCTTCTCCAAAGCAGCTTACAATAATAAGATACTTACAATATTTATGTATTTATACACCACAGTCATTTTTACAGTTCAGGGTAAGTATCTTTCTTACAGGCCACAGCAGGATTCAAATCCTGGTCCTTTCAGCACAAGATTCTAACTGCTGTTTCCTGCTGCCCCTCAGTAGTAACTTCCATAAACTATAAAACAGGTAACAATCAACTCAATTAATTAAATCATAGCATTTACAAAACAAATACCCCTACATTATTAAAGGTAAAGCTGAAATTTCACAATCGAACCAACACCACCTAGCATGAAACACGCTATTAATACTACACAGCATGACTCTATCCATGGCACACCCTCCCAGCACCTTATGCTTCCAGGCTAGGCTCCAGACCTCTGTGACATGGCACTGGACAAGTGATTATCGATAATATATGAATGAATGAAAATGTATTATATTGGATATCATGCTCAGGTATTAAAATACCTTTTATACATTTAGGGATGACTTTTTTTATGCAGGAACCAATTTTGTGGTTGAATTAACCCCGTTATGTAAAGGACAAGTGTATTCAATTTTTAAGAATTTTTTGTAACATGGAATACAATCTCTGACTTGGTTCATCGAACACAAAACATGAGCTCACACACGTTAAAACACACAGTGGTGAGTGGGAGGAGCATGCAAGTGGAAAGGGATGAGCAAGGAGATAGAAAACTCATGCATCCAGCGAATCATTGTGCGCTTGCTTTAACGGTTAAAAACAAGACCAAACGTAAGAGGGGAGCCTTCATCCGAAGGGAGGGGGGAGGGGGAAACGAACGGCCAAAGCAGCAGGGGGCAGGGGGACCGTTACAGAAATAGGCATCAGAAGAGGGGTTGGCTGACCGGGCGCTGCTCCCACTCACTAGTCTGAGATTTCCCCAAAGATCTCTGAATAACAGAACAGGTGGAGTCTGAGCTACAGCTGCTGTTGCTGCCTGCAAGAGAGAGAGACAAGCGCCGCTGCGGCTAGCCGAGGACAGCGGAGGGAAGGACATAACGGGAGGCGGTAAAGAGCGCAGATTTAGGAGTCATCGCAGAATCATAGAGCCTCAACCCGGGAAAACATGGTCTTTATATACATTTCCCAATGCATCACGTCAGTTGGGCTCCTGTCACTTCTCGTGGACCGCTTCCTTGTCGTCAGAGTCAAAAAGACAACCATGAGTGTTCATAAAGTCTTCCTCTTCGCAGAGAAGCCTGTTACTCAGGCAGGCAAGGCTATTAGCACCAGAAAAGCACACTTTTGCACCTGAACACAATTTTCGGTACATTACCAGTCAAGGAAGCAAAGCAGACACCGTATGTTTGGATTGTATGATACCTTTTGTGTCTGAAAAGCTAATACCCTCAAGGGCAATGCAAAGATTCACTTTTTCATGACATAATCGAGAAAAAGAGCAGGTAGATATTTAAGGTAACCCAAAATACCTGTGGCAGTAGATTTCAAACTACAATAAAATAAAATTATGGAAGCACCATACATAGAATGTCAGAAAATCTCATCCAATATTAAATATTAAAGTCACTGCATTACAATCCAGACTGGTATCAATGTAAAATACAGCATCAGTCACAGCAGATCTATACCAAGTTGCCATGGCAGTAATTGATTTTGGCCACTTAAAATGTATTTTTTTCTAAGAGAAAACCAACGGCTGTGCTTTGGTTAAAACTTTATTTTAATAATAACTTTAAAGAAACCTGTTTGCTCCGATTTATAGTATATTCCAGAAAGGATGCATTTCAAACCAAATTCACAGTTATGTATGAAAACACTTACCTGCCCAACAAGTCTCTTACAACACAAGAGCAAAGAATCCCTGGACAGTTATGGCCACGAGGCCCCATGCATCACCACTGGTTACACAAACACCTGTACGAGACACGGTGGAGGTGGCTGCCCAGAAGGAAGGTATACCTCTGCGTTTTCTGTGCTTCTCTCCTCCCTCTCCGCCGTCCACTTCGTCCTCATCCACCTCATCAGAACCGCTGCCTTCTGAACCTGAGATCTCTTCCCCTTAATAACAGATAGACACACAAGTATATAGGCATGATGTTCTAGAATCACACAAAAGAATCGGGGAAGAACAAAAAAACAGAAGATTCCTTTGTCATTGACTGATTTACTGACTTCAGTAGGTTGGCTTTCTCAGCGGAACACTGCTAGATGGTAAATAAACCCTAACACACACTTTTGTTAATGTGCTTGCTGCCATGACTGGGGATGCATGTCTGCAACAGTCCAAAGATCGAAATCACAAAAACACCAGAAAAAAAAACATGAGAGCAAATATTGCTTTAGGGAAAGAAGTTCATAAGTATCTTAATGTTAAAACAAAAATGCTAATTTAATGCACATATTCAATTTTTGGTCCTTTTACACATATTGGATAGTCACATATATACAGTAGGCATTTACATTTATTCATTTAACAGACGCTTTTATCCAAAAGTCGCACAAGTCACTGAAAACAAGTGTTTTCCACCAGCCGATAGACGTGATTCTCGAAGTAGTCGGTGACTAATGCCACCATTTAAACCGGTACACGTTACACAGGCAGGTGGATACAGAACTGCAAGAGTACAGTTTTTAAAACAGGTAACATTAACAGTAACGTTATGAGTAGCAGCGAATGCATTTGACAGGAAATAGTCATTTTGTCAGAAATGACGTGTAAATTTATAGAGTAGACAAGAGAGCCGGAGACGAGCCTGAAAGAGATTCACTTTAAGAACCTTCTTGAACGTGGAGAGGAATTCAGCAGTTCTGAGTGGGACAAGGCAATCCTTCCACAGCACATTTATCTGAAGAATACAGTTCAACAGTATCGGTGTGGAAACAAAGCTTATATTTGAAAAACATGTTTGCACTGTACATTTAAAAGTGATTTTATCACGACTTTGCTGTTCATTCTGTTCAAGGAACTTTCTGATTGACTTTTCAAATGTTCAGAAAAGTGACACATTTCTCTCATACGGTATCTTGATTTTACTAGAAAGCAGGAATATGTCAGCTTTGTGTTGTTCTAGGCAACACCTCCATTTGCTAAACCATCCTCTACATTTTTGAACAAGTGCTCACTTGGAACAAGTGCCTAAAAACATTTGTACCAGTAGACAGACCGTTGGATTCATGTCCTTGCCTGATAACTAACATCATATCACATCCTGAGCAGATATGTGCGCTTAGAGACTTCGGTGCAATAATCTTTAGCACAATCTTAAAATAAAAACTGCAACCCTCAAAACAAAAAGCCTCCTACACCCATTTCCTTTAGTTTCATGCAGCCATGTCATGACTGTAACTTCACACCTGTCAACTAAGGCCCACATACACAAGAAAATTTCCAGAATATATATATATATGCACAGTAGAAATATATATTCAAAAACTCCCATAAGTCCCAGAGGAAACCCCATGTAGGAATGCCAACAGCCCCCAACTCATCCCCACACCAGACTACACAAGAGCTCATTTACATGATGCAAAACATCAAGAAGAAATAACGACTGCTTTAGGGCAATCCAGAAATACAAGGATGAGAAAACCCGAAGCACCGGTCCTAAGATCATTAGTCCTGCCTTTCATACATTTAGAAGTAGTTACTATAACATGCGGGGGGTGCAGCGGGTTTGGCTGGGGCCTGCTCTGTGGTGGGTCTGGGGTTCGAGCCCTGCTTGGGGTGCCTTGCGGCGGACTAGCGTCCCGCCTGGGGTGCGTCCTCCCTCCCCCTCCAGCCTCGCGCCCCATGTTGCCTAGTTAGGCTCTGGTTCGCCACGATTCCGCTTATGATAAGCGGTTGTAGACATTGTGTGTGTGTACTATAATGTTAGAAAATACTCAAAATGTATCTGCAATCCACTTCTTGGGCGTCGGTGAAGTCAATTGTACTTAACTATGATGAGACTATAGAAACGCCCTTCATGAAAATACACATTACACAGTACAAACAACATACATTACCAATCAAAAACTGAGTCCAGCTGTTAGAAACTAGAATTTTTCATGAAGGACTCAATGAACAAGTTTGAGCAGCAAATTACCTTTGCAGAAATTCTCAGTGATGTTGGGTTAATTTGTCCCTTACAATTGTCCAGATGCTCACAGTTACAACTGATACTGTATTTACATTTACTCATTTATACAACACTTTTTCCCAAAGCAACTCTGTGTAAAGCTACCGTATTTCTCTTATTTCACGCTCCCGCTCTAATAGTAGCGCCCCCCACCCGATAAGCCAGGGCGCGGCTAATATTTTTCTGCCGATTATGTTGATTTTTAATATCCTTGTGCACGTATACGTAAAACTTTAGCTTCTTGAAAATTATCAATGATTAAACCTTAATTTAGAGAATGCAGTTTTCTTTTTAACAACTGCAACGGATTTCAAGCCGTCTGGCCAAAAAACCGATGCGGACGCCTACACCTAACGTTCGTCGCTGTCAACGTCGGCGACTCGAACCCCACATTGTCGTTCCTCAAACCAGTTTATCAGAGCAGTTACAATATCTTCATATCTGACGGGCCGACCAGCTCTCGACTTTCTCTTCTCAGATTTAGGTGCGTTTTGTAATCCTGTTCTGGCACCAATCTCGCACTCGCCGACGGTGAACACTGAAAGCTTTTGCGGCGAAATGTCTTCCTTTTTCTTCAGCACTGCAATAACCTTCAACTTAAAAGCAGCTGTGTACGACTTTTTGCTCACCATATTTAACGCGCGTTTACAAAATGACGTCACTCAGGCCGCATGGTTAACACGTGCTACATGCTAGGGAGAATTAGGCAAACTTCATAATTTGCACAATCAGGCCTGAAATAGACGCGCCCTGCCCGTACTTTGCGACAAGCCCGGGCGCGATAATTAGGAGAAATACAGTACATAAAATTATGTACCCATTGAAACATCTGAGTAATTTTTACTGAAGAAATTAGGGTATATACCTTGCTCAAAGGGACGAAAGCCGGAAATGGTATTCAAACCTGTGACCTTTGGGTCCAAAGATAGCAGCTGTAACTGCTAGGCTACCACCTGCCCCAATCAGAGTCATTCATATGTATGAATATTAATTAAAACCGATTTAAGTTTATTCAACTTAAAGAAAAAAACTGCCTCTGAGGAAAGCCCTCAAAGATAACAAGTACCTTCTTCCAGCTTCTTCCTGAGCTCTTCAATTTCTTTCTGAAACTGACGTAAGAGTGCATCTTTGGGGTCTTCATTAATTCTGGCTTTGTTCTTGATGTTTTTGGCTCGGTTGGCATAGCGCAAAGTGCTGATGGTCTCATCGTAGTTGTAGTCAGCTGGTCCAATGTTTGCACACTAACATAAGAAATGGCATTAATGGTATTATACAGTGTATGTTTGCTCACATGATACAATACACAATATACTGTTAATTCACATTAATTAATTTAGACACTTTTCGCCGAAGCAACTTCTAATGATTATATATTTTCAGCCCACACCTTTCCCAATGTGCGATACAATGATAGATACACTACCTACACTGGGCCACTCATCCATACACCAGTGGAACACACACACACCCACACCCACGCCGCAGGGCCAGTTAGAGTCACCGATTCACGTCTTTGGACTGTGGGAGGAAATCGGTGCAGACCCATGGAAACATGATGAGAACATGCAAACTCCACGTAGTCTGAGTGGGCGTCAAACCCACGTCCTCTAGCCCCGCCCAGGCACTGTGAGATAACGACGCTACTTGCTGTGCCAAGGTGATTTTAAAAACTTAACACACTTTAGTTTCGATGATTAATTCGTTAAAAAAATAAAAAGGATTTATTTTTTACTCTTTATAGCCAAAACTGCAGCCTAAAACAGCAGACTTCCTTGCTTTTCCAGATTTATCATTTTATCAAATATCGAAAATTCCATTTTATTTTCAAAAATGTACCAAGAGAGTTCAAGTTTAAAATAAATTAAAATAATATTCATATATAAATAACATGTATGACATAAAAGAGTGTTCTTTCTGTAACAGTACCATCATTGTTTTAGAGTTTCCTCCCAGAGAGTCCTGGAGCAGTCGAGTAAGTTTAGAGTTCCTGTACGGCACATGTGTGCTCTTGCCATCCACCAGTGCCGATATCACATTGCCCAGGGTGGAAAGAGACAGGTTGATCTTTGTGGCTTCCTTCAAACGTTGACCTGTAGCTCCGGTCTTTCCTTGCCTCTCTGACCCCTTGGGAGCAAGTCATACATTACATTCACATTAATTTATTTAGCAGATGCTTTTCTCCAAAGTGACGTACATCTCAGAGAAATACAATTTGTGCAATACATTAGGAGAAAGAGACATAGTTGCAGACATGTGATTCTTAAGTAAACTTTGCTTGTTTCTTTCCACTTGCGATGTTAATCACATGAGTAGGTGCATTAAAACTCAGATGATTCCTGATCACCTTCCTACATTTTTTTTTTTTTTTTATTAAGGGAACACAGACATTTGCATACAATGCAGGAGTAGTGGCTGTGTAAACTCCCAAATTATTGAAATGCATTATTCTACAAACTGAAGTATCTACACTGATGATTTGCATTAAAACAGCAATATCAAGAGTGAAAGACTAGTGGTAGCTTAATATGTACAGAAGTACAGTCAGCTTTTCACAGTTGCTCACTAGCAAACATATCCTGTCCCTTCAGGGAAACTAAGAAGGTACCAGGAACACTGCAGGAACGTTTACAATGAAAAGCATCACTTACATGCTTTTTAAGTACTTACTGCTAGGTCTACAAGGTGTAGCTTGCCCATGCGGACATGCTGGTTCCCGTCAACGCCCTTCTCACTGCACTCAATAGTAATCGTGAAAATGGCGTGGGAGCGAGAACTGTGCTCATTCATATTCGTGGCTCCAACTGACCCTGAGAACAAAGAGTAAAAAAAATCAAGAATCTCAAGAGACACGAGAATAAGTTTTTACAATGTAATGATGAGTAACAGAAGTAAATGTCCGCAGGCTTAGAAAAGCTGTTAGTATCTATCCATCCAACACCAATACTTGCTCTACTGAGTGAGATTCGAAGAATAGTCTGAACTGACGGCCCAGAAGCTGAGGACTCAACGCCACCCGTCGCACCACCATGCCGCCCTTAGAATGTTTATGACCGATTGTTTCTAAGAAATTAATGACAAAGATACACTTACGATTTTTGTGCCCCAGTGTCATTATACGATCCATGTCATCTGCATTATTAACCACGTAACCCGACAGGTCCTTTATGTACACTCCCACATCAGGTCTCTCTTTCACCTGTTACGTTACATACACAGAAAAATTACATGTAATTATTCTGTAGTCAACTGTCTTTGTTTCATTGCCTGATGTATTTGTTTCTTTGGCTTATGCCTTTGCTCAAGTGCTCAGTGTCACTGCGTGAGATGAGCACCGTATAGAAATAAAATAAATTGAAATGCCTGTGCCGTGCTTCGCATGCCACCTAAAGACATTTTACAGAAAGTGCAGGTAAATATTCAAGCTCAGTAGGAAGGATTATTAATAAAGGTGTGTTAAACAATAAACATTACTCGGCAACTGAATATAGGGGGAGGGACCTTGCCAATTTTTTAATGTAGAAAAATATACAAAGCATACAGCAGTAACAAATATAAAACTTCAACGTATTTTAACGATTTCTAAAATTTGTAACCCAATCTGCTATATTTAAACATATTTTTACATTTAGGAATGTCATTTAATTCCTTCCAACATTTTCCCTCCCACCCTGTCTCACCTCCAGCCTCTGTAACTGGTCCTTGCCCAGCAAGTCCCTAACTTCTTCATTGTAGATTTCCAAATAGGAAACACGAACCAAGAACCTGAGAGCAGAAATATTTAACACCACTGTGAACAGAGTACTCAGGAGGGGAAAAGTAAAGTGTCATTTGTCATATTTCTTCTTTTCCTCTACACTTACAAGACACTTAACCTGTACATTTGACATATCGTTCCATACAATTTGACCGACTGGGAATTCGAACCCAGTCAGGAAAGACGGTGACTTTACCCAACTAAGCTGTAGTACCGTTACTATAGCTGCCCTTAATAAGGGCAAAAATTAATAGAATACTCTAAGTTCACCCTTTGCCACATCTGTTAAACCACCACCTGGACTGGAAACATCCCTACATGTCACAATAGTGAAAGGAATTTTATCCTGACAATGAAAAACACAGTTTTAACAAAAATCAGTGTATTATTTAATAAATAAATAAAATATTTTACCTGGTGTCACCTTCTGCTTTAGCAATGTGGCCAAAGATGTGAGCGAAGGAGTTTGGAATAATTCCTCTTAGTTCAGGTACCGTCCTGATACCTTCCATTGTGTAGGTTTTTCCTGTTCCTGTTTGTCCATAGGCAAATATTGTCCCTGAAAGAGACACACAGCATGTCTTCAGATTGTGGGAGGAAACCAGAGCACACGGAGGAACCCCACACAGGCACAAGGAGAGCATGCAAACTCCACGCAGACTGAGCAGGGAATGAACCCATGTCCTGTTGCACTATGCAGGCACTGTGAGACAGCAGCGCTATTCGCTGTGCCATCCAGCACGCTCTTACTTGCTCACCTTCTTCATGGAATTAGAGAGAGAAAATATGCAATTCATGCATTGTGTATTTTTGTTTTGTTGATTTTACATGCACAGCTGCCATATCGGGGATCTCTCACCATTATATCCCAAGAGAACAGATTCAATGATGGGTCTAGCCGTCAGATTGTACACATCCAGCTGTTTGCTGTCTGGCCCAAAAACGGTGTCAAAGGTGAATGTTTTGGGGGGTTCGTTGGGCGTTTCCAGCTTGTTCACAGTTATGGTGCCCCGGATTTCATCCACGGTGACAGCCTGCTTGTGGCCCATCATTTTTTCCTTCTGATTCATCGGCCTGCATCGCACCACCACTTTGACGTTGTCATTGACCTCGGTCTTTTCGGGTTTCTCCATCTTATTACTCTGGAAACAGTGCAATGTGAAGCTGGGTTAATGACGTCACACCGCCGAACATTTCGGGATGTTTATGAGCCTGAAAAGATTGTAAGACACATCAAATACATTTATCCGTAGCCGTTCGGATCATCAAATTGCACCCCACACATCAGTGGCGTCACTAGGGTTGGTGTCACCCAGTGAGGTAATTCATGGTGTCACCAGCCGCCCAGCACCCCTATGGACCTCCTCCCGTACCAGACCATCCAGAACCCTTAGTCGTGTTTTTTTGGTACTAATTTTACTCATAAATCGTAATTCTCATATATCACCAAATGTAATGGTAGTGACATAAACAACTAGCAAAATTAAAATTACATCTTTAAATTATAATATCATACCAACAGCCTAAATGTATTTACATAGTTTAATGTGTGGTTAGTGAAAAAAGAAATGTGGTAAGAAAACAATAGAAGTCAAAGTAAAAACGTTTAAGAAGTACATTAAAATTATGTTTATTTTAACATTATTGATATAGGTTCACAAATACTAATTACCACAGTATTGTAGCTAAAACACCAGAAAGTTTGACAAAATCAGCGACTAATAAAAACAGCCGCGGCAACGAAAACAAGAGCTCGTGCTCGTAGCGCGTGTACACAAAGCCACGTGATTCGAAGCGTCACTGTCATTGGGTAAGAATGCGATCTGAGCGGAGAAGGTTCAAAAAACAATCAATGAGCAGAGTTTTATCCTTGGTATATATATTACTGATACATGTCAGCTGGGCTTTATTCCGAAAAATACATTTTTATATCCAACTACAGGGATACTTTTATATTAAAAAAATATATATATTTCTAATGAAATACTGCACAAAAAAATTGAAAATTTTATACAGTCATTTGGTGTCACCCCCTCCGATGGGTCATCCGCCCCCCCCCCTCCCAGTGACGCCACTGCCACATATTTTCGTTGTCGACCATTTGAGCGGTACGCGATGTAGTAAGAAGAAATAGCGCAAGTTGTGATTTTAATTCAATTCACACTAGTGGGAGTTGGAAAAGGAAGGATCATTACGCGCAAAATTATTAATTATGTGCAACTCCCCCGACGCCGCGCTCGGAAACGAAGAAAGAAAGCGAGTCGTTTTTAATTACAATTCTAAAAACTTACTCCACACACGCGGCGCCGGTAAATACAGCAGTCTACCATGGTAACGTCAACAAACGCGGTGCGAACCTGCAGGCTGCAGCTGCAGGCCCTCCTTGTTCGCTTTTGCTTACGAGACGACTGCGAGCCGGCGGTGGGAGGGCCCCGCTCGAGTCGGAGGGGGGACACAGAGAGCCGTACCGTGGTAACGCTCTGCGCGCGCGCGTTCCTAACCACCCAGTCTGAGACTCATCATGTTTACACCGTGTCTCCGGTGTATTTGGATGGAACGGCAGCAGCTGAATACCTCTCTCTCCATCATGCAGCAGGAGGGAGCTGTCTGTCTGTCTGTCTGTCGGACCCGTGACCCAGCAATACAAATTATGGCGCGCGCCGTTCCGTCCCCAGAACAGAAGCCGTGGACGAGGTGCGTCCGCCGTGTCGCCGCTCAGCTCGACACACGGACAACACAAGAAGAGCGAGGGAGAGGTAGCTAACAAGCTAACCGCTGCCGCCCCGTTCGTTGCACAAAACACACACACGCTCGCCTAAAACACTGTCAGATATTCGCTCGCTGCTGTGCTGAGTTACGCATCGCGCGCTGTGAAAATTCCAGCTTACCGGCATTTCCCCCCCAATGCGGCTTTTACCGTGGTCCCTGTGACTGTCCTCCGCCCAGGACGTAGCGTAGGTAGCCTGGGTGTGTTAGCTAGCAGGCAGGTTTGGCTAACTACGTAGCTTTACATCCGTTACCGTTACGGAAAGGGCCTTGCTTTTTGGTTGACAGGCCTCGAGAGCGATTTCTGTGGACGGCACAAAAAAAAAAAGGAGATGAGGTTAAACAAAGGCCATTTAAAGAGCAGCGCATCTCTCTTTCCGGGCAGAGGCGCGGAGCCGTCACGCGCCGGAGAACCGCAAGTCCCGCCCACTGACGTCATCGGCGGTGCGGGCCGGAGCTACAAAGGGCAGGGAGGTCAGTGTGGCTCCGCCCACCGTCGATGAGCTTGCGGACGGGGTTGGGTTCGACACTGCGCTGCTCGTCAAATATCAATTTGGTGAAAAACGTTCATATAAATCCTGTTACACTTCTCTCTCACTTACTTTGGTTAGGTGGGGGATCTTTTCCAAACCAGAAAAATATACAAAGCATTGAGCAGCAAGAAAAATTAATTTTCAATCTGTTTTTTTTTTTTTCTTTTTTTAAAGAATTTCTAAATCTGTTCATAAACCAGTGAAGGGCGCGGTTAGTGCAGTGGGTTGAACCGGCTCCTGTTCTGCGGTGGGTCTGGGGTTCGAGTACCGCTTGGGGTGCCTTGCGGCGGACTGACGTCCCGTCCTGGGTGTGTCCCCTCCCCCTCCGGCCTCATGCCCTGTGTTGCCAGGCTAGGCTCTGGCTCCCCGTGACCCTGTATGGGACAAGCAGTTCAGACTGTGTGTTTGTAAACCAATCAGCTATATTTATACATTTCCTGATGTGATTTAATTCCTTCCAATGTTTTCATCACCTTTGTCACTGGTTAGGTGGGGATTAGCTTGATTGGTAGAGTACTACAGGTGGCGGGAGCGCATCCTCTGCCCTCTTGTGGGAGATTTGGTGGTGTAATAGTTCGATTGGCTGTCTGTGGACCCAAATGCTGTAGGTACAAATCCTGCCTCCAGCTATCCTCTCCTTAATGAAGGTACTTACCCCTGTATTGCTCCAGAAAAATAAAGTGGCTGTATAAATGGGCCAATAATTGTAAGCTGCTCTGGAGAGACAATAAATGTAAATGTTAGCAGCTTGTCCGAGTCAGGGTAGTGGTCGTCTGGTGCCTATCCTGGAACCAATTGCCTCAGGACTAGTGAGGATACATACTGGATAGGGTGCCAGTCCATCCCAGTTCCGCTCTTTTTCCTAACACTGACTGCGGTCTTGTCCTGGGAAATACACTCATCTCTTATAAAACTGGGTTTCTATGTATTAAAAAATACTCTTTGTCTCATACGACAAGCTTGTTAATCTTCACAACACCATATTTACCAGTTCATGAACTGGGTTCTGTAAAAACCCCATATAAAGGTATACTGAAATTAAAATATATTTAAATCTTTCAAAAAATTGCAACAATTTTTTTCAAGGTGGTTGCCAGAGTGTTTGTGAATTATTAAATTGTTCGTGGCTATATTTCTAAAATAACATTTTGCTACACGCACCCTGCTAGTCTATGGCCATGAGTGTGGTTCCCGCGTCTACGGTGGGACGTTCTCAAACCCTCTGCAGATTTTCTCGCATGCTTTGTTTTTGACAGCTTCTGAGCCGATGGATAGCGAATCATCAGCAGTCACTCTCGCAGTCAGCTGGCTGCCCAAGGGTGATTACTGCTGTTACACTGTTTTACCATCAACCGCTGCCGGTAGTGTTACCTTGAAGACGTGTGGGAATCAGGAAGAGCCCATTCCGCAATATTGTTTCACTTAAACCTTTTCAGATTTTTTTTCAAATCATACTTTACACAAGGAATGTTTGAAGGGGATAATCTCCCTCCGTATGCTGTCGTCTTTTCTTTATTTTCCAAATACGGGATGCAGTTTCCCCAAAGATGATACACACATCAAGGATATCGCTTATTTCTGAGTTATATTATTTTACACATTCAGTCTCCTTTCTAAAATGAAGGAAATCAGTTATGTACTTTTGCGTAACCATTTTCTACAAGCGAGCAAGTTAAGCAAATGGAACGCTTTTCATCATGAAAGCCACTAGCTATGAATTAGAATATTGCATAATGAGCCAAGATTCTGAGGAACAATTAGAATAGAATGTTTTGATGAGAAATTCTGCCATTTTTAATATATAAATTCAGATACTAGCATAATGTTTAATATTCATTACTATTCAATGTCTTCATTAACTGTACCTTGATTTTTACACTTACTTTTTCAGGTTACTTCAGTTTGTAAATCAAACAACCGTAAATAAAGCAGGATAATTTCACCATAAAAAGGCCAACCACACAGTGTCCCTCTGATGGATGCTTGGGCTATGGTCAATGAAGAAATTGTTCATTCTGATGTGACTACCTGTATTTTGATAACAGAAGATTAAGAATAAAGCAGTTACCTCAATACTGGTCACAGTCTCTTTTTTTTTTTTTTTTTATTTTTTATACTGTTGGTGCTTTATGAATAATTTACATCTCTGGTTCTCTCTGTCAAACTCCCAGTGACTCCTGATGTCAAAACATGTCTAACATCAGTGGAGGAGAGGGAGACTGCACTCCCATCACTATTCCGCCAAGTGCTGTTTCCCCTTAGAAAACATCTCGAGCAAACTTTTGACCCTCTCTCATAACCTGTGCTACCACTATCTGCCATATACTTACTGCAAAACAAATTTTGTTCTACACTATTGATTATATTAATGTCAGTCAGACAAAACAGAAAACAGTCACATTTGTACAAAGTGTCCAGTGAGCTGAGGTCTGCATGTGAAAAAGTAATACCTTCAATCCGACATGAATAATTGATTTCCCTCACTTCCCACATGCTCCTGGTCAGTGCTAAACGTCATCTCAGCTTACCTCCTACCAAGTGTTTTACGATATCGGTGGGGGTATTATAACTATAAATATTTCATGACTGTCTATACCTGTTTAGGAAGACCTAACCCACACCGTTTGACAGTTCCTTCTCATTGTTTGAGCTGTACTGTGTGAAATACTGTACCTATCACTAAGTATGAATATGGCATGCATTATTTACTAAATGTCTGCACTGTGGATCGGTATCATTATTCAAGATGTTACCCTGGCTGTCTTGTTCAAGTTGGTCATTTAAAAAGGGAGGGAAATAATTCCACATTCTACCCTATATTTACTGCAGACATTCTAGAGGTGAAGTCATTGAAATAAAGCAAAGATCCATATATTTGTACTGTTGTTTGTGGAAATGAAAGTAGGATGTTTGTACACCTTCCTGTCTGTTTTCTCTTCGGCCGTTTCATCGTATTTGAAGTTGACATTTATTAGAGTGCCTTATATTATAGCGTTAGATGGATTCATAGATGTTTTATTGTATGTTCATTGGAGTCAGATGTGGAGCATGATGTAGCCTGCCTAAAAATATCATATTAAAATGTAATATCTTTATAATTAGAATAAGGTTGTCTCAACTGTGCCAGAAGATATGGTCATATTAAAGGAGAAACGTGAATTGTACTTCAAATACTGAACGGTGCAGTATGTGCACCTAATGTCCCAAGTATATCTTAAGAAAATGCAACAAGATGTATGGGATGTATTTATTTTTCTGTCATTTTAAAGACATGCTCAATATACTGTTTGAGCCATTTTCATAAATTAATACGCTATGTATCCTTGTGCTCATCCGTGTGGGATTTATACAGATCGTGTATCTTTCATAACCAAATGCAGTCAATTTATGAGATTTGTAACTAGTGTTTTTATTAAGCAGCGAGTATAAATTAATGAACGTGTCCATATTTCCACAGTGTATTTAATGATTCTAACATAAACAAGTGGGAGAGACCTAGTTCTTAAATATTTATTTAAAATAATCTGAAGCCTGTGAATTAGGTGGATGCTTTTTAGAGTAGTTCATCAATATCATTTTTATATCTTTATGTATAATATAGGGAAACTCTTACTCTAATTCATTAGCCTGGATTTAATTGAGACATTCATGTGTTCTGTATTTCTCTTCTCCACATCAACTCTTTTCCTTCACATAAAGCAATTTAGAAATATTCCGGTGGCTAAGGCCCATGTAGGGAACTTCCACTGGAATTCGGTCAAAATAAAGATTCTTAGTCACTGTAGACATATATTACACACGGAACAACAGAAACATTGCAGACACCATTATCAAGTACACTGAAATATTAAGAAATACATGGATAGGTGCAACTATACTCTTGTAGTACCCTTGAGCAAGGTGCTTACACTAAATTGCTCCAGTAAAATTACGCAGCTGCATAAATGGGTAAATTATTGTAAGTACCTTTACATTGTAAGTCGCTTTAGAGAAAAGCATGAGCTAAATGAATAAATGTAAATGTAAGTAATAAAGGTAAGTAGTGAATTATTAAATTTTCATATAAAATTTCTCATCACAATGACAATTTAGGATTAATAAACATATTCCATATTTCTAACAATTGTCATGTTAGTATGGCAGTTTACATGCATTTCAGTTTCAAACTACAAGATTTACATACAGATCTGGGACAGTATTTATTCTAACCTTTTTCTTCACAATTGCTGCGTGGGTAAGTAATGCAGACTTGTCTAACTAAAATTGTATATGACAAACATACATGAGAATCATATGTTCAAAACGAGATATCTTATTAAAATCAAAATGTATCGAACGTTATACATGTCATGTCGTTTGGCTAAGTTATACATTCAGCTCCAATATTCTATACCAAAAGAAAAATAAAACACATAATAACACAGTCATTTTAGTGAATCCTTGTCCATTGTTCCTTTTGCACAGACCATGGTCCCACCTATAATTATTTATTTTTATTTGTTTAAATACATTTTCAAACTCAATTTTTTGGTAAGAAGAACATCATTTCAGTGATATGTATGTTTCAGATAAGCATCTGTGTAGATCTGAATAGGTGAATATCAAGGTAAGGCAACATAGGCTATATTTTAATGAATAAAGCAATTTCCAATATACAGTATTTTTATTGGAGATATGGAGTTAAAAGAACTTTTCTGGTACAGAATAATGTTTTCCAGTGTTCCAGTGCTCACTACAGTAAAACTTATTTGTAAAATAGGTGACAGAACTTAAGATCCTTCTTAGATTGTGCAATACCTTTTAATAAAGTATCCATTTATTCAATTTTAATTTAAGACAAACAGAAAAAAACTATGTGCAGCACATTTAGAGGATCAAGTATCTAGAATTGACCCACTTTAAAGTAACCAGTAGACTAGTTTAGTGCACAGTAAATATTTTATTGATATTAAAATTGTGTCTGAGAAAATATATGCGCAGAAAACACAACACAAGCACAACTACGCAATTTTTCAGTATGAAATACTTAATATAAATTTTAAGTATCTATCTATCTATCTATCTATCTATCTTTTCCTGAGGGTCAGGGAATGAAGCTAATGCGCTGCCGAATATTTCATCCGCTTCTGCTTTTGCCTTTGATTGCAAAACCACACGCGAACCACGTTCTTCTTCAGCTCCAGCTTCTCTGCGATCGCCGCAATCTTTTCCGACGACGGCCGGGGCTGGATGGTGAAGTAGGCCTCCAGGGAGCGCTTCTCGGGTGCCGCTATCGACGTGCGTTTTCGCTTCCTCTCGCTGCCGCTCAACAAGTCCGGTTTGCTGCTCTTCTCCCGGTTCGCCGCCTCCGCTTCCGCCTCCTCAAGCCAGGCCTGCAGGACGGGTTTCAGAGCGATCATGTTGTTGTGAGACAGGGTGAGGGACTCGAACCTGCATATGGTGCTCTGGCTGAGGGAGCCCACCCCGGGGATCTTCAAGTTGGCCAGGGCCGACCCCACGTCCGCCTGCGTGACCCCGAGCTTTATCCTCCTCTGCTTGAAACGCTCCGCGAACGCTTCCAGTTCCCGTGGATCGGATTCCACGTTACTAACGGCGGACAGTCCACCGTGTGCCGAGGGCGGGTGTCCCATGGCCACGGCTTGGTGTAGATGACCCACGGTCTGGAGGTGATGCTGGTGGCTAGGCTGTGACATGAGCGATGGGTCCGGGGCCCCCATTCCGCTCATTGCGATGCTCGAGGACAGGTGGTCCAGGAGGTCCCCGTCTAAGCCTTGGTGGAAGTGGTGATGGGAGGTCAGCGTGGACGGGTGGGAGATGGGCACCGGGGAGGAAGTGGACGTGCAAGGCACGCAGCTCATGGTGTGGTACGTCACGTCTGACTTGAAAGGGTGACTTTTGCCGGGGGAGACAATGTCAATGGCCGCGAGTGCTTCGGCACGCGCCAGCAGACTCTCATCAAAGCCCCCGAATATATTGCCCTGGAGCTGTTAGCATAAAAAGAACACACACACACACACAGGGAAAAACAAAATCAAGGGGGAATTTAGTCAAAATAAAAAAAGAAGAGAAAAAAAAAAGATCTCAAAGCACAGGCCATAAAAATTAATATGGAAGGTGTGTGTGTGTGTGTGTGTGTGTGTGTGTGTGTTTGTGTGTGTGTTCTGAAATAGAAGTGGATAAAAAAGATAGAAGGGGGAGCGAGGGGAGCAGAAGATGACTGATCCATCAATGTTGTTCCACATAAAACTGTGCCTAGTAGCAGTTCAGCACGCACATACATACCTGTGGGGTCGGCAGGCAAACCCTGCGCATGGCCTCGGAACCCGAGTGCAGCGTGGAGTATTTGGGCTCCTGCATCACCGGGTGCATGGAGAAATGCTGCTTGCCGTTCATGGACATCATTTCGCAGGCGCACCTTGAACCCAGGTGGGCCCTGGCACAGACACCTGGTGCTCTGCCCGCGGGGCCGCTGTGACGCTCCGTTCGGGGACACTACAGAGCCGCTCTCTGCGTCGCTCTGCTCCGCACCTGCCGCTTAACTGAGCATCGCGCACCTCGCACCGGGAACGGCTCGGCCGGCACTGCGCATGCGCGGCATCCGCAACAGGCGAAGCCAACGGGAGTTTTGGTTTCAGGAACTTTTGTCGCGCGGTCTGCGCGCTCTCATGCGCGCGCGCGGGTTTCGCACATTGCACGCTTGCGGAAATCGTCGTGGCTTTCGGTGGTCTCTTACACTTTGTGTTGTGTATTCGTGTGCAAATTGGTGAACCTGTGGCCGTGCTCGTGCGCCGTGCCTCTTCTCATGTTGCCTGTAATTATGATTTTAAAAAAATTTTAAAAAATCCATCCATGTCTCAAAGCACGTGAATCTTGGATGTTTCGTAAGAACAACGAGGACCAGCAGTTTTTTTTTTTTGATTCTTCTGTTCGATTGCGTAGAGTATTTATACTAATTCTCGTTATTCTGCATTTATTCCGTAACCCCTGAGAATCCATGTAATTCTTATGCAAATTACACGCAGCTGATTTTTAATTCTAGGCATCATAATCTTAATGAGTGAAAATTTTAAATGCGCAAAGAAGTGCTCCTTACAAATCTCATAAGTGCTTGCACAGCTCAATTTTCACACACAAACTTAGAAAAGTGAGTTCAGACTGATCTAAAGTTTCGAGATCAAAAATACTGGAAAATATTTCGATGGGATGACAGTGAGTGACACGTGACGTGTTTTGTCGCGCACTTTTTTTACAGTCTATTGGTATTGAAACCATTTGAGCGCCGATTTTTAAGCCGTACAAGTTGAAATGGAACTAAACGCTTGAATCTGAGCTCCAGTCACGTCGGAAGGCGACCGACGTCCACTCACATTCCCACGGGCTCTGATTATGCATGAAATATTTACACCATTTATATTTTATAAAGTCTAAATAGTACCATGAAAGTTTGATTTGAGGCGCAACTATATTTAACGCCTTTTCTTGCTCGGAGGCGGTAATTAATGGATGAATAAATATTAACTTTCGAACTTTCTGAAATATTTAGCGCGCGAGCGCGCGCGCCCGGCCAACGGACAGCGGCAAACATTGGTGACAAATTCGTCGCGTGCGCGCGCCTGTTTTGATGTACGGATTTGGTGAACTCTTTCATAAATTGAACTGCGTCCACTAAATAATGACCTGCGATGGAAAGGGACACAAACACTGATTCAGTTGGACAGAGAGAGAGAGAGAGAGAGAGAGAAAAAAACTACAGTCAGTGTGACGACTGGAGAAAGAATAAGACCTTATCAAATTAATAAATAATGCATTGCCTTGGAGAGGGGGGGGCGCGGTGGCGCAGTGGCGCAGTGGGTTGGACCACAGTCCTGCTCTCCAGTGGGTCTGGGGTTCGAGTCCCCCTTGGGGTGCCTTGCGACGGACTGGCGTCCCGTCCTGGGTGTGTCCCCTCCCCCTCTGGCCTTACGCCCTGTGTTGCCGGGTTAGGCTCCGGTTCCCCGCAACCCCGTATGGGACGAGCGGTTCTGAAAATGTGTGTGTGTGTGTGTGTGCCTTGGAGAGTCATTTTGACGATCTAAACCCATATAACCGACTCTCACTTTACTACCTGACTATGACTGTATAGCAGGCTCTGCCTTACTGCCCCATCATAGTGTCCTACGGTATACAGCACTGCTGTTAGACCTTTTCCTGGAAATGTACACTGATCTCAAGAGTCAAGTGATTTATATACTGAAACTTTACATTTATTCACTTATCAGACACTTTTCTCCAAAGCAACTTCCAGTGAACTCTGTGTAGGGTCATCAGCCCACACACCTTCTTCACCATGGTGGCTTACACTGCTGGATACACTACTTACACTGGGTCACTCATCCATACATCAATGGAACACACACACGCTCTCTGTCACTCACACACTATGGGTGAACCTGAACAGCATGTCTTCGGACTGTGGGAGGAAACCAGAGCACTTGGAGGAAACCCACGCAGAACATGCAGACTCCACACAGACTGAGCAGGGATCAAACCCACATCCTCTCACACCACCCAGGCACTGTGAGACAGCAGAGCTACTCGCATGGCACCATGCCACACTGAAATGACTCATTACATTTACAGACAGTTTGGTAAATATACATTCAATTGATGCTTTTCTCCAAAGCAACTGACAGTGTTGAGCTCCTTACAATTATAGACCTCTTTATAGAGCTGGGTAATTTTACTGGGATTGTTTAGGGTAAGTACCTTGCTCAAGGGTACTACATGTAGTAGTGGTATTTGAACCTGCAACCTTGGGGTCTAAACGCAACAACTCTCACCACTACACTGCCATCTGCCCCACTTTTGGGTACATACTATGCTGTATAAATATACTGAAAATAAAAGGTAACATGGATACTCAGAAGATGTAATTCTTTGTGCTTTAGTTAGATTCCCCGTTCAAAGAGATGCCAATAATTAATCTGGGTGATTTCATGTAACTTTTCTTCATATTAATTAGTTCAAGTGCTGTTGGTTCAAAAACTAAAAATGGGCACCTGTACAGCTGGGGCGGACCATTTCAATTGTATCAGTGATTCCTCCAAAAAAAAACAACAACATTATGTCTTCATCAATGACCTTAATCCATTTTTTTCTCATTAAAGATCTACCTTGACAAATGGGTTAAATCGTTTAGTCATTTTGGATAAAAGCATCAGCTGAGCAACCAAAATCATAACCAGACCTTGCTGTCTGTGAAGGGTCACTTAGTCTTGATGGCTGAGCTAATGCGTTCAGATCATAGTTTGACTCTCAGAAGTGAGATGGATTCAAGTAAACACCTCTTTACAGTAGTTTCCATGCTCTGCGGTGCAGAAAGAGAAGGCGGTTAGGTCCGTGACAAGCTTGTTCCATTTGATCCGTGTGAGGTTTCTAGTTCCCCAGACAGTGAATAATTCAGCAGGTACGTGGCAGGCATCCGTTACCTTGTTCTCTTTCCTTATTAATCAGAAGAATTAGGCCGCTGGCTGTATCCAAGCGGAAAACCTATTACATAGATAACCAATCCAAAACATAAGAAAACTAGAATAAAAATCTGCACATCTTTCCAAGTGTGAAAAAATGTCAAATCTATCTCAATGGCCACTTATGTCTCAAGACAACAAATAAGATACAGGGGGAAAAAAAAGTACAGTAAGTGCTGAACTTACAAACTTTCAACTTGCACACTTAAGAGACACAAACAAACCTGGATGTATGTTCAGTTCCCTGTACCTTTTATAAATTCACCTTTGTTATTAAAAACAGCATTTTGTAGCAGATCCACCAGTTGTTGCAACTTGGTGTTTATTCCTGCGGTGTCTCTTTTGTGCTTAATCTAATGCAGTATGTCTGAAAAGTGCTGATAGTAGATGTAATAAGAGACACAATGTTACAAAAAGAAATGTATAAATAAAAACATTGGGCAATGTGACAAATTTGCAGACATCACCTGTTTATATCGCTGTATTTTGTATATTGCCAGCAATGAGTAAATTTCAAGTTATGAACAATTGACTTACCAACACGTCTGAGACTTTTTGCACTGATAAATTGAGGATTTATTATAGAAACTTTTTCACGTGGAACTTAATAGTTTTGCATTAAATCAAAGCAAAGTGTTTAATAATAGAGGGCCTCTTTCCAGCAGTGACAAGTACCCCTCCCACTGCAGGAACCCAGGGGGCATCTTCACTATGGTCCCAACCCATCTCAGTTGGCTCCTCTCATCCAGGATGGGCAGCAGCTTGACTCTAGAATAGTCTCCTTGGTCGCTGAACTCCTTGCTGCATCCTGGAATGAGGCCAACTACACTGCGGTGGAACATCATCCCTGCT
Organism: Scleropages formosus; assembly: GCF_900964775.1. Classification (NCBI taxonomy): domain Eukaryota; kingdom Metazoa; phylum Chordata; class Actinopteri; order Osteoglossiformes; family Osteoglossidae; genus Scleropages; species Scleropages formosus. The sequence continues at coordinate 33,572,403 of NC_041809.1, read as the reverse complement.
GCCGTCTTATTTTTTTCAGTCGCTACTCAAAGATCACGGTCGCAGGTGAGGATGGGAATGTAAACTGACCGGCAAATTTGAGAGCTGAGTCAGAGGAATCAGGTCCGACTTCACCACCTTGGCCTGGTACAGAGTCTGTAGGCCAAACAGTTTATCCGTAGTCTGACACAAACCTACAAGTTTACCGTGAAAGAAAGACAAATTTAATTTTTTTAAATAAAAACCATTATGTTAGTCATATTTTTGTAATTGTTCATTCAGTACCACACTGACCCAGAATCTGATTCTACTATTTTGTTTGTATTGCTTATTTATTAGTACGGCCAGGGTCTTTAAGAAATTAAGATTCACTCCTCACCCTGAAACAGGGTCTAACTTAATGAAAATGTCATAGAGCGGTAAATGAAAATAGGTACCTGTTGGCTCACAGAAAAGTCCTTTGGCTCAACGTAGTAGGATTTTTTCACCATTTGGGATTTTTTTTTTTTTTTTTATTGCTGTACCTCTCTCAGCATTAAGGACAGGTCTCAAGATACATTTCTTTTAGCTCCACTTCTCTCTCTTTCTCATTATCCTCTCTCCTGCATTTACATTTATTCATTTAGCAGACACTTTTGTCCAAAGCAATGTACATCCCAGCAAAAGTACAATTTATGCATTACATTGAGAGAAGGAGACATAGCTACAGACATGTGACTCAGATAAACCTAGTTTGTTCCCTACCACTTGCTGCACCGAGGTTCATCGTTCAAGTAGGTGCATAAAACACAGGATAGACAAATCCTGATACCCTCCTTCCATTTTTTTTTTTTTTTAAATAATACACAAGCAGGCAAAAACAATGCCGGAGTAGTGGCTGAATAAAGGCTTTATCTGGTGATGCTCATAAAGTTATGGTGCACAAACATATACACCGCACATGAGCTGGAGAGATCTTGGGCGAAATGGTTCTGGAAAAGGTGAGTTTTCAGGCCCTTCTTGAATGCAGACAGAATTTCGGCAGTTCTGAGTGAGAGGAGATGGTCGTTCCACCTCAACGGAGCCAGAACCGAGAAGCCCCGTCCTTTACCTTTCGTGCGCGGGACCACCAAGCGAGCAGAAGTAGACGAGCAAAGGGGTCTAGTTGGGGTGTAGCGGATGAGCACGTCTTGTAAATAACAGTTGAGAGCTTCAGAAATTTTTACAGAATCTATCACATCACCTTTGTATTTCGTATCAGTGCTACAGGCAGTTGCTTATTCAATGTATGGTGGGGAAACAGCGATACTGGATACTGACTGTACTTCTACAATTCCTTGTCTGCATCTAAAACCCTGCATGTAAAACCCATGTTGCATTGGAGAAAAGCATCAAATGAGTAAATGCAGATGTAACTACAGCACTGATTTTGACTAGTGCATTCAACTCGCTATCATGGTAAAAATACCGCACATTAGCTACACTGCTTGGCAATGCAAAAACAAGGATTCCGTGCAATAATTATTGTCACACATATTTTGAAAATAGAGAAGTAACAAAGGCGGGCCTTTCCTTAATGTTTACAACTTCCAGCTTAAGAAGTGGTATGTGTTAATGCGCATATGTATAATTTCACGACAGTACATGATGATTTTTATACACATTTTGTCTTTATTATGTGCAAAAGTGACACTTCACTTAAACAGTCCATTTAAACTATGGTCCAGAGTATGTGTCTCCAGAACAGTGTGTATAAAGTGCTACTATTGCTTGCATTTTTTTATTTTTCCTGTTTTAATAATTTTCAGCTGCAATTTAAAGGCATAGGACTATGGATACATTATTTTTATGGCAGTGAGCCATGGATAACAGTCCATCACATAACAGGGGTGATTTCACAGAAATAACTATACCTGTTAAGTGGGGGAAACCTGTGTAAAACTTCTGTTAAGTAGTTTCTTTAAGTTTCATTGGGCATTTTGCCCTCTAAAGGTGACAAAGTGCAGTTTATGTTGATGATACTTAAAGGTTATTTTCAATGATCCTGCCTAAGAGGACTGACAGCACCCCATTCAAGGACATGTTCTCACTTCTTGCTCAAGTTCACGTTTCCGTCGTGGTATTAAATCCTTCCTATTCAGCCAAACCTGCTGGAGGAAAGAATTAGTCTAAAGTTCATGAACTGGACAATAGGAGAGAAATGGAGAAAAATTAAGTAGTTCTTAAGTACTATCCATTCTAAATAAATTACATGTCTTTTCATAATAAGTTAAAAAAAATAAATAAATAAATAAAATGTGAATTATTTCATCTTCTCCATGAACGGCTTTCATTTTTATCGTCATCTTCATCATCTTCCTCCTCCTCAGTAAAGCAGGTTGATCTGATGGACTCCTGAAGACATAAAAACATCAGAGATAAGCTGAGCAGAGATAAAGCAAAATGTTAAAGCGCTAACTGGATTTTCTGGATACACACACACACACACTGTCTGCAGCTGCTTGTCCCAAAGGGGGTTGCGATGAGCTGGGGCCTAGCCCGGATGGGACGCTGGTCCATCACAGGGCACCCCAAGCAGGACTCGAACCCCAGACTCACCACAGAGCAGGCCCTGGCCAAGCCTGCTGCATCCCCCCCCGTTGGAAGTAATGCATTGATAATAAACATTCTAGTCCTTATATAAGTTTAAAAAGGTGCTTACCCTAAATTGCTCCAGTAAAATTACCCAGCTGTACCAATGGGTAAATAATTGTAAATAGCTTAACACTATAAGTCGCTTTGGAGTTAAACGTCAGCTACACGAATAAATGTAAATGTAAAAAAAAATTACTCCAAACCCCAGTCAAAGAGGAAAAACAGACATTGCGTCAAGAATACTAAGCTGCATGGTCTAAAATTCTGAATTCGTGTTCTAATGAAAATGTCGTTTTACAAAGAAACAAAGACTGCAGACAAAGTCATAGCCCGTGTGCGTGTGGGTGGGTGGGGGGGGGGGTTCTGCTCTCCTTGTCTGGTGCTGGATGTCACAAAGGCACATATTTTGGATTAAAATTTTTGTTCTCATGTTACTTGTAAGTGTGAGTTGATTTCTTGTCGTTCAGATTTGATGGTGCAAATTACATTTGCTTTTAAGTCTAAATAATTGTAAAACGAGCCTTAAGGGAAATCTGTATATACAGGAAAAGAAATCGATTTTTTTTCTATAACTTAAAGAATACTGGAATTTACAAAATTGCTAACCTCTTCTTTTGATGCTTCTGCCTTTGGTGCAGTAGGCATGGGTGGACTTTCAGGTTTGCACCAGGAAATGTGTAGCATGCGATTTTTGAACATTGCACCTTGGTTTAATGCCTGGAAAAACAAAAGATTTTATTTTATAAATTTTTCTGACTTCACCTTAATAGGAGCCTCTGCTGATTAACCTGGTGTTATTTCTGCAGAGCCTGTATTTCTCAAATCATTCCCTGCTCTGGGTATCAGAACCTAATATGGTACTGATAGTTCATCTGTAAGGCGGGTGTCTGGATACCAGTGAAGCTATTCCCATTATTTCTTACAGGAGATAATGCTTTCCTGGGCCAATGCTAGTTCATTCAAAAGTGAACCAAACATGAACAACTGTGATATTATTATACAGTATTAAAAATTACTTCCTAGGAGGTCCAGTTATCAAGTTTCATAAGGCCTGACTGTCAGTAGTGTGTGTGTGTGTGTGTGTGTGTGTGTGTGTGTGTGTGTGTGTGTGTGTGTGTGTGTGTGTGTGTGTGTGTGTGTGTGTGTGTGTGTGTGTGTGTGTGTGTGTGTGTGTGTGTGTGTGTGTGTGTGTGTGTGTGTGTGTGTGTGTGTGTGTGTGTGTGTGTGTGTGTGTGTGTGTACGCAGTGGGTTGGACCACAGTCCTGCTCTCCGGTGGGTCTGGGGTTCGAGTCCCGCTTGGGGTGCCTTGCGACAGACTGGCGTCCCGTCCTGGGTGTGTCCCCTCCCCCTCTGGCCTTACGCCCTGAGTTGCCGGGTTAGGCTCCGGTTCCCCGTGACCCCGTATGGGACAAGCGGTTCTGAAAGTGTGTGTGTGTGTATATATATATATATGTACATACATACAGTATGTGTGTGTGTGTGGTATTTCTGAATGAATACTGAAAAAAAAAGTCTTATATCCCCCTACAGTTACCTAGACCTTTTAATTTTAACAAAGAATGAAAAGTAGAAGGGAGACAATATATAGCTTATGAATCCACACTGACATATAAATATATGTAAGGACATAAAATTATTTAAAAGATTTAGGTAGATTACAGTTAAGGCTCATATTTCTTTGCTCAGTTCTTGGATGGACGATTCTTATTTTACGTAACACATACTACATATAATAAAACACTGTCTACATAAAGGTTCACATTTCGCAGGACATACTTTCGCTGCTTCGTTCCTGGTTTTGAAGATCATTACAATGTTGGCGGCATCATGATCGTGAAGCTCCTCCATCTCACCAAATTGCTGAAAAAACGATAGAGAAGCACGTAATGGACAAAAGCTGGAAACCCTTCCATACATCCACTAAACAAATAAACGAAAAGCCATCTTTTTGAAACACTGTCTATCACCAATAGATTAACAAGACCTCGGCAATCAGTCCTTCAGGTAGATATTTCTTCCTGTCACAAAGGACTCATGAAACCTCTTTTAACTCGTGTAAAACGCTGCCGTTTGAACGCTCGCGATTTAGACGACAAATTATAACTTGCAACTATGTACGTAACGACCAATAAGAACGTCTCCCTCCAGGGTACAGCCTATCTCAGTCACTGTGTTTCTCAGAGAACCTCAACCTCAGCTCCCCCGCACTGGAAAAGCGCTTATCGATAAAGAATGAATGATAACCGACGTCAAAGTTTGGCCTTACCATAAAGTGAGCTATCAGTTCGACCCGCTCCTCTTCGGTCACTCCAGTGACGGTAAGTGCACGAGGACGGTGATCGACAACCATAGGATTTCCCCCGCTTTGTCCTGTCGTGCCCCTCCTGGAGCCCAGAGGATTCACTCTCACATCGGTAGCCTAGTGGAAAACAAATATAATCATCAAAAAATAGTAAAAAAGTACAGGTGCTCCCCGATTTACGATGTTTCGACTTACGATTTTTCCGACTTTACGACGTTGAGTTGGCGATAGACGTTCAGTAGAAACCCTACTTCGAATTTTGATTTTTTTCTTGGGCAACCGATATGCGGTGCGATACTCTCTCATGATGCTGGGCAGCGGCAGCGATTCGCATCTCCCAGTCTGTCACGCAGGGGTGTGCATTAGGTGTATCGAATGCATTTTCGACTTACGATGTTTTCGACGGGTTTCGCAGAACGTAATAATAAGTCGGGCACCACCTGTATAAAAAGTGTGCATTTAAAAAACACGCTGTCCAAAATGCGCACAGTGCACCATGGCAGTGGGAGAAACTGATGGCGGGACAAAAAGCTGGGATGTCCCTCCACCCGAGTTTTGTCTCCCGTGCGCCTTTATTATAAAAGCAAAATTATTCGACTTGTTTGATCACAAAAAAAACAGCGATGCCATGGAACAGAGAGAGACTTACATTCGTCTTGGCTGCTTGCTTCAGTTCCTCCTTTAACAGGGAAATCTTGTCCATGAGCTCCTTGAACGTCTTCATGACGTTGGCTCTCTCCTCTGGCGTCATGTCCTTGTTCTTCTGCAGCTTATTAATAAGTGCCTGGGAAGCGGAACGAAACACACGTGCTAAAGTGACACGAAAAGGAACCGAGCTGACGAAGGGCAAAAGTGCACAATAATAACTTGCGTTGACTTAAAAATGACTCCAGTGTCCTTTCTAAACAAGATCCGCACCGCAGCCCACTGACCTTCTGACATTTTATCTGAATTTCCAGCATCTCCTGCTTCTTCTTCGTCCTGTACTGGTGTAACTTTAATGTGTCCTGAAGCAAGACCAAAACCACTCTCTAACACACTTATTGCAGTACAAGAATAGTAGATAAAGTCACCAGAAAGTATTACGCACATTTCTGCAAGTGAAAGGGCGTAACTAAACATTGACATTTATTCCTTTAACTGGGGTTTTTCTCCAAAGCAACTTATAGTGGTAAAGTTGTAGTTATTTACTCCTTTATACAGCTTGGTAATTTTTCTGGAGCAATGTACGGTAAGTACCTTGCTCAAGGGTACTGCAGATCCAAAGGCAGCAACCCTAACCACTACTCTACCAACTGTCATAGGCGTTAAACAGCACAAATGGTATCCATGTAGTAGTGAGGTCATCCATGCATCTGCATTAAGAGAACTTCGCTTATCTGACACTTTTCTCCAAAGCAATTTGCAACGATTTACCTATTGATACAATCGCATAATTTTACAGGAGCCATTTTTTAGGGTAAACACCTTGCTCACAGGTATTATAGCCAGAAGTGGGAATCAAACCTGCAACCTGGGGGTCCAAAGCAGTAGCTCAAACCTCTACACTACCAACTAGGCCATGTTGTTAAGGACTTACCCTTTCAGCACCTGTCTTGGTACTGCTAAGTACACTCGTGTGCACACGTTACTCTCTGTATGCACCTATAGCCAATAATACAACGCATTGCACAAATTCCAAGCTTCACAGTTCGGAACCTACCTGCTTCCTCTTCTTGGCTTTCTGAGCTTTAACAGTTTCCCCAGATGACTCTGAAGTCACCTCCACGACCGAGTTACTGCAGGGCACTGGAACGTTCTGCTGTGGCAGCAGAAACAACTGCTCACTGTCCTCCTGGTACCAGCGGAGCCTGATGAAGTAGTTGTTGAGCACAGCTTCTGTGCTGGAGATGGCCCGGCCCGCCTCTTCGTTGGCTGCGTACTCGATGAGCGCTGCCTCTGGGTTGCCACCGAGCATTACCTGGTATATGCATATCATTATTATTTCATTTATTTATTTAGCAGATGCTTTTCTCCAAAGTGACTTCCAATGAACTCTGTGTAGTGCTATGAGCCCACACACCTCATTCACCGTGGTGACTTACACTGCTAGATACACTACTTACACTGGGTCACTCATCCATACATCAGTGGAACACACACACAGCATGTCTTTGGAGTGTGGGAGGAAACCAGAGCACGCAGAGGAAACCCACACAGACAACATGCAAACTCCACACAGGTTGAGTGAGGATCAAACTCACATCCTCTCGCACCACCCAGGTGCTGTGAGACTTGCTGTGCCACCCTGCTGCCCTCAAGTTTACTTTTTACACGTCTCTCATTTTAAAGGCAGGCAGAATGTCTTCTCATTGCCACGCGGTGCAGGTATGGGCTGAATAAAGTCGCAATCCGACCATTTTTCAAACCGTAGCGCTGTGTTAAATCTCAGATTTAAGTGATGGAAAAATGTTTGCAGGGAACAGGAAAATGTTTGCCAACTTTCCACTGGTCTGCAAATACCAACTGGGAGTGTGTCACTCAATGCGAGAACGGGCAGCCACCATACCTCGATACTGACGACGGTACCAAACTTGCTGAAGTATTCATTTAGTTTTTTGACATTGTTGAGATCTCTTGGGATTCCGCAGATTTCAAGCTTCGTGTTCGTACAGCGATGCTTCTGATGCTTGTCCATGTGTTGATCACTGAAATTTTGTCTAATGTGGGGGGGGGGGGGGAGGAAAATTAATTTTCCTACACAGAATGACATTAGAACACAGTTTTTGTTTTTTTTTTCTGTTGCTGACCTTACGTTAGAAATGTTGCATAATTGCTGGGGATTTTTTCCAAAATGAAATGCACACTCATACCAGAGTTAAAATTTAAACATCACATGAATTACTTAAATCTACACAAAGAAAACAAATACCATCTTTATGTAGTGTAGTTAGGCATAACACATGCACCCTATAGATATTCATTGGATAATTTCAGAGAAAAAAATAATTCATCTATACAGCACCTGCCTTTTGTAATCAGCAGATTAATGTTTTTTATCTGTGTGTCACAAAGAGCCCAATAAAGGACTGTTTTTTAGTCTACATTTTGGCTCTTGAGTTCTCTTTGAAGGGAACAACATCAAATCAGACAAAGCAAGTTTTTTCTGACACCCTTCAGGAAATGAGCGACATTTACGATATTGCTCACGTGCAGGATTTTTGATTAAAATGCCAGAAAGTGGGCTGTAAATACCTGTCCATCCAAAGCTTTTCCAGGGGCAAGTGCACGGGGGTCTCTAGGGGCCTCCTCTCGCCCTTCCGCCTGCTGTTGTGGTTCGAGGTGTGGCCACAGACGTGGACTCCTGACCTCCGAGTTTTCGGAGCGAGTTAAAATATCCAGAGAAAGGAGCTGTTACACAGCTGGAAAAAAACTGCATGGGATGCAACCACTTATTCAGATGCTAAAGCAAGAATTTTAACTGCCTGCCATCCTTCCAACAGTACGTAACTTTAGTTAAATGATATATATACATACATACATACACACAGCTGCTTGTGCCAAAGCAAACTGGAGTCTAGCCTGGAAACACGGGGCATAAGGCTGGAAAGGGACAGGACACACCCAGGACAGGACACCAGTCTGTCACAAGGCACCCCAAGCAGGACTCGAAGCCCAGACCATCCAAAAAGCAGGACCCAGGTAAACCTGCTGTGCCATCACACCCACTTATTTAACTGATACCTTTGTCCAGTTTATACAGCAGGGTATTCTTACTGCATCATTCCAGCATAGGTACCTTGCTCAGGGGAATACAGGAGATAGGGAGGGATGGTGGGACACTGGCACAGCAAGTAGCACTGCTAGTAGCACTGCTGTCTCACAGTGTCTGGGTGGTGTGAGAGGACATGGGTTCAATCCCTGCTCAGTCTGTGCGGAGTTTTCATGCTCTCCCCGTCTGTGTGGCTTTCCTCCCACAGCCCAAAGACATGCTGCTCAGCACCCATAGTGTGTGAGTGACAGAGAGAGAGAGAGTGTGTGTGTGTTCCACTGATGTATGGATGAGTGACCCAGTGTAAGTAGTGTATCTACCAGTGTAAGTCACCGTGGTGAATAAGGTGTGTGGGTTCATAACACTACATAGAGTTTGTTGGAAGTTGCATTAGAGAAGACAGCAGCACTACTCACCATGCCACTATACCACCCCGTTCGGTCTCCAATGACGGAGAAAACATTGGTTCGAACCCCATTTATAAATTAAATAAATGTGAAGGCGTTTCCCCACTGGGAGGCAATAAGGAATCTGGCATTGATGCACAATGGTAATCGTTCCTCTGGGAGGAAAGTGGGATGTTTAGGGTTTGCTCACCAGATCCAGGAAACGGGTCAGGCAGTAGGGGCTGGTTGTGAGGAGTTGCTGGCATCCTGACCCCAACAGGCAGAGTGGTAATGGGTGGCAAGGACATGCTGGACCAAGGCAGTAAAGGGTTCATCACGGGCGATGCACTGTCATCCACTGTTATGGACTCACTGCCGTGATCGAAAGGACACAGCTCATCATGGACACTGACTCCCTTCACTACAGAGAGGAAAATCAATATAAAAATGGAGATGAGCACAAACACGCACCTAAAAAAAATGAAACTCGTTTAGTGTCATAACATTACGGCAGAAAGACCTAAAGAAAAACCACAAAAACAAATCCATTGGAGGGGCAGCGGTGGCACAGCGAGTAGCGCTGCAGTCTCACAGAGCCTGAGTGGTGCGAGAGAACATGGGTTTGGTCCCTGCTTAGTCTGTGTGGAGTTTGCATGTTCTCCCTGTGTCTGTGTGGGTTTCTGCTGGGTGCTCTGGTTTCCTCCCACAGTCCAAAGACATGCTGTTCAGGTTCCCCCCATAGTGTGACTGACAGAGAGAGTGAGTGTGTGTGTGTGTGTTCCACTGATGTATGGATGAGTGACCCAGTGTAAGTAGTGTATCTAGCAGTGTAAGTCACCACGGTGAATAAGGTATGTGGGCTGATAACGCTACATAGAGTTCACTGGAACTCACCATCATAGTAACGGCAACAATGCTTGAGCGCCGCCTTCCTGCCCCCGTTTGGAACGGTGTGGTTACGAGACCGGCTCTCGGCGGAGCTGCTTGCGGTGAGCCCCACCGAGGAGACCCAGGACTGAGTGGATGGCATGGCTGGAAGAGGCTTCAGGGGATTACGGCCCTTTGGATCCCTTTTCTTCCAGCTGGTCTGGGACCGATGTTCTGCAGAACAAACACATAAATGGCCAACAGACGCTGCAAATAGTTTGCCTGTTGAACGGCACGCGCTACACAAAAACCTACGTATAAACTCAGAAAAGAAACGTAAAAAAATCTATACCCTCCTGTACTGCAGCCCCAGAACACTATTGTAGTACTAAAACATTTACATTTCATTCAAGCCCTGTTTAGTGCTGGTTTGTTTCAGGAACATTCCACAAAATGCACTTTCTACACAAACTTAATAGAAAAGAGAGCAGAAATAAGGCTTCACCATTCTGCTTTACAGGCTACCATGTCCAGAAGAGACCTTCATTCTCCCCAGATAGACTTCCTTCTCACATTAAGAAAATTCACAAGCTTACAAGCACATGTAATTTGTACCCTAACAAATGTAAAATGTTACATTCGTTCGGCTGACCGTTCCGTCAAAGTGACTTACAATGTTAAAATACAGTTACTGACCCATTGATACGGCTGGGCAATTTTACTCGAGCAATTAAGGATAAGTACCTTGTTCAAGGCTACTACAGCTGGAGGTGGTATATGAAACTGTGACCTTTGGGTCCAAAGGCAGCAGTTCTAACCACTATACTACCGTAATAAGCTGTCAACTCATTGCATAACATCGAGCAGCACACAAGGTGAAACGTGTCTTTGGACGATGAGAGGAAACCAGAGCATCTGGGGGGAAGCCAACAATTCACCTCACGGGCAAATTACCAGGAATGAATTATGCGAATTATGCAAGAGAAACCTGTACCGCGTTTGTCATTCCTGCACCAGCTACTGTAACTGTCTTGTGAAGGATTAGTGGTGGTGCTGGTCCCCCGGGGCTTTTTCAATTATCCCACAAGTCCTCTCCCGGTCTGAACTCTTACCCCGGCTCCTACCCCTGCTCCTGCCCTTGCTCCTGCATCTGCGCCTGCTCCTGCCTCGGCTCCTGCTCCTGCTCCTGCTCCGAGTCGGACCACAAACGCCCTTGCGCTGGTTGTACCCCTTGCTGCCCTTCCTGTGGCACTTTCTTTTGCGGTCAAGTCTCTTCCAATTGCAGAGAGCCCTATGCACCCACGCAACCCTTAGATTAATCAGCACTGCAGTGTATTCTCACATAATTATGTATGAATTATAATTCATAGATATACTCATTCCCTGCAGAATTGTAGCAGCATATGAAAACAAGTATCCTCTGTCTCAAAAACAGGCCGTTGGCCCAATATAATGGGGGTTTTGCCCATTTAATAGGTATTTTTACACATACAATTTAACTGTTTTGAAATTCATATAACTGGGTTCTGTGGACAGTATGGCGGGTCTGGGATTCAAGTCCTGCTTGGGGTGCCTTACGGCAGACCGGCATCCCGTCCTGGGTGCGTCCCCTCTCCCTCCAGCCTTGTGCCCTGTGTTGCTGAGTTAGGCTCCGGTTCACCGCGACCCCGCTTGGGACAAGTGGTTTCAGACAGTGAGTGTGTGTGTGTGTGTGTGTGTGTGTGTGTGTGTGTGTGTGTGTGTGTGGAAAGGAGGGGGGTACCAACACATTTGTTTCCTTCCCACATAGCATAAGCATATTCTGCTATAAAAGAATAATTTTCACAATAGAAAGAAGGTGTGTATCGGACACCAGCACTTCCAATATAATCCTACGTTCCATTTTTGAGAATGGTTTTGATGCACTCAAACACAAGTAGCATCGTGAGTTTGAGAATGACATCAGAAAGTACGGTTTGTACATTAAAAATAATAAAAGTAACTTAACATTCTTGCTTACACATTTTACATTTACATTTATTTATTTAGCACACGGGGGCCGCGGTGGCACAGCGGGTTTGGCTGGGTCCTGCTCTCTGGTGGGTCTGGGGTTCAAGTCCTGCTTGGGGTGCCTTGCGATGGACTGGCGTCCCATCCTGGGTGTGTCTCCTTGTGCTCTGAGTTGCTGGGTTAGGCTCTGGCTCGCCGCGACCCCGCTTGGGACAAGCGGCTTCAGCCAGTGTGTGTGCATATTTAGCAGATGTTTTTCTCCAAAGCGACTTCCAATGAACTCTATGTAGTGTCATCAGCCCACACACCTTATTCACTACAGTGACTTACACTGCTAGATACACTACTTACAATGGGTCACTCATCCATACGTCTTAAACACTTCAGTTATTCTGTTTTCATATCACAAGCATATGCTAAAAGAAAGATCACCTTATAAAAAGTAGGACTGTAATTACCCAGCTGTATAAATGGGTAAATAATTGTAACCTCAACATTGTAAGTCGCTTTGGAGAAAAGCGTCAGCTAAATGAATAAATATAAATGTAAATGTAACTGCATAGTGTGATGAATTAAAGAGCAAAAAGAAAGAAGGAAGGAAACGAACCTCGTTTCATTGTCAAACATTTTACTCGAAGGACGACTTCTTCTGTCATCTCTACCCTCAGCCATATCTACAGTATGAGAAAACAAGGCACGATATTGGTGACGAGATGACCTGAGCCACAGAGACACATCACCAGCATTAAACATTATCATTTCGTCGCTTTTCTATGCAGCTCGAACGCGAAGGCAGTAGGGAGTTCCGTGAGTCATTTCAAATACTTGCACATAGCATGGAGAGATTGAACCTCCTTTCTTCCCTATGGATTTTGCGCTGAGAATTTCGCCTCCGCTTCTGGAATCTCTTAAAACACCTTTTTTGAACATTTGCCAAAGAATTTCAACAAAACCAGTGGTGCCGGAAAGAGAAATGAACTGACCTCCAAAAAAAAAAACAGTAAAAAAGTTGAATAAGGACCCAGTTATTTACCCTTCAGCAAGAAGGGATCCAGCTGATCAGCACACGGAGCCTTCGGATGTTTTTCTGGTTGATCTTTTCCCCCAAAAGCGATTCTATGGAAGAGAAAAAAAAAAAAAGTTAATACACAAGCACCTTATAGGACAAACACGACTGGCACACTTTACAAAATATATCCTCCAACTATCACACACAAAAAAAAAACTGGGAAACTCACGGCAAGCCCTGACCAGGAAACCCGGTCCTTCCAGTGATGAAACTCTATAATAAAATTCTGAAATCTACATGAAATCTGCTGGTGAACATCTGGCCTTGTGTGAAGTGTTTCAAGATGCAGATGTGATATGGAAGCAGAAGCGGCAGTATGTGAGTGCAATCCCTCCACTGCAGCCTCGGGTCCCCCAGACACTTGTGTTTTAACTTGTGTATATGGCTATTTTTTGGTCCCCTCAATACCTCACAAGTTGTTATGATCCCGCCGTAACCCATGGCAACCGCTGCGTCACTGACAAGCACGGGGGGGTTTACAGAGTCTAAAATGTGGCTAACAACAACAACAATAATAATGTTAATAATAATAATAATAATAATAATAATAAAAATAATAATAATAATAATAATAATGAAAGAGATTCATTCCCCGCGTACGTCTGTTAATTAGGACTATTACTGCACAACTCTTATTTGAAAAGTAAACTGTTACTTCATTATTATTCAGCACGTCACATGGAAATAACACATGTAACACTTGAAGACAAATGATCATAAACTGTCTGTTGCCAGATTCTGTTTGAATCGATCCGGGGAAAAAATGTCTCGAAAAAACATATTTTCCTGGATTTTAAAAATCCAAAAACCCGGGTGTTAAACAGTTACAGGGTGACAATTTTTCGCACGAGTCGCAAATAGTAAAAAGGAGCTCACGCGCGCAACCAGGCAGGTACCACACAGGGACTGTAATCATGTACACCTGGAAGTAACTTCGGCAAATCGATCCAACCACGTAACCACCACCAGAAACCACTTTCGACACTAAATTTCACAAAAAGGTGCACAAAACCGGCAGCGTCGGTGTAAAACGCGGTACACACAGCAGTCCTTCTCACAACTGTCCACACGCACAGCGCACGTCTCCGTCTCTGTTCACTTCCTACCCACATGGATCCCAAGAAGCTTGACACCAGCAGCCCGGATTTCGGTGACTCCGCATCGTCGGTAACGTTCAGACACGTGTCCACAGCGACACCTCCGCGGTCCCCGTCACTCGCAAACCGCCGGCATTCCGCCTCGGCGCGGACCTGCATTCAAACGGGGCGTGGAGCAGAGCGTGCCACAGCAACAGCCAATCAGCTACCTTTCTGGAAGGGGCGTTTTTCTCATTGACCAATCAGAGTCCTCAATCGGACGAACATGCAAATACGCATTCATTAAATGGGCATTCTTGCATTTTATACTTATAACAAAGGTCTAAATATAAAACAAAGTCTTCAAGTATGTAAAATAAAATGATCTTTTTCGTATAAATCATATACGGGTCCAAAGGCACTGTGACAGCAACTGCCTCTGATTACATTCAATTGCACGGCAGCCTGCATGTCAAATATTGTAAAAATAGAGACATTTTGTTTCAATTTATGTTACGTGGTAGTAAATGGTATTTCACCTTCATACGTTGCATAAAAGCACACAGAATAATAATAAAAAAAACCCTGCAGTCCTGTCCAAGATGTTGAGTCCTATCATTACCTGCGCTGTACAGAAGGTGGCAGTGTGGCACCGCTCTGCAGTATTTGCCTGTTAAACTGTGTTGGGTCAATGACTGAAGAACAGTAAACATCCTTGGAAGGTTTAAAAAATGTCAGAAACATTTCTGTTTCCTCCCTTTCAATGTGTTAAATTTGCATGCCCATACAGCATGCGGCTAAAGAGTTTATAAAGTTTCAGCTTTTATTTTGATCAGAAAATCGGACAGATTTTGCAGCTCCCCAAGCAACATATTTCCGGGCGCTTTTGTAAATGAAGCTGTAGCTCCTTGGCAGCATGAAAAAGTGCTTCTTCATCTTTCTGTTCAGTGAATTATTGAAAGGGTTGTCTCGCTCATACCTTCTCCTTGTGAAGTCAGAGCTAATAGCAATCACCATGAGCTTCTTCTGGCCTGGGAGAAATTCCAAGCACCCGTTGCGATTGGAGTCATTCGTGGTTGATTCCATCTACCGCCTTTCTGGTTGAACCTGCACTTCGCTCAGTGTCGCTCTTCCCCTGAACACCAAGGTGGTCTCACAGCCTGTTGCTGCTTTGCCAGACCGGAACGTGATCAGATCCTCCCAGCATCTCACAGAGACAGCCAACATAAATCATTTTCACAGCGCTCTCATCTTAAGTCCCTGTGCCGTATCATTTCTAAATGATTTCTTTTCATACCTGATAATTCTGTCGAGATGAACCCTCTGCGCCCTGTGCTGCAGCAGTCAATCGATCAAGTGTCTCTCATGTTGAATTTGCCATGTTGTTTCTAATTTGCCCTGGTTGTGGCGCAGCTGTTAGTGTAGTGCTTGGAGTGGCTCTCTTTGGATCCAAAGGTTGTAGGTTCAAATCCCATCTCCAGCTATAGTACCCTTGAGCAAGGTACTTACCCTTGATTGCGACAGCTGGTAGTGTAGTGGTTGGAGCTGCTGCCTTTGATTCTAAAGGTTGCAGGTTTGATCTCTGGCTGTAGTACCCCTGTGCAAGGTCCTTATGATAAATTGCTCCAGTAAAAATTACCTAGTTGTAGAACTGGGCAAATACTTGTAACAATTTTAACATTGTAAATTGCTTTGGAGAAACGTGTCGAATAAACGTGAATTGCCCCAGTAAAACTACCCGGCTATATAAATGGGTAAATAATTGTAAATAGACTAAAATTCTAAGCTTCTTTGCAGAAAAGTCTGAGCTAAATGAATAAATATACTATATAGTGTCTTTAAAATGTAGTGGTTCCTCTCTCTTTCTCTCTGCAGTTGCATCACGTAGATATTGTGTTTCATCAGAAGCAGATGACAAAATAAAGGAGGTCTGTTGCCCAGGGAAACTGTTCTAAGTAATTACTAACAAAGCCCTCATTTCAGCCCTCATCCTGCCATGAAAGCCTGTCTCACTTTTGACATCTGATTCATCGCCTTCAGTGGCAGGAAAACAAGTGTGCTTTATTTCAATTATGTCCTGCATTGTTTTTGCCAAGCTGACTTGTGAAAGGCAGCCAGCTGACTCTGATTCATGGTTTTACACCACTGGATTAGCTGAAGCTCACACTCATACCGAGCCATCTGCGTAGTTTAAAGGCAAATAACTTTGACCCTGTCTGCAAGGCGGCCCATTTCCTGTTCTGAGGAAGGTGAACAGTCCGAGCGCTCGAGCCGACTGCTTTAATTCTATATTCTGAGGCTATTTCTAAAGGCCTGTGTCCTCATGTTGCTGCTAAACTCCAGCCGGTCGATGGTTTTCTTCCCCAAGACTGATATCCGAGAGAGCTGCTGTAGACACTCTAAGCTCATTTGGAAAGAAATGTCAGATAAATGGAGAATTAATAATAATAATAACTAGACAGCTGCCAGAATTAAGAGTAATTAAGATCAATATATGCATTATAGAACTTACTTTCTGCGCATGTAATAAAAGAGGCAAGTTGATGAAATCATCAGCTGAGCCACATTATTTCTTCCCGTTTTTTTTTTAACAGGTTTTTCTGCTTCTCCAGGTCAAATGAGAAACTAAAGTATTATGGGATTCTTTAGCTTTTTCAGTGAGGGAACTGAAAAATGAGTCATGAACGGTTCAGTCAGACAGAAAGAGAACCTGAGTGCTTTGCTTGCGATGTCACACATTGTTGTAAATATAATCTATGCTCCCGATATGTACTCCTTACACATTTTTCTGATTCCACTCAGCGGATTTAAACGACTGTCTGTGTCTTTTCCCCAATACTTATATTTATCAGACACTTTTGTCCAAAGCAACTTCCAATGAACTCTATGTAGTGTTATCAGCCCACACACCTTATTCACCATGGTGACTTACACTGCTAGATACACTGCTTACACTGGGTCACTCATCCATACATTAATAGAACACACACACACTCTCTGTCACTCACACACTATGGGTGAACCTGAACAGCATGTCTTTGGAGTGTGAGAGGAAACCAGAGCACCCAGAGGAAACCCATGCAGACACGGGGAGAGCAATGCAAACTCCACAGACAGCAAGGATCGAACCCATGACCTCTCACACCACCAAGCTGCTGGGGACACCTGTGCCATGATCTTGGGATTGAATGGAGCTCCAGCAAAGAACACTTATTTTGGAAAATGCGAGAGAGACAAACTTCTGTCTGCACAACAATTTTTTTTTTTTTTCGGAGTGTTTTGTCTTGAAATAAAAGCTGTTTAAAAAAGAAAAGTTAGGTCATTATATTGTGGGTCTGACTGCCACCGACTGTGACACTGCGCTCCAAAATTGGACGAGCTTTATGCGTAGTGTACACGCCTCAGGAGGAAATGGTGTGTGAGAGCAACCACAGGAGTACGTGCATCTGGGGGGGAAACCGTTGCAACAAAGTGAAAAAGAGCAGTTGTGTCTTCTGTCTGTGTGTCGCGCTCAACCACGGCCCGTGCTCGGGGTAAGCAGGCAACGTTTTATTTAAAAGTCCGAAACGCTCCAAATCTCACCGATGACAATGAAATGATTTGCTCTTCATCCTGTTATCTGTTTGAAACGTGACGACGTCGGGATACCATTGTTTAAAAGAGGGCCCTTCGGAGGCCTTGATGGTGATGGTGATGGTGATGCGACCATTTATTTATGTGTTTATTTTTCACCGGTTAATGTGTCTTACCATGTTTGGGCTGCATTGGAGTGAAACTGTGAAAGACTGTGTTTTGTTATATTACTACATGAATAATCAGTGAATATAAAAAAAATTCTGTTTTAGGGATCACGTGGGGCAGCCCTCAGTGCCGAAGCATGTCTAGAGTGTAGTAGAACTGGTCGCGTAGTGCTTAGAGCTGCTACCTTTAGACCCAAAAGTTACAGGTTTCAGTCTCATCTCTGGCTCTAGTACCCTTGAACAAGGTACTTACCCTGAATTGCTCCAGTGAAATTACCCCACTGTGTAAGTAGATTTCATATAGCTGATGCTTTTCTTCAAGGCAACTTACAATGTTGGTATTATAGTTATTCACCCCTTTATGCTACTGGGCAATTTGTACTGCAGCACTTCTACAGTAAGTACATTGCTCAAGGGTACTACAACAGTAGGGGGGATTTGAACCTGTAACTCTCTGGAGCAAAGGCAGGAGTACTAACCACTATACTACCGCATGTAATAGTTTTGTAACATTTGGAGAAAAGTGTCAGATAAATGAATAAATATAAACACTAGAATATAGAAGGGGGACGCGGGGGCGCGGGGGCGCAGGTCCCACTCCCTGGGGGGTCAGGGGTTCGAGTCCCGCTTGGGGTGCCCTGTGACGAACTGGCGTCTCGTCCTGGGTGTGTTCCCTCCCTCTCCAGCCTTACGTCCTGCGTTGCCCGGTTAGGCTCCGGCTCACAGCGACCCCGCTTGGGACGAGCGGCCTCGGCTAATGTGCGTGTAGAATATAGAAGGCCTTCAGCGCTGTCCTCCTTAGGTCCGTTTTGGGCAGGAAGCCAGGAAGGTACGGCCTGGTGTGCTGTAGCAGTGGGCCGGAGTATGACAGGGCAAGACGAGCGTGATATCTGTGTAAGACAGGCTCCGGCACGACCTCGCATCCCTTCCCTATCAGCACTAGCAGACCCTGGTGCAGTACCCCCCTCGCCTTCGGGAACGGACCCTTCTTCTCCGAAGCCCTCAGAGAGAGAGAGAACATGCAGGACACCGAAGACATCCCGGCAATAATGGCGTAAGTTTGTTTGTTTATTAAGATTCATCAGGTGAGCCGTGCATTTTTCATATAGCGTATAATCACTAACCATCGTTTTATGCAAAACAATATACTTTGTTCTTCAGTTATTTATTAGTCTCCAGGCATATTTGAAGAATGCAGTTTTGATTTAGTATTTATGTCTATGCGCTGGCTCATCTTTACTCGTGTTATACATTTCTCTTTGCGCCATTTTTATTTACAGTGAAAGTCTTTGTCTAGAAATGCTGCTTTTAGGAAATCTTAGCCAGACCTCTATTTTCTCAGCACCTCGGGTGACTTCCCCACCAGCGCTGCAGCTGAAGAAGCTGCTTCTCAGACAGGGAGCATGCAGGAGCAACCGGGAGGCAAGGTGGACCTAACCGTCACTGAGCAGCCTGGCCTGGGAGTCACCACAACAACCATGACAACCATAACTCAGACCGGAGGTGGCTGGAGCACGGGGCTCTTTAACGTGTGTGGGGACATGACCACATGTAAGAGGCCAACTTCACATTTTCCGTATTTCCCTACAAATGATGAGCGAGATCAACCTAATTAGGCACAACATACGAATGCCAGTAGTGCTGCTGTCTCACAGCGCCCGGGTGGTGTGAGAGGATGTGGGTTCGATCTCCGTTCAGTCTATGTGGAGTTTGCATGTTCTCCCTGTGTCTGCGTGGGTTTCTGCTGGGTGCTCTGGTTTCCTCCCACACTCCAAAGACATGCTGTTCAGGTTCCCCCATAGTGTGTGAGTGACAGAGAGTGTGTGTGTGTTCTATTAATGTATGGATGAGTGACCCAGTGTAAGCAGTGTATCTAGCAGTGTAAGTGACCGCAGTGAATAAGGTGTGTGGGCTGGTAACACTACATAGAGTTCGTTGGAAGTCGCTTTGGACAAAAGTGTCTGCTAAATAAATAAATGTAATGTAAAAGTCTGCGGCCTTTAAATAGCACTCCACATATTTATTTTTATGTTAATAACTGTGCCCAAAAACCCAAACTATTCCGTATAAAGTGATCTCAGAGTGTTTCAGTACATCTCCACTTATCTTTGATGTTGTCTTTCAGGCCTCCTAGGTGCCTTTGTCCCCTGCTGCCTGGACCTCAATTTGGCGCACCAGTATGGAGAGTGTTTGTGTCTTCCGCTGCTCCCTGGGTCCACGTTTGCCATGCGTGTGGGCATTAGGGAGAGATTCAAGATAAGGGTAAGTTCACTGACAGTTATTCTGTAAGCTGAGGCTTTTCACCAAAGTGACTTACAATGTTGATCTACCAACAAGTATTTACCTGGGTTGGTATATGGGTTGGTAATGTTGCTGGGGCAGTTTGGGGTGGGTTTCTTGCTCAGTGGTGCTACAGCTGGAGGTGAAATTTAAAGCAGCGACCTTTTGATGCAAGGGCCGTAGCTCTAACCACTACAGTACCAGCCACCCCCCAACCATAACCCCAGTGAGAACCCACTTGTAGTAAACTTTACAACACAAAGCTGACAGGACGGCAGATAGGGAGGAGCAGTGTTGCAATTTTTCGCTTATTTATTTAGCAGACGCTTTTCGCCAATTCGATTCTCTCACTTTACTACCTGACCATGACTGTATAGCAGGCTCTGCCTTATTGCCCCATCATAGTGTCCTACAGTATACAGCACTGCTGTTAGACCTTTTACTGGAAATGTACACTGATCTCAAGAGTCAAGTCATTTATATACTGAAATTTTACATTTATTCACTTGGCAGACACTTTTCTCCAAAGTGACTTCCAATGAACTCTATGTAGTGTTCTGAGCCCACACACCTTCTTCACCATGGTGACTTACACTGCTAGATACGCTACTTACACTGGGTCACTCATCCATACATCAGTGGAACACACTTTCTCTGTCACTCACACACTACGGGTGAACCTGAACAGCATGTCTTTGGAGTGTGGTAGGAAACCAGAGCACTTGGAGGAAACCCACACAGACATGGGGAGAACATTAAAACTCCACACAGACTGAGCAGCGATCAAACCCCTGTCCTCTTGCACCATGCAGGCGCAGTAAAGCAGCAGCGCTATACGCTGTGCCACCGTGCCGCCACACTTCAAATAACACTTTTATTGGAATTCAGTTCCGGCCACGTTTCCCATCAGGAGCGGGGTCTCGACATAGCGAACCTGTCTTCGAATACATGTTCCTTTTTGATTACTCTTTGTTCCGCGCCGTCTCCGACTCGCTTTCGTTAGATGTAACCCTTGTGAGGAATACTGCCTGGCTGTGCGTTATGCTATGGCAGCGATAGAGCAGGAGGGCTGGAAGTGCACGTGCGGCACACGCGGTGAGACTCGGCGCAGATCTCGATGGCTTTGTCAGCTGGTTGGCCATATTTGTTGAAGGGACCTTTGAACCCTTCCCGCAGGGCAGCGTGTGCGAGGACTGGCTGGCTGTGTACTGCTGCTACCCTCTGGCGGTGTGCCAAATGATCCGCGAGATGAAGAGGAGGCTGAGCAGCCAGGTGTACCAGGTGTCCACGATGCTGCAGAGCTCATGAAGGTCCGTCCGCTTGGGCGAGAGCATCACGGGTAGAATCGCGGCAACCGCTCGGAGGGCCATTTCAAAGCTTTCCGAATAAATAACAACACACAGTTTTCAACTGGATTAAATTTAATGTATCGTCAGGTATCACACTTGACTTTTCATGCGAAACGTTTGTTGGATGTACAGCTCTTATGACCTACAATGACCTTTTTGTGTGAAGTCAGTTATTTTATCCTCTGTGCCAGGAGGTGGATATTTACTCGGGTCCTTCACATTCTGGACGTCTATAAATCCAATAAATTCAGGTTCAAGGCAGAACTATAAGACATAGGTGTGAAAATCAATGATCAATTGCAGAAAGTGTCAATTTTTATTTTTTTTTTTTGTTCTGGAATTCAGTTAACATTGAAAGTACTGAAAATCCAAAGAAATGTATTTGTTTTTGTTGGACATATTGCAACACCCTTTGTTAACGAATGAAATAAAAGGTTATTTTACCGAATATATATTTGTGTATTTGTGGATTTATTCTCATCACAGAAGGTCTTGGCACCAAAATGCAGGCTCAAAATTCTTTGCTGAAGCTCAACATGGTTCATTGAGAGGTACCAGGTGGTATTCTGGACAACATCAGGTATCAAAACCAGGAACACATCAGCAAACATCCAG
This sequence comes from Scleropages formosus, assembly GCF_900964775.1. Classification (NCBI taxonomy): domain Eukaryota; kingdom Metazoa; phylum Chordata; class Actinopteri; order Osteoglossiformes; family Osteoglossidae; genus Scleropages; species Scleropages formosus. The sequence continues at coordinate 33,550,386 of NC_041809.1, read as the reverse complement.
ATGTTTCAAAAGGTAAAGTTTAAAACTGCAATATAAACAGACACGATTCAGTGAAAATAAACATTTCCAGAGACAAACATCACAACTTCCATCTAACTTAAGCCTCAGCTGAGCCAAAAAATGGAATTAGTTCATAAAAGACAGCTTTGGCATTACTTATTAAATAAAATGAGAGCTTCCTAGAAAATATGCATCAAGGCAGCTTTGGAGGAGTAGGACAGTTATTTGACTATTGCAGTGATTGAACACTGATTTATTCATTGGCAGTTCATGGGTTTATTTGTTAACTAACAGCTGTTCGTACTAAATCCACTTTATTTATAGTGGCGTTCGCTAAACATTCAGTCAATCGTTCCAGGTGTAATTTCTCAGACCTGCGGCGCAACTGCACCTGCTTTGACGGTGTCCGGCACCGTTCGGGAGCAGAGTCCGCTGGCCAGAACACTGGTCTCCCCGCCAGCAGAGCTAGTAGCCGTAAGTGTTGGACTGAGATTGCTGACGAAGCCCTTTCTGGGCTGGCTGGCAGAGAACCTTCATGATTTATTACATGGCTTTTGCTTATGTATTTGCTCAGCTTACTCTTTCTGTCACAGTTACTCCCATTTACACAGCTGGACATTGTACTGAAGTGTTTCGGGCTTAAGTAGCATTCTCAAGGGTACTGCAGCACGTCCCCTCCTGGGATTTGAACCCGTGACCTTTTCGGAGTCAAATCTTGCTGCTTAATCACAGCACCATCTGCTTCCCCTGCGGTGCCATCAAGGGTCGTGTCCTTTCTGTGTATGCACGCCTCATTATGAATGTCCCCCACTCGGGCCCTCGCTGCCTCATTTCTGCTCCAGGCCTGTGTGAGTCCTCATCGGAGCTGGGCAGGATGGGCTTGGAGGAGCACACGGTCCTCAGCGGCTGAATTCAAAAGCATCGCATGTCCGCTGCACGATTTCGCTGCTCGGTAAACACATCTCTCCATCGCAGCGAAGCATTGTGGATCTCTGCACACGTCTTTTAGAAGCAATAAATCTTAACTTCTGCCGGTGCAGCATCAGCATGCGGTTTCGCCCAAACCTACCAGCTATGAGACTCCCCCAGTGAAATGAACCCAAATGTATGAACTTCTTCACTGTGGAAAACCTCCTCGAACACTGATATGACTCCACGTGCGGTCACGTTCCAACATGTAGCAGTCGCGGGTTTTTTTTCTTACGATTTCTTACGGAATTACGGTATCGCTTCCGGAAACAAAAATTGTGCACTGACGGAATTGCCGCGACAATCACGTTTGGAAACATTTTGGTGTGGATATGGCTGCTCATCCATCGCAGTCGATGAAGCGCTGCTCGATGGGCAGACACGTGAGCACACTATCGATGATGCGTGAGCGGCTCCGGACTTTCGAAGCTCACGTTTTCTTTGAGCCTCAGCGGCTCCCCTCGCCTCGGCGGTTTGTCGACCTTTGTCAATGAGGCTGCGCCATGCCGGACGCTTCAGTGCCAGGGTTTCCCAGGTTGTGGTGTTGATCTCAAAGAGGACTTCGGGGAGCCCTTCGGCATGTCCTCGAATCACTTCTTCTGCCCTCCTTGGGAGTGCTTTCCCCGAGTGGGTTATCCGTAGAGGGGTTGCTTGGGGATGCGTTCGTCTGACGTTCTAAGGAGCTGTCGAGACTTGCACGTGAGTTGGAATAAAGTGAGGTGGAGTTGCACGACGCCAGCCTGACTCTTTCCTCCCAGTTTCCTTCCGTATCCAGTGTCAGGATAGAAGTCGAGATGGCTGGAGATAGCGTGGATAAAGCTACTTATTCACGTGCTTGTGTATTGGGAAGTTAATACCCATTTGGAAACAATCCAGAAGCCTTCGTACATGCGCTGTGCATGCTGTTAAAGCTCAGACTAGGCTTAGGCCAAATGTTTTCTACATAGTTTTAGACAGACCAGGTGTTACGTTCAGCTTGACAGCCATACCCCCGATTCCGGAATTCATCCACTGATGATCCATTCGGTGTTCAGGGAGGACCGGCAGAGGGCAGCGCAGCCTCGGCATCCCAACTCCCGTATCAAACAGCGCAGGCTCTGGAGTTTTCCATGAGCTAATATGTCAGAGGCTGAAGATCAAGGCACAAGGGTGCATGAATGCGACTTAGGATGCAAATAAGAGCATCCGGAATAGACGGGAACTGCAACTCTCTTGTTGCTTTGTATCATTAGTCATTGCACTTTTCCGAGAGGACAATTGCGCATTAGTTGTAATTAAAGTACTCGTTTGTTCTATTGATGCTCTTGATACGCTGTCATGTGCAATTGAATACGGACGTCACTCAACGGTCCAACGTGGTAACAAGTGGACAGCGTAAGGTGCGGCATCCAGATGGAAACTGGATCCTAGCGGTGACTCGTGAGGCGAAGCTGAAACTGGCAGGCGCAATTACGTTTATTTAGTTTGCCTCATATAAATGACTATGACATGTGCTAATAAGTTATAAACACAGCAGATAACCGTGCCTTTATGTGTGCATAAAAATCATCAAAAATGTTTTTTTTTTTTCTTTTTTTTTTTTTGCTCTGTGACCGACGAAAAATGTTTTCTGCGGTTCTGCAAGATTTAACAAAAGCTGCATTAATGGCTACCAGCAAAGCAAAACAGAAAAACGTACATTGCGGTAACTCTATTTGCTCTCGCAGGAGACAAAATGAAGAAATTAACTCTCAGTGAAATCAGCGCAGTGACTCTTCAAAGGTAATCTGGCCTTCATTACTGTCATAGCTTATTACTCCATTTAATATACATTCATAATGTAATTTAGGAATACAAATGGCTCACTCTTGTTCCCGTTTCTTAATGCACTCAAAGTAGTTTATTGTGTCATGCAATTATTATGACAGACAAGAGGAAAATTGTTTGTTAATTCTCTGCATAAATTATAAACGGAATTAGTAGCTCAGCCCTCGTCTACCTGCCGCATTAAGGACGGACTACGGAATCTCACATTTTTCAGTAGGTTTATGAAGCAAGTTCATAAATGTTTAAAATAATCCCAGACATATTTAACTTATTGCTAAAAAATAAATGAATACAGCACCTAAGTCCTTCAAAAAATTATGTACGGTACAGATTGTTTGAAGGTTATATTCTCAATTATGGTTTCAGATCCAGACTGGTCTGATTAATGTTACCCTGAAACAACCAGCATGTAAAAATATACATTTTAAGAAATCCACTAACTCTGTGTATTTTGAAACGTGTCTTTTATTTCCCTTGTAAAATAACAAGGTTATGGCGCAACCCTAATATTGCTGGGGGATGTGAGCAGTCGAGCGCAGCTGTGCGCTCTCTGGGAGAGGGAGCCGGATGGAAATCTGTAAAATCACGAGAGCAAAGTGCGAAGTGAGCGACACCCCCGTTGAGATGGGCAACTGGGGCCCGAGTGGATTTCCAGGGCTGTGTGCCGAGACGGGAGCGAAGGAGCCGCTGTTGCCTGTTAATCATCGGGGCCCCCTGGGCCTCAAGTATAATCCTGAAGAAAGGAAATCACACATGGGGACACCTTGACAACTTTACTTCTGCCACTTATTTCACAGCTGTATTACACGTGTCAAGGCATGGGGAGAGGCGAGTGTGACGACCTCAGGTGCGGAGTTTATTGACAGCGGTTGAAATGATGACTTGAACACCAGACAAACACAAAATTATGGATCGCACGTCATTCAGCGCCGGCAAGGACGAAGCGGAACTCCGAACGGAAAGACCGCAGGAGAACACGGGCCGATTCGGCGACTCCCCTCTCCAATGGCTTCCTGCCCTTCCTTGAAGGGCAGACGTAAATCACGCATCCGCATCCGAATCTCTCCTTCTGTTCTTGCGATGCGCTTTTTGCGTTCTTTTCAGAGATGTACGTCGCTTTGGAGAGAAGGATCTGGAAAATAAATAATGTAAATGTACACCCGGAGTGCGGAGGTGGTCATTATGTGGGTGGAGGGTGTGGAATTCTGCAGCAGCCAGAGGGGACGCCTCCCATGGTTGTTTCAACACACTCTTTCTGGACTCTGTTCTTATTTCATTCTGTTTTCTGTTTTATTTCCCAGCATTTGACAAAAGCCTCATGTTAGTGTGATACCTTAATACACAGACTGCTGTCCATCATCAGGCGTATCTCTGTATGTTCATACAGTTCATAAATTTGCAGATTGTAAGCAATCAAAAGCAAACGATGAGTTTTCAGGAACGTGCTCGAGCAATGAACATGCACTGATTTACTAGTTTAAAACAGGGTTTTGTTAGATAGCTCACGTGCACCAGCTACTGTGCATGTTTTTCCTGAATAAGAAACCTCTCGACTTCAGGTGAAAAGTCAGAAAAAATTGCCCACGGTTTAAAAGGTTCATGCAGTCCTCGGGAGACTCCACTGACATCTCATCAACCAGAGAGAGGTTTAAACCCCAGTCACTCCTCCTATTGACAGGAACGCATTGTGTCTTACAGGAAATAGAGCCTGAGGGGACCCTTTGTTAAGGCTATTCAGCTACTGTCCTGGAAAGCTGAGTCCAGCTCTCCTGTAAAAGCTCAGAAAGGGAATTAAATGACTTTAATCTGCCCTGTAAGCTGAATAATGTGGTTCACTGTGCAGCTGGAATAAAAATCTCCCAAACATTGGGGCTTTACTCGACCGTAGTTAAATCGGTATGTTCTGTGATCCAGGGGGTGCAGTGGCACAGTGGGTTTGACTGACTCCTGCTCTCCAGTGGGTCTGGGGTTTGAATCCTGCTTGAGGTGCCTTGTGATGGACTGGTGTCCTGTCCTGGGTGTGTCCCCTCCCCTCCAACCCTATGCCCTGTGCTGTTGGGTGAGGCTCTGGCTCCCCGCAACTCCATATGGCACAAGTGGTTTCAGATGGTGTGTGAGTGTGAGTGTTGTCTGTGATGTGTTATAAAGCAATGGCCTTCTGAGTGACATGGTGGCTAATGCCAGTGCCCCCTGGGTCAGGGTTTCAGTTTGCTTGTTCACCTTTATTCAAGCTGATACTTTTTTGGAAAGCAGCACTGGGCAGTAGATTGCAGTAGAGCAATTCAGTAACTGTCTCACTCAGGGGTGCTACAGCTACAGGTAGGATTTGGACCTGCAACCTTTGGGTGCAAAGGCAGTAGTACTAAGCGGTAAGATAACAGGCATCCAATGGCCTCAGTGGAGTTGCATGGGATTCTTCCAGATCTAGTTTCTTCACACAGTCTTAACATATGTATTTCAGGTTAATTAGTGACTCTCATGTGTCCTTAGTGTATCTATGCACAGCACTCTGGGTGAACCTGAACAGCATGTCTTTGGACTGTGGGAGGAAACCAGAGCACAGGGAGGAAACCCACACAGACACAGGGAGACCATGCAAACTCCACACACACTGATTAGGGATCGAACGCATGTCCTCCCACAACACCCAAGCACTGTGAGACAACAGCACTTTATATTTGTATATTTAGCAGACACTTTTCTCCAAAGCGACTTCCAATGAACTCCATGTAGTGTTATCAGCCCACACACCTTATTCACCACAGTGACTTACACTGCTAGATACACTGCTTACACTGGGTCAGTCATCCATCCATCAGTGGAACACACACACACACACACACACACACACACACACACACACACACACACACACACACACACACACACACACACACACACACACACACACACACACACACTATAGGTGAACCTGAACTACATTCCTTTGGACTGTGGGAGGAAACCAGAGCACTCAGAGAGAACCCACACAGGCATAGGGGGAGCCTGCAAACTCCACACAGACAGAGCAAGTTTTGAACCCACATCCTCTGGAACCACCACAGTGAGACAGCAGCGCTACTTGCTGTGCCACTGTAATCTTGCAATTGTATCTTACTGCATTGTAGGGTTAGGGTTAGAATTTGCCTTGCATGACAGTGTGATAATGGCTAAGTACAAATTAGCAAAAAATTCAACCTTAAAAAAAACTAAATTCGTGGAATCATTACTTCAAATTGAAAATGAAGCCATTGCACAGTTCTTAAAGATAAATAGCATTAAAGAAAATAAGCAGTTTGTTTGGCCTAGTGCTACTCATATCTAGTCTGCAACTCGCGTTCATGAGCGCCTGCGAAGGCTGCACTGCACTGGGTTGCAGAGAGCAAGCTAGCGGTCCAGTCTGTGAGTCAGACCGGGTCGCCGTGGGATTCAGTAGGAGCCAGATCCGTACCGCAGCCCACGCTCTTCTTTGGCTGGACGGGCAGAGCTGGACGTGGAGCAAATCTCATTTATCTGAGTGACGCACATAACACAGCAAAAGCCCATGTACTGGAGCCAGAACCTGGTAAGGCAGCAGTCTTGCTTCCCATGTCGAATCTCCAAGGGTGGTATAACCGAGCACAGAACACATCAAAGCGCTGGCACACGGACCTCTCATCCGGCAGCGCAATTAGCAAAACATATTACGGTGCTTCGTGCATTGCATCAAATTTACCATGGGAAAACAGAGTAAAATGCACAACAGAAACTCTGCTCTGCTTAAATACCATGTAGAACAACACGGATGACCTTACATAAGAGTCCGAGTCTGTCTCATTCATCCTTTGCTGCTGGTTATTTGCTGATATGAAAAGAAAAAAAAAAAACAACAGGGAGTGCGGTGGCACAGCGGGTTTGACTGGGTCCTGCTCTCCGGTGGGTCTGGGGTTCGAGTCCCGCTTGGGGTGCCTTGCAATGGACTGGTGTCCCATCCTGGGTGTGTTCCCTCCCCCTCCAGCCTTACGCCCTGCACTACTAGGCTAGGCTCCAGCTCCCTGTGACTGCACATGAGACAAGTGGTTTCAGATAATGTGTGTGTGTGTGTGTGAAACAGGGAATGAGGATAATGCTGGCTGCACCAACAAATGAAAGAGTAGTTACTTTCAGCATTTGTTATATTTTACTGAAATTATTTAAAGTACCTTGCATAGTAAGAACCTTGTTTGGAAGCGCAACTGTAATGTTCCAGACTGTGGCCTTTAATTATTCAATAATGCTTGCCTAAAAAAATCTGTGACTAATTTCATGTGTTAAATAACATCTAATAAATATTGATTAATGTATCATTACAAGGGGTGGGGGGCAGTGGTGCTGCAGGTTTAGCCGGGTCCTGCTCCTTGGTGGGTCTTGGGTTCGAGCCCTGCCTGGGGTGTCTTGCGATGGACTGGTGCCCCATCCTGGGTGTGTCCCCTCCCTCCCTCCCACGCCCTGCGTTGCTGGGTTAGGCTCCAGCTCGCTGCAGCCCTTCTCGGACAAGCGGCTTCAGTCAATGTGTGTGCGTTTGTGTGTGTGTATCTTTACAATGTTTACACTCCACAGTCTTTATAATCAATTAAAAATCTATATAAGTGCTATATCTGTCTGGTTTGGCTCGGCTACCGGATCGGACGGAAACAGTCTACAAAGGACAGTCAAAACGGTCGAGAGGATCATCGGCGCACCCCCGCCTACCCTTCAGGTCCTGTATACAAGTCCGGAATGAGGAAGCGGGCGAGTAAAATCATCACTGATCCCGCACACCCCGGGCCACCAACTCTTTACACTTCTTCCCTCCGGCAGCCGTTACGGAGCGGTGTCCGCCAGAACAACCAGATACAAGAACAATGTTTCCCCTCGTTTGGTTGGGTCCCGCTGTGTGTTAGGTCTGGGCTTTGAGTCCTGCTTGGGGTGTCTTGATGTGGACCGGCATCCCGCTCTGGGTGTGTCCCCTCCAGCCTTCGGCCCTATATTGCAGGGTTACGTTCCAATTCGCTGCAACCCCACTTGAGAGAAGTGGTTTTGGGCAGTGTGTGTGTGTGTGTGTGTGTGTACAGTATGTTTTCCCTCAGGCCATCACTCTCATGAACAGTTAACATTCCCTTATAGGTCTCCTGTCAGTACAACAATATCCAACCATTCTTTGTAATTTAATTCTTATTTATTTATTTATAGTATTTATACTACTGTTGATATTCTCGTGCTTGTAAATATGTCATTCATTTATTTATTTATTCTGTAATTCTGTGTCACCTGTTTGTCTGTTTGTTGCCTCTCTGTTTGTTTGCTTGTCTGTAAATGCCGGAGGCGCCTAGAACCACAGCAAATCCCTTGTGCGCGTCAACACGCTGGCCAATAAATCTCGTTCCGGTCCTGATAAACTTCACGGGAAACATATTCTTTTTGCAACACGATTGCAAAAAGTTCAGATTGATTCTTAAGTAGTTCAAGTGAGCACACCGTTTTTACCACATTGAAAATACCGCATTAGCGGGTTCGCACAGGTTGCGCCACATCATCTCTTTTCTAAACTTAATTCATGTTTTTCTGAACATCGTGCCCTGCCCTTTACCATGAATTTGCACACATTTTATTGTGTCTTTGGATACAGCACTTAGTTGATCTGCTGTAAATCGGAATGCCCTACGCTCTCCAGATCTGGCAGGACGTATGACACCCAAATTGTTTTCGTGACCCTGCTGGCGTTGCAGCTGCCGCTTCTCGTCCGCCGACACAAGTCAGTTCTCACGGGTCTTAAATGGAAGAGACACTCGTACTTGTTTACTTGCGCGCGCTTCTCGGCGGCTCGTGCGGGCTCTGAGCCGCGCGTCTTAAGCTTTCGGTTTTCGGGCGGCGCAGGACCGGAAGGCTTCTTGAATTATGCAGGGCCGCAGACGGCTCACGGACCACCTTGCGCGCGTCCCTCTGCATCCCCTCGTTTCGAGTCGAGGAGCTGAACGAAGCCCGAGAGGCGCTGAGAAAATGCGACATTTTGGAAGTATAAACTGTTTTTGTTTGTGCGCTTGGCAGACTTTTCTACATTTGCATTTGCGCGTATTCATTCGGCAGACGCTTTTCTCCAAAGCGACGTACATCTCGTAGAAAATACCGTGCGTTCATTACATTCGAGGGAGAGACGCTTAGATGCAGACGTGTGATTCTTAAGCGCACTTAGTTTGCTTCTTTCCACCGTACGACCCAACGTTCGTCACGCGAGTAGCGGCATAAAACTTTATCCGAATATCGACGATTCCTCATCACCTTCCTAGTAATATCTATATATTTTTCGAGATATATATAAACATTTACGTTACATTACAGGAGTAGCTGCATAAGGGTTTATCCAGCATGATCTAACTGTTATGGTGCATGGACATTTAAACCTTACATGAACTTAAGAGGTGATGGGGGAAGTGAGTCTGGAAGAGATGAGTTTTAAGAGCCTTTTTAAATGTGGACAGAGATTCAGCAGTTCTGAGTGAGAGGGGGAGGTCGTTCCACCGCAACGGAGCCAGAACCAAGAACCTCCGTGCTTTAACCTTTCGTACGTGGGACCGCCAAGCGGGCAGATGTGGAGGAGCACAGCAGTCTGGTTGGGGTGCAGCGGATGACAGGTCTTGTCGATACCTGGAAGCAGTTCTACTGATGCATTTGCGGGCCATAACAAACCAGCAACAGCTCTAAATAATGTGTGATACGGCCTTTGTGCATTCTTACAGCTGGGGGATGTACTGGACCATTTCAGGAAGTACTTCACTCAACTGCTTGACATTCTGACTTTTACGGCCGCTGATCTCGCTCCTTCGCCCGTGTTGGAGCAGAGGCTGTTCGCAGTGTTGTTTCCATAAACATTTCGGGATGATCTGCACCTACTGCTGGAAGAGCAGCGTGTGTGAAAGCACAAGCTGTGTTGCACTTGCAGACAGAATGTGGGACGGCTTGGTTTAATGGCCTGCTGTTTCAGCCTGTCACAAACACACACTGAGCACACATCACTCAGAGGGAGTGCAGTAGTCCATGTAGGCTGGAGAAACCACATTTCCCTCAAAAATGGTGTAACTCAACACGATCATTTTGCAACATGATGTAATGTACAAGACTAGTGAAAAGTCTGATCACACCTGTTGAAAACTTCTTCATGAGGCATTTGGTTAATATGAATTATAATTATGTCATCAGGAAACCTGTCGGTGTGTCATTCCAGCTCTTCTGCCTCAAGTCCTCCAGGTGTAGGACACCTGTGGGTCGCTTTGCTTTAACTCTTCCATCCAGTACATCCCATATCAGTATTGCCCAGGTACTGAAACTTTTTTACTACATTTGTTTACATTTACTTATTTAGCAGATGTTTTTCTCCAAAGCGACTTCCAATGAACTCTATGTAGTGTTATCAGCTCACACACCTTATTCACCGCGGTGACTTACACTGCTAGATACACTACTTACACTGGGTCACTCATCCATACATCAGTGGAACACACACACACACACACACACACACTATGGGGGAACCTGAACAGCATGTCTTTGGACTGTGGGAGGAAACCAGAGCACCCAGAGGAAACCCACGCAGACACGGGGAGAACGTGCAAACTACACACAGACTGAGCGGGAATCGAACCCACAACCTCTCACACCACCCAGGTGCTGTGACACAGTACTAGTACTACATATAGAGAAGTTATAAAAATGAAATGGAAACTAATATATATATAGAGTGCATTCAGAAAGTATTCACACCCCTTCACTTTTTTCACCTGTTTTTAACATGCAGAAATGTCTAAAATCTTGTTTCTATTCTGTCATTATTTGGTACTGAGTGTAAATTGATGGGGGTGGGCGGGTGAATTTAAACATTATTAGCATAAGGCTGGAACATTAAAAAAAAGTTTAGGGTCTGAATACTTTCTGAAACACACTGTACTTACTGTGCTGTACTACCAGGACAGTGTAGTTTATACTACCAGGATTCAGTGTATTCTGAATAGTGTACTTACTGAATACAGGGTATGAGCAGGGGACTGCTGGTAATTTAATGGTTAGAGTTACTGCCTTTCGATCCAAAGGTCACAGGTTTTGTCCCCACCTCCAGCTCTAGTATCCCTGAGCAAGGTCAGCTGAACCGCTTGTCCCATACGGGGTCGCGGGGAGCCGGAGCCGAAGCCGGCAACACAGGACGCAAGGCCGGAGGGGGAGGGGACACACCCAGGACGGGACGCCAGTCCGTCGCAAGGCACCCCAAGCGGGACTCGAACCCCAGACCCACCGGAGAGCAGGACCCATTCCAACCCACTTTGCCACCACGCCCCCCTCCAAGCGAGGTACTTACCCTAAATTGCTCCAGTATAATTACCCAGCTGTGTAAATGGGTGAATAATTGTATGTTTGTAACTGTAATAATTGCAACCTTAACAAGTTGCTTTGAAGAAAAGCCTCAGCTGAACGAATGTACTGTAGGAGAAGGAAGAACAGGATATCAGGCAATTTAGAGACACTGAGTCAACAGAAGACACCTAAAAAGTTAACAGAGACAGGGCTGAGTCCAGACTTCACACCGCAACCCCCGTCCGCTCCTTCGATGGCCTGATCCGTCGGCTCTGTGTTTGTATGTCATTTTCCTTCGCTGTTTATTTGTTTACTTCATTGGTGCAACCTCCTTATCTCCTGGAACGTCACAGTGAGAGATTAAAAAAAGGAAACTAATTACCTGGCACCTTTTTTAAAAAGTGGCCTGACACAACAAAGGGATTATACTTTGTTAACAATCCCCCCTCCCCTTGCTCTTTTCTCGAAGTCTTTCTCCGACTCTAACCCTCTCAGTTGATTTACCTGCTAACTTTAGCACCTGGGCTCGTCTTTATGCAAATCCGCTGCGCCTTATTGGTTTATCTCGAAGTAACAGGCGTCCCAGTTGGTGCTGAGACGGACAGGAGGCAGAATGGAATTACATACTCGTGATATATTTGCTAAATATGACGGCGTGCACCAAATAAGCCTTTTCCGCGTGAAAGGCCGTGCGTCTTGGATTTACCGTTTTCCCACAATATGTTATAAAAGTTAAATTAGGAGACAATAAACGCGATGATTATGTCAAATACGCCTATTGAAATTCAGCTCTTTTAACGCTGAATGAAACGTCTTTAACACAATGTGTGAAAGGCGGCCAGCAAATATGGGAGTTCTGCAGTCATTTCGATTTACATTTACATTTATTTCCCAGACACTTTTGTCCAAAGCGACTTCCAATGAACTCTGTGTAGTGTTCTGAGCCCACACACCTTATTCACCGCGGTGACTTACACTGCTAGATACACTACTGACACTGGGTCACTCATCCATACATCAGTGGAACACACTCTGTCTGTCACTCACACACTATGGGTGAACATGAACAGCATGTCTTTGGACTGTGGGAGGAAACCAGAGCACCCAAAGACTTACACTGCTACATACACTACTTACACTGGGTCTCTCATTGATTCTTGCAGTTCTGTATTTCAGCTCTACACTTTGTTTTAAAAGAAACAAAAATATGGCAACTTTACAAGTGCTGTGTGCTTTTGATATGCGCCAAGACTTCATAGCACGGACGAACATTTGGCACCAGTGGGTGATCAACAGGGGTTCCACCATAAAGAGTCACAGCCTATTAGGCTGCACTTGCAGAGGAATCAATGCATGCTGTATGTCCCCAGTGTGTTCTCCTCATCAAACTGCAAAGCCTTCCGTGTTTCTTTTCCTCCCAGAGTCCATACAGGGGTTGTGTTGACTGATTGCAGAGACCTGGATGCCACCCTTCACTGACATATTTCAATGGGAGGCTTGCAGTTACCCTTACTGGACATTTAGCTGCACATGCACACCTGACAATTTTAATGATTCTAGTTATGGCCTGCAAATGTATTAATAGAACTGCTCCCAGCTATCTACAAGACTTGATCATTCACTACATCCCAACCAGACCGCTACGCTCTTCCACATCTGCCCGCTTGGTGGTCCCACGCACGAAAGGTAAAGCACGGGGGTTCTCAGTTCTGGCTCCGTTGTGGTGGAACGACTTCCCTCTCTCACTCAGAACTGCTGAGTCTCTGTCCACACTTAAAAAGGGTCATAAAACTCACCTCTTCCAGACTCACTTCGCCCATCATCTCTTAAGTTCATGTAAGGTGTAAATGTTCATGCGCTATGAATTTAAGATCATGCCGGATAAACCTTTATGCAGCTACTCCTGTAATGTAACGTAAATGTTTATATGTATCTCAAAAAAAAAAAATTATTAGGAAGGTGATCAGGAATCGTCGATATTTTGATGGAGTTTAATACAGCTACTTGTGTGATGTACATTGGTTCATATGGCGGAAAGAAACAACCAAACTGCAGTTAAGAATCACACGTTTGCATCTAAGTGTCTCTTCCTGCTAATATAATGAACACATTTTACTTTATATGAAATGTACGTTGCTTTGGATAAAAGCAACTGCTAAAGAAAGAAATGTAAAAGTAAATGTAAAAAGGCAATAGTTCTCTTAGATAGTTGTTGTTTTATGCTTTTTTCCATTGCTTATTTTTATGCTTTATTGCTTTTATTCAACCTAAACCATCAGATCCCAAATTTTACCAAATCACTTCTGAATAATGGGATGACAAGGAGTTTTACATCTGCGATGAGACGTTTGTCCTCTAGCTGAATAAATATCCCAGTGACACTATAAAGTAACTAATGTGATATAGTGCAATGTAATGAAGTGACAAAATGTAATATCGCGCAAAGGTTACCTTGGAGACGTCCGTGGAAGTCATCGCTTCTCATTTTTATCTAAAGTCAGGTATAATGTGCATTTATAAATTGGCATCCATTATAAAACTTCGCAACCAACAAAGTGCTGAGGGAAAGCAGCGGAGTAAAGGACGTTGTGGCAGAATACAGGAAGAATAAGATGAGATGGGCAGGACATATAGCGTGGATGGCAGAGAACCGACGGACCGCACTCCTAGCTGAGCGGTACCCAAGAGAACGAGAACGACCACCTGGACGACTCCCAAGGAGGCGGGAAGAAAATCTCGTCAGATGGGAGGCCGTATGTGGAAAACAGCAAGGAGAAGGGACGAATGGAGTGCATGTTGTGATCGGCGCTGTCTGAAGAACAGCCGATGGACCGATTGATCCAGGGATCCGTAAAACTAGTGATCTTAAGTGCTGAAATTTCAACCGCTACCATAACTGCTTTTTAAAGTTCCGACTTCTTTTGGGTTTGGCTTTTATTGTCATTGCGGTGAATGCCACGCAGGCGCCTGAAAGGACTGCTGAGCTCCTTTGAGAAGTTTCTCAGACAGCACAGCATCTACAATAGGCAGCAGGTGACCCAAAGCGGGCCTCAGAATCAACCCATAGAAGAAGTAGCAGGAAGCAAGATTCCGTAAGGGAGGAGCGGGATGCTGAACATTTTTCGGCACGAGGCGTTTCGGTGAAAGTGAGACCGCTGCGGGGAAGCATCCGAACTCTTTTCCTTGAACATATTTCTGAACCATTTGCATCATTGTTAAGAAAATGTCTCCCCGTAAGTTTTGATGTGCAAGAAAGAGAGGAATAAGAGGTTGGGGTGGGTGTTATTTGTCAGCTTGTTAGATGAGAAGCGCTACCCTGGAGAAAAGTGTTTTAGCTGGAATATCTGTGTGGAGGAGGTGACAGTAATTTACAGCTGAGAAGTGTACTGAAAGGCCCCACACTCCCACACCCACGAGCATCTCAACATATCTGGACTCTGCAGCCTTGTAAAAGACCATCGTGTTACAATGCAACTAAATTGTTCTGCTGAAAAGCACACCCTCAACACAACCGATACTCTTCAAAAATAAAAAGAGCCACTTTCCATGAGAAAAGAGTTTCCTAATGGTCTCAGGTCAAGCAAATCTTCGTTTTTACTCTTGGTTAAAGCTGATCAGAAGAGAAAAAAAAACCAAGGCTTTTTTTTTCTTCATCTAATATCACTAGCATGGGGTGTGGGTGGCACAGTGGGTTTGACTGGGTCCTGCTCTCAGGTGGGTCTGGGGTTTGAGTCCCACTTGTGGTGCCTTGCAATGGACTGGTGTCCCCTCCCCCTCCCCCTCCAGCCTCACGCCCTGAGTTGCTGGGTTAGGCTCTGGTTTCCTGCAACCCTGTATGGGACAAGCAGTTCAGAAAGTGTGTGTAATATCAATGGCTGAACATTTATTTATTCAGCTGGCAAGTAACTTGGAAAGCTAATCTACTTACACTCATTTACCACTTTAAACAGCTGTGGTTTTTGCCTGAATCAGTTCTGGGTAAGTACTGCCTTACATTTATTCTTTTACCAGACACTTTACTCCAAAGTGACTTCCAGTGAACTCTCTATGGTGTTATCAGCCAACACCTTATTCACCGTGGTGACTTACACTGCTGGATACACTACTTACAATGGGTCACTCCTCCCTACATCAGTGGAAAGCACACACTGCATTTGAAACTGAAGAGCATGATTGTGGGAGGAAACAAGAGCACCCAGAGAAAACCCATACAGACACAGGAAGAACCTGCAAACTCCACATTGACTCTGCAGGGATCAAACCCATGTCCTCTCACTCCACCCAGGTGCTGTGAGACAGCAGCACTACTCGCTGTGCCACCGTGGCCCCTGTGTTTTAAAGGGTAAAACACTAAACGTGGGGCTCAAACCTCAGTTCCTATGTATAAGCACAATGTATATATATGTATGTATGTATAACCACTGTAGTCCGTTACACCGTTAAAAACAATAAAAATTAACTTACATGTGCGTCACAGGCTCACGGCAGGTATCTCATTCGTACACCGCCGATCAATCAAATCAATCCTGAGAACCAGACAGAACGTCCAGTGAATATAGGCTATAGGTGTGTTTGAGCATAAGACAGATGTATTCTTGGAGTTTACGGCTGTAAAGTATTTCATTCTGCACCAGCATTCACCCTCTATATTAGTTCAAAGTATGGCATGCAACCTCCAACGCAATTTCAAGCAATTCAGGCCTTCGGTTCGAATTTAACTAAATGTCTGCATTGAAACTGCAGTATTTTGGAGGTTTTTTTCATCCTGATGTTCCGATGTCGCATCTGTCACAACTTGCCAGCAACACATCTTGTTCATTTCATTTGCCTCTAAACTGCGTTTAGCTAATAACTAATTTATGAGAGGGTGTCAGCTCTCCTCTGCCGTGCTGCACCTGATCTACGCGCTGAATAATTCAGAGGTGGGAGCGAGTGCGGACGGACGCGACACGCGCCACTTCGTGCGACTTCCCGATGATCGCTTGCCGCGGGTGATCTCGTCCCGATCTCGTCCTCGTCCCCCGTCCCTTTTCCGAGAGCCCGGTCATGGAGAAGTCGCAGAGGAAGCCCGGCCAGCGTCAGGAAGGCCAGCCGCGGAAGGTGCGCTTCAAGATAGCTTCGTCGTACAGCGGCCGTGTGCTCAAGCACGTTTACGAGGACGGCCAAGAGCTGGAGAGCCCGGGGGAGAAGTACCCCCGCAGCTTTAAACGCGGCAAGACGCCTCGGCACCTTGAGGCGGAGCAGCTCCGTGGCTTTCAGGACCCGACGGGCCCGGCGCCGGGTCCCCCGACAGGCCTGATTGCTCAGAGGATAAACGTCTACAGGGGCGTGACTAATTACAGACCCCCGACATACGGCGAGCTATCAGCCGCAGATTGCAAAGTGAGTACCGGACAGCCTGCTTCAACGCAAGCCAGCTTTTCTGCAGACGACTTTACTTGGTGAAGATTACGGTATAATCGCTCGGTTTTTCCTTTTAGGCATATTTCATAGCATCCCCCTTCTTTATATGTGGTAAGAGGCAAAATGACATCACACCTCACGGTCAGCCGGTAGCATAGTACTTAGAGCACCTGCATAGTGTGTGAGTGACAGAGAGAGAGTGTGTGTGTGTGTTCAACTGATGTATGGATGAGTGACCCAGTGTATCTAGCAGTGTAAGTCACTGCGGTGAATAAGGTGTGTGGGCTGGTAACACTACATAGAGTTCATTGGAGGTTGCTTTGGAGAAAAGTGTCTGCTACATAAATAAATGTAAATTCTGCCTTGCATTTGAATGACCCAGGTTTGGGTTCTACTCTTGCATTACATTTACCTTCATTTATTTAGTTGATGGGGGGTGCGGTGGCGCAGTGGGTTGGACCGGGTCCTGCTCTCCCGTGGGTCTGGGGTTCGAGTCCCGCTTGGGGTGCCTTGCGATGGACTGGCGTCCCGTCCTGGGTGTGTCCCCTCCCCCTCCGGCCTTACGCCCTGTGTTGCCGGGTAGGCTCCGGTGCCCCGCGACCCTGTTTGGGACAAGCGGTTCGGAAAATGTGTGTGTGTGTGTATTTAGTTGATGCTTTTCTCTAAAGCAGCTACTGTTATCTACCCCTTTATACAGCTGGAAAATTTTATTGGAGCTATTAGGGTAAGTATCTTGCTTAGGGGTACCACAGTGGGGAGTGGAGATTGAACCTACTACACTACCAGCTGTCCCCACAGCCCTTGAACAAGGTTCTTAACTTAATTGGCTCCAGTATAAATAACTTTGGATACTGTCAGCTAACCCGTCCTGGGTGTGTCCCCTTCCCCCTCCGGCCTTACGCCCTGTGTTGCCGGGTAGGCTCCGGTTTCCCGTGACCCTGTGAGGGACAAGCGGTTCGGAAAATGTGTGTGTGTGTGTGTACTGTCAGCTAAGTAAATCTATGTACTGTTAAGTAAGCATGCACACACAAACACTGAAGCCACTTTGCTCGAGAAAGGTTACAGTGAGCTAGAGTCTAGCCCAGCGGCAGAGGGCACACACCCAGGACAGGACGCCAGTCCATCGCAAGGTACTCCAAGCAGGACTCGAACCTCAGACCCACCAGAGAGAGCAGGGACAGGCCAAACTCACTGTACCAATGCACCATTACACCTGCCTACTTAAGCAGATGATATGCATTTTGAAGACTGGGTAGGTAAAGTGCTCAGGGTTTGTAAAATATGCATAGTTATATATTTGTATTTATGCATTTGTTCTGCACAGTTTTGCAACATGCGACTCAGAGTAAAGAAAAGCACATTGACCAATAAATTTTATAATGAGACATCATTCGCAAAGCACATTTATTATTATTATTTGTTGCAGTTCACTACGCATATATGCATTTCGACATATTTTAGTCACTTGAAACAACTTGTCACACAGATGTGGGCGATGAAAAGAGTGCACATTTTATTTTGACCCCGTTGTCTTTTCGTTTTTGCTTTTTTGTGTTTTGCCCAGCCTCCGGTGCTGGATTTTGGAAAGATTATCATCTACACCAGTAATCTAAGGATCATACGATCCCCTCACAGAAGGAGCGAGCTCATGAAATCTTCACTACAGAGAAAAGATAGCGGGGAGGATTTCTCATTGGGGACAGACAGAGTGGAGAAGGCGCCGCACCACGCTCTGTGCATACATGGAGAGGATGGAAACCTCGAACCCAAGCATGAGGTAATCAGGAAATAACTTTTCCAGGCTCAGCAGCAGCACCTTCATCTCAATACGTATAATGGATTATGCCAAAAATTAATTCCACAGATCAGACGTTTGAAGTGTGACACCAAAGTAATACAGAACTTTATAAACACGGTAAGAGCACATACATTATTCCAGGTTTTAGCTAATAATTTTACACAGTGCACTTCTCAATTTTTTTTTTCTCCTTCATATATTTTTTAATTATTGTACAAATGCTGCTCTTAAAGTTGCAGGATTGTTTTCACACCTGGGCTCTCCATAACACAATGCCATGATTTGATACGACAGGCAAATTTTACATATGTTGCCATTACAAATCAATACTGTAACACATTTGACATATATTGACATACATTTGCTACATAGGGGTATAATTAACTTTTTATGTAGCTCCACTCTGGCTATTGTCCTGTGTACTTTCTGACTTAAGAATCAGTACTAAATAACTCACCTTTTAGGAATTTACTTATTCACTTTCATTAACCACCTTTCCTGGACAGGGTCACTACTGCGGTACCCCATTGCCGCCCCTTTTAAGAACTTTGAAAAACAATCATTTCAAACTTGAAAGTGGTGGCTTTTGTCACATAAAACGTGCGATGTTGTTTAGTAAGAAATCATATGAAATGCAGAAAATTAATTCCATAAATGCAGATAATAGAAGGGGCGAAACTGAAAATCAGAGATAAATTGACTCACATCAGTGCAGCGTCACGAAAAGCCACGATTTAAAACAGGTTCTCTTTTCCGATAAATTATTTGTACAGTCACTACATCTTTCTGCTCCACTGTGAGTGTGTGCTTCCTTTTCCACAAGTTAGTGGAACAGATCCCATATTGTTCAGATGCAATACGTAGCTCATTTATCAGGGAACATGATGTTATTGATGTCAGACAAGTGTGTGGGTGTGGCAATCAGTTTATGCTACCTGAGTCCTTGTACACTGTGTCCCCTCTGCTGTTCTGCATGTTTCCTTTCCAGTGGTCTGACAGAAGAGTTTTGGGCTTATTGCCAGCGTTTCATTTGGTTGCAGGAGGGCTCCAGCTGCCCCCAGTGTGGGGGAACGGGCTGCATGCCCTGCTCTCTGTGCCATGGAAGCAAGCTGTCCATGCTGGCCAACCGCTTCAACGAGTCCATTCGGGCTCTGCGGTGCCCCGCATGCTATCCGGACGGCCTACAGCGTTGCCAGTCGTGCACAGAGCAGCAGGTTGGAAAGCGCTGAAAGCATTACGTCTTGCCGAGAATAAGAACATCAATCAATAAAACCATCTGCCGGCGTTTTGCAGTACATGTTCAAATGTCAGGATCCATCACAATGCCTTTGTAAATAAATAACCAAAGTAATAGAAAACACAAACACTGAAAAAGACACTGGAAGGAGAAAGAGTAGGGTTTTAAGATTACCAGGAATTCAAATCAACATGGTATACTTGGTCTTTGCTATTGATTATTGCTGTACTATTGCAACATTAACATACACATATGTAGTTTAAAGAATATATTTGACCTATACACACACACATACATAAACAATTTTAGTGTCATGTGTGGAGGGAGAATCCAAATTTGTATAATTGTATATTTGAGACCCTGAAAATGCATAAAAATAAATATGGTGTAATAAACAATCAGTACAGTATTTAGGGAATAAAGTTACTAAAAATATTCTTCCTCACTGTTTCAGTACCTTCCACAGGGTATTTTTTGGCAGAGCAATTATGGCATTACAAAGACATATATATGCATTTTCTTACATCAAACAACAACATTCTTACACTGTATATTGTTTTTCACAATTTTGCAACGACTGAAAAGCAGCAGCATGTTGTAGTTCTTAGACACGGCAAAGTTCGGGGTGATGAAAAATAACTGCAACTTATAAACAAAGAGAGACGTCTAACAAGCTATGATCAAAATATTTTAATAAACAGGTTTTGTTTCAAACTGAATTTAACAGTGAAAAAACATTGACGATCAGAACACCCTTTGGGGAATTATTGTGAAGTATTGTAATGAGACAATTCTTACGCTCACAATATCCATAAGCTTCTTGAACACAATACCCGTACCGATAACAAAAGAGGCAGATTAAGCATTTCAGTCAACACTAATCTTTTTTAGTAATCCTAGTAAACCCAAAAGGGTCTTACACTAAACCCAAAAACTGTAAGGAATGAATAAAATAAAATCATGGCAACAATGACTGCAAAGTAACCCGCTGCACTATTATGAGAGGCAACACCTTGCGATGAAACAAGCCGCACGGAAAATTTGTTACGTTTGCTACTTGTGTAGAATTTGATTGATATTTATTAGTCGGTCTATTAGAAAACATTTAATGATTCATTGTTCAATATGTATGCTGAAAAAACATTCACATTCACAATTCACAGGATATCTGCGTGCAAATAAAATGCATTACTAAAGGAAATTTGTTGACGTGGTTTTTATTGCACTGAGAGTGACAAAGATAAAGGTAAATGTTATTTTCATCCCAAGCATCTACCTGCTGCAACTATACCAAATGAAAATCCCATTTTGGCAGCCGGGTTAAAATTCCTTGGCAATGTCGGAAAGGTCCTGGAATGCCATGGGACTGACAAGATGAAATAAGCAGAAGAAAAGGAAACCTTGCAGCCTTGACTAAGACTGACCACACAAACTAGTGAAGCGAAGCTGCTGACTTTTGTTGTTGAATCTCATGTCACTGTCAGATCCAAAATATACGCTCAGGCCTATATATCTTTAAAGGGGAAGTTCACGCCTTTGCACACACTGGTTTGGTCCAGATTGCCATTCAAAACCTCAGGACCAGACTTTGAGAAACCACCCTAATGCATTAACAGCTTGCACATATAGGTCACACATTGCAGATGCTTCTCGACTTAACGATTTTTCGACTTTATAATGGTGAGCTAGCGATAGACATTCAGTAGAAACCGCACTTGGAATTTTGAATTTAGAATTTTTTTTTTCCTAGGCAAGCGATACGCGGAGTGATACTCTGTCATGATGCTGGGCAGCAGCAGCGATCCACATCTCCCAGTCTGTCACGCGGTCGTTATACAGATACCCCCCTGTATCTACGCTGTGTTTTGAGAACCCATAATGTCACAGAAATGCCCATCTATGTCTTCTGCTACTGGTGGGAAGAAGAAGAGGAGGGCAATTAATCTTGAGGAGATACTCAACATAACAGACCAACATGAAGGCGGCAAGCCCATGACAGTCATCACATGTATGTTTGGTAGGTCAGGTGTATTAAATGCATTTTTGACTTACAATATTTTTGACTCACAATTGGTTTCGCGAAATGTAACCCCATCGTAAGTCAGGGGCCACCTGTACCCCAACAGCAAGTGTTATTCTGCTGTTTGACCTACTCCCTCTTATGTGATTTCTTAGCTTTGTTCATTATTATTACTTATTACTTTTATATTTTCATTATTATTAATTACTACTTTTATATTTAATTGTTGTGGTTAATCTGTCTGAGCAATCTCTGGCACAAGAATTTCCTTCGGGGTGAATAAAGTTTTATCTTATCTTATCTTATCTTATCTTATTGACATTATTACCGAGATTGCCTATAAGTACATATGACGAACCAGGTTTTTCGGCATAAAATTTTGTTTTAAATTAAATAGCAACCGTAGCAGTAACAATAGTAAATATACTTTTCTGGGACATGTGAGCAGAGATATGGTCATGATGCAAATTCAAATGACTTCGTATTGAAAAAGGGTAATTTCAGATCGTCTTTAACTCTAATTCAATGTCATCTGAGACTCAAATCAAGAAGTAATTTTTCAAAATGACAGGATTCTTAAGTAAGGTAACTGAAGAAAAACTAAGGTATCATCCAATGTTTTCTAAATACATTAATGAGTCTGTGAAAATTCATTAGGAACCACAGATTTGGTGGTCCATGGTGGGTTTGCTACAGTCTTAAACACTTTAATCCTCAGAGCCTTTAAATCCTTTGATCAACACGAATATGCTGGCACACTGGACACCAACATACGTGTGCGTGCTTCTGAATGCATGAGTTTGCTTATCTGAAGGAATTGCTTAAGCATGAGCTCTTGATTATCATTAACACACACACGTCTCGACAACACAACCAGCTACTGCTAATGAGTGAAAAAAAGTGAAGACCATCCATCCATCCACTGTCAACAACCGCTTGTCTCAAGCGGGGTTGCGACAAGCCAGAGCCTTACTTGACAACACAGGATTCAAGACCGAAGGAGGAGGGGGTCACACCACGGACGGGATGCCAGTCTGTCGCAAGGCACCCCAAGCAGGGCTCGAACTCACGCCACACCCAAGTGAAGACTAGTGTAGTCTAATTTAATTTAAAGCCTACCTTCAGAACAGGATGTGAAACTACTTTTTGAACATCTTCATGGATTGATTTACTTGAGAGAGGAACATATTATTGATGCACTGTTACAATTATGAGAATTTGTAAGAGAAAACCTTATTCAAGTGATACACAGTAAGCACTCATTAAATAAATTAAAAATGAAACATTTACTTAAGATCAATAAAATGTGTTGCCTCCTGAATTGCACATATCTTGCACATATTTTGCACATAACATATTTTCAGTAACTACCATGACTTAATTAGTTTGTGGTGATATGACCAGCCGTTCATCTGGTGCAAGAGTTTTGGTTTGGATGTAAATAAATTTATTTTATTGTAGCATTTTGTATTCTAAAGCTTAATTAACAATGAATTGAAATATTCGTTTTTATTTTGTCATCAGAATTTTCAAGATCAACATTTTGATTTCCAGTTTCTGGTTATTTCCAGTATCTCGAGTTCATTTCCATGCATTTGTGGTGCCCGTGTAATTAGTATTTTATGATATTTTGGATGACACTTGGAACTGTGCTCAGTTACAAAAAAAACTTAACTTCTTTGTACAAAACCATTTGACAATAAGGATTGTTGTGACTTTGGACTTAATAATTACTAGCGCAGTTTCAAAAGAGAAATTAGACCAAGCCATATACCTAGAATTTGGGGGATTCATCATATTTTCAAATCATTCAAAATAAAGGCTGCAACTTGAAAGTGTTAAAAGAATATATAGAAATGCTACAAGCTCAAATAATAAAATATTGTACCTTCCTCAAAAGAAACAGAATACTTAACAGGTGTAGTATTTTCAGTTTTCAGGACTGTTGGTATGATGCATGTCCAGACTGCAGATCTTACTGTAACTTGTGTTTTAGTAACCTTGAACATCCTGCGAGCCAGCAGGGGCCTTCTTCAATCTAAAATGCATTACGGCAAACTGACATAATCCATAACACACAGTATCAAGGCTAAACTTAAAGTTGGAAAAATTATCTGAGTTCAAAATGTTATAGAAGGGTAGGGATCAAAATCTGAGATTGATTTTATGTTGTTATTTTTAAAAATGCAAGCTTTTAACATTCTTTGTACAAATTCACAAAGTTCTGAAAATGTGCATTCAGTAAGATAGCAGCCAATGTTTAACAAAGATCTGCTTGGCAAGAAATCTAATTTTGACAACAATTGTCTAAACAACTGTTGTTTTGTCCTCTGACTATAATTCTGGCAGGCTACAATGAGGCAAAAAATCAGCAGCACCTGCTTCAATGGGAACATTTTCTTTGTCTACTCTATGCTGTTTGTGTCAAGACAATTCCTGGCCTCCTGTTTGGCCTGCCTTTATGTTTGCACTATATGACATAAAATGAAATAAATAAATGTAACAAAAGCAAGCCTTTTCATCAGATGTGTTTTGCTTCAGATGTTTATTCTGAAAAAGACATGCATTCAGTCTGGTTTGTGTCACCCACAAAAGTTTCATGGAGGAGACGGGGGGGGAGTTGCAGTAGTCCAGACAAGATATCACCATGCCTTGGATCACAATCTGTGTTGAGTTTGTTGTAAGGTAAGGGTTAATGCAGGTCAAATCTGAAGAATCAGGTTATTTTATTAGTGATGCTGATACGTGGCCTTGAGTGCCATTATCATTATTCCCAGGCTTTTAACTGAAGACACAGCTGAAATAACTGAGTTGTCCAGTTTCATAGAGTTCCCAACAGGTGGATGGACCAGTTAAAGGATCTAAGAATTATCATGTGGTCCTTACCCTCCAGTGGACTGGTGTCATTTCAAGGGTCTTCCCTCCCTTTTCATAGCTTGCATGATTCCAAACTGCTGCAACCTGGACAAGCACAAAGAGTTAACAGAAGTGAGTGAACCAACCAACATCAACAACCACTTGTCTCAAGCAGGATTGCAGTCATCCAGAGCATATCCCACATAGAGCACAAGGCTGAAGAGGGAGGGCACACATACTGGATGGGATGCTAGTCCACCACAAGGCACCTCAAGCAGAGCTTGAACCCCAGACAAACCACAGAGCAGGCACTGGCCAAACCTGCCATGCTACCGCAGTCCATACAGCTGTACACCTCAAAATATTTCTGACATGTCAATATAACATTAAATATGCATTTCATGCTGCAGTCTTTGTTATATGAAATGCACTTTTGTATGCCCAGAGTCAACAGCAAACCATTTCCATTCCTCCCTGGTCACAAAAACCACGTGAATGGTCGTTATGTGTCAGGACTGACTTGATGGCACATACATATAAACATACATATCTGCCCCAGAGTTGTATGGATATTTGAAGAAAAGACAGTGAAAGGAATTAATGGAAGTGTTTCATAAATAGGTCTTTTATATGTTCTTAGTATTTAAAAAGTTTTTATACACACTTTAGATGTTCTTAGATTAAATTAACCATAAAGAAAATGAAAACAGATGTCAAAGTATTTGTGACGCACTGTGACTAATGCAAATGTGTTTCATTCAAGATCTGGCTCTGCATCAAACAAACCCCAAGAGTCTTAAAATCCATGTATAACTTAAGGGCTCTTGTGACCATGGGACTGGAATGATCATGAGAATTTAGAGAATCAGCGTATTATAATATAAGAAAATGGATTCAGAAATCTGCAGCCAAACAAGAAATGTATTATGAAATAAACATCTAATACACATTAACAATTAATGTTGTGCCAAGGACCCTATGACTGTCAGACATATAAAAATCCAATTTGTCACAGTGAGGCCGAGAAGTCTGTGTGGACCTTTTAGGTTCTACACCATCAATAACACATATTAATCTGGGAAGGTTGAATAAATCAATGCTTTGGCATGCAAGGTATTTGTGATAGTTCTGAGTTGCAAGTTCTGCTTGATAAATCTGCACAACATTAGGAAATCAACCAGATACACATTCTGTCACTTGCAGTTTTCAATTTTTGAGTGATGCTTCATTACAAATAACGCCTTGCCTTCGGTAGACATCTGTTGCACTATATTCATTGAATTGTTTAAATTTCCTGGTCTCTCATGGAAGCATTTTAACTAATTTCAGGCTGGATCTAAAAAAAAAAATGCATCAGCAGCTACAGCAGAACAATATGAGCCAATATTTTTTACTCTGGCCATGAAGAATGACTGTTGGTACTTTTTTCTTTTTCCAAGCCTAGTATTTTTCCTGTCTCAATGTTCTTTCTGTCTAATGCCAAAGAGAGTTTGTTGAATATCTAGGTTGGCATTTTGAGAAATTTTTTGCGCAAATCCTCCCACCAACTGGATGAGGACAGGATCAGAATCTGGTTAGACTTCAGCTAAATTCCTGCCAGGAAGAGACTGATGAGAGATTTATGAGTCATCTATTTTTTTCATGCAGCATACTGAATTTAAGGGGGTGTGGTGGCGCAGTGGGTTAGATTGGGTCCTCCTCTCTGGTAGGTCTGGGGTTCGAGTCCTGCTTGGGGTGCCTTGCGGCAGACTGGCATTCCATCGTGGGTGTGTCCCCTCCCCCTCCGGCCTTATTCCCTGTGTTACCGGGTAGGCTCTGGTTCCCCACGACCCTGTATGAGACAAGTGGTTCAGAAAGTGTGTGTGTACGTACTGAATTTATCTATTAAGTTGTACACGTGCCCCATATTATGTGGGAAATCAGAGTTCGCAAATCTACGTTCATTTATTTTTCACACAGTTCTGTACTACTATGCCAGAAAGGGACATGCTTTGCCACTCGAAATTCCGAGAAATTCTCGAAAAAGATACAGATTTTTAGTTTAAATTGCTAAATAGTTTAAAATCTCCTTATTTTCTTCACTTTTCCTTTAAAGGCATCAAATTCGGCAGCCAAAGAGAAGAGTTATAAATAAGGAATATAATAGCTCTGTGTCACGTCTTTTAGTAAAAGCTATGGCTTCAAAAAAACATTCTATTTTAGGTCTGGCAAAAATCTCTCCATTATTCAGGGTAATCCCTTAAGTTGCTGAAAAACACAACTTTTAATCAAGATGCAATTATATTTTTCAGCACAGTTTCTTCCCATACATTTTGAATTGTGGAGTTTAACCTACTGTTATTTACTTTGGGTTAATTGCATCTAAAACCCTTGATTGTTTAATTTACTTTTATCATCAGTTTAAGTCGAAATGACCACTGTGTGCAAAACTGGGTTGGGGAAATGTACCGTTTTATTAGAAAAATGCTAATGGAATAGAGGTATAATTATATATTTTTTGCTTAGATTTGCAGGACATAAGTGAGTTTACTTCTATCTCTGTGTCTCATTTATATTTCTCTAAGCTGTACAACTGTGTACAAGGCTGGTGCAGTTTTCTACACTTTGGCTCAGGAAATAATTCACAATGCAAGATATACGTATATTAGAAAACAAAACACTTTGTGTGGGTTTTGTTAGCTCAAGAAGCAGCAGCTGAGGTTGAAGGGCAATAGTTCAGTTAATAATAATAATAATAATAATAATGTAATTATTACTGTAACTGATTGTAATTGATTAAGAATTAATCATTAAATAATAATAGTTCAATTAATTTACTGCAGCTCCTCCCGAGTGTAGTGGTGAGTATCCCTGCCTGTCATGTGGGAGATTGGGGTTCAAATCCTCAATTCCTCAGTGGTTAGCACTAGTATCTTTGGAGCTAAAGGTTGTTGGTTCAAGGCCCACCTCTAGCTATAGTCCCCTTAAGTAAGTTCTTTCCCTTAAATTGCTCCAGTAAAGTTACCCACTTGGGTAAATATTTGTTAACTTGTAGCAATTGTAACCTTAGCATTGTAAGGCACTTTGGAGCAAAGCATCAGCTAAATATAAATGTAAATTGATGTAATTAATCAGTTAAAATCACAGATTAGCACAAGCCCAACATTAGATTTGTAGACTCTGAATTCATGACCATGAAATAATAGCTTTGTGCAGTACATTGACCTCTAGCAACTGGTTGTCTTCCACTACAGTAGCATAACATTTTATCTGAATGAATCCCGTAATGTTATCCCCGTGAACGACAGCATTGACTGGAGATATATTGTGTTGTTTCTGGAAGGTTCTGAGGCTAATGCATTCAGCGCCAACACAAGGAATGCATTTGCATTTATTATAAGTAATTTTCTGCGATGCACAAAACTTTGCCCTATGGCGGGATGCAATCCGCAACCCACTGTGGCAGAGGCAAGTCAAATGTGTCACAGTCTGCCAGCTATTTTCTGCGCTGAGAATTGAGTGCAGGCAAGATCAGCTGCGCCCCAAACTCAAATTAGATCCATTAATTAGGAGTCTTCCCACAGTGTTGATGAGATGTTCACATTCCCCAAAAAGTGCAAATAAACATCAACAATTAGCTTTATGTTGACACTGATATCTTGAGAGCATCTGCTGCCAGCAACAGAGTTACAACTTTAATGAGCGCCAAGACACTGTATTAAGTGAAATTGTGCATTTTTAATGGCATCTGATAATGTGAAATTAATTTTTAAATTGTTTTCTTCCTCATTATTTTAAAATCAGAATACTGTAAATGTTGTTGAGCTATTTTGTTATTTTCCTCTAAGCTGGAATGTCATGTACTTTGCCACAGTGGCTGTTGATGTCTTTCTTTAGATCTGAGTATATGGCTTTCTGTGACTAACTGCAGGGATTCATTGCTACTTGAAATTTGGTGGCTGCACTTAGTACTAACTCCATATAAGCGCTCATTTTCTATTCTAAGAAACTGTACAAAGACATTGTATAAAATGTGTACAGAAACTTTCCAGTAGGGCAAGTTGAGAGATGTCATGTCTGACTGGCATATACTGTACCCTTATTTAAGTTTTTTTTTTTTACAGTCAGTAGTAATCATTGCTTTTTCTATACATTTATGCAATCATTTTATTTGAATATTTAATACATCTGTAACATCAGAAAAGCACATTGCGTTTTATTGTTTTAACATCTAGTCTGAATGAAATGTGACAGAAATGTACAAATATGGCATGAATAATACAAATATATTTACAGGAAGATAATGATATCCTGTATAGGAATTAGTATGTCTAGACAGCGTCATTTTTTATGGCTTGGCAAAAATGTGAAAGGAGCAAAAGTTCATATTCCATTGTAATCTCTCTTCCAGTGCTGAACATCGAGCCTTTTTCAATTCATATAATACAGTCTGAAATCAGAATACCTAAATGAGAAGAATAAATTAGCATATAAATAAGGTATACATGAGACTTTCAAGACATTGTTTGGAGGGAAGTAAATCAGTCATCTGCTCACTTGTAGAACAGGTTGCACTTAGAGTCTCCTGACACCCTTAACCATGAAAGGAGAAGAAAATTATCTTATTACAATGTGATACACCTATCATTCCCCTGGATCCCATGCAATATTCTTTGGGGAAGGTGAAATCAAAGAGGTGGAATCCAGGCAAGTAGACAGCAATATCAATTGTCTGTTTGTGAATGAGGGCTGGTGATCAGTCCTATCTGCACGACTTACTCTAGTAGTTTACTTCACAGCTCCGGAATTTTTTATTTTTTTTTGCAGAGATACATCAGTTACTTCTCCAGTGCCAGATGAGTGGAGCAGCTTTCCATGTGTGAAGCTTGGATGGGTTTGGCCACGCTCATTACCGGAGTCCTCATGAGGATTTCGTCTGTGAATTTCCATGTATGTCCAAAAGGTGATGCCCATATCATGCCAGCAGTAAGCGCTATCATAGCACGTAAGGGTAAAGAAGCGGTTTACCGTTGTCTTATTCTAAGCATGTCTTTAGAGGAAACCCATATGAACATGAGGAGAGCATGCACAGCCAGTCAAATTCAAACCACCACCCAAGAGATGTGAGGCACCACTATGGCACCGCTATGTTTCCCCATTATGGCACCATGTCCATCATGCCAGATGCTTTAAAAAAAAGGCATGACCTTCTCCTCATTGTGTGAGCTTCAATTCCACTCACATTCTGGAAAAGAGTGTATGCAAACTGGGTAACACAAACAAATACCCTAAAGGTATATTGTACACTTTCAGCATCCATGAATACAGTAGAACCCTATGAAAATGGAACTGCTGCCTCCTATTGGTTTTTCAGCCTCAGTTAATCATAATGAAAGTCAATTATTTACCATGCAGCCAGTTCAAAATAACAGCTGCAACCTTTGGTATTCATGGATGTACACTACTTCAAAAAGAAAAGTGTTGTAATTGCCCCCAGGTGTTTCCATCAATTATTATGAGCTCCTCTTTCTCTTTTGTCTGAGCAAAATGGATATAGTTGTGCTCCACTACAGAAATATTTCAATGGATTTCTCTGATCATCTCCTAGGGGAGAGTGCAGTGAGAATGGAAGTTCATCGGAGTGCATAACAAGGAGGGCTCTTGTTGCTCAACTGGGATGGCTCTTCTGCGTCTCCTCCAGTTCACAACATTTGCTCCTCATACATTAATCTATGCCTGTGTTGAATGCTTATATTTATTTTTCCATTTATTTAGCAGACCCTTTTCTCCAAAGCAACATCTAGTGTTATCAACCCACATACCTTATTCACCGCGGTGACTTGCACTGCTAGATACACTACTTACACTGGGTCACTCATCCATACATCAGTGGAACACACACACACTCTCTCTGTTACTCACACACTATGGGGGAACCTGAACAGCATGTCTTTGGAGTGTGGGAGGAAACGAGAGCACCCGGCAGATACCCACACAGACACAGGGAGGACATGTAAACTCCACGCAGACTGAGTAGGGATCGAACCCACGTCCTCTCACACCACCCCAGCGCTACTCGCTGTGCCACCGTGCCAAATGTTGAGTCAGTGATGCTCACCAACTATTTATTTCACCCAGATTTACAGTTCACAGTTTTACGGCTCCTAGGCAGGGAAAAGAAGCGATGAAAAGTGTTGGTTTTGGTGCTGTGTCATCTGAAACATGAAGACGGACTGGATGTATTCACACGATACTTGTTCAGAATCCAGAAGTGCTCTGCAGCAATGACCTGCCTTGTATCGACCGTGTGAGCAAAACACCTCATGGGTGATGCCAAACATTCACTTTGCCCTAGACCTCTAACCACGTAAGAGGAAAGCTTCTAATATTAGCGATATTAAACAACCTTATTGATTTCTCTGCCGCTTCAAGACTTTTTGCTTCGATGGATTTGTTCGGTTTATAGTATGAGACGGAGTAACATGACAAATATCTGAATATAAATGTAGACTGAGGAATTTTGTTGATGCTTGGATAGATATGGTCATACTCACAGTCAGAAGAGTCTTCCTGGGAAGTTTTCTTTCATCTAACAGGTTTATTTCCATGAGTCGTACCTGGATCATTCATGATTTATTGTCTTGTTTTGACTTTTAGTAACCTTAGAGAATACTTAAAAAAAGAAGAAGTGAAGGTCACCTATTTACCCACCAAACACTCTTGCACCGCTACGATTGGTCTTTGAGATTTCCATATTCACGGCTCTATTTTTACTGTATTTTTTCTGTTTTGCAGATGTCGTTAACTTGAAGAACTCATGGGGAACTTCTATGCTCGGTGAAAACTTACAATGTTTCAATTTATGATTTTTCGACTTTACGATGGTGCGATAGCGATACGCATTCAGTATAAACCGTACTTCAAATTTTAAATTTTGATTTTTCCTGGACAAGCAATATGCGGTACGGTACTCTCTCGCAACGCTGGGCAGTGGCAGTAGCGCAGTTTCTATACAGATACCTCCCTGTACCTACTTTGTGTTTTATGCATCCATAATGTCACAGAAATGCTAATCTGTGTCTTCAGCTACTGGTGGGAAGAAGAAGAGGAGAGTAATTACTCTTGAGGAGAAACTCAAGATAATTGCCCAGCATGAAGGCAGCAAACCCATAAAGGCCATTGCACATATGCAGGGCTATGATGTTCGGTAGGTCATGTGTATTAAATGTATTTTCCACTTACGATATTTTCGACTTACGATGGATTTCGCAGAACGTAACCCCATCATAAGTCGGGGACCACCAGTAATCATAAATGTTTTAGTCATATATTTTCCTCTGAATAAAAGTGTAGGGTTTTTTTGATATAGAACCAGAGTAGACCGTTGATTACCCAAAGTAAATGGGACAAGGTTGGTTCAGTTAATCAAACAGTTCTAATAATCAAAGTAACATGAAAATACCTGGTTTATATGAAACAAAGTGTAATTAAGCCGATTAAATTACTGTAAACAAGCTTATTGCTACTGTATTTTGAAAAATTAAGTTTTTTAAAAAACATTTAATTTAAGCAATCGTTTGTAAATAACAACCAAATAATTGGCAGTGCAGAGGATTGACGTCGGGAAAATCGATGATCTACTGTATTCCTTGAAGCCGTGGTGTGGTACTGTTGTCGTAAAATGTATTAAATGTATAAAATGGAAATCATGGAAGAAGATTTTTTAAAAAATTAAATTAAAAAGCCAAATGAAAGTATAATCCATAAATTGCTTTGTACACAGCTGTTAGGAGATGGACTTGAGTCCCTACTGTGTCAGACTAGCCATTTGTGGTTGAGGAAGCAGCGGGAGCTGAAAATTGGACCGTATTCCCTACGGTGGGTAAGACTGCTGGGGTTTTCTCTCCCTTGTCATTCAGAGCAATACCTATAGTCACTATGAGTTCCCACAGTGCTGTGGGCAGTACCCTGTATGCTGTGCAACCCAGTGAAGCATGCAGCAGACAAAAGCATTCATTTGGCTCATCAGTCCTCAGTTATCTTCCTCAAAGTCTTGCATTCAGCTTCCTCTTATTCCCTGCCAAATTACATGTAGCTGGTCATCATTAATGAGGAGAAATGAAATATATTCTGGGCTTAATTTTGGCAGGGGGGTGCGGTGGCGGAACGGGCTTGGCTGGGTCCTGCTCTCTGGCGGGCCTGGGGTTCGAGTCCCGCTTGGAGTGCCTTGTGATGGACTGGCGTCCCGTCCTGGGTGTGTCCCCTCCCCCTCCGGCCTTACACCCTGTGTTGCTGGGTTAGGCTCCGGCTTGCCGCAACCCTGCTTGGCACAAGCAGTTTCAGACTCGGTGTGCATGTGCTTAATTTTGGCAGTTAAACAAAATTCCATTCAGTGCTTTTGCTTTGCCTTCCACATCACAGCATACAAATTATAACACTGCAGAACATGAAGAACAAATTATAACATCGCACTGAATCTGGTAATCCACTACTCTACCTAATCTATCAGTAAACATCATTATAAGAATATAATCAATATTTGTGCAATTAGATGAGTTGAACAAAACAACACTTTTTTATTAGAATATATCGCATTTAAATCCCCTTTAAATGGAAGCTGGCTGTATGACAGAATGGCAATGCAGCCAAGCAACGAAATAACCCAAAGTGAGAGAATGGGTAAGAACATCCCGAAGCCTTTTTCATCATCTGAATTATGGGAAAATGAAATGAATCTAGCTGCATGGTTCATTTTCTCAGATGACTCATTGACCATAACACAAGTCTGCAAAGGACAACTGAACCATGATGAAAACTTGAGGACAAAAATGGATATCAGCTCGTGTTTGAATTGCATCTGACTACATAAAAGAATGAGTTGTTTTGGTAATGGTATTGCACTTCAGGACCTTACAAACAGTACCTGATGGCACAGGAAAAAGGAAAACATAGCAATGTGGCCATGGGAATATCCTGATGAACATGCTTGCTATTACACAAACTGAGAATAATGCATAATGCATCATGTTTTTCATTCGGTTTTGATATATATACAGTATATATATATCAAAACTGAATGAATACATATACATATATAAAACTGCAGAACATAAATAACTCTGATGTATATACAGTACTGTGCAAAAGTTTTAGGGACATGGTTGGGGAAAAAAGCTGTAAAATAAGAATGCTTCCAAGAATAATGCTCTTAATTAATAAACTTCCTACAAAGCTTAGTAACCATCCATCGTCAACAACCACTTGTCCCCAGTGGGGTCGCAGCGGGTTTGGCCAGGTCCTGCTCTTTGGCAGGTCTGGGGATCGAGTCCCGCTTGGGTTGCCTTGCGATGGACTGGCGTCCCATCCTGGGTGTGTCCACTCCCCCTCCAGCCTTGCGCCCTGTGTTGCTGGGTTAGACTCCGGTTTGTCGAGACCCCACTTGGGACGAGCGGTTTCAAACGGTGTGTGTGTGTGTGTGTGTGTGTGTGTGTGTGGGTGTACTTTCTTTAACGACATACAAAAGCCTTACTGTAATACTGTAACTTTTTGCAAAAGGAATTGGAAATCTAAAATATGCTCTTTCCCATTGACACTAATGAAGAAGACATTAAACAAGTGCCTAAAACAATTATTTTTGTAAAAAATCGAAGTGCCTCAGACTTTTGCACAGTACTGTATATATATGAAAACTGAATGAAAAACCTGATGCATATATATCACAGAGATGGCAACGTAGGAGTTTGCATGTAGGTGTTTTCGAGAGATCTACAAGCAGGGTTTCATTTCTCCAGGCTCGTGAGAGATGGATGCACTTGTACGCAGGTGGAGCTTTACTGTCAGTGGTCTCTTCTGTTCATCCATCTTGTGACAATCTTAATTTACATTTAACATGCTTGTAATCTCGCCACGAGAGAGGTCTTAATACTCAGAAAATTAGAATTTTTTTTGTTTAACTCTTCAGCGCTTTGTATTTATTTCAATCTTTTCCAAAAGGGCAACACAATAAAGGGCAACCTCACTGCACCTGGGCAGCAAACATCTGAATCCAGCTCAGCCTGTGTGGAGGTTGCATGTTCTCCCTGTGTTTGTGTGGGTTTGCTCCAGGTGCTCTGGTTTCCTCCCGCAGTCCTAAGGTATGTGTTTTAGGTGACTTCCTAACTCAGATTTGCCCTTTGTGAGGGTGTGTCGCTACTCTGCAATGGGCTCACATCCCATCAGTCCACACCATGCCTCAAGGATAGGCTCTGGACAGCCACGACCCTGACTTGGACCAATGGTTAACAACTGTGAGTGACTTTTCAGTAAAGTGTTACATTTCCTTGACTTTCACATGTGTCAGATGAGATAAATGATCAACATCATGGAGAATCTTTTAAGGTGGGGTGCTTTGTTGTATGAGCAGGGGTCACCGTGTTGTTGAGCTTATCCTAACACCATAGTTTTCTGCAGTATCTTTCCTTATGAGCCATCAGAATTTTTCTTTACCTTCCTTCCTAGTGTGTCTTATTTTGTAATTGGTGCTTAAATTGAAAAAAGAAGCAATAAAACTGAAAGCCCATCTGTCGCCTCTCACGTCAGGTCACTGCTTGAATTGGACCCCCCGGTGTGTCACAGTCATCGAACAACTTGAAATGTGGTCCATGATTACACTTCTCCACTGCCGTCACTCACTCGAGACAAAGGCTTGCAACTGTTCAAGTCTATCAATGCCTTTGACAGGTGGTGGCACCTCTCTGCGAAGCGGTCACATTATCGGCAATAACCAGTTTACCGGAGGCACCTGCGGAAATAGATGCTACTTGTATTTTTTCCTCACCACCTTGGACCAGAGGGGGTGGGTGATGGGGGCATCTCTGTAACTCTGTTCTTTCTGTTCCTGCCCGTTGCAGTGAGCCTGAGAGAACAACACGATGAGCAGGGATGATTCCAGCACAGCAGGCGAATCTGAGCCCAGCTTCATCCCACTTTACATCTGGCGATGGCAACAAAGAGTTGCATTAGTATTCACAGACAATGTTTGTAAATGAAACCGGATCTTGGACTGTTCAGCATAGCAAGCTGTTCAAAACATGAGTTGTTTCTGGAAAATGAGAGAACAGGCAGTTTATATTTTTACAGTATTCTTCACATTTTCCCTATATATTTCCAACACTTTTAATTCATATCATGCTTTAGAAATGTGCCCAAATTATTCATTGATCACACACACACACGCACATTGTCCGAACCACTTGTCCCATACAGGGTCGCAGGAACTGGAGCCTAACCCGGCAGCACAGGGGAGGGGACACACCTAGGACGGGACGCCAGTCCATCGCAAGGCACCCCAAGCGGGATATCGAACCCCAGACCCACCAGAGAGCAGGACCCGGTCCAACCCACTGCACCACTGCACCCCTCTATTCACTGATCATTTTTCTTTATTTAGCAGATGCTTTTCTCCAAAGCGACTTTCAATGAACTCTATGTAGTGTCATCAGCCCACACACCTTATTCACCACAGTGACTTACACTGGGTCACTCATCCATACATCAGTGGAACACACATACTCTCTCTGTCACTTACACACTATGGGGAACCTGAACAGCATGTCTTTGGACTGTGAGAGGAAACCAGAGCACAGGGAGGAAACCCACACAGGCACAAGGAGAACATACAAACTCCACACAGACTGAACGGGAATTGAACCCACAGCAACGCTACTTGCTGTGCCACCCATTTACATTCTAAAGTATCTTTTGCAAATGCTTTATTTGCAGTTTTTTATCTTTTTCCTGTCTTCATCTTTAGAAATGTTCCATTTTGCCACTTAAATGATGGCCAGGGGAAATTTAATTTATAAATGGCATCATTTCTTTGAAAAAATAAAAATGCACTTTGTTCAAAACAGAAAATGTCTTACTCTAGTTTCTTTGCGCTCAGATATGAAGCAAGAATAATATGTGCATTTAACTCTGTTACAAGATGAATTCATTGCAATATGAATATGTGCACTATGACTGAACACATGCAACTTCAAGCAGCTGACTTGGGCAAAAGGAAGGGGAACATATCTGAGTAAAGGATAATGTAATTAAGGAAGATGCAATCGGATGGCATAAAGTCGTACTGATCTCTATGTCTAATTTAGCGTTTAGTATTCATGAGGGAGATACACTCAGATAACATCATGCCTTAGAGGTGGCTGTGTCCAATTTACTGTTTTACTGCGCTAGTGTTGTAATTTTGGGAGTGAATTTACTTAATTTCAGCAAAGACTGTTCCAGCGCAAGGACCTCCTCTGCAGCTGAGTTATGAGAATTTGGTTCTTGTCGGACACAGCGTGTGCCGCTTTTCGGTTAATTTTAGCATCCGGGTGTCAGCGAAGGACTTATTTGGCCATTTAGTTGCGTGACCTGATTTTTGAGGTGCAGATAAGTCACTGATTGAAAGGCAAACCTAATGGCCGGAGGGATGTGACCCGGACATCCGGAATTTTCCACACCTAATACATAGAAACCAATAGCATGATGAAATGCACTCCTCTTCTGTCATAAAATACGGTGCGAAAGGTTAAAAATGTGCTCCCAGTGTGGGGGTTCTAATTTATGAAACCAAATAGCCTTCCTCCCAAAGTTCACAACCCAATTTTCTGCTGCGATACTGCAGCGCTTCTTAGCGCACAGCGTATTACACAAGATGCATTTCAATTCACCATAACAGAGGATGATTTTCATTTTTTGGGTCATTCACAGCTCATTAGAATCATGACCCAAGCTGCATGAATAAATTAGTGCACCTTCTAATTGGAAAGCATGTTGGCATGGTATTATAATCCAGACCGTGTTAAGAATCACCGCTTCACGTTGAGTTTGTCTTGGCAGTAAAGTTTGGCATGAATATGGGAAGTGTTAGCAGGGGCAGCAGGTATCGGTGTCGTTAATTATATTGCTCATCAGATTCTTTTCTCTTCAATAATTGTAATTACTGACACTTTACACCTTGCTTGTTTATTTTTACTCTAATCATTCAGGTTAAGTAGTTTGATCCACGGTATACAGGTGGTCCCTGATTTAGGGGTTACGTTCCGCGAAACCCATCGTAAGTCGAAAATGTATTTAATACACCGAATACACACCTCTGTGTGACAGACTGGGAAATGCAGATCGTTGCCGCTGCCCAGCATCATGAGAGAGTATTGCACCGCGTAGCACTTTCCCGGGAAAAAAAATTCGTAATACGGGTTCGACCGGAAGTCTATCGCCAGCTCACCATCGTAAAATCGAAAAAATTGTAAGTCGAACCATCGTAAATCGGGGACCACCTGTATCTGCTGTGGTTCCGTCTGTCACTCGAACCAACAACCTCTTGGCCATAAGTTTAGATTCTTAACTTTAATCCATTTAGATCACTTTTGATTTTCTGTGTGAAGCTGCAGATGTGAATGTGGTAACGTTACCGTGAATCATTTATGCGTGCCCCTCGTGATATTTACATTTATTTATTTAGCAGATGCTTTTCTCGCATCGACTTCCAATGAACTCCATGTAGCGTTATCGGCCCGCGGTGACTTACACTGCTAGATACACTACTTACAATGGGTCACTCATCTATACATCAGTGGGGCACACACACGACGCAGAAACGTCAGTATTTCCAAGTTTCCAACTATGGTAAATATACAGACAAGTCGTGGTTGTCGGTTAATGAGTGCTTTGTGTGATCATGTGCAATCGAAGGTGAGAGAATGAATAAGTCACCTAAAGAAGGGCCTTTTGGTCATGCAAAAACTGTTACACCCAGACTGTCATTTGGGGAAATATTGTAGATTATTTAAGCGCTCTAGAAAAGCATAAATGAAAAATGAGCAAAATGAATGTAAATGGGAAAAGGTCAGAAAGGTTGTGCTTCTAACAGATAAATGAGTTACGTGTCAAGCGGATAACTCAAAAACAAAGTTGTGCTCGTAAACGTATTATTTACACTTAATTTCATCACTTTTGGTGGCCACAAATACCGTGTTTGCTGTAAGACTATTTGTCAGAATTCAGTATATCTGTCCATTGGAATTCATTTGTTTAATTTTTTATTGTTTTTAACAGTATTAAGTTTGGAAATGTAAATACATTTGTTTTTCGTGTGAATTCATGCCGTATTGAAATATGAGACATAAATATAGCCCATAAACAAAACTAATTATCGACATGTAGTCTGGAGAACAACTAGAGCAAGATGTACTTTTTCCTTGGTATTTCTAAATTATTTCTTCAGCTATTTTGGTATAATCTCCACTGTAAATATAAACCAAGCAGATAAAACCAAGCACTATTTCAGGTTCCTGTTTGCTATTTGTGTTCCTTAATCTTCATGATCGTATTTTTGTAAAATTTAGAAATCTGCATTTTAAAAAAACAAAGCTCTATGCATACAGTGCTGCTTGAAAGTATGTGAACTTGATAGGATGATCATTATTATTGCATAAACTATTAAAACAAAAATATCAAATCTAAATGCTAAATCTTAAAATAATCATATAAAATGATTAAATGATAAATGATGATTTTACTGACCTACTTGGTTTGACCGATGCAACTTAGGGTCCTCTTAGTTTTGCACCTGCATTACTGCCATGTTTCTACTACACTCATGATTTCCTCCAAACTGATGTAAGAAATTGGTAGAAACACATCTATTATGTATGATAAAAAGACAGTTTCTCATTATATAATGATTTACACTTAAATTTACATTTATTAATTTAGCAGACACTTCTCCAAAACAACACACATCTCAGAGCAAAATACAATGGGTTATATTATATTATATTATATTATATTATATTATATTTTATTATATTATATCATATAAGGGGGGTCTGCTGGTGCAACAGGTTTGGGCAGTGCCTGCTGTGTGACGAGGCCTTGGTTCAAGACCTGCTTGGGGTGCCTTGCGATGGACTGGCATCCCGTCCAGGGTGTTTCCCCTCCCCCTTCAGCCTTGAGCCTTACGTTTCGGGAATAGGCTCCAGCTTACTATGAACCCACTCAGCACAAGCAGTTGTGGACATTGTGTGTGTGTGTTTCTCAAAAGCAATGTACATCTCACGAAATAAAATGTGTTCATTACATTAGCAGGAAGAGACACTTAAATGCAGACGTGTGATTCTTAAGTGCACTTAGTTTGTTTCTTCCCACCATATGAACCAATATTCATCACACGAGTAGCTGCATAAAACTTTATCTGAAAATCAACGATTCCTGATCGCCTTCCTGGTAACATTTTTTTTTTTGGAGATACCGTCACGCAAAATATAGGGCCCTGGGACGGCTGGACCCAAGTGCAACGTCGTTCGTCCGGAGACGAGGGATGAGGCGAGTTTTCGGTGTCGGGGACAGGCGAAGGGTCGGTCGATCGGCGAACGGGCCGGGAACGAGGATCCGTGGACGTGGTCGGGAAACGAAGCGAAGAGTCAGAAACCGGAGGACGTGAACGAAGTGTCATGGGAAAGGGCGGTTGTCCCTGATGAGATTCCGCAACGGTCTGGGCGTTGCGGAGTGTCTTTTAAAGGGTAGGTGCTGAATTGGAGTCAGGTGCTGTTGATTGAGTTGTGGACGTGGACGTGACAAATACATGTAAGCATAAACATTTACTTCTGATTTTGTGGTGAAACTAAGGGAAACAAGGGGATTCACATACTTTAAAGCAGCACTATATTACATTAGTAAGATATTAATTCAATATAAATATGAATGAAAACCCAAAAATATACTGTTTTAGCTTTTAAAGGATTTTGCAGTAATGGTTGTCATTATGACCATGATAATAACACTGCAGATATTTCAGAAATGTTCCAGTAGATGATGATAATGATATCCATTATTGCTTTCAGGTCAAGCACTTTTTTTGAATCCATTACCAGGATTACTGTATGCGGTAGAATAACCTAAGTATCAAATTTGTCGAGACCTTTTTTCATACTACTTACTGTGTCTCAACTATATCAAAGTATCAAATATTTTTAACTGTATCAGGATGATGAATTCAGTAAAATTCTGCATCCTGCCCATAATACCAGCATAAGAGAGCTCTTGCACTTCCTCTTCAAATTGTAAATGTCTGACCTAAAGCACGATGCTACTTGCAGAAACCCAGAGAGCGAGACTTTCTAAATTACCAAACGTTTTCTTTAGAGGGACTGAAAGCATTATTTCATCAGACAAAAATGAGCTCAACTTTTCACATCACCCAAAAAACAGGGAACGAATTGATGCGCGCATTTTGCGAGACAAAATATCTTCCCATTTCCCGCACGAAACGTTGGATGAAAGTGAACATGGCAATGGGAGAGAAAGTAATGATGTATATCCCTCACCCACCGTGACAGGTGAGGAGCGTCCAGACACAATGGAGCAGGAAGCAGGAGGTCTGGCGGGGAAGGGAGGACTTGCACTGAAAGGAGGCACCTTGACACCCTTTACCTTCATTAATCACAATCTGGGCAGCGCTTCACACCGTTTGCTTAATCATGGGAAAGTTCCGCATCTCGTATTCGTAAAAATGTCCAGAGTTCCCTCAAGCCGCAGAGCTCGAAACCTGGCATAATCCGGTTCGGTCCCTCCAGTTCCGGGGAAGTCACACTGATTTAATATAATACATTTTACATGAAAGATTTTTCAGAGAATTTTACAAAATATTTCAAGCTGAGGTTCTTGTAATATGTATGTGCTGAAAGTACACATTCACTCGTAGTAGTCTGACGTCCGTTGGGCGGAAAAGAAACCGGGAGCTGCACAGCTGGTAGCATATTGATTACAGCTGCTGCTTTTGGACCCAAAGGTTGCAAGTTTGAATCTCACCTCCAGCTGTTGTACCCTTGAGCGAGGTACTTACCTTAAAATTGCTCCAGTTGAATTTCCCAGATGTACAATTGACTAAACGATTACAGGTGGTCCCCTATTTACGATGGTACAACTTATGATTTTTTCGACTTCACGGTGGTGAGCTGGCGATAGGCATTCAGTAGAAACAATACTTTGAATTCTGAATTTTGATTTTTTTTTCCCAGGCGAGCGATATAGGCAGCGGCAGCGATCCCCATCTCACAGTCTGTCACCCAGAGGTGTATTAAATGCATTTTCCACTCATGATATTTTTGACTTACGGTGGGTTTCTCGGAACTTAACCCCATCGTAAGTTGGGGACGTCGATTAACAATGTGAGTCGCTTTGGAGAAAAGCATCAACTAAATGAATAAATGTAAAACTGAGCATCTTTTATGCGAGGGCCTGAACAGACCAGTAGAGTTATAAATCCTTTATTCTGACTACGAACGCTTGGAGATTTTTGAAGCCCTGTGCTAAGTGATGTAGGTCATTTGTAGACGTGGCTTGAGTTCCCTGTTTTGTTGCTGGGAATTTGTTTCTTTTGATATTCTGCGCATGTGGCCCATAAAGAAAACAGCAGAGAGTAAAAATCTGCACCACACATGTGATGTAAAGCAGTCAGTGAGTCCCCTGGGCACCGTGTCTGAACACTTTCTTCCCCTACAAATGCAAACGCATTCTCTAGCACACGCCATGGAGTCAATAGAGTCCCATTTTCCCCATAAGTTAGCTGAATTTAAACTAAAAAAAGATTTTTCTCGCAGCTGTGAAAAGGTATGAGACCAGCCTTGCTTTTACTACATTTTCCCCTCGTTGGTAGAGCTGAAGTTATCATCGTACATCCCTGAACACGAGGAAACACCTCTTTTTAGTTTCCTCGTTCCTTGGGGCCACGGTGCTAACAGAAACGTGCTTATTAGTGACACGTGGTGTTTGGAAAACTAAATTTATGAAGATAAAAAGGGGAAAAAAAAAGCATAAAGAAGGAAAAATCATATAGGGACAGGAAGCAAGTAGTAGTGCTTTCTGCAGTACAAAAAACACTGGAGATTTTATTATTTAAATGTAGCATTTTTTTTTCTCTGGCAATGGATATGGAACCAGTTGCATTTTGATTCAGCAGTAAATTGTCGTCCGATTTGGTAAAGCACATCTTTCCGAGGTGTCGACACCACTCTGAAGACCAGATCTCTAACTGTCATGCTGTCTGCTACTAAGTCGTTGGACTGAGTCCCCCTGCATCATTTAAGAGAAAAGCATATGCTAATAGAATAAACATAAATTTAACTGCAAGTAAAATACGTCTATGATATCTTAAATCGAATAAATTAAGTGGGTTTTGGAAGTGTCGCTATTAATGTGAATTTAAATGTCTTTTCCCAGTAATAGTGGATAAAAATTTGAACTTTGCACGTTTATAGTGAATATATTATGGAACATTTTAGTAAC
This sequence comes from Scleropages formosus, assembly GCF_900964775.1. Taxonomy (NCBI): domain Eukaryota; kingdom Metazoa; phylum Chordata; class Actinopteri; order Osteoglossiformes; family Osteoglossidae; genus Scleropages; species Scleropages formosus. Next base: position 33,507,666 of record NC_041809.1, on the reverse strand, counting down.
ATACTTTGATTGAAACCTTCTGTGCTGACCATTAATGAAAGACCATGCACCTTTTGTCATTTAAACTTGCATTTAGGCATCGCATTTATTATTTCTTCACTGCAGCTTCTTAGTATAAAAAGAGGCCAAAACTGACATAAGCATTTGTTTGGGGATTATTTTGATGAACACTGGAGACAGTCATAACTCATAAATATTCAATAACGTGTTTTCCTAAGATAGCTGATGCTCATCAGTGTACCAAATTACAACAATGATGGGACTGAGAAGACAATTAAAAAGGTGGAACGCCTGTAATGATCATGTCAGCTCCAGTTTCTCATTCCAAAACCAGAACCTGTTTTCAATAAGCTCTCTTTTTAAGAAACTTTACACTAAAGTTCTACTAAATAAAATGTGATTGATTGATTGGTCACCTTTGCCTGGAAAAACCTCTAGAAATCCTTATTTGAGGTTGGACAGAAGACCATACATAAAAAAGGTGGGAATATTTTATAAACCCATCAACAACATCTCTTTTGGAACATTTTATTTTGCAAATATGATTTAGGTTAACATGAGTTAAACATAGCAGCACTTTTCTGTATAAATTAGGCAATTTATAGCCCCCCCCCCCCCCCCCCAGACGTGTACACAATCAAGAACACTTTTTTTTTTGTACAATTTTACAATAAATTTTGAGAATCCTTCAGTGACGATTGCCTACAAATCTGTATCAGTGTTCCATAATGTTACTAAAGAAAACCCAGAGTGAATTGTTTGGTTATTCTCCTCAGGCAAATCCTCCAAATCTCTTAATCCAAATCCTAAATGGATTTCTGACCCCTGGTGGCTTTCTGGTGGTGGTGTGATAACCACGATTTCCTGGCCAAACAAACAACTGTCCATAACCGTGTGATATTTCCTGGCGTGATGCTTCCGGGAGTCTTACAGGACGACACATTTTGCCCTGTTTGGATCTTGCGCACCATGTTAAAAGAAAGCATCGGCCCGAGGAAGCTCGAACCCTCGGAATGAAAGGCAGGCGACGCAAGGGTACAGAAGGACACGAATTTAGATTCATTTTTTGTTTTTACCGTACAATGTCATAATTAGATATGTTGACTGGATTTCTGCCAGGTGTCAATTTCCTTGTAATATGCACATTATAGGCAGCTTTGAGAAGCCAACACACACGTGGCAGTAGAGAGCCTAGTGTACCGGGGTGTGTCCCTGCGCTCCGAACATCCCCAGTCCATTTGTACCGGTGGCGAGAGTGGTGCGAGTGGTGACCTTCTACTTATGGGCCTGGATTCAAATCCTATTTTCTCCATAGTACCCTTCAGCAGGCTACCCTCTTTGAATTGGTCCAGCAAAAAATGAGCCAGCTGTTTATAAAAGGGTAAAATCACTGTAAGTTGCTTTGGAGAGAAGTGACTGCTGAATAAATTAATTTAAATTATGCAGTGTGCTCAGGATTGTTGCATTTTCATTCTGGGGAAGGGTTATGAAGAGTCAGAACAGTCGTCTGTTTCCTTCAGCAAAATGAGATAATTTTTCATAATCGTATTTTTGCCCACAGTCAAAAGGTTTAAGGAAATAAATATCAAATTATGCATTTTAAGTCTATAGCTGTTATCAGCTTGGTATCTTTCAGGCCTTGTGTTTAACAAGCTGGGTTAAATCTTTCTTTCACAAACAAATGTACATCAGTTAATGCTTATTTATGCATCATTTAGCCTACATTGTACTTATGTAATATTCTCTGTGTTTTGTCCTAAATTTTATATTGTCAGTTCATTGCAGATCGCTAAGGAAATAATCACTGGGGATAAATAATTTGCTCTGACATTTACCAAGTGATTCATTTCCACAGTGAATTATCCTGAAAGCCTGAATGGTCAAGGGAGTTACAATGCAAAGTATTATGTGTTTTTTATGTCTATCCACCCATTTAATAACTGCTTATTCATCCATTCACCAATCCAACAGCCACTTATCATGCCAGGCTCACAGTGATCCAGAGTCTATCCCAGGAAGCACCAGCAATGACTACGAAGCCGCACCGCAGACCAACCCACACACACACACACACACTCATAGTCAACTGAACACCATTCCACGATACTGTACCGACCAACTGTTCGCTACTGCTAATTAGTATATTTATATCTATAGTATTTATTATTACAGGTGGTCCCTGATTTATGATGGGCTTACGTTCTTTGAAATGACAACAAAGCCACTTGACTTGACTTGACTCGACTTGACTCGACTTGACTCGACTTGACTTGAAGCCTGAACATGGAGCCAGATAGGGCATCATAGATCATTGGTCCATAATGAAACACTTGTTGGTGTCTAAGACATCCCCACAAATTGCTCTTCTAGTTCTTCAACTTCTGCTTGTTATATGAAGTGTCATGACAAGCGTATGTTTAAACGTTAAACCTCTTTAGTGTCTAATTTATTCTCATTCCAACATTTTTGACCGCCACGTTAATTCCAGGTGCCGTGGAAGAACGTTTTTGACCATTCGTAGTCTGTGTAGAAGCTGGTGTGGTAAAGGACTGCCAGGCATGCATATCCTTTGGCTCACCCAACAAAGATGAATCTTCGTTAGGGTTTTCTCCGTACTGATGATTTCTCAAAGCATTAGTGGAAGAGGTTGTTCAGGCTTTGCTCTGGAACCATAGAGAAGCGCGGCCCTGCAAACTGCTTATAAGACAGTGACTTTTGTGTTAATCTCATACTTTTTGTCTTGGGCAGTTTTTGTAAACCACCAAAGCACACATCCCAAAAGCACATAAAGCAAAGCCTACAAAACCAGTCAAAAGTTTGAGTACGCTTGTCTTTTCGTGAGGCGCTCAGTTAACAACTTTCGATACCAAATAGTTGGCATGTTTTCCCATCTCTTCTGCAGCAGTTTCCAGAGATTTTGGACACTTTGGGATCCTTTGTTTGCAGTCTTTGGCCCAGGTTGTCCTATACAAGTAATAACCAGGTCGTGCAGGACTACTCAAATTTTTGAGTGCTAATGTATATGAGCCTGGAAATGATTATTTCTGAGGTAAGAGTTTTTAATGGCCTTTCTCCAATCCTATAACACCCATCCAAGCAGGCTTGCATAATCTGAAGCCTGTTCCAGGAAACATAGGGTGTAACAAGGGTGCACCATGAATGGAATACCACTGCAGAGCATGATGACAATTGTTGCATTAACATTTAAGCTTGATGACTACAAATAACAAATTGGACAACTGACAAACTGTCTATCAGTGAAGTTCCAGAAAATTGTAATGTTAAATACTGAGGTGGGGGGTGCGGTGGCACAGCGGGTTTGGCCTGTACTCTCCGGTGGGTGTGGGGTTCGAGTCCCGCTTGGGGTGCCTTGCGATGGACTGGCGTCCTGTCCTGGGTGTGTCCCCTCCCCCTCCAGCCTTGCGCCCTGTGTTATCGGGTTAGGCTCCAGTTCGCCGTGACCCTGCTTGGGACAAGTGGTTTCAGCTAATGTGTGCGTGAGTAATTAAATATTTTTTTAATATCACCCATTTAAATTAGTTGAATCGTTAATAGCATTCGGACCACCTGAGTACAGTGCATCGCAGTTACTTGAGTGTTCCCACTTTGCTGGAGCTTTTATTTTTAAACCAGATATATCTAAGTTGCAACAGCAATCTTTGTGGAAATGTTTTCAGTCATCCAGCAAATTTATTATACAGTGCCATTCAAAAATTTCAGTATACTCACTGGAAACTTTTTTCTTATTCATAAAGCATTTGATTGGCAGTGTTTCCCAGGAAATCAGCACATGTTGAGACTGGTTTGCTTTCACTATTCTATCCAGTTGGTCCCATAGAAATTTTCACTGTTTTGCTCCAGATATACTCATACTTTTGATACCGGTACTGTAAAAACATTTCTACTCTGTATATTCCGTAGCACATATTGTGTTAAATACCCTGTTCACTTTCTGTCAAGAAAACACACACACACACACACACACACACAATTTCAGAACCGCTTGTCCCATACGGGGTCACGGGGAACCGGAGCCTACCCGGCAACACAGGGCGTAAGGCTGGAGAGAGGGAGGGGACACACCCAGGACGGGACGCCAGTCCGTCGCAAGGCACCCCAAGCGGGACTCGAACCCCAGACCCACCGGAGAGCAGGACTGTGAGCCAACCCACTGCGCCACCGCACCCCCTGTCAAGAAAACAGCTTCCTGTAAAATAGGTCTCACATGAAAATGCAGTTAAGCTAGAACCAGCTATAGGGGTGAATCCGAGAGGGCTGTAAGAGATGCTTATTCCTAAATACTCTACCACTTGCACTGAATCCCTGTAGAACTTTGCCATCATGATCACCAGTTGGGATAAGCCAAGGGGGAACTGCGGTAAGAGCTGTAGGGGAGTGTCTTAAATGGCAGAACCATTTGGAGCAGCTCTCATCATTTATACATAACAGCAGAAAGATGCTCAACATCCAGCTGTGCTCTCAGTGCTTGAGAGTTTGGTCTTTCATCGCAGGACCCCAAAACACCCTGGTGGAGAAGAAAAGGAAAGGCCTATGGGAAATAAAAAAAAAATAAAAAATTCATATGCTCGTAAATACATCAGACTGAAACTGTTTACCCGTAATGATTTTTCCAGGCTTTTCCTTCATAAGTCACTAAAAATGGAAGAATTCATAAAAATAATTCTAACTAAGGAAATGGCAAAGTGGGATGATGTCATTAATCCACAGTGGGACAAAAAGATAACTGAGAGACATTAGAATGCATATTACAAGAAATTATACTGAAAAGCCCCACAATTACTGTGGAAGCCAGAGGCATTTTTCTTATTAAACACGACACCTGCAGAGCTGGACCTATTTGTAACATCGCAACCATGCTGTCTTTATAATGGCCGTGGATGAGAATGGGCATTCTAGGTCTAGAAATTTATTTCAGCGCTTTGGGGATGCAACAGAAGAGCAAGCAATAGAAAAACAAAGGAATTGCACTGCAGGCTGGTCAGCTGAGCTTTGAGATGTTGGGGTTCCTGCTGGGCTGCTTGAAGTCTAAACAAAGAGCTAAAAAACTCTGCTTCAGCTTTTATACGCAATGTCAGTCCCAATACCTTGCAGAACACGCGAGCATCTGGCGTCCTGAGTCTACCACGTAGTCTCGGGGGCTATGTGACATTTGATCGTAACATACTTGAAACACGAGTTGTCGTGTATTATTGATCCCAAGTCATTTGATTGATATTTTGCACGATGCATTTCAACACAAAATGTTCTAGAGAAAACTGGAAAGCAAGCAGAGGGTAAATTTTCCCATCTTTCAGCCAAAAGTGATGCTCATCATTTACATTTATTTATTTAGCAGACACTTCTCCCCAAAGGAACTTCCCATGAACTCTATGTAGTGTTATCAGCCTACACACTTTATTCACCACGGTGACTTACACTGCTAGATACACTACTTACACTGGGTCACTGATCTATACATCAGTGGAACACACACACTCTCTCTGTCACTCACAAACTATGGGTGAACCTGAACAGCATGTCTTTGGAGTGTGGGAGGAAACCAGAGCACCCAGAGAACATGCCAAATCCACACAGACTGACCAGGGACCGAACCCACGTCTTCTTGCACCACCCAAGCGCTGTGAGACAGCAGAACTACTCGCTTTGCTACTGTGCTGGCATAAAATCAGTACCTTTCCCAAGGGTACATCAGCTGGAGGTGAGATTCGAACCTGTAACCTTTGGGTCCGAAAGCCCTAGCCCATGGGAAAGGTACTCCTCTCACCATTACAGTACCAACTACTTTCTTTAGAACTTCTGGAAAAAAATCAGAAAGTGTACTCCATAACTGTAAGTAAGTAATATAGGTATAATGTACGTAATACAAGTATAAGTAATCTACAGGACTTCCTCAGTCATGTCCACATGTTCTGCTTGCTTCTGATGTGGGGATTGACAGCCTAGAGGTCTACAGAGAATATTAAAGGAATAAACTGTTCTATTTAATAAGCTGGAAAAGGCTATCTTAATCCTCAGATAGCAGTAGTCATTTAAAATGAGCCAAGATCTGTTCATGTAGTCAGTAACACAGCAGAGTCACTGTAATAATTTGAAACTTACGATGTTACTGTTTCACTGAATACATCAGATTTAATATTCAGAGCAATGTCTGGCTTGTCTTCAACAGAAGTATGGAAAAGAATACATTTTCTTCAATGGTCCCCTTTTTCAGATACAAGGACATCTTATCATTGCATTTACAGTTTTATTCTCTCTGTGCACCAGAAGTAATAATCACATTTTAAGAGAGGAATGTTAACACATGAAATATGTTTCGGAACGTATTATTTTCGTTACTGCAATGGTAATTATCAGTGTTTAGGAAGTAGCATCAACATTATATATTGTATTGTCATTCCTATAATTCTACTGAATGTAAATAAAGCATTGCAATGGACTGGCATCCCTTCCAGGGTGTACATTCCCAGCCTAGCAAAAAGTGGAATGAGTGATGAACAGAGCAGTACATAACAAAACGTAAATAGCCTGTAGATTTTACAATGTAGAGAATACTACTTTTTTATTTTTTTTGTATTGAATCTTCTGGGAGTTCCCTGTAAAAATATATGCATGACACTGATACTGCAAGTAAAAAAAAAAAAAAAAAAAAAAACTGTAACTTGTCAAGTACTGCTGCTGATGGCTAAATAGTGTTTTATTTAGCCTATTAAAATACATTCTAAAGCCCATTGATTAATATGGGATGTATGCTGTTAATTATAAGCATCAACAAATTATAAAAATAACATTTCTAGTTTGTCCTTTGATGTGTTTTGATGTTATAAATTCTTCAATAGCTGTTTAGTTCCACAAGTTCCACTCTTGTTCATTGCAGTCCCAGTAGTATGTTTCACATATGATTCGCTGGGGAACTTGTGATTTTAGGTGGTCTCAATGCACTGTTCAATTATTTTTCTGCGCGCAGCTGCAAATTATTTGTATTTTATTTTCGTTTTGTCTCGTTGTTAACGGCTGGGAGAGCCGGACTGGATCTGATGTGCGGAACATCTGCTTGATATTGTGCACCGAAGCAGCCCTGACAAAAGACGTTGATACATCATGTGGAGCGATTAAGGAAAATGGAATATTGCATAAAATCCGGCGTTATGTTTTCATAAGGTATTAATCCAAAGTGGTGCAGTTTGCTTTGAATGAAACATCTCCAAAGCAATATAAATGAAAGAAAACAGAAATTCAGAGACGTGGCGATAGCCTGGAGAGCAAACACATCCTGCGCATGTCTCGTTCTGCTCCAGGGAATAGGAAGTAACACAGGGGTTTGAGTTTGTCTGACAACCACGATGCTCCTGTTCTGGGCTTTAACAAATTGGAAACATACCTATGGGCTGAAACAAGGGAGCTGCATGACCACTTTCGTTAAGCAGCTGAGATTTAACACCTTTCCACACTCCTCTAGACATGTCGTGAATGGTAGCCATAAGAAGTCATGGCAGCTTATGACAGTTGCTGTAACGCCTATATGACAGGTTCATGGCGATGCCATGAAGGCGCTAAAATGGGCAGTTCGAGTAAAGTGTAGCCGAGAGCTTTTACAGTAATTCTCTTTCACCGCCTCTGTTTGACAGGACCTGCTGCAGTAAGATGCAGTTCTGTTTGAAAATTCACTGTGTTTCTTCCAACTCAAGCCGCATTACTAAATATTCCTACCCAGGTTGGGTCTAATTTCCCAAGACTGTGTTTTTCAGAGTTATATGTTATGAAATCTCCTGAAACACACACCCACCATCTGAACCGCTTGTCCCATAGGGGGTCGCGGGGAGCCGGAGCCTAACCCAGCAACACAGGGCGTAGGGGGAGGGGACACACCCAGGACGGGACGCCAGTCCGTCGCAAGGCACCCCAAGCGGGACCCGAACCCCAGACCCACCGGAGAGCAGGACCCGTTCCAACCCACTGCGCCACCATGCCTTCTATTCTCCTGAAACATTATTCCCTAAAAGTGACTTTATAACACGACTGTCACTCCCACATCCTCGTTCCAAACGTCCGCACCTGCCCCTGATCAGAGCTGCGGGGAATAAAGAAGCAGTCCTGCACACCTGGTTGCGGAACCTCATCGGGAAACACCGCTTCGGAAAGAACCTGCACCTACCTCCTCGTCCTTTGTCTCTTGTACCCTGTTCACCACGTCCAAGGCTCCAGACCCCGGCTTTGTTTAATCGACCTCGTCAGCAGGCTTGTCCCTTAAACAACATTCGCTCCTCGATCGAGCCACGCCCATCCCCGACAACGACTCTTGCTTGCGGCTTGTCGTTTTTCTCAATAAACGGAACCCGCAATAGGGTCCACACCAATTCCTCGGTCTCACGCCCTCATTGTTGACAATGGCTATGGTTTCTGCGCAGAATTTTATGAAATGATGCAGCACAGTAGATAACCATGTCATATCCAAGGTCAAGGGTTTAACAATAACCTCAGCTGTGCCTGTGTAGAGTTCAAGGGGTCTACCCCTATTTACGTGGGGTGCTCCGGTCTCCTATCGCTTTCTAAAGATGTGCTGTTCCAGTTAAATAATTACACTGCCTTTAGTGTGTGACAGCGGACATAAAAGTGTGAAAGTCTCAGTGCCCTGCGTTAGCCACTGTGCTTTCCGGGACCGGCTCTTAAGTAGATGTCCGTTTATGGAACTTGGATGGATGGATTTTTATCATAACAATAATTACCAAACTTAGGAGAACTTCTTACACTTAACTACAAGCTGGAATGTATGCCGGTCATCTGGTCTCTCCCGTAGGATGGAAGCACTGGGCCGGATGTTCGCAGCTGGAAAGCAAAGGCATGTGTGACATTATCTGCTTAACCTATGTCGAGCGTTTTAGGTTGCACATTGTGTTATGCAAACATCTCAAGGGGACCTCGATTTCGCAAAAAGTTTTGCTCACATCTGATAGAAGGTTCAGAACCGAAGCCGGTGAAACTGGTTGACTGTAGACCTAAGGTTACAACAAATAAAAAGAAAAGAAAAACAAACAATAAAACAAAATGAAGATGTCATTTGGAGAAGAGACCAAAAAAGAATCAAGGACGTTCATGTAAAGCAACAAGTTAAGGAAGCTGCTGGGCTATAAAAAGTCTAAGGGTGAGAAACGCCACGATTCAGTATGATGGGTGATCAACCCATCTCTTAGGACTAATCTGATCTAATCTGGCTGGTGAAATTAATACTTGTGCTCCAATTTCTTCTCGCAGTCCATAGACATGCGTTTCAGGTGAGTCTAAATTGTCCTTAGCGTGTGAATGTGTGAATTAATGAGTGTGTGTGTAACTGCCCTGCAGTGGACTGGCATCCTATGCAGGGTGTATCCCAGCTCATGTTCTGTTCTTCTAGTCCGCCATGACATAATTTGTTGCTGGTAAAGGATAAATTAATTAAAATAATTAATTTTTCTTCAGCAATTTAGGGCAACTACCTTGATCAAGGGGAATGCATTAGAAGCAAGGATTCAAACACAGGTGATTATAATGCAAGACAGCAGCTCTAACTACTGTCTTCTTTTGAGCAAAATTGCTTAATTTATGCTTTTTTTCAGACTTTCACCCATTTACACAAGATCTTCACATCAGTAGCAGATTAGTTTTACTTTATCTGCTAAAGTTTAAAGAGAAAGACGCTTTTCTTTCTGTATTTTAATTGTACATTTTCTGGATAACACGCTTTTAGATTTGTCAAGTGTTACAGTGAATGAATTAGACCGTTAGTTCCTAGAGTATTGTTAGGCAAAGTTTTCTTACTGTGTTTTAGTGTGTTAATGCCACGAATCACACGCTTGAATCGTATCTGATTTGCCCATGTTAAGATGGCGAAGACGGTGGTCGCAACCACTTGCCATTATGTATTATCAAAACTTCCAGGACAAGTTTGATTTCAACTCAGAGATATGGTTTAATGCACAAGTGACTGAAATAAAATGGACTTCTGAGCAGCAAATGATTGATTCTTGCTAAATCTGATTCCTCCATTACGTCGCCTCTAGTTTTCTTGCGTCTTCAGCCCAGCTGGCTCTATATTCTCCGGCAGAGAAATCAGTGCATCGAGAGTCAGCTGTACGTCCTTCCAGTGAGTGTTTAAACAGTCCCTTGTTATGCCATGACATACTTTCCACTTTCTGTGGATAAGCCCACATAACAGTAATGAGATTAATTATCTCTTTTTAAGGTTTTGATATATTGTAGGCTAATTGCAGAAGTATTACTGATATACGTAGTATAGGCAGAGCACAATTACGCTTTTATAATACAGCATTCATTTGATGTCCTTTGCCACATATTCTGAATGTATTCTTAACTAGCACATTTATGAATAATAAACAGCATTTTTTATGAAGTTTCTTAAGCTACTGTGGCAGAGCTTCCAGTCTTCCACCTTCTCTGTCATAATTACTTTGTCACAATTATGCGGCTGAAAGAGATTAAATCCATTGAAAATGTCTATCTGAGATATCAAAGCGCATTCTGTAGACGTGTAAATGTGTACAAATGTATTGAAACTCATCTCCACCGTCTGCACCTCAACAGATGGCAGAGGGCTGGACGTTAATCAGCCCAGCGTAATCGCTCACCTTCGCACAGCTGCCATCGACGCTGCCTCTGCAACACGGGGAGATGGGATTGCGGGACTGCAGGCGGCAAAGACAAGCAGATTTGATCTTAATCAAATCTGCATAACAGAGCACTCAGGAGGGACTCTTCACACAGCATCCTTTGCCTAGCGGCAGATACATTACAGCAGTGTTTGAAGAGCCGTGACAGTAGAGCAAAGTTGTTTGACAGGCGGCTTCAGAAGGCCTTGCCCCAATGCACTGTTGGATGTCTGCAGAATGATTGTTAACACAAAAAAAAACTACGGACCAAACACTTCGGTTCCCACTGGACCCCCTGAAGAAAAGATTTCAAGTGAATTTCACAAATAAAATACCCAAGTTATATCCATGCATATATGAAGTAAAATTTCTGTACATTTTAAAGCAGAATTGATTTATTTAGGTAGGAAGAGTGTTATTATGGGAGGCAGAGTGCCAAAGTGAGTAGTGCTGCTGTCTCAGTGTGCCTGGGTGGTGCGAAAGGATGTGGGTTCGATCCTCACTCAGTCTGTGTTGAGTTTGCGTGTTTTCCCCATGTCTGTGTGGGTTTTCTCCAGGTGCTCTGGTTTCCTCCCACATTCCACAGACATGCTGGTCAGGTTCACCCATAGTGTGTGAGTGACAGAGAGCGTGTGTGTGTGTTCCACTGATGTATGGATGAGTGACCCAGTGTAAGTAGTGTATCTAGCAGTGTAAGTCACTGCGGTGGATAAGGTGTGTGGGCTGATGACACTGCATAGAGTTCATTGGAAGTTGCTTTGGAGAAAAATGTCTGCAAAATAAAGAAATGTATTCACATGTATTATTTTGTAAATGTATAAATGCATTTCTTGTTCTGTGCTCCATTACTCTTCACAACTCTGTTCTTGTAACGAATTAAATTGTTCAGTGATTATCTTAATGTGTCGAAATTTTGATACCAATACCTGTATGTATGCAAATGTCCAAATGTAAATTTTTTTCAGTGTTCTTATCTATTGAAACAAACTGAACTTCAAAAGGTCAGTTTACCTAAAGGATTTTCTCTGCTATGTTGTAATCATACCAGGGTAAGTTTTCAGTTCAACAGTACAGACCAAAGTCGCTGTCTTGAACTTTGTTTTCGTAAAACCTTTGGTCCCAAAATGCACAACCTTTGTCTTTTAAATCCTCGACAGCTTCGACTGAGAATAAGGGAATGTTCCACAGCAGGAGGTGTAACGGTTAAGGATACATAATTTTACCCATTGACTGCAGTCAACCTCAGTTGCAGAAGTGCAGCATAAAATTACAAGCTATTATAAGGTAACATGAATACATTAGAAAATCCATACCAATTACCAATGATCAAAAAATACTTTTTTTATGGCTCTTACCGATAAATAATCGGTATACGTCAGGTTTGCGTTAAACCTTTACACCACCAATCGTACAGACAAGCCAGCAATCAGCCCTGTTGCCCTTACAAGAAACACAGATTTGTTTAGCAAGTCATCCTTTTGGCAATACATTGTTTCCCTGGGTTCCCAGGGATTCAAATACTCCCAGGCTTTCAAGATGTACCGCGTTTTTTATTTGTTAATTTATCGTTCCATTGTTTTTAAATTACATTTTCAGGGCAGTGTGCTATATATTTTCCCAGTTTCATTTTTAAAATTTTTATTTCAGTAAGAATTTCAGATTTTTTTTAAAGTTTTTTCTTTTTTTTTACAGTTGTAAGTATTGTAAAGAAAAAAGCAATTACTTTCATGAGTTGGCACAACTTGTAAATTATTTATATAGAATGGGCATTAAGATACCTGTGTATTTCATATGTTCTCTGTTTCAAATAATATATTTTGTTTTGTATGTACTTACACATTTCAGTACTATGCTGTATTCAGAGATTGTGTCCTTTACTACATTCCTCTTCCATGAGTGGACAGTAACAGATTTCTTTTATAATGCATGATATAGTCTTTGTGACTAAATTTCAGCGTATGCCACATTTTAAATTCACTACAAATGTGTCTTTTTATAGTTTCGCTCTTTATGTGACAGACTTTTATGAGCAAGTACACAGTAATGGTTCTGCACTAATTCCATTATCTAATAGAGACACTTATGAAGAAAAAGGTTTTTGTCCTGTACTGTGCACTAATCTATTTCTTGAGGTGAAATGAAAGTAATAAAAGTAATTTTTTTTATTAATTGCAACTGGCCCAAAACGTTTACAAGTAGGAAGTGGCACGTGTGATTTCCTTTCAAATTTTATTTTTTTTGCTGAATTGATGGATATAATAAGGATCAGATATTGCTTTATTCATTTAGTCATGTTCATTATAGGCTTTTTAAAGATTTTTTTTTTTTTTATTACTATAATAATGTTTAAATTCCAAGAGAGCAGCTAATTGTGCACCCTTTCGCAAGGTGGTTATGCTGACATTTCAAATTCCGTCAGCAATGCACAACGTCCACTAATGTCACCATTACTCATGACCACTGAATAAATACAAACGTTTCTTATGCGTCATCAATATGTATACGCTATGTTTTAAAGCTTTCTTGAAACTGTGCGGTGTTACAGTAAAAACATTTCCGGTATAATGTGCGGAGAGGAAATGCGCTGCAGTGTCGCCTCAATGCTGAGAGGAAATCGGTTTACCCTTTAGTCTGCATTCTCGAGAATATGTTGCCTCTCTTTTCTTTGTCTATCTCACGCACACATTCTGTATATACATATATAATACTGTGTGTTTATGTTCTCAGACTTCCTAATGTAACAAGATTGTATGTGTAGTTACACATGGCACATACAGAGGTTTCGATGTGTATATTTCTAAAATATAATGCATATGTAATATATGTAGTGCATGTGTATCGTGATACGGTGTTCACTTTTATATTTGTGTTTATTAAGCATTTTACATGTGATGTGCCGAACTTATGACGCGATGGACCTTTCCAGCATACAGGAATGCTGTGACACAAGTAGCCATCCTGGGCCAAACCTTGTAAACACCTGCAAAGCATATTTCCTTTGCTAAAGACTGGCTTGCGTTGCCTTTAGGATTTTATACCTTGTTTGGAACATGTAAATCTGCATGGAAACGTGTATCGCCCGGTATTCCTGCACGCGTGACCGTCGCTCGACGGAACTCAATGGAAACATCCAGAAGAACGAATACCTCATTGATCAGCACTGCTATGAAGTGATTGTGTCACTCACCAACAGACCACATAACACCTGCCTTCCTTCCCCAAACCAGTGGATCAGTTTGGCTGTCAAACATCCATTTGGAGCCAGTTTAAAATACTAGTGGACAAATCAATTGCAAATTCCAACTCTGGAAAAATCAGCAAATGAGGCACTTCCTACTTAATTTTTACTGTATATTAGTACAGTATTTTTCCTACGAATAAGCGTTCACCGAAAGTGATAGGTGTCCGCTATGAAACGCCTATGCTAACATTTTACTTTCGAAAATACGGGAGAAATATAGCTTTGATACAGTATGAAGATGTATTTTTTGTCCTCTGTTGTTACTGTGTCACTTTTAAACCCGATGGCGCTGAAATCACGTGGCAATGTGTGACAAAGTGTTGAGACAGTTTAAACATCGCAGTAGAAACCAGTAGAAACAGAATACTTATTGCAAACACACATGAATACACTGTGGCCTTTAGTGCGCGAGAGGACAGGAATGCTGAGTATAAGACTTGTGTGCGGAATCACGTACCCTGTCCTGTCTCAGTCAGAAATACATCATTTTTTTGCCCACGATCACCCCACGGTCCACGGAGAACCGCTGAAAGTATATGCCTGGGACGCTGGGGAGGCGATGCGGGAACACACAGGTGCACGCTCGAGTCCGCGCGGGTTTCGTCGAGCGCGTCCATCTGTCCGACCGGCCGACGCGGAGCGCCGAGGACGGAGTCGCGCCCGTCACAGACGGTATTTCCGAAGCAGGTCCGACTGCCACATGGTCTTCCGCTCGGGGAAGCGCTCGGGGATTTTGATCTTGCGGAAGTCCTGTATGCACTTCTCGAGCTCCTGCTCGACGCTCATGCGCTCCTTGGGGGGCCTCCTGCGGCAGCCGTCGGGCTCGCGGGCGCCCGAAGCCGCCGGACGCAACACGTCGCTCTTACGGCAGCGCTCGGAGTGCTGCTGCAGAGGCAGCGCCGGCTCCCCCCGCTTCGGCGCCCGGTCCAGGGTCTGGATGCGCTGCTGCCGGCTCACCGGCCCGCGCACCACGGTGCCCTGGGGCGAGCCGGCCTCCGACTGGCTTTCCGAGCTGGAGGTGGAGAGCTCGTTGAAGGAGGTCCCGCTCTCGCCCTCGCCGTCTTCCTTGTGCTCCTTGCAGCAGCAGTCGCAGTTTGGAGAGGACCACCTGGCCGGCCCACCTGTAACAGCAGCGCCAGACAAATCACGGGACGTTCTCAAGTGGCTCTTTGCATGAGACTAAGCTGAAAAAGAACGACTCACAACAGAGAAAGGATGCGTATTTTAAATATATGGCCGTAAACCTGGAAAATGAACGCTTACATTTATCTGACTGATAACGATAAGGCACCCATTTATCCAAGTGGGTAATTTTCGCTGGAGCGCTTGAGGGTTGGTATGTTGCTCAGGGATATAGCAGCTGAAGGTGGGATTGAAACCAGCAACCTTTCGGTCCAAACGCAGGTGCCCCTTAAACCACCTTTAACTTGAGTTTGAAATACCAGAATGCAGGAAATTTAGCATAGCCTGAAAAAACTTATATGAAAAGTTATAAGAACAACACCAACAACAAGAATAAGAATAAGAATTGTTATCATTTTTATTAATTACTAAATATTACATCTAATATATAATAAATATACTATATTATTATTATTATTATTATTATTACTATCATCTCTAAAAGGTAATATTACAAGAGTCTTAAAACTAGAGGATCCAAGCTATCATACATCTGTAGTTTATGTTTCAATACTCACCACTAAGTGGAGAGAACATGGATAAAAATACCACAGAGATATGTGTAAATACAGCAGCGTGCTATGAAATGTGCTGTGTTCAGAATTATTTTGACAATTTGGCTCAGCTCGTGTGGAGTTTGCATGTTTTCCCCATGTCTTCATGGGTGACCTCCGGGTGCTCTGGTTTCCTCCCACAGTCCAAAAACATGCAGTTTTAGTCAACTGGTAATATTACATAGCCCATAGTGTATGAATGTACGAGTGATTATGAGCTTGTATGGCTACCCTGCAATGGACTGGCATCTCATCCAGGATGTCCCGCCCTTTGCTTTGCAACTAGTGATTCTGGGATTTGTTCTGGACTCTGGTCAGGACAAACGCTTATTGAAAATGGATGGATGGATGGATGGATGGATGGATTTCCATGTAATCGATACAATGATGTGTTCTTAGTCATTGCACCATCTGCTGCTCAATTTGTGTCCTTGTACTTATCACCCCCTTTATTGTGAATTTTATTAGTGATTACACTATGCATGATTTCACTTCTGAGACAGAGTAACACCTTTTTCCATCACACAGGATAGATTTTAAACCAAGGCGAGATGGTCAAGAAACATGTTTGGTAATTTTTTTTTTTTTATCAGGGATACAACTTCATTAAGACTTGAACTTTGAGAAGAGCTGCCAGGGTCAATTTATTACATGTACAGAGTACAAAATGTATGAATCGCAAGAATTACACAATTGCAAAGAATACAAAATTAGTATGTAATATTGCGTCTTAAGGGAGTGCGATGATGCGGTGGGTTGGACCGGGTCCTGCTCTCCGGTGGGTCTGGGGTTCGAGTCCCGCTTGGGGTGCCTTGCGACGGACTGGCGTCCCGTCCTGGGTGTGTCCCCTCCCCCTCCAGTCCCACGCCCTGTGTTGCCGGGTTAGGCTCCGGCTCCCCGTGACCCCGTAGGGGACAAGTGGTTTCAGATGGTGTGTGTGTGTGTGTGTTTCATCTTATTAAGTGTAGCCACGTCCAAGATATTTGTGTGCAAATACCAGCAGCAATTCCTACACCTGGTTCCTCAAGTCTTACTTTAGCAATGATGCCGCCAACAAGAAAAATACATTCTACAGTCCCTTCGTCATATTGATATTTATTTGCTTTCTCTTGGTACTTAGGAAATGCATTGGCCTAAACATTACCTGGTTATTAAATTAGAAAGGATTACGAAAATGCTTTCAATATTCTTCGCATGCGTGCTACTTTTCGGCTGTAGTTGGAAGGTTTTATAGCTGCCAGCAGTTTCCAGCAGATCTGTAGCGTAATTGAAGGTGATTAGAGCTGGTGGAGGATTATGCCACATAAAGCTCATTTATGTGATGTAACGACTTTGAACGGCGTCTTTGTCCTCCGCTCAGCAACCACATACATGGCAGTTTCACACTTTTCACCACATGACAGGCTTCAGCATTGCTGTGTGCAAGATGAAATGCAAGATTTTATGTCCTAATTTTTACGACTCCGCTTAACAGCCAGAAAAAAGATGTCCCCCACCCCCGCCACGCAATCTTAAGGCGGACAAGCAATAATTTTTCTGTTCACTCATTCTCTATATTTACTGTACGCAGACGTGCAGCACACAGCAAACACAGGATAGATTTGCTTTTTCCAGCTTTGTCGATGTGTACGGATTAGCTTAGACTTTCTTATTCAACATCCCTGCACCGTCTCACAGGGCGCCATGGCGGCACTGCGAGTAGCGCTGCTGTCTCACAGGAGATGGGTTCAACCCCCGCTCAGTGTGTGTGTGGAGTTTGCGTGTTCTTCCCATGTCTGCGTGGGTTTCCTCTGGGTGCTCTGGTTTCCTCCCACACTCCAACGACATGCTGTTCAGGTTCACCCATAGTGTGTGAGTGACAGAGAAAGTGTGTGTGTATTCCACTGATGTATGGATGAGTGATCCAGTGTAAGTAGTGTATCTAGCAGTGTAAATCACCGCGGTGAATAAGGTGTGTGGCCTGATAACACTACATAGAGTTCATTGGAAGTCACTTTGGAGAAAAGTGTCTAAATATCAAGGATGATGCCATATTCATGTATTTTGGCCACTTCACAGTGAGATGCCCTGACCTCCATCACCTCGAAAGTGACCACACTGTGGGACTTAGTCCTACTTGTCACAGGGAAAGGTTTCCGACAAAACCGTGAAAGCGCAGTCAAACCCGAGTCGTCAAAGGCTTTCTTCCTCATCAGTCACCGCCTTCGCTCGTTCAGCTCCACTCAGAGTCACACGGCCCAATCAATACTTTCCTCTGCTACATGTGTTTCCTTAACCACTTGTCTTAACTCACTCTCAGGTGATCGATACTCCGCCGGGTCGATTCCGAGCCAACGATGATTGCCTCCTTATTGATTTCTGCCATTAAGCCACACAACATGTAGAAGCCTATTCTGAAAGTTAAATTGCGGGACAGAAAATTTTCCTGACTGTTGTTTGTCTCAGTTTTTAAATACCCTTGTCTGTAATATCTGAAAAGCAAAGTTTTGTTCAAGTTGGGAGAGTTGGAGGAGCCGGACTTCTTCGGGCGAGGGTTTCGCATGAACATGACTGCTTCTTCTGCTTCCATACCTCACACATTCAAGCAAAGGTTTTGTATGACTTAATCTGGATTTTCTCTGCCAGCTACCAGACTTGGTATATTTTAGGAGCACATGAAGAATTTCCCCATTATTAGTGGGGAATCCTGAACAACATTCAAAGAGTGTCTTTTCTTCAATTGTTTGACCCACAGAAGAGGCTCAAAACAGCATTCGTATGGACAGCATCCTGAGAAAAAGCAAAAATGTCCAGATACGTATAGCAGTGACTCAGGGTCAATAGGTTACAATTTAAGCACAGGTCTGAAGGTAGCCCTTTCCAGTAACTTCCAGAAGGGTGTCCAGATATTCTAAAATTCATTCAGATTGCCATGCAACTCAAAGGATGACTTCTTTGTTTTAATGTTGCAAGTCCAAGGTCCCCCCTCCCCTAACTGTTATATTCTATTATAACATCCATCCTATAATTGGGCCCAGGCTTCCCCTTCATCCTCTCTCATGTGCAAGGTGTCTACTTACCACACATTACCCACTGTGACTGCTTGTGGGTTTTTTCACCATTATTCATGCTGTGTCTCCTCCCCTCAATCTGCTTTACATTTATTTATTTAGCAGACACTTTTCTCCAGAGTGACTTCCAATGAGCTCTATGTAGGGTTATCAGCCCACACACCTTATTCACCACAGTGACTTACACTGCTAGATACAGTACTTACACTGGGTCACTCATCCATACATCAGTGGAACACACACACACACACACACACACACACACACACACACACACACACACACACACACTATGGGGGGACCTGAACAACATGTCTTCAGAGTGTGGGAGGAAACCAGAGCACCCAGAGGAACCCCACACAGACCGAGTTGGGATCGAACCCATGTCCTTTTGCACCACCCAGGCACTGTGAGACAGCAGTGCTACTTACTGTGCCACCGTGCTGGATTTGCAAACAAGCAAGCAGTTTCTGCTCTCTCACCTCCAACTGCGATAAGTGGTTCTCTCTCATATTGTGCCGTACATAAGTGGTCTTCATTCCTGGTGCCGGCACCACACTGTAATCTGGTTTCTCTCTGAGCTGAACTTGTAATTAATTAGTCTTGATTGAACCATTCAGTGAATGAATCACGCAATTCATTCACTGACTTTAAACAGCGACGTCTTCTTAAAAGATGTGAGAAGACTGTAATTTTGAAAAAAAAAGTAAATTATTTCCTCTAAATGCGCCGCGTTATTTCATTAGCACCACCTCACAGCCGAGTTAGAATTATGAAATGGTTTTGAAGGCCCCAGAGATTTTTTTTAGTATCTCTTTGGAATGTCAGAATCAGTCTGAAATATAGCGTGACACCACACCGAGGTGACCTCGTTCCATAAATCTTGGGGGATCCTTGAGTGGATGAAAGATGAGTGTGCAGAGGGAGTGAGTTTATCTTGACAAGTGAACCGCATTCCCAACACCGACTCGGAAAATCAAAGATAACCGGCAGTTAAAGTCCGAAACTGACAGTTGCCAGGATAACGTAAACATACATTTTACATTTACATTTATTCATTTAGCAGCCGCTTTTCTCCAAAGCGACGTTCATTTCATAGAAAATACAATCTGTTCATTACATTAGCAGAAATAGAGCCATAGATTGACACATGATTTTTAAGTACAGGTAGTTTCTTCCCAGCATATGAACCAATGTTCATCACACAAGGAGCTGCATGAAACTTTATCCGAATATCCGTGATTCCCAATCACCTTCCGAATTTTTTTTTAATTATGAAAAATTTACATTACAGGAGTAGCTGTGTGAAGGTTTATCTGTTATTCAACAGATATGGTCTCAAAGTTATAGTGCATGAACATTTACACCTTACATGAACTTAAGAGATGATGGGCGAACTGAGTCTGGAAGAGCTGAGTTTTAAGACCCTTCTTAAACGTAGACAGAGATTCAGCAGTTCTGAGTGAGAGGGGGAGGTCGTTCCTCCACATTGGAGCCAGATAATAGAAACCATTGATTAAAAAGCATCTACACATCTCTAAACTATTAGTTTGTTAGACCTCCCCTTTTAACCAAACTGGCACATGTAAAGTAGGGTGCAGCTGGTTGTCTAGTTGTTCAAACCGTTACACACACACATCTTCAGAACCGCTTGTCCCATACGGGGTCGCGGGGGAACCAGAGCCTACCCGGCAACACAGGGCATAAGGCCAGAGGGGGAGAGGACACACCCAGGACAGGACGCCAGTCCATCACAAGGCACCCCAAGCGGGACTCGAACCCCAGACCCACCGGAAAGCAGGACTGTGGTCCAACCCACTGCGCCACCGCACCCCCTCAAGCCATTACCTTTAGCCCCAAAGGTTGTATGTTCTAGTCTCACCTCTGGCTGTAGTATCCTTGAGCAAGGTGCTTGTCCTAAATTGCTCCAGTAAAATTACCTCCCTGAGTAATTGGGTAAATAATTGTAAGTAGATGAACAATGCAAGCATTTTGGAGAGAAGTGTCAGATAAACCAATGCAAGTAAGCATCAATAAAGGTATGGATCTGGTAAAAACTAAATTTCAGCACTTAGTGAAAGCAAAAAAGGCCATTAACAAGTATTCATATGAGTAAATTACATGGTCTGGGACAGCACAGTCTTATCCAAACAAGGGCATCTACTTGTTATCACCAGCAATGTGCCAGATTGCTACCATAATTCAGTTAAGATCCTCCTCCAGATTACACAGCCCACATCTTGCTCCAGGGTCTCCTCCTTCATGCCAGTTGCCTGACGTCCTTTGGAGCTGCTTAGGGAACCACACGCACTGACATGGGCGTTTTCAGCTCATTTATCCTCTCCTGCCACACAAAGCGTCGGGAAATCTAAACTTCGTCGAAGAACGTGAAAGAAGTTGGACTGCTTCAAGTAAGAGTTAACAGCATCCCTCACAAACAACACATGTTAATTCAGTGAAATATTCTACAATCTCATCATTTAGCTGAAATGACAGAAAACCTACACTCACAGGGAGGAGGGAAGGATATTTGCCTTATTGAACACCCCTCAGGTGATTTCCTCAGCCCTTCCAGTTTACATTTATTTATTTAGCCGACACTTTTCTCCAAAGCAACTTCCAATGAACTCTATGTAGTGTTACCAGCCCACACACCTCATTCACCGCAGTGACTTACACTGCTAGTTACACTACTTACACTGGGTCACTCATCCATACGTCAGTGGAACACACTCTCTCTCATACACTATGGGTGAACCTGAACAGCACGTCTCTGGACTGTGGGAGGAAACCAGAGCACCTGGAGTAAACCCACACAGACACAAGGAGAACATGCAAACTCAACACAGACTGAGCAGGAATCAAACCCGCATCCTCCCGCACCACCCAGACACTGTGAGGCAGCAGTGCTACTCGCTGTGCCACCATGTCACCTTTTACACCAGGCCCCAAAATGAAAAATGTATTTATTTGCCAGCAATATGCACATCAATGCTCTCACATTTCAAAAGTCATTCTGGCGAAGGTCAATAAGACTCTGTGGCATAACGGAGCCCAAAGCGCGGTACAAGCCTGCTTTTACCACGCCCATATTGACGCAATCACTTGATTCGCAGGGTGCTGGAAGCATGTTTGGTATCAATCAAACTGCTCCCATGTGGCTCATTACGGGAAGCAAACACCACAAGGGCCTTAAAAACACTTTGAGGATCCCATCCAAGCCCATACATTAAAAGACGAATTCTTTACTGCCTCAATTAATAATTAAAAATGAGAACTCGAGTTCAGACCTAAGTTCTTCACATCAGCCATGAAAATATAAATGGAATGGACTTCCACTTTGTTATGATCTCAGAGGATGCTGGGATATATTGCTGAAAGCATCGAGTAAACCACAGAATCGAGGAAGGTTATATTAAGGGTTTACAAAGTCATCGAGATAACAAATTATTTAGAATCTCTGGGGGAGACAGAGAAAAGCGCTGCAGGTTCAGAGCATCGCATTGTAGACACTCCGGAGTCAATAAAAGGTGGTTGACGGGTCATTGGACTTTATCTAAACTCTTCAATTAGTTCAGAAAGTTGACCTCAGAGGCAGCTTCTCTTTAAATTCTTCTAATAGACACAGGGGACACGGATGGAAATAAACACGGGAGGTCACCGCTCAAGCCACGGCTCTTAAAATGGCTCGGAAATTATGTCACCCAGGACTTCAGATGACTGTTTATCTTGTTTACCGCCTTACCCTAGTTAAGGGTAAATTGAAAAGCGACATTAGAACGTCCCTCTCTGCACATTGAGCCTGGAAAAGTATTTCATTGCAGTACTGGAGGTAAAAGCTGCTACTAAAGAGCTGTTGGGCAATTTTTCTGTGAGAAATCCAGATTGAATTACATTTATTTATTTAGCAGAGCCTTTTCTCCAAAGCAACTTCCAATGAACTCTGTGTAGTGTTATCAGCCCACACACCTTATTCACCGCGGTAACTTATGTACACTGCTAGATACACTACTTACACTGGGTCACTAATCCATACATTAGTGAAAGACACTCTCTCTCACACACATTATGGGGGAACCTGAATAGCATATCTTTGGAGTGTGGGAGGAAACCAGAGCATCGAGAGAAAACCCACACAGACACAGGGAGAACATGCAAACTCCACAACAACTCCACAGGGATCAAACCCACAGCCTCTCACACCACCCAGACGTTGTGAGACAGCAGCACTACTCACTGTGCCACCATGCTGCCGATTATTGCCAAAAAGCTACATTCAGGTGAATCGGACTTGAAGTCCATTTCATTACATACTCCTGTCATGTAAGGCAAATGTTTATATGTATCTCCAAAAAAAATACTAGGAAGGCGATGAGGAATCGTCGATATTCGGATAAAGTTTTATGCAGCTGCTCATGTGATGAACGTTGGTTCATAGGGTGGAATGAAACAAACTAACTGCACTTAAGAATCACACGTCTGCATCTAAGTGTCACACAGAGGTTAAATGCATCTTCGACTTATGATATTTTCAGCTTATGATGGGCTTTGCGAAACGTAACCCCTTCGTAAATCAGGGACCAGCTGTCAAAGTAAATGTAAATGAAATTTGTAAACAGGCTTTGAAAAATAATCTTTTCTGTTCCGATGTCCTAGATGTTCGAGAATCAGACGTTCGATCTGAGCGCCTGGGGTTTAAGTGCCCGTTTGGGCACCTTGTCCTGCCCTGCTGTTCAAAAAACTGTGCACTGCATCTTCCACAGAGGATTTGTCGGCTCCAGTATCCACGGAAATCACCTTAAAGATTATCAGAGCAATTAAAGCTATGCTAGAGTTTCAGCTGGACAACCTAGGTTTGAATCCTTGCTGCTGCTGCTGCTGCTTGCTGCTGTTGAGGTACCCTTTAGCAAGACACACCTTGACCTACTCCAGTAAAACTACATACCCTGGATAAGAACCTTACTATAGTATGATTATTAGGTGACTTTGATAAAGTTGCCAGCAGAATACTGGTTAGGAATTAGTGCTGTCGGGGATAACAGGAAGCACATTGGTTAGAGGTGTGTCTTTGGACCCATAGGTCAGAGGTTCAAATCCCTCCCCCAGCAATTATGGTCTCAGAGCAAGGTAACTACTCTCCATTTCAGCGGAAAAGTTGCCCAGCTGTGTAAAGGGGAAATGAAGCACCTTATGGTTGCGAGCTGTTCTAGGGGAAAAAGTGTCCTCTATGTGAGTGGATATACTGCGTACTTAGCATAAGTCCAAGAAGAGAACAGAAAATAATTCTTTTATTCTGTTTTTTTTAAAGTCTTTCTCTGGGGGCAGTGCTCTGCATCAGCCGACAGACAGCTGCGTTCAAGAGAGCCGAAAGCCCAACACAGTGAAGTCATGCTGGCGGACTGACATGTGAGGAGTGCTGCTGTCTCACAGCGCCTCGGTGGTGCGATAGGATGCGGGTTTGATTCCCCGCTCAGTCTGTGTGGAGTTTGCATGTTCTCCCTGCACGGGTTTCCTCTGGGTGCTCTGGTTTCCTCCCACACTCCAAAGATATGCTGTTGACATCCATAGTGTGTGAGTGAGAGAGAGAGTGTGTTCCACTGATGTATGGATGAGTGACCCATTGTGAGTAGTGTATCTAGCAGTGTAAGTCACCACGGTGAATAAGGTGCGTGGGCTGATAACACTACACAGAGTTCATTGGAAGTCACTTTGGAGGAAAGCGTCTGCTAGAGAAATGTAAATGTAATGCTCACAACCCCTCTACTTTCACCGCAACTTTGTTCTTGCTGCAAAGAGTTTGTGAGGTGATGGTTAATTCGTCCAGAGTGGCGCCACAACTATTTCGGTTCTCGTTTTCTTTTCAGCACCATTGTCTTCATAAGCAATAGCAGGTCACTTCATATTGAGTCAGACTTGTCCTGTACGGCACACGATGAGCAGGAGCACCAGATTAAACGGTACCGCGACAATAAATGAGAGCAAGCGAAAAAAAAAAACAAAAAAAAAACACGTTAATAATATGTAGCGCCTGCAGTCTCATCGTCGATCAGTAATCCAGGAGCAACCGCAAATGACACATTTTGTGTTTTCCATCTGTAGTTCATTTTCCTGCCCTTGATCACAGCGCATTTACATGTTCGGCTCAAAGTTTGCTCAGCTGTTTAGAACTGCGCCGTTGCATTAGATTTCATCATTTCAGTCAGCTCATTTAGAATTTCAGGATCCCATCCACACTGGAAGATGAAAATATCAAAAAAACTCACTCAAAAAAAACACAAGCGCCCCCCCCCACTGAGCAGTATAAATGGATTATTTAATAATGTAATGAATGTGTCTAGTTGTACTTTGGTTTTTATTTTACAACACACATATTTTACAATACACCATGTGCTTTTAAGTATGAATTTATTCTCTTGAATTCTACGCCGCTATACAGTTTTCGCAGAAATGATAGTAAAAAAGCGCCGTTCATGTCCATTTATATTCACTTAAGAAACGTTATATGAGGTTTTAATTCACATCCCAGTGAGGCTCTCCTGTTGCACTTGTGAGAAAATGCTCATCTGAATTGCTTCAGTGTGCTTGTTATGTAAAAGGCTGAAAAAACTGTAGGCCATTAGCAAAAAATGTTACGGGTGAAAGCAAATAAATACTTGGCACCTTCATACCGGCCCACATGAAAACGTTTAATCGGCTGCTGTAACGTCCATTAATTTAGAAAATTGAATTATCAGCCACCCGACAACGATAATTGTGAGCGCTGCTTTTGTACGACATTTGTTTCTTGAATTGATTTCAGAACAGCAGCACAATAAAAAAAAAAAAAATAGAGTACAGATGATGTATTGTAATATCGGGATAATGGTCTGGGTGTTATAGACTGCTCTATAAAACAGTGTCTTTCACTTTCCTAACTTTCTTTCCATCAGGTATCACGCATACATAATAGTATCCAACGGAATCACTTGTGTGAACAACAAACAGCTTTTTTTTCTCTTTGTATAATTTTCAGAAATATTAATACCTTGAGTCTATCAGGCTTTAAACACTCAACCTCAAACCTCTTCCTTTTGTGCTGTGATGTGAAACGGTGGCACAGTGAGTAGTGCTGCTGTCTCACAGCACCTTGATGGTGTGAAAGGATAGGGGTTTGATCCCTGCTCAGTCTGTATGGAGTTTGCATGTTCTCCCTGTGTCTGCATGGATTTCCTCCGGGTGCTCTGGTTTCCTCCCACACTCCAAAGGGATGCTGTTCAGGTTCACCCACAGTGTGTGAGTGACAGAGAGAGTGTGTATGTTCCACTAATGTACAGATGAGTGACCCAGTGTAAGTAGTGTATCTAGCAGTGTAAGTCATTGTGGTGAATAAGGTGTGTGGGCTGATGACACTACATAGAGTTCATTGGAAGTCGCTTTGGAGAAAAGTATCTGCTAAAAAATAAATGTAAAATATGTACAGATAACTGTACATGGTTCTCTTCAAAGAACTTAAAGGTCAGGCACAAGATTTTTATATAGTCCGGCACAAGTGTAGCGCACACACACACACACACACACACACACACACTTTGTGTGCAACTGCTTGTTTCGCGCAGGGTCATGGTGAACCGGCGCCTAACTCGGCAACACAGGACACAAGGCTGGAGGGGCGGGGGACACCAGTGCCCCTCAAGGTACCCCAAGCATTACTCAAACCCCAGAACCACCACACAGCAGGCCCCAGCCAAACCCGCTGCACCGCCGTGCCCCCCTACAAGTGTAATATATTTCTTTAAAAGAGATCCGCTTTTTAGTTGTTCACTTGTGTGTTTCGTTTTGCAATGACATGTGATTGAAGAGTAAGGGAGCTGGTAGTGTAGTGGTTCGAGCTGCTGCCTTCACAGCCAGCCGGTGCAGGTTTGAGTCCCAGCTGCAGTACCCTTGAGCAAGGTACTTAACCTGAAAAATCGTTCCGGTAAAAGTGCCGAGCTTCATAAATGGATAAACTGCAAGTTTTCTGAAGAAAAGTGTCTGCTAATGAATAAAAGTAAAGAAGAGATTAAAAAATAACATGAAAACGTGATGTGTAAGACGAGGAAGGGAATGATGGGCCTCCGTAGCACGTTACACGGATGTACTTGGTGGTGTGAAACGATGAGCCCTTCGGCTCACTGGCATCTCGAACCCGAAGGCAAGCGACCGCTTCCCGACGGAGGTTCTCCTCGGCCCACGACTATCTGTCCGCGTTCGCGTTTTCTTTTCTCCGGACTCCGTACCTGCTTCGATTATGCGTTAGTGATGTTTAGTTTTATTCATTATTTTCGTTACAGACGCACGGCCCGTCACTATGGAGATACTGCGCAGGAGTCTTTAAAATAAAGATAAACCGTCTTTTTCGCACCACGTCTTTTTTTCCCGTTTCTCAGCTCCCGAATCTCACGTTGCGCAACCGCCCTGGAATTTTATCCACATCTTTGCGGCGGACTGTTCATCCAAATAAGGATTTATGTATTCTCTTTGTGTACGCGGGTGTCAACATTTCTGAAAAGTTTTGGTTGCGCACCAGAGCTAAAATTAGAATATGCTATTTTTGCGTGCCTTTTGTACGCTACTTCAAAGGAGCCCACAAAGGCTTCTGCAGGCATTTGGAGCAATCTGTTCGCTGGCTTCCTCCTCCTTCTCCTCCTTCCCCACCAGCCGTGGTAACTCGCAGTGTTGTAGCCGGCTGAGATCATCCCAAAGCATGAAAATGTGACTTTGTGTTCAGGTATTTTGTGCCCCGTGATGCTCTTCCCTGCAACTGAAATCCTGCTTCACGGTTCACCTCCCAGGGTGCGGTGGCGCACCATGGAGTGTGTTCAGCCTTGATCTGCGTTAACCGTGCGCTCGTGGCACCGTTCGTCTCAGTCACCCGTGCATCCGATACGAAGAAGCGCTCGTCCAGCGCAGGGCCGCGCTGGTTTGGAACGTATCGGAGAGGCGTAGGACATGAGGCCGGAATCACACTGGAGGGGCCACGAGTCCACTATGGGGCGGCCACACACACTCATCCACACACTCTGCCGACAAATCAGAGTCACCAATTTACCTGGACCGCGGGTGTTTGGTCTGTGGGATGAAAACGGAACACATAGAGGAAACTCATAGAGAGAAGGAGAATGGATAAACCCCATGGAGACGAATCCAGATTCAAAACCACAGCAGTTAAACACTTTTAGTCATTCAATTATTGATCAATTAAACATAATAAAATGTAATATTTAATAAATACATGCCCACACAAGTACGCTGCAATATTTACTTTTAGCTGACGCTTTTCGCCAAAGTAGCTTATAACGTTAAGATACTTAAATTATTTCCCCATTTATACAGCTGGGTAACTTCACTGGAGCAATTTAGGGCAGGAATGGGCAGCATGGTGGCACAGCAAGTACAGCTGCTGTCTCCCAGCGCCTGGGTAGCGGGAGGATGTGGGTTTTATCCCTGCTCAGTCTGTGTGGAGTTTGCATGTTCTCCCCGTGTCCGTGTGGGTTTCCGCCAGGTGCTCTGGTTTCCTCCCACACTCCAAAGATAAGCTGTTCAGGTTCACTCATAGTGTGTGAGTGACAGACAGAGAGAGTGTGTGTTCCACGGATGAGTGACCCAGTGTGAGCAGTGTATCTAGCAGTGTAAGTCACCTTGGTGAATAAGGTGTGTGGGCTCATAACGCTACCTAGAGTTCTTGGAAGTCGCTTTGGAGAAAAGCGTCTGCTAAGTAAATAAATAAAATGAAAATTAACATTACTTAATGGTCCTACTGCTAAGATTCAAACCTACAAACTTTGTGCCCAAAAGCTGCAGCTCTACCCACTCCTCTACCAGCTGCCCTTGGAGCATATGACAATATGGACTGTGATGCAGTTTCAAAGAACTGATACATCTTCTCTGATACCGCATCTGTGCCCTGTTATCACACCATATTCCAGAGCTCGAAAGAAAAACAGTCCTAAAATGTTGCCATGATGACCATTTCACTCGGAGGATTGTTGTATTACTGATGTTCACGACAGCAGGATTGTGACATCATAGCACCCGTTGGGTCACGACCACCTTGTTGCTTTAGCTTCCAAGGAGCAGCTGCTGCAATGGCTGCATGAAACCAGGGTTGGAGGCATCAGAGATGCAGCAAAGCAGAGGCCTGCTATTCCTTTTACTCTGACACATATACAAAAAAGGGATGCTGCCACACGTCTCTCATTGTCCCTCCGTGTGAAAGTAGTTAAGGTTTTCAGAAGGTAGGGTGAGCGAACACACAGAGGCGAAAGATGAATATAGCGCTGCCAAACATTTACTCTGTATTTGAACCTACAGAAGGATCTCGAACGGCGGTGCTCTCCAGCCACCCTGTCTCAGACTCGAAGGCAGGGATGAGTGGTGAACAGGCTGAAACTCAGCCTGCCAAGTCATCCATCACCCTACACATGAGGGGGAGGGTGAAAGACAGGGACAGTCACTCCGAGAGAGACCGAGAACACTGCTCAGAAAAAGAGTGATGGCGTCGTTCAACTCCTCTCCATCATCCTCAACAGCAGCAACAGGCAGTTAAATCTCAAACACCTGCCATAGATACACAACAGTTGACTCAGTAAACACAGTCCTTATTGCGTTCTAATTAAATCCTTTTTGCCGAAGCATTTCGTCTGCAAAGAGTCCTAATTAAGCTTCATAATTCCACAACTGACACGTCCCTTGCCGCTCATTTTTCATATCTTTAACTATTATCAAAATCAGTTGAATTAATTGATGCGGTAAATAACGTATTCTGACTCCGAAAGGAGGAATCATTCAAGCAGCGGCTTGTTTTTTTGCTCGCTGCAGTTTAGGACATCTTCATTATGTGATCAGCAACTATTTTACATAACAGGGCTCTGAAACCTCCAGTATGGGTGTGATATCTGTACAGGCTGACCTCTAAGTATTATAATAACGCAGATTTATTTATCTATTGTTAATAATAAATAATAATAATAATAATAATTCATTAATTCATATAATTCATTTAATATAATATTTATTTATTTATAATGTATAGTAATCAACAACCTGTGTTACAAGGAGTATGGGCAGGAAAAGGGGTCAATTGTAAAGAGTGGTATTGTGGGAAAATTGGAATTAAGTGTTCAACCGCTGGGGGGACTTACTGGGAATATAAGGGGGTGACTGTGTTTGCTAGAGGGAAGCTAAAAAAAGCTTGAGGAATGCTAAGCAAGTTGGGTGGGATGACTTGCACTACTGGGAACAGAAGCCGGTGTGCGGCGCTCTGGGTTTGGATGGAGTGAAGAAGGATGCACAGGCAGCGTTCATCTTGAGCATTTATTTGAACAGCAGCACGCATGCAGGCAAATAACGCTCCAGGTCCAAACACCCCAGAACCTCTTCCTCAAGCCAGCTTTCCTAGCCTACATAGCATCTCCAGGTTCTTTCCCACCTTGGCAAACAGTCTCCCCATTAGTTTCCCCATAAATCGCCCTAGTGGTTGAACCCTCTATTACAATTTACCCACAATTCAACTATTTACAATAAGCAAATCTTCCCACCTAAACACAGTATCACGGGTCGTTACAATAACATACCATAGTTCAGCGGGACGTGTGATTACATTAATACTTTATATCGCCGCATGCTGATGAAAAGCAGCATTAACCTGATGGCACAAAGTCGCAAAAAGGTTACAAGCTACACCAGTAAAGGCGGTGAACTGCACTAATAAAACGCACGGTGTCGGAATGCATGCTTTTTTGTTTGTATGTGTTCTTGAGATGACTAATCTGATTTTAGGTATGGCATTCAATTTAGGCCTCCAGCGAATATCAGAGGAAATTCCGTTATTTCGGGTTTTGTCTGCATGCGCAGAAAGCGGTGACAAAGCAGCGCCTAATTCCCCAAACGTATCCAAGAACTGCGGCTCCACTACTCGCCTGTGATGCTGCTTTCTTGCAATGGAGGCAAGTTGTTCAAACCTCTTCTGTCACTCCTATCATTAGAAGTCGAATATCTTATTAGTATGCAGATGGAAGGCATGATGCATGCTGCGGACGGAGGTGAACAATACAAAGATTCGTGAACCGTATGTCTAGCAGCAATATTTTTTAGATGGTATTCAGCCCGCTGCCATGAGAGTCCCAGAGGTTCTCCGCTGAAAGTGTCTTGATTCTTTGTCATCTCGCAGAACTGATCAACGCTGCTGGTCAGCCATGCGGTCGTTCGCATCCCGGCTGGGACGCGACGCTGAACCGACAGAGCAAAAGATCTGCAAACATGACAGGAAGCTCCAGGAAGAGCAGGAAACATTTTCAACGGATGACGAGTGCAGAATGTTGTATTGGATGGACCCTTTGATGGACCTTCTCGTCCCTCCCAACAAGCTCGCTCCATTACAAGCCCGGGCACCGTCTTTGAGCGATACGGTGAATTCGCCTGAAGATTATGGCAAGGCAACAAGTGTTGATTAGTAATTAGTGTTGATTAATGCAAAATTTCAACGTTTTCAACCGTGTTAAAATTGGAAATATACAGAGAGGAAGGTTTGCTACTTTAATTCCTCCACCAAATTGTATTTCGTTACATTTACATGTATTCATCTAGCAGACGCTTTTCTCCGAGGCGACGTACATCTCATAGAAAATACAACGTGTTCATTATATTAGCAGGAAGAGACACTTAGATGCAGACGTGTGATTCTTAAGTGCACTTAGTTTGTTTCTTTCCACCATACGAACCAACGTTCATCACACGAGTAGCTGCATTAAACTTTATCTGAAAATCCACGATTCCTGATCAGACTCCTAATGAGATACATGTAAACATTTGCGTTACATTACAGGGGTAGCTACGTAAAGGTTTATCCGGCGTGATCTTAAAGTTCTAGTGCATGAACATTTACACCTTACATGAATTTAAGAGATGATGGGCAAAGTGGAAGAAGTGAGTTTCAAGACCCTTTTTAAATGTGGGCAGAGATTCAGCAGTTCTGAGTGAGGGGGGGAGGTCGTTCCACCGCAACGGCGCCAGAACCGAGAACCTCCATGCTTTGCGTTGCGTTCATGGGACCACCAAGCGGGCACATGTGGAAGTCTGCCTGGGGTGTATCGGATGCTCGAGTCTTGATGATAGCTGGGAGCAGTTCTGCTAATGCATTTGTAAGCCCTAAAATGGGTTTTCATTAAAGGGTTTCACTTCATGGAAACCATTTTTTCAAAGGGAAACAATGAAAAATTCTTAGCCCTGTTGTAGTACCAGCAAAAAATAATTACCCCAGTCTATCAAAGGGTAAATAATAATACAGTGCTTAACACGGGGGCTAAAACAAGATTCAGTTTTACCCATGTTTGCAGCCGCGACATTTCAGGTTAATTTCTCAGTGGTACTACAAGAGGCGCTTCTCGACACATGGACCAACACGCTTCATTCCTTGTTAGGAGCCACCTGAAGTTATAGATGACTCAAACGCAGGTGAAGCAGCACAAACACAAGGCCGCAGCAGGTGGTGCGTGTAATTCTCGTCCGTGTGTGTACGTATGAGCGGTTCGCTATCTCGAACGTCATTCTTCGTCTACGGGCCAAGATTTGAAGTCAAAAGCCTCTCAGTAGGGGGGGGTGCGGTGGCACAGAGGCTTTGGCCTGTGCCTGCTCTCTGGCAGGGCTGGGGTTCAAGTCCTGCTTGGGATGCCTTGCAATGGACTAGTATCCTGTCCTGGGTGTGTCCCCTCCCCCTCCAGCCTTACACCCTATGTTGCTGAGTTAGGCTCCGATTTGCTGCGACCCTGGACAAGTGGTTTCGAAGTGTGTGTGTGTGTGTGTGTGTGTGTGTGAGAGAGAGAGAGAGCCTGTCAGTAATCAGCTAATCAGGAGTGTCTGGGAGTGGGGAAGGGTGAAGCTGTTTCGGCGGAGGAATGGGGGATGGGGATGGGGATGGGGATGAGGATGGGGATGGGGGGGGCTCAGCTTCCCTGGAGCGAGCAGGGTTTGTCATTCCTTCCATTGCTTTCGCAGTGATTTCGGAGCCGCCTGGGCTGTCTACCACAGTTGCAGGAAAAGCATCATGAAATTTTCAGGGGTATTCCACGCCAACGAATCCAGAGCTCTTAGTGCCACAGCTTTGACGTGATTTGGCCTCGAGTGGCAGGGTGATAAGGAAGAGAGGCCATTACAATCTGGAGAGGAGCTTTTATACACGGTGGTGCTTCCACATAGTCCGGGTTATAGCCTCCGAAATCTCGTCTTTCTTATTTAACAACTGCGTATTATTCCATCTTTTATGTGCCATACACTGGAATGCCATAGAGCCCAAACTGGAATATTTTCTGAAAAACAGAATAAATAGAATATTTTAGTTAACACTGCATTTAAAGATTAAAATATTTTTACATTAATGTTTCAGTGCTTCACCCTGTCAGTCTGCGCCGCCGTAATTTGGTGTGTTCTCTGCCTTTTACCGCTGAGACAGCTGTGTTTTCAGGACGACCCAGGAATAATTTCATATTTCATCTCTTGGTAATGCTCTGATCACATCTTTTAATCCAGTATTTACAGGTGTTATAGGCACCGATCTGGAAGGTAAAAAAGTAGTAACCCTCTTTATTCATTTGTCCTGGGTTTGTTGGCAGGTAGGCTGTGTGTAATCTTACTGACTTTGTTAAGCACACGGTTTCTGTAACATCAGCAGTAATTCATTAGGTTTGTTCTTGCAGACGGAGTTTGCGTTCTTTTTGCAGAGGCTTTCGGGCAAAGTATCGACAGCAATAATCTATTATTTTTGAACAAACAAGTGATGTGTTTTAACATCAGGGCTATTTCGCATACCATGCCAACTCTCATAAAAATTTTGACGAGAGTTAATATCGTCGGACAGGAATAATTGCATGTTTTTCTACTATTGGACAATCCTGAGTTATTTTTAATGATTTCATTAGAATTGCTTGAAATTTAGTTTTTAAAATTTTTTTAATCTTTTCAACATAAAGATTTCATCTCCTCAAGTACATTTCATGACTGTTTGCAGTCTAATTCCATGCCAGGTAGGTTCTTCTTCTTCTTCTTCTTATTATTATTATTATTATTATTATTATTATTATTAATTATTATTATTATTATTATTATTATTATTATTATTATTGCTGTTTCTGCTGCTGTTGTTGCAATATTTTAATTGCACTTTTATTCACAGGGGTGTAAGTTGTTTCTGGGACTACTAAAACCAGGGTTCCTCTCCTGGAACCTTCAGATTAAACATCTGAGTCGTTAGCATTATGTCGATGCTGCTCGAAAAGGTTATATTTCTTCACTAGCGATGCGAATACGTACGGACTTGCGCGTGTCACAACGGGCAGCAGGTCCGCGCTGAGCGTTTTCTAGGACAAACATGAAGGCGATCCGCATTCCTCTCCGAAACGTGTCACTGCGCTCGCTGACGGAGAGTCGTTCTTCTCGGGCGCGGTACAGCTGATCCAATCAGTGTACGCGCTCATAAAATTTCTTCAGCATTACACATCTGTTCGCTGCCAAGCCTGACTTACCCCAGTGTGTCGAAAGTTACTCTCTCGCAGGCTGTCAACGACAGACCCGCTTAAAGCCAGGGCTCCGGTTCCAGCTCGGCCTCCCGGTACTTCCCTACCCAGGACCCAAAGAAACGGCCGTATTTACCGCAGCGGTGTAATCGAAGTATGGCTAGAGGTCGACACTTGAATGTTTACATACATGCCAGGCGGTCTTTTGCGTAGGCGTGCCCGTTTTAGAATTTTTCTTCAAAAAACCATGAGTCGTAAACCCAGTTTGGCTTTGGACATGACCGGGATCGGATACGAAAAAATCTAGCAAGGTTTGGGACGTTCCTGCCGCATACGGAGCTGGCGTTCATGTAGGGTCTGGATTAGTGAAGGAACCTGCATTGTGCATTTTTTTGGACATGTTGCAGGTTGCTGAGGAAACACAAAGCGAGCAATCGCAGCTCCGCCATACATGGGATTTGCAGCTTAAACCGAATTAACCAAAACATTACCATCCCATATTTAAGGAAATGTTTCCAAAATTGTGAGATTTTAGTCTGCCGCTCCCTCCCCGGCTGCAGGAGTCACTTCCTGAGATTGTATTTTTTGATGGAATGGCCTAATAAATTCTCTTTTTCAGACATAGCCTTGGGAACGGAAACTCATAGAGGCAACGCGTACGCAGACCCCTCACGATAACTCTTGAGAAGGCGGTTGCTGTGCTGCATTATTGAAATGTATTAAAACATAGCTAATGACCCTATGCACTCATTCATCACACTGCTCGTGTTTGTTTTCCACTAATTGCATATTCATAATGATGGAAATTATACCCTGATTATACTTTTTCCTGCACTTTATACTAAAAAGGTAGAAAACACACACACACACACACACACATCTAGGAATGGTTTCAAAAACTCATTTTTTAGTGTTGAATTTAAGGCTTTAAGTCTTGCTGTATAATGTATTGCCTTTCTAGGTTTAATTATGTATATGTTATTATGTATCATGTATATAGTATGTGTATATTAATATAATACCACACACACACACATTTTCAGAACCGCTTGTCCCATATGGGGTCGCGGGGAACCGGAGCCTAACCCGGCAACGCAGGGCGTAAGGCCGGAGGGGGAGGGGACACACCCAGGACGGGACGCCAGTCCGTCGCAAGGCACCCCAAGCGGGACTCGAACCACAGACCCACCGGAGAGCAGGACTGTGGTCCAACCCACTCCGCCACTGCACCCCCACTAATATAAAAATAATATATTAATATATTATTAATAATATATGTGTGTATTAGCTACAGTATTTCATTGCTGTATTGTATAAAGTTTTTTCCAATAACCACTGCACTCAGTGCTCTTCGATTTTTGCACTCAGTGTGCTTGGTGTTGATCTGCCTTTGGCACGTTCCAGTAAGTTAATGGTGTAGGTTTCACCCAAAGAGCATAGACACGTACAAGATTAGCGTGTTTAAAACGAGTGAAAACGAAAGCGAAAATGAAAAGGTACAAATCTCCATCTACAGTCGAGTTAATACACTGAACACAAGTTTGCCTTTAAAAGGACCATACATACATACATACATACATTTTCTAAACCACTTGTCCCAGACGGTGTCGCGGGGAACCGGAGCCTACCCGGTAACACAGGGCGTAAGGCTGGAGGGGGAGGGGACACACCCAGGGCGGGACGCCAGTCCATCGCAAAGCACCCCAAGCGGGACTCGAACCCCAGACCCACCGGAGAGCAGGACCCGGTCCAACCCACCGCATCATCGCACTCCCTTAAGACGCAATATTACACACTAATTTTGTATTCTTTGCAATTGTGTAATTCTTGCGATTCATACATTTTGTACTCTGTACATGTAATAAATTGACCCTGGCAGCTCTTCTCAAAGTTCAAGTCTTAATGAAAAATTCCCAAACATGTTTCTTGACCATCTCGCCTTGGTTTAAAATCTATCCTGTGTGATGGAAGAAGGTGTTACTCTGTCTCAGAAGTGAAATCATGCATAGTGTAATCACTAATAAAATTCACAATAAAGGGGGTGATAAGTACAAGGACACAAATTGAGCAGCAGATGGTGCAATGACTAAGAACACATCATTGTATCGATTACATGGAAATCCATCCATCCATCCATTTTCAATAAGCGTTTGTCCTGACCAGAGTCCAGAACTGATCCCAGAATCACTAGTTGCAAAGCAAAGGGCGGGACATCCTGGATGAGATGCCAGTCCATTGCAGGGTAGCCATGCAAGCTCATAATTAACCCACAGTCCAACCCATTGCGCCACCGCGCCCCCCTTTAAAAGGACCATTTGTACACAATAATGTATGAATGCTCCATCTCCCAAACTCTTCCTTCATTCTTTTTTACTGTAAGTAGAGAATCCGAGGGTATAGGAATACCATCCCAAAATACAAAACACGGCCAGGGTATAGTGGCAATACCGAGATATGACACCCTTGCATCCATACGGAATCAATGAATGTAATATAGAAACTCGACCGGCTTTGACTCCTCAGAATTTCTCATATTCTGATGTTCCGCTAATGTGTTGCCCTTGAATCTCAGTAGTGTAGCTGGAGCAACAGCACAATCCTCAGATTTAGTTTCAGACCTCAGGTTTTGTCCACTGGGGGACAGGGAGAGCTGGTGATGCTCCCACAATAACTTCATCATTCTTCCTTGGGGGAGAGGGACAGGGGTAGACAAGGACAGACACATTGCAGATACAATAGGCCAGATGCCTTCTTGTTGGTGGCATATCCCAAAGTCTGTCTCACGATCTACAGAGGCGATTTGGACCTCGTCAGGAGACGGGACGCGAGTCGAAGTGACAGGCGCTGTGCTGTGAAAAAAATTGAATGTCAGTCATCGCCGCGTCTCGGATCGACAAGAGCAAGTCACCCGAGGTGAACGCCGCTCTCAAAATTCAGACTGATTTAATATTACGGCCTGTATTTCTACACCTTGCGGCACGGCAGGGCAGAAACAACATCCATCTCCGCGTTTCAGTTTATTTATTTTTAAGATTATTGAGCCATGTTGTAAAAGGGAAAGTTTTCCTATCGGGCCTTTGAATTAACATGAAAATTCTGTAACCTTTTACTTTACTTGCTGACACAGAAAGAACAAAGGGGTGAAAAAAGAAAAATGAAATGTGAACTGAAAGCATCGCACCACTGTCAATAATAATAATAATAATAATAGGGGGCACAGTGGCGCGGCGGCCTTGGCCAGGTCCTGCTCTCTGGTGGGTCTCGGGTTCGAATCCTGCTTGGGGTGCCTTGCGATGGACTGGCATCCCGTCCCGGGTGCGTCCCCTCCTCCTCCAGCCTTTCGTCCTGTGTTGCCGGGTTAGGCTCCGGTTCGCCGTGACCCCGCTTGGGACAAGTGTTTTCAGTCACTGTGTCTGTGTGTGATAATAATAATAATAAAAATAATAAGGCAGTGCAAGTTGAGGTGTTAAGCTGGGGAACACAAGATGGGTCGACAGAGCGCTGGACTTTGTTCAGCTGCTAGACTGTGGGGCGTGGGGGGTGGCCAAGGGTATGAAAACTGGCCCTGAAGACCTGTAAGGCATCTGCGAGTTCCTGGCTGGCAGCAGTCAGAGATCCTCCACCACTCCACCAACTGGCTCTGGCACCATTCATGTCAGTGTGCAAGAAAAGAAAGCGAGTTGGCGGGGGTGTGAATAGAAGGAGCGCACACCATCTGTACCCCCCCCCCCCCCACCCCAGCTTCTTGGAATGAGGCAGTGCCGCTGTTGACAGCCAGGCTTGATCCAGAATTGGAACTAACTAAACTAAGGTGGAAAAAAATGAACAAATAAAAAATATTCTTTGAGTACGGAGCACGGTGTAGGAAACCGCAAGGCTAAAGAATGCGGATGTTTAAGCGGTCGGCGTTGTTTACTCGATTTCCTTCCAGTGGGTTTCCTCACGACAGGAGCCCCACAGGGAGGCTAAGGCACCCAGCCAAGCACAATGAGGCCAACGCTAAATCGACCACAGCGAGACGAACACCCAGCCGACCACACTGAGATGAACACGCAATCAACCGTAGGGAGACGAAGACTCTATCAACCAAGTAAGATGAATGCTCAGTTAACCACAGTGAGATGAGCACCCAGTCAGCCATGGCCCTACTTACATGAACACAACCAAGGTGGGAACCTGTGTCATTTCGTCTATTACAACATGTTTTGTTGAACATAATGGATTATGCATAGCCAGTAAATAAGATGTAAAGGTTGACCTCGGAAAAAAATGTTGCCCTGCACGCCCTATAGTCCATCAAAGTGAGATGAGAGCTCTACCCACCGCACTAAGACAAACGCTCTGCAAACACTAGTAAGGTGACCGCTGTGCGACCGTAGTGAGATGAATGTTCTGTGAGCCACGGGGAGTAAATACTGCATACCGTAGTGGAAAGGAGGTTATACTCAGAAGAAAGTCAATGTTCTCAATGACAAAAGGGGCCGAAATGTCCCGAACACAAGATGCTGATCCAGAATCAGTGACACATAACCCATTACGTGCGCCAAGACCCTGCAACGAGGGTTCACGTACAACGCTGTGGTTACTTTCCTGTCCTTGACGGAAATTTTACTGTGGATACCAGGAGGAGCCCATTCGCAGCAATCTAGGCTAACGGGGGCCTGAATCAAGGCAGAAGTAAACTTTTAGAGTCGATTTGCTTTGTCTGAAATAAGTAAATTCGTCACAGTGCAACTGATTTATTGTGCGTCTCATATCAGCTGTGACCTTTCGCTACAAGGGCAGGCAGAGAACTGCTTTTCTCTCATGCGTTTTGACGCTTGTACAACAGCAGTAATAGATTAGATCTTAGAAGCCAAATCAAATTTCCTTTTTTAAATTAAATTCCTTTTTGTCAATATCCTCTGTGGATCAACAAACTCAGATCCCCTTTGCATGCAGGAATTTTTGATTTTTGACTTTGGTCTCTTAGTTAGGGACATGTCATCAAAAACGAACTTGTTTCAATTGATAAATTGCTCTCTCAGCTGAGACTTAATTTTGGAAAATATTACCTCGTAACAACAGCAACCTCAATATGCGTAAAGTTGTAAGTATAGTATTTAAAAGATCAAGTCAGATGGACCTAGCCTGATTTTTTTCATTTAATTACTGCTAGTTTGGTAGATTATAAAAGGTAAAAAAAAGATTTCCTTTTGTAAGTTACCTTTTGACTTATCTACAGGATATGCAAAACTCACAAAAGAAATAATCTGCCAATATACATGTAAATACATATATATATATATATATATATATATATATATATATATACAGGGTAGATTACATTTTTGCATATATTTTACAAAATTCTTTAATCTGAGGAGAACATCACGTTTTAAGACTATTAAACAAGACTGTTAAACTTTATAGGTCTGCAAAACTGGAAAATCCATCCAACCTGCATGTTGTAAACATGATGCAAAGTACAATGTCATCATTATAAAATAATACACTTGTACCTCAATTTACAAATACAACTGGAATCCAAAGTCAGTTTGTAACTCGGAATTGTTTGTATGTCTGCCATACGTACATTGCAATCAATAAAAGCTTATTAATAAAGCTTAATCCTTCCATTTAGTCATGGGTTAGGTAGTTTTGAAAGCATCGAAAAACACTAAAATTAATTTAAAATTTGCTAGAAGATATTCATTTATTAATTTTTTTAAAACTTGCAACACATGCTTTCACCTGTATTCATGCGAGGTCATTCGTTCATCCATATTCTAGGAACTGTAACTTCAGCTGCACATCATAAGGTTCTTGGAACTTTCCGGCTGGCTGTCTTCCTCCCTCACAGGCACAGTGAGAAATTGTGAAGATGCAAAAAAAAAGGTGCACTTCTAATTACCCCTTCATCGAATCCACAGCTTTTGCACTGCCAGGGATGGTGTCATAAAACGCTTTCGCATATTACTGAGCCTTGAAATTTGCTGCTGAGGACGTGGCCCATTTAAAGCACACTTTCAACAAAGCACATAGTTCATGCATTTCCATAACAGTCTCTGGTATGTGCAATGTACCCAATATAATGATTTTAAATAAACTTTATATTAACTAGGATGGGGGGTTGGGTTTGGCCAGTGCCCACTGTGTGGAAGGTCTGGGGTTTGAGCCCTGCTTGGGATGCCTTGCGGCGGACTGGTGTCCTGTCCAGGGTGTGCCCCCTCCCCTCTCAGCCTTGCACCCTGTGTTTCCGCGACCCCGCTTGGGACAGGTGGTTGTAGACGTTGCTTGCTTGGTTAGCTAATAGATGCATTAATTAGACTTACACCTCATAGACATTGTTACGAACACATGACAACAATATGTCCCTAGTCTATTGCTGCCTTTTTTTTCAAAAATGACAAATGTTAGGGTAGGTGCGGTGGGTTTGGCCTGTGCCCGCTGTGTGGCAGGTCTGGGGTTCGAGCCTTGCTTGGGGTGCCTTGCGGTGGACTAGTATCCCGTCCACGGTGCGTCTCCTCCCCATTCGGCCTTGCGCCCTGCGTTGCCGGGTTAGGCTCTGGCTCACCGCGACCCCGCTTGGGACAAGCAGTTATAGACATTGCAAAAAAAATGATCAATGTTAGCATAGATCTGGTGAAGAAGATGTCCACATATTAGAAGCTGAGCACTGCGGGCCTCAACATGGGGTTAAGCTATTAACACTATGGCCCCTTTGCCTAATGGGCTGTCAGTTGCAACGGTCGGTAGAATGGAGCAAAACTGTGCTGTGCAAGTGGGTGTGCATAATGTCAGACTGACGTTCTTAGCAGCTACTTAACAGCTTAGAAGCTGTAGTTTCTTGCGGAAGAAAAAGTTCATTTCAGCTGTCAAGGAGCACAACCGTACCTTTTGAGGTGCAGAGAAGCCACTTTGTTCTTTGTCTATTAGTGCCCCGACAGATGCCCACCGCCTTACGCAAAGACGCAGTTTGATCACGCAGCGCCCTTCGTTCGCTGTCGAGGCTATCGAGGGTGAGCAAGGAAATCGCTCCTCTTGACGGAGAAATGGGCCGAAAGCAGACAGATGGGAGTGTCTCCACGGCGCCTGATTAGTGTGCCAGCTCCCAGTACGCCCACTCCTCAGCATAACATCACCCAGGGAAGCAATTATCTTGTTGACACCAGATTTGGTTTTAATTGAATGTAATTTGTTTGTGTTCTGCATTGTGTAAAGCCCCTGCAAGTTTAACTGACTTCACTGTATTTTGTAACAGTGGCTGATGTCCATCAGTAACATCTTTAGACAGCGAGTTGTCTGGCTTGTATAATTGTACAGGCGTGTGTATGTGAGATGAGTAGCCACGAACCCACACCTGTTAAGAGAAAGTGACACCGAAGGAGCCTGAAGGAGATGCTTTTATTTAAATCCACTGTAAGAATTACCAAAAGGTGCTCTTAACTTGTTAAAATCAAATATGAGCTCGTGTGCTGGAATCGCAACCGTAAGCAGTAACCGTAAGCACCCTCGAGCTTAATGTGATAAATAATTTAATTTGTTCAACATGGACAGCTTATTGCTAGTTGCCTTCTATTTATTTACCAGACACTTTTGTCCAAACAGACTACCAATGAACTCTATGTAGTGCTATCAGTCCGCACCCCTTATTCACCGGGGTGACTTACACTGCTAGATACACTACTTACGCTGGGTCACTCATCCATACATCAGTTTAACACACTCTCTCTGTCACTTACACACTACAAGTGAACCTGAACAGCATGTCTTTGGAGTGTGGGAGGAAACCAGAGCCCCCAGAGAACATGCAAACTCCACACAGACTGAGCGGGGGTCAAACCCATGGCCTGTCACACCACCCAGGCGCTCTGAGAGAGCAGCACTACTCACTGTGCCACAGTACCGCTTTTCTTAAGCAATTTTTACCATTAACCCATGGTAACCCAGGGTTACCAAGGGCTACCATTCAAATGTTGGTCTCAGCTTTTTGACCAAGAACAACAACATCATAACCTGTCACATGGTCTACACATTACATATATGTCCCTTCTTATGAAATGTGTACGCAAGCAGAGGAAGGCAACTTGCCGAAATGCATCCGTGTCATACAAATTGAAGTACTGATATTACTAAAGTCAAGTGTGTTGTCCCATCCGTTCTCACACATACACATATTCTGAACCGCTTGTCCCATGCGGGGTCGCGGGGAACCGGAGCCTACCCGGCAACTCAGGGCGTGGGACTGGAGGGGGAGGGGACACACCCAGGACGGGACGCCAGTCCGCCGCAAGGCACCCCAAGCGGGACTCGAACCCCAGACCCACCAGAGAGCAGGACCCGGTCCAACCCACTCCGCCACCGTGCCACCGCGCCCCCTCCAATCCGTTCTCTTCATTGAATTTTATTAAGGCTCTACTTCTCCATGCTGAATGCATGTTGTTCTGTTTTCTATCCAGAAATGGTTCTAAAATTCATCTTTGGCAGGGTGTTGCCTTGACAGTGAATGGTGAAGAGCGATATAAGAACTAGAGCTTACTGCATATTGTAACGACCCTGCGTTACTGTTTTAGGAGGGAAACTCCTAACTGTAAATAGTTGCATTGTGGGAAATAATGTTAAATGTGGGTGTGCAACCACTGGGGGCACTTGGGGGGGGGAATGATGGGGTGACTGAGCCTAGGAGGGTATTGGGAGAGAGCTTGGGGGTGCAAAGGAGGCTGGAAAGTTTGGTTGTAGGCACAGGTCCTAGAGGGAACAGGGTCCTTGTAGTGAGAGTGTTGTTTCTGTGGTGCTGGTGTTCAGATAAATTGTTCATAATGAACACTGCATCTCTGTCCTTCTTTTCCCCATCCAAACCCTCCAGTGCTGCACATCACAGTATTCCATTTGCCTTTTTCTAGTTTTGGAAAACATTGATACATTGTATTGTTTTCAAAAGAAGCAGAAGGATGAAACTATACTGTAGGCCTACGGGTCGGGCAAAAGCCTCAACTGGGAGCGAGCCAAGCAACTGAGCGCTGATCTATTGAGCACTCTGGGGATGTTGCTTGAACTCGGACATTTACATTTATTCATTTAACTGATGCTTTTCTCCAAAGTGACTTATAGTGGTAAGGTTACAATTATTTACCCACTTATCCAGCTGTGTAATTACCTTGCTCAGGGGTACTATGGCCAGAGGTGGGGATCAACCCTGCAACCTTCGGATCCCGTAAGGGTGATGTGAAAGAGCAAAAGACCGTTAGCTCCAGGTGTCGAGCGCCCCGAGGAGATCTCTTCTCCATGGCCATTATAGCTTATCGGAGAAACTCTGAGAAAGTCCGTTGCTCTCGTCATTTTCCCTCGACACATATCTCTACGTCACAAGTTCAACAGTCAGAGATTTATGGA
This sequence comes from Scleropages formosus, assembly GCF_900964775.1. Taxonomy (NCBI): domain Eukaryota; kingdom Metazoa; phylum Chordata; class Actinopteri; order Osteoglossiformes; family Osteoglossidae; genus Scleropages; species Scleropages formosus. Next base: position 33,464,079 of record NC_041809.1, on the reverse strand, counting down.
AATTATGGAGATTCGTCTCGCTAATTAAGACACAGCCTAAAGGGGATTATTTATGAATGAAACTAGAGTGAGGCAAGAATAAGGGAGAAAACAGAAAAAGGAGCTGACTGAGATGCGGAGGAAAGATGAAAAAAGTTAACTTGCTGAATCACCGATCCCACGCATTGAGTATATATATAACCTGAGAATCTTGTGTCGTTACCTATAAATTGAACATTTTATGTGCAAAGCTGGTTCCTCTAACAAATTCTCTGGTGGCAGTTATATTTTTAATTTCCTTCCTTCCTGGCTATGAATAGCTTTATAATTCAGGATCCATGGCAGAAGGTAAAAATAGATTTCAAACACTACAAGCTGCAACCCTACTTCTCTGGTGTCTGAGGAAATAAAAAAAAAAAAAAAAAACTTCTCACTGTGCCAGTTCTCCTGGTGCTCAACTTTTGCCGATACCCTGGGTGGCAGCAGAAGGCAATAAAATGTCCTTCAGAGTGAATTAGTGTAACAGATGTGTTACATAGACACTACTGTTAAATATCACATTTCATTGTCACCTGAGTCAAAGGATAAATTTTTTTTACCTTTCTATTTTCACAGTCAGGTTTGCAAAGCTGTATTTCAAGAAATATTCCTCAAATGTAGCTGACGCTGTGGTTTTTCACCTGTGGAAGCAGGGATCATAAATTTTGGGTGTGTAGCTAGCTTCTAATGAAGGAATGAAGGTTGTATCCCTGAGGTTCGCTGTTAAGAGCTATCTAGCACAAATGTTAACATATAACTTCATATTGCAAATGCGGCCGTCTTGGAAATGGATTTCAGAGTGCTATCAGATCACCTACATTGTCATTTCTTTTTCTTTTCAGCTCCTCTCCAAGGGAGTCAGACGTCCCACAGTTCTCGCACCAGTGCCTAGCTCAGTGACAGATGAACAGCCTACACTTTTCAAAGTGGCAGAAAACTTCAGAATTGCATCAAATTCCCTTTTCAGTCAAGCCCACTATCTGTAGCACCTGCATTTATTCATCCGGCTGACATTTTCCTCCAAAGCAACTTACAATGTGAAGCCACTTGCAGTTCTTTACCCATTTACACAGCTGGGTAATTTTACTGGAGTAACTTAGGGTAAGTGCCCTGATCAAGGGTACAAGAGCTGGAGGTGGGGTTTAAATGGGCCAACTTTTGGTCTACAGGCAAGTCAAGTCAAGTCAAGTCAAAAGAGTCTTTATTGTCATTTCAGCCATATACAGCTGGTACCGTACACAGTGAAACGAAACAACGTTCCTCCAGGACCATGGAGCTACATAAAACAACACAGAGTTACCTACACAAGGCTAAATAAAGTGCACGTGTGCAAGACTTGTGCAAGAAGTGCTAGACATAACAATAATTACTAAACCAGGACAATAGTTCCAGTCCAGTCCAGTCCCAACAGTTCCAGTGTCAGTCCAGGCAGCAGCTCAAAGCACCACCGTCACACCGTGCGGACCGGGGGACCCGGGTGCGGACCCAATCGTGGGATCATTTCTTGCTGAGGTTTTTGGGACCAGGCAGTACTCGTAGTCAGGGTGACAGCTACGCTACCAGCTGCCACTGCGTCTTGCCTTCGCGTGCTGGAGTGACAACCCCCTGCCCATTTGGACCTTACATATTCATATGTTGTTCACCTTGCTGTCAACACCTTGGCAAATTTGAATGGAAATACTGATGGCACATCAGAAGTGCAGCAGTAAAACCCTTGGAGATTAAAAAGTGTGTTGACATATCAGCTAGTGTCATCAGCAATAGCTGTGAACAAGGTCTAGGGGCGGCACACGTCTCCCTCGGTGCTCCTAGAGCGCTGGCTTCCTCGCATGTGCCAACTGCACACCTGCACTTTAGATCACTTTCAGTCTCTCGGTTCAAACGTGATTTTTTTTGAAGCCAGGACTAGCGAAGCTCCTGTGGCTAAGAAGAAAAAATATTGATTGCAGTGAATTTAAATTCTTGAGAAAGATTAAAGTAAAATGCATGCAAATAAACCTGAAATTATCTTTGGATGTTGGAATTTTCACTCGCATTTTTAAGATAAAAACCGACACATCCATACACCGGCACCTTAAAATGTATTTTCTTTCATATTTCTGCAATATTAATGCCATATTATAGAAATGGCGATGGTACAATTCCAGAGTGCTCGGCAGCATACTTTGTTTATAGTTACATTTTTATCCAGACAGCTTATAAGATGCTAGATGCATGCTGCTGGACTGGAGCAGGGACTTAATTTTCATTTTAAATATAGAAATATCTGTGAAGAAAGTGCATGTCAATCTCTTTATTTCTGCATCTGCATGCAAGCTCTCCGCACACCGCTCCGTGAGTCATCCCACACTTTCTGTGTGAAGTAGCACCACAGTAACACAAGCCATGAGGTTATGAAAGCGCGCGGATATCTTGCCTCGATCTTCCGTCATGCATCCAGGGGCCTGTCCGTTTGCATAACCTGGATGTAGATGATCGTGCAGAAGACTCTGCCGGTCTCTCAAAGCAGTGCATAACGACAGCCCAATTTGCTGAAACCAAGAACTAATAGCATTTCATTCTAGGTTATTGATCGCAGGCAGTTGGGCAAAATGATGAAGACATTTATCTGCAACCGACGTGTAAAATGAGGCTTAGCGTGTGCTGACCAGACACAGGCCATTAGGAGAACTGCAACACTTCTGTTATGAATAACTCATCCTGGAGCATCATGGTGTCTAAAATGGGGGGGATTATGCAATGTGATGATCTTAGTTAATTAAATATTCAAGCCTCAATAGCCGCAAGTCCTGCTGTTAAATCCGACAACACAGCTCACGTTTGTGTGGCGCTCGAGTCACCGATATTTGCTGGCAAAAAGGCTGCGCCCCGTACAAACGACCCGTCCGGTTTCTCGTACGTCCACATTCCCGCAAGCTGATGTCCGTGGCTGTGACGGTATTTCTATGATATTTTCACTTGGAGCCGCTCAACGTATTCGAGCACCTGCTGTATGAGAGGAAAAGTGTCCTTTACGGGCAGGTCGAAAACCGATTCCTAAGCAGTTCCGTACTTTCGGCCAACGGCTCTCCACGTTGTGTGTGCGTAGTGTTTCGAAAGTATGCAGCTTGAAGGCTGTTGTCCGCGACACTTGCCGTCAATCTCTTTCATTGAGCTTCCTCCAAAAGGCAATTATGTAATCTGCAGTGTACTTATATGTCATGTCATGGGGTCTGCAAACGGCTGCTGATCATTTAATGCAGTGCATTAGCATAGGAATTCACCGGCCGAGCCTGGTATTGCTCCCATCTCCTGTGAAACAGTTATAAAGACTGTTAAAAGCATTAAGAGGCTTTTGCCGTGATTTGCAAGATGGTTTCTCATAAACATAATGAAATCCACTTTACGCTGTTCAGTCCTGCAGCATATTGTACTCTCACAAGCTGGGCAACACTGAAGCTGTTAAGGAGCACTTCACTTTATAAAAAGTCTAAAGGAACTTTCAGCTGAACGGCGCTTATGCTGCGTTATCTGTAGCGCTGTATAACTGAATAAAACATGTCTGAATAACATTCTCTTTTCTTTATTATATGAGCTGCTTCCAGGTGCAGAAACATTGCAGGCACTCCGGTGTTTGTTTGTCTGTTTTTTTTTTTCTTTTTTTTTTTTCCCTGCATTGAGAATAGAATGTTTACATTTGCATATATTTATTAAGCTGAGGCTTTTATCCATGTTAATAAACCGCCCCAAAACTGGCTTGACGGTAGTGGTGTGTACACATATTAAAGATAATGAGCAACACAGAGAGCAAGCAAACCAATCAGTGTATCGGCTCTCTCCACCATCCTCACTGGGAGTTCTTACCCACGGGCTGGTTTAATCAGCTTTTTTATATTTATGTAGGTTCTTTATTCCCCATTTTAAATGGCCCACACAGCACTTTTAATTGGCCATATGGTGCTGTGCTTTTCTTTTGGAAGACAAAAAGCCACACAAGACGCTAATGAGGAAAGGTGCCGGTGAGCAAATTTCATCATTCCAAGTCTGAGGTAATAGGCAGCCTCACATTGGCACAGCAGGCAGCACCATGAACTCACATCTTTGTGGCTGAGAGTTTGAATGTGACCTTGTCATGGTTTACATAACATCTGAGCCCACTGGGTTTCCTCCTGCCAGCTAGTTACCTGTGAATAGATGCCTTTAAAATGCTCTTTAAAGTGAGCAGCTTGTCTAAGATATATCCTGCCTTTAGTTGTCCGTGATAACAGAGGGTTAGGAAATTGCGCGGGGTTCGAGTCCTGCTTGGGGTGCCTTGCGATGGACCGGCGTCCTGTCCGGGGTGTGTCCCCTGCGGCCTCGTGCCCTGTGTTGCTGGGTTAGGCTCCGGTTTGCCACGACCCTGCTTGGGACGAGCAGTTTCAGCCCGTGCTCTATGTGTGTGTGTGTGTGTGTGTGTGTGTGTTAGAACATACTGCTCCACTTCATGGTCAAAAAGGGTAATGTGTAAACACATGCTCATTGCCAAGTCTGACATCAAGCATATCAAGTGTCAGTCTGTAGAAATCTACAGAAAAAAACTATATTCCACATAGGTATACACTTTGTATATAAATACAGTATATATATATATAGAGAGAGAGTATGTAATTTATATACAGCTGGACATGCTATCCATAGGGGAAAGCACAGTGTTTTGTGCTTCTTCTTTTTTTTCTTTCTTTGCATGCATTTTTGAGAACCATTATACAATCATTGTCAAAGTCATCACGCGGGAAGACAACCCGGACCCTGGACAGCTTTGACAATCTTCTACAGTTCAGCTGCCCACGGAGATTTGGAACATGTCAGCTGGGACAGATATAATGAAAACAGGCAGACCAGAGCAAAGGCAGAGCTGGGAGAAAACAGAGCTGCTGTTGACTGTCTCCCCCCGTCACCCCCTCCCGTCCCCTACAAAGCAAAAGTTACATCTGTGTAGCTGGAGAGGAGCTTCTTTGTAGATCACAGTAGGTGTTGAGAGCAGGGCTGACTAATGCACCCTTATGTATAATAATATTCATAAAGCTCAGAAATATAGTTTTCACCGCTCGCGAACGTTTTTTTTTTTTTTTTTTTTTTTTGTATAACTGGTTGGGGCAAAACCTTAAGAAAATCGAGGGGAAAAAAAAAAAAACATGTAAAAGTCAAACATCCGCGGGGGTCAGACAAATCAAGTGTGCCTTCTAGCGGCGGCTCCCGAGCACAGCTACATTTGAGACCTGCACTGCTTCAGTTAAATTCTATTTATGAGGCACCTTATAGATTGTTTGGAGCGCGGAGGCCGCGTGGCCTCGCGCGACCTCCGGGGAAGTGTCCGCGAGACAAAAAAAAAAAAAAAGAAAAAAGAAAAACTAAGCGCGTCTTTCTCGCGGTTCTACAAGTTTTACGCGTTTTTACTACACAGCTCGTTCAGCCGGGAAAGAACGGGCTGCGCGCACATCATCATCATGTCATCATGTCATCATGTCATCATCATGGATGTCGGGTGTCGCCGGAGGGAGGAGAAGAAAGTTGAAAGCGGCCCGGCCGACTTACGGTAGAAGACGTACTCCGTGTAGCTGGACCAGATCTTGTCCTCCGTGTACTGGTTGACGAAGGACGCGCTCACGGACGAGTTGCAGGCCACCATGTGGAAGCCGCACTCGGACAGCATGTCGAAGGCTCGCTCCAGGTGCTTGAACTTCAGGTAGAACCTGGACGTGTATCTGTCCGGCGTCCTGTCGGGGTCTCTGCTCTCGTTGAGGGTCTCCCCGAAGACCTCCTTGGCCAAGGCGATCCTGCCCGAGATGAAGATCCGGGGCACCCTTCTGAATTTCGCGTCGCGTTGGGTGTCCCTGCCCGCGGTGCACGAGCCCCGGTAGCCCACGGTGATGAAGCCGAACCTCCTGTCGGACAGAGCCAAGCCGGGGCCCGGCGGCGGACACGTCCTGTGGTCGCTGCCTTGAGAGCCGTCTTCGAAGTCGCTATGGAAACAGTCGTCCGGACTCTGCTTCGGGTACTCGGGGGTGAGGATCTTCACCAGATCTGGAAGCTGGTAGTATTCCGCCTCCCTCTTGAGCCTGCCCCTCTCGGGAAAGTGGTCGGGCAGGACCACCTGCTTGTCCCGCAGGTAATCCAGCACGTATCGGAACAAGAAGCCGTCTCTGTCGATGAAGAAGCGTCCCTTGGGGTCCCGAGCCAGATCCTTGCAGTGATCCTTCTTGCTGGAGAATATTTTGCCGAGCAGCGAATTGGGGGAGCTCACCAGGGTGGCATGGCGGGTGTAGTAAACCTGCCCTCCCACGTTCAGTTCCACGACGTCGGGGAAGGAATTAGGAGTGGAGCCCTGGTGCTCTTTGATCTGAGATGCGTTTTTGCTGTTCCCACTTAGTGCCATTGTTTCGCGCATAAAAACACCTCAAGTCGACGCAAAAAGCTCGTCCACAAAATAAACAGCATATATGTTTGTTTCTTTTTTTTTTTTTCCCCAACACTAAAATCTCACCAGACAAATAACGCACATTAAAACATCTCATCAGATGAGATAATCAGATTATAATCGGAACAAACCGTTTGATCGTGTGGATACTGTAACACTTGAATGTCTACGCACCGGCGATACGGGACTAATGATTATATTTTAAATGAAAGTGTTATAGCCGTCCATCTCCCCGTTCGGTATGTGCCACGGGCAGATATCTGGGTTATTTCAAAATATATCCAAACACATGGAAAATGTGGCTGCTTCAGTCCTTCTGCCTCTTCTGCTTCTCGGAGGTGTCGGAGGAGAAAGTATAAATAGCGAAAGAGCGAATCCCGAGGGGGGGAAAAAAATGCAAGTCCGATCACACACGATATCTGTTAGGTTTGGACAAAATTCTCCCCCAGGTCTCAAAAGAGCTTGATTTCACATTATCGTTGCAAGCATCGAAGTTCGAAGCAACTTTATGAATCCTTGGGGCATCGTGGAGATGTCCCCGGTGGTACATACCCAACTTCTTCGGTGCAGGTTCGTGCGTGATCATCGTTACCCTTGAGCTACTAACTTCAGAAGCACTGTCCAGTACTAAGTTAATTCTCAGCATGAATGTGGGGCACCGAACATGATGATGTTCGGATCCGGCTGGTTGCACCAACCAGGCATGAATCGTTGTTCCCACTTTTGCACGTTCTTCTGCACGGGTCCGGAAGCCAAAGAACTGCTGCTGGGATGAAGTGCAGAGAGAAGTCCTCCTTCGGAGCAGGCTGGTAGCATATAAAAAACCGCCTCTGCTGATGTTGTTTCAGCGGTGCAGGGATAAACCATCATGGGGAAAAAAGCCTTACATCATCTTAAAGGAAAATGGTATCTGAAATGTTCTCTGCGCTCCTTTTCACTTGCATCGTGTCACTTGCAACTTTTTTTTTTTTTTGAAATTGCTTATTTTTTTTAACTCCCGAGAATATTTTCAGACATAATAAATGTGTAAGTATAATTTTTTAAAGATCATTCAAATCAGCTCTTGCTTCTGCAGAAGAGCCGCCGAAGGGTGCTGGCCGCTCGCAGCCTCTGATGATTTCAGCACCACGGACAGAGGATCCCGGCGACTGCGCGCCCCTTTCGCTCAAAGTTTCGTGAGTAATTCTTGTGCCTTTGGAAAGATCCGCTCTTTTAGGTTTCAAAGTCATTCAAAACTTTCCCTTTTTTTGTTCGTAGGCTCCCAGGGGACAAAAAAATTGATGGTCTCCAAAAAATAATGGAGTAAAAGCGCCCCATGCTGAGGCAATATGATATATAAATTCTCCTCACAGTTCAAGTTTGTTGAGTAGCAGAGGTGATCTTAAAGGTTGGGTCAGATACACATCCTTGAAGGATGACATTATGTTCGTATCGAATTCACTTGGTGATTAAAAAAGCAATGATAATGCATCGACAGAGGGGGCGTGGTGGTGCAAAAGGCTTGGCTGGGTCCTGCTCTCCGGTGGGTCTGGGGTTCGAGTCCCACTTGGGGAGCCTTGTGACAGACTGGCATCCCATCCTTGGTGTGTCCCCACCCCCTCCAGCCTTGCGCCCTGTGCTGCCGGCTTAGGCTCCGGTTTGCTGCAACCCTGCTTGGAGCAGGCGGTTTCAGACAGTGTGTGTGTGTGTGTGTGTGTGTGTGTGTGTGTGTGATAATGCGCTGATATTCTAGCAGGCATGGCTGTCAGTGCAGAAGGAGGAAATGAAGATGCCAGAGCCAGTGTGTTTCCCATCATTCAGCGTTTATTGGAACACAAAGCAGCAAGAGGGTACAGCAAGGGTGGATGAATTTTTTAACTGCACTTTTTATTTCCTGTGTTGAGCCAAATACAGTCATTTAAAAACTTAAAGGGGCTTGAGACAAATCAGCAGCTTCTCAAGGCAGGGTGGCATCGGAGAGCATGGTGGACAGTTTGAGGCTCAAGGGTTCACTCGCTTCGACAATGGTGCGCTCGAGGTGAGGGGGGGTTCATCTCTCCCTGGACACTCATGCTTTGCAACACTTTGCTGCTCTTCTCTGCTGTTTTTTTGGGTTCGGGGAGACTGCTTTCGATTTGGTGACCTGTGTTCAGCGGTGTCTCGATGCAACCTCCCATCATCTTGGGGAAAGCAATCTCTTCCCAATGGCTGCCTCAGCACCGGCCCTTTCCATCGCTTCCTCAACCTTGTCTCCGCGTGTCTCAAGCTACTCTGTCATCTCTTGTTATTCTACCACTTCCCACTTGGCTTACGCCCACTGGCTGGTCATTGCTTTTGCTCACTGTCTTTAGCTGCTACCAGATCCAGTCCCTCATGGTCTTCCCCCATTCCCAATTCTGACACTAAGGTGGTGAGCATTGTTGTGGGTGCAGATGGGCAAAATAAAAACACCAGCATGGTTTCCATCATAAAGCATTTATTAGAACACAAGGCAACAAGAGGGTGCAGCCAGAGAGGAGGGATGAAACACTGCTCTTTGAGGGAGAGCTAATACCTCCAAGGCAGCTTTTATTAACCCTCAACGATGACTATGGCTATTACTGTTGGACAGCTAATTACACAACCCAACTGACTCACTCACTGTCATTAACCACTCATCATTGTGATGAAAGTCCAGACCCTACAGCAGAATCCCAGAACACTACACAAAGAGGGAAACATCCTGGAATGAACACCAGTCTATCACAGGGTATTCAAACACACACACACACACACACACACACACACATTAAAGGCAATACAGCATCACCAATTCACTTGAACAGCATGTCTTTGGACCGTGGGAGGAAACTGGAGTACCTGGAGGAAACCCACACAGACGCAGGGAGAACATGCCAACTCCTCAGAGACAGAGCTGGATTTGAACCTATTCCCAAACAACCCAGGTGCTGTGAGGCAGCCCTACCCACTGTGCTGCCATGCAGCCCACTGATCAACTGTCCTTATGAAAATGAACAACTCTTTACAGTCCAATACCTACTCCTTAAGCAGCATGGCATGGTACAACATATATGATCCATCTTTTGCAGTACAGGGAATTAGCCGAGGATATTATGATAAAACATCATGATAAAAAGCTGCAACCAAGCAGGCTGGGCTGAAACAACCCAGCATGTGTTCTGTCCCACAAAGCAACCCAGTATCGGGTAACTTCTAAGCCAATTTTTTTTCCTTACCAAGTGTGACTGACTTACTTTTTAAATAGCTGTTTATAGCTGTTTTTTAAGGTTTCTTACCACAGTTTAATTTACAGATGCTTGGAGAAATGTTCACTTGCCTATAACTCCTAGTTGCATTACAATGAGAATAAGCAGTTAATGATGTGTACTTCATATGCTGTTTCATGAAAGATAAGTGTAACATTTCCCTGGGGAGCCTTTATATAAAACAGTCGTGTTTGTGTTGAAGTTGCAGTACAAGCATCAGAAATTGAGTGAAAGCTGTGAAATGCATTTTTATTTACTCTGAGTTGAATGCTGCTTTGGAGAAAATTGCTAAATGATAAATGTAGATGAGCACATGACTTATGACACATGTTGTAGACTTTTTCTGTATAGGGTGTGTGTGACACCATGCCATTTGACTGCCCTTCTTACTGATTTCGTCTAAAATTCAATCAAATGGAACATAATAATGATTTTGACAAATTATAAAATCACATTAGTATTACATAACATACATTAAGAAAGCCGGGCCTATTTTTCCAAAAGGTAAATTATATGTTGTGGTTTCACAAGTGTGTGGTACGACTGACATAAGAAATGTAAAAAGAAAGTGGTGCTTCACATTTGCAAAAAGAACCGACTGTTCCCTTCAGCTCGCTAGGCAGAGCTTTATCCACTGAGCATTTCCAGAACAATGCATATTGTTAAAAATTCAGCGTACCATCAGTATTATCCACAAGACCACGTGAAATATCGCATACGCTAATAGAATCACCGTGTTTTTGGGAGTTTTCATTTGGAATATTTGCCTGGCATTTCACTGAATAAAGCTAAATGCTCTTCTCACTCACTGAATAATTTAGTTACTAATAATGGCCCAAGGGACTTAAAGGCAGGACTAATAGAAAAAAATGTTGTTGCCAGCTTGAAGTAAGAAAGTCTTTTTTTTAAGCATACTTTTCATGGCATTCTCCTTAACCCTGTCTGTAGGTATGTCCCCTTAAGGGTGGCATGGTGGCACTATGCATAGCACTGCTGTCTCACAGCACCTGGGTGGTGTGAGAGAATGTGGGTTCAATCCCTCCTTGGCTTGTGTGGAGTTTGCATGTTCTCCCCAGGACTGTGTAGGCTTCCTTGGGGTGCTCTGGTTTCCTCCCACAGTCTAAAGACATGTGATTTAGGTTCCCCCATAGTGTGTGAGTGACACAGAGAGTGTGTGTGTGTTCCACTGATGTATGGATAAGTGACCCATTGTATCTAGGAGTGTAAATCACTGTGGTGAATAAGGGGTGTGGGCTGATAACACTACACATAGTTCATTGGAAGTCACTTTGGGGAAAAGTGTCTGCTAAATAAATGTAAATTTTAAGGGAGGGAAAAGGAGAGGCTTTTCCCAGACCAGATTCCCACAGAAAAAGGAGATAAGGCTTTTTTGTCTCTTTTTGGGTCATGGACAGGACATCCCTTCAGTTTAAAGATGGCAGTGGAGCTGCAGGAGCTTTTTATACCGAACCAAGCAGACTTTAACCCAGAGACACAACAGATGAAAGACCTACAGCGTCTCTCCTAGAAAAATCTCAAGCAACAAAGATGACCTGTGATCCATATTAAGTGCAATAATAAACTACATACGTTGAACAGGTGTTGGCAACCAGTGTCGTGAGGGATTGCAGCTTATTAATTTCCAGATGTGCGTGTTCTTGTTGTTTTTAGGGGTTCGTGAATTGATCGGGAATTTCTGACCGAGTTCATGTGATCAAAGTCAGTAAGACAAGAAATATCCCTTCATTTCCGTTTTGCATTCAGAAACATATAATACTGGTCTTGAAATGTAACATATACTTGCCTGTCAGTTAATCACAAGCCATTTGTCTTTTGGAGGAAAGTCGCTCAAAGCATCAGCTTGATGCTTGTGCTTCTCTGTCTCTCGGGTCCGATTTATAGGCAGCGACGTGATCGCTCATTTCCAAAGCCTAAGTCATTTTTTTCCATTTTCTTATTTCATTATTTCTGCTAACTTCACGTTAGTCGTTGAGGGGAATCTGCAGAAGCCCTCGCGCACTCGCTTGTAAGTAGGCCACCGCTGTAATCATAAATACATGCATGACGATTCTTCCCATCCGCTGCCTTTTAAAGCAACATGGACACCAGCTAGCTTCCCAAGATGCAATCTCTGCGGAACGTGTCGGATTTTTCAAAACCCAAGATGAGAGTCAGAGAAACAAGTTCATTTGGAACAACTCTTCACACGTTTATCAGAGGCTGCTTAGAGGAATAACAGATTCAATCATTTTTTTTTTCCGTGTCTCCATCATGCTCAGATCTATTTGTCGTGTTTGCAGTGATTTCAGATTTTCCCCACGCAAGCAGTTCAGGGCATTTTCAGCAACACCAAAATATTTTCCGAGGCCTGTTTTCCTTGTCGATTCACCTGAGTTCTACAAAATCTGGTTCTTTTACACAGATTCACTGCTGAACATCGTTCTCCAGGAACGTTTCCATTATCGTTGTGCCTCATACTTTTGCAGGCTTGGAGTTTGTGAGCAGCCAGCTTCAGAAAGAAGTGCTTTGTACATGAAGGCTGGGTGTGCGAGGGCTAATGGAAATAGATTTGAAAGTGCTTCCCAGAACATCGGGTTTGGTATTTAATCATTTATCAGCAGGGTTTCTGAGCAGGCTGTCCAGTGCGTAATACTCACCGGGTGGCTTCCTTTTGCATCATCATACCATGAAATGCTGAGGAAAAGGATGTCAAGAAAAGGCTGACCCAACATTGGAGGCGATAAACTCCACAAGAGCTTTTTTATTATAAACTCTTATAAAGACTCTCATCGTGGTGATCGAACTGTTTAAAGCAAGAATGAAGAGCAAGGTCCAAGACCAACGGAAGCTACATGACGTAAGAACCGACAAAGACTCCGTCAGCCTTGTTTTCAGTACTTTGTGTTAAGCACAGTAAGGTTGGCCTGCAGAGAGGGGACACATGTTCTTCACGGGCGGCACGGTGGCACAGCGAGTAGCGCTGCTGTCTCATAGTGTCTGGGTGGTGTGAGAAGACGTGGGTTTGATCCCTGCTCAGTCTGTGTGGAGTATGCATGTTTACTCTGGGTGCTCTGGTTTCCTCCCACACTCCAAAGACATACTGTTCAATTTCACCCATAGTGTATGTGTGTTCCACTGATGTGTGGCTGAATAACCCAGTGTAAGTAGTGCATCTAGCAGTGTAAGTTACCTTGGTGAATAAGGTGTCTGGGCTGATAACACTACATAGAGTTCATTGGAAGTTGCTTTGGAGAAGTGTCTACTAAATAAATAAATCTAAATACAGAAAGAGTGGACAACAGGAGGAATCCATGTTACCAAGTGCTTGTCTCCATGCCAACATACTTGCAGCTTTGGGTTTAGAGGACTTGCAAAGTAGCAATTCATTCAAGGACTCTTTTGGACGGTTCCTGGTGCTGATGGTGACAGCTGGCCTTCTGGAAGCTGTCCATTCATCCAAGATCTAGACTGTCCTCTGAGGTGGACAAGCATACAGTGGCTGCTTCAGGCTCTACCACTGACTATACGTGGTTCAGCCGTGGGGAGAAGAGTTGGCCTGAGGGAGTGCATGGTGAAAGGGGATTTATAAAACATGTTTTCTTTTTTCCCCATGTTCCCATCTTCCTTTATCGCCTGCTGTCAAACTCGGTGAAAGTCAGCAACCTGATTGTGTTGCGATGTCTTTGCTGAGGCTTCTTGTTTTTGATGTTGTGGGAAGAATTTAAGCATCAACTCTGAGCAGGGGGCGTGCGATATATGTGCAGCGTCTAAATATAGGTGATTTTTTTTTTTTTTCGGAAAGGCGTTCGGATCAGCACATTTTCCCAGAGCTGTTCTCCGGTAATTGTTAAGATCAAAAGTTCAAAGTAACACTTATACCGTCATATTTATGTAGGTAAATAGATGAATAAACAGCTCACTATAAATATGCAGGGGATAAGTAGAGCACATATATTTGTAGAGCGTGTGCTCCTATTAGATGCTGCCCATTTAAGGGCGAGTGAGGTTGGGTTAACTATCCATCATTCAGTGAATCCCAGGTAGAAAGGGCTTTAATCCCAGGTTGAACTGCTGCATTTCCTACGGTATCTTGTGAATCCTCCCACATTTATTCATTTATCTGACACTTTTCTCCAAAGTGATTTACAATGTTAATCTACCTACAATTATTTACCCATTTATACAGCTGGGTATTTCTACTGGAGCAATTCAGGGTAACTACCTTACTCGAGGGTACTATGGCTGACATGGGATTCAAACCAGCAACCTTAAGGTCAAAACGCGGCAGCTCTAACCTCTACGCTACTAGCTGCCCCCTGTCTCCCGCACCAGCCCAATGTTAACTGCAGCGGGACTGGGCAGGATGGTTAATGTCTCACTGAAACTAATATTTGCCTCTTGGGTTCACCTCTGTCGCTGAAGTACCGACTACGCCAGGTGAATTCTGAAATTAACATGGATTCTGTACTGTTTGCAGGCTTTAAGTTTTTCGAACTCCAGGTTTGGAGCTGCTCGGCAGCCCCTGGACATAGACGCTCTGCTAAAGTAGGTCTGCCTGTCTCCGAGGAGATATAAGGCTTTAGTACAGAGCCCAGTGCACATTAAGAACTTGGCAGATGGTCCTGGATCTGAACTAAGTGGTACTGCCAGACTGGTAAAGGCCTCATAGCATTTATCCTCGTACCAACAGCGACCTGGAACCGAGGGCTGGGCTATTAGCCCGTGCTTTTATTATGGGCCAGTTCCAGGTAACACACTGCTGCTTCTCCAGCCGAATCCAAAAAAAAAGCAAATTCAGATGAAAAACTAGATGATATTTGCTTATTAGCGATACATTTATTTATTTAGAGGACACTTTTCTCCAAAGGAACTTCCTGCGGCACACAGCGCTGTGGGTTTGGATGGGGCAAAGAAGGACGCAAAGGCAGCGTTCATTTCGAACGTTGTGTTCGAACACCGGCACACAGGAAATTAATGCTCTCGGTTCGATGACCCCGTTTCCTCCAGGACCTGTGCATCCAGCCAGCCTTCCCAGCCTGCTTAGCACCCCCAGGCTCTTTCCTCTTTTTCCCCCAGCACACGCAAACCCCCCCTTATATTCCCAGTACATCACCGAACGCTAACCAATTACAATAAAACACATTTCCTGCTAAAACAGTAACGCAGGTCATTACATTCCAGTGAACTCTATGTAGTGTTATCAATCCACACAACTTATTCACCACAGTGACTTACACTGCTAGATACACTACTTACACTGGGTTACTCATCCATACATCAGTGGAACACATACACTCTCTCTCTCACTCACACACTATGGGGGAACCTGAAGAGCATGTCTTTGGACTGTGGGAGGAAACCAGAGCACCCAGAGGAAACCCACACAGACAAGGGGAGAATATGCAGATGCCACACAGACTGAGTGGGGATCGAACCCACGTCCTCTAGCACCCCCCAGGTGCTGTGAGACAGCAGCGCTACTCGCTGTGACATCGTGCCGCCTCCTGTATATTACTCTATACTTTTTCCAGTATTCGAATGTTGTAAATCCTGCGCCTTTTCACACTGCACAAAATACGAACGTGTACAACTGTGATGCTTTCACAGACACCGCGCCGTGCCTTGCGGAGGGCTTTTGCTGCAAATGACAATTTTTCCACTCTCTGAATGCGAAAGAATGCAATGTAAATCAGAAAAATTCACAGCTTCCCACGTGAAACGCTCCGGATTTAATCATTCCCTGGCATGACTTTCTGATGAGATTTACACAAATTCGTAGGAGTCCTGGTGTCTTAAGGCTCTGAATCTCCAAGACTGACACTGGAGCACTTTTACTCGGGAAGTGTGAGTCAGGATTGATGGTGTTTGACTCTGTTTAGGGGTGGGGCAAAGTAAATGGGATCAGAATGGGTTTGGATCATATTTGACCCTGATACACACCTGTCAGTCTTAGCAGTTATTCTGATATTGCAGGACTCTGATACTGGCACTTCTCTCTAAAGCAACTTACAGCATTAAGGTACTTACAGTTATTTACCCATTTAGGCAGCTGGGTAATTTAACTGGAGCAACTTAGATTTACATTTATTTATTTAGCAGACGCTTTTCTCCAAAGTGACTTCCAACAAACTCTATGTAGTGTTATCAGCCCACACACCTTATTCACCGTGGTGACTTACACTGCTAGATACACTACTTACACTGGGTTACTCATCCATACATCAGTGGAACACACTCTCTCTGTTACTCACACACAATGGGTGAACCTGAACAGTATGTCTTTGGACTGTGGGAGGAAACCAGAGCACCCAGAGGAAACAGACACAGGGAGAGCATGCAAACTCCACACAGACAGAGCAGGGATCGAACCCCCATTGTCTCACACCACCCAGGTGCTGTGAGACAGCAGCACTACTCGTTGCGTGACCTTTCCATCTAATTTATAGTTAATACCTTGCTCATTGGTACTACAGCCAGAGGTGGGATTCAAACCTGCAACCTTTGCGGCCAAAGGCAGCAGCGCCGACCACAACTCTATCAGCTGGAGCTTACAGGTTTGTGGCAATGTCCCTTTTCCCTTTGTGTTGAGGTTTTGATCCATCCCGTTGTACGGATGCGCTCCGGCTCTTCGGATCACCTATTGGAACGCGGCGGCAGTCACTGAGCACCCTGCTCAAACGCTGCATTGTCTCGACAAGGTGTTGCTAAGCACCAGCATTTCTCCTGCCAGATGAGCAGCGCTGAACATTTGAGCGCCGTGGATTTGTCTCTATTGTCGCCGAAACAGTTTTCGGTCCTGTCATCCTCTGCAGGGAATGATTTCTTCAAGCGTTTGCTGCCGAATGCATGAGGTCCTCAAATTAAACGCTGTTAAATGAATCGCTTATACCGGTAATTACAGCTTTTCTTCGTTCTCTGAATCTACACATCATGTTTTGGAGCAAATTTTTTTTAAAATGAATGTGAAACACTGATGAACACATGCGATTTAGAATCAATACACACTGAGCTTTTTAATAATATGCTGTATGTGCAAATATTGTGTGCAATCATGTCTTTCCAGCCTCTTTTCCATTAGTAGAAATAGACACTGGAGAGCGTACATGTGCAGATCACCTCCTCTGTGCCACAGCAACATTTTAAGTGATGTAAAAAGACTCGGAACACGATCTTGGAGACAGCACCGGTCTCTTTTCAGCGATTTGAGCATGTTGAGAGACACCGCTTGAAGAAATACATAGTAGGCAGCGCGGGAAAAAAATGTTTTCCAATGTATGGCGGTTTTAAAAACTAAGTCTCCCGATTTCAAATCCATTAAAACACAGTTTTTTTCTGTATTTGAAGGTTTTTTTTTTTTTTCCAGCTTTTGCTGATCTGCGACTATTTTATTTCAGCCAAGGAACCTGGAAGCAGGGATTCTAACAGCGGATGCAATGTCATCTAAGCGCTTTTATTGTTCTCTGCCGAGCCCAGATTCGTCTTCGGTATGTGGACTTTCAGGGAGGGAAAAGCATCATGGGCACCTCATGGGCACCACGGTGTCACCCAGAGCCGGCATGCCAACGTCAGCCAGCAGGACCCAAAAAACAGCATGTGGCACCAGCACAACACTCTTCCTAGACCTTCTTCTCTGCTTTCTCAGCCTCTGCTTCTTCAGCGATCCACGAACTGCATACCCCAGCGCAACAGGGCCAGATCAAAATGAGAGCATCGTGATTTGCACCTCCATCCTGCAGATGATTTTTTTTTAACCTTCCAGCTTACCTCTTGCCCACTGACACCATATTTCTGAAATTAAAAAAAAAAAAAATCAAAAGCCCTACTAATCAAAAGCCTTATTTATCAAAGCCCTACTAACATCAGGGGGGTGTGGTGGCACGGTGGGTTGGCCTGAGTCCTGCTCGCCGGTGGGTCTGGGGTTCGAGTCCCACTTGGGGTGCCTTGCGATGGACTGGCGTCCCGTCCGGCCTTACGCCCTGAGTTGCCGGGTTAGGCTCCGGTTCCCAATGACCCTGTATGGGACAAGCGGTTCAGAAAGTGTGTGTGTACTAACATCAGGTGACTGTCAGAAGCGTCATGCAGTTGCTGAGGAAGACAGAGAGGGAAGAGCTATGAAATTCACCCAAGCACTCCTGGAATCATAAAGGATCAGCCAGATGAAACACTTTTAACACGGTAAATATCACAGTACAGCATAGAAATTCAGGAGCTAGATTTGCAGTGTTACATGACAAATTTCAGTTTGCTTTCATTAGGCAGATAATGGTAAGCGACTGTGGGTACTGGGAGATTTAATGTGTTTACAATTAAAATTATTTGGATGTGAAACTAATAGGGTGCGAGGATACAAATCCTCGAGAGGGGAAACACGGTGGTGACACGTAATTCATTTTCGCCAATGATTTCTACACACAGTTCCGTATTTTGCCAAGACGGGAACGGTGTACCACTGCGGTGAACCATCGCCATGCCCTATAGATGTGACATCTTTTTTCGGGGTTTTTGCTTTTTTTGCCAGGTAAGAACCAAAATGCTCCTTCAGTATTTTGTCAGCATTTTAACTCTGTGTTTTTCATGTGGCTCAATAATTAAACTCAAAAGCCCAACATATTATTTACTATAAACATATTATTTATTATAAACACTCTTCCCCAAAGTGACTTCCCATGAACTCTATGTAGTGTTATCAGCCCACACCCCTTATTCACCAAGGTGATTTACACTGCTAGATATGCTATTTACGATGGGTCACTCATCCATACATCAGTGGAACACACACACACTCTCTCTGTCACACACACACTATGGGTGAACCTGAACAGTATGTCTTTGGAGTGTGGGAGGAAACCAGAGCACCCAGAGGAAACCCACACAGACACAGCAAAAACCTGCAAACTCCACACCAATTGAGGAGGGATCGAACCCCCATCCTCTCACAGAGAGTAGCACTTCCTGCTGTGCCACCATGCCACCAGTTTTAACGTCAATCCTCATAGAGTGGAACTGATACTACAGAATCCAAATATAAGCTCCATCTCTGTGCCTTGCTGTCATGTACTTCAGCAAGTTACTTTTTACTTTTTTGTTCATTTACACTAGATACAGTCTGGCTCAGCTTGTTTTTTTACGGTAGGTGTCTCCTTGGAGAAGGAGCCCTGCCGCATGCGCCGCTCCCCTGCCCTCCTCCATCAGGCACCGTCTTCCGAGCTTCTTCTTGCAGGCACCAATTGATCTTTTTCACATTGACAAAAGGAAGCACTGTTCCCAGCTACAGCTCCCCGGAGGCTTGTCTTCTTCCGCTTTATCATATTCCACTGCGAAAGATAGCTTTTGTGCATTTTTTTTTCAAACCTGGCCCAAAGAGGCCAAAAACGCCCCGAATGGACGTTCGAAGGTTCAGCGTATAAGTTGAGTATTTCCTGCCTGCAGTTTCGCGTGAGATGGTCTTCGCACACTTCGTGGCATCTAATATCACATATGTTTGTAAGAATGGAATTGAGTTTGGATTATGCCCAAAAATGTGGGAATTATTCCTGGGCGCTTACTCCAGAATAAATTGGTGGGTGAAATTTAAAGCTTGGATTTAAGTACTTCCATATCAGGATGATGTTCTTTAAATTGATACATAATTTTAAAATGATAATGGATAAGACTGTAAATCCTAAATGTCATCTTTAATTTACTTTTAAATGTAGGAGAATTAAATGCAGGTTTTCATGTGAACTTCTTCGCATGGTTTTGTTCAGCAAATAAACCCCTTATAGGAAAATTTCCGCCTGCTGCAGCAACCGAAGACATTCAAAGCCAGTTTGAATTTGACGGAAATAAAAACTGCTTAATTTGAGCTTATTTACATAATCCTAGTACTCATACCTATCCTCTCCAAAAAGTACTTTTCCCAAAAGATGTCAACAGTCATATTACTGCAGCTGGGTTAATGTTTGCTAAATTTGAGATGACACATTTAGGAGCTTCCTCTTTCCAGTTCATGTGGTAGGATGGTATTTGGAAACTTTAAGAGCTTATGAATATTTTACCTCTTCCAGTGATGTAGTTTATTTAAACTGATCACTTTTAACACGATATATTGCTCATTATGAGATAAGTAGTCCTTTAAGCGGCACGCTTGTTTTTTGTGTTTTGCATTATTTCCTGTGGCATGTTAAAACATGGTGTGCATATAGTATTTACATTTATTCACTTCTCAGATGCTTTTCTCCAGAGCAACTTCCCATGAACTCTATGTAGCGTTATCAGCCCACAGACCTTATTCACCGCAGTGACTTACACTGCTAGATACACCACTTACACTGGGTCACTCATCCATACATCAGTGGAACACACTGTGTCACTCAGACACTGGGGCGGGAACCTGAACAGCATGTCTTTGGAGTGTGGGAGGAAACCAGAGCACCCGGCAGAAACCCACGCAGACATGGGGAGAACATGCAAACACCACACTGACTGAACAGGGTCAGAACCCATGCCCTTTCACACCACCCAGCTGCTGTGCGACAGCAGCGCTATTCACTGTGCCACCGTACCACCCATATTTATTTAAATGTATACATTTAGCAGACACTTTTCTTCAAGGTGATGTACAATTATTATTACCTAATATTTCGCTCGCACTTTTATCCTTTCATTCAAGGCAAATTACAACACTGGATATACCATGGATATACCACACTAAGCTACTTACATTCATTCAGCCGTCTAAGCAATGTAACACACACACACACACACACACACACACACACACACACACACACACACACACAAATACTGCCAATGTAGAGCATCCAATTCACCTGAATCATGCATCTTTGGACCGTGGGGAAAAACACAGATGAGCACAAGGAGCATGGAATCCACACTGAATGGCTTCCTATTATTATTATTATTATTATTATTATTGGAACCGTCTGTGCAGTATTAAAAGCGGTCTCTAGAGGGCGCCACGTTTGTGTGTACAACAGGCAGGGCACGAGCCACGTGACCCGGAAGTGAAAACTGTTCGGCTGTCGGTGACGGCCGGTTCCGCGCTGTGTAGGAATGGCGAAGTTGCATGTTCATCTCGACGATACACATATATAAATACACACAATGTATTTCGGTCATTTGAAACGTGCCGTCACTTTTCCCTCAAGCGTTGAATCATCTCAAACGGGAGTTCTGGAAAGAGAATTATATATATACGTCGTGTGTCGTTGAGTGTTTTTCGCGACCGCGGCGCCGGTTGGAAATACAAATAGTGCCGCCGCCGCCGCCGCAGGGAGGTCGCGTGCCTCGCTGACGCACCGGCGTAAAACGCTGAGCGGTACACTGTTATACCCTGTTCGTCCCAAAACATACAACAGCGGATGAGAGCTGTTCGTAACTGTAATCTCTAAGTTAACCACGAATACGGTACTAAATCTTTCGTCGGTTCTAGGCGTGTGAAACGCGTCAGTTTCCTCACAGAAAATGAGAAATAACTGATTCCGTTTTTTTGACAGACTGGTGGTGATATTATTACCGCGCTCTTTTTTTGAGGTCATTGACCCGAAACATTTCTCTCAAGTCCCTTATAATATTCATTTTCCTACAGTTATTTACCTCTTCATACAGCAGGGTAATTTTACTAGAGTAATTTAGGGTAAGTACCTTGCTTGCTCAAGGCTACTACATGATTCACAGTTTATTCATTTGGCTGAGGCTTTTCTCCAAAGTGACTCACACTGGTAATCTGCATACAATTATTTACCCATTTATACAGCTGGGTACTTTTACTGGGACAATTTAGGGTAAGCACCTTGCTCAATGGTACTAGAGCTAGAGATAGGATTCAAACCTGCAACTTTTAGGACCAAGGCAGCAGCTCCAAGGGTACTATATCATATATTTGGGATGTGAACCTGCAACCTTTGGGTTGGGAGGCAGCAGCTGTAACCACTATGTTACTCTGCCCCTGGTTCCATGAAGGTTAAGAAGGATGTTATAGTTGTACATAATATGACTAATGACAGCGTTCGGTGCTCTCTGCTGCCGTCCTCTTTTACATTGAAATTCCTTCATCCATTATCAATAACTGCTCGTACAGTGCAGGTTTGCGGCCGACCTTAACGTGCTCTATAATAAGGCTGATTTTGTATTTGTGACCTCACACCACATCCTGAAGGCTTCACTCAGTGTGGTGAATTATACTCTTTTTTTCCATCCACACTTTTCATAATTATTTCTCTCTCTCTCTCTCTCTCCACACACTTCCAGTAGCTGGTAGTGTAGTAGTTGCAGCTGCTGCCTTTGGTTGCAGGTTTGAATCCCCCCTCCAGCTGTACTACCCTTGATCAAGGTACTTACCCTAAATTCCTCCAGTAAAAATTACCCAGCTGTGTAAATGGGCAA
The DNA here is from genome assembly GCF_900964775.1 of Scleropages formosus. Classification (NCBI taxonomy): domain Eukaryota; kingdom Metazoa; phylum Chordata; class Actinopteri; order Osteoglossiformes; family Osteoglossidae; genus Scleropages; species Scleropages formosus. Next base: position 33,441,993 of record NC_041809.1, on the reverse strand, counting down.
ATAATTGTTAGTAGCTTAACATTGTTGTTTGCTCTGAAGAAAAGCATCAGCTGAATGAATAAATGTATATACACACACATTTTCAGAACCACTTGTCCCATACAGTGTCACAGGGGAACCAGAGCCTACCCGGCAACACAGGGCATAAGGCTGGAGGAGGAGGGAACACACCCAGGACAGGACACCAGTCTGTCGCAAGGCACCCCAAGCGGGACTCGAACCACAGACCCACCAGAAAGCAGGACTGTGGTCCAACCCACTGCACCACCGCGCCCCTGTGAATAAATGTCTTTAAATGTAAATATATATTACTGAAGGCAGTTGATACACAGACAAACAGTGTGGATTTTTCCAGGGAGGTTGTGTTGTGGTTATTCTTTGAAACCTGCTTTCACTGGAGGTGCGCAAGGTGGTTAAAAAGACAGATTGAAATCTGGAGTCATTGTTTTTTTGCTGAAGTTAGCAGTTTCCCTTGAATGTTGATACTGCAAGTTTTGTGGGACAAAATACTGGCACAAAAAGGCTGGGGAGCCAAGGCTGGTTTTGATCTTGTGAAGAAATAATGGATGCAGTAATTTATCACTGAGTTCTGAGCTGTGTGGTCCACACATTGGGGTGACGGAGTCAGTTGTGTGGTAAATGTTAGATGATCCTTTTTGTCTTCAGGTCCTGCAGACCATATGGCGACACTCAGGGTTTGAGGCTCCAAGCCTTGGCATGACAGTGCCACAGCAACTCTGAACGGGGCAGATGTGTTGTAACAGAACAGCAGCTGGTCTGTGAAAGCGCCCCCTCTGCTGGAGGGTAAGAGAGCTTTATGTTAAATATTGACGAGCTTCAACAGTCCAGGGTGAGTGAGGATTAGTCTTTGGATCATTTCAATAAACCATAGATATATGTTGCTACTTGGACACTGATCAACCCTGGCTGGGTTGCCTGGGAGAGGTTGTCTCCTGTTGAAAGACCCAAAACATCTGATAATCCCAGGTTACATCCCTGATGTTGTGTCCAGATGCATTGCAAGATGTGTAATATTTTTTCAAATTCAGTTTTTTTTCTATGTGATGTACATCACTTTGGAGAAAAGCGTCTGCTAAATGAATAAATGTAAATGTAAAAGTGTCAAGACAGTCATGGTTCGAGTCTCGAAAAGGACTCCTCTTTACCACTGTTGAGAAAGGTACTGAACCTAAATTGTTTTTTTATAAAATGTTCAGCTCTATAAAAATACACCACCTTGTATGTAGCCTTGGATAAAAGTATTTTTGATGATAATAGTCCCGGTGGTTTTCTGTTCAGTCTTTTTAACAGAAAGTTTAATTTTGAAACAACATTTTCTCTTCTTAAAACCCTTATCTAAACACAGCCCTTTTATTTAAACCAGTATTAAATAATTAGACACAGCTTAAGCATCTTTATTCATTTACTCTTCAGTGGCTTATGAAAATCTAGTGTAGTGTGTTGAGCATGTACACAGGAAGTATTTGTCTTGTTTAGCATTTAGTGACAGAGAAGCTTCTCACATAAATTATTTTATATTCTCTGTTATTATTAAGGGTTATTACTATGATTGATATTGTATTACTTGTATCATGTTATTATTAATCAATATATATCTGATGCCTTTGTCTAAGGTGACTTCCGGTGTTAGATAAGGAACTTTACAGTGATTGACACATATCTACAGCACTGTGTTCTTATAGTATCAGTTCACCGTAAGTTCCTTGACCCATGGTACTACAGCAAGAGCGTGGATTATATTTAAATTGTAAGATGCATATAGTAAAGTGTTAAAAAGCGCTTAATAAAATTAATGAGGTGCCCTTTTTTAAAACGTGCCCAGATTTTGCCCTGGGACAGTTGGACTGAACTTCATTTACCTTTGGTGGACGTCTCTGACAGCACTACACTCCACAAAGGCAGCAGATGGCAGCATCACGAGTAAGGCGGACCTGGCAGGACCCATGGTGCCCTGCCTGGCTTTCTGGGGCACACCCTGCTGCTGGTAGGAGTGCTGGGCACATGGCCACAGATGAAATGTGAGACGTGTGTCTGGACGGTAATATTTAAGAGCTGATGTCATGGGTTGTAGGATGAGTGGAATCATCACAATCACAATATGGCTGTATGCACAGTAATAAATACCATACATATATATAATAAGGAAACAAAATGAAATAAAACTGCCAGTCTTGCAGCTAAAGCACAACACTGAGTCATCATCAGCAACATGAGACAGAACAACAGTGTAATTTCAAGTAAACAAAAGTTCCATTGTACATGTCGACAAGCATTTTCCTTTATGTTTGAAAGGTCACAAAGACTTTGTAGTTTGCTTCAGACAGCAAGATTTTATATGCAAATCAGGCAAATTTATATTCACCTAATTTGTGTATTGTCACTTGTCTCATCAGTATGAGTCAGCAAGTGGTGACAAAAATCAAAGTCCTTTTATGACCAGAGGGTAGTGATGCGAATCAGAGGGGCTGATCTTTCCCCTAGTTACAGCACACTTTTCAGCTGATCACATCATATTGTGGTGGACACTGCAGTCCACAATCAAAGTTTTACTTCTTCTGTGTTCTTCTGCGATTTTGATGCATTTTCAGCTCTGCGGCAGCACTGTCACCGAAAAGTATGTGCCAGCGCTGTAGATGAGTTGGATTCCCTTCAGTTACATGTGTAGCACAAGGCTTATACTTTCCACTGACCCTGATGAGTGCAGCATGTGCAGTTTTTGGCTGTGTGGCCAGCATACGGGGATGAGGCAAGCTTGCTTTCTCATGATCCTTTTGTACAACTTTGGCTTTTTCTTCCCTCTTCAGTCAGTACATCCTCCTTTTGTGTCTCTCTTGAGTTTTAAGCTGCTGTGTCTTCCTTTTTAACATGAGCAGTGAGCAAAAATGTGGCGATTTGGCTGGAGTGACCATGAAGAGCCCTGCTCTTGCACCTTGGATTCAGTAAGATATCCAGCAGCATGACGGAGAATGTGTGTACGAAATATTTATTTTAATGGACTCAGACTTTGTAAGAATGTTATGCTGTGTTGTACTGGAACCATCTTTCTGCTCTGGAAAGAAAAATGTATCATAAGTCACTTTGCACGAAAACATTTGCTAAGAGAAAAAGAAGCAAACCCAGCAGCATGGTGGCACAGCCAGTAGCACTGCTGTCTCATGGTCCCTGGGTTGTGCGAGAGGACATGGGTTTGATCCCTGCTCAGTCTTTGGGGAGTTTGCAGGTTTTTCCCTGTCTGTGTGGGTTTCCTCCCACACTCCAAAGACATGCTGTTCAGGTCCCCCATAGTGTGTGAGTGACAGAGAGAGTGTGTGTGTGTGTGTGTGTGTGTGTGTGTGTGTGTGTGTGTTCCACTGATGTATGGATGAGTGACCCAGTGTAAGTAGTATATCTATCAGTGTAAGTCACCTTGGTGAATAAGGCGTGTGGGCTGATAACACTACCTAGTGTTTTGTTGGATGTCACTTTGGAAAAAAAGTGTCAGCTAAATGAATAAATATAACACTTGTGATTATTTTTCTGCTTTTATAATTTTGACTGCTCATTTATCCTGCTTGATACTGTCCATCCATTCATCCATCCATTTTCTATCCTGCTTGTCCTAGTAGGGTCATGGTGGCAGTACAGAGAGCAGAGAGGCCCAGCCGCCCCTATCCCCCACAACTTCCTCTAGCTCAGCCTGGGGGATCCCCAGCCGTTCCCAGGCCAACTGTGAGATATAATCCCTCCAGTGGATCCTGGGCCGACCTCGGGGCCTCGTCCCAGTTGGCCGCGCCTGGTATACCTCCAAAGGGAGGCTCCCAGGGGACATCCTCATCAGATGCCCGAACCACCTCAACTGGCTCCTCGCAATGTGGAGGAGTAGCGGCTCTACTCTGAGTTCCTCCCGGATGTCCGAACTCCTCACCCTATCACGGAGAGTGAGCCCCAATACTCTGCGGAGAAAACTCATTTCAGCCGCTTGTATCTGTGATATTATTCTTTTGGTCATTACCCAAAGTTCATGACCTTAAGTGAGGGTAGGGACGTAGATCGACCAGTAAATGGAGAACTTAGCCTTATGGCTCAGCTCCCCCTTCACCACTACAGTCCGGTACAGCGACCACATTACTACTGCCGCTGCTCTCAGTCTGCGGCTGATCTCACGCTCCCTTCTCCCCTCACTCGTGAACAAGACCCCAAGATACTTAAACTCCTCCACCTGGGCCAAATTCTCTCCCCTTACCTAGAGGGGGCATGCCATCCTTTTCCATGAGAGAACCATGGACTCAGACTTGGAGGTGCTGATCCTCATCCCAACCGCTTCACACTCGGCTGCAAACCATTCCAGTGCGTGTTGGAGGCAACCATGTGACGGTGCCAAAAGGACAACAAAATCCGCACCTGTCTTCACCAGAGTGTCCAGAACATGTGGCCTCAAGTCAGGTGAAATGACTACAAAGTCAATCATTGACCTTTGGCCCAAGGAGCTCTGGTACCAAGTACACTTATGAGCATCCTTGTGTTCAAACATGGTATTTGTTATGGACAAACCATTACTAGCACAGAAGTCCAACAACATTTCACCATTTGGGTTCAGATCGGGCAGGCCGTTCTTCCCAATCACCCCCCGCCAGATTTCCCAGTCATTGCCAACATGAGCATTGAAGTCCCCCTGTAGGACTATGGAGTCTGTAGGTGGGACCCTGTCCAGAACCTCACCCACCCTCTCCAAGAAAGTTGAATACTCCAAACTGCTGTTTGGTGCATAAGCACACACAACAGTCAAAGTTTTCCTCTCTGCGACCCTAAGTCGCATTGAGGCAACCCTCTCGTCCACCGGGGCAAACTCCAACTGTATGGCAGCCAGCCGGGGGCTTGTGAGTATCCCCACACCTGCCCGGCACCTCTCACCCCATGCAACTCCTGAGTAAGAGAGGGACCACCCCCTATCGAGGAGTTTGGTTCCAGAGCCAACACTGTGAGAGGAGGTGAGCCCAACTATATCTAGTTGGTATTTCTCAACCTGCCGCACCAGTTCTGGCTCCTTCCCCCCACAGTGAGGTAACATTCCACGTGCCAAGAGGCAGTTTCTGTCGCGAGGGGCCGCGACGCCATGCGCCACCCTGCCCGCTCCCGCCGCCTGGTACACATTGCAACCAACCCCCATGTTGGACCTTGTGGGTGGTGAGCCCACATGGCCTCTCCACGATGCCTTTTCGGGCTGAGCCCGGCTGGGTTACGTGGGCTGCCCGGCCACCAGGCGCTTGCCTAGGAACGCTACCCCCAGGCCTGGCTCCAGGGGTAGGTCCCAATGACCCTATTCTGGGCAGGGTAAACGTTCTTTTGTTACCATTTTCCATAGGAGTTTTCCAGATCGTGTTAGTTTGGATCTTCACTCCAGACCTGTTCGCCTTGGGAGACCCTACCAGGAGCATGCTGCTCTTAACGACATAGCTCTGGAGATCCCTAGATCACGCAAGCCCTTCCGCCATGCCGAGGCCCCAATCCAGGCAGGGTGCTTGATACTGTAATGAGCAATTTAGGTTTCGGGCTCTTAGTGCAATAGAGCCCCTCCAGAGGTGTGAACCACAACCTTTTGTCTCCTGAATGAAAAAATATCACAAGCCAATTGTAAAAAAAATAATTTCTTCAAGTTTTAAAAGTGTATTGTTTCTGTACTGTATTCAAACTGGAGATCTTTTTCATTAAACACTTGAAACAGAGGAAGTGTTGTATGTTAAGGGTGAGCACAGCATTTCCTGTTTTTCAGGGCCTTGATAGGATTCATTCTCGCAGAGATCGTCATCAGTTGATGCTGTTGCCTCCAATATCTTCCTTCATCTCTGCTCAAGTTATGGGTGGCTACCAGCTCTTTGTGGTTTACCTGTGCTGTACTGTATGAGATGTTAAAAGTGCATTCAACATGATATAGAGCTTTAGAAAGAGACACATGATTATCAAAGCAAACATTTGTTTTTGCAGTACCATGGGTTTTTTTTTTATATACCAGTGCACAGTACAGAAGTCGTGGCCAATGGAACTGATATTCAGATATGAAGATCGTGGCAGATTGAGCACTGCAAATTTACATAGCTGTTTGGAGGATCGGGAGAGAAGTAGGTCTTAAAGCAATGCTTCGTACGTGCTGGATACCAACAAAGTGATATACTTCCACCATTCATTGCTGTTTTATTCCCTGGAAAAGGTTTTGACTCTGCCCTATATGGGACTAGTTACTGAGTGCATTTCCACATACAATGGATGTTGCAAGAAGAGTCAATTCTGTCAGAATTTTGATAATCTTCCACCAGTTCTGTTGTCTGAACTTCACTTTTTACTCTGTGCTCATTGCTGGCCTGAGATTAGATGTTATTGCCTTCAAGAAAACCTTTTAACAGGTGTTCTTGCTCATCTGTAAGCTTTCTGACTGACAGGCATCTGGATGTCTACAGCTTTCCCCATCTGGAATACAGTATCATTTCAGATTGATGTGCATTTTCATTATCTCTTTCTTTCTTAACAGGTCAGTCAAACCTCACCATCATCCCATGTGCCAGTGCAGGGGTCATTATACTGTTGCTTTAATCACATGACCCTCTTAGTATGAAACAGGCGAGGTGGATACATGTTTTGTCTGTATCAGTGGGGAAAATCGGTGTAATTGCACACAAATTATGGACTTAAGGGATCTACATTGTTGGGTTCTAGTGCTTGAGGAGCTGTTGTTTTGCTCCATTCCAGGTATGTCAAGTACTTTCTATGCAACATGTGCCTTTCCTCATTTACAAAGTTTCTCTAAAGTGACTTGTAATGTTGGGTTACCTACAATTATTTACCCATTTATACAGCTGGGTAATTTGTGCCGATTGCTCTACACGTTGCGTGTGTATTAAAAAAGTGTGTAGCTGGAGGGCAAGAACTGGCAGTTTTCATGAATCTCTTTCACTGAGGTTCCTGCAGAATGCAATTATACATTCATCTGATGCTTTTTCCCAAAGCAGCTCACAATTATTTACCTGTTTTTACAGCAGGGTAATTTTTCTGGATCAATTTAGGGTAATTATCTTTCTCAGGGCTAGTACAGCTGGAGTTAGAATTGAAATCTGCGACGTTTGGATCTGAAGGCTGTTGTTTTATCCACTACACTGTCAGTTGGATGCTGTAGCTGTATTTCAGTAGATGATCGGGAAACAAGGACAATTATGGTAGCTACTTGTACATATCACATTCTATCGGCGTGTCCTATGCAGCTGTGCAGGCAGCCATTAGGGAAGTTCCTACTTCTGTTCCCCTGAACCCTTTTGACCTGCCTATACAGTGTTCCCTTGGGAATGATGACTGACTGTCGTTGGGATCCAGGGTAGCAGAGATGCTCTTGTATACATTTGCGTTTGAGCTGAAGAGAGCCAGGTGGCTGTCCATTGGTCCCCTAAGGACAGAGCAGCCGGTTGGCTTTGAGCACCTTCTGAGGCAAGCCGCTTCTGCTCTGGCATCTTTAATGAGCACCGCTGAAGTGGGAGAGTTGCTCTGTGGGTTCATTCAGCGCCTGCAGTCTCTCTGCTCGCTGCAGAGGTTCATCAGATTAGCAGCGGCTTTTCTTTTTCCCGTTGTGCACACATTTGTGAGATTTCTGATCTTTTGCAGAGCAGCTTTTCACTGCGTTAAGCAGCACAGCCTAAAACGTTAAAATGCTACAGCTCAAGGATTGGACACCTATGCAAGCGCATAGGTTTGTGTCGTAAATCTATGTTAATGGCAGCAAGGGGCTGGTAAATCCGATTTTCCGCTTGCAGCATTGTTTTGCACACATGATTGACGGGAAATGCCATTAGTCATAAGGTTTGATTCATCGTTTCATGTCATTCTCTCCAAATGTGCTGGGGAAAACTGCAAAAAATTAACCACAAGTCCTCCTATGGATGCTGTTATGTGCATCCCAAATAATGAAGCAAGACAGATAGATAAATGTTCAGTCCACAAATCGTTATTAGGGATTTCATTTTACAAGCAAAAGTTTGATTTGTTTTGTTTTTGTTTTTCCCTCCCTGTGGTTCTGTGTTGTCTTACATAAGTTTAAAATTAGTGCAATAAAACTGCATTGTAGCTTCACTGTTTTACGACTGTATGAAGTTCAAGAAGCAGTTTATATTGATCAATAAGTGTCTCAACACTATGACTTTCTTTTAAATGTAAGTTTACAACAATTACCAGCAAGGAACCCATTGTGGATTTCTCTTGAAATCAAATTATGTTGAACATTTGAAGCTTTTCCTTTACGTTTACCCACAGTTGCACCTCTTAAAAATAAAATGTGACTAATGTGTACACCATGATTTTGCAAACTGCCAATACAGCAGCAGAGGCTGGAACGTTTAAGAGCGACTCGTTCAGTGATTTCAAGATATAAAAATGCAGCGTTTCTATGTAATCAGTGCTGCTATGTAAAGTTCAGTGACCTTTCACCTCTGAGTTTCACCCATCCATCACAGCACCCCCATGCGAAGTTTGGCCTTTCGCACAAGGCATACTGTAAAGGTCCTTCAGGGGTTGGGGACGTGCCAGTGTTTCCCATTAGAGATTTTTAATGAGGCTTAGGAAAATGTGGAGAGTGTAAGAGCACATCTCTGTTAGAGCCGAGCCGTGAAAGAAAGTCAGTATCCTGACGTATCTCCCTCTCGACTGGCTCTGGTGTTGTTTGGCGTGAGTCTGAGTCACAGTCAGAATGCCAGATGCCTGCCATCTGGACGCCCTCTTGGACCAAACTCGTTCCTCTTTGCCAGAGGACAGACTGCTGGAGACAGTCCGCATTTCTCTCTGCTGAGCTGTCCAGTTTGTTAGGAGGAAAAGCAGCTGCATTTTCGGTCCTTCAGTCACTGTGTTAAGAGCCTGTCCAGCAAGAGGTGGGAGCTTTAGCACCTCTGCTTGACTCCGTCATGCTTAATATTATTGTTTTTTCATATAACAACAAGAACAATAAAGGCCAATTTCGATGAAAATGTTCACAACATGAATTATGCGGATGGGGCAGCAGGTAATGCAATGGTCAGTCACATTGCAGTCGGGAGACCCAGGTTCCAATCACACGTGCTGTTTTAGTACCCCTGAGAAAAGTGCTTACCCTGAATTGCCCTAATATAACAAATACCCTGCTTTAGAAATTGGTAAATCATTGTGAGCAGTTTGTATTGAAGTCTTGCATTGTTAGTCACTTTCAAGAAAAGTGTGAGCTAAGTGAACAAATAATATATACATTTTTGTCTACATTTTGTATTTTACCTAATATTTCTGTATTTTTTAAAATCCTTAAAAATATATATATATATTGGTGTTGTTTCGTTCTTTAGTGAACAACAGGGGGCAGTTTTGAGTCGGGAACAAATTGCTGAGCCGTATAGAAGTGTCCGTGAACATACTTCATGTAAACACACTTCATGCCATTTGTACAGACATGGACATACAACAGGAATGTTACACTAAATATGTAATAAACTACTGTCTGTTCACTGTTGGGAAAACAACTGGGGACTTAATTAAAAATGTACTATTTCTCATTTATTCAGGCTTTCTCATGCAGTTAGCGCCGAGGGCAGGGGTGTGTAAAGAATCACTATTCTTCTTGAAAGCTCAGACCACTCTGACATCAGAAGGCCTTTCCATGTGTGTATCTGGCTAATTCCACAAACCTTGTCCTGGCCTTATTCTCCCTCAAAGTGTATGTTCCAGCTGTTTCTAAGAGAGGGGACCAGCTGGTAGTGATTAGCACTACTGCCTTTGGACCCAGAGGTCACAGGTTTGAATCCCACCCCTGAGCATGGTGATTATCCTTAATTGCTCTGGTAAAATCGCCAATGGGAAAATAATGGACTCATTCTGACGTGACTCACTCAGACGTGAATGAGTCCAGGAGCTATGTTGTCTGGGGCTATATGCCCCTGGTAGGGTCTCCCATGGCAGACAGGTCCTGGATGACAGACGAGACAAAGCGCGGTTCAAAAACCCCTCATGAAGAAAAAATCAAGGCTTTCGTTTACCCCGCCCGGTATGGGGTCACCGGAGCCCCACCCTGGAGCCAGGCCTGGGGGGGGGCTCGCATGCGAGCGCCTGGTGGCCAGGTCTATGCCCACGGGGCCTGGCCGGGCTCAGCCCGAAGCCATGACGTGGAGCCGCTCTTCGGTGGGCTCACCACCTGCCGGAGAAACCGTAAGGGGCCGGTGCATTGTGATTTGGGCGGTGGTCGGGGCCGAGTGCCCGGCCGACCCAAACCTCGGGCGCCAACTCTGGTTTTTGGGACTTGGAATGTCACCTCACTGACAGGGAAGGAGCCTGAGCTGGTGCGGGAGGTTGAGAGATACCGTCTAGATATAGTCGGGCTCACTTCCACTCACAGCTTGGGTTCTGGAACCACTCTTCTCGATCGAGGGTGGACTCTCCACTATTCTGGCGTTGCCCAAGGTGAGAGGCGGCGGGCGGGTGTGGGCTTATTAATAGCCCCCCAGTTCAGCCGCCATGTGTTGGAGTCTACCCCGGTGAATGAGAGGGTCGTCTCCCTACGCCTTCGGGTCAGGGAACGGTCTCTCACTGTCGTTTGTGCTTATGCGCCTAGCGGCAGTGTAGAGTACCCGGCCTTCTTAGAGTCCCTGGGGGGCGTGCTGGAAAGCGCTCCCACCGGGGACTCTGTCGTTCTACTGGGGGACTTTAACGCTCACGTTGGTAGCGACAGTGACACCTGGAGGGGCGTGATTGGGAGGAACGGCCTCCCTGATCTGAACCCGAGCGGTGAGTTGTTATTGGATTTCTGTGCTAGTCGCGGTTTATCCATAACGAACACCATGTTCATGCATAAGGGTGTCCATCAGTGCACTTGGCACCAGGACACCCTAGGTCGGAGGTTGATGATCGACTTTGTAGTCGTTTCTTCTGACCTTCGGCCATATGTCTTGGACACTCGGGTGAAGAGAGGGGCTGAGCTGTCAACTAATCACCACCTGGTGGTGAGTTGGATTCGATGGCAGGGGAAAAAGCTGGACAGACCTGGCAGGCCCAAACGCATAGTGAGGGTCTGTTGGGAACGTTTGGCGGAGGCCCCTGTCAGAGAGGTCTTCAACTCCCACCTCCGACAGAGCTTCAACCAGGTCCCGAGGGAGGTGGGGGACATCGAGTCTGAATGGACTATGTTCCGCGCCTCCATTGTCGGGGCGGCGGTTCGGAGCTGCGGCCATAAGGTCTCCGGCGCCTGTCGCGGCGGCAATCCCCGAACACGGTGGTGGACACCGGAAGTAAGGGATGCCGTCAAGCTGAAGAAGGAGTTCTATTGGGCCTGGCTGGCTCATGGGACTCCTGAAGCAGCTGACAGGTACCGACGGGCCAAACGGAGCGCGGCTCTGGCAGTCGCCGCGGCAAAAACTCGGGCTTGGGAGGAGTTCGGCGAGGCCATGGAGGAAGACTTTCGGTCGGCCTCAAAGAGATTCTGGCAAACTGTCCGGCGACTCAGAGGGGGGAAGCAGTGTTCCACGAACACTGTTTACAGTGGAAGTGGTGCGCTGCTGACCTCAGCTGAGGATGTCCTCGGGCGGTGGAAGGAGTACTTTGAGGATCTCCTCAATCCCTCCGACACGCCTTCCGTAGAGGAAGCTGAGGCTGGGGACTTGGAGGGGGACTCGTCCATTACCCTGGCTGAAGTTGCTGAGGTAGTCAAAAATCTCCTCGGTGGCAAGGCTCCGGGGGTGGATGAGATCCGCCCCGAGTTTCTCAAGTCTCTGGATGTTGTGGGGCTGTCTTGGCTGACACGCCTCTGCAGCATCGCGTGGAGTTCGGGAACGGTGCCTCTGGACTGGCAGACCGGGGTGGTGGTCCCTCTTTTTAAGAAGGGGGACCGGAGATTGTGTTCCAACTACAGGGGGATCACACTCCTTAGCCTCCCTGGGAAAGTCTATGCCGGGGTACTGGAGAGGAGAATCCGACCGATAGTTGAACCTCGGATTCAGGAGGAGCAATGCGGTTTTCGCGCTGGCCGTGGAACACTGGACCAGCTCTATACCCTCACTAGGGTGCTGGAGGGTTCGTGGGAGTTTGCCCAACCAGTCCATATGTGTTTTGTGGACCTGGAGAAGGCATTCGACCGTGTCCCTCGTGGCATCCTGTGGGGGGTACTTCGGGATTATGGGGTTCAGGGCTCGTTGCTACGGGCTGTTCGTTCCCTGTATGACCGGAGCAGGAGCTTGGTTCGCATTGCCGGCAGTAAGTCAGACCTTTTCCCGGTGCATGTTGGACTCCGCCAGGGCTGCCCTTTGTCACCGATTCTGTTCATTATCTTTATGGACAGAATTTCTAGGCGCAGCCACGGAACGGAGGGTGTCTGTTTTGGTGGCCGCGAGATCTCGTCTCTGCTTTTTGCGGACGATGTGGTCCTGTTGGCTTCATCAAGTCAAGACTTGCAGCGTGCACTGGGAAGGTTTGCAGCCGAGTGCGAAGCGGCGGGGATGAGAATCAGCACCTCCAAATCCGAGGCCATGGTTCTCAGTCGGAAAAAGGTGGATTGCCCCCTCCGGGTTAGGGGGGAGTTGCTCCCTCAGGTGGAGGAGTTTAAGTATCTCGGGGTCTTGTTCACGAGTGAGGGAAAAATGGAGCGGCAGGTCGACAGACGGATCGGTGCGGCGTCCGCAGTAATGCGGTCATTGTACCGGTCTGTTGTGGTGAAGAGGGAGCTGAGTCGTAAGGCGAAGCTCTCAATTTACCGGTCGATCTACGTTCCTACCCTCACCTATGGTCATGAACTCTGGATCATGACCGAAAGAATGAGATCGCGGATACAAGCGGCAGAAATGAGTTTCCTCCGCAGAGTGGCTGGGCGCACCCTTAGGGATAGGGTGAGGAGCTCAGTCACCCGGGAGGAGCTCGGAGCAGAGCCGCTGCTCCTCCGCATCGAGAGGAGCCAATTGAGGTGGCTCGGGCATCTGTTCCGGATGCCTCCTGGACGCCTCCCTGGGGAGGTGTTCCGGGCTTGTCCCACTGGGAGGAGGCCTCGGGGCAGACCCAGGACACGTTGGAGAGACTATGTCTCCCGGCTGGCCTGGGAACGCCTTGGGGTTCCCCCAGAGGAACTGGAGGAGGTGTGCGGGGAGAGGGAAGTCTGGAGGACTCTGCTAGGACTGCTGCCCCCGCGACCCGGCCCCGGATAAAAGCGGAGGAAGATGGAAAATAATGGTGGGTAACTTAATGTAGTAAGTTGCTTTGGAGAAAAGCATCAGCTAAACGAATAAATGTTTCCTTGATGCTGAATGAAGCCTTCTTATGTGAATGGGGGAAGCTGTAACCAAAATAAAAGAGCTCAGTTTAGATCCTAGTGGTGTAGCAGTTAGAGCTGTTTCCTTATAGTCGTAGGACTCGGGTTTGAATTCAGCTCCTTCTGTTGTGCCCTTAAGCACAGCGTTTACTCTGAATTACTTACTTAAAAAGTGTCCAGCTGAATAAATGTTTTTGAAAATACGTTGGTATTAAAAATGTATGTTTTAAGTTGCTTTAGAGGAAATCTCCACCTCGTTAAATAACAGTCGTATACTGTACATTTGCATGTTGAGTCACATGGACGTGTCCCATTGTGAAAAATCTGTTTTATGTGGTGCACGCATTTTTATTGTAATTTCGATGATCGTTCTCTGTCGGTAAACAGTTTGATATTCTTTTTTTTTTATTCTTGTGACCCACATAAGAGTGTAGGAGAGTGACTGTAAACCAAATGTAGGAGCTGTAAGTGATGACGGTTAGAAAATGTTGCTTCTGTGGGATTCAAACGCACATTCCACATGCTGGGGCCCAGCATTCACCAGCTCCGGCTGGCGGTAATTTCCAACCTGTCCGTCCATGAATATTCACTCAGCCGCTCCTAATTGAGCGCTGAGTGTATTTTTGTGATTCCTGCAGCTTCTTCGTTTGATTAAACTCATTGAACTAATGTACGCGACATTATGCTACCCCACAGGCGATAAGGAACGGATCGGTACGAGAAACAGGTCAACGAGGATGTTCAATTGCTCACACTCTTGTTGTTATTTTACCACATTACCTATGGTGCCTCAATACATTTTGTAATTAGTGATCCAAAATCTGAAGGATTCCTTTTAAATATTTAACTCGCCTGCTAGGTCCTATCCAGTGTTGAACCCTTAGGCCAGAGTGTTGTGAAGCAATCGCCCTGCAAAGGCAGTAGGGTTAGATAATGTTTCATTCACCAGCTAGTGTTCTAAATTTTGACAGAAAGCATCTTTGGCACCCATTCCAAATGCAAACTTGATTCTGATCTGAAGCTTCCTGGAAGACCTGATACTTGTTCAACAGATTGTCTCTGCGTCATAGTCAATAACCTTTTTAGCATAGCTGTCGCCACACTGAGCTGCATCCGTAACAATCACTGCCATCGCAGCAACACCTCACTGGTCCAGTGAACTTCAATAACTTGTGATGAGATTTGATGGGGAGCTAATTAAGCAGTGGCTGTGCGAACTCGATGAGAGCTCGTACAGCCGACGTCATATTAGCATTTCGCTCGTATAGCAGAAAAGTCAGTGCCTGACACAACATTTGCTTTTGTTTATTTATTCATTTATTTATGGAGCACTCTTCAGGAAAAACATGCAAAATGCCACAAGTTAAATGGAAGAAAAATCAGTTTTAAAAGATCAAAAATAAACAACGAAATGATGAAATAACAAATGAAACATTCAAAATTAACAGGAAAAAACATAATCAAAAAACACCTTATTCTTAAGGACCTGAGAATTATTTTCAAGTTCAGCCAGGTCCCGTGACATTGCCCTGCCTCCCACCAACCATTGTTTGTATATTTTCAGTTTCTATGATGCAGTAATCTTGAATTCACAGTAATAACCCTTAACCACTACAAAACAAATAGATCTAACTGTCAAACTGCCATAAGGAAAATGCAAAGCAAGTTCAGGTTATATCAGTTTGAGTTGTCGTTAATATGACGTTACTGTCCAAATAATCACAAAACATTGAAACAGTCCATTTGAGACTGTGGTTAGGAGAATTTTGTGGTTTGATAGCCCACCACATTGTGATAATTGTGCACTTTGCTGTGCCTTTTGACACTGAAAAGAAACAAATGTCATTGCTGTTCTATGATTAAGAGTTATAAATGCAAATCTCAATGTTTTCATTTGACGTCAATGCACATCGAATCACTAAAATCAGAATTGGGATAAAAGTTAACTTTACCACTTTTTTTTTCACTTATGTGTTTAGCAAGAAACTTTTATCCTTATCAATTCTGTAGGCAGCTATTTGTGCAATCTCTGCTGACAAAGACCGTGGTATTCAACTGTGTACTTTGTGAATCGCGTCGCTTTGGAGATGTTTGTGAAATGTACCAAATGAATAAATGTAACTGGAAATGGAATGCTTAGTAAGTGTACCCCTTCCACTGTGGAGCCTCCACCCCACACAGACTCACACAGACTCACACACACACAGGTTCCGCTTCATGCGTGTGGGAGTGTGATTCAAGTGGTAGATTTGGTCACTAAGCAGGCCCACATGTTCTCTGTTTGCTCACAGGAAAGTGACAGTGGGTAAAGCAGGGGCGAAGGCCCTGTACCTACCAGCAGTGCCAGGTCAGTGGCAGGAACTGTGGGATACGGTGGAGGAGGAAGCCGTTATTGCATGCGGTATACAGGTCACCAGGTCACAGCCGACTTTCAGAAAGGCGTAGGTGCACATGGCGGCAATGGCACGCCATTGATACGATCACTCATTTGCACGATGCATGAATCTGGTAAGTGAAGCATGGATACAGATAAGTGGGTCATGTCCAGCTTTTCAGGGAAGTGTGGGAGGGACCAAGTGGCAGGGATATATCACGCTGGGTCATAAGAGAGTCATGCACACCAGGCGAAATTTGCACGATGCATTTGAATTTGCACTATGCATGCAGACAAGTCACTGGTTTGTGCCTGAGTTTCAGGAAGGTGTAGGAGGAATCAGGTGGCAGTGGTGTATTTTTTTTTTTTTTAACTAACACACACACACACACACTCATTCTTGGGTCTTTAGCTTAATTTTTAATACCTATTTACTTTCTCATTTTACAAAGGCATTCCAGAAACCCCTTTGTCTCCTCCCAAATATCTATTCATTCCGTTCGTGTGTCACCTTCCTTTTCCTATGTCCTCCAGTACCTGTACATACACTCGGAACAATTATTTCATACAAAATGAATAAATGACACAACTGGTTTTAAATGAACAGTTTCAGATGCAGAAATCAAGGGAGTTTTGTCAAATGAATGTTTACCATGAAAAGAGAAGTAACAAAAATAGGATAAATATAAAGATTTGAACACAGTATTCTGTGATACTGCTGTTAGATCTTTCCTAATGTTTTCAGAATAATTAGCATGAAAACAACATGGTACATTGGTGTGGTGGGTAGCTCTGCTGCCTCACAGTACCTCTTCCATTTAGGCATAGGTTCAAAACCAGCCAAAGCTGTGTGGAGTTTGCATGTTCTCTCTATGTTTGGGTGGGTTTTCTTCCACGTTCCAAAGACATTGCTTTCAAGTAAATTGGTGACAAAAATTTGTCCATACATTGTGTGCGGCTGCAGTGCAATAGACTGACTTCCTATCCTGGGTGTACCCCTTCTGACCTAGTGCCCGGTGATCCTGGAATAGGCTCCAGACTGCCACAACCCTGACAAGGACCAGCAGTTAGTGCAAGTGAGTGAGTCAGTAGACTAAAAAGAGGAGATAACTGTTTTGCATGGTGTGTTTGCGAATGGCTCCTTACCAAATGATTTAGTTGCTCTGACTAGAAGTCATAAACCTTATGATCATTCCCTGTGTCAGATGCTAGAAAGAAGTGTTTTTGTACTGTAGTTATGCATCACAGAAGTGACTCAGCTCTATTTATTGTACTGCCATGTAATTTAATGCCCAGTTTTGATCAATTTCAGACCTTATTAGAAGCATCCTAATATACAAAGTAGCATAAACACTTGGAAAGAATTTGGCAGAATCTGCCAGATGTCACCATAATGCCAGTTCTGCTCTTTTCCAAATTGTGCATAGTACTATTGCCATTACTGTGCCATTTGTGATGGTTTGTCACACTCCAATCAAGCTGCGAAGATAGACTTTTCTTTAAAACTATTGTTAATATTTTTGAAAAATCTCAAGTGAAACAGTCATGCTGCGTAAACCATAGCACTCAAGCACTGACTCAGCCAAGGGTAGCGGGTTTTTTCCAGGTGTTCAGGCTGTGAATTTAATTTCAGATCTTGACAGATCTGATTGTTAGATTTTTATGGGTTAGCCACAAACATCCAGATGTCGACAAACATTATAAATCGTGCTTCAGTCTATGCTCCTAATGGAAAGTGTGGCAGAGAAAGACTCAGAGGGGAAGAATTTGTGCATTTGAAGAACTTTGCGTGTTGAGTGCTGCTTGTATCGGAGTGCAGCATTTCTACCATGGTTTTTCCAAATGCTGCTAAGATGAGCCAGAACTGCAACTTCAGCTGCTTGTTCTCAGCATGTTTGATGACCTGCAGACAGCACAGAGGTCACCCTGTAACCACAGATAATCTCATTTCCTTGGTACACTTCTGAGTACATCGTATGAAGTTGCTTGCTTAATGGCATCTTAGTTCCACGGTACTTTACATTCACAGTTTATTCATTTGGATGAGGCTTTTATCCAAATTGACTCACACTGGTAATCTACCTACAATTATTTACCCATTTATACAGCTGGGTACTTTTACTGGGACAATTTAGGGTAAGCACCTTGCTCAATGGTACTACAGCTGGAGATGGGATTCAAGCCTGCAACCTTTAGGACCAAGGCAGCAGCTCTAACTGCTGCACCACCAGCTGCGCCATACTTCTCTTAAACAGAGGGCACTGCCCCCTGTAGATCGTGAGCAGTTTTAGTTCTTGTCACACCAGTAGTAAAGTGTGATTTTCCTCTTCACAGTTGCATTAGTCCACAGTAAATCAGCAGACTGAACTCAACTCTTAAAGGGTTCACATGGCCCCACATGACATCCTTGATTATCATAGTTCAACTGTCACCGAATCATCAGCTGAAGTGTGACCTGGGGCTTCGGCGGGGAATTTTGAGATTTGGCCTCTGTAGGCAATCTGGATCAAAAGTGCAGTATGCCATGTTACTGGCAATTTATTTTCTTTGAAAAGAACCAGAACCAAATTCAACTGTATTTTCTTCCCAGGTGGTTTTTTTTCTAGTATTCCATATTTTGCATTCATTATCAGACATGAGAACAACTTAAGGTTCACTAACCCAGGATACTAAACAGTCTAATCAAAAATAACTTGTTTTTCCCCAACTGTCTCAGCTATTAAGGAGATTTATAATATAATGTAATGTTAATGTAGGGGGTGCAGTGGCGCAGTGGGTTGGCCCACAGTCCTGCTCTCCGGTAGGTCTGGGGTTCGAGTCCCGCTTGGGGTGCCTTGTGGCGGACTGATGTCCCGTCCTGGGTGTGTCCCCTTCCCCCTCTGGCCTTGCACCCTGTGTTGCCGGGTAGGCTCCGTAACCCCGTATGGGACAAGCGGTTCTGAAAATGTGTGTAATGTTAATGTAAAAAGATAGGTACAGTTGGGTAAACATAACAACAAGGACAGCATAATGCCTTTTGGCATATGAACATGAGAATGTGACAACTGTCACATTTCAAAAACAACGGACAAATTAAAAAAACGGCGTGGAGTGTGATCTAACACACGTATGTTGTCATATGTGGTGCGGCAGTGATAAACACAGCATATTAAGTTTGCTGTCTGTTTTCTGCAGGCTTGGTAACAAGATGAAATCATCAAGAGGGAATTATAAATGACGGAAGGGACACTGAAATTGGCAGTTATGACAACGCTACACATTTACAACATGTAAAATACTCATCGGTGAAAAACAGGAAATAATAAACCATAAATCATTTCCCCAAGAAAATCCAATTAATTTCCAACTGTGAAAGCGAACTAAATTGTGAAATGTATGAAAACAGCACGTTTAGGCTGAATGCACCTTTTTTCACAGGCGAAAGGGACCGAGATGTCTTCCTCAGTGAAAAGCAAAAATAATAAGTAATAATATGAACTAGCTTCCGCTGTGGCAATGTTATATTTATGATTGTTTGCACGTCTCAAACTATACGATCAGGGAGCGGCGCAGTTGTGCCGGTGCTGTGCCGTGGCACCCAGCAGGCTCATCCTTAGACATGTTCCAAATAGTCCAACCTTTGTTTGACTGAATTCAACCCCACCACCACATGTCCCAGTGTCACCACTTCCCGAATGTATTTATTCGTGCTTTGAGCTACCCAACTAAACTATGGTGAGTCAAAAGTCTGGAATGACTCAAGTTTTTAAGAGGCCTAATGTTGCCTTGATTCATGGGCCAGCTGCCAGCGTAGTGGTTAGAGCTGCTGCCTGTGGACCTAAAGGTCATAGGGTTGAATCCTATCTTGGTATGTGATGGTTACTCTAAATTGCTCTGGTCAAATTACTGACCTGCATAATTGGGTAAATAAGTGTAAGTCACTTTGGAGACAAGTGTCAGATACATGATTTCACCTTACATCAGCAAGTGTATGTGTGAACACCTCTCTGTTATCTTGAATTCAACTCAGTAATTCCAAAACAAAAGGGAGTCAGGTGACCACTCTAACATTTAAAATTCAAGCATATTCAGTTGAGAAGCCTGTTTTATCTTTGCATAGCTGACACTTTTTTTCCCAACGCAACTCATACTGTTAAGTTACAATTATTTCCCCATTTATACAGCTGGGCAATTTTACAAGAGCAATTTCTGGGTAAGTACCTTGCTCAGGTGTATTACAGCTGGAGGTGGTATCCAAACCTGTAGCCTTTGGATCCAATGGCAGTAGCTCTAACCACTGCACTACCAGCTGTCCCCGTTAAGGGTCATGAAGTTTAACCATTAAGCGACCATGCTGAGAGGATACAGGCATACGCTGAGACCATTTCACGGAGTGTGTTCAGTGCGCTGTGTATGTCGAGCAAGACACAGCAGCGGATGTTGCTCCCGGTCAGTTTGATCACGTTAAAGAACTTCTGGTTGGATGCTAGGACAACCATCAACGGTCCTTGCCCTCAAATGGCTCACGTTCTTCATCTTGGATGGTGTTGCATACAGCCTGCTCTCCTATGATTGGGGTAAATAAATAGCTATAATAATTTTACAATTAAATTGGTCAGTAAGAGATTTGAAAAGCACGGTAAACAGTGTGATCATAGAGAAATATGTGTAGTTAAACGTAGGGAATTCTTTCTTGCCTCTAGCTGGGGTATATGCAATATGTACATTCTGTCAGACATGGGTGCTAAAGATGGTAGTAAGTTGCTTCATAGCATAATATCATCCTTATTAATGGGATTTTGATTAAAATTGGCTTTCCGTAGCCGCCAAAACATGCCTGACTCATGGCTGAGGAAGGCGTACTGCAGGGCAGAACAGCTAAACATGTGAAACACGAAGGGATTTTAACATCTCAGCCTGACAAAACCCCAACCTGTTGCAGGAGCTTGTTTGCAGGGAAAGCCATACATGTCAATTAAAATAAATGAGAAATAATTCTGCTACCTAATGTACAGCTTACTACCCTGCGTTGGATTTACAATCTCCTTTCTTGAATAATTAGTCTCCTCCGATGAACAGATTATTAATAATGAGTATTCAGCGTGGTGCCCAACCCCATTTGGAGCTTGTGCTAATATTTGGTGAGAGTGCGGCTAACTTTGGTGAACCGTTTGTAACGTCTCTCCTTTATGAGAGAAAATTGTTGATTTGAATATTGTGCCGGCCCAGCTGGGTCCATCAGAAGATGAATATGAATGTCTTCCCTAATGCATTATAATTATTAATTAGAACAATGTTATCTAATATTCTCTGATATCCACAACAAATTGCCTCGACAAATAAACACGCATCCAGTAAGGAGACTCATTAGAAGTCATTGTGAGGTAATGAGGTCTTTAGTGTACCAGAAATACATAAGTAATGCTTTTTTCCCCCTCTCTAGAGCTTTTTCCATTAGTATCCGCTATGTCCTAAAGTGCTTTGTAATTATATACATTTATTCCGCTTGAAGCACTTTTGAATTAGAAACAACCACGGAGCAGCAAAACCCCTACCTGACTTCACTTTTCCCCTGCGCTAAAACGATAATCCAGCACCGTGACTCATATTTTAGGCAACACTCAGTCCCTGTGCACTTTCTAGAGGTTCTGTTCGACTGACGATGGCCTGTTTCTCTGGAAATATGTCTCAAGCCAGTTTGTTCAGGGCGCGTCTCTCGGCTTTCTTCGCCTCCATCTTCATGCCATTGACAAACACTCCTCTTGATCATAATGCCATGTTATTATGTAGGGGCAACTGGTAGCGTAGTGGTTAGATCTCCTTCCTTTGGAGCAAAAACTTGCAGGTTTAATCCCCATCTCCAGCTGTAGTACCCTTGAGTATGGTACTTACCCTACTTGCCAAAGCATTCCCATGTATCTCCTCTACTCATTGCTCTCCACTGGCTTCCTATAGCTGCCCGGATCAAATTCAAGACCCTGGTTATTGTCTACAAATGCATCAATAGAACTGCTTTACAAGACTTGATTAGCTGCTACACCCCAGCCAGACCCCATCGCTCGTCTATTTCTGCTCGCTTGGTGATCTCGCTCACGAAAGCTAAAGCGCGGAGGTTCTCAGTTCTGGCTCCGTTGTGGTGGAATGACCTTCCCCTCTCACTCAGAACTGCTGAGACTCTGTCTACATTCAAGAAGGGTCTGAAAACTCACTTCGCCCAAGATCTCTCCAGCTCATGTATGGTGTAAATGTTCATGCACCGTAACTTCATGATCATCCTCAGATAAACCTTTACACAGCCGCTACTCTTGTATTGTATGTAAATGTTTGTGTACCTTTTTATTAAAAAAAAATGTAGGAAGGTGATCAGGATTCGTCAGTTCTGAGTTTTATGCACCTACTCGTGTGCTGAACATCGATGCTTCAGGTGGAAAGAAACAAACTAGGTTTACTCAAAAATCACAGGTCTGCAACTATGTCTCTTTCTCCTAATGTAATATACAAATTGTATTTTTGCTGAGATGTACATCACTTTGGAGAAAAGCATCTGCTAAATGAATGAATGTAAATGTAAATTAGTGCTGCTGTCTCACAGCACCTGGGTGGTGCGAGAGGACATGGGTTCGATCCCCACTCAGTCTGTGGAGTTTGCATGCGCTTCCCGTGTCTGCCTACCTCTTTCCACTGGGTGCTCTGGTTTCCTCCCACAGTCCAAAGACATGCTGTTCAGGTTCACACATAGTGTGTGAGTGACAGAGAGAGTGAGTGTGTCTTCCACTGATGTTTGGATGAGTGACCCAGTGTAAGTAGTGTATCTAGCAGTGTAAGTCACTGCGGTGAATAAGGTGTGTGGGCTGATAACACTACATAGAGTTC
Source organism: Scleropages formosus (assembly GCF_900964775.1). Classification (NCBI taxonomy): domain Eukaryota; kingdom Metazoa; phylum Chordata; class Actinopteri; order Osteoglossiformes; family Osteoglossidae; genus Scleropages; species Scleropages formosus. Next base: position 33,419,485 of record NC_041809.1, on the reverse strand, counting down.
GTTGGAAGTCGCTTTGGAGAAAAGCGTCTGCTAAATAAATGAATGTAAAATATAAATTGTTCCGGTAACATTACCTGTCTCTATAGATGAGTAAATAATTGTAAGTACCTTAACATTGTAAGTCGCTTTGTAGAAAAGCATCAGCAAAATGAGTAAATGTAAAAATGTAGTTTGTGGAACATGAATGACAGACCTGCAGAGCTATAAAACTCAGCCTATTTTCTGATATGGTTCATAGGCAGATTCTGACTGTCTCCTATTAATGTAAGCAATTTATTACTCATTTTTTAATACATGGGCCACTGAGCGAAGGACATCTCGTGGCAAGACCCAAACCCATGGTCAGTCTCCCACAAGGAAGGCAGCCGTACTACCTGCAGGAGCACAGGTTCTAGGATCGCTCCGGTACGGACACACCAGAGAAATCAGCGCCGATACAGGCCATCAGAAAACACCCTTCAAATTCTTCGCCACTGTTCTTTTTTATCAATTGTTAATGTGTTGTGTATTGTAATCGGTGCCCCTCATGACAGCTGGACATTTCCCACAGCTCAGAGAGACTCTTGTGAACGTGGCCGAATTCCTCTGGCCGTGTTCTGCCACATGTTTACTGCAGCACTGCGCTCAACACTCTCAGATGCTCTAAGCTGTTCGACGAAGGTCCTTCCATAGCAGTTTCCCTCCTGGAGAAGCTTGTTTGGAGGAAGCTACATGACACAGTCCTGACAGAATAAAAAATAATGCTAAAACAGCCAGTGGTCTTACTTTGGATTTACTGTGATCAAGGGACAATGAGATTATTCAATTCTCTTCCTTGTTCTGTCTCTTTCCCATGATGTTTTTTTCTCACTATCGTAAGATTCCATCATTTCTTCACCTTTTGTCAGAAAAATGAGAAAAACTGTTGCTTTTTTTTTCTTCTTCTTGTATAACTGCCGTTGTACTTGCTTTGGTGCAGTCTCTCCTGCCTGCATTGATTTTTTCCAGCAAAATAAATTCATCTCTGGTCCTCATTAATCTTTAATCTTTTTTGCCCGACTTGTTTGATTTCCAAAGCAAATACTTCTCTCAGGTGATCCAGAGAGTTGCTGTTACTTTCAGTTCATATTAAATATTACCTTGTGCTTACTCACCTATGATCTTCATTTGCCTTTGTGACTGTGGACTGAGTACATGAATGAAAATAAACGCGATTGTTTTCATTTAGTGCTTTGGTTGTATCAAATGTTTACCTTTTATAAAACTAGAAATATAATGAACAAATGAAAACATAAATCTCAGTTGATTTTCCTTATTTATTCATTTAGCTGATGCCTTTCTCCAAAGCAACTTAAAATGTTAAGGTACCTACAATTATTTACCCATTTGTACAGTTGAATAATTTCTACAGGAGCAATTTTTGGGTAAGTACCTTACTTTAGGGTACTACAGTGAGAAATGAAATTTGAACTTATGACCTTTGGATCTAGAAGCAGCACCTCTAACCACTATGCTACCAGCCATCCTCTTTTGTTTAACTTTATAATTTCATACATGAGCACACAGACTTTTTATATTGTGTGTTTTTGAGTTGCAAACTTTCAAAGCTGTGGCCCTGTTAACCAAATGCCTTCGTCCCACTTAGTTGCACACTTTTAACTTGAGTGCTGGTTATCATGAAGATTGTGAATTGGTCAACAATGGGAGAGATAATTTTGGGAATGCGTTTTTATATTTATTTTCAGTCATTTTAAATTAGTTTTATTTTTCCTGTACCTCAAAATTATTTTAAAAAATGTAAAAGTCTTACAATGCATTGTATTTACTATAGCTGTGTCCAAGAGTTTTATATACTCATATTTGTAAATAAATAGAGATACACCTGCATTAAGCTTTTATTAGTTATGTAGATACGTTAATTGAAAGTGACCAGAAGCTGACAAACACAGAACATTTGGTCAGGAATCAGGATTTAATAGGGATGTATTATCATGTGTTTTCTATTATGGGGGGTTATAATAATGTGGTTTTATGTCAATATAAAATGTTTAAAAAGTGCTACATGGCATCTCTTTCAGAGTATACCGTATTTTATAGTTCCAGTATGTGAACCAGACCACCGCCATCATGTATAGGACAAGTGATTGTTGATAACGAATTGAGGGATGCAAGTCTTACAGGGTGTTTTTTATTTATTAGAGCTAACGTCCATCAAGCGTCTGGGTGAATCCTTTTGATGCCAAGTTATTCAGCTATTCATAGTTGTGCAGAGCGAATACTCCCACTCGAAAGGTCAGCTGAGTATTTATATCAGTCTGCCGAGCAGCAATCTGACACAAACACACACACCTCTTTTTTCACACTTGAACCAACAAATGAAGCCCTTCTTGACAGACATAATGTATAAGTCATACAATGTTACAGAAAAACATGTGAAAGTCATTCCGTTTTCTTCCGCCCGGTTCAGCGGCAAAATATTAAATACAAAATATCTGACCAAATAAAAGCTGAAGATAAAGTGAGTGATTAACTGTTATGGTTGTAGACAGCATAGAAATTAGGAAAATATATTTTTTTGGTTAATGTTCAGGAGGATTTCTGGAATTTTTATCCAGAAACAGGATACATTTTACGAATGAAAACGAGGCTTATCAATGAAAAAAAAAAAAATCACAGCAAGGGTGAAAATTAACTGATAATTGCTGGGAACCATTTGCCAAGTTGGATAAATGTGTTGAGTTGAAGTGGGATCTTGCCAATAGAAACAAAATTACTAAAAGGAGTCTTTCACTATGCACTCGAGGAGCAACTAATTTTTGAACGATTTCATCTGTCATTTCTCCTTCAGTTGTACAGGGGCCAAGCGAACGGTTTCTCTGATGATGATATCAGCAGCGACATTCACCCATTTGTCTGCGGTACCCTGTTCATCTGACACAGAACCTGAGTATATGGCAGTGTTTGGCAATATCACACTGTCAAAAGACTGTAGCAGCTCACACAGTCTGAACCGCTTGTCCTATACAGGGTTGCGGGGAGCCGGAGCCTAACCCGACAACACAGAGCGTAAGGCTGGAGGGGGAGGGGACACACCCAGGACGGGATGCCACTCCGTCAAAGGCACCCCAAGCGGGTTTCGAACCCCAGGCCCACCGGAGAGCAGGACTTGGGCCAACCCACTGCACCACCATGCCCCCCCCGTAGCAGCTCACTTGTGGAAATTATTTTTTACAGAAAAAATGTGATTTTTTTCAGTGTTACTTTTCTGGTGGAGAAGTTGTAACATTGCTCTAAAAGCTGTAACACTGTATGAAGGACGTGAGACATACTTAGACAACAATATTTTACAAATCTTAAAATGTATGTGAAATTTCACAACTGACCACCAGGAAGTTTCGCAAACTTCTCACAATGTCACACCTTGCATCTTGATGTGGGGTGAATGTGCTTCTGCTGTGTTTTTTTTCCTTCAACCAGTGGTAAGCTGCAATAAACCTTGTTGTGCCAAGTGAGAATCTCACATAATCCGATAAATTGTATAATATGGAAAAATCTCTATGCAGCTACTCATATAATATACACTGGTTCATATGATGGAAAGTGACAAAGTGGCTGTACGCTAAAATCACACATTTGCATTCAAATCTCCCCTTCCACCAAGGCACACTCTTTGCATTATCCTCTGAGATATACATCACTTTGGAGAAAAGCATTGGCTAAATGAACAAATGCATCGCTTTACTACATGCCACAAACTATACACAGCTACACCTCTTCCTCTCTAGAGAGCAAAAGAGCCCCTTAAATAGCCTCCTTTTCTTCTTATAGGAAGGACTGAACCATTTTTGCCAAAAAAGGGGTGTCAGGGATACAAAAAGGAACTTGGTAAAACACTGATCTACAAATGTTCAGTTACAATCAAGCACAAATACCATTTCATCAATACCATGCATCATATTCTGAAAATACAACCATTAATGACAACCACACACACACATTTTCAGAACCGCTTGTCCCATACAGGGTCACGGGGAACTGGAGCCCAACCCGGCAACTCAGGGCGTAAGGCCGGAGGGGGAGGGGACACACCCAGGACAGGACGCCAGTCCGTCGCAAGGCACCCCAAGCGGGACTCAAACCCCAGACCCACCGGAGAGCAGGACTGTGGTCCAACCCACTGCGCCACCGCACCCCCAACTTAATGACAACCAGTTAAGGACAAACTTCACCAGTAATTTGTTTTCCCCATTTCCATCCCATGGAACATGGACCAGCCTGGAACAGGCAGTATTTAAGGTCACAAAGTTTACTCTGGTCTTTTATCAGGCCTAAAAAAAAAAAAACAACAACAACAACAACAACAACACACTTGAGTAAGTGCTGGATTAAGGATTGGATTGTAATAGTTGCATCTTGTTTATGTTTGTTAGGTATCAGGTATATCTGTTGTGTACAAAGTGTTTGTTTAATGTTTGTTATTGAGTAAGATGTTGCTTTAAAAATTTGCTGGATGTGTGTTAAGATTGTGTGTGATGTTTAATAGTTGTAAGGTGTTTTTAATGTATAATGTGTTGTATTTAATGTGTGATTTTTTGTATGTGAGGTGAATGTGTTTTTGTTTAGAGATTAAATGTTGGTTGAATGGCATGTAGTAGAGGTTTGGATTTAATGTTTTATTTGAATTTATGGAAGTAAGGTGAATTCATTTTTCAAATGTTATATTCTGATGATGTAATTGAGAAATATTGGTATTGACTTTATGATGTGGGGTGGGTTTGACCAGTGTCCGCTGTGTGGCAGGTCTGGGGTTCAAGTCCCGCTTGGGGTGCCTTGCCATGGACTGGCATCCCATCCTGGGTGTGTCCCCTCCCACTTGGGACACTTGTAGACATTGGTTGGTATTGACTTAATCACAGATGTGTATTTCAGCTTTTAATAAAATCAATAAAGTTTGGGGGATGATGAAACACACACATCTATAGCGAACATAAAAGGGAAAGTTCAGTGTATGTGTTGAATATATTTATTTATTCATTTAACAGACACTTTTCTCCAAAGCGACTTCCAATGAACTCTACGTAGTGTTATCAGCCCACACACCTTATTCACCGCAGTGATTTACACTGCTAGATACACTACTTACAATGAGATTTTTATTTATATTGCATTTTGTTCAACATATTATATATTATACAGTATTTGTGTATGATAAAAAAAATCCCACCCACCCATTAAGTCAGCTTAACTGTACAACAAGTGGTTTTCTTCCTAACCCTCAACCGGGACAGTCCTGCTCTGTCACACACAGTATTATGAAATATCATAAGGAGAATGCAGTACAAATTCATGTGCAAATTCCACCCACTACTGACAAGCAGACTACACACTGTTGTCAACTTCAGTTATGATCTCGGTTAGTCTTTTTAGCAAATGCTCTGTATCGGAGTAGCATACAGTGAGGATGGTGGCCTTTGGTTGTGATGTTACCGGAAATGTAACTCAGCATTATGATGAAACTTTACAGGGAGTTCTTGGGTTTGCGTACGTGGGCACACACCGGAAGGAGGGGGTGAAATTATGCCAAAGTAGTTGTGTAATCAAACACTGGTTTGCATGTTATAATGATGATACAGGTTACGTGAAATTTGCCCCGAAAGTACTTTTTCCTGAAGCTGAATAGTCAAAGTAGAAATGCACTAAATAGGTAAACCGTTCAGTGGGATGTGATTTTTGGTTTTAAGCCCAGCACAGAGTGAAAACAGTGTACAAAAAAGGTTTCTTGGATTGTTGTGTGTATGCCAGTCCGGCAAGCTCATGGGCGGCACGGTGGCACAGCAAGTAGTGCTGTTGTCTCATAGCAGCTGGGTGGTGGGAGAGGACATAGGTTTGATCCCTGCTCAGTCTGTGTAGAGTTTGCATGTTCTCCCTGTGTCTGTGTGGGTTTCCTCTGCGTGCTCTGGTTTCCTCCCACACTCCAAAGACGTGCTGTTCGGGTTCCCGCCCCAGTGTCTGAGTGACACAGTGTGTTCCACTGATGTATGGATGAGTGACCCAGTGTAAGTAGTGTATCTAGCAGTGTAAGTCACTGCGGTGAATAAGGTGTGTGGGCTTTGGACAAAAGTGTCTGCTAAATAAATGTAACTCAAATCTTCCCACAGTAAATATATCAAAGTTGTTTTGCATTTAAACACAGCTGGTGTATCGCTTGGAACATCCTGTGGAGGCAAATGTGATTTTAAATTATTATAAACCTTTACTTAGCTGACACATTTCTTTACATTTTCTGGTGTTTGGAGATGAGCCCCACACATTAAGAACCCCTGGTTTAGACTGTTAAAAAAACCTTTAACTTTCTCTTAATGTTCTTTTTCTGGAAAGACTTAGCACTAAATCTCTGACTTTGAGGAGGTAAGCAAACAGCAGAGAAACAGAACATCAGCTCACATTACCCATCTGAGGTCACGGCAGGAAGTTCCAAGCCATCCTATGCAAAGAAGGTGGATGGTGCTCTTCAGATGTTGCTATAGATCCGGAACTATGTACCAGCACACTTTTTTTTTTTTTTTTTTTTTTTGCCAAAGTGCAAAACACCAGCAGTAAAACCATCAACAAGGAGATACCATGTGCCAGCTGTGTTTACCCCGCAGTCAGGATGATGTGGCACAGATGGAAGTTCTCTACCCTAGATGTGGATCTGCTGAAGAGATTCATCTCCCCCTCCTGCTAATATGCTCATAGCTTCCATTCCCTGTGGTGATCAATAATCAGACATCAAAGATGCTGAAAGGAGACGGTTTTTAAGAAAGTTCTAATCAGACCAGCATGTCCAGGTCTCACTGCCTGCGGATGGACTTGTATGCATTTTTTTATGTTCCTCTCATTCACTCACTTTCATGAATCACTTGTGAAGGTAGCAGTGGTTCAGAACCCATCCCAGAAGCGCAGGGCGGATGACAGTCCTTCCGTTTTATATCAGATGGGGGCAGCTGGTAGCGTAGTGGTTAGACCCCTTGAGTAAAGTACTTACCCTAAACTGCTCCGGTAAAATTACCCAGCTGTATAAAGGGGACAATAATTGTAAGCTTGTAACTAATAATTGTAACCCTGAGAGTGTAAATTATGTAATGGAAATCTCATTGTGATTTTGAGGGGTGGCACATGGGTTTCCCTTCCTGTGTTTCAGGTGAATTGGTGACCAAATTTTCCTCTCTCTCTCTCTCTGTGTGTGTGTGTGTGTGTGTGTGTGTGTGTGTGTGTGTGTGTGTGTGATTTCCTTGTGATGGTTGTCCAGTTCAGGGTGCACACTACCTAACTCCCGTGTGCTCACAACCCCCCGCACATGATAAGACATTGATGATGGATTATAATTCGTTTTACTGTCATTCTTTTCTTTATTTCGGTGTTCAGAATGTTTAGTGTCGGTTTGGTTTCCATGGTTATTGTGTACTTAGTATGTGAGCTTAAAAAAGTGCATAAAAAAGTGCACCTTTCTGCGGCTGTTCGAAAATTTAAATCTGTTCAGATATTTTTTTAATCCATGAAGATTCACTTGAGTGCAGAAACACTCTGCAAGTGACAAAAGATACGCTTCATTGCAGTTGTACAGAAACGTACTTATTTATTGAAAGGGTTGTAGGAAGGACCTGCTTCTGGAACCTTCTGAGCGCACATGCATTTTGAAAACATGTTGTTTTTGGCATGGGCTTCTTGCCATTTAAAAAAAAAATATTTTGTTGATGAGTCACCCGTAGCAAGGAGACTCTATTTTACCGTTTTATCGGACCTCCTGTGACCGATGCTTTTAAAAGTATCCGTGCCTTTTATTCAGAAGTCATTTCTTTTGCAACACTAAACTCCAGGTTTTTAACTGCAGTTAAAAGCATGACTCTCAGATTTTCATCAACAGGATGTTATTCTCAATCAGTTCAACAGCTGCACAATGAGAACATCATAATTGGCCAAAATGCAAGTTTGGATCAGATGATGGAATATTTTCTAGCTTGATTCCATCCTTCTGTATTTTGTCAGGAGCAGTAGGAAGCATAGTGGTCAGAGTGGCTGCCCTTCGGCTCAAAGGATCCAGGTTTGAGTCACACTTCTTCCAAGTGGGGAAACTCTTAGCAAAGTACGCTTGAACCAACAGATAATTTCAGTAATTTTAGACACTTTGTTAAATGATTTTTGTGCGTTAAGTGCATTGATTAATATTTCTTAACTTCGAAAGGGACCCATACAAATGTGTATTGACAAATCGACAGCAGGTAGTGTAAAAATTTGAGCTGCTGCCTTTGCACCCAAAAATTGTAGGTTTAACTCGCTGTGCTACTCTTGAGCAAGGTAATCAACATCAACAACCGCTTGTCCCGAGCAGAGGTCGCAACAAACCAGAGCCTATCCCAGAAACACAGGGCACAAGGCTGGAGGGGGTACACCCTGGACAGCACACCAGTCCATCACAAGTCACCCAAGCAGGACTTGAACCCCAAACCCATCACAAAGCAGGTACCAGCCAAACCTGCTACGTCACCACACCTTGAGCAAGGTATTTACCCTAAATTGCTCCATTCAAATTTCCACGCTGTATAAATGGGTAAATAATTGTAGGTAGATGAACACTGTAAATTGCCTTGCAGAGAAGTATCAGATAAATATGTAAATGAACAGATCATTAGGTACAGTACGGGTGAGATGAATGTTTATTCATTCTCGTTTTAAATTTGACAGCCTCATATAACAGGGCCCTGTACAATGAAAAATCACTGCAACAGCTTATATAAATAGCCTTCTTACGCACACTGGGCTTATTATTCAGTGCAATAGCATTTTATTAACTACATACTACGTCTTTCATGCTGCAAAGCATACGAACCCTGTGCTTCTTCCAAAAAACATAACGACATAGGCAGCTCTCTTGTGAGCTGTATTTCTTTGTGTCTTTGTTTGTGTCTTCCTGGGAACGATTCTGGACCTCTGCAACCCTCCATTGGACTAGCAGTTATTGATCATCGATGAACAAATAAAAATAAAACATTTAAAGACAGGCTGGAAGTAAATTTTTTTACAAATATAAAATGTGTTGGTGTCATCATTGTTGGGAATAATATTTTTTATTTTGATATTTGAAATAACTTTCGGTGACATGGTTTTTTATCCGGGATTTCAACAAGAGATAATAGTAATTTGATACCCTAACATCTGAATTTGCCTGAGTGTGACTTTATGGAGCAATTTAACCCTGTTATCTGAGGAATTGATATATAAAGGAAAAAGTTCTGCAAACCTGATAAACAGCTCCAGTGATTTTACAGCATTTGGCCATATTTACACTGATTAATAAAAATAAGCTGTACACATGGTGTAGTTCAGATGATGAGGTGAAATGTCATATTGCTCTGGCAGTCATCTTGAAAACGTACCAGATACGACACTGTTATTCTCAGCTCGGTGGGGGGAGTGCAGCGGGTGAGAAACCACTGTGTTCATGATACTTATTCACAAGTCCTGCGGTTTCCTTCCAAAGCTCCTAATCTGAAGTTTTTATTTTTGTAATATCTGCTACATGACAAGGAAATGAGAATCAACCACGTTGGCAAAGCTGCGTTCATTTGTAATATTTGAAAAATGTAGTACATAAAGGAAGAAATGACACTTCACCTGGAACTAGTTGTTCAAAATGCTTATTAATGTACGGTCTTCCCAGGAGAATGCAAAATAACCTAAAATATGTCATTTGTTGGTTGGATGTTTTTACTGGAGCACACAAAACAGAAGCTTTTGCCTCAGCAGTATAATAAGGAAAATTATAAATTATTTAAAATTCACAAGGATATGGGGGCAGGGAGAGCGTAACAGCTGCAATAAAGTCCTACTAAAAGTCATAATAGGTTTCATGAAAGAAACCAATGACTTAAAGGAGGAAGTAGAGCGTAAATTTAAATTGTGCCATATTCAGTCTCAACTTTTCTGGAATACCATAACTCAGCAGTTCAAATAATTTTACTGCGATCATTGCAGAGCATAATTATGTGCATGGAGTAATGTTTAAAAAACATTTTTTAACTTTACCATATTGTTGTGTGTGTCTCGCGGTGTAATTTAACACCTTTTTATGACCCTCCGGAGTGCTTCTTACTTCATAAAGGTCTGAGTTCTTATTTCTATTAAGGTTAAGCAATTAGAAAATAATAAGACATTAAATCAGAATCTATTTAAAACAGGCGTGAATCGTTGCCAGTAACACTACTTCTCAGAATAAATGTTCTGTAAATAAAACACATTTAATACTGGTGTAAGTAGTAGCCATGTACTAATTATGCTTTATGTAAATAACACCTACCATAAAAAAAAAAAACAGAAAATTATATGTGTCTATGGCTGTAAGATTTAAAGGCCCTGTGTAGAAACAAAGATGAAGCATATCAAAGCATCTGCTCTGTTCACAATGCACACAGACACATGGTGGTTCTAGCTAATTATATTTAATACATTTTTTATAACAAGAAATTAAACCATGAACCACACACACACACACACACACACACATCTTCAGAACCGCTTGTCCCATACGGGGTCGCGGGGAACCGGAGCCTACCCGGTAACACAGGGCGTAAGGCCGGAAGGGGAGGGGACACACCCAGGACGGGACGCCAGTCCGTCGCAAGGCACCCCAAGCGGGACTTGAACCCCAGACCCACCGGAAAGCATCTACAAACATCACCGCTTTTCTTTTTTCGTTAATATACATTTGGCCTTCCTTGAGAATTAAAATCAAAGGTGCAGTAAATGAAAGATCAGTTTCTAAGAAAAAAGACCTGATTTTTCTAGCATGATCTTATATATAGCCATAATTACCTTTCATCCACTCGTGAAGGAGCATACACTACATACAGTTCAGCTATTGGAGTCATGAAACATTGACACATTTCCTTTAATGTACTGATAAATGCTTTCAGTACAAACTGAGACAATCTATAAATTACTACCAATCCCGCTCCACTGATCTTATTTAAGAATTCTTTGCCTGAATAACCTCCGTCCCTAATAATAACATAGTGTCCTGCGTTTAAAGAAATCCGATTAATAAAACAAGCTGCTCCTTTGTTGGTGAATACATCAGAAGGACATTTTTGTTTTCAGCCAGATCTCTGTACTCCAGCACATTTCAATTTTGTTGAACAAGGCTTTGGAGCAACAGGAATTACATGATAAATGTTTGAATAAAAAGGTATATCTTCTCATTCTGGCTGTGGTTGTGTTGCTATCACCCTCCTCTGTACCTTTGATAACACAAGCTAAAGTCTGGGCTTTAGCAATAAAGATATCCTATGTGTTGCCTGGGGCAACAAGGAAAACATACAATTAGATACAAGAGCCAAGAACTAATTTGAAGGCTTTTGAAAGACCGTAATGAAGTGAGATTAATGAATAGCACAGAGGTGAGTTTTTCCAAGCTACGATGTGTCCTTGTGTAATACGCAAGCTGGTGAAGTTATATTAGGATGCTGGCACATAAGTTGTCAACACATTTATTTCTACACAGCCTATATTATTACTGCCATAAATAATACAGTTCACTGACAAGTAATATTTTGGCAAGGCGATTAGAGCGGGGGAAAGCATTCCGTCATAAGGTTATGGAATAAAGACCGGGCAATGCAAACGGCCATTCGTGTAATAAATGTGTTCCTGCGCATGGCACCCTACGTTTATACCATGTGATGTGTTGTCCAAAGAGCCTTTTCTTAAGAGACCAAAGAACATAGAGATGTTGTGAAAATCAATGTGACATGTGCAGGCTAATGCCTTTCTCTAGCTGTCTCTTTTAAATAGACACCCAAATGCCTGTGGGTTGGCCTGGCATCGTCTAATGAACTCGTCCGCATGGGAGGCCATGTTTGGCTTGTTTCTGCTGCACCCCCCCTTCCCCCTGGAGACCCCCTCCATAAAACAAGGGTACACTATCTCCATTACACCAGTCCATTTTTGGCAAAAAAAGAAATGTTCTATGTACGATTATCAGTATTTGTATGACTTTAAATGTATTGATTATGAAACGCAGAATTTTCCAGTTAAATTTTGACCATACTTTAGAAGATGGGAGCATCACTGCAGGCCACTTCTGAAAGCTCTTCTAGTCCTTGCTGACATCAGTGAGTTTTGTTTGAAGACCGGAATTTTTCATGGTGTTTATTCACAAATACTTTCTTCATGTTCTCTTTTGATAATGCGGTAATCCACGTACTGTCATTCTGAAACACACTCCACACCTACCTTGTCATCCGGTTAGAGTACCAGCATCTCTTTTATAAGCCTTATGCTGTCTTTAAAATTGTTTGAAGAGACTGAAAAATTGAATATGAGTCTGTGAAACAGCATAGCCTATTTATTTAGCATCATGTACTGTGCTTATTCTGCGTTGTTATTTGTTTAAAAGAGAGCGAGATGCAAACTGCGCAGAATTGAGTACTCATGAGTAAAATACGCCACCACGGGTTGACTACCGATGCATGAAGTGTTGATTAAAAACATTTTTTATTATCAGACAACTTTCTGCCAAACCCATGTTTAATGATTATTATCTAGTATTTACCTGACACATTTGTCCAAGATGACTTGCAATGCTACATACTCTACACTTACTCGGTACTACACGCACACAGAGTCTGAAACTGCTCGTCCCAAGGCTGGCGGAGGAGGGGACGCACCCAGGACGGGACGCCAGTCCATCGCAAGGCACCCCAAGTAGGACTCGAACCCCAGACCCACGGGAGAGCAGGACCCGGTCCAACCCACTGCACCACCGCACCCCCTGCACGCACACTACGGTCAATTTAAAATCATTTGTTCACCTGAAAAAACATGGTTTCGGATGGTGGGAATAAACCAGCGCAAAGACTCAGGGAATACGGAAACTCCGCACGCACTGATCTGGATTTGAACCCATGTCAGAAAGCAGAAGTACCCTAAAGCATCAGCACTAGGCCTATCTAGTGCATCACCAGTCCTGCCTCCACTCTGCTTTAGAGCTGAACATCTTCCACGAAGACACAAAGCTGGTGCCATTTCTCTGCCATCTTCTGCTTGTTCTTCTGGCAGCTCTGTTGCTGGGTCCATGAGCGCTACAAAAATTAAACTGCTGAGGTCAAGGTGGTTGGAGAAGGTACTAAAAGAAATTCATAGTTTCACAAATATCTTTACTGCAGATCTGAAAATAATTACAAATCCATAAACTGTGGAAAAGTTAACCATTCGTTGTCGGCGATGGCCTTTTCGTCAAAACATTCAGACACAAACTGAAGAACTCAATTGTTTCTTCTCATCCTTTGTTTTCATGCTTTTCTTCTTGACCAACATTTAAACGTGGATGTTGTTTGTTAATGTGTTATGTGTGGTGTTGCATATTTCTCAGTTTTTTTATGCTTATATTCCCTATTAAGTGCCCTGAGGGAAGTTGGTGGGAAGGATGAGGCGACTACCGGGGAATTTTCAAACAGTTCAAAGTACTCCAGCAACTCATTATCTGTGAATATTGACGCAAAATGAAAAACAGGGCCTTCTCCAGATAAGGTGGACGGTTGTTTGCGAGGGATATAGACCGACTCCTCTTTTTTTTTGTCCACTTCAGTTCATTTCCAGTTGCTTACGTGACACCAAACCCCAATTGCGTTCCAGTTCACAACATACAGTGGTGTTTCATGACTACTTGTGCTTAGTTCACGTTGAATGTGTGAAGAGGCCATGGTATGCAGTCGTGCTCATGTCGAGGACTTAAGTTTCTTTACCCCCTCCACGGTGTCTGTGGGCCGTCAGCTAAATGCTGTACGGAAATATGAACATCCTCCTCAATTTTATCTGCATAATAAGGCCTAACACCTGACAGACACCAGCTCTCATCTTATTTATTATCTCGCCTCCTTTACGCCACAGCGTTTTATAGGTGGGCAAAGTTTTTTTTTTTTTTTTTTTCCCGCGTCGTGACAAAGTCGAAGCAGCAGCGCCCGATGCCGTAGCTTCGAGTCGGGGAAGTGCAGGCGGAGCGGCCAGCCCGGGAGAGCGGGCGGAAAGAGCACACCCACTCGGCGCTCCGCGCTTCGTTAGCTCGCCTGCTAGCAGCGGCTGCTCGCGGGGTCTGCGAGTGCCTCGCGCCCGGCGTCCGCCTCAGGTACGGCGGCAGCGCGCGCAGCGGTGCAACGGGCACGTGACGCCATATCGTTAACTTTGCGCAGGAGACCCAGAGGCTCTTTTTTTCTTTGCGCGAGCCAATTGTCTTTAAGTTAGTGTACTTGTTTGTTGGGGCGTGTGCTGCAGAGTAAACAAAGCAGGCGTGAGAGACGTTTGCAAGTTTCCATGCGTGCAATAATGAAACGTTTTTTGGCGCAAGTCTGAAATGGCAGCAGCTGTTGCGTTCTTTTTTCGTAGTAGAAGTTCGTGTTAGAAAAACGACGAGACCGCCGAGTTGTGTTTTCCATACGTGCACTTTGTTTTGGATGTTTCAAATTGTTCAGAGGGGTTGTAATTGCTTTTTGCGTTTTGCTGCCAGTGGTCTGCAGGTCGCTCCTGGATCATCGTGCCACATTGACTTCTGCGACTGTCATCAACCCACACGCGAAATGACCCACTTTCGGAGCTAAAAGCAGGTAGGTTCGAGCGCGCTTTTTAAAGAAATAAGTGCTGTTTCAAAATGTCGTCATAGAAATAGTGCTTCTGTGCCGTGTGTGGCGCACGAAAGCTAGGAGTTCGGCGCCGCGTCAGTTTGAAGCGCTGCGTTTTCCGGTTTGCTTAACGAGCTGGACGTGATGGCGAGAGCGAGGCTCGGGGCGCGAGCCGCTCTTCTGAGGCGCGACCTGCCACGAAGGCAGTCACCTCTAGTCTGTGGTGGCGAGCCGGGCAACTCCGTTATGAATTTTTAATTCCATGTTTTTTGGTACGACTCCCACCGGTCTGTTCAAGTTCTTCTTGTGTATAATTTTTTTATATGCTCGCCTCCCGAAACGAAAAGCGCCTAAATTACAGCACCCCGCTGCTGTGCTGTGCAAAACTAACATCGACCTCTTCAGTCAGTGTATTTGAATGTATGTATATGTATATTTTTGTGTATTCAGTTATAGCCGTTAAACTCGAAATCGCCGGTTAGTTCACTTGACCAGCTGGCGATTGCTGCGGTAAAAAACTGTCGGTAACCAACAGGTTGAAGGCGGTCAGCACCAGCGCAACAGCAGAGTTGGCAACTGGAGTTTTTCACTCGTTTATGGATAATATTATGCCAAATATTTCGATTTTATATGCAAATATTATTGTCAATTTCGCCCAGTATAATAAAAAAAAAATGTTTATTCGAATCGCACAGGTAGGGAGCTTAGTTTGTCGGAAGGTGGAAGAGATGGACAAGACGGCGCCAGAACACACTGTTCACTCTTTTAATGGATAACTTTTTTTATCGGAGACATTCATTTACTTTTCAGAGCCTGTTATTTTGCTTTCATATGAGCAATAGAGATATTTAAATCCCCTCTACACTAGTCTATTGCTTTTACGTTTATTGCTTTTAGTGATGCTTTTCTTCAGCAACTTGCAATGTTAAACTGTTACTCGTTTTCCTCCAGTCAGTTAACCAGTGCTTAGTGTCCCTATTTATTATGTATTAAAATACTTATGAGAACAGTTGAGAATGCGTGTCTATATTCAGAATCTGAATTTTTCCCTTTTGGTATGTGTGTCAGAGGAGCGATGGACAGAGGAGGACTCGAGAGCAGCAGTGAGAAGAAAAAGAGCTTGGCCGCGCATCTTGGAGCGATGGTACGAGAAGGGTCTTTTCAGAACGATGTGCGCGGCAGCATGCCCGCTGCTTCAACCACGGAGGAGTCTCTCCTCGAATCCTGGATGCAGCCCGTGTCTGCAGAATTCTCCAATGGACACGGCAACGGCGACGCTCAGGAGGGGTGCGTCCACACAGCGTCGACCTCCGCGGGGCTGTGTGGGGCCAAGCCCAGTGGCCATGTGATGGGGAACAGCCTAAAACCACAGCAAGAGCAGCAGCACCGTGCCATGCGTTTCTTCGCCCATGGAGAAAGCTCTCCTCTTCTGGAGACAGACATCCCTGACCTGGACTGCTCTTCACCTGCCATGGACACCCTTATTGTTGGATCAGCTTCTGAAACTTTCAGTCTGAAAATTGAGGATTACACACCTATGGATGGGGAAGAGAACACCTTCAAGGCAGTGGGCAAGGACTCTGATATTAATGAGGGCCTCTTTGGTGAGAACACCATGGACCTTCTGCAGGACCTTGAACTGGCAGACAGCTTGTCAGAGTTGGATGATTTGTATGATGGGGATGAGGCTACACTTCTCTCCTCTTTGGCAGTGAGCGACCCTCTCCTTAGAAACGACAGCGCGCTCAGGGAGACCAAGGTGGCTACTGGCAGCGGTGTAAACATGAATGGCAGAGGTCAGCGGCTGTCAGAGCCGGGGTGTTCTCCATCAGCTGTCAAAATGGAGGAAGGTGGCTATCTTCAGCTGTGCACCCCGGGGGTGATCAAGCAGGAGAACCAGCACAGGGGTTACTGCCATATGCCTGGATTGGAGGGTCCCAGCCTTTTCAGGACCCCACTGTCATCATGTGCCGTCAGTACTGCAGTTGGACCCATCCACCAATTTCAAGCAAACTGCTCATCCACAGTCAGTCTGCAGCAGCTGGAGCAGAAGCCATTATTTACCTTGCTCCCCTCACTGACCTCTATAGATGATGGCTGGAACAGAAGCGCACAGTATGGCGATGCAACTGAGATGCAGAGAGGGACTGACAGCATCCATGCCCTGCCCACGTTCACTATGAACAGCATCAGGTAGGAAATGTCTACAAAATGTCAGTTGCTGTTTCTTATGTCTGGAGTTCAGTGTAAGGATGAGAGTCGGCATGTTGTTGAGAAATGTTTGGATTTTTGAGCACTTTCTCTCTTTTGTAGTTGCATTTTTTTTTTGGTCGTTATTTGAAATGCTTTTTGATACCCAAAATTGTGTGTGCAGTGTTGTGGGTGATTACATAAGATACAGTAAATGTTTGTGTTGCAGCAGTGTAGCATTTCTATTGCCCCCCCCCCAAAGGGTTAAACATTTTTATAGTCTTCCCAATTTTGAATAGTAGGATATTGGATTAATTTGCAAGTTTAAAAAAAACCTTTATGTTGCATTGTGAAACCACACCGATGACATTGTATGTTTACTTAGAGACCCTCTTTGCTTCCATGTGATGCATTATATTATGTGACTTATTGGCTGAAATGTATACCATAAACAATATGTGTCCACCATTTCTTTTGGACAACTTCACATCTAAACTTAGTATTTATTTTCAGTGCCATGTTAGCCTATAGGGTATGCAAATGTATACCATGCCTTTTTTTTGTGTGTGTGTGTGTGTGTGTGTGTGTGTGTGAATGTTTCTTAGACAATATATTTAAGATCCTTTTCCAAAACATCCTCAAAAGTCCGGTTCGGAATCGGGAGGAAATTAGGTATTTGCAGTTAAATGCATACTGATATTTAATATGGTAAAGGTAAACCAATTTCATTTCATCAGATATTTAGGGGGTTAATATTTTCTCATTTTTAACATTACATTTGACTTTTTAAACAATTTGATAAGTAGAGTACATAAGATGCTTATAGACTGGATTTGGTTTTTTAGAAATATTTAAATATCCTGAGCAATGTTTAATTAACCTTGATATTTGTTGTTTTTACTGTTTTTCCCCAGCGTCCTTGATAGAAATGTTGAGCCTTTTTGAGATGTTAATTTTAATTTCAGATTTTCAAAAGTATAAAAATTGAGTCTGTAGCTGGAGATGTATTGAATGTGTCATTTGTGGTGAGATAGCCCAGGAGACACAAACATTTGTTCACTAGCTGCATAAATTGGTAGAGGTGAGGGTAGAGGGTTTGCAGCTGAGGTGGGGGCAGACAAGCAATATGCTAATCTGATGTGTATACTAATTAGAGCACTGCTAATACAGTGTTTAACAGAAACAGACTGCCTTTTCACACTAGAGCTCACTCCAGGGTGCCCTTCACTCCTGTGAGAGTTAAGCTTCTATCATGGTATTTATGAATGAACTTAGTTTTACCAAACCACACAAAATGAATCTGTTGCTAGTTTTAGAAGTCCTTCACAACTGTGGTATCCTCCATATAGTTAATCAGGGCTTAACTCTGGTTATTTTTTTTTAAAGAGTGAAGGTTTAAAGCTCTAACTGAAAAATAAATGTTTGTACTCTGCAGGGTATTCTTCAATAAGCCTTTTAAAAGACTGTGGAGGACTGCCTGTGTCTCATTAATATTCTCCCCACTGTGTTTCTGGCAGGGTGGGAAGTGACTGCTAAGTGAGCCAGGAGGAACTCTAGTCACCAGTATTGGTACTCCAAGGAGGCATATTTTAGTGCCATTAATCCACTCATACTGTACATATGGAGGTTAATAAAGCAGTAAAGAACTGTCACTCAGGGCAGCATGCTAGCACAGCTGGTAGATATGTGAGGTGGTGTCTTACCTCTTGTAGACTGTGGATCTGGAGATGGGTTTGAATTCAGCTTAGGCTGTGTGGAGTTTGCATGTTCTGCCTGAGTTTGTATCAATTTCTTTGGGCTCTGTTTCCTTTCACAGAACAAAGACATGCATTTTCAGTAGATTTATGAGTATAAATTGCCTGTATTGTGCAACTGTTTCCGTTTCCCCTCTGATGGACTGGCATCCTCTTCAGACTATACCCTACATCACACCCTGTGCTTAGGGGATAGGCTGTGGACCACCACAAAACTGCACTGGACAAGCGGTTATTGATTATAAATTGGTGGAACAGTCACTGGGTGGTAATATTTTATGGATGTGTGTACTGTAAATTGTTTCCTTGGGAATAGTTTTGAATGGTACAGGCACTTTTAAGTAAAGGTCAGGTTCCCAGCCTTCTATAAGAAGGAAGCAATCCAGTGTCACATCTGTCATTTCAGTGCTTTTGCAGAAGAAACATGGTTATGCATGAGGACTAACCTGTGCCAAGAATTGGTGTCTTATGCTTTAATAAAATAAGAGAAAAGTAGGTGTTTTGTTTGCATCACTGAATAAGCAATTATGGGTAATATGATCTGTGAAGGCTTTAGTCTAGAATGAGGTAAAGGTTAAACACCCACCTTCTCAACATGAAATAAGTAGTGTGAGAGAAAAATGGCAAATTTAAGTAGAAATGATGGTATGCATTAAATGTACAACTGATGATCTATAACTGCTGAGAAGGCCCATTGTGCAATAAGCAGGATGTACCGAAACTTCACCCCAACTCTAAGGGGTAACTGACACTGGCTGATACTGAAAAACAAGCAAATAATGTTGGCAAGTTGAGAGATATGCTGAAGGGGTGTAGGGTGCTTGCTATATAATGCGCATAACTTAGTTTAGCCTGTAAGAAATTAGAAGCATGCACAAGTAGAGGACATGTTGATAATGCAGAAAGAAGGCCAATGAGAAATGTGATGTATGTAGCATAAGCTTTTGGAACTATATAATATGTTTGTATTGCATGCTCTGGGAGACTCCCTGGACACTGGCACAGGGGATTCTCCCTCCAGCTGGGGTGAAAAGTAAGATACTCTCTCCTGTCTTGGGTCCTTTGAGTTGTGTGTTGAATATATTCCACAGTAGATTAGATTTGCAGAACAATTGAAATGGCTTATATGTGAATTTAACAGCCATTTTTCATGTAAATCACAAGGGTATTTTTGAGATGTCTGTTCCTTTGTAGTGAATTCAGAGGTAGTCGCTGTACATAACCGTCACGCTATTTGGTCTATGAAATTGAACAATATCACTATGATGTAAAGTTTGTGAGCAAAAATTGCAAGATGTTGTTTTCATACTACAGTTTAAAATTTCATATTTATATTTCTATTCCTGCTTTAAGGCAGGAATGATGCTCATCATGATTTATTATTGGAAGTGTTGCATGCTATGCTGTACAATATTCTGAATGAATTTTCAAAGCTACTGTAGTTAATGGAAATGATATACATATATTCCTGTATGATCCTGTTTAAATCTTCAGATTATGTCAGGAGATCAGACCAAGTTCTGTGAAACTTTTATATAAATCTACATTTACAAAGTGCGTACCCAGAAATTGCTCCCGGAAAATTGCCCAGCAATATAAAAAGGTAAACAATTGTAAGTATCTTAACATTGCAAGTTGTTTTGGAGAAGTGTCAGCTAAACAAATAATTGTAAATATACTTAGATCATAATGAAACATGTCTGGTACAGGAGTAATCATGACAAAAAATAAAACCTGCTGTAAGTAGCTAATGTGCCTGAAATCGTAATCTGAAAAAAACATTACGTATCCTCAGCTGTGTAAGGCTTGAGATGCAGGCATTTGTGGCCAGAAGATTTGCATTAATTTATCTCAGTTTTTGTAAATATGTGTGCAGAAGCATTAGTTAAAACCTTTGGCTGCATGGATTGTTCTTCTAAAGAAGTAAAGATCTAACTTTCAGTGGCATTCTTTTTTAATTCCATGCAAATAACTTCTCAAACACGTCACAATTGCTTAGAGATACAATGTGTTTTAATCAATATAAAACAAATTACATTTGACTTGGACTGAAGTTCTCCCTTGTAAGTAAGCAGGATTTTTACTAATACTGTAGTTGATGTTACTGTTATAAAACAATACATTGTAAACTGTATTCTCCCCCCCACCATTTAGTCACATCTCAAGGCATGCGTGTCTGCCCATATACCTATCCCTGAATCAGGGCATTAGGCTGGAGGGTACATCCTGGATGGGGCACCAGTCCATTGCTGTATTTTGCTGACCTTAGTACTATTTTCAGTGTCCACAAGATGTTCAGGAGAATATTTGAAGGCATGAATGACTTTATAATAGTAGCAGTGGTGTACTGTAGGGTGTGGTGTCAGAATATGTTAGGGGACTGCTCTGTTTATCAGCGGTGAAAAGAACCTGCTCACTATAAATTAGATTTTCCCTATGCTCAGCAGTGCAAAAACTCAACGAGCTTCAGCTTTTTCTGTGGAAATACAAATATGATTAATATTATGCACTGGAGCACATTCTGAAAGACGTTTTGCTTTTTTGCCACAGCTGTTTGAAGAGTATTTGAAGAATTTTCTGGAAAGAATTGCCGTAAGTCAATTAATTTATGCCTGTCAAACTTTATTTTGTTACATTTTTTTTGTTTCATGTCTAAAACTAGTGGCAAAGACAGCTTGCCTGGGAGAAGTCGGGATGAAATTTGATAAAAGAAATCTTTGCTTTTTGGCAACATAAGGTTGCTAAATTATGTCTGCTTTAATCTTTGGCCTCTATTTATATAAGGCTGTTACTGGTGAGTTTGTTTTAAATTCTGAAGCCAAGAAATTCCCCTGCGCCGTTTTAAATTTGGCTATTAAATTGTTTGTGATGTCAGCTTTGTTTATGAAAATTCTCTGAGCTTTGCCATCTCTATAGCATAGCAAAAGTATGCAAGATAAATGCTTTCCTAAAGTAGTTCTGGGCATTAGTTTTACTGGACTTTCTTTTGTATGTAATAACTAGTGCAGGCACCTAATGTACTTTTCTATGTATGTAAACATGTAAAATTCAGTTTTAGCGTAATTGCATTCTATAATCCTTTGTGGAATCTGAGAAATATTTCAAAGGATTCAACTTTTTTTTTTTTTTTTGTTTCACATTTTCACTGTATTCATTCAGCATTCCTCCTCTTGATTAATATACCTTATTTTTATTTGAGCTATAGTTGTTTCAAAGACCAGATGTGCCCTATAGGAAGTCGTTCATGGGATACCAGGTGCTGAAAGCAAAGAGATGTGTAACAAAAAATGTAAAGGCATGTCATTAGCTGCTGTATTTTCAGTATACTACTACTGAATACTCCTACTAATACTACTTCAGATAATTATAAATTGAAAGAAAAGGGCACTTAATTGGTGCATAATGTAACCTTGAGTGACCAGATATTGGAATGACCAGACAGTCTGTTTTTTTTGTTTTCCAAAATTAAAAAAAGAAAAAAGCACTTTATTTGGTGAAACAAAAGCCAACTTGTTTAAATATCACTGAAGTATTTAAAGTGGTTTTAAAGCATACAACTCTAAATACAGAACAATTTAAAAAACTTCAGAATTTTAGGAAATCCTTATAGTCTATGGACCAACCTCCTCCCTGTAACAAAGGTTCAACACTTTTTTTTTTTTCCTCCTCCTGCTGTCATGTAAAATGATTAAAAATCACTTATGATGCATTGGAATGAGTGATTAACTGGACACCAATCCACCCCAATTTGGTTGGTCATACACAGATGAACTGTAAATATCATTATTACCTCTACTTAGGTCTTTCTAGTAAAATATTTTGAGACTAAAAGTAACTTTTCTCCTAAGGAGAGAAAGTTGTAGACTTGTATTATAGTTGGTGGTGTAGGAATGGCTTAAAGTATTTCCAAGTTTACATTCTGAGACCTCTCTTCTGAAAGGCCGAAAAAAAGTTTGTTCCTCTTCCACCACTTTTTAGATTCTACATTTGGGTATGTTTACTAATTAGTTTGACAATGCTGAAAGTAATTGGCATTTATTGATTCTGTCAAAATAGTGTTGAGCTCAGAGCTGTAGTGAAAACTACTCTGGTGGCAGCACTAGGATGCTGAGCTCTCCATTGATTTCAGTGTGTGAGTTATTCTTGGAGTTCTGCTGGAGTTTGTTGCCATGGAGAGCCTTTCAGCTCAGCCTCCTCCGTTTTCTGTACGTTAATGTCAAATAGCTTCTCTTCAGACTGCTTTGTTTTAAGTCCTTAAGGTATTACATGAAATCAAAGTCATGGACATGTCGCATTGACCATCTGTTTACTTGAATAGAAACAAACATGCATTAAATCCAGAGTTGTTTTAACACTATGTGATGAATGTTGATTTGGGTTTTTTTTTTTTTTTTTTGTATTTGCTCTGGAGAAAAAAAAAGATCAGAAAAATCATTTGTATGATCAGAACATTGAAATGTCAGTGATCCAGCAATTTAATTATGTGGTTTATCAGCCTGAAATGCTTTTTTTTTTTTTTTTTTTCCCCCTGTGGAAATGGAGGCTTGCAGGAAAGTTGTTCAAAGTACATTTGAAGCTGAAATGTTTTTATTTTTGTTCAATATTCTGTTACACATATTTTAATGTATTATGTTTAAGGTTGCCTAGGTTTCATATTTATTTGAAACACTTATGTCAAAATCTGCTTAAACTGGTTATTTAAACAATGCCTGCTGGTATACTTGTGAATCTAAGTCTCAAAAAAGAATTGACAGCTGCTGTTCTAACTTTTGCTTATAAAGCTTAAGGTGTGAAAGATTTGTGAAATGATGAAAAGTATTTATTTTTTTCAACTAAAGTCTAAAACAAACTAATAACATTGAGGACAAGGGAAAGGCAAAATATGATATAGACAGCAGCTTTCCAGTGTCCATGTTGTAGTTTTTAGTATCCGAATAAACAAAGTTACTGAAGTGTCTTGATATTTATGCTGTTTTGGAAGGACTTGGTGGTGAGACACAGCTGTTGCCAGTTTGTCACATAAGTCAGACTCTATCAAGGTTCTTAGCCGTTTTTTTTCTCCACATGTCCAAGTTAGCTATATCAAAGTTAAGTTTACCTGAATGAAATCTACTGTTGGTTCATGAAAGTGAATTATGTGAACCATGGTAACCCCATTATTCCTGCATGTTTGCTCATCTTGTGGTCCTATGTATAGGAATACATGGGGCATTGTCAGTTATCTTCATATTGAATGACTTCATGTTCTTTCCTCAGAATTTGTTAGCATATCAATTTCAAGAATACTTCTTACAGGAGCCCATGGGAAACGTATTGCATATTTAAAGCCCATGCAATTATCACAAAACTTTTTTGTTCCAGGCCAAACTTTTTTTTTTGTTTTTTGAATGCTAAAGTTTTGCACATAAAAGTCTTGAAGCTCTTGTTCAATGGCTGCATGTAAGTGTGAAGTTGTATTATCATTTCTGCCTGTTCCAAAGTCGAAACCTGATTAAAACTATTTTCATTTTTGTAAACCACTAGAATTTCATGCTAACTGTACTGATAGCTTTGATTGGAAAAGATATAAGCGCAGAGATGAAGCTCAGTCAGAAGTCATGTGTTAGATACTGCACCGTAGTTCAGTGAAATATGTAAATTAACTTCCCGTTTTCTGCTTGGAATGATATTTGTCAGCAGAATGAGTCAGTCACCGTTTGTCGTGATACCAGATAACTTCATTATGGCCACAAACATACTGTAAAATGTAGTCCTGTGAAATGTTCAGTTCAGTGAGAGATTTTATCTGCACCAGAAGAATGATGGGTTACTTTACAGAAAACATAGTTTAACAATATCCCATTAATAGATATTTTTATACTCCATGGAGAGTAAAATATTTTCTATAAGTGTATAACATTTACATTTATTTATCTAGCAGATGCTTTCCTCCAAAGTGACTTCCAATGAATTCTAGCTAGTGTTATCAGGCCACACACCCTATTCACCAAGGTGACTTACACTGCTAGATACACTACTTACAATGGGTTCCTCATCCACATATCAGTGGAACACACTCTTTCTGTCACTCTCATACTTTGGGTGACCCTGAACAGCACATCTTTGGACTGTGGGAAGAAACCGGAGCGCACGGTGGAAACCCTCGCAGAAACGGGGAGAACATGCAAACTGCACACAGACTGAGCAGGGATCGACCCCACATCCTCTCGCATCACTCAGGTGCTGAGACGGTAGCGCTGCTCGCTGTGCTGCCCAATAACAGCAAGACCCATCCCTTGAAGATTAGATTAAAAGTAACAAAACCAGCTTAGAGACAGAATGAAAGTTTTTATATATATAAATCTTAAAATTGGTGAGAAAAACTAAAGATCACGGGAGTTACGCTCTTAAACTCTTGTATTGATGCTGAGACTTCTGACAGTTATGGTAGCATATCTGTTAGAGGAGATATAGTAGCGCTTGCACAGCTTTTGTCAGTAACTAATAATATGGTCCCACGCAAAAAGGTAAAGTATGGAGATTCTCGGTTCTGGTACCATTGTGGTGACATAACCTTCCCCTCTTGCTCAGAATTGCTGAAACCTTGTCCACATTTAAAAAGGGTCTTAAAACTCATGTCTTCCAGAATCACTTTGCCCATGATCTCTCAAGTTCGTGTAAGGTATACATGTTCATGATCATGCTCGGATCAGTCCTTTACACAGTCACTCCTGCAATGTAATGTAAATGTTTAAAAAAAAAAAACTACTAGGAAGGTGGGAAGGTGATTAGGAGTTGTCAATATTCTGGTAAAGTTTTATGGAGCTACTTGTGTGGTGAATATCGGTGTATATGGTGAAGGAAACAAACAGTATTTAAGAATCACACGTCTGAAACTGTCTCCCTTTCTCATAAGATAATGCACAAGTTGTATTTTCTATGGCATGTATGTTGCTTTGGAGGAAAATCTGCTAAATGAATAAAAGTAAATGTTATAACTGTCTATTAAACACTATTCTTTACCAACTTGTAGTGACTTGCAGTGTCAGTTTTAGGAATTGCTTTCACTGGGTGTTGTCTTTAGGTTTTGTTCACTGTTCTTGGCACATTTGTCTTTTTTTCAGTTCTGTTTCTTTTATCCTTAATGCTCTGTTGTCTCCCAGGGTCAACTGGCTTTGAAGTAAACCTATACTTGTAACCTTCCTTTTCTTTGAAAAAAACCACATAAGCCAGTGGCCTGACAACACCTTGTTGTATGAGTTTGTGTAAGGATATGGAGGCTTAAAAAGGAGCTCTTTTACTTAGATTAGCATAGATCACCTCTTTGACAGACATTAGCTTTTTTTTTTTTTTTTTTAATGCATTGGTTGAGAATTTACCTTTCTGCACCAAGTGATTGTGGAGCTCGTGCTAAATTTTGCAGTGGTTTTTAAGGAAAGGAGGGCTGTAAGATGGTTCCCTGGGCTAGAGAATTCATTCATTCATGCATTATAAACATTAATAAAAATCAATAACTTTTATATTTAACAAGTTTTGTAATACAGTGCTTGTAAAAAGATAAATTCTCCTGGATTACTTTATCAGAAGCTTTAATTCTTGTTAGATGGCTAGCTTGAGTCATGTAGGATACATTGACAGTGGTGGCATTGATTTCCCATTTTGTGATAATCAACTTGAATTGGAAAAACTCAGTTCTACTGACTTTTTTTTTTCCTTTTATCTCTAGCTAAATTTAGAAACTTCTTTGAATTTTCATTGTTTAATTTTTATTATTTAATCATTATTGAGTAGGTAACATAGTGGTTAGAGCTCTGGATGCAGTTACTCACTTCACGCTGTAGTACCTTTTGAGAAAGACGCTTATCCTAAATTTCTCCTGTGGAAAAAAATCAATCAGCTGTGTAAATGGGTACAGTAAATCATTGTAAATACCTTAACATTGTGAGTTGCTTTAGAGAAAAAAGTCTGCTAAATTAATCAATACAAGTATAAATCTGCTCTAATGATGGGTGTGTCCTGATTCTATGTAGCACAACCTGTATTTTATTTGTTATGGTTAAAATAGTCACACTGACCTACATAGCAGAATGAGGCCTCACATAGTCAAACATGGGAATGCATTTTTATGTTTCAGCAGTCATACATTCCCAACCTTAAAGTTATAAAAGAGGGACATGGGAAGATGAAATGGAGGATTATGTTCAAAAGGTTTGATGTGTTGCCATTGCAAAGGGGGGAAAAAAAAATGTTCAGGTTGGTGAATTGTTGATTTCAAACATTTTAAGTCGTGGTTAGTGTATTTTAAGCAGCATGCTCAGCTTAACTTTGAAACCATACACAAACATTGCTTGTCTTCATTGTTCTCTATCTCAGAGTTTACCTAAGTAGAACATGCTGATCTATTTCAGTGCCATCAGAGTGGTTTTGTCACAATGTCTCTGTTTTCTGTGTTTGTCTTTCTAGATACCTTTGTTGTATATGGCATCAGAATAAGTTGATATTTCTTACATTTTAAAATTTTCCTGTCTTAGGTATATTAATGCATATAACTTTTTGAAAATAGTACTGTTTCTGGGAATAGTTAAGTCCTGCTGCCTCACATTGTTTTGTTGGGTGTGGTCACAGATGGGTTAAACTCATAAACCAGTTTATGAGTAGCTGATTCAAGGGCTCACAAGGGCAGCAATTTCCCATAATACATTTGTCACAACTGTTTTCATGACTATATTCACACTGTGACAAGTCTGAATTATGACTAAGTCCAACATAACAGTGGCCTTTTTTTTGGGGGGGGGGGGGGGAGGTTGGGGTTAATATGCATTGCTGCTAAAATGGAAATACTGATGGATTTTTATATTGGCTCAATGGGACTTGGGAAAATAAAAGTTACATCCTTTCATTATGAAATTCATTAAATTGAAGAAAATTATTAAATCTACATTCTGTTAGATGGGGGTGCGGTGGCGCAGTGGGTTGGACCGCAGTCCTGCTCTCCGGTGGGTCTGGGGTTCGAGTCCCGCTTGGGGTGCTTTGTGACGGACTGGCGTCCTGTCCTGGGTGTGTCCCCTCCCCCTCCGGCCTTACGCCCTGTGTTACCGGGTAGGCTCCGGTTCCCCGTGACCCCGTATGGGACAAGCGGTTCTGAAAATGTGTGTGTGTGTGTGTACATTCTGTTATTATCAAATGGAATCATTAAATACGGTTGGTCCCGTACATGCTGATATTGATTGTTTGGAGGAAGTTGAATGCTCTTCTCTCCATTTTCCTCCACTCCCCACATATTCTTCAGTTAACCGTGGCAGCAATCCAAGAATTTGAAAATTAAAGCCTTTTCTGTTCAGGCATGTAATTGTTGCTAGGGAGTTTATGCATTCTCTTCCACATGAACTGCGCAGAAGCCTTTTGCCTCCTTTGGTCACAATTCATTTGGAGAACAAGTATGTTTATTCTCAGAGACTTCTTTGGAAATAATTGCTCTTTTTTTGCAGCATGAGCGCAGAAGTCCAAAATATAAAAACATCTAATGATGTTGATATTTAGGTTAACAAATGTAACTTTATGTTAAATATAATTTTTTTTTTTTTTTGATTCAATACTTGGCTAATAACGTGAAGAGTTCAGGATGGCATAAATAACTTGCATAGGCAGGTGGCTATTCCATTTTTGGTAACTGAGTTGCAATTCCTAAAATGGAATAAGAATCATAGTGATCCAAGTCATAATATGATGAGAGTCACAAATTTACTGCGATCATGACATAATATTGATTATATGTGACATTTTTAAACCTAGATAGTTACTGATACAAACATGTACACTCCTGGTAGGGTATGTTCCTGATGAATACATCTGACATGTTTATATTAGCTGTGGGAATGTCGGGTGTTTAAAAACATTTACAAATCAAGTTCAGCTGTGTGTCAGACCAGTTTGGTAACATTGAGAGTTAATAATTACAGAGCACATAGTAATTACAGGTGCCTTCTTACACTAGAAGGCCCTAGTTTGAATACCACCTCGTGTTGGTAGTGCACTTGAGCAAGATACTTACTCTGAATTGCTCTGGTAGAAACTAACATACTATATAGATAATAAGTAGCTTAACATTGTAAGTCACTCTGAAGGGTCAGGTAAATAACTGCAAATATAAGTAAGTCAGCCTTTATAACCTTCATTGTGTCATGAGCCACCCTAACCCTAAGTTTACCCACCAAACTAAAAGTCAAGGAACACCACTGAACTGAAACGTTCTTTTTGTGAAGTGCGTTACACTCAGCCCTTATTTAATGGGGTCCTGTAACAGAAAGGTGTTAAAATGGTTTATGAAACTGTATATCATTTTCATGGGCTTTATTATTCTGCACGGTGGCATTTTTGTCCCATCAGGAACAATAAATCAGTATTCAGTAAATGTAAGTCCAATTCAACCCACTCATAATGGAATTTCACTTAAACAGGGATTTCAAGGATAAATTAACCCTTTTGTGTGAGGGATGGGTGTACTCAGGAAAATTAGCATAGTTTTACAATGCTACACATTTAATTAGAACCTCTCTGGCAATTTGTAAAAATATTAAATATGTGCATTCACATGTGGCGTGGTCTATCAGTTATGGCTCTGTTTAAAGTAGAGCTGAATTCTCAGAAGTAACACGTCCTGCATAATTATTTGAGACAGCATTTTATACACAAAACAGAAGTCATTTTAATAATGAAAAATATTTAAGACATCACAGCAAGCACAGGCATCCACGGATGCCTTTACTTCTAGGCAAACTGAAACTTAGTTTTTGTTCTTCATTTTCTGTATATATTTCAGTGCTTTTTTTAATCTAAAACCACTAGTTTTTGCCATAACGCTGTTCACCAAGGATTGATAGGCTGCTCTTTGAGTTAAATTTGCCATTAGACTTCTTAGTCATCACCTGTTACTAAATCCCGTTATGAAACCCTGACAAGTTACTCTTGACAACTCATTTACTGTTCTTAGAAGTATCTTGAGCAGGAGTGCCTCCTCTTCCTGCAGTAAACTAGTGATTGTCATATGCATTGAGCTTTGAGAAGTATTGAGGGGGGATTTCCTGTGCATCCAAGAGTTCAGTTTCAGGCTGCCACTCTTGCTGTAGAAAGCCATCCTCAACATAAAAGCACATTGAATTTAAATGACAATTAAAGCAAAGAAATTAATATGAAACATGAAATATGTGTAAGCACAAATATGTAACTACCCATTTGTGCTGCAGTGTCCCCTTTGTTTACATCTCAGTCATATGGAGGAAACATTCAACTTCTTTGAATGGTTCCACCACTTTACTCCAAAGCAGTGGAAAATGTTTTATTTGTGTGTTAAGTTACGTAAGATGATTTAAACATTTATACATCTGGGTAAGTGTCAGATTCAAGTCTACTGAATGAGCAGAGGAGTTCATGACAACTCTTTGTACAGTCTATATTTGTTTCTTGAGACAGATGTCTGACTATTGATTTGCTGATTGCATCCAACTGATGCGCTGAGGCACCAAAGTATAAACTGCAGTAGTCAGTTGTAGACGTTTTTAAAAAAAAATCAGCATTTCAGTGCTGGCTGCAGAGTAATTGATTTTTGTGGACTGACCTTGAGTGTAACCACAAGTATGTGCAGTGTTTTTCTTTTATGACTCAGGCAATCAAATGTTTTCCTGTAGTTAGTCAGCTCCTGAAGCAACAGTAGAAAAAATAGCTCTTCCAGGAGCTGCATAGCTTTAACAAATAATCTTAAAATACAAGATTTGAATAATTTGATTGTTTCACTAGATAATTAGTTACCATGATAGTTACAATAATCAGGTTATAATCCATCAGTCTGGTTGCTGCATTTATGTGTCTACATACCAAATCACAGGCATTAATCGGCCCCCTCGAGCATGAGGTTTTGAGATCAACATGTCTTGAGATGCCTGTGCTTCGTTTTATGTGGTTTCTTTGATAGTTCCTTTCCCTAACTGATGAGTCTTGACACAGATTGCCATGTAAGCTCTTTGTCAGTTTTCTGAAGTTTTTGCAAGAGCTGCTCTAAGGCAAATTTTGGCATTTTCTCTCTTTCTCTCTGGTGTCTGTGAAGCTGGGATGAGGTGTGTTGCGTCAGAAAAACATTATTTTAAGTGCTTCCAGTGGAATGCATACATTTTCACAGATTTACTTATGTAACATAAATTACACATAACTTACAGCTGCTGCTTTTGGACCCAAGGTTGCAGGTTCAAATCCCACCTTCAGTTGTAGTACCCTTGAGCAAGGTACTTACCCGAAATTGCTCCCGTAAAATTACCTAGCTGTATAAATGGGTAAATAACTGCAAGTAACTTAACATTGTAAGTTGCTTTAGAGAAAAGCATCAGGTGAAATGAATAAATGTATATTCTATTAAGAGCCACAAGACAGAAGAAGATTTGTAGTTGAAATCCATTTGGCTTATTCATATTTGAAATTGTGTTAGTGATGCTTCAAAGGCATGAGTTTTGCTTTTTTTCCAGCACTATAACATTAATCTGGGTGGCTGTGTAGTTGAATGAACTTCAGTGACAAGGAGTGAAGTGTAGCCTTGCTGTGTGTTAGGTGAGCTATGGATGCTTTGGAAATGCATTTCTCCACTGCCTGATGCATTAAATATTATGTCATGAAGGGAAGTGTTGCAAGTATTCTATTCTTGCTCATCTTCGTTTGCCACTGAATGTTGCACATGTTGCTGCATGTTGCTATAATTAACTAAAAGTCCTGTGCTGGACTGACATCTCATCCATTGTGTTCAATACATCCTCAGTGTTTCCAGGATAAATTCTTGAACACAGTGATCCTGCACAGGCTGATCAGTAATGAAAAATGAATAAAAACATAAAATACAGAAAAAATGAAACCTTTAACTTATTTGTTAATGTTCCTTAAAACAACAATCAGATTTTTGTATGGGCATGCATTTTTGGTTGTTGCAATCCCAGTGCTATTGCTCCTCCCCCAGGATGTGTGCATTTCTCTCCCATGTTGACCAGAGTTCAGCATTCTCTCATGCAAATAGTGCCTCTAAACCACATGTAACCTAGTGATTTTACTTCTCATTTCTTTAATTCTGAGAAGGAAGGTTATTCTACCTGCTGCCTTTTTCCCTTAAAAGAATTCTGTTTTTTTTTTTTTTTTTTTCCTAACACTTATGTCTTGTTAAAGTGTTATTTTACAACTAATATGAAGATAAACTATGAAAATACTTGATCCTTGACTGACAAACTTTCAAGTTACAAGTCCTCCATCTCTGAGTTGGGCTATTGTCCTCATTTCAAGGTAAAGTTAATATAACAACCCACATTACTGGATAGTGTCATGTTTGAGTGGGAAAAGGGGTTTACTGTAAATAGTTGAGAATAGTAAGTAAAATGTGAATTAGTTGTTCAACCACTGTGGGGGGCTCATGGGAAATATAAGGGATTAACAAGCCACAGGTAATGCCAATACCCTGGTCTGGTTCAACAGGGCTTTATTTACACTATGTTGTAAATACTTCTGCCAGTGGAAAATTCCCAGGGCCATGCACAAGGCATCCGGGCTCAACAGAGGGAGGGACTGTCTGCTTTCTTGCTGTATTTGATTGGCTAGAGGAGGAATCAGAGAGACAGTGTGGTGTGATGCCCTATTTCCATACAAAAACCCCACTGTCGCTTTCCACCCTGGTGAGCGCTGTCTGGGTTACTGACATTTACATTACACTTACTCATTTAGATCTGTTTATTTAGTAGACAGTTTTCTCAGAAGCTGCTTACAAGTCCAAGGAAACAAACCTGAATTTCACAGCAGAGTTTCATATACAGGCACGTGATTATTGTAGTAGTCAGGTTTCCCAATACCACCATTTTTCCTCCCATTTCACATTATACAGATGGCTAAGCTTAGAACTGATGATGAGCCCCTTGCCCAATTCGTTTCAAATTGAATTTACAAACTTTTCAAGTAATGAACCAGCTCTCAGTCCCAATTAAATTTGTAAGATGGAACCAACTGTAATATGCAATTATTGACCATGAATTAATGCTACTTTGTTTATTCATTTAGCTGACACTTTTTCCTCAAGTCTTTTTGTTGCGGTTATTACAGTTTAATCTGAGTGATTTAACTGTTTCAATGTGTCCTGCAACATAACCTAAGCATCACTTCCGTAAAAACATTATATTGCAACAAATGCCAGCGCAAGGTGACATGTGGATTGCTTCTCCTCGCAGACTTGTTAGTTTAGTGTATATTGTTTGTGTCACTATTCCTCCAGCCAGTTTACTCTCTTATTACTTATGACTGCCAAACGCTTCTGCAAATACGTGAAACAGTGGGATTAGACGCAATTCTTAGCGTTAGAGAGCTGAACTCGCTACCTTCGCTCTGCCGCGAACAACATTATGATTGCGTCCCACCTGAGACCACACAGAAGACGCGTTCTCAGAAATGGGGCCGCAGGGCCAGCTTTCAGGTAAGAGTGAAACGCTGCGGGCTACGACCTCCGATGTCCAGCATTTTCCTGTCTAACGTTCAGTCTCTGGACAACAAACTGGATGATCTCAGAGGGAAACTTAGATTTATGGAACTTGCGCGTTTCAGTCCAGAGACACGGACACGGACGCGTACAAGAGAGCAAGTACGAGCTCCGCAAAGCCATCGCCAGCACGAAACGGGAATATAGCAGGAAGGTGGAATCAGAGTTTAACTGCACTCAAGATGCACGTAGGCTGTGGCAGGGAATCCAAACTTTAACAGATTATAAACCACAGAGGTGGTCATTGACAGGTGCCGCTGCGTCTCTCCCTGACGAACTGAATGCGTTTTATGGCCGCTTCGAGTTCGAGAACTAAGACCCCCCGCTGCGAATCCCCACAGTACATGATAACGCCGGTCTCACCATCTCTGTGGCACAGGTGAGAAAAACTTTTAGCCAAGTCAACATCCGCAAAGATGCTGGTCCGGACGGAATTTCAGGACGAGTTTTAAAAACATGCAGTGAGCAACTGGCTACTGTCTTTACAGACATATTTAACACCTCCTTAAAAAGCTCAACTGTACCCACTTGTTTCAAAAACACCACCATCATCCCTGTTCCTAAGAAGAACAAAGTGAGCTGCCTTAATGACTATCGCGAGAGGCTGGTGCTCGGACACATTAAGGACACCATCCCAGATGCTCTGGACCCACTGCAGTTTGCCTACTGCCACAACAGATCCACTGAAGACGTGAGATCACACACACTCCACACCATTCTGTCTCACCTGGATAATAAGAACTGCTATGCAAGGCTGTTGTTTGTAGACTATAGCTCAGCATTTAACACTGTCATCTCAACCAAGCTGATCCAGAAACTACTAGGGCTGGGACTGAGTGCCGCATTGTGCAATTGGATCCTGGATTTCCTCACCAACAGACCCCAGCATTGCGGATTGGCAGTAATACCTCCTCCCCACTGATCCTCAACACTGGCACGCCACAGGGAAGCGTCCTGAGCCCAGTGCTATACTCCCTGTTCACACATAACTGTGTGGCCAGTCATAGCTCCAACACCATCAAAGTTTGCTGACGATACCATCATTGTGGGTCTGATCACCAACAACAATGAGATGGCCTACAGAAAGGAGGTGAGGCTCCTGGCAGAGTGGTACCAGGACAACAACCTGTCTCTCAATGTCAGTAAAACTAAGGAGTTGGTGATTGACTTCAGGCACCCATCTACATAGGACGGGACATTGTAGAGAGGGTCAACAGCTTCAGACTCCTCGGAGTCACCCTCACTGCCAAACCCACATGGACTGAGCACACGCTATCAAAAAGGCCCATCAACGCCTCCACTTCCTCAAATGTCTGAAGAAAGCCAAGTGATATTGTCCACTATAGTCCTCACCACTTTCTACAGGTATATTACATCCTGGGGTGGCAGCTGCTCCATACAGGACAAGAAAGCCCTACAGAGGGTGGTCAAAACGGCTCGGGAAATCATCGGCACACAGCTACCAGCAGTACAGGACATCTACATCACACGCTGCCTAAGAAAGACGATGCGCATCACGAGAGATCGTCGTCACCCCACACGGGCACTTTTCTCTTCCCTGCCATCTGCAAAACGGCTTAGGTCTATTTGAACCCGCACAGCTAAGTACAGGAACAGCTTTTACCCCACTGCTGTAAGAGAATACAACACTAACCAATGTGCTACCTTTAGTAACTAGAGTTGGACTGCTCCACCCAAGCACATTGGTAGATTACACTGCCACTTTAAGCATTCTCATTCCCTCATTTTGAGTTCTGACTGTCAACTGGCATTATTGTTACTACTGTTACCATTATTTGTTGCTATTGCTGTTGTACTACTCATTGTCATTGTTTTGTTTGTGCAGTATTTCTGTTGTCGCTGTCTTTGTCCATAGTCTGTGGAGAAGTATTCAGGAAGATTTTCATGATACATGTACATGGTACTTGTATCTATGACAATAAACTTGAAACTTAACTCAAACTCAACTTCTAAGCAGTTTAAATAGGATGAATCATTTAGAAAGTTGCACTGTAACAGGCACACTTACATTGCTACTGACAAACTGAAATAGCAACTACTATGTTGAGTGTGTGATATTGTTTGAAGGTAGATGTTGGTATGAATCCTGGGTAAATCATGACAATACCATTTTACCGTTTTCTGAAAGACATTTTGACCATTTTATTCCTTTGTTTTATAGCTCTTCAGCAAGTCCTGAAACCAGCAGTTTAACTTCTGCAGGGCCTTCAAAGTCTGGCAGTTCTGCCCCCAAGATCTGTTTGGTGTGTTCAGATGAGGCCTCGGGATGTCACTATGGTGTCCTCACCTGTGGTAGCTGCAAGGTGTTTTTCAAGAGAGCAATGGAAGGTGAGTGGAATGTTTACAATGTTTCCATCTTTGGACTCTTAACAGGTAAAAATAAAACACTGATTTTGTGATTTGACAATGCAATTTACTAAAGGTTATATATGCATTTTAATATATCTGATTAAGGGTTAATAGAATAAACGCTTAATTGAAAACAATTTCAGTTTGTAGCTAAAGAGACTAAGATTTCATTTAATAGAAATTTAAATAAAGGAATTTTTCTTTTGATGCTCATTAACTGGTATATTTAAATGCAAGAGTTTCATGCCTGTGTTTGATTTTTGCTTTTGCTCATGGAATATTGGGACCAGTTGCAATATTTTTTTACAAACTAAAACTTATGTTACAATTCAGACAGAACATGCCTGCTCCGGCAGTTGTATGTAGTTTTTTCTTTAGAAGAGAAATTGCAGGTGTTGTGAAGTGATAAATTTTCAAAGGCTTTGGTCTTTAAAGGTTATACAAGGAGAGTCATCCCAGAAATTTTTGCAGTAGCTATTGTTATAATTACAGTTTTTGCAATGTATTTATTCATTTTTTGAACCTTCATTATGTTTTCAGCCCTGGACTTCACATTCCCCTCTTTATTCTAGTTTTAATTGCAGTGCATTCTTTGAGCTGTTTATTCAATGAGATGATTGAATGGATGGGTCTTTCATGTTTTTTGGTCACCTTAGAAAATTTTCATGGATACTCCAATGGAATATTACTTATAGTTTCCAAAATGTAAAATTCTCCCACTTGCATATTAATATTCATATTAAGATGCAAATTAGAACTTTTTTGTTTTTGTGTGCTTTAATCGTTGACAGGATAAGAATAATGAAATATTATTTAACTTAAACCGAGACCACTCCATTATTTGCTTTAAGAGATAACATTAAGAAACGTTACTCATCTGCTGATCATTTTTACTTAAGCAAACACATTCTCAAAAGTGCCTTTAGTCAGTAGCTCAACAAAGTATGATTCATCCAGAAAAATGCACAATCCAAATGAGCCAAATCTTTATATTTCAGGGGACTAATTTAATTGCCGTTTCACCATAGACTAATGCTACATTAAATCATTTTTTTTTTTTTTTTAATTTATCTTTAAAATGCTTATTTTTGTACCAAGTGAAGTTATTTTCAGAAACCTGTATTGTAATTATACTGCTCCACCACAGGAAACACTTGTTTTTGGAGAAGAATTCAGTACCACAGGATATTTGCAGTAGGATTGGAGGGCTCTATGCTAAAAACAGCAGTGTCTTCAAAAGAGATACACAGGAGCACTACATAGTATTAAGCGATATGCCTGGACTGTGGAAAAGATGTGGGATACAGTTGATAGCCAGAGAAGTGAGATGGGATGAATCATAGATGTTATGTACAGGACCTAGTGTGTACTATTTTTCTGAATGATCATGAAAAGTGTGTCAGCCACAAGATCAGCTTGATGGCTTAATGTCTGTATTCTGCACTTAAACTGCACTGCTAATAAAGTATTAGCCTAACCTTTTATTTCTTTAGTATCCTTTCTATACAGGTAACAAAACAAGTGTTCTAAATGAAGCCCTGTTTTGTACTGTAATACAGTACATTGTAAATGTAGTCTTAACAAGTAGCGCTTGTTTGTATTTGTAGGTTAAGCGGGAAAAAGATGACACGTATGAACGTATGAATATTTATACACTTCCAGCAGTAATAGTGGAAAGAAACAAACTACTTAAGAATCAACACGTCTGCAGCTGTGTGTCTCTTTTTCCTAATGTAATGCACAAATTGTATTCTCTGGGAGATGTACATCGCTTTGGACAAAGTGTCTGCCAAGTCAATAAATTTAAATGTAGTTGTTTGGTTGAAACTGATGTACAGACAATTAAAAAAGCAGAATTAAAGGAATGTATTTTACAGTATTAAAATATTCTGTTTACCGTTAGTTTACCGATCAAGTTTTGCTGTGCTCTAAATCCTTCACCAAAATGAGAACAATCGCAGTATATGGAGAAAAACATGTTTTAGTGCTGAAGAACAGTTTAGGTGAAATACCGAACAGTAATGAAAAGTGTGGTGTGATTGGCAGAAATTCAGATTTGAGGTTTTTAATTTTAAGACTAGGAAAAATATTTACGGTGTTTTCATATGCCAGTTCTGTGTGTTTGTAGTATGATTTGCATGTGATATTTTGTACCTGGATAAGTTTTTCTTCCCCCCCCCCCCCCCCAAGAAAGGCAGATTAGCTGGTTAATAGTTACAGTAGAACAAATGTCTGTTCTATTTCAGTCTAAATGCAACCAGAACAATGCTTGTTCAATAAATAAAACTAAACAAGTCAAAGATCTTTCCACAACTTTTTAATGTTTGATGGAATAGATTTACATTAGCAGATGGTAATCAATTAGTTAAAAACTAAAAAATGTCCTGTTTTTGTCTACCATTTTTCCCATTTTGTTAATTATAAAATTTAGTGAAGCTGCTTTTTGTGTATTTAAAACAGGCTGTATTCATGTGAAGTGTGACTACAGCATTGACTTGTATCCCTGTTCCTGCAGTTACATTTTGTGAAGAAAAGAATGATTAGTGCTTGCCTGTGAGAATTCAGTTTCAACATTTTGTTCTCTTCACGGTCACCTCAAGGCTGTTTTTTAGGAAAAAAGAGTACAGGTGTACTCGTACTAATTATGTGAGCTGCTGTGACTGTGCAGTACTGGATAAGTGCCTTTGGAACATTTTTTTTTTTTCTTACTAATTACTTGTTTCCTCTCAGGACAACACAATTATCTGTGCGCGGGTAGGAATGACTGCATCATTGACAGGATCCGCAGGAAGAACTGCCCTGCTTGCCGCTTCCGCAAGTGTCTGCAGGCTGGGATGAACCTGGAAGGTACATGTTACTTACTCAGTTGTCAGATTAAGTAGTTAAAAACAACACTGTGATTCTTAGTCATTTTAAACTGTTTAACTTCAGGTTAAGAAATTTCATATGATGAAGCCTAGGTCTTTTACACTGTAGCACTGATTATATCTTGTTTTAAAACAAAATATATACATGAATAAACAGGTGTATGTTATAACCATGCTCAGTGCAACTGGCTAATAGGTGCTTTTATAATTTTATATACCAAGAGGACCCAATGACAGGTACTGATTTGTTTGGTACATTAGCACACACATGGAAGTCATTAAAAACAGGCGTAGAGAATACCAAAGTCCCATGGAAAATTGAATCCAGAATTCATAGTTTCCATAGAAACCTCTATGGATGAAATGACAAAAGGAAACAAGGAGACCACTGATATTTACATCCTCTCCTTAGCTGACTCTGTCATAATTGGAGGATATCAAAATTCAGACTCAAACAACTTGAGCTGTATACCACAAAAGAGCTTTTACTGAGTAAGCTAAATTGTCCTCCCATTATTTTTTGCATAAAAATTTTTCCTATTGCACATGCAGATTTATACTGAATTTATTTATAATGTTTATTTTCCCCAGCTTGGTTAGTTCATCAGTGTACAAGTTTGAAATTTAGCATATAGTTTGTGCCTACTCCATGTCAGTTTTTTTGTGCTTATTCAGGTCACTAAATTCCTAGGTATCGCAGCTACTTCAGACCATCCTTCTGTATGCAGTAATTTGCAATTAACATTAGCTTTTACTGTGCCTTTTCCCCTCCTTTTGTCTTCCTCATAGATTACCCACAGTGACATCTGGAAAAGCATTCCATTTTAGTGTTAATATCATTGCACATAATTTGTAATTTCACTTGATTTGTGTTTATTGCTGGTTTTTACCTGTTAAATATCTCATAGACGTGTAGTAATTATGAACCTGCACAAAATAAATCCATACTGATAATCATTGGTATGTGGGAAAAACCTGAATATAAAAATTTGTTGTTAAATTTATTGTATGATGTAGTCATCTTCACAGGATAGTCACTATGACAATAAACACACTCTTCCCCCCAATACCTCAGCCTAACGGGTTACTAAAAATCTATCCATAAGATGAGGCGTCGGGTACCAAAGAGGTCTTTTCCCATTTTTGTTTTTCTAATGAGAAAACATTTGATCTATTCACAGATTGAAACCAGTTCACTCAGAATGACTCAGAACATAGACAGAAATTAACAAGATATAAGCTTCATTAAAGAATGTTCTCTTTATCAAACTTATCTGTGGTTATCCAGCCTTATTTTGCTAGGACTGAATTGTGAACAGTGCAGTGTATTTTAGTCTCTCTCACATAGCCATTTGGTGCAGTTTTCAAATTCTGTCTATTTATTGCACTGGAGCAACTGTGGAAGGCAGGACTGGATGTTGCAGATCAGATAATGAAAATCTGGACTGGTTAATTGTTGTATTAATAATCATGGACTGTATATGTGAAGAAAATGGGTATATTAACCAAATGTGTAGTTCAGAATGCAAGATAGAGGCCTTTATAAGTTCAGGTCTGCTGTAGTATGAAAAGGAAACCACCAGTGTTTCCTTGAAGAGTGTAAAAATTCTTCACTCCTGCGGGTTAGAGAGCCTCATTCTGCCTTAGAGGTGCCGAGGCTGAAAGAAGGCGGTGCTGTGATGCAAACTTTAGTGACCTTCTTGAGATGTCCGATAAATAACAGCAATAATCTTGCTCTATGACCCCAGCAAGGAAGACCAAGAAGCTGATAAGACTAAAATGCCAGCAGACAACAGCAGAGACCTCGCCTCCTTTGCCAGAGGAACTGACACAAGTGGTGTTGCCCAAGTCCCTGTCTCAGCTAGTCCCCTCCATGCAGTCACTACTGAGAGCTATTGAGCCAGAAATCATCTACTCTGGTTATGACAGCACCATTCCAGACACCTCCACCAGGCTAATGACCACGCTCAACCGGCTTGGGGGGCGGCAGGTTGTCTCCGCTGTCAAATGGGCTAAAGCCCTCCCAGGTAAGGATGCCTAACGCTGATCATCCTTACAGTCCACCACTGAATGAATATGGCAGGTAACAGGATGTTTTCATCACATGCTCCTCCTCCTGAGAAAATGAAATGTATTAAAATGATTCCTAAAATTTTACATGAGGTAGCAGGTAGCCTAATGGATATTGACTGGTAAAATGAATCCTATTGCTACCCCACTGCTGCAGTAGCTTTGATCAAGGTACCTACCCTGAATCATTCCAGTAAATTCCCCAGCTACATAAATGGGTCAGATATTGTTTGAGATTAAAATATCAACTGAGCATGACTGTGTTTGCCCTACAATAGATGAGCATCCTGTCCAGAGTTTACCTTGCCTTTGCCCTGTGTGTCCAGGATAGGCACAGGAGTACAACAGCCCTTCACAGGACAAGCAGTTGAAGAAATAGGGGAAGTGTAGAACTATTATTATTATTGTATACAGTCTGTGATTAGCATGTTCATCATGATTAATTTTTGTAGCAGGATAACGATGATGACTTGAATTCAACCCTAGGCAGGCAGGCTGATTCTCAGAGTACGTTGTAGATGAACTATGCAAACATACAAAATATGCGAGTTCAGTGATGACCACAAACATCTGCTTCACTGTGTTTTTCTCCACATGCCAAGTTATTTTTGTGGGTTTCGGGATTCGTGCTGCTTTATGTGTTAGTTTCTCTAGTGATATTTCTTGTATTGTAGCTTGAGAACTGTTATGTATATTTCTATGCATGGATTTAAAAGTCAGATGCAAAAAAGTTTATACTCTAATGTTAATCATTCTTTTCTCCCATCACTGATCTAATTAGGGTTTCGAAATCTGCACTTAGATGACCAGATGACCCTGCTGCAGTGCTCTTGGCTTTTCATCATGTCCTTTAGCCTGGGATGGAGGTCCTACCAGCAGAGCAATGGGGGTATGCTCTGCTTTGCTCCAGACCTCGTCATCAATGAGTAAGTAAAAACCTGTCTGAGCTTCTGTGATACTCTTTTGTTCTTCCATGGCATTCTAAAACAAAGGAAGGTTCTTTTTTGGGCTTGTGAAACGTAATAAAAGCAACAAACTTCTAGGTTAAAAACTCCAGTTTTGGAAATACGTAATTCCGTGTTTTTCAGATTAATTTATTTCCATTCCGAAACAGGAAAAAACCTTAATTCCAAGTTGTATATTTTTCTGCAAAATGAAGTTGTCTCATCTGTCCTGCCACTTTAGTGTTTAGCATTTGTTGCTTTTTACTAAATACCATTCTAGCTTATTTGAATATTATTTATATTAAATGATTAAATATGTATTGTAGGTCACATAGTAAATGTCACTTGTCTCTTTGCACTCTCTCTCACTCTGGGTAACATAAGCTGCTAAGTGAATTAAATGCAGATGTATTTGCATAACCACAATTGCTGTAACTGAACCTGTTTAACTGATTTATCTGTTCTTTTTTTAGATTGTCAAAACATGTTCATTATAGCAGCAGTCCTTTCAGTTTATAACTACATATCCATCTGCCCTTTGGCAGGGAACGAATGAAACTTCCATACATGACGGAGCAGTGTAAACAAATGCTGAAAATTTCCAGTGAGTTTGTGCGGCTCCAGGTGTCTTATGACGAGTACCTGTGCATGAAAGTCCTGCTTCTGCTGAGCACAGGTGAGTGTCACCAGAAACCGTTTCCACAGAAAGTAGCCACTCCAAACAT
This sequence comes from Scleropages formosus, assembly GCF_900964775.1. Taxonomy (NCBI): domain Eukaryota; kingdom Metazoa; phylum Chordata; class Actinopteri; order Osteoglossiformes; family Osteoglossidae; genus Scleropages; species Scleropages formosus. The sequence goes on along the minus strand of NC_041809.1, from coordinate 33,377,408 downwards.
TTCCAACAAGACTGTCAAATTAAATTGTTAAATCAAATGCTGTAATTTTACTCCTTTAACTACTGCATTACATTCTAAGCATGTTTTGAGCATAGGAATGCAAAAACCATTTCATCATTAAATGAGTGACAAGAGTTAAGCTCTTTTTACTCACACAAAACAAATTGACATTGAGTATTTCTGGAACACAATAAAAATACTCTTATAATATTTCAGACTATAATATTTATAGTCTGAAACTGACAAACACAAAGGAGGCCACTGAAGCAGTGATTGCTGTTTTGAGTATAAATCAAGAGTTGTTTTATGCTGCTGTAAATTTAAGTAATTGAGCAAGAATATAAAAAAAATCTGAATATTTGAAAAATGGCAATGGAATTTCAGGGTCATGTATATAGTAGATGAAGTGGGAAATAAGTAGCTTGACGAATAATAATGATCCCCATCTCCCTCCCTTAGCAGGTTATAAATATTTTGCATGGATGGCTGCATTGAACTGATTATCTGAAGCATTTGCACTCCAACCAGAAAAGGGTATTTGTGCTGTTATCTATGTTAAATATGCAAATCAAGTTTGCTGAAATATAATTAATTTAAAGATGGTTAGGAGGTAATAAAACACTTTTCTTTCTGATGAAAGGTGCCTCTGTTTTACCCACACCCATAGGGAAACCTGCAGCACTTGTGTATTTTATCTTGTTTAAACCACAATATGTGTATTTTTAGAAGAGTCCCGTTTGTCTACAGTAACGTGAATACATTTAACTTGCCTTCTAAGTAGAAAAAATTGCATTTGTACTGTTAATCTAAGGAGAATTAAGTAGTCTTAGTGTATTTGGTAAATGATGAAATGGTTTCATTGTTCCAGTAATTTTGATTGTATTCAGTATTTCCTGGAATCAACATGTGAAACAAAAAAGTTAACAGTTTTGTTATGCAGTGGAATCTTTTCCTCAGTGTCTCTTTGCCAGATGAAAGGACTACCAACATATTATTCTCCCTGGTCTTCCTGCTGTGTTTTGCATAATTCCATTTTAATTGAACACAGGAGTGTCTGCGCTGAAGTCCTGTGGAGAGTCACTTGAAACAAAACAATAAGAACTTAGTTTTCTTACAGCTGCCCACAGAGAAGGAAGTGGAAGCTGTTGAAATTATTTTTTTTCTTTCTTTCTGTAAACAGCACAGGAATGTAGAAAGATGTCAACTTTTTTGAGAATATTTGTGGAAGAGCATGAGTTCACTAAATTTGCTAAGGTTTGTCTCTCAATAAGACTTCAGAGGATTGGTTTTATAAACAGTGTAATTCATGATTTTAGCTTCTATTGAAAAAAGAAAAATGGATTTTCAGTCAGTATTGGTGTTTTACACGTAGGTGGTCCCTGTGTTGCCGGGTAGGCTCCGGTTCCCCGCGACCCTGTATGGGACAAGCGGTTCTGAAAGTGTGTGTGTGTGTGTGTGTGTGTGTGTGTGTGTGTGTGTGTGTGTGTGTGTGTGTGTGTGTGGTCTAACCATAGCTTTGCCATGGCAGTGAATTCAAGAAGAGCCACATGAATTTAATACATTTAGCTGAAATTCACAGGGTGTCTGACTTCTTTTTTAGCCTTCAATAAAGTGAATTAAGTTTCATCTAATGTAGCATGTTAAAAGGAAGTTGTTCCAAAGCACCTTATAGTACATTTTCAAAAAGTAATGGAAAAACTCATTTTGCTACTTTGAAATTTCATGTTTTATTGTCACATGTATTCAAGAAATAGTGAAATTGCTGTTCTACAGTTCTCTCAGCCTACAGTAATATACAGCAGGGGGTGTAGGGCAAGATAATATAGGACAGTACAATGCAATAGTGCAATTCACAGTACAGGGGGATAAAGCTAAAGGAGTGAATATTTAGATCAATTAAGTGGTATAATAAGGACAGTGTGCAAATTGGCAGCAAGTAATGTTTATTAAAGTGCAAATGGCAGTACAGGTTAACAGTTGCATCACACTACTATTCGTTGAAGTGCGAGTACAGAGTGGAGTGAGATCACTGCTGGTTCTGTGTTCTGATGGCCTGTGGCAAGAAGCTGTCTCTGAAGCGGGAGGTGTGGGTGGGCATGCTCCGGTAGCATTTGCCAGAGGGTAGAAGTGTGAAGTGGGCATTAGCTGGTTGGATGGTGTCCCTGATGATAGACTCAGCTTTCTCAGACAATGGGTGGTATAGATGTCTTACAGCTGTGAGACATCTGAGCCAGTGGTTTTTGCTGCAGTCCTGGCAGTCCTTTGCAGCAGTTTGAGATCCTCAGCAGACATGGCAGTCAACCATACTCTGATTGATGTATCTTGTAATAGCACAAACTATTCCCGAGCTCTGGTAGAAGGCAATCAAGTAAGTCAAGTGCATATGAGAATAATCTGAAGGACCTTTACATACAGCTGATTGTGATGAAGAATTGATTTATCTTTATTGATCCTTTTGCTGGAAACTGGGACTTTGGTGGCTGGATGTAGGTAACGCAACAAAATTTTTCAAAGTTCTTAGTTATACCTTGATTATGATTAAAGTTTACTGATTGCAAAGATACCACTAGTACTTCTAGACTAAGTTCAAGCCACAGAATCTTGCTTTCACTATTTTTATGAAAATATTCAATAATTTGGGAATTTTTGCTCACAGATATAAGGAACACTATATTGAGAGATTTTAAACATCATTCATTAATGAAATTATAGATATTCTGCTTGTGTTAGAACATTCTAGAAAGCACTGGAACATTCTAGAAAAGCACTGAAACACAGCAGCCATTGGAGGATTCTGGAAGGCACCAGAACATTCTAGAAACTATCAAAACATTCTAGCAAAAATCAGATCCTAAAAAGTCCTGGAATATTTGGTGTTTGGAACCCTGTGCCAAAAGTTCAAAATTTGCCAAAATTTGATCATTTCAAAAATATAGAATATTTTCCTGTAAACTGACATATAGTGCAAATGAATGCCAAAAGTGTGATTAATCTTAACAGAAATGAATGGAATATGGAAAAAAAATCAACATAATAAAATTTTAGTTACATGTGTAACTGGATCAGGAGGTTAGGTTGGGTTCCAGAACATCTGGATTCCAGAGGTGATTCTGTAGGCAAAAATGGGTCAGAGAAACCTAAACAGGAGACTGGTGCTTTTAATGCTTGTTTTTGCAGTACCAAAGGATGGACTGAAGAGCCAGGCTATCTTTGACGATATCCGCATGTCCTATATCAAAGAGCTGGGCAAGGCTATTGCCAAACGTGAGGAGAACTCGGCACAGAACTGGCAGAGGTTCTACCAACTTACCAAACTTCTGGACTCCATGCAAGAAGTGAGTGTTGGGATGGAGATGGAGGTGGGGGTGGGGGTGGTGCTGGTGCTGGTGCTGAAAAAAGTACATGAATGTGCCAGTGAATGAGGTGAATCCTAAATACGTCGACATTATGCCATTTTTATGTTTATACTGTGTTTTATCTTAATTGTGCCTTTAAGTATTTTGTGACTGTAAGTCTACTAATGCATGCACACTAGCACCATGGGTTATGAACTGTGGAATTATTAATAGAAGCACACACACACAGACTGAAAATGCCTGTCCCAAGCGGGGTCGTGGCAAGCTGGAGCCTAACCCGGCAACACAGGGCACAAGGCTGGAGGGGGACGGGACAAACCCAGGACGGGACGCCAGTCTGTCGCAAGGCACCCCAAACGGGACTCAAACCCCAGACCCTCCAGAGAGCAGGACCTGCCCAAACCCGCTGCCCCACCATGCCCCCCTCTTAAAAGAAGTACAAAGGCTAACTTTTTTAAAATGGTTCTCCCCCTCCAATGCATATTGTCTTAACTCATCAGAGTTCATACAGTTTTTTTATTTGTAGTAGAACAAATGCGACTTGTCTTTACCCAGCATGTTGCTGATGGATGGCAGTAAAGTGCACCCATAGGACGTCCTACACTAACTTCAGCATTATTTAAAGCTCACATCTGCTGTTTGTTCATTTTTTGTGGGTTTTTTTTTTTTTTTTTTAACCACCTTATTAACCCCAAATCATATTTAACAAACATGAGTACTGGTTATTGTAATAGTGGCAGTAAGAAGAGACATACTACTACAATGGAGAAAATGAGCTAATGAAGAATGTTATGAGAAGATTAACATTTCACATTGCTTTGGCATGAACTGGACAGCAATCAAGACAGGAGTTTGTGGAGACTACTTTCAGCAAAATGGTTTTCGGACTTCTGTTAAACCTCCACCTTCTTTGTGTTAATATCAGCCTTAAAGGATTGTTTTGTTCTGCAGATGGTGGGAGGCCTGCTGAACTTCTGCTTCTACACGTTCGTTAACAAGTCCCTCAGTGTGGAATTCCCTGAGATGCTAGCAGAGATCATCAGCAACCAGCTGCCCAAATTCAGAGCCGGCAGTCTGAAGCCACTCTTGTTCCATCAGCACTGACTCAGCTCATGTCCTTCGGAGTGCTTTTCCCTCCTGGGGAGGGAGGTTCTGGTGAAGAGGGACATCACTGAGACTGAGTCCCACACATGAGTGGGAGGGACACACATACTTCAACAAAAAGATAAATAATATCACCCATGGAAATAGTTTTGCTTGTAATTTGCTTAAAACTAGAGGGAAATGATTTTAAATCCTGGTAACTTCAATAAGAAAGGAATATTGTATATTAGAAAGTAGATTTTTGTGCATACTAAATACTAACGGCTAAAATGTTTACAAATTTACAAGAAAAGGGAAACTTGTGCCTTTTTTATTTTTTATTCAGATAGCAAAGCTGTTCCCTCTGTTCTTGTCAAGTATTTTTTCATACTGTTATGACTTTGTTTTGTATTGTCTGTATTACTGTTTTTACAGTACTTGCACTAGTGATTTCATCATAAGTTGCCTTTTTTGTTTTCTACAGTGGGCAGTTCAAAAAAGGTGAAACTTAAGTGACCCTTAAAATTCAGAAAACAGTTTCCCTTGCAGGTGTCATTTAATTTTTTTTTTTTTTTTTTTTTTTTTTTTTATATGAAGACATCATTTGGTGAGTGAGTAAATTAGTTGGGAGACAGTCCTGCCAATTTTGGGTAAACTGACCATGATTCTGAGCACACCATCATGTGTGTTTTTTTTTTATATTTGTGTGCACTATGGGGAGAAAGCAGTCGACAATCAGAGTGGTTTAGTGCTGTATATACAAAGCTTTATGGTAATCCACTTGTAAGTAGGGTGTAGTTATAACTGTCACCTGACAGCTGTAGCTACGCTTATAATGTGAAGCGAAGCATTTTATTTCAGTATGGTATTAATTCAAACTCGCGTTCAAAGGCATTTATCACATCTTTTAAACTTTAAATCTTTTTAACTGCACTTTTTTCTTCACGTGATATAATTGCTGTTCATATTGTGTGCCTTCTGAAATATAAACATAAGTCCATATCCATAGAACATCTGCTGGCGATTTATTTTGTTGAAGTAAGTGAATTTGCTAAGTCAGTCTTCATCAGTTAGTAATGAACATAAGACTTTTTCTTAATGATTTGTAACTCACACCTTTATCAGTTTTCTTTTGCTGTCCAACTCCAACAGCTGCGCTTCCATCAGTTATTTGGCCCCTTGGGAGTGTTTCGCATAAGGTCCCCCCCCAAATTCACTACTTTGGAGCCCCTTCAGGTTCTCTAGCAAGTTACAGAATTGAATGTAAAAAACATATTGTTACAACTTTTTTTTTTTTTCTTTTTTTTTTTTCTTCCCTCCTGACTGGGATGAGTGATATAATATTGTTAACTTGACATTTTGATACACATTTACAGTGTAAATTCAGTGTTCAAAGGACTAAATTCTGATTAAGGACTCCAATTCTAAGAATTCTCTTTGTCATATTTTTGTTTCTTCACTATTTTTAAAAATATTCACCAGGGTACACTCCTGTGTGCTGAACACGTCATTTTTGTCCCAGTTCATTTGCTTGGGCCAGGAAGCCCCTTGTGTAAGTGCCTGGTGTGTACTCTGCTCTGCTTCTATGGTCCCTTTATACACCAGTCGCGAAGAGCTGGACACAAGATGGGAGATATGTGAGAACTTGGGTCCCATTGGAAGAACGGCACCATTTTTGGCAAGTTTTTCTCTTTGAAAATAATTGAATCCCATTCTTACCATATGGCTGAAAACATGGCAGAAAATGTTGTAAGGTGGTCTCCACAAAGCTGAGTTAAGGCATGCCCACTGAAAATATTCAGTATATGTATTATTCTTTGTTCCTCTGATGTTTTATCTAACTGCTTCACTGTGCATTCCTTTTGTTTATTCACATTTGGGCTTACTTTCACATACAGTCATTTTATGTTTGAAAAGCAAGATTCCTGTTGCTGTGAAAGTCTGTAGAAAAAGGTTTTTCCCAAAAAGAAGCGCAGCATAAAGAAATTGATGTTTCTTTCAGGTATGTGAAACATTAATTTCCTTTCAAGCTCTCAAGTAATTCTTCAAAGTGGTTTTAAGGTAAAGCTTCAGAAATGTGAACTTTTGAAAATGAGTATCAGTTATTTTAAAAAATTTGAAAACTAAAAATATTTATTACAGAACCCTGAAAATTCAAATACTGTTGTATTCTTTTAGGCCTGGAAATTCAGTTAATTTGTTGGGGGGAAAAAAAAAAAAAACTTGAAACACTGTAAAAAAAAAGGTTAAAATCCATATCCCAGTAAATGAATATATGTATGGAATCTCAATAGGAAATATTTTAGGCAAACTAAATTGTGTTAAGTCTCATCACTAGTAGGAAAATCCAGGTGTTTTATTTTACAACACAACTAACCAAAGCTAATAAGTCATTCATGTGCAACTATTTACAGTATCAGATACCAATGGAAGCACTAAATTTCATCACTCTTGAAATGGGGTTAAGCTTTGATCTCTTCTCAGTTACTGTGAAGATGATCCAAACAGTTTGGAAAGATGTAAACTGTGTGTGAAAGTAATCTACTGTTTAGAGCCTTAATATTTGCACTATTAAAAACATATATTTTGTATATGATACTTGCAAAATCTTATCATACAGAATTAAGGGCAGAACAGTACTGCTGCTGTATATGGCTTTCATTAAAGTCATGTTTGGTTATGTAAAGGTAATAGATTGTAAAGAACATAGTGTATACCTGTTCTGGAAAAAAGTTATTTTCTTTATTCTTCTTCTACAGTTGATCATTCACTTATCTGAGTAAATGTTGGACTGTATATTTCTGTGGTACGTCAGGAATTGAGCAGTTCTCTTGTAGCTAAAATTGTCAGCAATAGCAGTTTCTTTTTTTTTGCAGTCATTCTTTTAATAAATGCACTTTTACAGTATATTCTAGCATTGACCCAGTCTAATTCTTACACCCCAGTTAATGCAGTTGTGTGTTCTGCGAGATGCCTGACAACTTGTTTTCCAAGGTCTCCTGTGAGCCTCAAACGTTAAAGGCACGTCATCACGCATTCCACATATGTAGTAGGTGCGCCTCCAATGTGATGTGATCCTAAGCTGCTGGATGTGTACCCTGCTGGGTCTCTCACTTTTCCAGAGAAAACAGACCTGCCTTCAGTTTCTTTTTGTTGGTTTTTAATAGACAGAAAGGCTGTACAGTATTGTTCATTGTGTGACAGTTACAAGAAAATAAGACTGCTTTAAAACTATGCAAATAAAGACAGAAAAATGTTAGCAACGAATAAGATTAAGCCTAGTAAACTATCAAAAAATATATATTTTTTTTTTTACTTAAAAATAAACTTTGTTAATATACTCAAATATTTCAGGGTACAAACCCAGAAAATTAATTTAACATATTATAAATAAAGAAGCTAAAATGTTTCACAAAGTTTTTTTTTTTTTTTTTTTTAAATTTATCCCATTTACATAGCTTTGAAAATGGTTTTCAAAATCAAAAAGATTTGTCATATGAATTTTAGCAAACAAAAGTAATTACAAACAAGAAAAAAAATTACAAAGCTCAGGTGATGTGTAAACGGAGGTCCTGTTCGATCTTTTCTGCCTAAACACTGTCATCTTAAGACGAGTAGAAAAGCCCCCTCCTTCCTACTAGCGCCCGTCCGATGTTGGAGGGGCAGGGGGCAGAGCAAGGGAGTAAACGGAGGCACCCCAAGTTAACACAGCATGGTAAAACACACCCATCCCCATTACGCAAATCCTACTGATGCAATCCGTACGGGAAAATCCTGCTTCCATTGACATACATGGGGAAAAATTTAATGCCTTCATCAAGTAGTTACTCACTTTTCACCAAAAACACAATTTAATTCACATGAAGTTAGAGATTTACAATAAATACTTTTCCACCCCTACCAGTGCACATCGACGTTTCAAATTTGATGTTTAATTGCAGGGATGTCCTTTTTCACTTGGCTGTTCAGGGATACCAATCAGTAGCTTGTCTACCTTCTTAGACAATAACAGTAATAATTATAATTAATAATCTGTGGCAGTGGGAAAGTGGGAGTCCTGTTCAGGGGGGACAGTGTATTTGTACTTGACCATGTGCTGAAAATCTATCTAAAGTGAGTGTCTGTGTAACAAATGTTCTTTTTATGCCTTTCGTACCAGCTGTTCGGAAGCTCAGCTGATGTGGACTCAAAGGCCTGAGTGGAAGAACTGGGACCTCAAACACCATGAGCTCTTCTTCCTCCAATTGCAGTACACACACACACACACACACACACGTCCATTCCATGGCTCCCGGATGCCTGGCTTTCCTGCCGGGGAGGTTTTTCAAAGCTGCTTCTCACATGAAGGTACGGAAGAGCTATAAGAATTCAACGTAGTTCTCTGGGATCAACCCTGTTCGGCCATCCAGACTTCCCTCCAGCCAGCCGGGTTCCCGTGATGGATGCACTGTGAGGAAGAGTGAGAAAACAAATCGGTCGCTCAGACCAGCCGCATCTGGTACAAACCAGCCAACAAGGTCATCCCATCTAAAATGCACGGGAAGTTCACGCCTGCAAGAGGAAGCCGTGTATGTCGCAGCATCAGGAAATGGGGAACAAACGGGGGCTAAAGGCAGAGGGGTTCGAGCAGCCCGAGAGCGCTAAGGAAGCCCGCGTGCTCTGAACGGGGGAAGGCCGGCGGCAGTGTGGACATCCTGCTTTTACAGCGGATCAAAGTCGAGTTCGCTGGCACGGCAACCACGCGGATTCAGAGCCAGGGGAGGGATTAACGGGCTTTGGATCAGACCCAGATACTTGCCTCACTTTTCAAACACTGCTGGAGCTGGACAGAGCAAACCACGCTGTAGGTGCGGTCACACCAGTGCCTGCTTGAAAGGTCACGGAGTTGGATGGGCCTGCTTCTTTATCAAGAGCCGTGAGCGCGATCTAAAGCAATTTTCACCGTGGCACCAGAGCCGCCGTAGAGTTGCGCCCAGATGTATGAGGGCTTTCACCTCATTTTTAGATTTACCAGCGTTTTATTTTTTTAAGAAAACGTCACTCCAGCTGTTGATGTCCTGAGAGCTGAATTTTGGAGAAAGGAGCTTAAAGGTGACTTATAACCATTTATTGAACGAAAAAGAACAAAATTCGGGACTCGGTCTCCTTTCCCCCGAAGTGCAAACTAAAAAGTGATTCATTAACAGTGTTATATGTTGTGTGGCCAGTGAAATTGGAGCAGGTCAAGGGAGCACAAAAACAAAGGACTGCATGAAGAACCCAACCCTACTGCGCATGTGCAAGACACCGTGTGTATTTTCGACTAACGAACACTCACTAAGTACTGATAACTGCTTATCCTAAGGCAGGCTTGTGGCAGGCCAGAGTCCACTAGGTTACCATGCCATGGAGGGAATATCAGTCCTTCCGGGGACACCTAAACACACACGAATTTACACACTACGGGCAATTTGGAGTCACCCTTGCACCTGAAACACAGGTCTGGGTTGTGGGAGGAAACGGGTGAAATTCCACAGAGCCTCAGTAGGGGTCAAACCCACGATCGCAGAGCCGATGCCGATGGCACATCGAAACAGCCCTGCAACCAGCTGAGCCGACACTTCTTTCCGCCACGCTGTCCTCACTCACCGTTTTCAAACATGGCGCCTGTGCTGAAGGAGAGCTCCGACTCATGTTCCGCCTTGCAGGCGTAGAGCGCCCGCGCCTTCCGTCCGCTGGAACTGCGTGGACACAACACAGTCGGTTTCCATACCGATGCTTATCGGTCACAAATGAAAAGCGCGTCGCTGTAAACAATCCTCGGCTGTCGTCCCTCTGAACGTTTTCAAAGTCACGCTTATCTTCTTTGTATTTTGAGCAAACTACAGGATAAACTTTGTGCGCTGCGATAAGAAGGGGTGTGAAGCAGAGGTCGACAGAGAAACGACAGTTCATCACTGAACACCGACAAGTGTAAGTGCTGTGGAATGAACAGCACATTTATCCCTCGTTAATCGGTCCTAGAAAACGACCGAATGTGGAAAAACCTGGTAATTTTTCTCAGACCTGATCTGTGAACCAGGCAGTGGGACACTGAACAGCGGGGGATGAGCGCACTGCATTAACTCCACTTTTGCGTGTAAAACGGAATCCACACGTACAGAGAAGGGAACACGCATGCGCACCCTGCGGTGACATCACTTTGGTGTTGAGTCTCAGAAACCATAAAGCTAAACAGACGCGTGAGAGTGTCACTGTGAACAAGCATTTCCATGCTATGCTTACACAGATAACACAAGTCTTAAGGTTTTCTAGAAGCTACCACTGTTGATGCTTAGAGAGGGATTCTGAACCGGGCGTGTCCCTAGATCGCACGTTTTCCCAGGTACAGCCCTGGGCGAATGATTACTTACATATACTCATTTATCTGATACTTTTCTCCAAAGCAGCCTACGATTATTTACCTTTTTATACTTGTGGGTGACTAACTTTTGTTGGAGCAATTTAGGGTAAATACCTTGTTCAAGGGTATTGCAGTCGGAGGAAGGATTCAAACCTTTGGATCTAAAGGCAGCAGTTCTAACCAGTACACAACCAGCTGTCTGGACTTCCTTCTTCGAAAATGAGCACTGTTATTATGCTGATCACTAAACTGATAACGGATTATGCAAAATTTTTTTAAGGTAACAAATTAAGTATAAAATCACTTTGGAAAAACGATTGTCACAATTTATCAGTTTTGTTCAAATTTAATTAACAGCACGGCCGTATCTAAGAACAACAAACACTTTACATGAAGTCATGCCAGAGACTGTGGGAGGGGTCACAGTGGTAGCAAGGAGACGGAGCTTTTGCAAGTGGGTAGGGTAAAGGTGGAGCCTCACCTCACTGAGGAGGGGTCACTGGAGGTGCAGGAGTCCACCTGGGGGCTGGAGGGGGCAGAGAACATGGGCCAGGAAGGTGACCGTGGGGAAATGAAGCTGGGCGAAGATGCAGCACCGTGAGATGGGGCACTGGGAGAACATGGTCATCATTCAGTTTTCTTTGTAATATTGTTTAATCTTAAACGTAGAAATATAAAAACTTGCTGAAAACATACTTTGTACCAAGTAATTATCTGAAATTTTGCTATGACTTGCTATTAGTCAAATTATTAGAATGTAGCGACAGTGTTATAAATAGCTGATAATTGACTTTTTTTTAAATCTAGAATGGCACTTGGACCCCCAGAGGTTTTTTTCCCCTCCCTTTCCTTTTGGTTGGGAGTTTTGTTCCTTTCCTCCATGGCCAGTAGTCTTACTAATAGCTTTAATACCTGCATAGTTACTGCAGTAATTTAATGTGTAGCCAACCTTTTATGTTTTTTATACCTCTGATCCTTTGTGCAGCAGTGTGTGAGAAGTGTGCTTGATAAAAATTGAACTGAATTGAATCAAATGGTGTTATATATTGACAGCTCAGTCATCAGCATTCATTAGGTTACAGTAGGTAAAACTCCAGGTTATAGTAGACTGTACTACAGTCAAGAAATTGCTGCCATTTCTACATCTATGCTTGGTAGGATGAAGATGACCTTCATGTGGCCTATGAGTACCTTGTTGAACAATCTCTTACCAAATCTTCTCTAGGTCCCTGTAGGTAGCGCGTGTGCGTATTATATAGAACTAGCAATTTAGAGCTTTTCGGATTTAACTGAATGTACATCAAACCAGATTCATTAGATGTTCTTTTGGGTATTAACTGTTTATCAAAAAAGACTGCCTTTAAAAAGAAACTAAAAGAGAAGCCATACCTTGCTGGGTCACTGGAATGATCCTTAGGGGTCAGCCTGTGAATTGATGGGAAGGAAAAGAGACCATTAATTGTGATTCAACCTGTTAGACCCTCATTGATCTCCACTCTCAAGTAGAGGACCTCAGTCGCATGCATAATGAACAATGCTCAGCACTTCTTTCAGCGCCCTTAGGCCACCTCAGCCCATTAAACAAGCTCTCTAAACTAATTATCTTGGGCAGTGGACTCATAGTCAGAAGACCCAGGGTTTAAATGCAAAGTGGGAACTTCCACTGTACCATAGGGAAAATAAGTTACAAGCAAATTAAAAGTAAGATGAACCTGTTATGAAATGTCATAAACGATCCAAGTCACGATGTGAGAAAGGGAGTCCATCTGTAGTTCATGCAGTTGATGTCACAGAGAAGGCTGCTCTCTTTTCCCAGTCATGGTATCACACCCCCCAGCTTCCTACTGCCAACTGCAGACAGCATCCTTTGCCAGTAGCCTCAGCTGAACGTCACCAATCTTGTGCGAGAGTGTAGATGACAGAAGCCAAGGGATGTTTTGGAGAACAGAGCAGACCCTTACGAGAGCTGATCCAATCCCAGGACAAAACAGTTTCGTTGTCCTGAGCGTATCAGTATCAAGCTAAACCAAACTGTGAACTGAAGAGGTAACAAAAGCAATTGTGGAACCCTTTAACCCAAATTGACTTATACATATGAGTTATGAAGCACAATACCCAACTATATAGTGCAAAAACTCGCTCAATGGTACAACAGCAAAGCCCCATCTAGAATTTACACTGGCAACACTGACAATCCAGGTTTTCATCCACCCTCCATGCTATGCACTCCCAGTGATGGTTTTGTTCCTTTCTTTTTTGTGTCATTAGATGCCATCAAGTTAACCATGTTCAACATCAATACGTTGATGTATACGCGTTGCACGCGTTTTAAATCGATATTCGCGACTGATGACAAGAAGAGGGTTGAGATGTTCTGAAGCGATGCGTTCGTGGTTGGAGGAAGGGTTCATTTTGAAATATTTTTCATCCATTTTCTACCCAAAATTAACAGCAGGTGCATTCCACTTCCTTTCACCTGAAGCACGGGAGAACAGAGCAATATATTGAAAGTAATGACTTTGCTTTTAAGTAAACCAAAAGCCATCAACATCCAAGGAAGTCATTGCGTCACACATCCCAACGTTAATTTAAACCAATAATACACCAGTACTTTCTGAGAAATAAAAATGATATCCACCATGAATTATGCCTCCGAACAAAGTACATTCTGAGAGAGAGAAATTCATTCCCTTCAACTAATACATTCTGAGAAGAGAAAATTACGCCGATCACTTAGGCATATGTTCCCCACAAACTAGTAATCAATGGAAGCTGATGCATTAGAGTACTAATGACTTTACCCAGAAATGGGTTTCAAAAGAAAAGGTAATCCATAGTGCTGCTACAGCTTAAAGGTAGAGCCTCCATTGGATGCTCACCGAGCGACAGCCTACGTGACACACACATCAACGTGTGGTTTTCAACGTCTCGGCTCGAGAAGCGTGCAGTTCGGCACGGGGTCGTGGGTCACGCCGAGCTTCTTCAAAGCACAGCCCTGGTGAGAAGAGTAGCTTTGTCACACGATCAATACACTTAATAAAATGGGCTGAAATGAAAGCCATTAAGGTTCTCTTATTTTCTAAAGCTCAACAGTACGACATTATGGGCACAGTAACAAAGACATCCCGATCGATAGCTGTCACCTTGTCGTGGCGGTCAGGCTTTCGCGCCGCCGTGACCCAAAGGGCTGTACCGACTGGAGTAACACTCCTTTGCATCATAGAAAATTTGTTTGGGGCTTTTGAGTGAGCTGGGAACACATATATGGAAATAGGTTCTCGGCATCTGAAATTCCTACATCTGCGCTGTTTTCATGAAGGGATATCCATCAACAAGATATTTTTATTTTCAATCATTTTAATTAACCTCAAAATATTAAAAGTATTACAGTGTATTTAAGTTTTATTTAGGTTTTCCGCATCCAAATTTCTATATCTGCACTGTTTTCATGAACAGATGAATTCTGTAAATCGAGGGATGCCTGTACTGAACAGTTTTACATTGAACTCAGAAAACACAATACGCAAATACACAGAAATACAACCAAACAAGGCTGGAAACCCACTTATGTCATGCTTTTAGCCAAACAAGATTTAGTTCACAACTCATGCAGCTCCCCAAACTCAAAATTTAACTGAGAAATTATGAATCGTAAGATATTCCCCTGCATAGTAAGGAATTCTCACTTGCTAAAATGCTTTTAAGAGCTTTTTATTTATTTTGACATTAAGAGCATCCATTTGCATGAATGCCTAATGCTCAATAATTTCAGTGTCCCATCAAGCTTTCATCTGACATTTCTTGCTGCCACTGACATCACTGAAGCATCCCTTAAATAAACTCTATAACTTCAGTTCAGTTTCCTCCAACTCGCCAGTGCACAGAAATCAGGGCGACTTCCTCACTTCATGTCTAAATGAGCACTGCGCTGCGATCACCTGGGCCTCCAACAGACGACAGCTTCTTCAGGGAGTTCCAGATTGGATCTGAACTCAGCTGACACCATTCGGCGACCATGTTGCCTCTGCTCTGTATGGAGACTACCGTGGCGTCTCGTCGTGCACAAAGTCCCCGTCTTGTACGCCTCAACCGCAGCACAACCGAGAGGATGCTGGTTGGTTGCTCACAATAGGGACAAAAAAAAGCTTTTTCACTGTAAACCACTCAGTGACATGCAGACTGGAACATGTGCCTGCATGCAGCAAGTAAAATGTTGAAATCCCAGGTAATTGAGTTCAAACCTTTAATTTCTATATGCTTTTTCCATTTACTTTCCCAATTACTAAGGGAGAAGAGCTTCAATGGCTGAATGTGTCACTATACAACAAAGGTAGTAACTTCAATAACCCTAATATTGCATGATGCACAGGAGCACATGCATGAAATGCTTTTAGTGCAGAGACAGCCATGAACTCGGTGCGTGATTGCCAAGGTGTGTTTTATATCTGGTTATCAAAGTGGAGTTACTGCACCGTGGTTTTAATGCCTTACCACATTCAGTCCCTCATTACAGTTAATACAGTGCACTGGTGGGAGTTACGGGCGGGGATACACACTGAAAGAGGCATCAAAGGGGTCACCGTAGCTCAATACACAAGTGAGATGAGGTTTTTCGGAGCAGGAGGTTCCAACACACGGGTGACCAGCCCTTATTTACATTTAATTGACACGTTTCTCCAAAACGACTTACAATTATTTACCCATTTATACAGATGGGTAATCTTGACTGGAGCACTTTAGGGTAAGTACCCTGCTCAAGGGTACTACAGCTAGAGGTAGGAATCAAACCTGCGACCTTTGGCGCTAGAGGCAGTAGCTCTAACCACTACACTACCACTTGTCCCTTATTCAGCCAGCCAAAACCGTACAGTCCATTTTTTGGTTACAAAAATGGACCTTTCTAATTGTGGTCAATAGTAAGAAAGACCCTCGTGTAGATCCTTTCCTCTCTTGTTCCATGAAGGACAGCTAGTAGTTCAGTAGTTACACCCGATGCCTTTGGATCCAAAGGTTGCTGGTGTCAATCTGCCTTCCGCCCGCAGTACCTTGAAGCAAGGTACTTACCCTGAACCACTCCAGTAAAATTACCCAACTGCATGAATGTGTAAATAATTGTAGGTATCTTAATAGTGAGTTGTTTTGGAGAAAAGTGACAGCTAAATAAATGCAAAGGTAAATAATGATTAATAACGAGCTTCCGATGGCCCGAATCACTAGTACCGCAGTGGGTTCAGTTTTCGCGGATCTGTACCCTGAGAAGGAAGGAACTCTACACATGGCACAAGAAGGACCTGGAAGTGGTACAAGTGCTGGTCCAGCCAGCTGGGTTACTCATTTACATTATTCTAAGGAAAAAAAAATGACTAAATATGTTTGTGTTGCTAGTTTCTAAGAGCACACAGTACAATACAGCTGGGATGTCTCTCTGAGGGATGTCTGAATGCAGCTTTTTATTTTAGCCTCTGCACTTAACTCTTAGTCAATTTATTTTTTCATATTTCATTTTATCCCTGAAGAGTGCAGCTACTTCGTCCCATTTTTCAGCGCATTACAGATGCACAGGTATTAAATAATACAAATGATGAATTCATGGGAGAACTGAAATCCATATGTCCCTCTCAGGATTAAATGAAGCTGCTGCAGAACAAAAACCAAGTGTGATTATTAAAATGTAGGCCAAATCCTTAAGAAAGGTAATGATTAAGTATCTCACTGGGAAACATCTTTATTTTTTAAATTTAGATTACTTGTAAAGAAAATCTGAGAGCTTTTTTATCGCTGGAAAGTTAAGTCCCATTCAGTGAAGGGCCTAGTTAGGGTGAAGAATACCTGTGATACAACCCTCAGTATTACCTGGCACAGAAATTCCCATTAATTAAAAAAATATATATATTTATGGCAATAAATATATATTTCCACTGTATGTTAGACTGCATTAAAATTCATTAAGTAATTCCAAATATGATTCTCAAATGATTTTATTGGGGAAAATGAATTTGTGTTACTGAGCAAGTCTGATACTACAGGTGAACGAACCTCCGCAAGACGTTGTTAGATAATTCCAAAACTAATACTATAATTAGAATAAATGGAGTGCGATTCTGCAATAAAATTTATGCCACATGAACTGTGGGACATCCTGCGTTCATGTAATAATGATGCAGAACAAGTGAAAAGCTAAACCCACCTTTTTGAGCCTGACTGCCTTTTCATGGTTTTAATTCTTTCTTTTCAAAGGGAAAACATGTTTGTGGCCCAGTCACAGAGGCAATTAATCTGGTTAATTAAATGAAATTAATTTAACGCTTTTAGGGAAAGACTTAGTGTACTGCTAACAGGAACATATACACTGGGTCCTTGTGTTACATTTGAGTTGCGAATTTTAGAAGATAAAACCTTTTAGTATTTATCTTTAATTGTAATTTATTCAACTGCATTTTCTTTACTCGTCTTCAAAAGTTCATTTGCAGAGTGAACGTAATATGTATTTCGACGTCCATACATTAGCTAGCAGTCATAATACAGCTATATAACCTTTAATACAGCTATATCCAAGACTTTTGCAGAAGCTTTTCCAGCAATAAATCAAGGTACACCTCTACATTTGATGGTACAGATGATAATTTCAAGCTGAAAATGGCCAGATGTTAACAAGTATTGTTTGAACATAACTGTGACATAATGGTTCAGTTTATGAACAAATCATTCTTGATTTTTCATTTTACGAACAAATTTTCAAATTTTCTGGCCCAACTATGTTTGTAAGTTGAGGACTCAAGGGTTCTTTACTTTTTGACAAATTTTCCATTCCTGAGCTTGATAGTGCTACTCATTTTTGATATACACATACGTAATAATTTGATTAACCCAATATAAATAAAATCAATCAATATAAATAAATCAATAAAATACATGTTATTCTCTATTTTATAGACAAAGCCCCTACCCAGACATTTCAGCTACTCATCCAGGTAATTTGCCACCTATTTTTTATGTCTTAACTTCCATATTCTCCCCTTCCATGAAAACCACATGAGCGGTCACCATGAGTTAAATTTGACTCGGCAGCACTTACCCTACCTCAAGTCACACTACTAGGAAAACAAAAAGTTTGGTAGGCAAAAAATAAACTAAATAAACACTCATCTTTCCGAAAGTCAAACTGCAAAAAAACAGGCATCTGGTGTTAACTGGCCCTCTATGGTTCCCACAAAATTTTACTCATTCTGTAAACAAAACAAATATTAGATTATAATGTGAGTCAGTAATTGTGGTATTTGTAACACATTCCAGTCACCTTGAAGTTAAAGTACATTTGGAAAGTAAAACGGTCAGTTCGTAAAGAGAACCGCACTGGCTTCATAATATGGATGCATATTTGTTTTGTAAAGCAGGTGGCGTAGTTGTGTCGTAACCTTGCACTCTGAGGGGTCTGGTTTGGATCCCCACTCCTGCTGTAGCACCGTGGATCAGGGTACTTATCTTGGATTCATACTGCAAGAATACCAACCAACATCTATAACTGCTTGTCTCAAGTGGGGTCACAGCAAGCCAGAGCCTACCCAGAAACACAGGGCGCAAGGCCAAACGGGGAGGGGAGACACCCTGGACGGGACACCAGTCCACCACAAGGCAAGGGCTCGAGCCCCAGACCCGCCACACAGGGGCACTGGCCAAACCCACTGCACCACCACACCCCCATGCCCCCCACTGCAAGAATACCCCGCTGTATAAATGGGGAAAATGTTAATAATATCAAAACGTAACTTGTATGGCACAGAGTAGGTCTTTCAAGCTGGACCAGACCTGGACCAGACCTTCAGAATACGGAAGCAAAGCACCAGGTGTTGGCTGCTGTGGTATGATGAAAACTGTCACAGACGCCAAAGTCACAAGGCATTAATTATATTGTAAGATACCATAAGAGTATATATTACCTTGCTATATGGTGCTTAAATAACGATGATGCAAAATAAAACCTTGTGCACCTACACAGTTCAAATGGATCAAAACTTGACAGCAGCCCAAGTCTGAGAGCACAGTTAACGTTACAGCATCTCATAGTCTTGAATCCTCATTACCTAGCAACCTCTGCTCCTTATCGTCTTAGAAACAGTCGTACAACATCGGTGACCTTTGGATGCAAACCTAGCAACTTAGTCTAATGTGCAGCGTCTTCTTTTGCCTAGTCCACAAAAAAAAATAATAATTACATATACTTGTTATAGGGCACAGTGGTGCCTCACGGTGCCTGGGTTGTACATTTGGGTGCGGGTTTGAACCCAGCTCAGCCTACGTGGAGTCTGCATGTTCCCCCTGTGGTCACGTGACTTTCCTCCCACAATTCAAAGATGTGTTTCAGGACAACTGAACAACACTCTGACTTGCCCATAGTGTGTATGAATGAATGAATAAATGAATGAATGTGTGACTGCCATGCGATGGGACCCCCCCCCCCCCCCATTCGGGGTGCACCCTGCCTTCATACTCATTATTCTTCCCTTCACTTTCATTCTTACATCCTTCTCTTCACTTTCATCCCCATCGTACCTGTTCCAGCATGTCCTGTGATCTGAGGTCTGCGGGTTCGAACGGACGCTAGTGACTCAGCCGACGCCTGCAGCTCGAGTCCTAAGAGCATCATTAAATCACAGCCCGCAAGGTCCCCGCACCTCCACCCACAGAAGCCTCGGTGTTCCACAGCACATTGAAACACGCTCGTCCTCGGTTCCCTCCCAAGGGCTTCTCCTGACTCAGCCCTCATTTGCGAGCTTCTCTCTTTGCACAGCTCATCTGGACTGTTTTTTTAAATTATTATTCTAGCTCATTTACTCACGCCTACTCTTGTTTGGGAAATTGCTCCGTGTAAATAAACATTCGCCGTGGCCGCGAATTTGTTGCCGTGTGTTTAAGTGAACATCCTACACACCGTCGGCTCTCCGCATGACTGTACGACACGCTTATGAGGTCTCGGCGTCCAACAATGTTATTCCCCCCCACCTTTCCTTCCCTCCATCCATCCATAAAGGATGTGATTCTGGCTCTCTCTGCTAACAAAACATATTGTTTTAATATGAGCAATTCAAAATGCTGCAGCTTTGGTTTAGAGTACGCAATGAATCAGGGGTGGGGCTGATAAGGTCATCTTCTTCACCCGCCAACTAATTTTTTTTTTTCATCCTGTTCATCACAATCCAAAGCGGACTGCGTACTTTACCACAATATACATCTTGCTGTTCATTTAGATTTACTCATTTATCTGACAGTTTTCTCCAGAGCGTCTTAAAATGTTGACTCACTTATAATTTTTCACTCATCTATACAGATGGGTAATTTTAATGGAGCAATTTAGGGTAAGTACCTCACTCAAGGGTACTACAGCCAGAGGTAGGATTCAAACCTGCAACCTTTTGGCCTGAAGGCAGCAGCTCTAACCACTACACTACCAGCAACTCACACCCAAGTCTGGTCCTTCAACCTCATCTCCACCAACACGTCTCCGAACCCCATTGTCTACAACGTTGTTTCAGCACAAACTGAAAGGAAATTCAGGGCATCGAGAGCAGGATCCGAAAGCTGTTCCTGCTAAACTTGCTCTCGTTTGTCCCACAGGGCTATTAAAGCCTCCGAGAGACGAGTCGATGCCTCAGCTGTAGCTTCCTGGGCGAGGTGTCTGAGGGCTGATCTTCCCTGGCATGCTTTCCATGGGTGCGACTTGACACGGGTTCGCCGCTATAATAAATGGGGGTGTGGGAAAACAGACAAGCCTCATCCGGTGGAGTGGGATGTGAACCAAGAGCCTCTTAATCATTGTGGGGGAGGGCTGTTAGTCCATTTGAGAGCACAACCCCAACTAACCCAGCCTTCAAGGTAAGTGGGCGGCATGGTGGCACAGCAAGTAGTGCTGCTGTCTTGCAGTGCTTGGGTGGTGCAAGAGAACGTGGGTTTGATCCCCGCTCAATCTGTGTGGAGTTTGCATGTTGTCCGTGTGGGTTTCCCCTGGGTGCTCTGGTTTCCTCCCACTGTCCAAAGACATGCTGTTCAGGCTCCCCCCCCATAGTGTGTGAGTGTCACGGAGTGAGTTGGTTTCACTAATGCCTGGATGAGTAATCTCTTGTAAGTAGCGTATCTAGCAGTCACCTTGGTGAATAAAGGTGTGTGTGTGGGCTAGTAATGCTACATAGTATCCATTGTAAGTAGCTCTGAGCATCACTTTACCTGCTGACAGAAGGGATTCGAACACTGCTCTATCACTTCCAAGGCGACAAACCTTATCACTGCTGTCCAGTAATATTAATTTTTTTTTTAACCCTCTCATCCAGCTGTTATAGCATCACTTCAGATACTTCTCTCAAAGGCACAAGGGCAGGACTGGGACTTGAACTCACATCCTTCTTGTTACAAGTCAATGCCCTTTACCATTATAACACCATTCTTCACAGATCTTAGTTATGTCAATTTTTGTGTTGATTATGATTAGTTAAAGTTTAGCAATTACAAAAATACCACTAATTCTTCTAGATGTCAGTTTTATTTTGGTGCTTTACAGCCAGTGGAAGTTTCTAGAAAGGACCAGAAGGATCTAGAAAGCTCCAAAACATTGCAGAAAGCTCCAGATTATAAAAGGTATTGGAATATTCGGTGCTTAGAACCCAGCACCAAAATTCAACAAAATTTCCTTATTTCAAGAATGTTGAATATTTTTCAAAAAAAAAAGGACATATAGTATGAACTAACGTCAAAATCTAACAAAACTGAATGGAAAATGTGAAAAAAATTAATCTAAAAAAAATTTTTCTGGCATGGCATTAACGGCTGTGGACTCAGTTGGCCTGCAGAATTATTTGTGTATTTCTGGTTACGCGTAGGTAAAAAAAACTAAAACTGGTGATTTAATATTAACATTCATTTGCTGACTTATCTTTTCTGTCTGTCCAAAATTACAGGTTCTGTTATACATAAAAAAATTAATACACGACAACATTTTTTTTTTTTTTTTAAAGATTTAAATGCACTCATTGTACAGATGGTATTTGTTACACAAGCAAATACTTTGTACATTTACATTTAAGTATTTAGCAGATGCTTTTCTCCAAAGTGACTTCCAATGAACTCAACGTAGTGTTATCAGCTCACACACCTTATTCACCGCGGTGATTTACACTGCTAGATACACTACTTACAATGGGTTAGGGTTAGTTAAGGTAGGAGTTAGGGTTACTTTAAGGTATGGATAGGGTTAGTTAAGGGTGGGTTGGTTAGGGTTAGTTAAAACATACTAAGTTAAAGCCCATCGGCGATTTAAAGTTCTCGGAGCATCTCCTGGCATGTGGGTAAATGCACAGCAAGCAAAATGAAGCGCGCACGCACGCACGCACACTTTCTGAACCGCTTGTCCCATACGAGGTCACGGGGAACCGGAGCCTACCCGGCAACGCAGGGCGTGAGGCCGGAGGGGGAGGGGACACACCCAGGACGGGACGCCAGTCCGCCACAAGGCACCCCAAGCGGGACTCAAACCCCAGACCCACCAGAGAGAAGGACCCGGTCCAACCCACTGCACCACCGCGCCCCTCATGCAAAATGAAGCAATCGTACATTAAAAGAGCAAAGTATAACAGAAGCCCAATACAGGGAAGAGGTACTAGAGTGTGTGTTTGGACGAGGGAGTAACAGCAAGGCCACACTCACAGCGAACTGGGTCGCGCTTGCTTCCCCGGCGGAAGCCCCTCCGTGTCCGGGGTCTCGTTGATGGTCTCGTTGATGGTCACGTTGCCGACGTGGCTTGAGGTCTGGGGCAGGGAGGAGTCGTCGCAGGAGTCCTGAGCACTGCTGTTCTTCCTCTCTGCTGGACAGAATATTCCATTTGTCGTTTCCAAGACAAACGACTGTCATCACTTTGCTTTAGCTGATGCTTTTACCCACGGCGGGGCAGTTTCGCTCATATATGAGGATATTTCACTGAAGCAATTGAAGCGGGTACTGCACTCATGGGTACTACAGCAAGTTCCCGACTGGCATCTGAATGAGCAACTTTCATTTTGAGCCCGCATTTATAATCATTATGCCACCAGCTGCCACTGAAATGACTTCTGGGTAAATTTACATAAACCTTACCGTGAGGCACCCTGATTGGCTACACGACAACATTTTTCAAAGTTGTTAATTATGTTGATATTTGCACTGACTACGGTTACTTAAAGTTCACCGATTACAAAAAATGCCACTAGTTCGTCTAGAGTGTCAGTTTCAGCCACAGAACCTTGCTTTCACAATTTTTATGAAATTTTTAAAGAATGTATGAATATTTTTGCCCACACATATAAGGAGCGCTATACTGTAAGATTTTAACTGTCATTTATTAACAAAAAAAAATTACATAGATATTCTGCGTATGTTAGAACATTCTAGAAAGCACATACGTTCTACAATAGCACAGCAATGCAGCAGCCACTGGAAGATACCAGAAGGCAACAGAACATTCAAGAAAGTACCCAATATTCTAGAAAGCAACAGATCCTAAAATGCACTGGAATATGTGCTTGGAACAGGGTGCCAAAATTTGCTAACTTCAAGCATGTGGAATATTTTTCTGAAAATGGACATACAGTACGAACTAACGCTGGAACAACGAGAGTTTGCATATTCACCCTGTGTCAGAGTAGGTTTCCTCTGGGTGCTCTGGTTTCCTCCCACACACCAAAGACATGCTGTTCAGGTTCCCCCATAGTGTGTGAGTGACAGAGAGAGTGTGTTCTACTGATGTATGGATGAGTGACCCAGTGTAAGTAGTGTATCTAGCAGTGTTAAGTCACCGCGGTGAATAAGGTGTGTGGGCTGATGACATTACATAGAGTCGCTTTGGAGAAAAGCACCCGCTAAATAAATAAATGCAAACGCCAAAAGTATGTTTAATATAACAAAACTGAATGAAAAATACATTGGGGAAAAAAACAATGGAATTTTTGTTTTTTGTTATATTGTACTATACATTCTAAATGTGGCAATGAATTCTGGGCCGCCTGGGGGAATCCTGGGGTTCCGGGAGACATCTCACCTTTTTCAGTAGACTGAGGCATGTGGAAGAGGGTGAGGGGCCTTTCGCTGCAGGAGGGGGTCTTATTCTCTGCGCTCCTCTTCCAAGGTAGGCTGGGGTTTTGCTGCCCCTCTCCAGGTACGGGTAACTCATTGAAAATCTGTGGAGGAGGAATATTCAACATCCATAACCTAAACAATACATACTGCACATGTCTGGTTATACGCAGTCAACGCCTACGTTTCTCAAAGCGAACCTTCAGCAAAAGGCAAGAAACGGTCTTCAAAACGCTGGACGACACTCTTCGCTATCACCATACATGACGGCTCTCTCGAGATGAGGAGGCTGGAAAGACACTCATTTACATTTATCTGACGCTTTTCTCCAAAGCAGCTTACCACGTTAACATACCTACAGTTATTTACCCATTTATATAGCTAGGAAGTACTATGGTCAGGAATACTACAACTGGAGGTGGGATTCAAACCATCAACCTTCAGATCCAAAGGCAGTGGGTCTAACTATATGTGCTAAAGCAGACAGCAGATACGGAAGTGAAACAAAGGTGTTTCACCAGGGTATCACGGGCGCCCCTTATGGACATGTTCCAAACCCGCAGGTTACGCGTCATCTGCAGCGTGAGACGTGCCGCCTCCCGAAATGGCTCTAGGTATGAATCCCACGGTTAATGGCTTCCGCGGGACAAAATCGATCTCCAGCACGGCGGACGTGGGGGGGTGGGGGATCGATGGTCTCCATTCTGTCAGCTGTTCTACAAGCAGCCTCGCTCCAGGAAAATACAACTTCCTGACGCAACACAGCCCAAAGACCCAGCAGCCGGACTACGGGAAGAGCTCAGGTGGAAGGACAACGCGTACAAGAGTGCTCAGAAATCCTTGTAACGTTAAAATAAATAAATAATACTTTAAAAAAATAATGACAACTTTTAGGTCACAAAGCTCCATTATTATTATTATTATTATTATTATTATTATTATTATTATTAAAAATAATAATTATAATAATAATGCTAATAATAAAAAGTTATCATATGCCTTTCTCCAGAGTGGCTAAGCTATTTACATTTATTTATGCATTAATGCAGCAGGGTCATTTGTCACCAGAGTAATTCAGCATAAGCACCTTTTGCTCAAGGGTACTACAGAGGGAGCAGGACTGGAACCTGATTTACTTTGTTAAAATACCCAGTTGTATAGCGGGATAAACTCACAGGTGGCACTGGATAAAGAATGAACAAAAATCATATCAGTATAATTAAACTTTGAAATTGTTATGTTGAGGGGGGCGTGGGGGGTTCAGCCAGTTCCTGCTGTGTGGTGGCTCTGGGGTTCGAGCCCTGCTTGGGGTGCCTTGTGATGGACTGGCGTCCCGTCCAGGGTGCGTCCCGTCCCCTCCCTTCCAGCCTTATGCCCTGTGTTGCCAGGTGAGGCTCCTGCTTGGGACAAGCAGTTGTTGACAACGGATGGAATTGTTGTGTTACTAGTAGTTACCGTAATTACCGCAATTGACCATTTCGTGTTGGCTCCCACTGTACAGAACGCTTTGCATTGATTTACACTTTTCGTGCTGCTCGTTGCCATTTTTGACTCGGAATTAGGCAAACATTCATCCGCAGCGATGGCTTGGCACAATAAATGTAGAAGCGGACACACTGGCGCGATTATAACACGGCAGTCCGACGCCAGCAGCGTGTAAAAGTTTTATTATTTTACAGTTGTCTGAGGCTTTTCTCAGAACAATATCAAGGTTACAGTTGTTTATCCGTTTAGGTCATTTTTACTAGAGTAATTTAGGGTAAGTACCTTGCTCAAGGGTACTATAGCCAGAGGTGGGAATCAAACGCATGACGTTCAGGTCCAAAGGGGTAACCCCAACCACTGCGCTACCAACTCTCCCTACGAATTTAATTTCCGGCACAAACTTCATAATGCAGTCTACAACTAAATAACTTATACGGTGACATTCTAAATAAAAACACAACAAAGAGGTGGGTCAGCATGTACAAAATGCCTGGGAAAAAAAGAAAGATACGTACAGATCGCAAGGGACGGAGTTTGCCGAGTTTCAGGATGTCCCTTTAGGGAGAACGGTACATTCCTGCTACGTTCAGCAAATAAAGATTTACACAGATGGCACCTTATAATAACACACTACATTCCAGGCTCCTCTGGCTTTTAAACATATTCCCCAGCTTTGTTCCAAGTCAGATGTGTTTCCACACTTGAGTGGTAAAAAGTGAGTCCCCACTGCAGTAAAAAGGTCCTCTAATTATGGAGCCCTTAGAATAATCAATTACTGAAGCTCTGTGGAAGTTTCGCACATGTACATCACTACATGCTGCTAATGGCCCTCACTTTAGCACCTATCACTGCCCCCCCCTTGCCCCCCCCCTTGCCCCCCAGCACCAGACCGTGAGCACAATAGCAATGTTTCATGCATGCACTGGTCAGTGAGGCCTGTTGCCATGGTGACTGGGCTAAGCTGCTCGCCCTTTAAGTCTCTGGCAGAGGGACCCATTGCTGACGCTCCGGCCCCAGGGATTTACAGGCACCGATCCCATCTTTCGTAAAACAGGCAGCACTCTGACCCGGTGCTGCAAGCTCTGTAACCACACCCTGTTCCACCTCCCCTCTGCATCCATTCTTCTCCTGCATGTGCCCTGTACAATCTCCTTAAGCCACCACGGAAAAGGTAATAGCGAGGAAACCTGAGTACGGTCCTAGCTGTGCTTAGCTGTGCTGCAGACACTCAGTTTCCTGGAAATGGTCCACGCTCCCTAGCTGTCACTCATCCTAAGCCCCATCACCTCTGTGCGGGGGATTAGGAAAGTCACGTGGCCGTAGTACCAATACAAAAATGATTATTTAGCTGACTGATTGATGATATTCTGTCTAGGTCCATTCTGCTGATGTCTGCTCTGCAGCTGATCCCGATCCTTCACCTTGCAGGCCCCTGGCTGGGTCCCGCTGGGGCTGTACCAGGCACACCCTACTGGGAGGAAACCCAAAGCAGACCTGGGACATGTTGAAGGGATTATGTCTCTTAGCAGGACTTGGAACGCGTGGACGTCCCCGAGGAGGAGCTGGAGACTGTTGCTAAGGAAAGGAAGCGTTGAGTGTGCCTGCTCAGCCTGCGACCACAGCGACCCTCTCAGGACAAGCAGAAGTAAACTGGCTCGCTTAACTGATGCTTATAACAGAAATAATTTACCGCTTTACCCATTTACACCGCTGGATGTTCTACTGCAGCAATTGGAGTTAAATGCTTTGTTCACAGGTACAATAGCAGGCTCCTCCTTAGACTTGCCTGGGCTGCCTGCAGGTTACGCCAAGTCCTTAACCACTATGGTAACAGCTGACCTTTGAAAATAAAACTACCAATACTGACCTACTAATACTTATCATCATCATTATTATTATAATTATTATACATTCATTCATTTAGCAGACACTCTTCTCCAAAGCCATGTACATCTCATAGAAAATGAGTTAGAAGGTGAAGATGAGATTATATAAGACACCAACCAACAACCGCTTGTCCCGAGTGGGATCGTGGCGAGCCAGAGCCTAACCCGGCAACGCAGGGCGCAAGGGTGAAGGGGGAGGGGACGCACTCAGGATGGGACGCCAGTCCGTCGCAAGGCACCCCAAGCAGGACTTGAACCCCAGACACACCAGAGAGCAGGCACAGGCCAAACTCACTGCGCCACCGCACCCCCTCATATTATATTATATTATATATTATATTATATTATATTATATTACAACCCACTGAATTTTTCCCTGACATCTATGTTGTTTTGGAGAAGTGCTTGCTAAATGAATAAATGTAAATGTAAATGAAATAATATGTTTTCTCTCACCCTTTCGTGGTTCTCGATGAGGATTTCAACCACGACATTCTGGAACTTGATGTCCATGATGGCGGCCACCGTCTCCTCCTGGGGGCGCAGCAGGGTAGGGCCGAAGACCACGCCCAGGTTAGCCACTGTCATCAGGTTCTCCTGATGGTGACTTGCCACGCTGGGTAGAGGGGGAGAAGTGAAAAGAAGGAGACGCACAAAATTTTAACAACTTTTATAAGATTTTACCGGCACCTGCTGCTCATCCATATGAAGAGAAAAAAAAAACTCCAGACACCACACTGATTTAGACATGGGGTTTAAAGCACAGCCAACAGCAATGACCTCAGCCCAGCCTTTCTTGGCATCATTTATACCATCAGGGATTTGGCTGCTCGGAATAACAGCTGGATGGATAGACGGACAGAGGGACGCCCACTGGAACAGACAGACCACTCCCCCGCTATAACTTCTGATAAATCCACAAGGGGCCAACTGCCACCAGACTTGAAAGTAGTCTTCTGACATCCGCAAGTCAGCATACAAAAAAAAAAAAAACTTCGTCAAAGATGTGCAAACTGTGTGGGAAAACAGCATTTGGAGGTGTTTTGAAGCCTTTGCTGGAAGTAAAGCGCTGGATTACAACGCATGCATGTCTCTCATCTGCTCCCTCCTCTAAGCAAAAACAGATTTCAGCTCTTCAGTGATGTTGTAATCGCTCAGGATGTGGTTTTCGCACAACGGGAGACTGTCGTAAAGCACGTTTCGTACCAGTGCACATTTGTACCACGATACACTGCCGAATCTGCCAAATTATCAACAGAGAGCGAAAAAGCATCTCACCCCTCCTTTAAAGTACTGGAATTTGAGACTTACAGCCAAATTTTTTTTCTATAGTGCCCATCCCCAAATGTCACATCAGAGTGCTTAGTATTATTTTATTATATCATATTTTTAACTTGATTATATTTTATTTATTTAGTTACATTTGCCAAAGTCAACGAACAATATTAAGATTGCATAAAACATCCGTTTTCAAGACGACAACCAGATGACAACAATCCAGCATGAAATGCAACGTTACAGCCTGACAAAAGATCAAACTATGAGCAGGTCTGGACACAAGTGCTTAAAGTGAAGCTATGAGAAAGAAGAAAAGGTAAGGAAAGCGGTGATGCTGTGGGAAGTATCAGGAGAAACAGAAGAGATGTTTAGACGGTTCCAAGAGATCGAGCGAAGAGATGAGCCGTTATTTTTAACGAAAAGTCAGAGGACGGATGGGACGTCACTGAAAGCGGGAAAAGTCCAGTTACATGCAACCAGTAGCACAGTATTGGCAAGAACGAGAATAGAAAGCAGAGTGAACAATATGGAACACAGACTTTCACTACTTATCACATTTACAAGAAGAAGAAGAACAAAGCTGCAACCTACTTAGCCAAGTGCTTCATGAGCAGCTCCAGCATTTGGCGGTTCTTCTCTGGCAGGCGATGCACGAGGCTCTGGACCTCCAGGATGCGGGCCTCAGGGTTGTCCAGCTCTAGGGGATGAGGAGAACAACCAGAGCTAGCCCCTTTTATTGGTTTATTGATCACCGAACAAATAACAAATCCATTCCCATGAGTCGCTCACAACCTCTTGAACTCAAGATCTACTATATCACATTATGTTGCCTATCTTTATTCATCACAACATTCATCCTTCTGGAATAAAACATGTCATTAAGCAAAGAATTTTGGAATTTTTCTACCCAAAGATACTCATCTAATGCACAAGCAATGGAGATGAACCCTCCAGAACTGCAACTTGGATGTCTTCTTGCTTTAGCTCCAACTGGTCTTTCCTAACTCTTTGCCCAGTAACTGCTTCGTTTTCGCTCTTCGGTGTGTTGTTTCACGGTTGAACCATAGGCCTGGAATACTGGCTCACCGTCAACCGCTGAACTGCTGAAAGCTTTGGATGGGTGACGTGTCCCTACAGTAAATTGTCGGCGGAGTGCAATAGCGTGCAAAGGAGGAAAGCATCCGATGAGTCCTTCTCTGTAACTTCACAGCCACAGAGACCAACAGACCACTGAGCACCGTGACTCATTAGCCAACAATAACGCGATATCATTTTTATTTCAGCCAGTTAATGGTTACAGTTGCTCCGCAGCTGCTCATATTCCAGTCAATTCACACTTTTCAGATTTATTTTTCCATTCTCCATGTATAGAGCTGGATATCTACTGAAGAAACTCACAGTAATTACAACAGCAGAACCCCTCGAGACTCAACGAGGAATACGTGAAACCACATTCTTAACCCCTGTGCTACCTGCTGCCCAACCTCATATCCAGCTTCCAAGGAAATTCTGCTTCTTATAAAAAATAATTACCACGGCATATGACTTTTGTGGACTTCATATTTGAGAAATTCATTCCTGCTTTGCTCACAAAACATCCGCTCATCGCACGTTGATCCAGTGAAGCCTGGTGCCTGAGGGTTTGATCCTAAAGCTGCCACTCTTATGTCAAACGTCTCCCGCATTCTTTCACGCAGGCCTCTTGAACACAAGCTGTGATTCACCGAGTATGGGAAAAAGTTTGAACAAACAGAACCAGATGGACTGGAGAGCGAGCAGAGAAGGAGGGGGGAAGAAAAAAAGAAAAGAAAAAAACTCACTCGCTGCTTGGATGAAGTTGCGCTGTAACTGGTAGGTCATGAGTGGGGTGGGCAGCATTCTGGAAAGATAAAAAGTTGGTATCATAAGCCAAGACATATTACTGACCACATCATCTCCTGGGGCCTATTTGTGTTACCTCCACCCCCCTCCCGTGCTCTTGCGCCCCATGGCAGCCTCAGCACTCAGACAAGTGGGAATTAATTGGCTTAATCCAATTTGCAATCCATTGAATTAGGTGGCTAAGTGGGCTTGATTCCCACCGCAGCACAGCCTTCTAGGCCTGGGATTTGACCAGCTTTATTTTTGTGAGTTGTCCGTATGAACGGACTTGGTCGGCTTTGCTAAGCTTATCCCAGCTCTGGGGTTTTCACATACTAAACCAGCCGAGGGGGGTGTCCCAGCTATCACCTGAGATAGTACTTGAGCGCGCTGGTGATGGTCTTGATTTCCCACTCGGAATTGTCCAGCTCAACATCTGCACATGTTTTTGGATCTGTGGAATAGACAACATTAATGTTTAAAAAAAATCGAGGGGCTCCTGATCCCACCAAGGAGATTAGGGTGAAGATGGGAAAAGCTGCTTAGAAAAAATGACGCACTTTAAACTGCAGGTCTAGAGAGGACAGTGTTCGGTCCAGGAATGGATTAAATTCTGAAATATTCCATTCACAAAGCTGAGAAACTAAAAGGCACCCAGATATTATCTGTATGTCTTTGTTGTGCCTTATATTGTTGCATTTTGGTATCTCCAAAATGAGGGATGAAGAGTTTCATATGAAAGGTCAAGGGAGAAGGGGTCAGCAAGCCATCAGGAACAGGGTCTTTGTGGATGTTGGAAAGATCAACAAGAGAATAAAATATGGAGAGCAGATAGAAAAGGAAGGCATTTGCTTGTCACAAACTGGAATGTAGTGACAGCACTGGGTGTCGGGGCTCCCGTAGCACTGGCCGTTCGGGGTTCTACGGTTGCTTTCCATTGTTTTTTGTATATTTGCTCCAGCTGTTAACAGCAACGTGACAAATATGTATTCTGTTGAGGTTCCTAAGGACTTGGGGGTGGGAGATGTGTTGAGTGAAGGGTCCGGAAAAGGTAAGAAACTATGGGTCCATCTGGGGCCTCACATACAGGCAGGTAGTGGTGGTATGCAGCAGAGGGTGGGATACCGTGGTGTTTCACACAGATGTTGTACTGCACTACTAAACGTGTGAAGGAAGCTGTGATCTACTCTCAGTAACGGCCCAAAGTCAACAACGTACCTGCTGTCATTGGGACAGTACAGGTGTCCTCAGACAACCCAAATATAATTACCGTACTTCAACTTGGGGTCAAATTTTTATGTTCAGAAAAGAACTCTTTGTGCTTATCATTAACCAAAGCCATTTATGTTTTCTCAGTCAGGCTCCGTGACTGGAAAAGGTTTACAGGTTTCCATGGTAACACAGGCGCAAGACTTGATGGGGTTTTTTTCAGCGTGCGCTGAAGAAGGACCCCAGACTGTCTGGAGGCTGTTTTTGTTAACTCGCACCAATAGGTGACTGCTGGGAGCCAGAGGATGGATTTGACCCCTTATGTGTACAAGTCACACACGGGGGGACCTCCTCCTGCCCTACCTTCAACCATCAGGATGAAGGCGATGCTACTCAAACCATCGCATATTGAAACGACACATAACCTACTACCCCCAAAGAATCACCCCAAAGCTATACCATTCAATGTTTACACACAGATGATGGCGTAAAAGACAGAAAGCTATTCCCATGTATTACAGTCAACTGTTTTCTGAGAAGGTTTTTAGCCATGCCAAGGTGCCAACAGGACACCCATTGGACACATGCTTTGCATACATGTTGCATAGCCTCTTGCTCGATGCTCTTGCTTCACTGTTTGTCCATTGGGTGGTCTTACCCATGGCAAGGCTCAATAGTTTCTGCACCCTGGAATTGACTCCCACGATTCTGTAGAGGCCCTGCTCGTCAATTCCTGGTTGAAAGAAATGAGGAAATGAGGCACGGTCATACAGAGAGCTGCTGTTCCACGAAACAAGAAAGAGGGAGGAAGGTTTGGGTTCACCTCTGGTTTCTACGGCATGGATGAACTTCTTGATGATGTTGAAGCCTATGACATCCAGCTGAGCCACTGAAGGAGAAGAAACGGAGACGTGTCAAAGAACAAAAACCACAATGTAACGGAAAGGGTATTTGTTGTCACATTTCATGACGGCCGTTGTCATCGTCTTCCCCGGACAGTCAACCCACATAGCCACCAAGATGTCATATAAACATACCTGCAACATCTCCGTACAGCCTCAATACAACAGTAATTATTATCTATCTACCTTACCGGGTTCTGTCCTACTTCTGTGCTTTTATGAAATAAAATCTATGAAATCAAATAAAATCCACTCGGATTAATTTAACAGCACTATAGGTAAGGGGCGTCCTTACACCACACGACGAGTCCCCAGTTTACAACTGGCCTTTTATCATCTAATTAAGCCCCAGTTGCATGATATTTTTAACGGCAGAATACAAAAAGAGAGAACCGCTACCGGAGCCACCATACAAGTGTCTTTCTCGCATTTCAGTTTCATTGTCCCCACATGAATGCATCCTGGACTCCCTTTCAATTTACACATTTGGATTCTATTATACTTATGGTTGTTGTCTGCAGCAATCATTGTTTTCTCACAAATCATACTTAGAAAGGAGGTCAAAAGCAGCACGTTACAAGCCTCAAGGGTCCCTAAATGAAGAGAACAGCCTTGATAGGGTGTGTTACAGTAGTACAGTGCAGTAAATACGGATGTCCTTGTTCGTCATATCCACTGAGCGCACCGCTGAATTTTTTTTTGCTCTCAAGCACATTATACTTTGCACTTAAATGAACAGTCATCTCAGAAGCAATTTAAGAGAATTTTATTCACAAGTAGTTCTCAGAAATCCTTTACACTTGCAAAATACCGTGTGGTCACTACAGGTCAGCTTAAGCAACAAATAAAGCAACATGATCAGATCACAAAACCTCAAGAGCTGCGTTTTTACCGGGAGCTTTTAGTGTGAAGATATCGGTAGGATGCGACGGCTAGCTTGTGGTAGTGAGGTAAGCTTTAATGCTGAGCAAACGCTACTCGACATTGCCGGAAATACGCTGAGAAGTCAGTCCTTCGGTGTCGGCACAGAAGCGAGACGGTAAAGACGATACCTTATCCATAAATCATGTTTGTTTTACAGATTCGGCACAAGTATCATCTGACACGTTAGCAAGTTCCTGAAACACGTAGAGAAATGTTCCCTTTGTTTAATATGCAACGTACACAAGGCCTTTTCTTGCCAGCTTCCGCACGACAGCAGCACAAAATGGCTGACAGGAAGTGGGTGATTTTACCAGTCACATGACCATATATCGCAAAGCCAGGAACACCGACATGACCAAAACGGTTAAGCACAGATACCTAAAAGTGTATGGCCCAGCTACGACGCTTTGAAAATTACACTAGAAAAACTGGCAGAGCTGTAAAAAAAAAAAAAAAAAAAAAAGATAAATAAAACTAAACATTTATTCACTTAGCTGACGCTTTTCACCCAAAGCGACTTACAATGTCAATCTATTTACTCATTTATACAGCTGGGCAATAACACTGGAGCAATTTAGGCTAAGTATGTTGCTGAAGGGTAATACAGCCAGAGGTCAGATCTGAACCTGCAACTTATGGGTCCAAAGGCAACAGCGCTAAATACTACGCTACCCGCTGCCCCATCACCCCGCAGCCTGTTGTTATATAGTTGTACATAAAAATGAACATGAAAATGTATTTAATTGTGTCACTATGTCTAAGAACGCAGCATCCGAGAAGAAAGCCTGAGCATCCCATCAGTCCAGAGTCAGAAGTAGCTGGTGTACAGCAAATTTTACAGCATATTTCACAGGTTAGCATCTCGCGTCTTGTGTTGTGGCGAAGGAGAGACGTTTTCCATGTTTGTATTTCTGTGCGAAACTTTGTGACATGAGCTCTGGGATCTGGAGGACTGGCGTTCAGCTAATAAGAGGCCAGAGTATATGATGGTAAAAGCTCTCCTACTGCTCCCACATCATACCTCGCATAAAATTCCCTCACACATAATGAGGGACTATGAAGAGAGTGGGCACAACCTTAAAACATTATGTATGTCAGTATGACCACGCAGGAGAAAACATGGTCATTAACCAGCCAGAACCCAGCGTCTGACCTCAAATAATTTGTCCCTAAATGTACTAACATTTGTTCCTAAAAATACTACTTACTTCCATCAGTCTGGCTGTCCTTGTTTGAGTTATAGACCTGAAAAAAGATTAACAAAAAAGACATTTAGAGAGAAAATATCCATGAATACAGTCATACGGCGGAATTTACGTATAATAACGAAACACAAAATACAGGTAGTCCCAGATTTACGATGGGTTTCGGGGAACGTAACCCCATCAAGAATCAAAAATATCGTAAATCGAAAATGCAATTAATGCACCGAATACACACCTCTGTGTGACAGACTGGGAGATGCAGATCGCTGCTGCTGCCCAGCATCGCGAGAGAGTATCGCTCCACATATCGCTTGCCCGGGAAAGAAATCTAAATTCAAAATTTGAAGTACGGTCGCTACTGAATGTCTATCGCCAGCTCACCATCGTAAAGTTGAAAAAATCTAAATCATAAATCGGGGACCACCTGTACTTCACGTACTGAAAGCTGCTTTGACCAAAGAAGATTTTGAACTGAAGTGACCATTTCTTTTCCCCTCTATCTTTCACTGAAATTTGTCTCCCAAATAGTGGAAAACCTAACTGGCACGCTACCAATTTCATATTTTGTATATTGATTAAAAAAAGGACAACAAAACAATATTAAATCTTTTAAAAAAAAAAAAAAAAAAAAAATTGTTCAGTATGTCTCTCTTTCGGATTCGACATGTTGAAGATGGGATGAGAACAAAATCATCTGGGCAAAAAAATAAGAGAGGGACAGAATAAAATACAACAATGACCATCATTTTAGCACAGAGAAAAAGAGTAATAAAATGGTTATGAATATAAACAGGTTACGACAGCTTTGACAAAACCCAAGACAACTGCTACAACAAGAGTGTCCCGAGAGAACCTACCGGCTCCCGTCCATCCATGGCCTCCATCCACAACCTCCGGTCCTCCTCCGACAAGGCCTGCATGGTGATCACCCCGGACCTGCCGGACGACACTCATCGGTTCAACGCAGCAGCTCGTATGGCAGTTAAGGGCACGAGATCGCTAACCAGCTGTGGCCTTCAAACAAGCTACTTCAGTTTGAATCCCATCAGTAAAAGACTAATGGCTGGAAAAATGGGAGGAAAGAGCTAAATTGCTCGAATTTCAGTGGATAAAGGCGTATTCTGAGCTACCAATATATGACAAAGATGGTTTTAAAACTGTCAACACGCTACAGTGTGTCAGCACAACATACCATCAAAACTATTTTGTACTGTACAGCGATACACCCCCACATCCAGTCCAGTTCATCCCTTGGACCCAAACCTTGGCATATTTGCTGAGTTGTCATTTCCAGCGCTCGTGTATGTAGCAGCGCCCTCCTGGGCTCTTGCTGTTCTCCACCTTTCGGAGACTATGACTGGCCTTTGCTCACCTTGAGCCGCCACGCAGCACCCGACTCCCACGTCATCCTCAAGTCATCGTGTGTCTATGTGTGTGCGCTCTCTTGGCAAAGTGGCAAGGTTAGAATAAACTTTAGATAAGAGCCTCTTTCAGCCCTTATGAAAAACCAGCTAACGACAGAAATACCTCATGTTTTTTATATATATATATACAGTATATATTTATACGTGCTGGGTATTCCCATTCCCTTGAGGAGTCACAGGCGATGCCTCCAGAAGATGTTAGAACGTCAGTGTAAACCAAGTTCCTTTCTGTAGTATTTCCTCTGGTTGAATGTGTCACTCATACACTAAAGTGCATATGTTGTTCATTTAAAGTTTGAGCAGTGTAGGCAGCAGATGGTGTAGAGGTTAGATGGCACTTCAAGATTCCAGAGAACGAATCACTGTTGTATCCCTCAACTGGACACATGACAGGTACTGTAGATATAATAAAAGGTCTAAAAATATCAGACTAGCAGTTACATTTACCTGATGGTTTTCTCCAAAGCAACTTAATCTACTTTTACAATTATTCACCCATTTATACAACTGGGTAATTTTATTACAGCAATTTCGGGTAAGTACCTTGCTCAAGGATACTACAAGGAAGGGTGGGATTCAAACCTATAAGCTTTGAGTCCAAAAGCAGCAGCTCTAACCACAGCGCTGCCAACGACTCTCAGCACATTGGCCTCAAAGGAGCCAGGTTCAAATCCCATGTGTAGTAACATAATAACGGTGTAACTATGTGGGAAAAATGCACAGAAACTTGAAACGCTGAGAAAACACTCATACTCTTACAGGTCCGTTTGTCCCGTGAAGGTTCGCTGAGGTGAAATCCGAATAAACGCAGAGGTGTCAGCGGGGTGCAAAGCCGGTGGAAAGAGGTGACTTTTGCACTTCGCCGTTGCCCCCACAGCTTCACACATAAACGGAACCCAACACGACGGTGGGGTGGGAAGTAGAAATTTCTCAGCCGTTCCATTTCTTTCAGCCCCACCCATCTCAAGAAATTTAATGCTACGGGATCAATTCTACTATCTAATACGACGGACAGCATTTATACTGAATTTTTTTTAATCTGTAAAAGATGTAACAGCAGAGGGACGAGGAAAGGCCTCTTCCTGTACGCCAGGGGGGGTTTTGGGATTTTCTGTGGGCCCTGAGCCAAAGGAGCGGAGCGTTCCCTCTCGGTGTCTCAAGACCACCATCTTGTGGCTCCTGATCGCAGCTCCCCTTCGCTTACCGATCAACTGCCTCAAGGTCGAGGCAGAACCTCTTCTCGATGGACTCCGTCTTCCTCCGCGTGCAGGACTTGAGCGTGAAAACATCCTCCTCTCCCTGGAGAAACACGGAGGATGAGCGTCTCCCGCTGCCAAAACTCTACCGTGCACCATATATAGCTCTTACATAAGCCAACCGTCAACGTCGCTGCAGCATTTACCCTACTGTTTTACCCTGGGCAAAGATACTGAAGCCAATCAAGGGCAGCTGGTAGTGTAGTGGATGGAGCTGCTGCCTTTAGACCAAAAGATTGCAGGTTTGAATCCCATTTCCAGCTGTAGTACCCTTGAGCAAGGTACTTACCCTAAATTGCTCCAGTAAAAAATTGGCCTTCTGTATAAATGGGTAAATAATTGTAAGTAGTAACATTGCCAAGTGCTTTGGAGAAAAGCATGAGTTAACCAAATAAATGTGAAATGTTGTGCTGTGTAAATAATTCAGAGTTAGTTAAGCCCCCATCATGTAAAAATGAGTATTGAGAGCAGAATGGGGACATGGAACCCATGAAGTTGTAGGATGTGGGTCACATTATAACATAGCTGCACATGAGAGCCCATCAGAAGCTCTGACCCACCACTAGGGTGGTGCGGAAGGGTGCGTGGAGACAGAGCAACGAGACCCGTCTCGTCCCCAGGCCCATTCTGCAGACTCTTGGCATTTGCCGCATGCAGCAAGTGAGCAGGATGCTGAGGGACACAGATTCAGCAAAACAGCGTACTTCCGGTTTGCAGAAGAGCTTTAAGAGTGAACTGTGACTGCACACTCCAGCTTTTACTGTGCTTTGATAGTTGGTAAAGTGAAATTTGAGTCGCAAAATATTCTGGCTGTCAATGCAAATACTGGGAGCACGTAGGGAACCAACAGCAGCTATGGAGGGAGTCTGATCCCTGCTTGGGGATGACCACAAATGTACTATCTATGGAGGACTGTAGAAGGATTGAAACAACTTTTACTGCTGAGCCACTTATGTCGAGCTGTGTAATTTTACCAGCGTAATTTAGTGTAAATACCTTGCTATAGCTGGGTTTCGAACTGGCGATTTCTGGATCTAAAGGCAGTATCGCTAACCATTATTGCCAGATGTCCAGGCTAAAGACATAGAGGGTCCTACTCACAGCTTTGCCTCCAGACTTCTGGTCAAAGGGCACCATGGTGACCCGCCTGGACTCCCGCTGGTAGGTGCAATAGTACTTGACCCAAGTGGACACGAAGGAACCTGAGAAAGAGCAACAGCAGCAACAAGAACATTCAAACAAAGAGTTGACAGGAGCTGCCATGGTGGACACAGTCCAGTCCAAGTGTGCAGAAGGAGAAAAATACTTAATATGATTAAAAATCTATCAGAAATTAAAATTTAATCAAAATTAATGTACTACTTGATTTTTTAATTGATATGTAAGAATTATTTAATGTATTAATACTATTTTTTTAATTATTAATTTTAACAAATGCATAAATGAACTAATAAATAAAATAAGAAGTATTCCATCTGCAAAATAAAACGCAACAATCGAAAACACAGCTTTGCTCTTTTTAAATGAACTCACGTTGCCGTGGCAACGTGAGTTTATTTAAAAAGAGCAAAGGCACATTTTCATCAACTGTCGAGACTGAGAGTCTTTGACCAGCGGACATTTACCGGGGGAGGCGTCTCCGCTACTCGAGAGAGAACATTGAACTTTTGAACTCGAGATACAATCCAAAAATGGCTGAGGGTCAGCAGGTCACATGCAGTTAAGACGTTACGAGGCTGCGGGTTCAACTCCCAGAAGGTATCCTGGAAATGCGGTCAAGACCCTTGGGCGACAACAAGTGATCACTTTGTCCATTCAACCAGTTGA
Organism: Scleropages formosus; assembly: GCF_900964775.1. NCBI lineage: Eukaryota > Metazoa > Chordata > Actinopteri > Osteoglossiformes > Osteoglossidae > Scleropages > Scleropages formosus. The sequence goes on along the minus strand of NC_041809.1, from coordinate 33,338,239 downwards.
TCATCACTCACGCTTCTCCTGCACAAACAGGTACCCCTCCATGGTGTGGGGGCTGACGTTCTTGTGCTCATGCGGGTTCTCCTTCATCTTCTCCATGAGGCTCTCCACCTCCGCTCGCGTGCTCTCGAAGCGGTTCCTCGTCTGCGTGTACGGGACGAGCAGAGAGTCACCGACAGCTTCACTTAGCACACAACCTGCTGACACACACCCCCCAGCTCTGGGTGCTGAGTTGGAACAGTGTCACGAGGCCAATTTGTCGACAGTTTTATCTGCTTTGACAAAAGAATCAATTGCACAGAGTAATAGAAATTTTATTTTGTCATGTGTTATGTCGATTTTTTTGCTTTTTCCATTCAGTTTTGTTATATTGAACATACTTTTGGCGTTAGTTCGAACTGTATGTCAGTTTGTAGAAAAATATCCCACATTCTTAAAATTAGCTAATTTTTGGCGAATTTTGCCTCCGGGTTCCAAGTACCGAATATTCCAGTACTTCTGAGGATTCGATGCTTTCTAGAATGTTCTGGTACTTTCTACAATAGTCCAGTGCCTTCTAGAATCGCCCAACGGCTGATATGTTTCAGTGCTTTCTAGAATTTTCTTGAATGTTCTGACGCATGCAGAATATTTACTGTATGTAATTTTTTGTGTTAATAAATGGCGCTTAAATTCTCTCAGTATAGTGTTCCTTATATGTGTGAGCAAAAAATTCTCAAACTCTTGAAAATTCTCATTAAAAAAGTGAAAGCGACATTCTGTGGCTGAAACTGACACTCTAGAAGAACTAGTGGTATCTGTGCAATCAGCAAACTTTAATCATCAACGCAAAAACCGACATAACTGAGAACTTTGAAAAATTTTGTTGCATTGTGTAATATCAGCCATGAAAAGAAGTAACAGCGACATGTTCACTGCCCAGGCTGTGATTTTACAAGGAAAGAGACTGGAAAGGTGACTAAATCAAATTTATATATATTTACATTTACACATGTAGTTGACATTTTTCTCCAAAGCGACTTAAACCGTCAAGCTACTAATTATTTACCCATTAATGCAGCTGGGTAATTTTAATTGGAGCAATTTAGGGTAAGTACCTTGCTCAAGGGTACTACAGCCAGAAGTGGGATCTGCACCTGTGACAATTTTACTATGGATACGAGTGTCTCTAAATACTGTACATGAAGGTAAAAGCCATCAGTTAATCGCGGTGCTTTTACATTCTGAATGCTGATTGTGAGATTGGTCTTGAAGTGGCTGAAGTCCTTGGCCAAGTCATAGCCGTGGTGGTAATAAGTGAAGAGTCCTTGAAGGAACGCCAGCAACTGCGGTACAAGTAAAAGAGAAAAGAACAGGTGAAAGACGACGCTGGAATTTTCATTTGTTCGTTTAACTCGCGTGTTTGTCCAAGGCAGCTTACAATATCTGGCGCTCTATGTTATACAGGTGGTCCCCGACTTACGATGGGGTTAAGTTTCGCGAAACCCATCGTAAGTCAAAAATGCTTTTAATACACCTAATACACACCTCTGCGTGATGGACTGGGAGATGCGGATCGCTGCTGCCGCCCAGCATCGCGAGAGAGTATCGCACTGCATATCACTTGCCCGGAAAAAAGAAAAAAAAAAAAAAAAATCAAAATTCGAAGTACGGTTTCTACTGAATGTCCGTGGCCAGCTCACCATCGTAAAGTCGAAAAAAATCTTAAATCGAACCATTGTAAATCGGGGACCACCTGTATCAAGCTACGATCGAGAATGTACAGATTTACACAGCTGGGTAATTGTTACTATACCACTTCAGGGTTAGTGCCTTTCTGAAGGGTTCGATAGTAGAAGGGGGGATTCGAACCTGAGTCCTTCCAGCACATGAAGACAGCACTAAGCACTACACCACCTGCTGCCCCATTCAGTTATACGTTATAAAAAGGATGAGAACCCTACAAAATAACAGCTGTACTGACACCATTTAGTCCCATCTGTGTGTACTCAACAAAGAGTGTGTAACCCAATAAGGAAGATTTCACATTTCAATATCAATAATGACTAAATTGAAATAATGTCAGTTCAGGATGTGACTATACATATATATATAGATATATGCATACACACACACAGACACGCAAACATGCGCGCGGAGTGTGTGTCGGGTGGCTTCGCAGCGCTTCACGTGGGACTCAAAGACGAGGGACAATTACCGGCTCCACGAACTCAAACATCTTGCGCTCCTGCACCTCCTGCACTTTGAAGACGTACTCCAGGGAGACCTCGTAGAAGTGCTGCCGCACCTGGTCCACCTGGGAATCGGCCTGGGACACAACACAAACAGACACGCACGCAGCCCGTGGTGGAAATCCCTGCTACACAATGGTCATACTTGGTCTTCAGCAATCAGCCAATGCCTCATAACAATGGTTGAGAAGAACATGTTATACAAATAAATTGGTTTGAACTGAACTGGTATCCAAATTCCTCCCTCCATAAAATACTTCATAGTTGTTATAAATATAATATGATTATTATATATAATATACATATATACTGTGGGGAGCATGATGGCGTGGTGGGTCTGGGGTTTGAGTCCCGCTTGGGGTGCCTTGCGATGGACTGGCGTCCCATCCTGGGTGTGACCCCTCCCTCTCCAGCCTTACGCCCTGTGTTGCCGGGTAGGCTCTGGTTCCCCGTGACCCCATATGGGACAAGTGGACTCAGACAGCGTGTGTGTGTGTGTGTGTGTGTGTGTGTGTGTATATAATATATATAATATATTATATATATATATGGTGTCCTGTGTATCTTGAATGTATGTATATAAAATGTAATATAAATACACAAATAATCCCCCCCCCCAAAGCTCTGAGTATTCTTCAACAAAATGTCCCAGAACCTGCTTGTGGTCAAATTCATATTATTGTACCTCCTCCTTTTCCTGGAAAGCATTAATTCAGAACAACTCAACAACATCTTTTTTTTTTCCCCCCCGAGACTCTGATTTGCGGTTGAAATTTTTTTGACATGTTTTCCACATCATCATCAAAATTCGAAAACTAAGAAAGAAGTCACTGTCAAACCTTTACATATGTATTGGGCCACACTGATTAGGGTTTGGATTTAGAGAGTGAAAAAAGTGTGAGCTTCCCATTTTTTCCGTCAGTTAGAGGAAGCCTGTCCAAGGCTACGGGTTCAAGCCAAACGTAAACTCATGTTCCGCTCAGTTTACCAGCTGATGTTTTCCAAAATGAAAGGGGGGGGCACGGTGGTACGGTGGCGCAGCGGGCTGGACCCGGTCCTGCTCTCCGGTGGGTCTGGGGTTCGAGTCCCGCTTGGGGTGCCTTGCGATGGACTGGCGTCCCGTCCTGGGTGTGTTCCCTCCAGCCTTACGCTCTCTGTTGCCAGGTTAGGCTCTGGCTCCCCGCGACCCCATATGGGACAAGCGGTTCAGAAAATGTATGTGTGTGTTTACCGAAATGGTTATAATGCAGGAAAATGTTAGATCACCATGCAATATATCGAAAAGGAAGGAAATACATTTTCAAGCTCCAATCTCAGTGTCTTTATTTCTCAGATGGACTCCTCATATGGTAAAAAGTCCCGTGGTCAAAGGAAAACAACGGAATTTACCTCAATCAGCTGAGACTCTTTCTTCTTCGACGACAGACTCAGGTGCTTTTCCAGAAACCCGCAGTACTTCTCGGTCTCTTTGTCGTATTTCTTTTTGGCCTCCTGCGGAGAGCGAGAAGCAGGACCTTTCAGGGGTGTCATTTTAACGGACCAAACAGGATGCTGCCTGGAGCTGCACGAGCCACGAAAACCTTCTAGATCCCTTGGTTTGGTCCAGGCAAACGTCAAACCAGGACGAGAGACGAAGATCTCGTAAGTGAACGGGACCTTCTTGGGCTCTACAGCCGCAGCCCTTTAACATCTATCTGCAGCTCACATTACGCCACGTTCTCCACAACATAACTCACACACACACCATCTGAAACCGCTCATCCCATACAGGGTCGTGGCGAGCCGGAGCCTAACCCGGCAACACAGGGCACGGGGCTGGAGGGGGAGGGGACACACCCAGGACGGGACGCCAGTCCATCGCAAGGCAACCCAAGTGGGACTCGAACCCCAGAGCCACCAGAGAGCAGGACCCGGTCCAACCCACTGCGCCTCTACGCCCCACCCCACATAACCCACCCATGGTTCTTAACTTTAAGGTCAAAGTGATTCTAATTTCCTTTCATTAAACAAAATAATAGGAAAAAGAGCTAACAAAATATTTCGATATGACAATATATTTCCACGTGTCGGAACTCTCACATAAGTTCTCTCACAGGAGACACAAGTAATTGTTCTGGAAGGTTTTGTGTCACAGGGAAGAAGGAGCACTCATCCATTTGACTGCATACAAAGCTTTTGATGCGCTTATTGTCCATTAACTTGTTAACTATATTATTACTACATTAAAATTGGTACAAACTGAACTGGACTATTTTGTCCTTATTATTTTGACTGAGTCCTGCTCTCTAGTGGGTCTGGGGTTCGAGTCCTGGCTGGGGTGCCCTGTGATGGACTGGTGTCCTGTCCTGGGTGTGTCCCCTCCCCCTCCGGCCTTACACCATGTGTTGCCGGGTTATGCTCCAGCTTGTTGTGACCCTGCTTGGGACAAGCGGCTTCAGACAGTGTGTGTGTGTGTGTGTGTGTGTGTGTGTGTGTGTGTGTGTGTGTGTTGTGAATCACATAAGGTGTAATATCTTGTCCGGCCAGCAGGGAGCAGTACAGCTCAGCTGGTGTATTTTGGAAGCGAATACCACAATTCATGGTAAAGCACTAGGTACTCTTGCTCATTTGAAATAGTCCAGGGTAAAAAGTATCCCACTCTATTATAATACTAAAGTTAAAACACTAAAAACAGGGGTAAAAAGGTCCATGTTAACAGGAATTACAAGTTTTAAAATGAATTACAACACTACTTACTTATTTACTTGATTAGTTAAGAAAAATATAAAATTAATAATAAAGCAAGAGTAGATATGTTTACATATTGACCGACAGTCCTGTTCCTGTTTACACTTTTACGGTTATTACCTTGGCTGCACCGATCTGCTCTTTCCGGAACTTTTCCAGCGGTGTGATCAGAACCTCGCTCGCATTTTCAACCTGAATCATAAAGACATTATTTAAAAGAAACGGGAAAAGTTCAGAACTCGTTCCAGACCCTGTGTATAGTACTTTAAATTTGGACAAAGCTATAATAATAATAATAATAATAATAATGATGTGTTGGCCAGTACAGCAAGATCAAACTTTCTCAGAATTATTATTGCAGCGTGTTGCTTTTCAGCATGTCTACAACTGGAGGGATAAATGAACCCTTTCTCTTTATTAGACTTTTAGAAGAATTATGAGTGGAGAGAAAAGTAAGTGACATCCATCTATATATCAGATAAATGACTTAAAGATATTATACCTTGTTAGAGCAAGTGATGTACTTAATACTGTTGCACTCTCCAACACATAATATTTTCATTTAAGAGTCTGCACGTCACTTACTGTGGTATTCACACGTGCGGCCCTCACACCACTTCACAATAATGATTGCGGCAACAAAGGATGGACACCCCTGCGCTATAAAATAGGCCCCGGCGACAATGACCACTCACCATCCTCGACCTCTCGTCTTCCATGTTCTTCAGAACAGCAGCGAATTCCTGCAGGGACTTCGCTTGGGAAACAAGAAAATGAATTTTAAAAAAAAAATTTAAAAAATGAAAAAATAAAACACACACTCATCCCAGTACCAACAGGATAATAATACTTAAAAGATATTTATTTTTCATCATGAGCTACAAAAATCCATACATGAACTGGTACGGCCAACATAAAAGCACAAGGTTGAATTAAAGAAATTTAGAATGAATTTAAAATTCACTTTTAAAAAAAAAAAATAAAAAATCCTGTAAAGTCCACTGTCATTAACTTTCCAAAGCAGAGGGACATGTGGCAGTTTAAACGTGTCACAAACAATACACTGCTAGGTTTTAAGTGGTCCATTATATGCTGCTGCTATCCGTAAATATTCATTACATTTAGTCATTTAGCTGATTCTTTTCTCCAAAGCAACTTAAAATGTTAGGCTACTTGTAATTTTTACTCATTTATAGAGCTGGGTAATTTTACCAGAGCAACTGAACATAAGTACCTTGCTCAAAGGTACTACAGCTGGGATTCGAACCTGCAACCTTTGAGTCCAAAAGCAGCAGCTCTAAGCCCTACGCTACTAGAACCCCTATTGAAGGCACCAATACAATATTGCATTTGTTTATGCTTTTATTACAGCTGAAGGTTGAGGAAAGTGTCAACGGGAGGTATAAAAGAGGAGAAAAGGTATGATAACGGGGTTCGCGTATGAAGCCTGCTTACCGATGCACATTTCATCATCTGTTTCTGCATCTCCAATGCACTGGAACTTGAACTGATTGAGGGACTCGGCGAACTTCCGCTTCGCAGTGGAGAGACCTACATCAGACCAAAAAAGAAAAAAGGTCACTATATGCGTGCAGGGGCGCGGTGGGTCGGACCTGCTCTCCGGTGGGTCTGGGGTTCGAGTCCCACTTGGGGTGCCTTGCAATGGACTGGCGTCCTGCCCTGGGTGTGTCCCCTTCCCCTCCAACCTTGTACCCTTGTGTTGCTGGGTTAGACTCTGGCTCGTTTCAGATAGTGTGTGTGTGTGTGTGTGTGTGTGTGTGTATATATGCATACATATTCTGGGTTGTACTTATGGTTTCTATAATATCATAAATCAGTTCTACATGTGTCGTTACACATAACTGACAGCAAAGAACCCGCAGGTGTATTTTGTACAGAAAAACCACACCGTCACCATACCAACTGACATGCATCCAAAGAGTCCTCCTGCCTCCACTCCCTTCCCAATAAGGTGGGAATTCAATTAATCTCTTTATGAAATACGTACATTAAGTCGTGAAGTCAGTTTCAGTAAGATGGGCTCAGCTGCACAAAACCATTTAAAATAATCACCAATCATCACTAACTGCTTCTGCAGCGCAGGGTTGTGGTGGTCTGGAGCCTATTCCAGAAATAAGGCCTGAGGAAGGGGACACCCTGGAGAGGACACTGGTACACTGCAGTACTCGGCACTTCCCAGAGGTGTAGGGCATTTGACTCGTCTGTCCAGTTTGTCCCATACAAGTGCTTCCCAAGCGAATTCAAAACGTTCACTGATACTGTATATCATACACAGAAACGCTATACGAACAAAGGAATTTCTTGAAGAAGAACATTAGCAACCCACCCACACGCTATCTGAAACCGCTTGTCCCGAGCGGGGTCGAGGCGAACCGGAGCCTAACCCGGCAACACATGGCATAAGGCCGGAGAGGGAGGGGACACACCCAGGACGGGACGCCAGTCCATCGCAAGGCACCCCAAGCGGGACTCGAACCCCACACCCACTAGAGAGCAGGCGCATGCCAAACCCGCTGTGCCGCCGTGCCCTCCCCCCTGCATTACAAACCAAAATAATAACATAAGCAATAAATGATAATAAAGCTATAATACATTAAAAAAGTACCCTGTAACATATGTATATTTTTTATTTTCTTCACTTTGAAATACATTAAAACTCATTGAAAATGTCATTTCCGAGCTCTTATTCAGTGCCAGTTACTGATGAATTCATCACATTAGAATTTCCAATGTTTGTCAGCTTTAGGCCACTTTCAACTTTCTTTATTGCGAACACAATTACTAACAGCTTAACAATATAGGCTTCTGTCGATTCATTTACAGGTTATGTTCTGTAAAAGTCTCGGATACAGCTAAAAGAAAAAAATAAAACCTTTTTCAATTTACTTTATTGCATACACAATATTAAAAGCTTAACAATACAGGTTTCCATTGACTCATTTAGCAGACGCTTTTCTCCAAAGCGACTTCCAATGAACTCCATGTAGTGTTTTCAGCCCACACACCTTATTCACCGCGGTGACTTACTCTGCTAGCTACACTGCTTACAATGGGTCACTCATCCATACATCACTGGAACACACACACTCTCTGTGTCACTCACACACTGTGGGTGAACCTGAACAGCATGTCTTTGGAATGTGGGAGGAAACCAGAGCACCCGGAGAAAACCTATGCAGACACAGGGAGAGCATGCAAACTCCACACAGACTGAACAGAGATCGAACCCACATCCTTTCGCACCACGCAGGTGCTGTGAGACAGCAGCGCTACTCGCTGTGCCACCCCATTCATTCACCTTATATTCTGCAAAAGTTTCAGATACAGAAAAGAAAAAAATTCCTTTAACTAACTTTAATGCGTACACAACTAATAAAAGTTCAACGATATAGGTTTCCACTGATTAATTTACAGGTTACATTCTGTAAAAGTCTCAGATACAGCTATAATAAATAAAAGAAAATACTTTGCCAGACTTTTTAAACAGCACAACAAATTTGTTCCTGAATCGTTACAAAATTATTTCAATATCACAGTTCAGTACCAATTAATTGATAAAAATATTTATCAAAATATACTCATTTCACTAACCCTTTATTCCAAGGGTACTTTGCCACGTTAGGTTTGTGTATTAAATTACCTGCAATTTTTTTAATCGCAGTGCTCAAATCGAAAACACATCTTTGAAAATTCTGCACGTGTCGCACAGAAGCGTCACAATTATATAACCTGGATCATCCTGAGGGAAAAGGCAAGTTAAGCCACTGAACAATGTAGGTAATAAACAGGAAGCAGGACGTATGAAAGGAACCGGGAGCCAGCCGAGTGACCCTGTCACTGTAAGAAAAACCCAGCAGTTGACGTCCGCAAGCAGCGCTTCAGTCCCGAGACGCTGGCACAGGTGAGCCGGAGCTACAGGTAAAAGGCACCCAGATCAGCAGGTTATGTTGAGATATATGGAAGTCCAAGTCGGGCCCGGCTGCTCTAAATCATACAAATTAAAATGAGTAAATGTATTAAAAGCAATAAAGTCAGTGAGCACTTACACGAGAGATAAGTGCTCAAAAATAAAAAACTAAAAAGTGTCTGCAGAATTTTTTTTAAAAAAAACCACAGTCATGGTGTTTTATTAATAGCGCAACTATTTTGGGCTAAAATGTCTTGCGTTTCAGTAACGTTTTGCATCTCATGCCCATTAATGAAAAATAACGCTTTGCCAGTAGTTTTTCACAAAATATATTTATTTCGCTGACCCCTTATTCCAAGGGCACTTTGCCATGTTAGGTTTGTGTATTAAATGACTTGCAGTGATTTATCCATTAGAGGGCTGGATCATTTTTATTGTTGCAACTCTAGATATGATCCTTTCTCAAGGGTACGAAGGGAGGAGGGGATTTGATCCAGAACCCTCAAGTGCTGAGTAGCAACACACCTGGGTTGGGATCCACCCAAACCCCGAACCTGAACAACTAACCCCCTACCGTAACCCAGCATGCCACCTGCTACAAATATCTCTAAACTTTATTAAAAAAAACTGTAAAAATTTATTGAAACAATTTCCAAATGGCTTTGTCTCGTTTTTATTTGAGGTACGGAAACATCCACAACCATTACCATTCCAACAAGCAAACAGCTCGAGATAATGGCACATTTTCCATTTACCTCTTGTTGCTCATCAAGGGAGGTAGAAAAATGCTCTTCCTGGGACTTGTACCAGCAACCTTCACGTCACAGTTCCTTCACCACCATTCTATAGATAAGTCAGTAATGTAATGGTTTGAGCTGCTACCTGTGGACCCAAAAGTCACAGGTTCAAATGCCATCTCTGGCTCTAGTAGACTTGAACAAGGTACTTACCCAAAAATTACTCCAGTGTAATAACTGGACTGTATAAATAAAGGCTAGGACCTTAAGAGGGGCAGCACAGCGAGTAGCACTGCTGTCTCACAGCACCTGGGTGGTGTGAGAGGATGTGGGTTCGATCCCTGCTCAGTCCGTGTGGAGTTAGCATATTCTCCCTGTGTCTGTGGGGGTGTGCTCTGGTTTCCTCCCACACTCCATGTTGTTCAGGTTCACCTGTAGTGTGTGAGTGACAGAGAGAGAGAGTGTGTGTGTGTCTTCCACTGATGTATGGATGAGTGACCCAGTGTAAGTAGTGTATCTAGCAGTGTAAGTCACTGCGGTGAATAAGGTGTGTGGGCTGATTACACTACACAGAGTTCATTGGAAGTTGCTTTGGAGAGAAGTGTCAGCTAAATATAAACTGATGTGTCATGATCATACCTGTCTGAGCTGTTCTCCTCTTTCTGTAAAAAAACATGGTATCTATTTGCAGACTCACATGTTGCATTTTACTCGCAGAATGAAATGGCAATGAAGCTACTCTGCTTTGCCGGAGCCTCTTGTGCGCTTTCGTTAAACTCTTCCTGAGCAAAGCGAACGCGGCGCGACCCTTCTCCAGCCAAGCCGGCCGTCCCTGCCTTTCATTCCGGAAAAGAAACGCTCCCCAATCGGGCTCCGTGGGCGCGGCCCTGGTTGTTCTCGGTCCCTTTGCCAGCACCGGAGTTGCAGCTTGTTGGGTTTGAAGAATGCGTCATTGTGGGAAAGAACGCCGAGGCCCCACGCCGATGGCTGCGAGTGTCCTTTCGAGTCGTTTCGGGAATCCTCACCTGTGTCACACGTCGCTGTGGATATTGTGTCACGTGTGCTTTTTATTTTCTAACAAGATGACGAGATTATTTTATATGTAAAAAAAAAAAAAATCTTCAGGGATGGATTGTTCCAAGGACAGGATTGAGGAAGCGTCTGGTCTTTATTTATAGCACTAATAAATGTGGCACATGTATATTTATTCATTTAGCAGATGCTTTTCTCCAAAGTGACGTTCATCAAATAGAAAATACAGTGTGTTCGTTACATTGGGAGAAGAAGACACTTAGATGCAGACGTGTGATTCTTAAGTGCAGTTTGTTTCTTTCCACCATATGAACCGACGTTCATCACAGGAGAAGTGGCATAAAACTCTGTCCGAATATCGACGATTCCTGCTCACCTTCCTAGTGATATCTATATATTTTTTCATCCATCCATCTTCTGTCCTGCTTGTCCTAAAAGGGTCACGATGGCAGCAGGGAGAGCAGAGAGGCCCAGCCGCCCCTATCCCCCACAACTTCCTCTAGCTCAGCCTGGGGGATCCCCAGCCGTTCCCAGGCCAACTGTGAGATATAATCCCTCCAGCGGATCCTGGGCCGACCTCGGGGCCTCGTCCCAGTTGGCCGCGCCTGGTATACCTCCAAAGGGAGGCGCCCAGGGAGCATCCTTACTAGATGCCCGAACCACCTCAACTGGCTCCGCTCAATGCGGAGGAGTAGGGGCTCTACTCTGAGTTCTTCCGGGATGTCCGAACTCGTCATCCTGTCACCACCCTCCGGAGGAAATTCATTTCAGCCGCTTGTATCCGCAATCTCATTCTTTCGGTCCTTACCCAGCGTTCATGACCATAGGTGAGGACAGGGACATAGACTGACCGGTAAATAGAGAGCTTTGCCGTATGGCTCAACTCCCCCTTCACCGCTACAATCCGGTACAGCGACCGCATTACCGCTGCCGCTGCTCCCAGTCTGCGGCCGATCTCACGCTCCCTTCTCCCCTCACTCGTGAACAAGACCCCGAGATTCCTAAACTCCTCCACCTGGGGCAAATTCTCTCCCCTTACCTGGAGGGGGCATGCCATCCTTTACCATGGGAGAACCGTGGACTTAGACTTGGAGGTGCTGATCCTCATACCAACCGCTTCACACTAGAAACTGGAAACCATTCAAGCGCGTGCTGGAGGCAACCGTGTGACGGTGCCAAAAGGACAACATCATCCGCAAAAAGCAGAGACGTCACCTTCCGGCCCCCGCGTAGAATGCCCTCCTGACCTCGGCCGCGCCTTGATATCCTGTCTATGAAGACCACAAACAGGAGTGGAGACGAGGCACAACCTTGGCGGAGTCCAACGCTCACATTGAACAGGCCGGACTTAATGACGCAGAGATCAAATGGCCCACAGTAGTGGCCCCCGGTACCCCATACTCCCTAAGCACCTCCCACAGTATTTCCCGGGGAACACGGTCATAGGCCTTCTCCGAGTCCACAAAACACATGTAGGCTGGATTAGCGAACTCCCATGCCCCTTCAATTATCTGTGAGAGGGTAAAAAGCTGGTCCGCTGTTCCACGGCCAGGGCGGAATCCGCATTGTTCCTCTTCAACCTGAGGTTCAACCATCGACCGGAGCCTCCTTTCGAGTACCTTGGCATAGACTTTCCCAGGGAGGCTGAGGAGTGTGATACCCCGATAGTTGGCACACACTCTCCGGTCCCCTTCCTTAAAGATAGGGATCTCCACCCCAGTTTGCCAATCCATTTTTATTAAATTTTTGAACAATTTATGAGAATTTTTGCTCGCACATATGAGACGCGCTATATAGAGGGATGTTAAACAGCATTTATTAACAAAAAATTACATAGACCTTCTGCACTGGAACATTCTAGAAAAGCACTGAAACATAGCAGCCGTTGGAAATTTTCTAGAAGGCACCAGAACATTGCGGAAAGCATCAGATCCTGAAAGGTACTGGAATATTCGGTGCTTGGAACCCGGTTCAAAAATTCACTAATTTAAAGAATGTGGAAAATTTTTCTAAAAACTGACATAGTACGAAATAACAGCAAAAGTATGTTCAATACAACAAAAGTGAATGGAATTTTTTTTAATTAAAAATCTGCATTAAAAAAGTTTCTGTTACATTGTGTTATTCCTAACACCCCCCCATACATATGAAGAAATGCTCACACACACACATACACACGCAGTCTGAGACTGCTTGTCCCAAGTGGGGTCGTGGTGAACCGGAGCCTAACCCGGAAACACAGGGCACAAGGCTGGAGGGGGAGGGGACGCACCCAGGACGGGACAGCAGTCCAACACAAGGCACCCCAAGCGGGACTCGAACCCCAGACCCACCGGAAAGCAGGACCCGGTCAAACCCACTGCACTCCCTTATAAGTAAACATCTGAAAGTTAATAATAAATTCTTTAAATGTAAAAAACATTAAATGAGACACTTCATACACACACACATAGCTGTCATCTGACTGCACGTTGAGCACGGAAAGCGGTGAAAAGGCCCTTTATACAGAGGATATCCTGTTTTCCGGGGCCACTGAGCGAGGGGTTTGTGCTCAGAACTTTGTGCAGTTCTGCACAATTCTGGGCTGTTAAAGATCGGCTTTGTGCAAGCCGCGCTGGTGCCGTGCCGGCATGGCGAGTACAGCGGTGCGAGAGGAAGGGAGGGCGATTTGGGACAACACCCTGCGTAACTGGTGTTCAGCAGCTGTCGACACTGGACGTGGCACAAGGTTCGAGAGAAGCGTCGGAACTTCGAGGGGGACGGATAAGCGAAGGACACAAACACACGCTCCTCAGCAGCCTCACCTGCTGCGGAGTGAGACCGAATAGCATGTCTTTGGAGTGTGGGAGGAAACCAGAGCACCCGGAGGAAACCCACACCGACACGGGGAGAACATGCAAACTCCACGCACACCGAGTGGGGATCGAACCCACGTCCTCTCACACCACCCGGGTGCTGTGAGGCAGCAGCGCTACTCGCTGTGCCGCCGTGTCACCTTTGTAAGCTGTAAGATAGTAAGTTGCTTTGCAGAAAAGCAACCGGAAAGAGGAACGATACCGAAGCATACGAACGGATGGCGGGAACACGAGACGCAGGAAAACAGGACTCGGCTTTACAGCTTCCCACACACCCGGGCCAGATGTTCGCTTTCCGCACCAGCGATGACCGACGAAAGGTCGCGAATGAGTGACGTGCGATGACTGATGTGTGAAACTTCACGAAAGCAGCCTATTCCCCTTGCAGAAGGAACCCTTTCTAAATAAATAAACAAAATGCCATGTCAAGTTGAGGGTGCAAAATTTACCAGGGTTGGAATCACACGCCCATTTCGCTGTGACGATGTGCCGGGAACGCTGATCCTTTTACCCACCGCCGACCTTGACCCGCGTTCCTGCCCCACCCCCAACACCCCACAATCCAGGTCTCAGCATCTTACAGCTTCCATGGCGTGAAAACACCACAGCCTGCCCCCCCCCCCCCGCCCCCGCCCGCCAGCCCCACCCCAGGGGGTGGAGAACACACTCATTGTCAGCTGGCGGACAGGAAGGGACTGTTGCCATGAGATCAGCTCTTTGCGAATGTGGAAATGAAAGCGAGGAAGGGCTTCGCATCTAAGCCCATCTGACGGCTAGAGTACAGTATTTCGCTACGGTGCTGCGCAACTCCGAGCGTCAGAGCAACACGGCGTGTTCTCGGTAAGTCTTTCGAAAGATCCTGCTTCCAGCTTTCTGATGACGGCGGCGCGGGACGTCACGGGCGCAGCTATCCGTACAATAACGGGACAATTCGGAGGGTTTCGATGCTCCCCTCGACAGCACAAACAAGCAGACGGCGGCACCAGACGTGCCGTGGGAACAAAGGGAACGCCGCCCCGGCACGAGCCAGACAGACTCCCCGTTGTTCCCGCGGGCTGCTGTCTTTCATCACGCCCGGGCGTGTTAGTATGGAGGCTGGAGGCACGGGACTGGCCGGGCAGGGGGGGGGGGGGCGTGGGGGCGGTAAAGTGCCGCACGAGGGCCGCGGGCGTGAAAAGGCCCAGGCTGAACCAGGTACAGGAACGCAATCTGAAAGAACTGGAAACGGGGACGCGGCCCCTGTCCCGAAACGCCGACTCCCCGCCCTTCCCTTGTTCCGCAGCGAACAATGGCCCTTAGCAGCCGAAGGCATGGAAAAGCCCCGCAAAATATCCTGCCCGACAGCTGCAGCTCTGGTCCCCCCCTCAAAAACCGAGGCTTCATCAAAGACGGCGTGTTCCAGAAGCACGGGGCGCGGATTTCACAACGGCGACCACGGCAACAAGGGGAAAGTACCGGAAAGGCTCCGGTCAGGGCAAGTCAAACTGGAGGGAAAACAGCAAGGGTGTGGACTGTGGACAATGTTACCCTTATAGCTACAAGAGAAAATGAAACTAGACAAGAGTGCAGGAGGTTGAAGGAGGAGAAATTTTTTTAAATTACGCGTATTATCTTACGCCCTTATTGCCCGTTTCGAGTCTGCTGCCCTACCAGAGGGGTCCACCTCACCTGGGTACCCATGTGCAACTGAATTTCCAAGAGGTCAATAAAGCACTTTATCTATCCACCCATCCATCCATCTCTCCATTTATATATCCTTCTATCTATCCCTCTATCCATATCCTATCTATGCATCCATCCATCTCCTATGTATCCATTTATATATCCTATCTATGTGTCTGTCCATCCATCCACCCATCCATATCCTATCTATCATTTATATATCCTTCTATCTATCCATGTGTCATCCATTCATCCATATATCCTTCTATCCACCCATCTATCCATCCATATCCTCTCTATCCACTATCCATCTATTGACCTACCCATTTATATATCCATCCATCCATCCATCCATCTCTATCACCGAAAAGCAGCCAACCTCATATGACAGGTTGTGTGAGTCTGAGAAGCAACAACACCTGGTTTCCGGATCGAAAATGAGCCCATTTAAACGTAACAGTTTTGGTCTACAGGGTGATTGCGCAATAACAACATTCTCTCTTTACATGCAGTACAAATTGAGCAGCAAATGAGTCAGAATAAAGCAACATGGGGGAGAAACCAAAACGGGTCATTGTTGGGGGACCCATTCTGGTTTCCTCTCATGCTCATACACACACTTTTGTCCAGCGGGTGAGGGAAAAAGGTCCGTGGTGATTTGTTGCTGGCAACAAAAAGCAAGAGGATGAAGGAAAAACTTCTTCTCCAACTACTTCAAACCAGGAAGGCCCCACCTTCAAATGACCTCAACATGGGCCTCCTACTTTCCTTGCATAAAGACCAGTTGATTCCAGAAGCTTCTGAATGACTTCAACAACCTCCCCCCGCCATAGCTGGTATGTTTTTTGTGTACGAGGACTCGTGTTCCTCTCCTCTTTGTTAGGAACCAGAGCAGGAGTTAATAATTCATCTCTGTAAACACGCTTCATACATCAGGGGTTCCCCTTCCATTGTTCCAGCAAGGCGGCAGTGCCACGCCGAGAAACGTACTGCTCTGCTACAATTACCTGGGCTTTCCAGAACACAACCTCAAGTTTTGTTTCCTTTCAGTACTTGGTTATAACTTCAAAAAAAAAAAAAAAAAAAAAAAAAAAAAAAACCAAAAATACCAACCGTTGTACGCTGGAGGAAAGTGATCCGTTCACCACGGCGCTACCGAACGCTTCGCTCTGCGGTATTTTGCGTCAGCGCCGTGAGGATCTATCTTTCCAACTACGTACAGGTGTTCCCCGACTTATGACGGTTCAACTTACAATTTTTCGACTTTACGATTGCCAGTTGGATACAGAGATATTCAGTAGAAACTGTACTTCGAATTTTGAATTTCGTTTTTTTTTTTTTTCTTCCCCAGGCAAGCGATATGTGGAGCGATACTCTCTCGCGATGCTGGGCAGCATCTCCCAGTCTGTCACGCAGAGGGGTGTATTAGGTGTAATAAATGCATTTTCGACTTACGGTATTTTCGACTTACGACGGGTTTCGCGGAACGTAACCCCATCAGAAGTCGGGGACCGCCTGCACGTGAAACGTGGGGTATAAGACAGTGCCAGTCACAAGTTGAAGTGCACACGGACAATATCTGCATGGGACAAAATGGAAAGGAGCAAAAGCAGAGCCGTCACCGCATAAATGGTCCTACATCTCCGGGAAGATGCGTCCCTTCGTTTCCCGCTCAAACTTCTTTAACCGAAAAGGACCGCTTTCCAACACGAGTACTCAAACTTCCGACTGGTACCGTTCGTGGTTTTTCGGTGCGAAAACGAAGAAACATCGCAGTGCTCCGTCACGCACGTTCAGAGAGGCTGGAGACGGTTGAGTTGAACAGCACCATCACAGTTCTTCATCGGCTAAAGGTCAGTAGGTAGCAGCTAACACTGACCACACTACCAACTCAACATTGATCCGAAAGCTTTACGCTGCACTTCTAAGCAAAGTACATGAACTTGAGAAGTATTCATTCATTTCAGATGTACATCCTCCACTCCCAACCATCTCAAGCACCATAACACCTGCTGCCCAGTTCCAGGGACTCCTGCACTCATTACCGGAAGGGTGAATGATCAAATCCCAACCTGGAGCAAGAACTCAGAGTGAAATGACCTCAGGCATCAAATCTAATGGCATAAATAATAACAAAATGACCTACCGGGGATCAATAAAGTATCTATCCATCAATCCATCCATCCATCCATCAATCCATCCATGAAGCAAAATTAAAAGGACAAAACTATAAACTGAACATCTTTACATCCTACCATTTATGAGCGGTGGGGGTATTTTCCACACAAACAAACTGCACAAGGTACTTTGGAAAGCCACGAGCAGGAGTCTTCTCCAGACGGCCCTTCACGCTCGAGCCTCGTTCCATCTCAAGTGCCGTAGCCTTTGTGTCGAGATTCAAAAGCAATTACATCCGCCAAAGAGACTCCGACTGGTGGTTTCGTTCAACCGCAGTACGCCGCCCCGTTACGACCCCCCCGCGCCCCGGGAAGATGCAAATCCACTCTTCGAACGGGGCCATCAAGGTTCACGAGACCAAGCTCTGCTCGGCGTTGCCCAGCGTGTGTGCAAGTCATTGAAAAGAGAGCTCTGACCCCTTGCCAGACGCCATGGGGAGTAGGGGGGTCCCCGATGACCGGACAATGGGGGGAGGGGGGGGGCACAGGATGAAGGGGTAGGGAGTCGGTGTGATTAAGCTCATGTACGAGGAGCTCGTGTCGGAGGAGGGGCTGTTCTCGAAACGGGGTTACGACGGGGGGGGGGACGATTACGGGTGGGCAGGGTAATCCCGTCGCTGCGGAAAAAAATGACACGCGGGCGGGCACAGATGTGCGCGTCTGCGCGCGCATTACTGCACATCTACGACCGTCTTCCTCCGCGAGAGTCTGCACGCCCTTGCGAGCGTACGGGCCTCCGTGCGTGTGTATCCCGCGACTGCCATCTCGGGTGACGTGGGGGGGGGGGGAGCTGAGGTGCGTTTTCGTCCGCGTACAAATATGCGTTTGTAGTTTTGCACGACAGTATCTGTGCGCGTGTGTGTGTGCGCACGCTCCATTCTTATCTCCTGGAGACAAAAAGGGGGGGGGGCAGTGTGCCAGGGTGCTGATAAATGTGGTGGGTCGTCGGCCCAGCTGTAAACAAGAGCGGCTGGCAGCTCACCGAATAGGCTGCCAGCGAAGCTGCATGAAACCAAGCGTGACCTTCTAGACAGTGGCACTGCAGCGCGCGTGTGTGTGTGTGTGTGTGTGTGTGTGTGTGTGTGTGTGTGTGTGTGTGTGTGTGTGTGTGTGTGTGTGTGTGTGTGTGTGTGTCACATAAAGCCACACTGCGACAGCGTCCCGGGTTGGTCATGGCAGAGGCAAAGAGCGCGGCAAAAGCACAAGGTGGCGCGAAGGCCTTTTTCGAAGCTCGCCGGCTCTGCGGAGCGAAAGACGAAGACGCGGAGAAACCGCAACGAGACGCAGCGCGACGCCAGCATCGAAACCTGCTTTTTTAAGAAGGTGTTAAGTTTGCTTTGCGAGGGTAGCTGCAACAGATGTGGCGCTGGGGAGAGTAACCGAACGTCCGGCGTCACGCAGGACCGAAATTCATTATGATTTTCGGTCACATTAAGTAACGGTCCCCAAAAGGAAACAAAAAAAAAAAAAAAAAAAAAACTTATTTAAATAAAATGAAGCAAGCAAACAAACAATGGACTAGAATGGTACTTGCATCCCGGATCTGGCCTTAGCAGATTCTGCCAGAGGGTGCTTGGATCGCTGGTTTATTGATTCCGCGGTCTGGTGCGCGAGTTCTGGGAAGGAAGCGTCCGAGTCAAAAATCCATCACTTCTCTCGACTCGGAGCTCGGCGTTATTTTCACACCTCACGTCAGGAGCCTCAAAACAGCAAGGACTCTCCTCAGAACTGACCCTCTACTGCACGTCGCCTCCCGCTCCGTGACAACCATCTCCATCTCCGCCGCGGAAGGCGAACCGGACGATTCCAGCCGTTCCCGATGAGCTGCGCAACTTCCTCGAACCCCAATCCAGGGGAAAAAAAAAAAAAACGTTGCTGTCCCAAGTCTCGGGTTCCACGATTGCTCGGGAAACGCAGTAAAACGCATCCGTAACACGCCGCAAACACGCGGTTGATTCCTACATATGGCGCCCCTCCATTCCGTAGACAATCCATCTAACACGCCTCCATGGTCCGCCCGAGATGTCGTGACCGACCCCCGACGGAGACGGCAGTTGGCTCCTCCCACCACGCTGTGGTTTCTTTTAATTGGCCTCCTCACGCTAGTCCTGGACCGCCTCTGAGGACCGGTAAACAACCGAGACAACTCAAGGAGCACACCTTCATCTCGCTCTTCCTCAAGACGGCAGTAGAAGAATTGGCCTAATTTCTGCGAACAGCCCGGAGAGGAGGGGAGCTCATCTGTCACGTCGGGTTCACCATCATGGTCATCGCCGCCAACGTGCTGGGAGCTCTGCTGGGGGCTCTTCCGCTCTGGCATCAACGAGAACAAAGCAAACCCTCATCCTGGTCCACGTCTCCCCACCTCCCGTTCAACGAGAAACCTCCATGGCACCGCATCCGGTGAGGTTGTGTCACGGTTATGGTCTGACCTCACAATGAAAAAATGAGAAAATGGGCTATGTCATCATACCCTTGAGCAAGGTGTTCGACCCAAATCGCTCCACCGGAGACGTGCAGATGCAGGTCAAACGTAAACACGTCACGTTGAATAAATAGAAAAAAAGACACTTTGTTTGGAACAAAAAGTCTGTTTTCCACACTCGCTGTTGTCCCCGCGTGTCGACGATCTACAGACACCCTGTGCGCTTCCTGTGGTGAAAAGCAGACCCGATCACTCGCTGTACCGCAACCAGACCGATTCCCTCCCCCACCTCTACCCACCTGGTGGTCCCACGCGCAAGAGGCCTAAAATCAAAAGCGCAAACTTTTTCGGTTTCCAGCTCCGAAGCGGTGGAATGACCTCCCCCTCCCACTCGGAGCTGCTGAATCCCTCCGTACAGCTAAGAAGGCTGACGCTCAGAGAGTCCAGTCCTCACCCGCAGACAGAGAGCCTCCCCTCAGACCCAAAACCTGCTTCTAAGCAGCAGCTGACAGGGCCTTTCATTTCCTAGCAGGAGACCTTTCATGTGGTCCTAAAGAGAGGAGCGTGGGAGGAACAGGGGTGCGAGGCACGAGAGGGATTAGAACTGGCTTCACCACCAGCGAGATGTGCACTTGCAGGTGGTGCTCAGATGTTTGCAGGGAGCGAGGAGAGAGGCTGGGGTACGGTCGGTGGTCACGGACTCGTCGTGGACAGTTCCTTAACCATGCAGGCGTCACGACCTCAGAGAATGACCCCGATTACGTCGCTGACACCCGAGGGAACACCTCCCAGCACAGCCGGAGAGCAACAGGCTCCGTTTCCACGACGTCCCCATCGCATTTCCACCGCTCCCACATCGGAGAGATTCTGGATTCCGGAACATTCTGGATTCCACCTGTTTACTGGAGCGAAACAATACAACGTATTGCGCCATTGTCTAGAAAAGTACGTTGTTCGACTGAAATTGTTTTGAAATTTTAGATTAAATCCTTGAATTAAATCCATGTGCTGCTTTTACAGCTCAGTTTCATGGGGAAGTCGAGTTGCCAAGGGTTCGAAAATGTAAATGTAAAGGGAAAAATGTGATATTTCATAATAAGAGGGGACAAAACCTCCAAAACGCAGAGGGCAGAAGGCCACGTAGTGGTTAGGCCAGTCGTCCCTATACTCAAAGGTCATAGGTTTGAATCCCACAACCTACTATAGTGCCCTTGACCAAGGAACTTACCCTGAAGCTCCCCAGTAAAAATGACCCAGCTTTATAAATGTATAAATCATTGTAAGCATCCCTGAAAGGAAAAAAAATCACAAGCTAAACGAATAACTGTAAACATGTTTTGTGGAACGTCAAAACCAGGCTTGAGAGGGTATTAAAAAAAAAAAAAAAAGAGGTAAAAGGGCACACTGGGCTCCACATGGAGTTTAAACATTACGCCTTAAAGCGGTAAGAGCAGTGTGTGACTCCCAGTGATTGTTCACATCCACACCCAGCGAAAACCCTGATGTCTCAGTGCACCGCTGTCAGTGACACACACACACACACACACACACACACACACACACAAAACCAGGAGTGTATTATTAGACAAGAAACCTGCTAGAGAATTCTGCAGAGAACCGCAGAAGAGCCACCCGGCGCTCGACACACCGCTCACATCTCCTCTCTGACCGCGTGCGCTTATTTTTGAAACGGAAGAACATCTTTCTTGCAGCTCGTCACGCAAGAGGCAGAAAGGAAGGGGAAGAAAGATCAGAAGACATGAAGAAAATAATTCATGACGAGAGCAGGGGTTGAGGAAGTGCCGTTTCCCCCCGATGTTTGCCGTTAAGGCATTTGCTCCGCGCCGGTTTCTTGGACAAATCACGATGAGATGAAGGATGTATTTGAACACCGAATCGAGTTCCTCCGTAGAAGTATCACTTTTCAGACGAAAAATGCAGACAGCGCGGTGCTCTTGGTTTGGGTAGATAGGACAAAAAAAAAAGGGGGAAGGAAATAAACATCTGAGGCTACAAAACCAAGTGTAGAAGAACTAGATTTGAAGTGTGAAATTGGGGGGGGATCATGAGTCATAAGTTTAGATTTTACCACTTCATCAGTTGAACACCCCTCCCCCCTTTTTCATTCTCATCTACTGTACTCACGAGTAGTCCTCTTTACCCTGCTTTACATTTACTCATTTATCTGATTCTTTCCTCCAGAGCAACTTAGAATTTCACTACTTACTATGATTTACCCATTTACACACTCACACACACACATTTTCTGAACCGCTTGTCCCATTCGGGGTCGCGGGGAACCGGAGCCCAGCCCGGCAGCACAGGGGACACACCCAGGACGGGATGCCAGTCCATCACAAGGCACCCGAAGCGGGACTCGAACCCCAGACCCACTGTAGAGCAGGACCCAGTCCAACCCACCGCGCCCCCCCCATTTATACAGCAGGGTAAATTCACTGGAGCAAATTAAGGTAAGTACCTTGCTCAAGGGTACTACAGCTGCAGGTGGGATTCAAAGCTGCAACCTTGTGGCCCAAAAGCAGAAGCTCTAACCACTGGTGCCAGGATGAACTTTTATCTCTGCTTGTGTATTTATAAGAACCACCAAAAAAAAAAAAAAAAAACAAAAAACACCAGCTTCGGTTTATTTACCTTGCTTCTGCTTCCGCCACTTGTCGTGTTTTGATGCAATCGCAGTGCGCGACTTATTTTTGGACACGCTGTGCAATAAATTAAGGTGGCGGACATTTACCTCGTGCCTCGTACGTCTAGGCAGTCTCACGAAGGGTCGCTTCTCACAAGACCGAAGAATCCAGCGCGGGACTGGATGGTGCGAAATGAAAACGGAATCATGAACCTTGAAATTAAACGGTCCCGTTGGAATTACGTTAACTGTTTCATCGGGTATTTGGGTTTTGTATGCAGTCAAGCAGGGCGCAAGAGGATGCCCCGCAGCCGGCGGCAAGGTGCTTAGAGCTGCTCCCTTTAGACCGAAAGGTTACAGGGTTCAAATCCCACTTCCTGGTATAGTACCCTTGAGCAAGGTACTTACCCTAAATTGCTCTGGTAAAATTACCCAGCTGTATGAAGGGGAAAATAACTGCAGGTAGATTAACACTGTAAGTCAAAGATGTAAGCACTTCTCCCGTCCAGCTGGTGTTCAACCCTCCAACGGAGCTGGAATCGGAGGACCGCGTGCGTCTCAGTTACCCTCTACCTCTTGACGCACATAAGAGTGAAGTGGAGGTTAGTAGAGATCAGGGAGCAAATCCATCCACCCTTTCATTTAGTAATCCGCTTTACCGGCGGAGGGTTACGGTCAGCGGTAAAATTATGCAAACGAAGAAAGGCTGCACGTTAAAAGTGGTCATGAGTTAAACTGCCGTGAGCGTCAGGCCTGGATTCCTCTCTTCTTCCCTTCTTGAAGGAAGCCCACGCCCGTCACCCCAACGCCCTTTGCCTCCAGATGCCACAATCGGCCAATGCCCCAGAAGCAAAAGTGCCCCGCAGGCTTTTTCCTGGTGAGCTGGGCTGCTTTGTGACGGGCCATCCCATAATGCACTTTCTGGAAAAGCACCGTCCCCTGCCCAGCGGTGCAGTTCCTAAGGGACCGACTGAACATTTACGCCTTTGCATATTCGAGAGACGGGCTTGCGGCGGAAACTAATCTCCACCCGAATTTGCCACGGTAATATCTGAGCGCTGCTGCCAAAGCCCCGTTCATCGCTAATGGCAGCGCTTGCGGATCACGTTCCAATTGCATTCCGCGCGGACCGACTCCGAGGACGACGTAATATTGGAAACGCGGCGGGCCGCTGCCCGTTTTTCATTCAAACACGTCTGCCAAAGCGTGACTTCAAAATATCAGTATGAACAATAAGAAAGATGAGTATGGAAGCTACTTGACATGCATTTATTCGTGGAGTCAAAGGTTTTACCTGTTTACGCAGCTGGATGTATTACTGGAGCAACCCAGATGAAGAAAATACTGTTTATATATATGTATAGATATACATATACGTATATATATAATATAATATACACACACACATACATATACATATATAAATTTATATACACATAGATGTATATATGTATATATATATATATATATATATATAAATACATTATGTGTATATATTTATATATACACATATACAGTATACACACATATATACATACATGTGTGTCTGCACACAAATAAGTCTTTTCTTTGAAAAAAAATTTTCTGAAACATTTCAGCTTTCGGAACACTTCATGAGTCATGCAATTTATCACGGGGTGACGAACACTGAACTGTAACATATACTGTAGGTATAAATGAACGTTTCCCCATCAAGCGCTGCTATCGCTACCGATCTGGCCCAGTTATACTGAACACCGTTTTTCTGAAAAATCAGCTCATTTGTTCAGAGGGGAACACATTGGGAATCGAGGGAATCTAAAGAAAACATCCTCCGTGCTGTGAATAATCCAATGGGAATGTTCGGTCAAACGGGACGAGACGCAGAAGGTGAACGGTTTTGCACCTCCCATAAGGGCAGCACAGCGGGTAGCGCTGCTGTCTCACAGCGCCTGGGTGGTGCGAGAGGATGCGGATTCGATCCCTGCTCAGTCTGCGTGGAGTTTGCATTTTCTCCCCGTGTTTGCGTGGTTTCCTCCAGGTGCTCTGGTTTCCTCCCACACTCCAAAGACATGTTGTTCAGGTTCACAGAGAGAGTGTGTGTGTTCCACTGATGTATGGATGAGTGACCCAGTGTAAGTAGTGTATCTAGCAGTGTAAGTCACCGCGGTGAATAAGGTGTGTGGGCTGATAACACTACATAGAGCTCGTTGGAAGTCGCTTTGGAGAAAAGTGTCTGATAAATAAATAAATGTAAGAGCGGAACTCTACCACCTGGCTGCGTCCTAAAGCAGCACTCAAATCACCATCACAAAATATGTCCTTTTTATCAAAAAAGTCTCCCGAGACGACATCTTCCAGTAATTTGTACGCACTGAGAATGATCCCCAGAATGAGAATTTATTGTCAATTAATTAAGAGCAGCTGGGAAAAGGCTCATGCCAGAAGGTTCGAGGGTCATCGCCATCATCGGCGGAACGAGTTCAAACTTTTATACCCTCATAACTGTCAAGATAAGAAGAGAATACAAACTACAGCTTGAGCTCTGAGCGAACGAGGCTGACGCACCTCAGGAAACTGCACCTTGTGTTTTTCGGACTTTTTCCAGCAGCACCGGGAAACATCAAACAACCACAGCAACAAACTGCCTTTATTCTGTCAAACTACCTTTTTTTCCCCTCTCCTTACCATCGTGTAAGATTCCTGTCGCTCCCTGTATTTTGGGAGAAGAACACCAAACAACAGAGAGCAAAACTGCCCGAGTGGCACCTAAAAATTGCCAGGCACAAGTATTCTTTAACAGGAACATTCATTCCTTTTTTGATCCCTCGTGTCTCGATATTATTTTCAGTACTTTGTTTTGGGTGCGGTGGCGCAGTGGGTTGGACCACAGTCCTGCTCTCCAGTGAGTCTGGGGTTCGAGTCCCACTTGGGGTGCCTTGCGACGGACTGGCGTCCCGTCCTGGGTGTGTCCCCTCCCCCTCCGGCCCTACGCCCTGAGTTGCCGGGTAGGCTCCGGTTCCCCGTGACCCCGTATTGGACAAGCGGTTCTGAAAGTGTGTGTGTGTGTGTGTGTGTGTGTGTGTGTGTGTACTTTGTTTTGAAAAGCAGTTCAAAACACGCTTTCAATGTTTTACGTGTTGCCGTCAAAATGACCCCACTCTATAAATGAGCAGGTTATTCTAAGTATCTTAACACTAAGTTGCTCTGTACAAAAGCACCAGCTAAATTTAGATTTATTTATTCAGCTGATGCTTTTCTCCAAAGCAACTTACAATGTTAAGGTCACAATAATTTAGCCATTTATACAGCTGGGTAATTTTACTGGAGCGATTTAGGGTAGGTACCTTGCTCAGGGGTGGGGATCAAACCTGCAGCCTTTGGGTCCAACGGCAGAGGCTCTAACCACTACACTACCCAGCTGTCCTATATAAATAAATGAATGAATGAATGAATGAATGAATGAATGTAGATGTCGATCCATTTGCACACTACACTCCTGCTTGACTACCTGTGTTTTATTAGTAAATCCTTCAACTCCAGCATTTTTGGTTCCTTTGTGTTCCTGTAACAGGTTTCTATGTGACTACGTAGCACTGTACTTACCGCACTTCCGAAATTGCCGACTGCACGGATGTCCGAGAGTTTCGCTTGGGTTTACCTACTCAACAAACCATTAGTTATGTACAATTTACATCTAACTGCAAATTCCCTTTCATATATGAGTTTGATGGGTATTTCTCTTCTTTGCTCTTTCTGTTCAGGGTTGTTCGGCGCTTGTTTTCGAAAGAACCCTTTGAACATCGCAGGAACTCCGCACTTGGAACTCACCTGTGCAGGCAGAGCATCACAGATATATACTCGTGACCTTGCAAGTCAGCTCTGTGGGAGTCGGCTAGAAGCACGGTACCAAACACACGCTACAGACACGCACATCACTAGACCACCCCGAAATGCCCTGAGTGTCTCATCTAAGTTTGAGGTTTGAGGAGGGGGGGGAGGCTGTACAGCCCCAGGCTGCCACTGACCTTAGTCCTGGGGTGTTGCGCCTCTCATCTTATGAATGATCAGAGCCCACAAAAGGCAAAACTGTCCACACTCGTTTTCGTCAACCGAGACGCCCCCCCCCCCCAGCTTTTACTGCGGAGTAGGTGGCTTTCAGTGGGTTTTACTGTGGGCATCACTGCGTCCTTGTGTTTTTACTCGATATTTTTTCGTATGCTTCGGCCATCACGTTTGAAAGAGACAACGAGCTGGACATCAGGTGAACAAGACCACATCGGCCCAAATACAGCCGAGCCCAAGCAGAACGCAGTTGTTTAAACACAGTAAGAACGGCCCCGACGGCGTGAATCTCGAATCAGGTGCAGCACGTTGAGCGTTACGAAGAGGAACTCGTCGACACTGTTCACCACCAACCGCTTGGACTTCCAGATGAGCAAGAAGGGAAGCCCAGTGAGATACACCTTTCTGAGTCCCATGGGATGGAATTTAGGTGAAACGCCAAAATGTGTCATGGTGGTGAGGTGAGTCTTTAAATGGATGGGGCCAAAAAGGGAGCAGGACAGAGAGATACATACGATCCAGGCTCTCGGCTTGTTTGTTCCTTAGTGGGCCAGCAAAGTGTGCCCAACGTTACTGCATTTTACACTTATTTACAGTAACCATCGCCACCGCCCGCAAATCTGACAGTAACAACGGCGACCGCGGCACGTGCGTGCGTGCGTCCGCCCGGGGGGGTCTTACTTCTGAGCGCCTGGATGAGCGTCTTGCCATCTTTGATGAGCTCCTTGATGAACTTGTTGGTTTTCTCCAGCTCCAGCTCGTGGGACTTGAGCCTCTCTCGGAACTGCGGGCTGTCCAAGTAGCAGTCGCTGAACTCCAGGGCGGGCAAACCCATCGTCTCTCGCAGCGAACGGCCGGCGCAGATCCAGCAGGCAAAATAGGAGACGCAACGACGGAGCCTAATAAATATTAAAGTCCCGATTAATTTAAAACGTCTATATTGTTTGTCACGATGTGCCACAGCCACCCGACTGCATGTGAGAGCAGCTCCAAGCGCGCGCTCCTACGCCATTTCTGCAGAACGGCTCGCTGTCACTGATGCAGCGTGAACGCGCGAGGGGGCGGGCGAGCGGGCGCGCGCTCCCCCGGCGACAATGTCACAATGAAAGAAAACGCGCAGGCTGACAAAACAGCCGAGACGCCGCGCGGGCGATCCCCGTCGCCGGCGTCCGTGTCAACCTATCAGGGGCCGCGAAACGAGCCGCGCGCCTCGCCAATAGACGCGCTCTGCAGCTCAAGGCCCCGCCCACTGCCGTTGTGGGAGGAGCGGAGAATGCGAACGTCTGGTTGGTCAAGAACGGTGACGTCAGCTCGTGGCGGGGAGTGTGAAGCGCTTCGCAGCGTTCGGGCGACACGTCCGTTTAAACATCGCCGTCCTACTGCTGACTGTATGCGTGAAAAACTCTGTTTTTATAGTCTTCCGCTTTGTCCAAGGCGAATTATAGACTAAGTGTGGAAAATTATACACAACACAGAGTGTATGTTTTCTATTTCTTTACTAATAGACAGTAAACTGTAAGGGAAAGTGTTCGGAGAAGTACTGTCTGTAATTACATTTCAATTAAATTACAGCTGTTTTTGCTTTAAAAACGATACATTCATCATTTCATGCCCTTGATTAAAGCACATTTTTAGATTATTGATGCTCTAAGTAAAGTACGAAAGCGAGCGCGTTTGGACTCCGGTGGAGCAAAGAACTACGGATGAAGTTTAATTATTTTTTAGCTGATGCTTTTCGATGAAGTGTGGCTTATAACATTAAGCTAAGTACAGTTCTTTACCTATTTATAGAGCTGCTTGATTTTTCTGAAGCAGTTGTACAGCCGTGATTCGAAGGCGTTACAGCTCAACTCGGGATTCGAACCCACAACCGATGATCCAAAGACATAGTCCTAACCGCTACCAGCTAGCAGCTGGCTCTACGCACTAAAATGCTCTTTCATGCCCCTGCACCCTTAATGAAATTTTTTAACCCAGAGAAATAACATACCATTGGTTTATTTTCAGCATCTGCTAATTCTCCTGTCGCCCGCTTTGCTCAGCTAGTATGAGACTCGCAGTGTCCCGGGTTCGGACCCCACGTTGGGCGGTGAATCAGACGGGAAAGACTGGCAGCTTTTTCTCGACACTGTGGATGGTGGTGCCTCGACGTTCTTAGCTGGTAGTGCTTTTCGGGGGGGAATAATCTCTTTCGGCCGCTGCTGGAAACACCAGTTTTATTTCTCTGTCAGTACAGTGAGTATTTATATTTGCCCACAGCGCCCCCTTCAGGTTAAAATTAATTGTACTCGCTGTCACATCTACCTAGAATCACAGCATTTACCCATTTGTACACCTGGGTAATTTTACTGGAGCAATTTAGAGTAAATACCTTGCTCAGTTGTACTACAGCTGGAGGTAAGATCTGAACCTATCACTTTCGGATCGAAAGATCACAAAGCGTGTGCGTTTTGGCACTGCTGCAACATTCTCTTCGGCAAAGTTTGTTCCCAGCCCCTCATAAACAAATCATAAAGACACTGATGCTCATAATTTAATAGCTCAGTCTGCAACAACAAAATTCATCAATCAGTTATACTATCAAACATATTTATTTCCACATGCGTAAAAAACCGAAGGGTGTTTTAAACCCTTGAAGTTTTATGCAGCTACTTGTGTGATGAACATTGGTTCATATGGTGGAAGGTAACAAACTAACCGTACCTAAGAATCACGTGTCTGCATCTATGTCTCTCTTTTTGCTAATGTAATGCACACATTTTATTTTCTATGAGATGTACGTCGCTTTGGAGAAAAGCGTCTGCTAAATGAACAAATGTAAATTGACTGTGATGCAGTGGTTGGATTTACAAACAAATCGAGTTACAAACAGACTTCCGCTTGCGGTCGTGTTTGTTTGCTGAGGACCATTGAAGAAGGATCTCTGTACGTTTTTCCTGGATAAACATTGGGAACATCCCTTATTAAAGTCCTAAAACCTTCGGTTTTTGGCTCTAATTACC
The DNA here is from genome assembly GCF_900964775.1 of Scleropages formosus. Taxonomy (NCBI): domain Eukaryota; kingdom Metazoa; phylum Chordata; class Actinopteri; order Osteoglossiformes; family Osteoglossidae; genus Scleropages; species Scleropages formosus. Next base: position 33,308,778 of record NC_041809.1, on the reverse strand, counting down.
ACAGTGTACAAAGTAAAATTACAGCTCCTGTATATCACAATTCTTAGTCATCCGCCTTACAGCTGAGTTTTGCAGCCTGCACACGAACCCGAGACGACCGCACTCCGGATGTGTTGCACTGCCAGGCCATTTATCTACGGTCACTTAAGGCCTTTGTTGTAGGATTTATTGTTTTCATAAACGTATTGTTTTCATATCGCTGGCGCCACTCTTCCTATAAATATGTACACACTAAGGGGTGACCTCACTGCCAAAAGGATTATTTACTAAATCTTCTACTTTGCGAAATCTAAAAAAGTCAAAAGTCTGAACCTACGTTACTAGGAAATGCAGAAGGACGTCTACATTTAATAAATTTTTCATATCTGCCATAATCTGAGAAAGAAAGCACTACGGTAAGCATTTAAAGAGTTCAGGATTAACTAAAAAGGGACTGATAAACTAAGACAGTTTCATCCATTCCAACTCCCCCAGTGTCCTGATTAAGTGTATCTACTTTAACTAGCCCTTTCAATCTAGACCTTTCCAGGATGTAACCTCTGACATCATTGCCTTTGTATCCTCACCACTCTTTCCCTTGTCCTTCAAACACATTTTTATTGTTTGACATATTTTTTTATTTGCATATGTGATTCATTTACATTTATTTATCTGACACTTTTCTCCAAAGCATCTTATAATTATTTACCCATTTATACAGCTGGGTAATTTTACTGGAGTAATTTAGAGTAATTACCTTGCTCAGTGGTATATGGCTAGAGGTGGAATTTGAACTTACAACCTTTGGGGTCCAGAGGTAGCCTTAACCACTACTCTACACATATCACAACCAACAGAAGGAAGCTGCAGTTCACAAAACTGTTACTTCACTGCTGTACACAACTGTATATTACCTGGCTCTACCTAAGTTACGTACCATGTTATTAGTTATAACAGCAGTCCCTGTCCTGGGATATGTACCATTACCTACATGGTTGTCAAAAGCCCAGGTGCTCAATTAGTCCTCTGGAGATGCTGCACCTGGTATTTTTTATCACATTGAAGTGTCATTTATAGAAGCACTCTTTAAAGACAAAGCTCCCTTGTCATTCGAATGGCCTCAGTCAATCCACTTATATTGAGTATGATCCTAGTATGAAAAATGTGGCTCATTCGATTTACCTTCTTACCATGATATGGGTGGCCTGATTATTCATGGTATTTGGAGATCTGCCACCTCACCAGTCTTCAGTCTCTCCTCTCTATGTTTTAGATCATCTCACCATCTCCCTCCAGTGGCTACTGGCTGCAGCCTGCTGAAAATGGTCATTCCAAATAATAATAATAATAATAATAATCCCTTCCTTGTCGTGGTGGAACGGCTTGCGTGATCTAGGGATCTCCAGAGCTATATCATCGGGAGCAGTATGCTCCTGGTAGGGTCTTCCATGGCGACCAGGTCTGGAGTAAAGATCCAGACTAATACGATCTGAAAAACCCCTATGACAAATGGGAACAACGGAACGCTTACCCTGCCCAGAATAGGGTCATTGGGACCTACCCCTGGAGCCAGGCCTGGGGGTAGTGTTCCTAGGTGAGCGCCTGGTGGTCAGGCAGCCCACGTAATCTGGCCGGGCTTAGTCTGAAAAGGCAACGTCAGGGGAACATGTGGGCCCACCACCCGCAAGGTCCAACATGGGGGTCGGGTGCAATGTCTTTCAGGCAGCAAGACATGGCAGGGTGGCACGTGGCGTCGTGGCCCCTCGCAGCAGAAACTGGCTCTTGGCACGTGGAATGTAACCTCACTTGGGGAGATGAAGCTGGAACTGCTGCAGGAGGTTGAGAGATACCAATTATATATAGTTGGGCTCACCTCCACTCACAGTGTTGGCTTTGGAACCAAACTCCTCAGCAAGGGGTGGTCTCTTTCCTACTCAGGAGTTGTACAGGGTGAGAGGTGCCGGCCAGGTGTGGGGATACTCACAAGCCCCCGGCTGGCTGCCATACAGTTGGAGTTTGCCTCGGTGGACGAGAGGGTCGCAGAGAGGAAAACTTTGACTGTTGTGTGTGCTTATCTACCAAACAGCAGCTCAGAGAATTCTGGTTGAATTCTTCTTGGAGGGGATGGGTGGAGTTCTGGGCAGGGCCCCACCAACAAACTCCATAGTCCTGCTGGGGGACTTCAATGCTCACGCTGGCAATGACTGGGAAATATGGAGTGGCGTGACTGGGAAGAACGGCTTGTCCGATCTAAAGCCGAATGGTGAAATGTTATTGGACTTCTGTGCTAGCCATGGTTTGTCCATAACAAACACCATGTTCGAACACAAGGATGCTCATAAGTGTACTTGGTACCAGAGCTCCTTGAGCCAAAGGTCAATGATCGACTTTGTAGTAATTTCATTTGACTCGAGGCCACAAGTTCTGGACACTCAGGTGAAGAGAGGTGCTGAGCTGTCAACTGATCACCATCTGGTGGTGAGTTGGATCAGATGGAGGGGAAAACTGATGGAGAGACCCGGTAGACCCAAGTGTATACTGAGGGTGTGCTGGGAATGACTGTCAGAGGACCCTGTCTGGAATGACCTTAACCTCTGTGACTACTTCTCCCATGTCCTGGAGGAGGTAGGGGACATAGAGTCTGAATGGACCCTGTTCAAGACCTCCATTGTGGAAGCAGCCAGGTGCAGCTGTGGCCAAAAGCTTGTTGGTGCTAGTCACGGCGGCAACCCAAGAATCCGCTGGTGGACACCGGTGGTGAGGGAAGCCATCAAGCTGAAGAAGGAGGCATTTAGGGCCTGGCTGGCTCTCAAGACTCCTGACTCAGTAGATTGGTACCAGCAGGCAAAAAGGCGGCAGCGGCTGCAGTTGCAGAAGCATAATCTAGAGCATGGGAGGAGTTTGGAGAGGTCATAGAAAATGACTTTCAGTCAACCTCAAAGAGGTTCTGGAGAACCCAGAAGAGGGGTCGGAGGAGCTTCTCTTAAGCTCTGCTCAGCAACGGTGGAGAAACTCTGACCTCAAATGAGGACATTGTCAGGAGGTGGTAGGAGCACTTTGAAGAACTCCTAAACCCGAGAGATATACCTCCCTTACAGGAGTCAGGGCAAGAGGCTTCTAGGTTATCAGAGTCCATTTCCCTGGTGAAAGTCACTGAGGTAGCTGAAAAGCTCCACAGTGGCAAAGGACTGGGGGTGGATGAGATTAGCCTGGAACTGCTTAAGGCTTTGGACGTTGCAGGGCTGTCACGGCTGACACGCCTCTGCAATGTTGCATGGACCTAGGGGACAGTGCCTTTGGACTGGCAAACTCGGGTGGAGATCCCTATTTTTAAGGAAGGGGACCGGAGAGTATGTGCCAACTATCTCCTCAATCACTATCAGTATCAACACTCCTCAGCCTCCCTGGGAAAGTCTATGCCAAGGTACTCGAAAGGAGGCTCCGGTCGATGGTTGAACCTCAGGTTGAAGAGGAACAATGCGGATTCCGCCCTGGCCGTGGAACAGCGGACCAGCTTTTTACCCTCTCACAGATAATTGAAGGGGCATGGGAGTTCGCTAATCCAGCCTACATGTGTTTTGTGGACTCGGAGAAGGCCTATGACCGTGTTCCCCGGGAAATACTGTGGGAGGTGCTTAGGGAGTATGGGGTACCGGGGGCCACTACTGTGGGCCATTTGATCTCTGCGTCATTAAGTCCGGCCTGTTCGATGTGAGCGTTGGACTCCGCCAAGGTTGTGCCTCGTCTCCACTCCTGTTTGTGGTCTTCATAGACAGGATATCAAGGCGCGGCCGAGGTCAGGAGGGCATTCTACGCGGGGGCCGGAAGGTGACGTCTCTGCTTTTTGCGGATGATGTTGTCCTTTTGGCACCGTCACACGGTTGCCTCCAGCACGCGCTTGAATGGTTTCCAGTTTCTAGTGTGAAGCGGTTGGTATGAGGATCAGCACCTCCAAGTCTAAGTCCACGGTTCTCCCATGGTTAAGGATGGCATGCCCCCTCCAGGTAAGGGGAGAGAATTTGCCCCAGGTGGAGGAGTTTAGGAATCTCGGGGTCTTGTTCACGAGTGAGGGGAGAAGGGAGCGTGAGATCGGCCGCAGACTGGGAGCAGCGGCAGCGGTAATGCGGTCGCTGTACCGGATTGTAGCGGTGAAGGGGGAGTTGAGCCATACGGCAAAGCTCTCTATTTACCGGTCAGTCTATGTCCCTGTCCTCACCTATGGTCATGAACGCTGGGTAAGGACCGAAAGAATGAGATTGCGGATACAAGCGGCTGAAATGAGTTTTCTCCAAACGGTGGTGACAGGATGACGAGTTCAGCCATCCCGGAAGAACTCAGAGTAGAGCCCCTACTCCTCCGCATTGAGCGGAGCCAGCTGAGGTGGTTCGGGCATCTAGTAAGGATGCTCCCTGGGCGCCTCCCTTTGGAGGTATACCAGACACGGCCAACTGGGACGAGGCCCCGAGGTCGGCCCAGGACCCGCTGGAGGGATTATATTTACCAGCTGGCCTAGGAGCAGCTGGGGATCCCCCGGGTTGAGCTGGAGGAAGTTGCGAGGGTCAGGGATGTCTGGGCTTCTCTGCTCTCCCTATTGCCACCGCGACCCTAGTAGGACAAGTGGGCAAGAAAATGGATGGATAGATGGATAATAATAATAATAATAATAATAATAATAATAATAATGTGTGACGGCATAAAATCTATCAATTGCACATAAACTACGGTCCATTTTTCCAAAAAAGGAAGAAAACTGTCATTCTGGCATACATGTCATTCTTTTTAATTACTTTTATTCTCTTTCTTTTTGTTGCCCAGTTTGAAGAAAGATGGAAAGCACAAAGTGTGTCACAAGTTCCTTTTTTCTGATTTTCTCATAAATGGCCCAAACACTCACTGCATGAATTATGCATATATATCGAGCTTGAAATCTGTATTTTAGGAAAGTATGAGTCATAAAAGAAGCTGAATGCGGGGAGAGTGTTTCAATAATTTACCTCGTCCTATACATGCAGCGTTTCGAACACAGCAAAGTTACAGCATCTCCCAGGGTAAATCTAGGGCCAGAGAAAAATCAGAGGGGCTGAAGTCATCGCCCAGTTGTGTGTCAGGCCCTTTAGTCCCTTCAGCTTGTTCAGTCCCCATGGGGTCATCAGTCTCATTTTTTATGTATCTCATATATCTTTACCCTGTTTTTTCTTGAAACCACTGGCCAAATTTGTGCAAATGACTGAACTGCTGAAGCTACATGGGTGGGGTGGCACAGCAAGTAGCATTGCTCTTTCCTAGAGTCTGTGTGGAGGAAGAGGATGTGGGTTCGACCCCCACTCAGTTTGTCTGTTCTCCCTGTGCCTCTGTGGTTTTCCTTGGGTGCTCTGGTTTCCTCTCGCAGTCTGAAAATGTATGGTTTGGGTGATTCAGTGACTCTAAAATCATAGTGTGTGTGAGTGACTGAGTGAAAGTGTGTTCCGTCAGTGTATGGATGAGTGACTCATTGTAACTGGCGTATCTAGTGTGGTGAATAAGGTGTGGGCCGACAAAATGCAAAGCGTTCATTGGAAGTCGTGTCGGAAAAAAGTTTCTGTGAAATAAATAAATGTGAACACTGAAAATACCTTCACATCTAATTTCTCTTACAAAAAACAAACAGTCATTGAGGTAATGAATTCCTTTCCCTTCTTGTTTGTTTATGAAGTAATAAGGAATAAAGTATCAGGACGAGTCTGATTATTATCGGTGTCTTAAATCCACAAAGTACGGGATTACTGACCAGTTTTCCATACAAAGGTAAAACACAGTACTTGACTTCAAAGTGCAGTTAGTAGAAACACTCTCCAAAAATATTTCTTTCTTAATCCAGAAAACCGGTCCTGGAAATAGTACATTTTAGTGATTTTGAACACTATTAAAACACCACCAAGGGAACTGAAATAGTTAACTGTTCGCTTAGAAAGCAAACTGTAAAACTTCAAGGGGTTATTCCATCCAAACCACCCGCCCCATATGGGGCACGGGAGCCTAACCCGGCACACAGGGCGTAAGGCCAGAGGGGGAGGGGACACACCCAGGACAGGATGCCAGTCCATCGCAAGGTACCCCAAGCGGGACTTGAACCCCAGACCCACTGAAGAGCAGGACCCGGACCAACCCACTGCGCCACTGCACCACTACACCCCCTTTGAAGGGGTTATTACAACATTATAATTTGCTGAAATTGATAAACTGGGAATCTTATGAAATGGACACACACACAAACACACACACACACACACACACACTGTCTGAAGCTGTTTGTCCCGAGCAGGGTCGCAGCGACCTGGAGCCTAACCCGGCAACACAAGAAGCAAAGCTGGAGGGGACACACCGAGGGCGGGATGCCAGTCTGTCGCAAGGCACCCCAAGCAGGACTCAAGCCCCAGACCCACCAGAGAATGGGACCCGGTCAAACCCGCTGTGCCACCTCACCCCTCTATAAAACAGTGACCAGTTATTTATCAATGGCTTTAAATTGTATCCGAGCACAATCGCACACGCTGTCCGAACCGCTTGTCCCATTCGGGGTCGCGGGGAGCCGGAGCCTAACCCAGCAACACATGGCGGAAGGGACACACCCAGGACAGGACGCCGGTCCATCACAAGGCACCCCAAGCAGGACTCAAACCCCAGACCCACCGGAAAGGAGGACCTGATCCAACCCACCACACCACCGCACCACTACACACCCTCCAAGCACAATCACTGAGAATAAATTATAATTCCATCGTGGCCCATTTGCTGCGGAGAGGTGCTAAAGTATAATGGTTAGCGCTGCTCCCTTTGGCCCGAAAGGTTCAAGGTTCAAATCCCACCTCCAGTTATAGCACTCATGAACAAAGTACTTACTTTAAATTGCTCCAGTAAAATTACCAAGTTGTATAAATGGGTAAATAACTGTGAGCAGCTTAACACTGTAGGTCACTTTGGAGAAAAGTATGAGATAAACGAATAAATATGAAGTGTGCTGTGTTGACAGGAAACATAGAGGTTACTATAGAGGTCACAGAAATCTGCTCATAACCACAAGGTGGAGGTAAAGTTCACAGCTGAGTACTGTGTTGAAGCCCTGACCTGGGGGTTAAGTGTAAAGGTTTCTCACACTCAGTTATAAATTATTATTATTATTATTATTATCCTTTGTCCAAGATGTCTCAACCATGTCAGATGATCACTTTGCAGTGAGTCACCCATTTATACAGTAGGGTGTCATCAATATTATTACCTTGATCAGGGCCACAAGAGCAGGGGAGGGCATTTCCAGAATCCTTCAGACTGCAATATGTACCACGTGTTCATATCGATATGTATTTCGTTTTGCCTTTTATTTTTCTGAACAGCAGTTGTGGGGTCAGGCGGTAGAAAAGAAGTTTTTTTTTCGTCCCACATAAATTACACGCAAGTTCAGTTGCAGAGGACCGCTAATTGAATTTCTTAGCCGAGGGGCAGTTTTTCTCCCCCCTCCTCTCCGAATGGTGCATTTAAAATGTTATATGGTTTTTTAATTTCCCAGTCTTTCTCCACGCAGAGGTATGAAGGAATGAAGGGTCGTGCGATTCCACCAACGCAAGCGCCTTCGCGCTCTACCACAGCGCCGAACGTGCGTCCAAGTGTTTGTTTGTTCGCATTTGCAGCTTCTAACTGGATTTCTGCAGGTTGGTTTTGGGGGGCGGGGGGGGTGGCGTTTGCAGGAGACAGGAAACGCATCCCGGTGCAGATTCGGCACGCGAAAAAGCGGCCCTTCCCTACGCAAACACATTCCTTGGGAATTTCCAGCGAGCAAGAAAAGCAGCGGCCCTCGAACAGATTTTCGTGACCATTAATCTGCATTACATTTATTAGTTTATCAGATGCTTTTCTCCAAAGCGACTTCCAACGAACTCTATGTAGCGTTATCAGCCCACACATCTTATTCACCATGGTGAGTGACACTGCTAGATACACTACTTACGCTGGGTCACTCATCTTACATCAGTGGAACACACACACTGCATTTGAAACTGAACAGCATGATTGTGGGAGGAAACCAGAGCACCCAGATACACTATTTACAGTGTGTCACTCATCCATACATCAGTGGAACACAGACACACTCTCTCCATCACTCACACACTATGGGTGAACCTGAACAACATGTCTTTGGAGTGTGGGAGGAAACCAGGGCACCCAGAGGAAACCCACGCAGACGCGGGGAGAACACGCAAACTCCACACACACCGAGCGGGGATTGAACCCACATCCCCTCGCGCTCCCCAGGCGCTGTGAGACAGCTGTGCCACCGTGCCGCCCTTCTACCGGCTTCTTGTCACGTTATCACCTCATGAGGAGCTTTTCACCCTCTAAGCAGGAAATAATTGCTAGAAAAGGCCCGGCGCTCGTCGATCGAACCCTCCTCTGCTGGAAGAATCAGACCGTATGCCACCTGTTTCCTCTGAGGCGCAGTGTCTGGTGGAGGGCTGGGGAGGCACTCGGGAACAGGAGTTAATTTAAACGAGAAGCGTGCACCTCGTGGCAACCCGGGAACGCTGCCCAGACCAAGAGAGCGAGCGGTCAGCAGCTGGATGCCATCTCCACCTCTGGAGCTTCACGTGCCACGATCTGCTCCTTAAAGAACCATTAACCACCTGCTCCTCTCCAACCAGCCCGGGGGGGTCCGAGGCAGAAGCAGGAAGTGGGTGATTCACCGTAAAATGACAACAAGCTACAGCTTCCCCCCCCGACAGATCCCTGTGAAAGCAGGAGATATAACCACCAAGGGCCTCTCAGACACCTCCCCGAAATCCTCACTCGCATCTTCCTTCCTGCCCGTCGAACCCTCCCGGGAGGGGGCCCCTCTTTGTCCGCTTTCTGTGTTTCTGAGGGGGGGTGTTGGTGACGTCACGGTGATTTTCTCTCAATAACCGTCCTGCGGGCACCCTGAGGCTGCTCGCACCCCGCACTCTTCCCTCCGCTGCGCAGCGTTTCTCCTCCAGCACGCTTCCCGTTACGTTTTTCCTACAATTTACAACAGCGGCGCCTTTTTTTCTCTCACACGTCCTCACCGCGTCGTTGATCGAGCGCGACCGGAGATCTTTAAAACGTGCACGTATCCTTTCCGTTCCTACGTCTGCACGGTTTAATAACGGCTTTGGAGAAACGGTCATTCAAGCGTGAAATCCTGGGTTTCCCGACGCGAACGGCGCAACGTTTCGGTAACGATACGTCATTAGTTAGTTAATTAGTTAATTAGTTCATCACTTAATGACCCCAGCCATCCTGCTAATTCACTTTTCTACCTGCTGCAATCTGGCAGATGCTACTCTAGTCTGATGGCCAGAACTGAGAGGCTCAAGAGGAGCTTCTTCCCTCAGGCCATCAGACTCTTCAACATGGACACATCCCGTACTTTAAGGACTCGGGTGGCATAATGTTATTCATTCATCAGTGCTGCACATTGCACTTTATTACTGCATATTCAATAGCTTGCACATTTTTTGTTCTCTGAATCTTAATTTTAGATTTTTACATTTTGGCTTTAATTCAGTTCCCTGTATATTTTCTTTTTTTAATTTAACTTTAATTATATTCTCTTGTCTTTTGAAAATATTTTTCTCTTTTATATATATTGTCTCATTTGCACAGTCTACAGAGCTGAGTAGATCAGCATTTCACTACAGGTTGTATGTGTGTATAACTGTTTATGTGACAAATAAAATCTTCAATCTTGAATCTAGTTGTTTAATGGATCCCAAGAAAAGCACATAGTTCTGTTTTCGCACATTTCCCCCAGTTATACACCTGGATAAAACGTTGAAGCGTCTTATATCGGGACTCTTTCCAAAGGGTTGAAAACCCCCACGTGGCCTTTGACCCTTTCGGCCCGGTTCGCCCGCAAGTCTCCGGAGCACATTCCCATTGCTGTCGTCGGTGAAAACACAGCGTTCGGGATGCGGAAAGTTCACCCTCGCAAAGAAAATTGGGTAGAAAAGCAATATTTTGAAAAGAGAACTTTGGCTCGGGATGAAATTTAAACTACGGACATGTGCGTGGAAGTGACCCGCTAGGTAACGTCCCGGCGAAAAGGTTCGCGCGCGCGGCACCGCTCGAACCACAATGGAAGCGTCGACAGTTTCCAGAGTGTGAAACGAAGCCCAGGAGTATTCTGTGTAACGTCACACTTACATTCCCAACGAAGAATGGACAGCAGAAAATTAAACAGCTTAAATCTGCCTGTAGGGTAATAGTTTTCATTTTAAACCTTAAAGGGGTGGCACAGCGAGTAGCGCTGCTGTCCCACAGTGCCTGGGTGGCGCGAGAGGATGTGGGTTTGATCCCCACTCAGTCTGGGTGGAGTTTGCATGTTCTCCCTGTGTTTGCAGGGGTTCAGTCAGGGTGCTCTGGTTTCCTCCCACACTCCAAAGACATGCTGTTCAGGTTCACCCATAGTGTGTGTGTGTGTTCCACTGATGTATGGATAAGTGACCCAGTGTACGTAGTGTGTCTAGCAGTGTAAGTCACCGCGGTGAATAAGGTGTGTGGGCTGATAACACTACATAGAGCTCGTTGGAAGTCGCTTTGGAGAAAAGTATTTCTTTATGTAATAAAAATAAAATATCTCCCTAAGTTCAATATTTGTCAGCGTTTAGTTGCGTAGCCATTTTCGGTTTAAAGTTACAACAATTGGAAAGGCTTTGTAGATGACGGAGAACAGGGGCATGTATTACTCAGTCAGCATGTCCATGTGGGTTCCACATGAACTACAGATAACAACCACTCTGGGTCTCAAGCATTTTTGTCCCCAGTTTCAACGTATTTACCACATTTGTGTGCCCTGACATGGGATAATGAAGGGACCAAGATGGGATGCAGGTAGGATTCTTGTGGGCGAACAGCATGTCACATATAGGTAGTGTGTTATTTACTTTGACGCCCACATGCACACTGAAAAGAATCTCAAATATAGCACAGGTGGGACCAAATATACAGCTCAGTTTGGGTTTTTTTCATCACACCTACTGTACTGTGCCATCAAGGAAGATAACTGGCAAATGACCTCCCACTATACTGATATCACTGCAGACTAGGAAAACACTACTTCATTATGGGGGGGCGCGGTGGCGCAGCGGGTTTGGCTGGGTCCTGCTCTCTGGCAGAGCTGGGGTTTGAGTCCTGCTTGGGGTGCCTTGCGACAGGCTGGCGTCCCGTCCTGGGTTTGTCCCGTCCCCCTCTAGCCTTACGCCCTGTGTTGCTGGGTTAGGCTCTGGCTCGCTGTGGGACAAGTGGTTTTGGCCTGTGTGTGTGTGTGTGTGTGTGTGTGTGTGTGTGTGTGTGTGTGTGTGTGTGTACTTCATTATGGAGTTTTGCGCACATATGATCCAGAATGTTTTCACCAGGTAGAGGGGTGCACTGGCACAGTGGCGCAGCTGGTTGGACTGGGTCCTGCTCTCCAGTGGGTCTGGGGTTCAAGTCCTGCTTGGGGTGCTGTGTGGCGGACTGGCGTCCCGTCCTGGGTGTGTCCCCTCCCCCTCCAGCCTTATGCCCTGTGTTGCCGGGTTAGGCTCCAGCTCCCTGTGACCCCGTATGGGATAAGCGGTTCTGAAAGTGTGTGTGTGGGTGTACATATGTATGTGTGTTTTCAGCAGTAGACCTATTTGCCCAGTATAGACCAGGGGTGCTCTGTTATGGATAACCAGTAGAGTATGATCACTTTCCTACATTACAGATTATTTACTCTGGTTAGACATCCGAAAAAGCATTTGAAATAAATAATTACAGTGTTGCGCGAAAGTATGTGAGCCCTGTAGGGGTGGTCATTATTCTTGTATAAAATATTCAAATAAACATACATGCTATATACATTTAATAAACTAAATCTTAAATCTTAAACTATAAAATGAAAAAAACAATTGTGATTTAAACCCCTGATTCCACATACCTACTTGGTTTAACCAAGTTCACATATTTTCACATTTGCGCTACTTGTGTGTCCCCACCACACACACACACACACACGATTTCCTCTAGAGGAACATATGGAATTGGTCACTACACACCTGTAACGTTACATGAGGAACACTGCTTCTCATCAAATAACCACACACACACACTTTCTGAACTGCTTGTCCCATACGGGGTCGCGGGGAACCGGAGCCTACCCGGCAACACAGGGCGTAAGGCCGGAGGGGGAGGGGACACACCCAGGATGGGACGCCAGTCCATCACAAGGCACCCCAAGCGGGACTCGAACCCCAGACCCACTGGAGAGCAGGACCCGGTCTAACCCACTGCGCCACCGTGCCCCCTCATCAAATAACCATTTCATGGTAAAACCAAGGGACAGGAGGGGTTCACATACTTTCAAGCAGCACTGTATCTTTAAGTCAACTTTTGCCATATTATGAAAGGAGGATGACTGAGAATGAACTACAGTACATCTCATACGGCGATGTATTTTTACCAAGAGTACACGGTAAAAATGCATTACTGTATGCGACTCACAAAGCGCTGTAGACCTCAAACACATGATTGCATTGTTGCTCACCCAACCCTTTCACCCATTTATCTAACAGGATGTTTTCGTGGGTCAGTGTGATTGGAAAAAAAAAAAAAAAGTACCCTCTTCACGGGTTCTAGGATTTGAGTCAGCAGCCTTCGGGCTACAAGTTCGCATCGACGGCTGCACGGCGTAGAGAGGCAGGCGATCGCGCTGCATCACTCAGATCCCAATCAGGCCCTTGAAATATCCATACCCACCAGTGTTCTGCAGGAAAAAAAACGTAAAAAACTGACTTGCGCGAAATATCTCCAGCCTGACAGCTTTCACGCGTCCTGCTTAGTCACAGCATGGGCAACAATGGTGACGGCAGCAGAGACAAAAAAAATATCCGGAGAAAGGCAAGCGCACGAGCAGCCTGTATTCTCTGTGACATCATGCCATCTCATGGCTTACGCAAAGGCTATTTATAAGCAAATTCCCATGATCGCGTTCAGCGGATACAATCGAGCCCGATTTAGCAGCACCTACCACACATTTCCTTTTCTAAATATAGACCCTCTTGACCATCGGTGACACAGGCTTTAGGTGACAAACTGTACTCGCCTTCCTGCCAAATATCTATTTCTGCTCTGAAACAAAATTTCAATAATGTAAATGTCACAATATTTTAACTAATATTAATTAACTGCGTTGTGATCATTGCGAAATACGCAGCATGCGTATTACTTTTTCGTATAAAAATAGGAACCTCTGTTCGTGTCTTTTGAAGTGATTTCCTCTGATTTTTGGCAGAAAAATGTCTTTTTCAGCAAGGTACTGGGTAGCATTTAATGCAGGGAAATGTGAGTTTGTCTCATGGCCAAGAAGACTTATGGCCTCACATTTCAGACTCCAGGAGTAATGTTGCTGTTGTACCTTATAGCAAGGAAATTGGATTCGAGCTGTCGAGTAAATAAAGTGAATAAATGGGCATGTCTCACCTTATGAAGGGTGTGTGTTTCTGAAACCCCTTCTTTAACTTTAATTCTCACAATTCAAAGGCATAATTGCTATTAACTTCAATGGTAAAAAACTTGCATGCATTCCCAAGCCTCAAAATTGCTAAAGTACCACCAGGTCACATTGAAATGGACACAGTTTCTATGGTAGTTAACATACCACAGCAGAACATGGTATATAACACTGTGTACTGGAGCTCATTCTGCTTTTTCACAGCCATTAAAAACTGCACACTTAATAACTACTCATAAACCACATATACACATCACACACACATTGTCCGAACAACTCGTCACATATGGGAGCGCAGGGAGCTGAAGCCTATCCCAGCAACACAGGGTGCAAGGCTGGAGGGGGAGGGAACACACCCAGGACAGGACATCAGTCCATTGCAAGGCATCCCAAGTGGGACTTGAACCCTAGACACACTGGAGAGCAGGACCTGGTCTAACCCACTGCACCACCACAACCCCCCCCCCCAACCACACATATATACATATTATATTATTATATTATATATGTGTGTGTATAATACTGAGAATTTACATATAAATTTAAATTTTAGAAAACTAAACAGAGAAGTACAGACAAAAGGAGTCAATGCAAATAAATTGACAGTAACCAAAGAAATTAACATTGTTTAGATAGTCCAAAAGGGGGGGGAAGGACCTGATTATGATGTGGTACAATGGTTACCAGTACGATGATAACAGGTGGAAGGTGCCTGGTGTGCAGTTGACATGTTCTGCTTGTGTTCATACTGGATTCCTCCAGGTGCTCTGGTTTCCTCCCATAGTCCCAAGATGGGTTTCAGGTGAACTGGTGATTGAATGGCCACTGCATGTGTGTGTCTGCTGCTCTGATCTGCTCTGTAAATGTGTGAATGATTGTACAGAGTTTGACGCAGTGATTCTCACACTGCAGGTAACCATGAATAAAGGTGTTAGCTAAATAATAGTTAATTGTGGCTGAATAATGTTAATTATTGGTGAATAATTGTCAATTATGAGTTGCTTTGGCTTTGGAGAGAAGCATGTGTTAAATGAATAAATGCAAAGATCTCAGGCAAACACAGGACAGCCAAATTCAGTCCTTGAAAATGTAAAGAAATGGCATGTAATAAAGAGAAGGGGTTTTAAACGGAACTCCTTGTGAAACTGATTTCTTGTAACGTGGATCAGTATATCTGAGGGTATGACCAGTGTAAAATGTTAGAATACTGAAATGACTTTCAATAAAAGGATCTCTCACACACATACAATCTGAAACCACTTGTCCCGAGGGGGGTCACTGTGAACTGGAGCCTAACCTGGCAACACAGGGCATAAAGGTGAAGGGGACACACTCCGGACGGGACCCCAATCTGTCTCAAGACCCCCTAAGCGGGACTCGAACCCCAGATCCACGAAAGAGCAGGACCCAGTCGGACCCAGTCAAACCCATTGCACCACCGCGCCCCCCTAATAAAAGGATTAGGTAAACTAAAAAAATAATGTAATGTTATGAAAAAACATAGATAGATAGATAGATAGATAGATAGATAGATAGATAGATAGATATCCTCTCTTTCCAAACGTGTCTCACTTTTTCAACCCACGTTTTCAGGGAAGTGAGACAGCCTTCCTTGACTCACTCCTGTCTCTTCCCCTTCCTCTTCCTGCCATTCTGGCCGCCAGCATTCCAGCAGAAAATAGACACTGGACGAGGACATCTCCCAGAGCAAACAAAGAGCCCGTTTGGAACAGGGCCCCGTTCGGGGCTGGACATCTCGCATTCCGAACGGAGGCATCCTCCTTTGAACACTCAGGATGTGGGACTCACCCTTTTTGTGGCACATCCTGTCCCGTGAGCAACCAGGCAAGTTCCTATCATTATCCATCCCCACCTCCTTTTGACAAGAATGTCTGAAGGCCCTTGCTTTTGAAGTCGACCATTGTCCCTCTTGGAGGGTGTGCAGCTATTTTCCCCCTGGAGCTTCCTGTGGACCGAATGTTCAGTGCGTCTTCACCCTGAGACAAGTTCCCTTGAACGGTCATTGCTTTCACTCTGGTTGTCCGGTACGGGTGACAGATTATAACAGGTCAACTCACAGGACAGCTTAGAGGAGTCTTCCCCTGAGGTGGTAGCATCAGCAGTCCCAACATCTGATTTATAAGACATCTGGCTTCGGTGTGCTCTCCACAGTGTCGCCGAGCGCATGCTGGACAAGACGGTCGGGGAAGGGGAAAACCAATGGCCACTGACACGAAAGCGGCGCACGGAAAGTTTGATGCCTCTCCTGAATTTTTTTTTTTTTTTTCCACACAGAAGTCCATGACTTGCTTATAGCCGCTCATCCAAAGCCATGGCTCCTCTGCCAATAAACCCAAACGGGGGAATGGTTTAAAAGTTTTTGACGTGTGATATCCCCCTTTCCATATGATCTCACACTCATAACCAGCCTTCCACTATCGGGGAGGAGGAGATGGAGGTCTTCTCCTTCGCTGATAATATACAACTGATGTTCAGAGGAGACCAAAAAGCCAAGAAAGATGAGCAGTACCATGAATCTGCATTATGAAGAGTCTCAGATCAGCGCACCTGCAATGTGGATATAAGAAGAAATACATATTTTGATTCATTTTGCAGACTATCGTCCTTTAGAGGTCTCCTGAAGCATTGCATAAAATTGTTTGTCATTATTTGTTTAGCCACCTTTTATTTGAACAGATATACCACACAGCCTGTATTTAATCTTAGGTATTAGAAGGTCTGGCAGTCCATTTACAAAGATTATGGAAAATGACACACAATAGTATTTTTCAGTGCGGGTAAGAACTGCATTGAGAATCGGTGAGGAATATTAAAGGTTCTTTATAGATAATCACAAGGCAAATTGCATGATGTTGCTAACGATCCTGGTTATGTCGTGAGACTGTCGAGGAAGCCGTCTACCCTCATCGTTCTGCATGGTTTGGGTGACTGCAGCAACACCATAGAGATACAGTAATGTGAATGTCAAGTGTGAGTAGAAGGAGGAAGGACTGTAGGGGTATTCTGAGATTTTTTCATCCCGCTCTGCAAAATCATCATAGATAATGACTTACATTTACTTATATAGCTGATGCTTTTCTCCAGAGTGACTTATAATGTTAAGGTTACAATTATTTATCCCTTTATACAGCTGGGTAATTTTACTTGCTTAAGGGTAATACAGCCAAATGGGGGCTTGAATCCATGACTTTTGGGTCTAAAGGCAGCTGTTCTAACCACTATGCTATCACTTGTCCTCATTACATGAGGGGAAAGAGACACTTAGATGCGGACGTGCGATTCTTAAGTGCAGTTAGTTTGTTTCTTTCCACCATATGAGCCAATGTTCACACAAGTAGCTGCATGAAACTGTATCAGAATATCGACGATTCCTGATCACCTTCCTAGTAGATTTTTTGCGGCGATACATATAAACATTTACGTTGCAATACAGCAATAGCTGCGTAAAGGTTTATCCGGCATGATCTTAAATTCATAGTGCATGAACATTTACACCTTACATGAACTTAAGAGATGATGGGTGAAGTGGGTCTGGAAGAGATGAGTTTTAAGAGCCTTTTTAAATTTGGACAGAGAATCAGCAGTTCTGAGTGAGGGGGGAGGTCACTCCACCGCAACGGACTTCCTGTTGGGAAGTAGATTGCAATGGGCTGGTCCACCTTGAAGACCTTCACAGGTGGTGACGTGAGTCACAGGAACAGTGTAGGCTGGACCGTC
This sequence comes from Scleropages formosus, assembly GCF_900964775.1. Classification (NCBI taxonomy): domain Eukaryota; kingdom Metazoa; phylum Chordata; class Actinopteri; order Osteoglossiformes; family Osteoglossidae; genus Scleropages; species Scleropages formosus. The sequence goes on along the minus strand of NC_041809.1, from coordinate 33,291,545 downwards.
TGAAATGGGTTGTTCCGTACATGTACGAGTGCGTGGGAAAAACTCCCATCTGGGGCAGGGGGTTTCAGCAGTATAGGATGTTCATCTTCTCAAAGACTATTTTCAGATTAGGTTTTTCCAAGGGGGTACAATAGTTCAGACACAAGGGGAAGCTTTGTAACTAAGTCTAAACTCTGAAAGCAAGTCGAGACACCAAAGCGGATGGGAGGTCCACCTCCCGCTGGGTGGGAAGATAGCCTCCCCTACTGAGCTTCTGTCATGAAGAGCGGCGTGCAGGTGCTCTCTTTTAATGTGGGTTGTTATGGTGGAATGCAAGGATGGGCCGGGGATGGGCTTCAGTCACAAAAGGCTCTCTATACTACAGCTAAACTTGACAAATTTAAATTTATAGGCAGCCTGCTTTGTGGAGCTTTTCGACTCATCCACTGGCTCAAAGGACCCGCTTACATTTATCTGACGCTTTTTCCCAAAGCAGCTTACAGAGACTGTCAATGTGATAGGGAGGGAGAGGGAAGTGTTTTGTTGCTTTGCTTTAGAAGAAGTATGACTGTGTTAATAAACAGCTTCAAGGAGCATCTGCCTCCATCCAATGACTCTATCACCTTGGGTGGCACAACAAGTAGCGCTGCTCTCTTGCAGCACGTGGGTGGTATGACAGGATGTGGGTTTGATCCCCGTTTAGTCTGTGTGGAGTTTGCATGTTCTTCTTGTGTCTGTGTGGGTTTCCTCCCACGGTCCAAAGACGTGCTGTTCAGGTTCACCTACAGTGTGTGAGTGACACAGAGAGTGCGTTCCACTGATGTACGGATGAGTGACCCATTGTAAGTCACTGCGGTGAATAAGGTGTGTGGGTTGATAACGCTACATAGAGTTCATTGCAAGTTGCTTTGGCGAAAAGTGTCTGCTAAATAAATGTAACTATGTTAGCAGAGATTAGCCCAACAAACCCTGCTTGTATGCCTTCAGTTACTGTTTCCAGTGTAATGTAGAGATTAATAGAGTACACACAATCTCTACAACTGCTTGCCCCCAGTGGGGTAATGGCAAGCCAGAGCCTACCATGGTAACACAAGGTGCAAGGCTGGGGGGGAAGGGACACACCCTGGATGGGATGCCAGTCCACCCCAAGCAGGGCTTGAACCCCACACCCCACTGCAGAGCAGGCCCAGGCTAAACCCACTGTGCCACTGCAGCCCCCTGCTTAAGAGCACAGAGCTACAAAATAGCCAGATAAACATCACTGAGCGGGAAAAACTTTTTGATTTAAGACACCAAGTGCATATTTCCATGGTAAAATGTCAGATAGAAGAATAAAGGGAAAAATGATTGCCTAAGGGACAAAAATACCATTGTATTGAGAAATAAACCCATTGCATGACAAGGGGTGTGTATTGTCATAAGCTGTTGTAACAGTTTGTCATTGTATGAGACCCTGTGATATGAGGGCTGAATATACAAGTATTAGTGCATAATCTATGGAGGCCATTGTCAAACACTGTCAGGTAGTGCTTGTTACCTTGCATGACATAGAGGCTGGAATGCAAACACTCATTTATGGAGTGTGTACAGCAGCCCATGTGCTCAACAGGTTGGAACAGAGGGTGGCAGCTGGTCATGTAGCAGTTCCAGTTGTTGCCTTTGGCCCCAAGTTTGGCAGGTTTGAATCCCACCTGCAGCTGTAGTACTCTTGAGCAAGGTCTGTCCAAACCACTCACCCCATATGGGGCACAGGGAGCCAGAGCCTAACCCAGCACACAGGGCATAAGGCCAGAAGGGGAGGGGACACACCCAGGATGGGACACCAGTCCATTGCAAGGCACCTCAAGCAGGACTTGAACCCCAGACTCACCAAAGAGCAAGACCCAGACCAACCCACTGTGCCACCACACCACCTTCCTTGAGTGAGGTACTTACCTTAAAATACCCCAGTAAAATTACCTAGATCAGTAAATCATTCAGCAGGTTTGGCCAGTGCCCGCTGTGTGGCGGGTCCAGGGTTCGAATCCTGCTCTTGCTGCCTTGCGATGGACCGGTGTCCCGTCCAGAGTGTTCCCCCTCCTCCGTCAGCCTTGCACCCTGTGTTTCAGGGATAGGCTCCAGCTCGCTGCGACCCCGCTCGGGACAAGCGGTTGTTGACATTGGTTGCTTGGTAAATCATTGTAAGTTGCTTTGAAGAAAAGGACCAGCATCAGCGTTGTAGGTTGTGTCATATACAGTCTTCCCACACCTTCCGGAGGTAACGTGTTCCTCATGAGACAGATTCTCATAACTCAAAGACTATTTGTTTCAGCGGTAAACGTGGACACCACTTCAAAAGTTATCATTAAAGGGCAATTTACCCTCATCAGTTACCTTAAATGTGCAGTCTGTCTACCTGAGCTTGTTCAGCTCTTTTTTTAGCTATTAGATACCATAAACTTAACAAAATGTGGGTTTCCTCTCAAAGACATGTTTCAAGTGAATCAATGGCTCTAAACTGTCCATAGCGTATGTGTGCGTGTCTGTTATATCATTCTGTTGTATAAATGTGTCAATTACTGTATGGACTTCAGAGCAGTGTATCTAACAATACATGTCACCTTGGTGTTACCTTAATACCAGTTAACACCATCAGTGTAGGTAGCTCTGGAGAAAATGAACGTTTATTCATTTACAAGACACTTTTATCCGAAGCGGTGTACCGCTCAGAAAAAGCAGAAGTGCATTTCACCAACAGATGGAGAGTCAAACATGTGGACACTCAATTTCCAAAGTTTAATCCATTTAAATCAATATACATTACATCGGTAGCCGCATATATAGAATCCGTGTATAAATTGTACTGGTTTACAATCTTTTTGAACAAGTAACATTAACGGTAAAATTACATGAATAGCATGTAGAATTGGTGGGAAATAGAAACGTATTTGTGACAAATGAAATACAGGTGGTCCCTAATTTGCGATGGGGTTACGTTCCGCAAAACTCATCGTAAGTCGAAAATATCGGAAGTCGAAAATGCATTTAATACACCTGATACACACGTCTGCGTGACGGACTGGGAGATGCGGATCGCTGCCGCCGCCCAGCATCGCGAGAGAGTATCGCGCCGCATATCGCTTGCCCGGGAGAAAATCAAAATTCAAAATTCAAAGTATGGTTTCTACTGAAAGTCTATCGCCAGCTCACCATCGTAAAGTGGAAAAAATCGTAAAGTAGATCCGTCGTAAATCGGGGACCACCTGTAAACGTATTTGTGACGAACGAAATAAACGTAAACGTCCTACGGTTAGGGGGTGCGGTGGCGCAGTGGGTTGGACCGGGTCCTCCTCCTCCCTGGTGGGTCTGGAGTTCGAGTCCCCCTTAGGGTGCCTTGCGGCGGACTAGCATCCCGTCCTGGGTGTGCCCCCTCCCCCTCCGGCCTTATGCCCTGAGTTGCCGGGTAGGCTCCGGTTCCCTGCGACCCTGTATGGGACAAGTGGTTCAGAAAGTGTGTGTGTGTGTGTGTGTCCTATGGTTCTCAGCTGTCAGTGGGCATGCAAAATCCAAATTTGGTCCACATAAATGTGAAGAAGTGTCTCCTAAGATGAAGTGGGGATGTTAAACGAAACTCTTGGAAAGCTGAACGCTCACAACTCCAGTGGACGTATCTCAGGGAACGACTCTGCCGCACAGCCTTTGGCGTATAAGTCATTCTGCATGGACTGTGTCGGTAACTTCGCATCGAGTCTGGAAGTTTCCTCAGCCTCTTTGAAGAGAGCCTTGGCTTGACCAGAGATTTTTCCTACATCTGTCTGTCAGTGTCTGGATTAGGTCACTGTTTTACGTAATATAAAACAGCTCACCGACACGCAACAGACAGCCCATTACATAAGGAGCTCTTCCACAAACCTTAGACTACACAACATCATCCAGATCTCCCAAGTGACAGAAAACATTTAACAAGCTTTAATAAGTTTAATATTTTTTTTTTTTTCATGCAAGAGCACCGTTCTGGCTCGTCCAGATGGACGTGTTTTGTATCCTGCCCGAAGCTGTGTCCGCCGGTTGTGCTCCGTAGCCGCACGGGAACTTTGCGCGTACTTTTCGGCCCTTCGACCCGGCGTTGCCTTCTTCGGGATCGCATTTTTCATCAGACAGAGTCCTCACAAGGCAGATAAGACATTGCGAGGGGGGGGGGAGGTGAGGAAAACCAATGTGAATATCAGGTGTTTGCGTCCGGATCACGTAGTTTCGAGAGGTCGTCGATATTTCGCCGCGATCAGCCCTCGCCCAGGTAATCAGCAGGACACGGGACCGTGTTCCAGAAACGATTGAGCAATCAGTTGACCCGATTAATAACTTAAAACATTAAAGAGGAAAAATTCAGCCAGTTCAAATCCAAGCCACAGCAGTGCTGTTATGCTTATAAAAGTATGTATTTAGCTCCGTTTGCCAAATAGCGGAGCAAATGCCTCAAGCCAGAGTTCAGAAAGAAAGGCCTGCATACCGTGTTGATCCCGCAGTTGGCAGCCGTTCCTTAGCATGTTTGCCGCACATGCATGTCGACGAGAAACACAAAGCCGCATGCGGGCATGCCCCTGAGCTGTATCAGAGCAAATCTGCAAGCACGAGCATTTGTATTTTACAAGGATAGCAAAAATGCGGCGAGTGACATACCACTCGTAGGAAAGAAACGAGACCACAAATGCACGACTCGCTGATGCTTTATTTCCGCTTGTCGGTCTGACTAAGAACAGATCGGAACTTGACACGATGATCTGCAATCTCACTTTCTGTCGTGCACTTATTATGTTCCTCTCCATTTCGGATGACATTTAAAGGGCACGTGTGGCAGCTCTGTCCCAAAAACGGCCAGTTCTTCTGGCTCCTGCTATCGAACATCTCACTTCAAAATATTGCGGAGTAACTCAGTGCTCGACATGCCTTCAGTGAATCGACGAAGAATGAACAAGTTCGGAAAGCCTTTGAATCGGAAAGATTTGCTACAACTGACCTTCTAGAAGTTCCCCAAAACAATCCCTTCGGTTCGACCCCTTTACTGTCTAATTACAAGTTGTCATCTATGTTGTGCATATCTACCAGTATGTCACACCCTACTGAGGTCAATCCTGCTCTACCTGGTAACCATGTTCTCACTGGGTTCTGTTCCATGTTTACGTTATTTATTTGGATGACAGTTTTCTCCACAGCAACTTAGAGCGATTAAGGTACTTAGTTATCCACCCATTGATACAGCTGGGCAATTTTAGTGGAGAAATTTAGGCTAAGCAAATTTTCTATGACATGTATGTAACTTTGGAGAAAAGCATCTGCTAAACGAATAGATGCAAATGTAGACGTCAATGTAAGCACCTTGCTCAAGGGAGTCGAACCTGTGACCGGTGGGTCCAAAAGCTCTAACCGCTATACTCCCAGCTGCCCCATGTTTTACAACGGCTACAGTTGCACCAAAACTGAGCTGTCAAACATCCAAACATGCAAGACAGACTAAAGGACGTCTGCTTTTCTTTATATTTTTCCATGGCTGTTTTGTAAAATGGCAAACGTTTAGCTTTTTGCAAACTATAATGTGTTCATTTGGAGCAGAGATGATATTTTTTGTAGCCTGGTCTCCACAGCTGTACCTGGCTATGTGGATTAGGGTTTTAAATCCCCCGTCCCTCCCTCCCCCGCTTTCACCACTCTTACCACAATAAAACGACAGCAAGGGTGCAGATGGGGTAGTCAAAAATATATCATAAATGGTTCCAACAGAAGGGAACATTTTAGGCTGTTCCAGTAGAAGAAAAAACTTTTGACCTGGTAAAGTCAATGGAGCAGAACATTTCTAATGTGATAATAAACAATAGTCAGGCAATAAATAACTCTACAGTTTGCCTTCAGTACGGTGCTAACCTACAAAACAGGCATGAGCAAAATCAGAAACAAAAGATTTGTTATTCTCAGCGTGCGATAAATGGGGCTTCGGGTTCATGTTGTTGTCGGTTACTTGCTCTGACTCACCTACAGCCTCTTACTCCAATCTTTCCATCAGCATCGCACTAAGGAAACAGTTAGCATAGAGGTGTGACCTGCTGCCTTGGTGTCTGAAGGTTGCAGGTCTGGATCCCACCTGCACCTGTAGTGCACTTGCATGGGCAACTAACCCTGAATTGCTCCCATCAACGTTATCCAGCTGTTTGGGTAAATTATAGTGGGCTGCTTTAGAAAAAAAGCATCAGCTAAATGTTAATCCATGACATCATCCTTACTGTCTTGCACAGGGTGAAATAACTGAGTGATCCAAACCTCAGGTTTGTTGAATCTCCTCTGCTTCCTCTAAATCAAACGTTGTACTGTGGCTCTGTTGACTCTTGAGCTCCACATATTAACTAAGTACATTTCCAGTCTGGGACATTTCATTATGTTGTGCAGAATAATGTCCAACAAATCAGTTGACATTTGATCTTATATGTATGAAGACATCGTGGACAGCTGGTAACATAGTGGTTAGCGCTGCTGGCTTGGGATCCAACAGTTGCAGGTTCAACTTCCAGCTGTAGTAGCCTTGAGCAAGGTACTTACCCTAAATTGCTCCAGTAAAATTACCCTGCTGTATAAATGGGTAAATAATTGTCACCTTAACACGGTAAGTTGCTTTGGAGAAGAGTGTCAGCTAAACGTAAGTACAGTACTTTACTGTTTTTCATAACTCTCAGATTTAATTTCCCTTTGCTTTCTATTCAGATTTCACAAAAAAAATCAGTCATCAGCAATTCACTTCTTCTTGTAACGTGAACTGATTTTCAAAACAACGTCTGGCGGAAATAAATATGTGTCGCATGATTCGCCGGAGCTGTCATTGCTGCAGCGGACCCTCTTTAATCCTTTTCTGACAGTGTAACATTCGCGGTACCGTTGCATTGCGCTAGTATCGCCTTCACCTGGAATCGGTTGTGAAAACAGCTCGAGCAACAGGGGAATCGGTATTCTGAGAACATCACTGGGGGCCTGCTTTCTCAACGGCCTCTGCGCCTCACGACGTTGCCAATGGAGAGAGCCCAGGATCGCACATATGGAGTTCATTATCTCTCGCATCCAGTCGAAGTCCAGCATTATCCGCTTCCCCTGGGACTCGAAAAGCAGGGCTGGAGAGGAGCCTCCCAGCTGGGCAGGACCCCGGCCAAATGAGCAACAGCTTCATCCTGTTGCAGATCCGTCCCGATCCGTCACAGATACCGTACGAGTCTGCAAGGGGGACGGAGAAACGAAAACGGAGTCGTCTTTTAGTGCACCGACCACCCTTTCATGACAACTCGAGCCAGGCCACGCGAGATCTAAACTAGGTATAAGAGTGATCTACACCCTTAAATCGAGAATCAGGATATATGCACTTGTGTAGCAGCGCGACTGGCCGAGCGTTCCGCTCGTGTCGTGTTTTACGATGAACGAACCAACCTTACCACCCTGACTCAGCAGGAAAGCGTGAAGTCCTACAACCGGTTTCAGCTCGGTAACGTAATTAGTTTTCCCTGCGGTCTGGATAAGGAAGGTCGGACCTCCGAAAAGGGTCTAAAAAGGTGCAGTTTCAACCGGTACGGTTCTCAACGCATGTTTTAATTTGGTCGAAGCAGAATTGGAATTCGGTTCCGTTGCCTTTGCGGCGAGCAGAACTCTGGTGCCTCTCCGGTGTTTCTCGAATGAGTAACACCCTCCTTTACCTGACTTTCCGCTGGCCAGAGGCCCAGCGTTGCATTTCGCTATCCCAGGGACGGCAAAGCGACCGGGTCCTGGTATCTCTTCCATTCGAGGTGCGGTCAGCCCTTCCCCGACGGCCTCTTTTTCGCTCAACTGCACTGACTCCGCAAACTGGAGAGCTGCCAGTCACTGAGGTCCGGTGTCCACCACCGGCGGGGAGAACAAAGCGGGGGAAGGGAAGCAGACAGCGCACCCGGCTTCAGAGAGCACCTCATGATCGCTCGCATGCAACCGGGCAGGGGAGAGGGCTGGGTAAAAACACGCTCCATTATTTCAGCTTCTGCCTGGGCTTTTGTGAGTTGGCCCGCACTTGAATGGGAGCGATCAGCCAACCATAACATGCCACAATGGTTTTCTGCCCCGCGCACAAGTCCGGAGCGTGTGTCCGGATTCCGCTCCAAAAATCCCCATGTCCTGCCAGTGCTCAGACCCCCGGGGGCACCCCTGCAAAAACAACAACGGAAGGGGTACTGGAAGATAGACAGCCACCGCAACAGAGGCACAGACTTATCTCCAGCTCATCTGGCGTCGAACCATCTCAAACACGTCGTATTTGCCACTAATGATTAACTGTTTCACATCACCTGGCTGGTGCAAGAGGACGTGGGTTCGATCCCCACTCAGTCTGTGTGGAGGTTGCATGTTCTCCCCATGTCTGCATGGGTTTCCTCCGGGTGCTCTGGTTTCCTCCCACACTCCAAAGACATGCTGTTCAGGTTCACCCATAGTGTGTGAGTGACAGAGAGAGTGTGTGTGTTCCACTGATGTACAGATGAGTGACCGAATGTAAAGAGCGTATCTAGCAGTGTAAGTCACCGCGGTGAATAAGGTGTGTGGGCTGATAACACTGCATAGAGTTCATTGGAAGTCACTTTGGAGAAAAGTGTCTGATAAATAAATAATTGTAACTGGCGTCCCGTCCTGGGTGTGTCCCCTCCCCCTCCGGCCTTACGCCCCTGTGTTCCCGGGTAGGCTCCGGTTCCCCGTGACCCCGTATGGGACAAGCGGTTCTGATAATGTGTGTGTGTGTGTATGTGTGTGTGTGTGATAATGTAATGACCAGAAGGTTGCTGGACCTTCAATGCCCAGTTGAACACATTCATTTACAGTATTAACACCCACAGACTGCGCAGTTCGCAACGCATAGACAGCAGGACAACACCAATCCCTCGGATCACACGCCCAGCAGGTAAATGAGTTGCGTAGGCAATGTTGGGTTCAGGTTGCTCACCACACAGCACCATGGATGCGTCCGTGAAGCTAAAGTCCCTTTTCCTGGAGAAGTTCTCTGCATTTTGCTGAAGGACTTAAGTATCTCCAGCTTCTCTGCAGATCCCTTAATGATTCCCCTGGATATTACCTCCAACTTTTGAGCAGAGCGTTAGAAAAAGAGAAGTCGCCATAAGCACTTTACAAGCTGTGAGCAGAAGGCAGAAGAAACGACGCACACGTTGACGAAATAACAAAGCGGAGGTGAAGGGGGCAGCAGCATAACTAATTAGACCCGTAATTTTTATTCCTTCCAGGAAAAGCGAGCCAAAGCGACCAAGACACAAATGAGGCATTGTGACAACTTTCCCCTTCTCGGCTTGTTCAGTAAATAATTCACAGTGGAAATTACTACCGAGGAAGTCTTTAAAGTGGAGAAAAGAAAAAAAAAACCCGAATAATACGAGATAATAGAAATTTATTGAAATTATTAACATGTCGAGATTCAAAACAAATTAATCTTGCTTTGCAGATCTTAAGTCTGTCGCAATTCATGAGGTGTCTGAGTCAAAACGCACAGAAATATATCATCAGTCCACATTCTGCACTCAGCTTTTAATCTCTCTGATTTTTTTCCAGGTCTCTCGATATCACCGCAAATCACTTCCCTGTAGAATTTTTTGCCGTTCGCTGCCCGTTTAAAAGAGCCTGGCTTGGCTCCTGGAAGCAGCCTGTGCTCTGAAGGGAAAGCGCTTCCCTTGAAAAAGCAGTTATGGCTTAATGAGAATTCCACTTGCCACAGGAAGGAAGGAAGGGCTCGGAATGCCTGTCCCTTGGTGAGCTGGACGAGCGGTGATCGCGATCTCTTTTGCACACATGTGGAAAATAGGCCCGCTCCGGCCCGCGGTCCACCTCAGGCTCCGGCGCGGCTCGAACAGGCGCAGAGACGTACGGAGGGTGAAAGAACAGCCTCGGGAAGGCCAAACGGATGTTGAAAAAAAATTTCATTTTTCATTTTTTTTTTTTTAAACTTTCCGCAGTTCAGCCTCCAAGAGGGCAACTGGGTTTCAGATCTGCGGTACTTTCCAAGAAGAGCTCCGGGGGCCGCTTGCGCTGCGGACCACCGGCCTCTCCCCTCCCCACGCCGAGCAGCGGAGCACTTTGCTTGCTGACACTGTGGAGACGGGGGCCCCCGGAGAGACGGTCTCTGAGGAAGGAAGCATTCTGAGTGCGTGCTTTTTTTTTCTAAGGTATTATTTATGTCTGGAAGACCTTCTTCAGACAAATGGTTGCCATATGGAGGTGGGGGGTGGTGGGGGGGGGGGGGTTAGTGGAAAACTCCCTGCATCCTCTTTCTCTCACACTGAGGTTTCAGTCATCTCTAATCACAAGCTTTTCGGTGCATCCACCTAGTGGATTTCGTGCCAGCGTCCATTGTGAAGAAGTTCGACTGATCTGCTAGCGGGGGGTATGGTGTGCCTGGTCCCTGCACATCCTTGTTTCTAAACCTTCCGCATAAGTAGGCCGCTCTGGCAAGGTTCACGCCCGGAAACCCTGCAGCTGTTCCCCCTTCAATCCCCTCCCTTCAGGCGCATGGATATTACAACAATTAGAGCAGAAATTCCTGGGATGGGGTTAGGAGAAGACTGCCGCAGGTGCACCCTTCCACCAGTGTCCAACAAGCAAGCCGATTCCCATCCTCCCCACCCTGACGCTGACCCGACTCTTGTCTATCTCATCCCGCAAGTGCGCGCTGGCCTGTAAATCGCAGCCTCTTCTACCCCAAGAGGAGCTGATTTCTTGGAATTTCTAGACGTTAATGAGTTTTCACTGAAACAAAACTGCTCAGCACACACACACACGGCCACTGTCGGGAGTCCTCTTTCTGGAGTGTCCTGTTGGGTGTTTGTCCCCACCATGCCGACTCTGTGTTCTCACCGTATAATGCGATGGAAAAACGTAGCTAGGAACCGCAAAGAGAAGAGCGAACGTGCGAGTTCAGTCAGTGATGACACCGAGACACTCGCGAGATGTAACGCGCTGCACTACGACGGCTCACCTTCTTCAGCATTCAGTCAAATTTATTTTTATAGAGCGCTCTTCTCACGGAGTGACAGACTACAGACTACAGACTTGCATAATACATTTACATTTATTATGCAGACGCTTTTCTCCAAAGCAACTTCCAATGAACTCTATGTAGTGTTATGAGCCCACACACCTTATTCACCGCGGTGACTTACACTGCCAGATACACTACTTACAGTGGGTCACTCATCCATACATCAGTGGAACACACTCACACTCTCTCTGTCAGTCACACACTATGGGTGAACCTGAATAGCATGTCTTTGGACTATGGGAGGAAACCAGAGCACCGGCAGAAAACCCACACAGACCGTGCAAACTCCACACGGACTGAGCGGGGATTGAACCCACGTCCTCTCACACCACCCAGGTGCTGTGAGACATTACAGACAATATCAATGCATTTATTAAAGTTAGAAGTATGCCTACTGGCCGCGGAAGAAAGAAACAAAAATCTCCCAACTGAAAGTTAAGGCGGAAAAAAACACCTCTGCGGGTCCAAGTGCCAGCGGCAGCCCACCCGTTCTGGGCATTCTAAGTTAAATAAGACTTGTAAGTCAATTTACAACTAATAATCGCATTGTTGTTGTATGATAAGACGATTTCCCAGTTCCCCAAGGTAGCATCGATTAGAAGAGGTTCCCATGATGCCGCGGAAAAGACGGCAGGCCAAGAAGCCCGAGAGCGAACGCTTAAGAGATTCGTGATGTGCCATGCGACACCTCTTCGACAGGTCAGGGCGCATTCTGGTGCGCAGAAAGCTTAAGCGGCTTAGCGCGGAGAGAGGTGAGCGATACCCGCAGAGGAAGTGATGCAACACGCCTACAGAAATGGCACCTAATTTTTGTTTCATTCATCCTACATGTCCTTCAAAGCCATTCCTCGCAGGACAGAAACGCCTCTCAAGTCTCATCCTTGAGGGAACAGCTGGGGCAACGAATCCTCCCCAGTCTGCCTCCCTCAGAATCTCCCTTCCTTCCTTCCTTCCTTCCTTCCTTCCTTCCTTCCTTCCTTCCTCCACCTCTCCTCTAATAGCTCCCTTGTTCCTGCTGGACAAAACTAGCCCTTCGTGGCTAGTGGCTCTCAGAGCAACATTGAAAACAGGAATAGGGAAATTGTAAACAGGAGGCTTTTGGCCTGCAGGCCAAGTCATACAGCAGGTCTCAGAGGCCTACTTCATGGTAAGCAGAGAAACAGATCCTTGTTGCTAAAGGGATTAAGGGCTGAGGGATTTCTGAGGCCAGTTTGCAGGGTGGGGTGGGGGCGGGGGTGTAAAGAGATACCTGCATTACATATCTCCAGGCGGAAATCGCTCTGTAGCATTTACACAATCGGGGTAACAGGATATTGTGTTGCTGCGGAACGCGGCCAGCGGTACGAAAGCCGACGACCCGCAATGGCTCTTTCTTCAAGTAGGTCAGATGGCAGAAATCTGTCTTCCTTAAGGCAACTTAAACATTGCTTAGTTGGCAATTATCAAAAAATGTGCGCACACGTGCATTTATATTCGGTATATCCAAACGTGATGTTGTTTTTAATTGATTATTTCTATTGAGGAACCAACAAAATGGTCAGTCGTTGCACAAAATATGGAAGAATAATACGTACGAAACTAAGTGGCGTCTTTTGTGAAGGATTTTTTTTCGTTGAGTCCAAGATCTTTAGAGGAAAATGGATTATTGAAAATGAGGGTTAGAAGGGGGCGGCATGGTGGCGTAGCGGGTGGAACTACTTGCTTCCCAGTACCTAGGTTCTTCAGACGTCTCGGTTTTTGTTGAGTTTTTCCTCTGGGTGCTCTGGTTTCTTCCCACAATCTGCAGATATGTGTTTCGGGTGGACTGCTGACTCTTGGCTTCCGCGTGTTGCGTGACTATGCGTGCGGCTAACTTGCAATGGACTGGCATCCCATCCAGGGTGTACCCCTGACTAGTGTTGTACCCTGCGACTTCCAGACTAGGCTCCGGACCACCAGGACCCTGACTGGGACAACTGTTTACAGATGGTACAGTGAGAATTAGCAGGTGTCTATTACTTTCCAAACAGGAGCTATTTTTTCTCAAATAAAGGCTTCCCTTCAATAACGAGCGCAAAGATCTGCTTGTAAGATGAATTCTTGTGAATACAAAACTAAAATAAATTCGTTCCTGAGCCACCAAAGTTCCCTCCTTTTTTAACCAAATATGCAAAATTCCCCACTTATTTTTCAGTGTGAAAATCTAATTCAAAACTGTTTGTTAATGAAATAATGATAAGGAAAATAATTATTTTCTCTAAATGCCTTTGCTTTAGAGTTAGAGTAACCCATGTATCTTTTTGTCTTTATTATAAAGCACTTTGAGAAGCTGCTTTGATAGGTGCTATATAAAATTTCCGAGTGCCTGCGAGTGAGCACATGCCTACGAGACACCGAGATGCACAAGAAAGGAGACAGCCCGCATTGGGAGGCTGCTCATCTTCTGTGCTGCTCAGTGTCCCGAAGGCTTGTGTTTAATGTGAAATTTCTGTTTTCATGGCGCCTTTCTTGTATTTGTGAGTTAATAGCTCATTATGTGAATTTTAGGGCGTAAGTTACACACAGAAGCACCATAATGCGAGTGGTGTTATGTGAAGGAAGACAGTACTAGAAACATATCTTTGAAAAACACATCCAAAACTTATGTTTATATTTAATGGTTATGGAATAACATAACTTATCTAAACTACCTCACAGAAGTGGGTCATAATTATCCTTTACACGATCGAGAAGTTGCACCTCATGGAAAGGATTTTCTGAATTCTCTAAATCCACCAAAACCAAGTCATATTGTGTCCATTGTTACAGCACTGAAAAAAATATGATATCTGTTTATCATATTATATTGCATCCATCATGGAAGAAATACCAGTACATAACATCTCATAGTATTATAGCGAATGTTTTACAATACGAAGCTGGTAAAACATCAAATAAAAGTGCTACTCTACAGTGTTTTCGGCTTTATCCATATATACATTACACAGCCGACATCTCTTGACCAACAATCAGTGCGTTTCCCGATAAAATAAAGGTCTGATTTTTTTTTCCTAAAGGCCTTATTGCAACAATCGTTCTGCTTTCATATTCGTATTAAAATGATTTGTTGAAATTGAGAGTAAAAACACAATTTCACTTGAAGTTGACCACAGCTGAATGAAAGACCAAACTCACATTTCCTTACATTCCAGTATTCCAGCGGGCATTTATTATATTCCGCTGCAATCCATAAAGGAGGTGTGGCGGTGCAGTGGGTTGGACCTGGTCCTGCTCTTTGGTGGGTCTGGGGTTCGAGTCCTGCTTGGGGTGCCTTGCGATGGACTGGTGTCCTGTCCTAGGTGTGTCCCCTCCCCCTCTGGCCTTACCCCCTGTGTGCTGGGTTAGGCTCCGGTTCCCTGTGTCCTGTATGGGGTGAGTGGTTTGGATGGACAGACTGCAATCCATAAATGGGTGTGGTGGTGCAGCAGGTTTGTCCAGTTCCTAGTTGTTTGGTGGGTCTGGGGTCTCAGTCCTGCTTGGTACCTTGTGATGGACTGGTGTCCTGTCCAAGGTGTACCCACCCCTTCAGCCTTGTGCCCAATGTTGCCAGGAAGACTCCGGCTCACCGCAACCCCGCTCAGGACAAATGGTTGTTGACATTGGATGGATAGATGCAGTCTGCGTTTCTTTTTCGGGTTGCGTCGTCAAATACACAAACCGTTGAAGGTCTTTGTCACCAGTCCCATGTCTGAGATTCACAGCGGAGGCTATCAGGGACCGGTCGCTGTCTGGCGGTGCCTTTCATGAGCAGCATGGAATCACCTTTGAAGGCTTTTCCCTTTTCATCCACTGCTTTTCCTTCGTCTCCTTCCCTCCATGCAGTTCTGAACTCTCACCTCCCCACCACCGCCACCCCCACACTTTGAAATCCCCGATGGCTCTTTGAAGGAAAGTTGTAAAAGCCTCTTTCATTCACTCTGTTCCTTCAATGGGTTTGGCACTTGACTCTTGTGCTTGACTCTGAACCCCCCTCACCATGCTCCTCTCCATCCAACAGGAGAACCACGCTGCATGTTTTGCCATTATGGCATGAGATGGTGAATTCGAACCAGCACCAACAGCAAAACCCACCTCAATACCCACCTAAGTCCAAAGACATGCTGTTCGGGTTCCCCCATAGTGTGTGAGTGACAGAGAGAGAGCATGTGTTCTGTTGATGAATGACCCCATGTAAGTAGTGTATCTAGCAGTGTAAGTCACCATGGTGAATAAGGTGTGTGGGAGAATACACACACACACACACACACACACACACACACACACACCATCTGAAACCACTTGTCCCCTACGGGGTCACGGGGAGCCGGAGCCTACCCGGCAACACAGGGCGTGGGACTGGAGGGGGAGGGGACACACCCAGGACGGGACGCCAGTCCGTCGCAAGGCACCCCAACCGGGACTCGAACCCCAGACCCACCGGAGAGCAGGACCTGGTCCAACCCACTGCACCACCACGCCCCATGTGGGAAAATAGTGTCTCCTAAATGTAGTATCTCTCATGACTTTATCACCTTTCACATTATTCTTCTGCAAATTTCTAATACTACTTTTATTCATTTCTCCAAAGCAACTTATCCATTTATCCAAGGAGGTAATTTTATTGGAGCTGTTTAGGATAAGTACCTCACCCCAGGGTACTACAGCTTGAAATTGCAACCTTTGGGTCCAAAGGCAGCAGCTGTAACCACTACACTACAAACTGCTTCAAGCATAAAGCATTTTGAGGAAAGACTTTCTGAATGATATAATACTCAACAAATGACACAACAGTCTGCTTGAAAAGGGATGCTACTGAAGTACAATACCAGACAAGTCCTGCCTCCATTGTTATTATTGTTACTGATGTACGGTACATATTGTTCACATTTTCTTCCAGCCTTGCAAAATTTGACAAATGCGTTATGTCACGCGAATAAAACAGCCAATAGCATTCCTGAAATACCGTTTGCCCCGTTGCCTTATGCTTCATTGATAGCCGGAGGGGCCCCGGTGAGCAAAGGGAAACCTGAAGTGTTCATTCACTGTTTGTCTATATCACCCTCTCTGCAGGGATGTTCTCAGCCATGCGGGTGACATGGTGGCACAGTGAGTAGTGCTGCTGTCTCACAGTGTCTGGGTGCTGCGAGAGGACATGGGTTTGATCCCTCTGGGTGCTCTGGTTTCCTCTCACAGTCCAAAGACATGCTGTTCAGGTTCACAGAGAGAGTGTGTGTGTTCCACTGATGTATGGATGAGTGACCCAGTGTAAGTGGTGTATCTTGCAATGTAAGTCACCGTGGTGAATAAGGTGTGTGGGCTGATAACCCTACATAGAGCTCATTGGAAGTCACTCTGGAGAAAAGTGTCTGCTAAATAAATAAATGTAAATGTTCCTTCCCTTAATGCTGAGCAGCAGCTCCCAATGGCTTCATGGATCAAGACCTAGCATGGAGAATATGTGGGAAACCTGATATTTACAGAATGTTCAGACAGGTCTAGAAGAGACATTATTTCATTTGTCCCTATATCACTACCCTCCAGAGTTCATGGATAAACATTCAAAATGTTTTTTTTTTTTTTGCCTTCTGTTGGCACCTGAAATGTGTATTATTTGTTTCTTTCTTTTCATGACGGTATGTTTTATACAAAGTGACACAGCTTTGCAGTGTTTAATGATACAGATGGATATTTAGCAAATGCATTTTGGTTTGAGTGTCAGAATCTTGTGCCCAGTTTAGATTGATAGATTTATAAAGGTGGCGCTACTCTCAGAAGAGCTACAGGGTATCACTCACTCACTTTCCTTTCCCCCTTGTCCACAAGTAAGGGTCACAGCAGTCCTGAGTCTACACCAGAAGCACAAGGCTGAACAGTGGACACCCATCCCTAGAATTCATGCTATTAATTAATATATATTCATTTAGCTGATGCTTTTCTCCAAAGGAACTTACAGTGTTATACTACCTACAATTATTTCCCCATTTATACAGCTGGGTAATGTTACTAGAGCAATTAATTTTTTTTTTTTTTAAGGGTAAGGACCTTGCTCAGGGTGCTACAGCCAGATGTGGCTATCAAACCTGCAACATTTAGGTCCAAAGTCAACAGCTCTAACCGCTACGCTACCAGCTGTCCCAACAGCTGTAATTAAATTCTACACTTTGAATGTAATAAATTAATATCAATTTAAAGTAATTCATTTAATGATAATTACTGAATTTACTTGTTAAAATCAATTTACCCAGAAGATGAGTCTTTCGACTGGGAGAGGAAACCTACAAGAACATACAAGCTCCACAAAGACCGAGCTGCATTCAAACCCACATCTGAACGGCCCAGGGTGTGTGAGGTTGCAGCACTGCTTGCTCTACCACCAGGCAACCCCACTACAGGGGACATACACACGAAAGGGTAGCATCAGTCAACAAGGTGCCGCCATTCAGAAACGGAAAAATCCGAACTCTCGATATTTCATAGCTGCGTGTATCGGCCCAACTCCAGAACTTCTTAGAGACACCGATCTCCACCTGCAGCCCCGTGAAATGGTTCAAACCCACAGCTCAGAAATGACTGATTGAGCACAGCTGCGCAGACAGCAGGACGGGCCCAAAGAAGAGATCCGAATGAAGAGCCGTTGACCACAAAGGCACTTCTTCACGCTGGCGACGGGCCACACAACGTGTCCCGTTTCAGGGTGCCATTCATTGCAGACACGATCTCCCGAGCTGCGGTTTCCCTGCTCCCCACGAGAGGCTTCGACGGGCAAGGGCTCCTTTCCCCGGCCGGCCCGCTTTCTCAGGGCGCCATCCAGCACCTGCTCACGTTTCCCCAACTGATCCGGAGTAGATGCGTGCGAGCAGCTACCTGTCAGCGAGACAGTCTGCAGGACTATTACCGATCGGATGAGAAAAATTCACTTTAAAATGAACCTTACCGAGCAGACTTGGAGGTAGATTTGCGTGTCTTTCAAGTTATCACGAAGTAACTTTTGAATAAAATATTGCGCATAAGGTCAGCTGTTCTGCGCAATTAAAAAAGAGCTTCCACTGACTTGAAAAAAAACGATCTCAGATGATTAATCTTCCGCTGACATCTGGAAATAGACAAGAACGGAATTAGAAACAGATTCTTTTTTAACAGTGAAGAATGGCCATATGAGAGCACAAGGACATGGAATCATAACTGGACTAACATTGAATCCTTTAGCTGACACGTTTCTCTAAAGCAACTTTTATCCGTTTAAAGAAGCGGGTAATTTTACCGAAGCAATTTAGAGCAAGTACCGTGCTCAAGGGTACTGCAGCTGGAGGTGGGATTCCAGGCTGTGAGCGTTGGGTTCCAAGGAAGCGGCTTTAAGCGCGATGCTACCGGTGAACCCGCAGATGCCTCAGGTCACCCCCGCCTTGTGACCGGAACATAGGTTCTAGGATGGGCACATCTGTTGGAACTATGAGTGAAGCACTTCACCAGATACGCTTCAGCAAAAGGCCGAGAAATATGAAGGGGCGCATTGTTCGAATGAAGAAGAATATCTGCTAAGCAAATGAATAACGTCAGAGGAACAGCTTATTTTTCTGTTTATCCCTTTTCCCAATTGAGTTCCCAGATCTGCATTGATCAGAAACAGTTGTTGCTGGCGATGTAATAAGCAAAACTTAATTCTTGGGTTGCGCAATCGCTCACAGGTTTTGAAATAACTATCAAAGAAATTGACAGTGATTTATCAGCTCTTCATCTGTAAAGATCCAGATCGTCGTGCCCTTATCGCTGAGACTGATGAATTCTATATCGATGTTGATCATTTTAACACAGTCTGCAGCTCCTCTGGGATGCTTGAAGTGTGTTGTGTCAGGAACTTAGAGTCGGGGTTCGCACCCCTAATCCCTGCACTCGCAGAGCCCGGGTTTGAACCCCTGGATAAACCGGTAAATTGGTGTAGGTCCATGAATGGTGTCCGTTGCTTCGGAGAAAAGTGTAAACTTTGCACTGAGAGCAGCAAACAAAAATGCAGAACGGAACAAAACCGATGGCAATGCGCCTACCAGGTGTGAGTTCCTTCCAGGTGCCCGGGTTTGGTGCCACATTCCTCACTTGCAGAAACGGTGACAAGGCACGGAGAGATGGTAACTCTTCGATATACTGGATCTCAACCGGAACAACACGGGCGATATTAAGACGCCCTCGGGCCATTCCCTTACCCGCGATGGGCTCACTTATCGCACTCCTGTTCCCCACACACGGCACGGCGGCCCCAATAGCGAAAGTGTGCGCGGTATCGAAAATGCACGAGCAAACTAAGACTGTGACAAACAATGAAGCGCTTCCTGGATTTAATTATTGCTGACTTTTATGTACTTTAATTATTGCTGACTATTGCTGAAAGATGCCAAAGCCATCAGCCAAGGAAAGTGTCCCCATTTGAACCTTCGGAGCGTAGAAGTGCCTGGACTGGTGTGGCCCGGTTTGCTGGGGCGTAGCACGAGAATCGGGGATGTGGCCCTAAGCCGAAAGTGACATGTCACCGCAGGTGAGCCAACCCACGGGCATCCTCCTACCGCCACTCATTACCTCCGATTAAAGAGTCACGTGATACGCGACACCTGATATGATGATGTCATGTTGCGTCCTCACCACAGCTTTAATTCAGCATTTACGTTGGTTCCCAACCTTAGGGTCTCTAATCAGCACAAATGGCACTTAAGTTCCACAGAAATAGCCTCAAACATTGGGAACGAGGACTACGGCGATCATCGCGAACTCTGCTGTTGCGATAATAAGTCGGCGGTACATTTGCAATCGCTTTTTTCCTACTGTAAGAAGAGCTATTAACCATAATTGTTGTTCGCGAAAAATCAGACATGTAAATAAACTAATTTTTGTCGAGTAAATAAATAAAGTTGGGCAGCAGTTCCACCTGCTCCCGAAAGGAAACCCATGATGCCCTCGAGCTCCAAAAAAAGGTCTGTCTCACAGGAAGTGGGCAGCTGGAGGGGAAACATGTTGTTCCCCAGATGGAGCTTATTTTAGCTTCTGCCCATCAACAGAAGTGCTCTCCAGACAGATGGTGCCGACCTCCTTTGCCCGGGCGGATGTTGGCTGTGATGATTATTATTACTTCCTTGCTGAGCTGCTCCCTTAATCCAAAGCACTGAATGCACTAATTTATAAAACAGGGTGTTTTACCGTAGCATTACAAGTAGGTACCTTCTCACGGGTACAAATGTACAGCACCGCAAACCAGTACCCTTAGAAATATTTTACATTTTTATTCATTTAGCTGATGCTTTTCTCCAGAGCAACTTCCAATGTTAAATTTATTACAGATACAAGCTCACAATACTTACCCATTTACAGAGCTAAGTAATTTTTACTGGAGCAAGGGAGGGTAAGTACCTTGGTCAAGGGTACTAGAGCCAGAAGTGGGGCTTGAACCTGGAACATTGGGGTCTAAAGGCAACAGTGCTGACCTCTACACTACCAGCTGTCATATCCCTCCAAAGAAACTTCCAGTGAACTCTTTGTAGTGTTATCAGTCCACACACCTTATTCAGCGCAGTGACTTACACTGCTAGATACACTACTTACACTGGGTCACTCATCCATACATCAGTGCAACACACTCCCTCTTTCACTCATACAATATGGGTGAACCTGAACAGCATGTCTTTGGACCGTGGGAGGAAACCAGAGCACCCAAAGGAAACTCACGCAGACACAGGGAGAACATGCAAACCCCACACAGACTAAGTGGGGATCAAACCCACATCCTCTCGCACCACCCAGGTGCTGTGAGACGGCAGCGCTACTTGCTGTGCCACCGTAGACATTAAACATAAATATTTAATATTTATATTTGAACGCTACTCTACCTGCACCCAGACTTGCAATAATACACATTTTCAACATTCATTTGAAAGATATATTTGAAGCGTTGCTGCATTTTGAAAAGCGGTGTTCTTCAAGTGAGGATGGGACGCAGGAGCTACGCAAGGGAGACTACGGGAGCCCCGCGTCGTAGGGCTCGTTCGACACACCGTAATGGATTCATACAGGAAACACGATCCAGTTAGTCGGGACAGCGATTTCCTCACGACATGTAAAGCCGCAGCTCTACCCTGGACGTAAAGCACGCTTTCAACAGATAATGACCATTTCAGCCGACATGTAATTTCAGCCACGTAATCGCGGCGGCGCTTCGGTCGGGCCTGGATCGCTGTAGCGCTGCGATAATATCCAGCACCGCGGGACAGGAAGCGGAGAAGACTGCTCCATTCTGAGTGGGCAGAACCACAGCGGGAGGATAAATATAAACCCGACCGCGGAACCAGACGCAGGCCAGCGGGCCCCGTCCAGGCGACAATGGGAGAGTGCAGTGCAGACCCACACACACGCACACACTTACAGCGGCGGAGGAACGCCAATGCACCCGTCAGAACCCGCCACGTAGGCTAGCCTGCGGCTCGCTCTGCCGTGTCCTGATTCGTGTGGCGGCCCTTCGCGCACATCCCCCCTGGGGGGTGAGGCTCGGGACTTCGGGAGAAGGCCGCGAACTCGAAATGGCTCGGCCGGGTCCCCGGGCACCTGCGACGCGCACCTGGCGAAGTAGGAGGAGCCGCAAGGACACGGGGTTGTTTGCGCACCGCCTGCATCCCCAGCCAGCGGACGGACCTCAGCGGAGCCCTTTCCTGCATGAGGTCAGAGGTCAGCTGAGGTCTCGCCTCCTCGAGAGAGGGTCACAGGGGGTCACACCTTTATCCGTAGACTGGATTTTGAGACTTCCTCCCTCAGTAGGGGTTCTGGAAGCGTCCATCAAGGAGGTTACCGCTTTTGAGGAAATCCCCGAAGACTTGATCCTACAAGGCAGCGGATCGCTTGCGAAAGGGACCCTGAGAGGCCGGCAATGCCGACTGTGGCGCTAAAGGTCGCGGGTTCGGTTCTCGCCTCCCGTCGTATTGCCCGGTGTTTACCCTAAACTGCTCCAGTAAAACTGCCCAGCTGGGTTAATAATTACCTTCACATTATCAGTCACTTTAGAGAAAAGCATCAGCTGAATGAATAAAAGTAAATGAGAAGACGAGAAACTTCAGCTTGACGCGCCCCGACGTTGAAGACCGTGTCTCCGAACACAGCGTACGAGAAAAGAGGCTCATCTGAACTTTTTTTGTGCTTAAACCTGTCGTTTGTCAGTAATTAAAGAAAACCGTTCCCTTCAAACCGTGGCTGCAGTATGAAAGCCAAGGCGCCATATAAATGCGATCAATTAAACAATAGTCGATGGGTTTATTTGCTTTGGAATTGGAAACAATTGCTGCCGGTGTTTGCTTTAGCTAATTACCCATCAGCACTGCTGAGACGTTTATGTAAAAAAAAAAAAAAAAAGAAAAAAACATTTTCGGAAAGTGGAAGAGAAAGAAATAATAGGAGTATTGTGCGACTTAAAAACACCGAACCATAACAATCAGGAATGAAAATGAACCCACCGGCCTGATCTTGCTCACTTCCCGATAATCGGAATTAATTTACTGCTGGTTCCTGAAAGATGAGATCTCTCTCCGTTTTTGACCGAAAAAGAAACAGGCCTCAATAGTTTCCATTCATGCAAACGACGGGCAAAACCCTCACGTTTAAGACGACGACTTCCTATTGCCGCGTGCTTTGAGGGGAAGGCACGAGGCCTCATTAAAGTGAGTCCGCTTCCCTCCAAAGGCAGCGCCGCGCGCCAAATAAATCACGGTGACGCGTGGGTTTGACGCGGGTTTCTACTGTGGATATCGTTCGTATCGCGATCCGTAAAACGCGCATTTAGGTTTACGCCGTTGCTCCTCACGATTCACCCCCCTCCCCCACTAAGAAAGACCTCTCGATACACTGCCTCCCAAAACACACATGCCCCCCCCACCCCACCCCACCCACCCTACACAGAAACAGAACAGAAAATGTACACAAAACACACCTTCGGACAAACTTTGAAAACCCCTCTTTCTGCTTCCCGGGAAGTCAATATTTGAAGAACTACCAAGCTCCCGGTTTAAGATCTTCTTTACTCAGCAGGGATTTCTGCTGCATGCATCACTATCCAAGCCAGGACGGTCACGTATACACATCGACGCTCTGTTACAGTATTCCGCCGTTCAGATTTCGCGTATGACGTCGGAAGAGGTACCGCATTTGCAGCGCATGTTCCCTATAGTGATTTTTCAAGCATGCGAGGTTTGCACCTCTGCACAGTGCAGCTTTTCTTGCGCTGGATCTGTATCAAGAAACCCCATCGTCGCACGTCCTCCTTGCAGTTTTTCATTCTGGAACGGGAATGGGAGTCGAGCCATTTTACATGAGTTTGCTTCCAAGGCAACACTGGGAAAACAAGCAGCTTCGGCCCATTCGGGGTGCAGCTGAAAGTCGCCGGCCTGGTCCGTGTCAGAGAGACAGCTGCGAGGGGGCTGCATAAATACGAACATCACCGTGACGCCCGCCTGCACAAAGGCAGGCCGCGTATTGTCGCTGTGAATGGTGCGAAAAAATACCTGGGGGCCAGAAGGGAACCAGTCAGACTGTAAACCAAACCAACAGCTAAAGCTCCCTCTTATCCTAAAGGACGGTTCCCACCCTGGGAGCCTGTGTTTTCCTAACAGCTAATCCCATTTCCACTTGCACAGCATTAACCCTCAATAAAATACAAGCTCTTCCCTTATGCAGTTAACTCAGTGTTCTCACTTTTTATACATATTATAGCATGACAAGATCGCACGAGATTCAAGGCTCTCACTGAGTTGGCAGCAACAAACAGCTGTTTAAATTTTTCTGAACCGCTTGTCCCATACGGGGTCGCGGGGAACCGGAGCCTAACCCGGCAACGCAGGGCGGAAGGCTGGGAGGGGGAGGGGACACAGCCAGGACGGGATGCCAGTCCATCGCAAGGCACCCCAAGCAGGACTCGAACCCCAGACCCACTAAAGAGCAGGAC
This sequence comes from Scleropages formosus, assembly GCF_900964775.1. Lineage (NCBI taxonomy): Eukaryota > Metazoa > Chordata > Actinopteri > Osteoglossiformes > Osteoglossidae > Scleropages > Scleropages formosus. The sequence goes on along the minus strand of NC_041809.1, from coordinate 33,267,534 downwards.
CCGGTCCAACCCACTGCACCACTGCACCACCGCACCCCCTTGCTGTTTAAATCAAAAGACCATATTATTATGTATTGAACATTCATGACATGCAGGACAAGATGTTATACCCCACGCATATTGAATACAATAATATGTTACATATTATTAGATTGCTATTTGTTTTTCGACTATTCCTAACGTTAATTTACCTAATGCCTTTGTCAAATTTGATACACAATATTAAAAAGGGAATGTTTACCCATTTATGCAGCATGGTTTTCTTACCATCGGTTCAGGGTAAGTATCTTGATCAAGTGTACTACAGCGTGAACAGGGATTCAGGCTGGGGGTTTTCATACTGAAGGGTGACAGATCTGTGCAGGATATGACTGACACCCCCCCCAAATTAGCACTGACATTAACACAGTTATGACACTTACAAATTGCAGAACATACAGTAGTACTTACAGATGACAAAGCACATCAGCTTGGTGAAGACAAGGATGTTGCAGATAACATACAAGCAGAAAAGGGGTCCTTAACTTGAAGGGGTCCATGCGTGGGCTCCAGGGGGTCTGTGAAGTATAGGCTCACTTTGAAAATAGCACTTAACTAAATAAAAGTGAAAAATATCACTGGGCTATTACTACGACATATACTATTACAATGACATAATTCTCTGTGAAGGTAATCGAATTTCACTGAAGTAAATTCAGGGCAATATTTCCTCTGAATTTATTTATGGGTTTTTTTTTATCTTGGCATGGACCTTAGCTTTCGTCAGATTTGTAAAGGGGTCTGCGGCCTAGAAAAGGTTAAGAACTTCAGAAGTAGAAGTGCAGCAGTCTAAATCGCTGATGGCATAGCATCTTGAGTGACTGCCTTTAGACCCAGAAGTCATAGGTTTGAGTCCCCCCTCTGGCTGTAGTACTTTAGAGCAATGTATTCAGGGTAAAAATGCTCCAGCAAAGTTACCCAGCTGTATAAATGGATAAATAATTTTAGGCAGATTAACTTGGAAAGTTACTTTGGGGGAAAAGGTTAGCTAAATGAATAGATATGAACAACACAGTGCGACAAACCACCACGAAACATTTGAAAAAATATAAAAATCTGCCTCGCTGTTAAGTATGGAAGTGAAGTAATGAACTGCACAGCGTGCTGGAGGTAAGGGCATAAAATGAAAAAAAAAAAAAATCACAGGCTTTGGAAGGCACACTAATGATGTACCCCTTGTGTACAACTGTATCTCTTTAAAAATATTTGCAAAAAGATTCTAAGATGTTATGAAGCCATTTTCAGAAGACGTTACATTTAAACCAGGTTTGCACATTTTAACGGGATAAATAAGTGTCCATGAAAAGCCCTGCTGTCATCATTTCATTACTTGGTTTATTTTTTTTTCAATGTCATTATATACGTAGACATAAATGAATAAACAGCTAGAGGTAATATGTAACAAGTATGTAAACCTACAAAGAGTAAATCTGCCTTTATCTTGCACATCAGAAGGATCATGAGACTACGACTTTGTGTTAGCGACCGCTGCCCCTTGATAGAGACAGCATTCCTACCATGATTGCAGCAGGGGGCGGGTGGCCAGATTGTTACGTGTTAAAAAGGGAAATTCACCATCATTTCCTCTCTGTTGTTGTGTTACAGATGGTTATTACATCCTGTCCCTTCGCAAACCCATCAGTGCTGCTGACATTCAACCTGTTTGCTTTCTCTACTGCACAGCACAAAAGGGACTTTGACTGATCATCCCATATAATCCAGGTGTCAATACAAAGATGAGATCTTCTTTAACATCTCCAAGAAAAAAATTGAAGAGTAGGTACATTTTAAGAAGCCTGACTACTATTGCAGTAGACTGGGGAACACATAGAAATTAATTTGTGCAGTTACTCAATAACTTTCCTCCAAAGTGACTTACACTGTTAAGCTATTTATATTGACTTACCCATTTAAATAGAGTAATTTAGGGTAAGTACCTTACTAAAGGGTACTAGATCAAGAAATTGGATTTGAACCTGTAACTTTTGGGGCTAAAAAGCAAAAGCTCTAACCACTAACTAAGGTACCAGCCGTCCTACAACACCTAACAATACATACTGCAATAATAATCCTATAATATTATATAAAGTCATTGGCAGTATTAATGAAACCGGTGAACTGACTGTTTTACCATTTTAATCTTTTCACTTATGACTCCCTTTCTTATGCATGTAGGAAAACGTTTCGCAAACCCCGAGGCCACATGTTAATCCATAAATGGACTGATTTCGTTCCCGTGGTGTGGAATGACGCGGAGATGTACCGCGTTTCACCCTGTTATATAACACAGTATAACGCGCACGTTCATTTGGATTCAGCGATGAAATATTAAGGCAAAAATGACTCTTCGTCTTTTATGTCCATGGGAACGAACACACACACACACGGCTCGACAGAATCTGCATGTTTTATTGACATGACGTGATGATGATCATGTTCTATCCGGCTCCAAGAGGCGACGGCCGATTTTCTGACCATAATTATTATAATTCATGAACGTGGCGTTACACACTCGGGAATTAGCGCACAGTCCCGGGTCAGCGGAGTCTTACTTGGGACAAATAATGGTTCGTGTGTATTAATAAATCAGTAAGTAGCGTGGGTTGACTCGTGTATATCACCCCCCCGCCTCCACAGAACCCCCCACCCCCACCGCGTCCCCCGTGACCGAAAGCTCCCACTTCCTCCATTCAGAAGTTCGGGGCACCGCGCATGCGCAGCGCAAAGAGGCGTCCTCCCCATTCATAAAGTGCGGCCCCCGCACTTGCGCGCTGAAACTGTACGCCCTCCCCATTCACAAAAAAAAAAAGAAAAAAAAAAAGAGCCTGTCGGGAGAATCTGCGCAGTACGTCTTTCGCCCTCCCATTCATAAAAAAAGCCATTTTCCCAAGCAGTTGGAGCAGCGTTTTAAGCAGTCAGTGTCCGGAGTGCAGCGCAGTTCTCAGACGCTCGTGCCTGTGGGCTTTTTTTTTTTTTTTAAAAAAATCATTATTAATAAACCTGGATTACACCTCTGGAATACACACACAGTAAACGTGTCGGGACATGGGCTGCTACACACACCGAGTAAGTGTCACTATGATATGTAAGAGCATGATGATGATCAGTGTTTGTGTAGCACCTCGCGGTACATGATTCGACGTCGCCGTCGGACACCTGAGCTTTTATTTCGGGTTCGTAAATCGGGGTACGCGTTTGCGTGTCCGCGCGCACAGCACCGCACAGGTCTTTCCGCGACGCTCTCTTCCTCGGTGATCTGCGTGTTTTGGTCAATGTTTAAACACACGAGACTGTGCGCGCGCGTGCGTGCGTGCGTGTGCTGGAGACGGGTAGAGAGGCGACGGCTGCAGTGACATTTCCACGTTTGGTCTTGGTGTTGTTTGGATTTTTTGAAGAAGAAGAAGACGAAGGAGAAACTAAGCCTAAGGTCTCGTGTGGCCGCTATTACCAGCGCAATGGTGGAGCGGCGGAGGAAAAGCGCGTTACACCGGGGACGCGCAGCTCCTAAACCGTAACCCGCCGGCCAGCGCCGACCGATGCCTCGGCTTCCCACCCACCCCATCATCCTGCGATTCCAGATTATTCCAGTATCGCGTTTTAGAAACGTGCTGTTGGGATTAACGCAGCTGCGCTCAGTCTGTGGACGCGGCTGACGGACGGAGCGCGCTGTGCGTCGGCGGCGCGCGCGCGGCACCATCGTCGCTCTGCTTTCCGTCGTCCCGAAGCATAAGCGACAGTCAACCATCATTCCTAATAATTCCTAGGTGGGAAAATGTAAGCGTCCGAGTAATAAATGACTGAATGTGGCGCAGATTGCTCTTCAAAGGCTCCGTCGTGGTTTAAAATACATCAAAGCGGGGGGGCAGCGCAGTGGATCGAGCTGCTTTTGGACCCAAAGGCTGCAGGTTCGACTCCCATCATCGAGTTGTAGTACAGCTATAGATGCATTTATTCATCTAGCAGGTCCTTTTCTCCAAAGCGACGTACGTCTCACAGAAAATACAGTTTGTTCATTACATCATTAGGAGAAAAAGACAAAGCTGCAGACGTGTGACCCGTACGGTACGGTTAGTTTTCTTCACCATATGAACCAATGTTCATCACATAACACAAGTATAATAAGTAGCTGCAAAAAACTTTACCAGAATATCGACAATTCCTAAAAACATTCCTCTTAGTTTTTCTGAGATTTGATAGTACTCTGAGTTACTCCAGTAAAAAATGACCCAGCTGTATAGAGACAATGTTGTCGGTACCTGAACAGAAGTCGCTAGAGAAAAGTATCAGCCAAATTAATGCCTCGAAAATGGAAAGAAAAGCTGTTAATTTCACCCCTACGAAGCGGCCTGTATTTATTCGTGTTATTAATAACTATTTGCGATTTATTTTCCATTTTGTTTGATGTCCAAAACTATTAGCGGTGCAAATGCTAATAAACCCTCTGATCTCTAAAGTGGTTCCTTTGTATGTCAAAGACAGCTGGTACTACAGTGGATTAGAGGTGCTACTTTCGAACCCAACGGTTATAGGTTCGAATCCCACCTCTATCTGAAGTCCGGGTGAGAAAGGTACTAATTCTAAACTGCTCATGTAAAATTACCCCCCTATATAAATCATGGGTAAATTGCAGATAGCTTAACGTTGTAAGTTGCCTTGGAGTGTCAGTTAAATTAATAAAAATCGTTAGCAATTTGTAAAAGAATAATAGTGGAAGGTGATGAAGTTGCGAAAGATGGTACAAATAATAATTAAAGGAGGAAAAATACTCAGTTGCGAAGCTGTAATTTTTGCAGTTCCCTCTACAGAATTCCAGCGAACACAATGCTGGCTGTGTAACTTGACAACATTCGTAGAAGCGAAAACCTTCAGTGTCGTTTCATGTTTTAAATAATTTGCTTTGATTACTTTTAAAATGTGCAACTCTTATGTGTGTATTACGCATGTGTTGGCATTACTTTAAATATTTTTTTTTTTTATTGCTGTCACGAGCAGAATTTTGCGGAAATGTTTTCAGGCTTTAGTCTTGAGCAATGCCGTGGGTCTGGCTCTGGAACATCAAGTGTAACCACTTAAATTGTATGTCTGCAGGGTTGATAGATGTGAACTTCCTTGTGGTACATGAAGGACAAAGACCTAGCGATGGAGTCTCGGGTTCCCCACCACATTCCTGGAGTGTCCTCCTCTGTTGTGGTGCAGCCCCTGCTGGACGCCCGTGTCCCCTACGGAAGGCTGCAGCACCCCCTCGCCATCTTCCCCATCGACCGCATGAAGTCCTCCCGTGTGGAGAACGACTACATCGACAGCCCCGCTGTAGTGCTGCAGCCACCGGCCAGCCAGAAGTTCACCAGGGGGCTCCACGAAGCCTCTCTCGGGGCCTCTCACCCCTCCAGGGGACACCCGCATGACGTCACGCACCCCTGGATCGCTTTTGGCGGACGTCCTGGCTCCGTGGGCAGCAGCAGCAGCGGAAGCGCTTCCTCGGAGCAGAGGTTGCTGGACCACGCCGCCCCGGCCCCAGCGGCGGAGGCGCGCTCCGGCTTCGCGGGGGCCTCTGGCTTCCAGCCCAAGATCCTCAACTACGAGCCTGCGGACCCAAAGTGCTCAGCTGCAGCGAAGGCGCATGTGCTCCCGTGCGAGACGTGCGGGAAGTGCCGGTGCACGGAGTGCACCCTTCCCCGGACGCTGCCCTCCTGCTGGGTGTGCAACCAGGAGTGCCTGTGCTCCGCCCAGAGCTTGGTGGATGCGGCTACTTGCATGTGCCTGGTCAAGGGTGTGTTTTACCACTGCACCGACGAAGAGGACGAGGAGGGCTCTTGCGCCGACCGGCCTTGCTCGTGTGGGCCGTCCAACCGCTGTGCCCGTTGGACCTTCATGGGCGCCCTCTCCCTGGTGCTGCCCTGTCTGCTCTGCTACCTGCCGGCCGCAGGCTGTGCCAAGCTCTCCCAGAGGTGCTACGATGGCGCCCGGCGTCCGGGCTGTCGCTGCAAGAACTCGCAGACCGTCAAATGTTTGGAGGGAAAAGGGAGTGAGCTGGGGGTACAGACTTCCTGATGCTGTCACCGACACTCCCCCAACCCCCCAGTCGCACCTGTGCGCAATCTCTGGAGTGGTTCTTCGCTCTCGGTTTCCATCTCCCTTGAGGAGGAGGACCTGCAGGGATCTCTTTCTCATGCTTGTGGACAGATCGGAAGAAATGGTACTTAAAAAGGGTTAAATTGCGTCCCCTACTTAGCGTGGCGTTGTCATCGCACCCGCTCAAGGACGGACTGGTGGAAGGCAGAACTATCAATGGTTATAGGCACAAGTTATCCTCTGGGTTAATTTTTTCTTCCATGGTATTTTATAACTGACAGGCATGAGCCCTCCTGTCTCACGTCTGTCTCCTCATTTATGTTCAGAATGCATAGCTTGATTATTTTTTTTTTCTTCTTTTTTGAATAAGTCAGAGGGGGGAAAAAACGTCTGTAATCTAAACCAATACGTTTCCTCTGAGTCTCTATAAATAGATGGGTGACATTTTCTGAGTGATGAAAAGGAAACCCGAGCTGCTCCGTCGATCAAAATCACCTGATGTGATGTAAAGGAAAAGGAGCGGCTCATTGATTATTCGGTGGCTCCCACCCCTTCCTTTAACTAGAGCAGTCCTTGCTCATGATGACACTGCAGCCATCATAAATAGAAAATTTAGCTTTTTTTTTGTTTGTTTTTACAATGGGAAGAACTGAACCTCATTTAAAAAAAGTTTTATGATGCCAGCCAGAGATTGTAAGGCTTTTCAACTCAACCCAAGTAGAAGGAATGGTTCGATGTGATGTAGTAAAATAAAAATTCAGATTGCTATGGCCTGAAGTATAGGGGTGCGCAGCAAGGGTGCTCTGGAACCCGTCGACCCCGGTTACACGTTGGGAACCTCTAGGAAAAGCCATTCCTCAGCTGACACCGACATGTTATTTTGAACATAAATTCCCACAAATGGCCTTGTCATAATATCCAGCAAACCTGGATGTAGCTGTGAGTATGATGTAGGGACGCCTCCTCAGGGAATATCTCATTTAATCCTCCCTTTAAGATCGAGCGCGGATGTGGCGAAGAGGGTGCCCTCGGCCCTCGTTCCGTGACACTTGGCGCCACAAGCAAACTTTCCTCCAGCCTGGACATAATAAAAGCAGTTGCCAAAGGGTTAGCTGATGTTTTAAGCTATGAGGCAAGCTCCTTCAAAAATGTTCATTCATAAAACGGAAATGGGCGGTTGAAAGGGGCGGCGGTTCGGGGTTTCAGTAAGCCCTCCCTCCCGTGCAACGTGCATTGGGCAAGAAAACCCTAACAAAGGATAAAAGCACAGTATTAAGTATGAGGATGAGCTGTTGGCTTCACATTAGGCATTGCAATCACATCTTATGCCTTCACCACACGATCGCTGTCTTTGCTGAGCGTGACCGAATATATATGCTGCTGCTGAGCTGTGTCCATGTCTTTTATTGTAAATATATATATATTTATATTTTTTTCTTTTTTTTCCCTCCACAGAAAGTCTTTCAGTGATTTGTATATTCCATGGCTCCAGCCAAAGGATTATATGATGCGCCCCTTTGTAAAGGTTTTTTTTTTTTATTTTTTTTTTTATTATGAGGATTTTTTTATGCACTTGGCAATTGGTCAGACTCTCTTAAAGGTACAGTGTTTTTTAATTTTTTTTTTTTTTTTTTTTGTTCGAGGATTCAATTTTGCAAAGAAAACCTGTCTTTCTGTATTCCCCCCACAGCCCTGCCAACTAGTCTGAGTTTTTGCTTTCATGCCCCCCCCAATTCCTCTACTGGGTTATTGTGCCGATGTTTTTATTTGTGGCATTTCGCAAAGCAAAAGACATGGAAGTGCGTGGGATGGAGATGAAGGTGTGGCGGGACTTTTTTGTCTTGAATGTGCGAGGCAATAATATTTTCCAGTAGCTCTTTGCATTTCATCCTTAGGGTAGAAGCCAAAGCAGCGAGGGAAATACTGTACCTTGCGGGGGAAAAAAAAAAGTGCTGCATTTACATAAAAAATACCTATGCAGGTGTACGTATTTTGTCTGCATTTCCCATTCCTAAATTTTCAAAATAGCTGAAATGTACTGTAAAGTTGCATGACACAGTATAATTACAGTACAAAAATATTTTTGGCAAGGCTGCAAGTTTGGCGAGGGGAAGAGCGTAGTGTACAAACAACACTCGCTTTAGTGAAAGTGTGTGCTGGGTAATAAAAATACCTCTTTGTTGATGTTGCTCATGCCTCATTACCTTGAAAGAGGCGAAGCTAATTCCCGCTTCCTCCGCGCCACTGAAACTGTAGATCCACAGAAACTGCTAGAAAAATACAGTTTCAGCCCACTCGGATCAACGGATTTGTAATCGCTGTCATGTTTTCCCACAGTTGTCTGACAAATGCCAGCCCTCGTGCCGTGATTTACGGAATACAGCTGCGTTGCGCAGATTCGTTGAAGCTGAAGGCTTATAAAGTGGGCCTCCGGAGGAAACGGTCCCGTTCTCTTCACCTATTCCGTCAGCGACCCTTTGCCCTCGCCGTGACAGAGGAGATGCCCTTAGCTGCAAACGCTTCCTTTGTACATTTATATCTCTGTTGTTTCCCGAGGAGGAAGCATTTGCCTTTTATGAAATATTAACTCCCAAATATTAATGCTCTGTTCAAAATGCTGTGAGTAATCCTCTTTGTGGTACATTGGGGGCTTTCAGATCCTTGTTGGCATCAGCGGTTACCATGCTTAAAATGACCTTTTCAAATGCTTGTATTAATATTCTTTCTTTTCCTTTGCAAGTTCATTGTACAAAAATTATATGCTATATTTTTTCTCGATTTAACACTTCCATATATATATATATTTATTTTGAAGTTCTATTTTATATAGTATTTATTTTAGATGCCTACTTTGGTTGTTTGTGAAGAAAAGTATAAAATCTTATGTCAAAAGGAATGTACATTAAAATTAGAAATATATATTATTAAATATTATATGTGATGTGATGTCTTTTTTGCCCTTCGGTTTGAGCGATCTGGAAGTATGTCTCGGCAAGAAATGTTTCTTTCGAACCCCCTAAATTAAATTCTAGAGCTGTTTTAATATTGAAGTAGCATATCTAGATCCAGATGTATTTTAATATGCACATATAGCTTATGGAGGAGAAAGATGTGGGCAGCTTTAATTATTTTCAGTTTGACAACATTAGCGCCCTGGATGAGTTTCTCCTTTTTCTCACATTCACAACATCCCGAACCAGTCCTCCTCCCGACAGCCACGTTCAGCTCCACGTAGGCCGTTGCCCTCAAATAGCCTCTTATAACGTGCCGACGGTCTCCCCGTATCGATGCCATCTGAAGAATAACTGATCGTCCGCTGATGGGCAATCCTTTCTTCCCCCCCCACACAGGTATGAATGGGAGCGGCCTTACGGGGGGGCGGGACCCGAGCCGGTCCAGTCTCATCCGCGTAGCATGCGAGACGGAGGTTACCGTGACGACTCTTGTGATTTGGATGCGAGGTGTTTTACTGTTCGTGTAACGCGGACAGATTTTTTTTTTTTTAACGGACTCGTTAAATTCGCTCTTGGACCCTTTGCCGGAGGATACGCAAAACCTTTCCTTCACTTGAAAGAGGAACATTTGTTGGTTTTCAAAATTGCACTTAATTATATTTCTGAAGCCACCTCATCTCTGACTGGGCGCTATTATCTAAGCATGAAACTATGGTACACCGCACTCCCTCTGAGCCAGCGAGGGGACTTGACCAGACATTTTTATGGAAACAAAATGGAGATAAAACACGCATAATAAGTGGGAAATTTCCTTCCTCGAGAAATTCTCAGATGTCAGAAAGTCTCCGGCAAGCTGTAACTGTACACTCGTCTTAGAAGTCGGAGTGGAACATCAGTTATCGCTGTGCAAAGTGGAAAACTCTTTGAAATAAATTCTCCCCCTATGTTTGGATATAAAACAGTATAAAACTGGCTTTTTGAGGCAGGTGATTATTCTGCTGATGATAAACACAGTCAAAGGAAAGGAGGACAGATATATGGGTAGGAATGCGCTTGTGTGTGTGTGTGTGTGTGTGTGTGTGTGTGTGTGTGTGTGTGTGTGTGTGTGTGTGTGTGTGTGTGTACGAGAGTGTGAAGGAGACTGAATGCCTTTGGGAGCAAGGGAACTTGTTTTATGTCTCACACAAGAACATTCCAGACCCCTCCCCTCCCCCCCCCCCCCCGAGTCCTGGGCCCACCTGCATTTGTCCCCTGCAGGCAAGCCAACATTTTGGATCCATCCATACTTGCACACCGGGCGATGAGTGAGCAAGTGAGCTCATTTCCTCCCAAGGGGGAGGGAGGCCTTCCGCCATTGCCTATGGCGCTGGGGCTAACCTGTGAACGCAGGTGAGATCTGAGAGATCTTGTCTGATTATCAGACACGTCTGTCATGCCGTTGGCTCCTTCACGCACACCGACACGTTTTTCAACACGGCTGTTGTGCCGATTGCCCTTCCTGGTCTTGGATTACTTTCTGGTGGAATGCAAAAACCAATAGCGCAAATGTCTTTCAGAGAAGTCAACAGTAATGTGTTGCAAAACGATCATTTTTTTCTGATAATTAAACCAAAAGTACCTGGGGGTGCGGTGGTGCAGCGGGTTTGGCCGGGTCCTGCTCTCTGGCGGGTCTGGGGTTCGAGTCCCGCTTGGGGAGCCTTGTGACGGACTGGCGTCCCGTCCTGGGTGCGTCCCCTCCCCCTCCTGCCTTACGCCCCGTGTTGCCGGGTTAGGCTCCGGCTCGCCGCGACCCCGCTTGGGACAAGCGGCTTCAGCAAGTGTGTGTAAACCAAAAGTGTAAGATTCTTACACCAGTGAAGCCGTTTGCTAAGTTTTAGGTAAATACAATGTTGCAGTTGTTAAAACGTTCTTACAGGTGTTAAGAGCAATTACCTGGAATCGTTTTCAAAAATTAAATTTAGAATGAAATACCATGCTTTTTATGTATTTAGTATCGTGTCTAATTGTAATATAAATCAGTGGAGGAATCTCAGGAAGGCAGAAATAAACACTTGTCACGGCTGTATTGATTTTTTAACTGCTGTCTGGAGTCTAGAATATCACTTTATGTTCTGGCAACTTGGGAGACCCTACAAAGCAGATGATCCAGCCACTAGATAAAGTACGTATAAGGCTTTAGGTTGAGGCTGAGGTCAGTCATTCAGTCAAAGACGATGTGTGGATGGACATGTGACGGAAGAAGAGAAATGGAGAAAAAGGTGAGGATGGGGAAGGAACCTTGGGTTTCATCTACATTACAGAAGAGACAGAAGTCGTGTTTCATCTCAGCTGAGCTGAGGGAGTCTGTAGGAGGTTTAGGAAAGTTTTCCAGCAAAGAGACAGAGAGAGATTCTGCAAACATCTAGATCTTCAGTACTGAAGAAGCCAGAAAATCCTACTCTAATAGAAAAAAATGAAGCAGCTAATGGAGGTGGATCAAGGGAGGAAGAAGAAGATCCTTCTTCACTTCCATCACTATCCAATGGTTGATGCAGTTGGAGGCAATTTTCAATCTTATTTTGCTTTTTTGGGAGCAATAAAAAGAAATTATGAGAATAACAATCTTCAAGGTTGACTGGATTCTGGGGCCCCTTCCAAGGGGCTCAAACCACACAAAAAGTAGTCTTTGGTGACAGAGACGCACCATGAGCAGGACAATGAAAACACGAAGCCCAGTTGGCTGGTTACCCCATGAGCTGGAGGGCAGCATGAAAGCACAGGTGGAGGAAATGAAAAAGTGGCTGGAGCTCGGGGTTTTCGTATTCAGCTGGAGTCGCCAAACAAGTGCTGGAGAGCTGGTCTTAGAGAAGTACAAGAAAACTCCCAAGCTTACCAAGAAAGCCAGAGAGCAGACGTGATGGACAACAAAATATGACTTACACAACTTTCAGTGGTAGGAAGTCACAGAAGGCAAGAAACATAAACGCTTCAAAGAGCTCAACGAGGGAATGGAAAATTTCAAGATCGCACCGAGCAGGTGAATGCCACCAGAGCGTAAAGGCAGAGGCTAGGGAACATAGTGTTCGGCCGGAGCGGTAATTCGAATCCTGTGCCGTTGGGGAATATCTTGAAGGCAGATTAGGCGTTCCAAAGGCCACCAGTGTGAGAGGGAGTGGACGTGTGGATCATGTCAGGTTTAAGAGATTAGATAGATTTCTGCCTAGAAACACTTTTCACTGCACTCCTCCTGAGGACAATTGTACCTGCTGGAGGACAAAATAAGATATATGCTGAGGTCTATACTGTCTGTGTGTATATATAGTTTTGCCCTATATACTTACATTTATTTATTTAGCAGACACTTTTGTTCAAAGCAACTTCCAACAAACTCTATGTAGTGTTATGAGCCCACACACCTTATTCACCGCGGTGACTTACACTGCTAGATACACTACTTACACTGGATCACTCATCCATACATCAGTGGAACACACACACTCTCTCTGTGTATCACTCACACACTATGGGTGAACCTGAACAGCATGTCTTTGGAGTGTGGGAGGAAACCAGAGCACCCAGAGGAAACCCACACAGACACAAGGAGAACATGCAAACTCCACATCAGCTGAGCAGGGATTGAACCCACGTCCTCTCACACCACCCAAGTGCTGTGAGACAGGAGCACTACTCACTGTGCCACCCCATATGTATATTATATGTTATATATAAGGTATAATAGGTTATATATAGGTTTTATACACACACAGACACACACTGTCTGAGACCGCTTGTCCCAGCAAGCTGGACCCTAACCAGGCAACACAGGGTGCAAAGCTTTTATATATATAAAACCTATTACATGCACAACTATGGGCCAGGCTGTCTAACTTTTTCAGGGCAGTGGAGCATTTATCCAGTCGGTAAAAATTTGCGGACCGCCATGCCCAAAATACACTAGATGCAAACTGCTAAATGAAGAAACTTGAATAAAGAATTTATTTTATAATGTTATGCTAAATCCAACATCGCTGTCCTGCTGCAGGATTGCACCTTGCTGCCTTCATGCTTCCACTGTGAGAACTGATAAAATATCTCTAGCGTATCTCATGTTCATACTCCAGAGCGATACCAGAATCTGTACCATTCCACAAGACTTTAAAGTTTTACCGGACTGATCCATTCGGAAGAAATTCAGTCCAGCGGAAACATCTATTTTGTCAATGTGATGAAAATAGAATAGATGTAAACAGTTCTTGTTTCATCACGTGTTTCGTCACTGTTGCATCCGCACCGAACAGCACGTTTCTTTCGAAAACACGGACAGCGATAAGGCACGGAATATATACGTGCCTTGCCGAAGAGTCTGGATATCTTTGTTAGGAAATAACCGTCACTTCATCTTGTCTTAGAGAAACGAATCGAAACGTTTATGATGCAGCTGCATTATTAAGATGCTTCATTTTGCAAATGCCGCCCCAGAACGACCAGGCTATGGTGTTTGCCGGCCTTTCTCACAAACAGAGCGATTCTGTGAAGATCCATCGTGGCACGGAGAGCGAGACAACACTCCTCGTGGGAAGAGAGCTTTAATGAAACGTGGTTCATTTTCTAAAGGCCCTTCCTCTCATGCCTTAACCTCAAGCCTCAGAGAGCAATATGGAAGCCTGCTGTGTGCTTCTCTCTCTCGCAGCGGGGTCGCAGGGACTATTCGGGAATTTTCGAACGGCGGTACACCCGCTCCGAGCCGTTCTGAGCGCACGCGAGTCCCCTCGTACGGATGTCGTGTTACCGCAGTCTGACCACATCTGGTGCAACACTTACTGCACGAGCCCACGAGCGAGCGAGACCGAGGGGGTGGAGGGAGGGAGAAAACACCGATGCGGAACGCCAAAGAAGCGGGCGGGCGGCCTCGGGAATCCTCGCGGGGTCAACGGCACGTCGGGGTCTCCTGCAGGGAGAGTCCGTTCCGGGAAAGCACGTGGGCTTAGAACGTGCCTCCGCCGGGCGCAAAAACGGTGCGATGGGACACGAAGACTTGGAGACATTGCGGAGCGTCACATGCGAGAGAGAGAGAGAGAGAGAAAGAGAGAGATTTCTTTTGGCCCCTGCTGTTTTGGGACAGCCGCGCGTTCACGTCCAGTCTCTCCGAAGCGGAGACGGAGGGGAAGGGGGAAGTGAGGGGTGGAGGCGGACGGGCGGAACCGAGATTGGTCCGAAGGTTCGGCGCGCGCCGACCCGGTGCCTTTGTTCCCTGCTCTCCGTGGCATTTCACCAGCCGCCGGTTAGAAACAAAGACCCACTGTCTGGACTCGCTCTCCCTCTCGCTCGACGTGGCTCAGCCGGTCGTTCTTATCTCTGTTTATGGGCTCCTCGTATCAAAGGTTGCACCCCTGCCAACTCCCTGTGCAATCGGCGCTGGTCAGTCAGAACGCACTTAGTTAGGTCCGGGAGCTTTTATTTCTTTATTAACCGTTGCCGTCCTTGCGCAAAACGCCTTTTCTCTCATTCGTTTCATCGCGAAACCACGACGGCTCGTCCCTCGCGAAATCGTTTCGCGCCTTGCTTCCGGCGAGTCTGCGTTTGTCATCCTGGCTCATAATTTATATCTGTGAAATGCATTTATTACATACTGTAACTTTTGAAAGCGGTACATGTATGTTTCAACGCGTTCCTAAAAACGCTCAAAGCACAGGTCAGCTCTGGGTCGCGTACATTTCTGCGCAACATTTTATTTCCATTCCTTATCTCTCAGGCTGGAGTACGAGGCCTTAGCTGTAAACTTAATGAAAATGATTTTCTATGCAGAAGAAATGATCCGAGCTCGGGAAGCTGCCATCTGTTGCGCTCAGGTTCTGTGTCCATCATCAACGATCGTAATAATATCATTGAGAGGTTGGGTCGGAGACCGGTACTTCGGGAAGCTGTTGCCTCGTAATTTCCTTGCCAGCGGCTGTATTTCATTTTCCAGCTGAACGCTTTAAAAGAATTCTTAGCACTGGGACTTTGGACGAGATGATTTAAAAAAAAAAAAAACAAAAGGTACTGCATTTCATACTCAGCGCAGCAGCAGTTTTCAGTGCATATTATCGATCTCAGATACTTTTCATCAGAGACCATCACACAGCTTAGATTTGACACCACTTTCATCCCTTCGGAGATCCTACACCCCCCCCGAGTCCATCGGAATTGCCATCCCACCACCGAGGCAGCGCGGGTGGGGGAGGGAGAGGAAACAGAAGCGGGAACGCGAGCCTGGGCCATGTGCTTGGCCACAGCCTAACCCGTACAGACCAGCGCTTCCAAGCCTCTTCCTTGCCACCTCTAGGTCCATTACCAACAAGATGGACGAGATCACAATCGTATTGGACAGGGGACTCCGGTATGAGCAGAGGAGGAGGGCTGTGCATCAGTGTGAACAACAGTTGGTGCAGTAGGCTATACATTCCCCCACAAGCCGAGGCAACATTAACATTAGAAAATTTACATTAAAGGATTTCAAAGTTTCAATTTACATCCACTGGTTTAGCAGATGCTTTTCTTCAAAGCAACTTCCAATGAACTCTATGTAGTGTTATCAGCCCACACACCTTATCCATCGTGGTGACTTACCCTGCTAGATACACTACTTACACGGGGTCACTCATCCGTACATCAGTGGAACACACACACTATGGGTGAACCTTAACAGCATGTCTGTGGAGTGTGGGAGGAAACCAGAGCACCTGGTGGAAATCCACACAGACTCAAGGAGGACGCCACACAGACTGAGCAGGGATCAAACCCACAGCCTTTCATACCATCCAGGTGCTGTGAGACAGCAGTACTACTCACTGTGCCACCCTGAATATCAGTCTACATAACAATGTTTTACCCATTCATACAGCAGGGTAATACTACTGGAGCAATTGAGGGTACATGTCTTGTTCAAGTGTATTACAGCTGGAAGTGGGATTTGAACCTGCATCCCTTGAGCCCAAAGGCAGCAGCGCTAACCGCTACACTGTCAGCTGTAAATTGTACAACAATTCATCTTACAACAAATATAATTCTTGTTTGTTTACTTCTTTATTTATTTTTAAGTGTTCTTTCTTTCTGCTGCTGTTGTTCTGAGGGCTGCCACACAAAGTTTTGTAGTATTGCATACAATGACAGTGAACTGTCTCATGTCATCTTATCTCATCTTAAAACAGCCATTCTGCAGCAAACTACACAGGAGATCTGTGTATTTCCAACCAGTCCACTCTGCAGTCCAGTACAAAGCAAGCCTACAGTACATAAAAAATGTTCAATTTTATTCCAACAGGAGTTCTGCTTCACAGTCCTGGAGTACCATCGCCAGCTGTTTGAAAATACTTTCTTTCGCTCGAAAGCCTCGTGTGGTGAGCAGAGATGAGTATCTATAGGCTTGGCCTACAACCATACAGCAGTCAAGTGCACATTTTCACAACGGAAACACTGTGAACGCCCCACTGTCCCTGCAACACAAGAGCGAAGCCACAAAGCGTCCGTGTAATGTTGGGCAAAATAGCCCAAGGTGGCTTTACATTGTTCTTTCTCAACAAGGGAGATCCTGTCCCTTCCTGCCAAGGGTCACTTTTCTCATCCCGCAATCACAGAGATGCACTTTGACTATAAGTTGCATTGTTGCATTAGGACTATTCTGGAAAAAGGTACTAGACCTCAGCTGTGGAGCACAAACCAGCCTACTGAGTCAGTGCTGTGGCTTAAAACCTCAGTAGTAGAGATCTCTGATCACGCCACTCTGGATTGAGACCCGTAGGGTAAAGAACCTTGCTATGGAACTGGAAAAACATTGCCTCGTTCAGAGTACACTTAATATTAATAAAACATTTCGCAATTTCTTTCACTTGACATTTTCCTGAAAACATTCCATTCATATTTACCCTACTGAGTTTATGTGATTACCGGATTAAGCAGGTACAGGGTTATATTTGTACTCCATTGTCATAATCCAAGAAGACTGAGTGTTTCTCCATGTTCATGGAACTGGACATTTTGCAGGAGCCACATGTTCTGGTAACAGACCTTGTACAAAGGCAGTACGGTCGGGTCGCTCCCGTCACGGGGGGGGGGGGGGTCAGCAAACTTCACGTCATAACTTCTGTGTCCTTAACGTGGCGTCTTCTTCAACTCACCCACACAACTGTGTATTTGAGAAGCATCTTAGAACAAAAGCCAAGGGTACGGCACCAGAGTACCTCCTGAATTCGAATTTTTTTTAAAAGTACGTTTCGCGTTTCCACACTTCTGGACACAAATCCAGGTCCGTAGCCAAAAAAAAAAATTCGCTCCGTGGAATGAAAATGATCAGGGCTGTTTTGAATATCTGGAACGTCCAGAACGACCAAGGCTGATGGTGACAGGTTGATAATGACAGAGGAGGTGTGTCAAACTGAATTCTCAAATGTCCAATTGAGGAAATGAGTCCAAGAATGGATGGTACAAATAGACAAACCGCAGACTGACCGAGGAATCCGTGCATCTTTCAACAAGATGTTTTCAAAGTAACTGAAGTTGTGAAGGAAATAAAGGAAGCACTCCGCATGTGGAGCTGGGAGTAAAGGGCAAGAAGGAAAAGAGAATTAGTTTCTTGTAAAGCTGCTCTCGACAACTGCACCCCCTGCCCCAGGCAATCCAGAAAGAGCTGTGGCTGGAAGTCTTGGGGCAGAGACAATAAGAGGAAGCCACTCGTGCCAAGTTCCTGGGGAGCGCTTGGGAAAGTGCAGTGTGCGTCCATGTGGGACAGCCTGCGGGACAGCTGGATTATGAGCAATAAAAAGTGTTCCTGTTGCTGTCCAGAGGGTATCAGCTGTCAAAAAAAATCACAGAACTTGTGTGCTTCATATTGGTTTTGATGTCAGATTGAAATTAACTGAATTCAGGACACACATTATGGTTATATTTCTATGCTCTCTTCTGGATGGAGGAGCAGGTGTTTTGTGTGATGTAGCTCATGGATTTTGCTGGATCCATTGTGTCTCATGTTATGTATGAAGCTCATATTCTCTAGCCCTCCTCAACTGACCCGCCGGTGCTGTCGGGCCTCTCCTTCAGCATGTGCTCTTCAGCCACAAGATAAACAACAGCTGCTGCTGGAGGCCCTTATGTAACGGCTATGACTTCACTGTAAATCTGTCAGAAAAAGTCATTATATGCACCGGATCGCTGCGTTCTAGATTTTGACAGAAGGATACCGTGGATGTGGCATTTCGGGTCGGCAGGCAATGCTGTCACCACGCAGCCCCAAAACTGTCGGTTAAATCCCACCCCCAGTACCATCGGGTAGTGTTTCTATGGTACTTGTGCGAGTTTCCTCCAAAAGTCTGAAGACCTGATATTCAGGAGGCCAAACTGCACTTATTTGCCTGGGCCAAAAAAAGGGACCGGTGGTCCATGAGCAATACACTTTGTGGAATATTCTCTGAGCCAATGCAACTCAACATGTATAGGAAGTCACTGAAAATGTTTGGTTAGATAATACTGGGGAGCTGTGTCCAGAAGAGGTGATTTATGCATCTAATCCCTTGTTACCATATGTGACAAATCTAAGCAAGGCAGAACTAGTACATGGAGATGATGTGGGCCCACAAGGGTTTAGCGTGTTGTTTAAAAAGGTGACTGCAAAACCCGTATAACAAGTGTAGATATATTTATAGAAGAAACACAAAAAAAATTAAGGCAAGAGACAGTCTGATACAGTGATGGGGTCACTCAAATGTACAAGCAAGGTAATCCCTTAGGTTAGTACAACCTGTCACCTTTCTCTCTTTTATTTTGTGTGTTGTATGCTTTGAGACTTCTTCTGCTATTGAATTTTATGTTAAGATAATACTGTCACTTTAAGTGGGACAGATTCTCTCACTTAGTGGGTGGGAATTGAGTTTTCCTGTGCATGAAACTCACAAACGCAATTTGGCAGCGGACCACTACACCATGTTGTGACCCATCCTTTTTTCTTGTCGGAAATGGCAATTAAATAAATGTGTTGTTTTAGAATTCTCTTAAAAAAATCCCCAGAACCAAGCTAAGACTTAACCTGATGCTTTTCTCCAAAGCAACTTACATTGTTAAGGGTAGACACATTAACCAAACCCACTCCTCCCAAGGTGAGCCAGAGACTAACCCGTCAACACAGGCTGTAAGGCTGGAGGGTGACACACCCAGGACAGGACGCCAGTCCATCACAAAGCACCCCAGGCAGGACTCGAACCCCAGATCCACCAGAAAGACACCAGCCCAATCCGCTGCACCACCGCACCCCCATCTTAAGGTTACAATTTGTTGTAATTATTAAAAATCCTAAATTTCTACAAGGCATGTATACAAGTTAATGTACATAATTCTTTTTCTATCTAGTAATATTGCAAATTACATGTAACAATAGTGTAATTACAGTGTAAGTAAAGGCAGTCTTCATATAATGAGGTCCTGCACTACAAAAAGCTGCTACAATGGCTTATGAAAATGTCATTTTTTTAAAAACAATAGTCTTAATATTCTGTAAAGAATCATTTTTGCCACATATGAGGTTATTTAACTTCCACTGAAAAAGAGGTGAAAAAAGCAGTTCACACAAGACCTCCGCTTGCCTTTACTTTTGTGCTGTTTCAGCTAACGACAGGTTTTGAAGAAGAAAAATTCGACCCCGGCGTAGCGCAGTTGTGACTTTCAGGACTTTCACTCTGGTGCTAAGCAGTTGAATGAGGGAAAATGTCATAAAATTGATTAATAAAAGAAAGCCAGTTGTCCATACTGTGTTATGTTAACCAGTAATTTTCAAAGAAAATAAGTCACCCTATGGACGTTGCAGCTGTCTGGCTGCCGTACAAAGCCGTAGAGGG
This sequence comes from Scleropages formosus, assembly GCF_900964775.1. Taxonomy (NCBI): domain Eukaryota; kingdom Metazoa; phylum Chordata; class Actinopteri; order Osteoglossiformes; family Osteoglossidae; genus Scleropages; species Scleropages formosus. The sequence goes on along the minus strand of NC_041809.1, from coordinate 33,247,628 downwards.
GCAGTTTGTTTAAATGCAAAATTGAAAAATTAAAAGTCCTTAAAACATAAGAGACTTCTAGCGCTTCTTCGCGCTTATTCTCCTTAGTTTGTTAGCAGTACTGCTGCACAGCTCACAAACGCCACACTCGGATCAGATGGCTCGTGTAACAGTGGCCCTGAGCTCAAAAACTTTGCAGAAACAAGTAAAAGGGTTGCATTTAAGCACCACGTACAACAAATGTGATCCTTCTTACCGGCTGCTGAAAAGGAGTCTTCTAATAGCATTTTAATTCCCAAAAATGAGACCCGTTTAAAAATAAAGCTGTTCTGAAATAACAGATTTCGTAACAATCCAAGAAGATACATGTGATGGATAATAAAAGGATAAAGGTTTCCTCGATTGTTACTGCAGGGAGAACTTTGTAGCGGTTTCTTCTGCTGGCATTCATACCGTGTTTAAAACATCATGTGAATTTGTGTGCAAAACAAGATTTTTCCTTCCAAGGCGTGCCATCCCTCGCGCCCTATGCCTCCGGGAGAGACTCCGGTCGACTACTGGACCATCCTGATCCCTGCATTGGACAAGTGGTTTGAGATAATGATTGAATGAAAATGAAGCATTGAAAGACAAGTGAGATGTAATTTTAGTTACGGATATGATGTTGGCATTACCACTGTCATGCATAAAAATACCTTTCTTGGTATTTTAATAATGGTGGTGGTGGTGGTGGTGGTGGTGCAGGGGGTTGGACTGGGTCCTGCTCTCCAGGGGGTCGGGGGTTCAAGTCCTGGTTGGGGTGCCTTGTGATGGACTAGTGTCCTGTCCTGGGTGTGTCCCCTCCCCCTGGTGCCCTGCATTGCTGGGTTAGTGGTTTCAGACTGTGCATGTGTGACTGATGTTTTTTGGGGAATGATTATTGTGTGGGCTGGTAACACTACATAGACTTCATCGGAAGTCGCTTTGGAGAAAAGCGTCTGGTAAATAAATGCAAATAGTGAATAAACATCTGAGCTCAGAACTCATAACCCATGAAAAAAACAGAGCTCCAAAGAATTCTCCAAACATCCTCCCATGTGCTGCTTCCACATTTTGTAAATATTACCAGAACTGACACGATCACAAATTTTAGGATTTTATACTTAAGAGCTGCATTCTTGACTTTCTACCTTTTTTCTAGAATACTTTCACGCTTTTTTTTTTTCTTTTTGCTTGAACCGATGGATACCGAGGACAGGATTCTCCAGTTCCACCCTCACGTGTGACCTTTGTGAAATCTTACTCGCACATCTGTCCAACACCGTGCCGTAAATGGAGCCCTTTGTCCGATACCTTTTCTTTCGGAGAGTGTGGACAAAGCATCGGGAAGATTTTTGTGCTAAAGAGGCACATCAGCAATTTGACATTCATCATTTTTCACCGTAGTAGAATTAACCCATTTCTGGCCGCTAATAAAATCGGGTTCGTCGTAATTGTCACCAATCTCAGAAGGAGACCTTGCTTTCAGGATACATTGCTCGGGATCAATGCCAGGCTGTCAAGCTCTGCTGAAACGAGGAATTCTGGGACAAAGTTGCGGTTCACTTCTTCCACGAAGCCTCAGCCAACTGGGACTGTAGGGCGTAACAGTTACACTGCCTCTGTTGTGGTACCTTTACTCAGTTTCACAATTTTTCTTCTCTGGTCTTAGGATTCCACTTCTGCGTCTCCAGTGGCAGCTTTTAATAATGTATGTGGCTCAAAATAACACATTTCCACTTTTCTGAGGCCTGCTGCTCCCCAGAGATCCCGGGGCAGGTCCGTTCCAACCATAAAGGCAAAGGTGTTTGTGAAAAGTCCAGATGTAGTAATAAAGTCAGATCCTGGTGGGTAAAGTTAAGGCTTCTGAGCCATTGCTGTGATAAAACCACACCATAAATGTATAAGACGGTAACTATTGCATCACTTCACGGAAAACTAGCTAATATTTTACCACATCTTTATTTTCCTCTTTTATTTCAGCAGCTCCAGAGGGAACCTTGACCAAAATGACTCCAGGGTCAGTGAACCCTTAATCATCAAGGACTGCAAGGTGTGGGTTCATTGTCATTCCTTGTCTTCTAATCTCTGTATTTATCGAAACGGTGATTTGGATAGGGCGGCGTGGTATCTCATCGGGTAGCCCTTCTGCTTCACAGCACCTGTTTGGGTGTAGGTTCCAGTCCAGCTCACTCTGTGCGGAGTTGCCATGTTCTCCCTGTGTCTGTTTCCCTCCACAGTACAAAGGTGTGTTCCATGTGCACTGGTGACACTAAATTGCCTCCAGTGAGCGAGTGAGTGGTTACCTTGCAATGGACGGGCACTCTGTCCAGGGCGTACCCGTCACGACCGCGCTCGCACCTCAACCCACAGCACCTGGCTCCGATTGAGCGCTTGATGTTAATCAGAGCACCGTGCTATAAAAAAGACCTCTTGGCCACTTCTAAGTTGCGGAATCTCGTTGAGACAACCGTCCCGTCTACGCTCTCCGACTTTCCTCACCTTGCTTTCCCACCCCAAGTCCTTTCCCTCGCCGTTCCCCAGTCCCGCTCCACGTCCCTTTGGAAAATGACCGCCCGCCTTGTCTCTCGACCGCGACTTCTGATCCTCGCTTCTGTCCTTTTTGCCAATTGACCGACTCTTTGACAACGAGAACACGTCTGATCCCTTAGTTCTAGATAAACGATCCTGCACTTGGGTCCAGCATCCCCCGTGTCCTCTGCTCGCCATCACAGAACTCTACTTAACCTTGCAGCCTTTGCTTTCGGGAGAGGCTCCAGACCACCACGACCCTGACTTGTACAAGCGGTGAAGGGAAAGTGAGCAAGTAGTGTGGATAGCAGGTCATCGTATCTTGTGTTTCCGGTGTTAAATCAGGCACCAGTAAAATGGGATTTAACTAACCCTGCAGGAAGAGAGCTGTCCAGAAAGAAGGCTGCTGATCCCCCTCTTCACATATTATTTGAGTTCTTGCACATTTTTGGTCACTGTGTCAGACTTGATGGAGGAGGTCTGTCCATCTCTGGAAGGAATCAATCTGGAACATTCTTCCTTACAAGGGGGACCAATCAGTGACATCTTTCGCTGTCAGTTGCTGGGTACAGCGCTATTGATGGAACCAGGAGCCGGAATCCGCATCCAACAACCCAGCACCGGTTCATTGCCTTCACATTATTGTCCTGCCGCTGCTTCATGTCTGACGTCTGAGACGGGAGCTTCCAGAACAGGACAGCAGGATATGTTCCAGACTACAGCACCCCAGACAAAGGCTCCTCTGTCCTCCTCTGGACACGGTGCACTTCTGAATCAGTCCCCCAGCCTGGCAGTGCTACAGGAAGTTATCTGCATGGCATACTACATGAAACACAGTGTCTGTCTTATTGATAGGGCTACAGTATAACAGTGGGAAATCATAGTAAATAGATTGCAAGAAAATACTTTTCGTGAAACAAAAAATGCTACCCTTCGTGAAAAGCATAACCTAAGCTCATTTCAATCAGGGGTGAAGCCCGATTAAAATTTTTAATGTATTAAACGCAGCTTAGTTACATTCGCATACACTTTAGACCACGTAGAAATTGTCTGCTCATTTCTAGTGAGTTTTCTCTGGCTTTTACAGGGCTCTCACTTTCAGCACGTTGGAATATGTGATTGCGTATTTTAAACCTAGCAGTGTAAGTCACCGCGGTGAATAAGGTGTGTGGGCTGATAACACTACACAGAGTTCAATGGAAATCGCTTTGGAGAAAAGCGTCTGCTAAATCAATGTAAATTGCTTTAAATGAACGTATACGTCACTTTACCGATCGAACGCTGAAAAGTTTGCGTTCTAAATCACTGGAAAATACCAAAAAGTTTTCTGTTTTCCGCGTGAGATTCTGGTTGCTTTTCCCAGTCGAACATTGTGGAAATGAGGGTGCACTGATGGAATGTGGAAGCCCTTGGAGGGTAATCAAGGTAATCAAAAGTCCATTTCACGCTTTGCAATCCGGGCCCATTAGCTACCGGCAAATTAGAGCAAACGCACGGCCGTTTTCAATATGACCAAATCCCGGAGGGCGCTTCCGTTTCAGGATATATCCCGGGTACTCCATGCCAGATTGTGAGGCTCTGCTAAAACACGGAATGCTGGGACGTGTCTGCGGTCCGATTCCTCCGCCGCACCTCAGCCAACAGTGACCACGAGGAGCGACAGCAGAGCTCCTCCCGTCGCTCCTCTTTTCTCCTTTCAGGATCTCGGGATGTAAGATGTGTCAAAAGCAGCATCTCCTAATAACACTTGAAGGAAGGTCCACTCCTCCGAGGTCTGCGCCTCCATCCTGCGTTACGATCCACCTCCTTTCCAGTCTCTCTCCTTCTCTTACTCACCTCTTCATTCCATGACTTGTCACCCGTGCTGTTTGCTTTGCAGCTCCCCCTTGTATCTGTCATCTTCCTTCTCTCTCTCTCTCTCTCTCTCTCTCTCTCTCTCTCTCTCTAAGTCAGAGAGCCCAAACACGCATCGGTTCAGGGGAGCACGTTCCAAGCAGCAGATCCCCGGCCTCCTCGAGAATGTGCCGGGAGACTCCGGCATCTCCCACCAGGCACATTAGTGAGACTCCATTAATCTCCGGTGACACGGGCCCGGAAGGGCGAGCGGGGCAAGAGGAGCGGAGCGGACACACGCAGCCTGCTCAAATATTTATACAGGATGTTTTTTTGAACGGCTAGAAGCGGAGAGGTCACAGGTTAACAAGATCAAGATGAGAAGTGCATTCGACAGGGAAACGCAGGAGTACGCAAGGCGATCCCTGAATAGGCTGTGGAAACCGACAGGTCTGGCTAAGTCCAGGAGGCAGGTAAGCCACACTCACCTGACTCCCACTTGCACACCGTGAGCAAAGAAGCAGAAAGATCATAAATGAAAGCGGGACGGCTTGCGTCCACATGGTCTTTGGTTCATTATGTATCTACAATGTAGACGGTACAGGCGAAAGCCAAGACAGATGCTTTGTCCTTCACCTTAACGTCTCTGGCGGCATCTCCTCCCGAAGACGGCGGGGTTTCTCTTCCTGCAGCTCATCCGTGCATAAGCTGACTGCTCGGTCGGGTCGGCTGCCTCTGCGTCGCAGGTTCGAAGCGCACGAGGGCACGAGCGCCAAGGGGGTTTTCACAATCGACGCTAAGAGGCCGCACGCGAAAGACGTGGAAAGCACACGGTAAGCGTAACCCAAACAGGGCCCACCAGACGACCGCTTCGGTCTGAAATCCTACACCACATGGATCCCAGATGCCCCTTTGATACTACCTCAGGTGGAAAACATGAGGCACATGGCCATCCACCATGGGCTTTTATGTGGCATATTTCTGAATGTAGCAGTAGGTTCCCTGCTGCGTTTGGACAAATAAAGGTGTTGCAACATAAACAGACTAAATATGGAAGCAGATACTATCTGATCTGATCCTTAAATGCTTCCTGGCATCGTGTTTTACATCGATTCTGATGAAATCAAACCCAGGTGAAAGGGGAAGCGAACAACTTGGAGTGAGGGGAAAATCTCTCTGCTGTCAGCACATCCCCAACTCCCAATGTCCACGCTGCCCAAGGTCCGAATGCCTCGTTCTTGCGATCAGAAGGTCCCGCAGCACATCGCCGGAGCGATGCGGGTCCCCCTCCGGGGTCCTTCCGCATCGCAGACACTTCATTCGGAGCCGGTCGGGGATCTCGATGCGTTTCCCCGCTTCGCCGAGGAAAGCCAGAGAAGTCTTGTGCGACTGTAGAACAGGAGGACCTTCCCCAAGATCATCACTAAGGATGCCTTTGGAACTTTGGACGACGTATTAAAACTTCCAGTTCCACAGTTTCTGGACACATACAAGCCCCTTAACTTAAGTACTGATGTGCAAAGTGTGAGTAAAGCAGAAGCAACCATTGAAACCCTTTTGGTGCAACAGCTCTGAAGGATACTGGCAGTTCCAAGGAAACTCTGTATCGCTAGATAGAGACTAATATCTGTATTTCTGGTCGACTGCAGACAAATCCGTTTTATACATATTTTGACATTGGCAATAAGTTTTTTGGGGGTAGCGTGGTGGTTAGAGTTATTGCTTTTGGATCCAAAGGTCACAGGTTTGATCCCATCTCTGGCTGTAGTACCTTTGAGTAGATACTTACCTTAAATTGCTCCAGTAAAAAATTACCCAGTTGTATAAACGGGTAAATAATTGTAAGTACCTTAACACCGTAAGTAGCTTTGGAGAAAAGTGTCTGATAAACAAATAATCAGAATTGGTGTCTGCTTCTTCACCAAGCTGGGTATACAGCAGTGTAAGCCTATACCCTTAGGCTTGTGGGACCACCTATTTTTGTAGGTTCTCCTTGACCGAATCAGTTTTTTCCCTAACTTAATTGATACGGGGCAGCTGGTAGCCTAGTGGTTAGAGCTGCTGCTTTTGGATGCACGGGTTCGAATCCCACCTCTAGCTTTAGAACCCTTGATCAAGGAACTCAACAAAAATTGCTCCAGTAAAATTACCCTGCTGTGTAAATGGGTAAATAGTTGTAAGTAGCTTAACGCTCTAAGTTGCTTTGGACAAAAGTGTCAGGTAAATGTATGCATGTGATGTTGGGTTAGTTATCTGGTAAAAAAAAAAAAAAAAAGCTGGTTAACTGTGCACGCTGTAGCCCCCGGGATGCCCTCCCAGCCCATTTGTTTTCCTCTCACACTGAGTTCCATTGTGTTTTTTTTTTTTTTTTCCTGTGCTGGATGTCCACCTACTACTCAGGGGACGCCATCATTCCCCAGAACTGTGTCCCGCTCCAGGTCCCCCCCCACCCCCACCCCCACCCACCGCCTCCCGGCCTTTTCTCATCACCAGCCGTCAGCTCGTTGTGGCCTGGGGAGCTTCCCATGGTAGGTCCTTGCTGGGAGACCTGTGGTAAAATCACGTGTTCCGGATGAGAGCGTGCTGGGTGCGGGAAGGGATTCGCGCAACGTGCCGACTCAGTCTCGGCAAGCGAAGACAGAGGCAGCGTGTCGGGCGGGGTGCTTCGGCTCGTCAGCTGAAATCTAACGCAGGGAACACATTGTTATCCTCACACGCGGTCCACGCTGTGCGGCATCTGATCCGTTTCTAAAATTTCAAAGACCGGCGTGACTTTCAGCGCTCCCGTCGCCGCTCACGTTCCAGACACCGTTCAGACTCAGACACAACACTGCCGGTCTAAAGGTCCACCGGGTATTTGCATACAATTCAAGAATGAACGTTCGCCGCATATCTGATTAACGTGGCACCGCTCCCCGATTAAAATTATGAATTTAATCTTGGGCGATAAGGTAAAGTCCTTCGACGGTATCTAGAAGCAGACGGAGCAATCTTTCGGAATCGGGATTAAGGTCCATTAAACTAATTCGGGGAAGTATGCGCTCGCCAGAAATGTTTGAGAACGGGTAATTATAGACACGGTTATCCAGAGTGGCTCATATCAGAAAGTAACTGATTCCAAATGACATTTCGAAGCGGTCAGGAAGTCGAGATCTCAAATACGCAAACGTCGCGACTGATTTCCGCCAGAAAATATCCCGCACCGCGAACGGGTCGGTTAGGTAAGACCGGAAGATAAATAACGGGCGTTTCACGGAAGTGAAATCAAACCGGTGGCTGTTATCGCATCGAGAACGGAAAAGAGAAACACAAAAGAGCGAACGTGGCGGAGGACGTTCCTAAAATTGTTACTGGGGCAAGAAACAGAAGGGGTAAAAACTAGGAGGAGTGATAAATGATAAAAGGTGGGCTGGTGGGCTGGTGGGGGACACGTCGCCTGCTTTCTTCTGCTTACGAACGCAGTTTCCCATCAGGTACACAACCATTTATCTGGGACATTAGCAAACATCTCCTCTGGAGCCTTCGTTCACGCACCTGAAATGCGGGTGACGCCTTGGACGAGAGGAGAGAAACCCAAACCCCGAAGAGGGAGGAGGAGAAGCGGGAAGGCGCTCGGGTTCGAGGCTTGGAGTTTTCCTCTTTCCGCGCAGCACGGAGAGGGGAAAATGTGGGGCCGCTAAAGACCGTGATTGTGTTTATTTGTGGGCTGCGTGTGGGACGCAGGAAGCCTCCGGGGTCTGGCTGCTCTCTGTTTGTTATGGAGGGAAGAGGAAGCTGTTAGTGGTCTCTGTCCTCTATTACCAGTAGGACGGAGTCTGTGTGGAGCCAGCCCAGTGCCACGGCAGACATATTTTTAAAACACGCTCCAAATTGGCAGCCTTGCGCGTAACCCTTTAGGGTCAAGTGACAGCGCGTATAGTATTTCTTCACTGCAATTAACTGTTAATGCCCTCATGTGACATTCACTATTACTATTATTATCATTAGAGCGAAACCCCGTTATGATGCGATCGTGAGGGTCCGTGAAATGCCATTGCGCAAAAAGCGGGGTTCGAGAAAATCAGTGTTCAAACTGACCAAATGTTAACCCGCACACACACACAGTCTGAATCTACTTGTCCCGAGCAGAGTCGTGGCAAGCCGGAGCCTAACCTGGCAGCGCAGGGCGCGGGGCTGGAGGGGGGAGGGGACACACCCGGGGCGGGACGCCAGTCCATCGCAAGGCACCCCAAGCGGGAGTCGAACCCCAGACCCACCAGAGAGGAGGCACAGGCCAAACCTACCGCGCTACCGCACCCCCCAAATGTTGACCGAACATCCTGAATCACCCTTATTTTCGCCCTATTTGACCCGTTTTTTTGCACGTTTACTTTGTGGCAAGTAAATTACCTTTGCATTAAAGAATTCCACAAATTAACAGTTGTTGCTACAGACGTTTCAGCATTTCTAACCCGCTCGCGCTGTAAGGCAGTTGGCAAAGTTTGTAAACTTTGCCAACTTTTGAACTTTTCAATGTGGTTTCTCACGTTCCAGAAAGAGCAAAAAAAGAAACAGTCCAATGACCTATCGCATTATATCCGAATTCAGGGTAAATCGGGGTTTTACTGTATTATTATTATTACTTTTTTCTGAAGTTCTGCATAAAACAATTCGGGTTACACGCAACTGCTGGTTCATCATTCCTTCAGTTCGACTCCTACGACCCTCTCAGTTAGAAGGCCCGCCGCCCCCTGTCGCTTTCATCGCTTCCCAAACAGCAAACACGAAAAGTTATAGCTGCGAAGTCACAAATGCCTCCTTATTTTTCACTTCCCTGAGGTCTCCCCTCCGTTTCCTTTAGCAATTTGTCATTTTACCACATCCAGTGTGGTTTCTGCTGGTGTCTTGGCTCAGTGGAGCGGGCTTTTTCTGGAACGTTCTGCCCCCCTGCTAGGGTTCTCTTGTGTGGTTTTCACCAAGAGCTTCCAAAACACACGACTGTCCTCCCGGGAGGCGATGAAGCAGGTTCTGGATTAGGATAAACATGGTGAGCTGGCAAAGGCCCCCCAGGTAGGAGTAAACATTAGCTGGTGCTACTTTTGAGAGTTTATATTTAGCAGTTGAGACAGTTTCTCCGCCTAACCCCTGCCTGTGCTCTGGAGGCGGGAAGAACTTTGGCTTCGCAGCATTTTGTCATCGTCAACAGATACTGATTTGGGCTGATTCCCCAACGGCACTACGCTATTAAGACGATCTCAACACCCGCTTGTCCCAAGCAATTCGGGAGCCTAACCCAGCAACACAGGGCACAAGGCTGAAGAGGGAGGGGACACACCCAGGACGGGACGCCAGTCCATCACAAGGCACCCCAAGCGGGACTCGAACCCCACACCCACCACCCAGCGGGCACCAGCCAAACCCAACCTCACCTCAACTTCATCGTCTTTCTACGGAAGCACGATCGTTGCAGGGCAGCGGCACCAGCACGCCAAGCAAATACGTCTTTGCCGAAAGTCGCTCAGGAATCGGGGCAATAAGCTACGGCACCAATCCCTCCTGCATCCAGAAGAAGGAAGTACGAATTCTGCTACAATCAGAGTCAAAAAAAAAAAAAAAAAAAAAAAATCTTCACAAGCTTCCTGGAAGAACCTGGAACGTCGGAGTCTGGCGCCTGCAGCTGTCCAGACTCTTGCTGGAGCTGCGGACTCAGATTACAGGCAACAGCGCTGAGATCTGGCACTACAATAACATCCTGTGATGAGGAGATCACAGAGCCACTCAGGAGTTTTATGGACCTCCTCATACAAATTCCACAGTTTCTTGCCCGTTGCTGTCAGGGTCGATCATGGAAGCTACGGTGCATCAGCCAAGTGAATAATAATGATCCTTTGTGTTAAAAAAAACGTTCGCAGCGCAAGGATGCCGGGATCGGAGGCTGAACGCTGGAACGCGGTCCTTTGCGGTCATGGTTTTGAAACAGCTACAGAGAACAGAACGTCATGACGGAAATACGGACGCACGATTAAACGATCATCTGATCAGCAGCTTTGTTAGAACTCTTTTTCCTGCTGTTCTGTTTCACATATGATTATGAGAACACATGCGCTGAACCCGGGTGCACGAAAATGCTGACTCAAAGGTACAACAGTCTGACCCCTGGAGTTGAATCCACGGCGTTTAGGTCGCAAGCCCAGTTCTTGTGAATTAACGGCAAATGCGGTCCTGCTCAGTTATTTCACTCATCGGTCCAAAGAAGGAAACGCAGCGAAAGGGACCCGTGTACCTTGTCTAGACGTGTTGCGTCTCCCTTTAACTGTATTTCATTGTTTTTGCTCTCGAGATTCTTCCTCTCCAGTCACCCAAGTAGCCAGTTTGGGACGACAGAAAGTGACCGAACCACTCAGACGGATGTGTTACTGGGCTGATAGGGTTCTGTGTTATGATTTTCATACCCATCCAATCCCCAAATGTAGTAAATACTTTGCTATTCATGCTGATACTTCTAACTGCCATTCAGAGTCGAAATATGATATCGATTGGTATCGAAATGGTGTTTGTGTGGTGTTTCCACTATTTTTTCCACTTGGTTCCATTACATTACATATATGATTCTGGACAATTAGAATAAGTAAATAAATATTATTACAGTCAGTCTTATACGCTATCCAGGAGCTGCCATGTGGTGGGGTCTGGGGTTCGAGTCCTGCTTGGGGTACTTTGCGATGGACTGGTGTCCCGTCCTGGGTGTGTCCCCTCCCCCTCCAGCCTTGTGCCCTGTGTTGCCGGCTTAGGCTCCAGCTTGCTGTGACCCTGCTTGGGACAAGCTGTTTCAGACAGTGTGTGTGTGTGTGTGTGTGTGTGTATATACCGTATTGTGGTAATTGTAGAATTACGGCTAAGAGGCCTTGGCGTATCACTGATGCAATCTGCATCCCTGCCTTTCATGTAGAAGATCAGGGTTTCGTTCCTACCATGTTCTGCCAGAATATTGGTGTCAGAAGCGTGCCGAGAATTCAGACTTGGCTGTGGCACATGTGGTCGTGCCAACATTAAAGTGGGAGGGAACAGGAGCGCAAAGCACCTTGACACCCCTTCACATAGTCACTGACTGAATATTAAAATCTTTTCCTAGGGTTTAACTCTCAGTTGCTCCATTGTTTAACTGTTGCTACGGACTCCAGTGGGTCCAGTGGAATTGGGACAACGTGATTATTAGCCACCTGTGACATATGCACAGCTGACTATTTCTTACAGATGAATAAAGTAGCCAAGGACAGTACATTCAAGTCCTCTTAGAACCACAAGCAGGGTTAACATGTATAAAATGTTTTAGGTTTTTATACAATATTATAGAAGTTATGGCCTAAATGGGAAGTGATGGTCCACCTGGTCAAACCTCCTATCGTGGTCCAAATTGCCCACTGTGAGAAGGCGGCATGGAGGCACAGCAGCTGGGTGGTGGTACAAAAGAACGTGGGTTCGATCCCCGTGCAGTTTGCATGTTATCTCCGTATCCTTTACATTACGTTTATTTGTTCAGCAGACGCTTTTCTCCAAAGCGACTTCCAATGAATTCTATATAGCGTTATCAGCCCATGCACCTTATTCACCGCGGTGACTTACACTGCTGGATACACTACTTACACTGGGTCACTCATCCATAAATCAGTGGAACACACACACACACTCTCTCTGTCACTCACACACTATGGGGGAACCTGAACAGCATGTCGTTGGACTGTGGGAGGAAACCAGAGCACCTAAAGACTTACACTGCTAGATACACTACTTACACTGGGTCACTCATCCATAAATCAGGTATGGGATTAGGTAATGGAATTTTTTTTTTTGCCTGTGTCTCTAGATTTTGATTTATGGGATGGCAGTTTGCAGAAGCACGAAAGTGGAGTCGCACACTTACAACGCCCGTGAAGTCCGTTCCAAGCTGTCCGTTAAAAAAAAAAAAAAAAAGAAAAAGACTGGAACATGAGCCGAAGGAGACAAGGGAAACCAGCCCATATATTGTGTATTGAGAGTGTAAACAAAAGCAGAGGAAGCTGGCGATTAGCAAGTCTGTCAGACACAAACAAAGGAGCAGAGGCATGAAAAAGAAATAACTCGCCAAAAGGCAGGCAAATAAAACGTAGGCCCAAAAAGAACACCTGCCACTATTTCCTGACACCTGGCACTAAGCTCCGTCTTTCCTGTCGCTGCTAGGAAGCCCTCCGGAGCCTTTTTTTCTTTTCTTTTCTTTCATATGACCACTTGCTTGTGTTAACTGAGGATTTCTGAGAAACTGAGTCACTTCATCCAGCACTTCACACAACAAAAATGTTGGCCGTTCTGCGTTTTGTCTTTTTTGTGGAAAACCGTTTTATCACACTGGGATCTGGATGCGAAACATGCGTAAATAACTCAATAACTGCTCCTCCAGTAATTCATTCTGCTTCCTCTATATGGTGGACAAGTAAGCTGTGATAGAAATGTAAAACGTGATGAAATTTAAACAAAAAAGATAACTCGTGTCAAAATAATGGCATCTGTACAGTATCTGTTACGGCTCATTTCTGCAAAGAAATCCAACAGGGAGCGGCAGAAACATAAGGTAAATGCTCACTTTACTCTTTTCTTTGCCCCGAGATCCTTAGCACTGTAGAGAGAAAAGAAAAAAAAAACAGTGTAGAGGAAAATAAGCACACATCGTCTGAACCGCTTGTCTCATACAGGGTCGCGGGGAGCCAGAGCCTAACCTGGCAACACAGGGGGTAAGGCTGGAGGGAGAGGGGACACACCCAGGACAGGACGCCAGTCCATCACAAGGCACCCGAAGCGGGACTCGAACCCCAGACCCACCAGAGAGCAGACCAAGGTCCAACCCACTGCACCCCCTTATTAGAGCAAAAGATTCACCTGGAATTACAGGAATATAAAAACTGCAAGCTGTATGTCACATGTTGGAAAACAATGAACAAAGTTTTAATGTTACTATTTAGCATAAGGAAGGAAGTGAAATAATGATGGACTATTTTTTTCCCTAAAAAATATTTTGTAAAGATGCAGAAAACCAGCTGATGTGTTTTACCAACTCTTCTGCAGCAGATTCCAGACATGTAGGACACTTATTTGTTGCAGTGTTTCCAGTGGCATCACTAGGGTTGGTGTCACCAAGCCCACCCCATGGACCTCCTCCCGTACCAGACCACACAGAAGCCTTAGTGATGTTTTTTGTACTAATATCACCTGTAAATCATAATTCTCCATATATCACTGAATGTAATGACAATAGTAGAGACATGAACAACTCCACACACACACACACACACACACACACACACACACACACTCACTGGCTGAAGCCACTTGCCCTGAGTGGGGTCGCAGCAAACCAGAGCCTAATCCAGCAGCACAGGGTGTAGGGTTGGAAGGGGAGTGGACACACCCAGGACAGGACATCAGTCCATCACAAGGCACCCTAAGCAGGACTCAAACCCCAAACCCACCAGAGAGCAGAACCCAGCCAAGCTCGCTGTGCCACTGCACCACCCCCCATGAACAACAAGCAAAATTTTAATTACACCTTTAAATGACAATACCTTTAGTTAACCAACACATCTCCAAAGTGACTTACAACATTAATCTAGCTGCAACTATATACCCATTTACACACCTGTCTAATTTCAGTGTAGTGATGTAGGGTAAGTAACTTGCTCAAGGGTACTATAGTCAGAGATGAAATTCAAACCCGTGGGTCCAAAGGAGGCAACTCTAACCACTACACTACCAGCTTTCTCACAATACCCTATGCACAGCCATGTAGTCAAAGTGAAAGTGAAAATGCTGTAATAAAACAATAGAATTCAAAGTAAAAACGTTAAAATAGTACATCAAAATTATGTTTATTTTAACGTTATTGATATAGGTTCACAAATACTAATTACCACAATATTGTAGCTAAAACACCAGAAAGTTTGACAAGAAGAGCTCATGTAGACAAAACCACGTGATTCGAAGCGTCACTGGGTAAGAATGAGAGCTCTGAGCAGAGTGCATTAGAAGGTTCAAAGTGTCAATGACATTTACATTTATCTTACACTTTGCTCCAAAGTGACTTAGAGTGTTAAGGTTACAATTATTCACCCATTTATACAGCTGGGTAAATTTACTGGAGCAATTCAGGGTAAGTACCATACTCAAGGGTACTACAGCCAGAGGGGAATCAAGCCTGTAATCTTTCGATCCGAAGGCAGTAGCTGTAACCACTACACTACCAGCTGCCCCCAGTGAGCATAGTTTTATCATTGTAGGTATATTACTGATACATGTCAGCTGTGATTTATTCCGAAAAAAATGTTATTTGTTCTTATAACTAAATACAGGGATATTTTTCTAAAAAAATAATACATTTCTGCTGAAACACCGCACAAAAATTTTATAGAGAGTCATTTGGTGTCACTCCCTCTGATGGTGTCACCCAGTGCGGTTCACGCCCCTCCCCAGTGACGCCTCTGTGTTTCAACTCTTCTAACCACTTCGTCCCGTATAAGTACTGCCCAGGTTGTCCATGTGTACTTAAACTTTCAAAAGGTACTGTAACTGTAAAGTAGGGGAAAAAGTAAATAGGGAAATGTAAGGAAGAATAAACACAAGGAAGAATAAATTACGTTATCAAACTGCATTGGATTTCCGCTTTATGGCACAAGACTGAAAATTATTTCCTTGAAAAGAATATAAAGCCGAAAGAGCCGAGAAAGCGTCCAACCGTCAGCTACGCTTACGTGACTTCCATCATACACGTTTCCATAGTCCTTTCATACTTTTCTCTCCACGGCTCCATCTCGGTCTACTATATAAACACTTCCGAGGCTCTAGTTAGGAGACTGCACTTGTGGAGAGGTTGATGACGTCAAGCTTGTTCTTAATTTCCAAAAAGAATTCCTCACTGACAAGTTGTATCATATTTTTACCATTACATCCGTACTTCTGAGTAAATAAAGAGCGTGGTGCTATTCGGTCGGAGGTAAAAGAACCCGTTTCTTGGCGAAGGTGAACAGGTTATGACGTCCAAGGCCGAGAGACTTTTTTTTTTTTTTTGCTCACTGTACGGAGGAGGAAAGATTAATTCTCTGTGTGTTTTGTTTAACATGACAGTGGGAGGTGGGGAACACATGAACTGGACAGGAGCTGACCCTCCATTGCACAAGAGGACAGCAAGACTTCCTGTCGTCCCACACACACCAATGTATCCATATGAACATATGCAAAAGAGCCTCTCAAAACAGACCCACGCATTCTCTTCTGGATTCAAGAAGTCTTAGAAACAAACGTAACGGACATACAAATACGCACACGGACGCCTATGTTCGTATAAAAACTCTTTTCCAGGTAGCAAAGGGTATTGGCGGTACAGTACCATGGTGATGCACTTGCCCCACCGAACTTTGACTCACAGCTTCTGGACATCCATGGCATTCAATGATGAAGGGGGACGGAAGGAACATATGATGACCAGAAGTTTAAGACAAAATGGACAGTGAATATTTTTAATGGGTCTGACTTTTTCCAATTCGAATATTGAAGTTGCCACGTGAGAGGAGCGTGCAGACGTTTGTTTTATATTTCAAGCGTAGGAACGAGCAACAGACAATGAAGGGCTCCTGAGTAGCACACTTCTGGGTCTTTAGTGACCAACTCAGGGTTTCAATCTAGACAATGTCATTTCCTTTGAATAGGAACCAAAGAGGGGCAAAGGTTGACAGTTGCCGAAAGGGAGATGGAACGCAGAATGGTTGGCGTGACATGCCTAGATCACGTAACCAACGACGCGCTAAGGGAAAGCAGCGGAGTAAAGGACGCTGTGGCAGAATATAGGCAAAATAAGATGAGATGGGCAGGGCATATAGCGTGGATAGAGGAGAACCGATGGATCGCACTCCTAGCTGAGTGGTACCCAAGAGAACGAAAACGACTACCTGGACGACTCCCAAGGAGGTGGGAAGACAATCTCGTCAGATGGGAAGGCCATATATGGAGAACACCAAGAAGAAGGGACGAATGGAGTGCATGTTGTGATCGGCGCTGTCTAAATGACAGCTGATGGACCGATCGATCCAGGGATCCAAGGGAAACCCTTCACTCTTATCGTAGACCGGCACCGAGGAAATCGACCAGGAGTCTTATCACGCATTTATTTGTCCGGCACACGTGAGTAACGGGTTCCTAATGCAAGCATTCGTCAAAAGGTAACAAAAAGTCCATTCATTTACTTAAGTGAGGATGAGAAGTGGCTGATCGAGAGGCTAGATGTGGAGGTTAAGAAGTGGATTTCATACATCGTCCAACCATTATCAATAACTGCTGGTTGAGTCTAAGATCACAGTGGTCAAGAGCCTTTCCTGGTAGAATAGGGGACATGGCTGGGTGCCTCCTGGACAGGGCACCCTTCCATCGTGGGAAATTCACCCATTCATGCATACATACATACATACATACATACACTAACAACAATTTAGAGTCACCAATTCACCGGAAACACGTAATTTGACAACCGGGGGAAGCCAGAGCATGTGAAAGAAACATACACAAACACAGTGACAACATGTAAAATTCACACAGAGCGCGGTGAGGCACCACTATTACCTCGCACCACCATTTTACCCATGCGTGATCCAGAACGTCTTAACTAGCCAGCGTGGCAAAACAAGCTAAAAAGTTTATTCACATGCCGAGAAATACACAAGAATCCAAAGGATCTTTGATAACTATTCTTAGCTTAATAAACTATTGTTAGGGAGACTGATAAAGGAAAAAAAACTTCCCAGCTCATCTGTTAACACACCCTGACCCCTGACTGCTGCAGGGAGTTAGAGCCCATACACCATACATCTCAAAGAGCGTGGGAGGGGTGGGTGGGATGGAGCGCGTACCACCTGGCACTGTTCTCGGACCCCTAACATAATTCAGCTCCGACACTCCTGCACGCAGGAAGGCCAGTGAGAAGCAGGAAAAACAAAACAGGAAAGGAAGTTTGCACAACCCACATGCAGTACCACAGGGCTACAGTTATTTATAACCGTGGCGATCCCTCGCTGAAATTAATAAATATGGACAATTGAGGATATCCTGTTATTCTGCAGAAAAGACTGAGAGAGTTATTTAGTGGTCATATTGGTTACACACCAGGCTATAAATATTGCAAGTTCCACTCCTTTTCTGGGTCCAGATGCAAAAAAGTGGTGTTTGTGGAAAAACTGGTAGCAGAAGAGGTGGGTCTTGTTCTTAGTTTTGCAAATGGTGCTTAACCCGACTATAAATGGAGAGGTACTTTTGAACTTGTTTTAGACCAATTTTCAGTCGGACAAATATATTCTGCGTGCCAGATTTATACGAGGTATGGAAATACACAAGCGTCCCGGAGCTCAACAGCTTCCAACATGCCGTGCAGTAAGTGCCAATAGTTTCAGCACCTCATAAATTTGTATGAACTTCACCAAACCTGGATTTTTAAGGTTAGGGACTATGACAGGTAATACGGTCTGTTATAATTCATGAATCCTTGGGTGGAACAGCTTTGTGAGCCTTCTGATAGTGTGGAAGTTCGATCTGCTGCCTTTGGTCCCAACGGTTGTTGGTTTGAACCTCACCTCCTGCTATAGGTAATACCCTCGAGCAAAGTGTTTACCCTGAATTGCTCCACTCAAATTCCCAGCGGTATAAATAAGCAAACAACTATAAGTTCCTTTGGAGAAAAGTGTCAGGTACATATTACTTTCTCGCAGATTTACAGGTGACACACCTGACATATGGAACAAAAGCAGACCAAGTCCTAGCAAATTCAGACGAACTCTACCTTTAAGGCAGGAACACATGAGAAGAACCCGTTTTATTGTCTATCCCCTGCGTTCCGTTTCAATGCGGGCAGTCAGCTCTGGTTTCTTCAGCTTAAAAAGCAGATCGCAGGGTGCCTGCTGCATTACTACAGCTCAGCTTGAACTGACCCCCTCCCCGGGAGGCGTCGAAGACACTGACGGACCCCGCGAGGGATCAACTATCTTCGGCCCTCAGGACCCCAGCTGGAGCCAGGAAGGCCCACGTGGGCTTTGTTTGTCATTCCTAAGGAGAGGCGACGGCCTTCGCGGACCTGTCCTGTGATTCAATTTACGGCCCCCCTTTATATACAAGTAGCAGTGTGGCGCCTTGTCACATGGGGGGCCAAGCGCTGGGGTGGGGTGGGGTGGGGTGGGGGGGTTAATGAAGCCCAGGCTCATTTCCCCCGACCCCCAACAGGGACAATGATGGTACCGCACATGCCTCTGTCGGCCTTTCTCTTCCTGAGACTTCACCCCCAGGCAGTTGGGACCACTTGTTTACTTCTGCCAAAAAATGTTTAAACTGAGTCAAAGATGTTGTTTATTTTGGCGTGTAAATAACTCTGTTTTTCACTAGGGAAATGGGGGGGGGGGGGGGCACAGCTTTCGGTGCTTTCGGAATGCATTGTCATGCGTCTACAATCGGTCCCGAAGGAGAAGGGATGGACACACTCAGCGTTTGCGTTCCAGCGCTCGTCGGAGCAGCGAATAAACGTTCGTTACAATTCACTCGGTGGAAAAGTAATCCGTTTCGCCGTCTCGCTTTAAGCAGAATCCAAAAACGCAGCACAAGAGGCACGCAAGGCGTGCGTTTCCCCAGGGGAAAGAGCAGCGGGGTGTGTTTCACCGCCATCACGTGGCGCACATCACACAATGGACCCGTTTATATGAGCGGCTTCACTTACGTGACAGATACGAACCGCGAGAGCAAACAGGAGTGCGGATCACCTGGCGGCAGGGCGGCAGGGTCTTCTCCTGTTTCCGGTTCGTCTGTTTACCGTGTCGAATGCGGACAATCGTTCTGCTGGGGAAAGTTTGTTCGAGGCCCTGTTTTTTCTGCGTTCGGCACGAAGGAACCGGTGCTCAGGCCCCGTTTGTGCATTAATATTGTTATGTGCAGATTCATCCGCACAGACTTCCCCTAAAAAGGGATGGCCGGTAGCGCAGTGGTTAGAGCTGCTGCCTGTGGATCCAAAGGTTGCGGGTTTGAAGCCCATCTCCAGCTGTAGTACCCTTGAGCAAGGTACTTATAGAAAATTGCCCATGTGTATAAAGTGGTAAATTACTGTAACTTGTTTTGGAGGGAAGTTCCAGCTAAATGTCAAAGAAAACAGCAATTTGGAGCTTAGAAGAGAACATCTGGCAGAAGGACAACCCTGGGTTTGCTATCGCTGCGAAGACCCTTGGGAGCAGGCAAAACGAACAGGCCCTGTTCAGTCAGGTGGACCACTCGTGGGACCATGTGTACTGTGGTCCTGGTCCAGCAATAAGGACATCTGCCTTGGTTACTTCTCTGGGCCTCTGCGTTCCCCTCGCTTTCGGGGGATTGACCAGGTGGGAAAGGGAGACGGTAGATAGGGAAGAGCGTAAGTCGTACTGTGGAAGAGAGCACCGCGGGTAGGGATTCCGCTCAGGATGCCGGAGACAGCGGATTCCGTTTGTACCGCGGTAAGGTTTCGGGGGGAAAGAAAGGGACTTCCTGTAATACAGACCTCTGCTCTCTTTTCCTGACATTTCACAAGAGCTGTTGGCTCATTAAGGTGCGACACTCACATTTCACCCTCGCTGTAGAAGCATCGCCGCTGTGCCAAGCTGTAGATTAGTGAAGGGGCTCATAAACACACTGTGCCCCCCCCAGACCTTTGTCTTTTTACAAAATATGGCAACACCCCTCTTTTCAAAGTGCTGCTTCGAACAGGTTTCTATCCCCCCTTAAGGCAAATACACACAATCTGTTGTCTCATCAGAACACAGCACAATGGTTTACTGGTCTAAATTCCTTTATTCATTTATCTGACGCTCTTCTCCAAAGCAACTTACACTCATTTATACAGCTGGATAATTTTAATGGAGCAACTTAGCGTAAGTACCTTGCTCAAGGGTACTACAGCTGGAAACAGGATTCAAACCTGCAACCTTCACATCCAAAGACAGCAGTTTGAACCACTACACTAGCAGCTGCCCCAATAAGCTCTTAATGGAATTTTTCTATATTGGTTCGTTTCTCAGCTTTGATTCAGATGAAATTAGATTAAAATATTAATATCAGTAAAAATACATTCCTGCGTTTTAAGAAACATGAGAACATGCAAAGCTGCTGTCTGATACTTAACACGACAGTGAGGTTCATGAATCTGACATGTTGGTCCAATATATGATATTGTTATAACTCTTCAGTGTTAACTCTTCACAAGTTGCGGGAATCACAATGAATCTTACTGTGCTTATTCAATTTCAAAGCCAATGCAAATTAATGTTTTTGTTGGTAAGCAGACAGTTCTGTACTGTCAGGTTTTATTGCCAAATTCATTCATGTTTACAATTAACACAAAAACATATCATACTCCAAGCAGCAGGATTCAAAATATGAAACTGTTTTCAAAGTCGTACGAGGCAAACATTATAAAGGTTAAAAAGTCTCACGTTTTTTTCTACCGTCCATCTTTCCGACTCGCTTCTCCCCCGATCTCGTAAGCGTATGATAAACGTGTGTTTATGCTGAATCATTTTTTAATAATTAATTGTTGAATAATGAGTAAACCTTTATGCAGCTGCTCGTGTGATGTATACCGAGTCATCTGGGGGTGTGCGACAAATCGACTCTACTCTAGAATCACTCGTGCGCCAAATGAATAAAAGTAAACCGAATGTAAATGGAGGACCGTTTCCAAAGCGGAACATAGCGGAACAAAGCCGAAGTTACTTCACGGTGACAATGACACGTTTACGGGAGAAAGGAGCAGTTTCGGCGCACTTCGAACTACATGGCCCAAGGGGCGCGTGACCCTTCCACAGCGGGGACAAAACAAGTGGCAATCTCTCCTCTCTGGGGACCTGCAGGAAATACAGCGAAGGTATGAAAGACGGGCCTAGAAAGTTCTTTGACACGCTGCGCCGAGAACCGTCCGAAGGGCCACCTGGCGACATTCCCACGGCGCCGCAGCCACTCGCTGCCCCGCGTACCTATGACGGAATGAGAGTCCCTCCGTGCCCCGGTGCTCCAAACGACACCTCCGACTGCCGGCGGAACCGGACAAACGGGGATCCGCTCCGTGTGACGACCGTGTGATCACCCTGGACAGTTGGTATATGAGGTGTGTGTTCACCCGGTGTTCACCCTTCCTGAGCAACACGCTAGGACTAAATATGGCGAAAAAGAGGTGAAAACAGCCAAAAAAAAAACAATGGTAGGTAGTAGTAGGGACCCACGAGAATAGAGGGAAAACACGCTACTCCACACAGACTGAGCCCGATTCTCATTATTGTTGTTTTCATTATAAGTATTAATAATAGATTATTATTATAATGTCGTGCATTATAATAATAAGAGCTGGTTGCGGAGTGGTTAGAGCTACTCCCTTTGGATCCAAAGGTTGCAGGTTTGATCCCCCTCCAGCTGTAGTACTATTGAGCAACGTATTTACTCTAAATTGCTCCATTAAAAAAGTTACCCAACTGTATAAATGAGTAAATAACTGTAACCTTAACACTGTAAATTGCTTTGGAGAAAAGCATCAGCTAAATGAATACATGTAATACCAATATACAGTAATAGCATTATAATGATGTAATGTATTATAGCTGCATTATTATTAATGTATAATAATAATGATTTGACCATCTGTATTATAGTTACTATGTACAGTATACTATACATACAATATTATATTAGTAATGCAAGATTGTACAACTATAATAAAAATAATGACTAGTCTGTCCTAAAATTTTTTTGTTTTTTGCCATGGTAAAATAGGGGACACCAGTGAGACCTTGAGCTGCACAGTCCACTCAAAGCCACGTTGGGGACACGGCGGAGAAGAACTTCCAGCACCATAGAAACAAGGTGGAGGGATAAGAACAGAAAGAAAAATTTTGCATAAGCAGCTGCCATACAAAGATCGAGACCCTTTTTTTCAAATCCCAGTTCATCCCGTTCTAACTGGCTGAGTGGGAACAGCGTAGATCCAGACCAGTTATGGTCATTGAGTCCTTGTGAAAACTCTGCAGAAGACTACATTTAATAAAAATTCAACATCTCTAATTATAGTAGTTTCTAGGTATTGGAGGAAACGGAGATGAACACAATCCAAAATATTTTCCCCTTTTTTTTTTTCTATTACAGGCAGTCACCAGGTTACGAACATCCGACTTACGTACAACTCATAGTTATGAACCACCACCCCCGTGAAGAGAAAATTTGAGTTACATGCAATGGTTCGAAATAACAAACGGGGGCTACTTCGCGACCCGCATCAAAACATGACACGTCTACAGCGATTCGGCAGCTCATGGGCACGTGAGCCCACGTAGGACAAAGACTCGGTTCTTTTCGGTCAGGCCACGTTGCTCTTGACAGTGTCTCGTGTGTTACCGTATTTGGCTTTAATTTTTTTTTGTTTTTACCCTCGTTACCAAAGCGTAACCGAGTGCATTTCTATGGGATGTACATCGTCTTGGAGAAAAGTGTTTGCTAAATTAATAAATGTAAATATAAAAGAAAAACGATCACAAGTGAAACTGAAGCGGAAATAATAAAGCAACTGGAAAAAGGTGAAACGCCAACGAACGTTGGGAAAGCGTTAGGCTACAGTCGGTCAATAGTCAGGACAATTTTAAAGAACAAAGCAAGAATAATGGCGAATTTAAGAGGCTCTGTCCCGATGTCTCGCTCTTCCTCTGTTATAAATACTTCACATAGTTACATTTATTATTGCTATTATCATTACATTGTATTATTGTATTGCTATATTAAAGATGTTTTAGTGTATCCAGAAGTGTTTTTATGTTTTTTATACATAGCAAGGTACACCTAATACCATATACTAGGACACATTTGACTAATTTAGACTTAAAGACAGACTTAGGAACGGAACTCGTTCGTAATCCGGGGACTCGCTGTACTGTTATTTTAAGGGCAAAACAAACAGTATCTGTCCCATGAGCTTCAGTTACTGAGAATCCTCAGCAAACTTGCATAGTAATGACTTGTGTGGGTCCCACTCTAAAGCACTGTATACGTACCTGAGACACGGTAGAAAAAATACACTGTGAAACAGACAGAAAATCAGTTTGTAACCATCAACAAAGAGAGAGACTGGGGTAACTTATGAAAACATGCCACTTTTCTTGATGTTGCTACAATTGGGTGTAAATCCGGTGTCCTTAACCAGGTTTAAATGTACCCTTTTTTTTTTTTTCTTAAAAATCCCATTTACTATGACGCGAGAGGTCAGTTCAGGTCAACTACGAGACATAGGAGAGGTTCACGTGAGCAGAAGCTCCGCAGCCAAAAGTTTCCACTTTGCTGCAATGTCTTTCACACCCTCCCGCCTTATAGGGTCCCCAAAGGCACATTCACTATCCCCGCCCCACCCCCATCACCCCTTCCCACCCCTAGCACCTGCATTCCTCTGGAGGAAGTGGGGGTTCAGGAAGCCTTCCAGGCACCTCACAGATGGTTTCCAAATTATACCCTCTGCACCCTTCCTGCCCGTTACCCTCCTCCTCCTCCTCCTCCTCCTCCAGCCACGGCTTCCTGCGACACCCTGACACCTCGCCGCGAGAGGCCATTATACCGTGTTACTGACTGCTCATACCCTGGAAACATCCCCTATGTCAACACACTCCAACGTAGAGACTCTTAAAACATACGAACGTGCGCCTGCCCTGTAGGGCAACCCCCTTCACTCACACACGGATATTGTGAGAAAGTTGATTTCCTTTCAAAATTCAGCAGTTCGTAGACATTTAGAGAGGCTCCTCAGTGTAAAAATGCTCACATGTACGCCAGTGAGATATTACTAGATGTACCCTATCCGTCACCACGTGTTCAGTGTAATACTTGAGTTCCTCTTGCCAACAGGAAAACCATCCGTCTCTTTTCACAATTATTGATCTCTAATTGCAGACCTTTTCCACGTACATCCAATTACTCCTGTATGTACCTTCTGCAATAATAAATACGAATATTTTCCCCAGGTTACGGAAGTAATGCATTCAAGAAAAACCCGTAGTATGGTGAATTTGCATCAAAGATGTAAATGTTCCCAAGTCCCAAAACTGACACTTCACGCTATAATATCTCCCAATCCTATTAAAATGGACAAAATTGCTTCATTAGGTAGCATCAGTTGCCATAATACAACATAACCGGGCAGTTTTCCGTCCTTAATTACCCTGTAATACTGTATAGCTGTGTGCCTGTGCTCGTTCAGCTCTTTTGTAGCCGTTACGTACCGTACACAACAAAATACACACACGCAAAACTCAGTGTTTATCAATTTTACCATTAGTGCAAAAAAAAAAAAACAGCGAAGACAAAAGACACCAATGAAGAGGATGCAAATTAACTGATGCTCACCGAACAAGGGGACATTGTTTGGACAGTCCAAACGGGTGCCACGGTCACCAAGGTTACAACAGCAGAAAGGTGCTCAGTCTGTGTGCAGTTCACCCCCAAAAAGTGGAAAGACATGTTTCAGGTGAACTGGTATCTCTACACGGCCCATACTGCGCGTGTCATTTCTGCACGGTTCGGATGTATGAGTAACTGTAGGGTGTGTGGTGCAGTGTATCTAGCACACTTGAACACAAGTATCAAATGCCGCTAAGTAATAACTGTATCCTGCCTTAGAGGAAAATACCTCTTACGTGAAGGTAAATATCTCGTACCTCTGGCGGGACGCATGTAAAACCCAAATTCGGTCCTTTGAACCGCAAAGAAATGCCTCGTAAGCAGACGCAGGGACGTTAAATGAAACGTCTCGTAAAGTCGAATTCTCCCAGCTGGAACAGGCATCCTGGCTTATAACTATACAGCACAAAACATTAGCGTGACTGTGAAATTAATGCAAATAATTTTATTAAACTTCACATTAATAGGTGTAACATTATTCGCATTTAGCTGAGACTTTTCTCCAAAGCAACTGAGAACGTCAGTCTATTTACAGTTATTTACCCATCTGAGTAATTTTACTGGAGCAGTTCAGGGCAAGTACCTTGCTCAAGAGTACTAGAGGTGGAGTTCAAACCTGCAACCTTTAGATCCAAAGGCAGCAACTCTAACCACTACGCTACCGGCTGCCCATTACCTCTTAAATTATATTTACAATGCAGGAAAAAAATATTCTTTGAGCATTACAGAAAGAATAAGGGATAATATTCCAGCATTTGTTCACATAGTAGAAGAGGAACCCTCTCCAGCTGGCATGGTGGCACAGCGAGCAGCACTACTGTCTCACAGCACCTGGGTGGTACAAGAGGATGTGGGTTCAATCCCTGCTCAGTCTGTGTGGAATTTGTATGGTCTCCCTGTGTCTATGTGGGCTTCCTCCAGGTGCTCTGGTTTCCTCCCACACTCCAAAGACATGCTGTTCAGGTTCCCCCATAGTGTGTGTGTGTGTGTGTGTGTGTGTGTGTGTGTGTGTTCCACTGATGTATGGATGAGTGACCCAGTGTAAGTAGTGTATCTAGAATGTAAGTCACCACAGTGAATAAGGTGTGTGGGCTGATAACACTACATAGAGTTCATTGGAAGTCGCTTTAGAGAAAAGTGTCTGCTGAATAAATATATCCGGTGAGCAAAACCTCCCATCACAATATGAAAATAAAAACATCATGCACAGCGCTGGGTTTTGAGAGAATTTCTTAGGTATTGTAGACCAGCTATTGCTCCAGCTACATAAGTGAACTGAGTGAGTCTCAACCCTGCCTCCCACAGAGCTCGCTCATCCGGGAGACCACAGTCATCACCACCCCCTCTCTTCCTCCCCCCGCCTCGGTATGCTGATCGTGTTTCCGCTGATCTCCGTCTGGTTACTGTGAGGAGGGAAGAAAGACTAGTTACAGCATGACGAGTCCGGCCGAACAGGTCCTGGGCTGCACCGCTGGGGACCCTGGAAGAGATAAGACTGAAGATCAACCCTGTTTCAGCACAAACACACTACCTGCGTGCCTGCGGGAACAGCAGGTAGTGTAGTGGTTATAATAGCTGCCTTTAGGCCCAGGGGTAGCAGGTTCCATGTCCATCTCCAACAGTGGGATCCTTGAGTAACATACTTACCCTGAACTGCTCCAGTGAAATTACCCTGCTGTATAAATGAGTAAATGATTGTATGTAAAGTACGTTTCACATTATAAGTTGCTAAGGAGGGAAGTATCAGGTAAATGTGTCACAAGCTTTATTATTTGAAACACATGGCCACCTGAGACAGTGAGTCAAGATGCACAAGGAACACACATCACTGCCTACGATGTGACAGAGGGTGAGATCAACACCCAGCTCATGTCAGAGCTATTCAGACCAGCTGTATCAGGGAGGCTCCCCCACCTCCCCACGGTGACGGCTACACTCGGCCATCCAAAAAAAGGCTCATCCGGGGATTCAGTCTTTCAGTCATTCTGAAACGCATGGGCTGGGGGCATCTAGGCGAGCCGGTGTGTATGACAGTGGGACAAGTGGCTACCATACTATTACAGCCCCCCTCCCCCCGATAGGATGAGTCAGAGAAGTGCCGCTTCCCTCGATGCACTGCGGAAATGCAGCATGACGTCTTCCGCACCTACAGGAGGTCCCATTGTCCTGTCAGCTGCTAAAGGCCACGCGCATAGGAGGAGAGTCGGCGTAACCACCGCATACGGCATCTGACACGTCACACTGTGCACGTTGAATGAAACGGACAGAATGCACACTGCCGTGTCAGCTGAAGCTAAACTACTGTTCACGTGTTTCCCGTATTTGGAGAGCATCAAGAACTCCTTGGCTGTTCCACATATCCACGCATTTTACCTCTCTATCCCTGTTCGCATTGTAGTAATTCTGAGCAATGGGAGTTATTCTGACTCGCTCCAGTAAGAAGAGCACAGCTATATAAGTGTGGAAAAATCATTTTAACACTGTGAGCTGCTTTAGAGAAAAGTATCAAATAAATGAATAAATAATGAAGTTGAACACCAAAGCATCAAGGGTTAAATAAGTTGCAGTGCCAGAGCAGGGCTCCTCCAGGGATTCGAACCAGAAACTGCGAATACAAATTTGTTCTCTTAATCATCATTTCGATTTACAATTCAATCTCAGTGCTGGGGTGAGGTTTGATGCACCCCTGAAACGCAGGGATACCCCAGATGTGGCCAAACTGGAGGGAAGTGGGTTCCTAGCTCATCCAGTTTACCGGGCATTACCAGGTACTCTCCGGTATGAGATATAATAAGCACAGCATCAGCAGCCTGGATGACACACACAACCCAGCCGGCAATCTGGGGCATCTCAACGGCCAAAACGTATCAAAAGGAGGCATGGAAACAGGAAGCAGCTTCACCACATGCTCACAAAACCTTAAGCAGACAGGATGTCAAGACAGCGACTCAGGAGCCGATGCCTCACCTCCTGCCCTCCCGGCAATAAAGGATGTAGAACACACTGCGGTTCACGCAGAGGCAACAGGAGCCTCGCAGTTTGAGGTGAGTAACTGCTTCCTAAATAACAAATAATAAACATTGTTCATGAAGAGGACAATCAGACACACAGAACAGATGACAGCTGAGGCACAGCAGAAAAAGAAAAAAAAAAATTGCGGACGCCGTCGGCACCGAGTACAGGGCAAACATTTCATACGTGCACCTCTCAAAGAAAAGATGTCATACAGTAATCATCTCCGCAAACGTACTCACATGTTTCTTGCATAACAGCTTCAAATCCTGTCCCAAGGCGAACTCCGGAGATGCGTCCAAAATTTGATGGCATGAACATGGGGCTTGAAACAACCACTACAAAGCAAGTACCACAGTCCAGGTTTTTTTTTTTTTTTTTTTTTTTTTTTAAAAAAAAATAAAAATAATTTGTTTCTCCATAGAATATTAAATATGTAATATTTCACTCTCCATATTGAATATATACTTTATTCTCTGATCAAAAAATAAACAGGTGATGTAAGGACTTGGAACACACTGTCAAGTGCTGCCTATGGAAGCAACATTTATTAAGCATAGTTTGAATATTTACATTAATACACATTTCTGTAAGCAAAACTCCAATATTATTATGCAGTGAGAAAGGAAAGTGGACGATATGTGAATTCATACGCCAAAAAAGTTTAAATTTACCTTCAAAGTCAATGTGGATAAAATATTCCATTTTATTAGCTTTTCATACCAACATACTCCGTTATTCAGAAATGCAGGATTATGGAGGCTAAATTAAAGACCCTGAAGTTTAAGAGGGGGGGAGGGGGGGGGAAAAAAAAAAAAAAAAAAAAAAGGGACATTCTTTGTAGTAAAGCTACTCACTTAGTAAAGCATGATATTTGAATCATTTTCTGGAAGACTGTCCAGAAAAGTGCAGACCTCACATTGGGTCTCTGGAAACTGTGGTCCAGAGCGCATCTTTAACAAGCCCCGTCAACAAGTGAGTTTAGAGCTCAACCCCCTGGCAATGAAACCGAGCGAAAGTCAATGCATCGGAAACCTACTTCATTGATCTAAGAACATGTCAACTTCCAAACCCATCTTTTCATAAATAGTGAAGGTGTACGCTTTACCTAACAGAATCTCCTATACAGTACCGGTATGGCAGCAAAATCCACACAGAGTATTTCCAAGTAATCCGGCCCCAAGCAATACATAGGCTCCTCTATCTAGGAACTGAAATGCTCCTTCCTTCAAAAAATTTGAAAAAAATTTACATTAATTTGTCAAGCAACCATTTTTGTTTCGAAAAGTGCAGGAATTTGTTGCCAGAGCTATAAATGTTGCTCCTAAAACAATTCTGTGAATAGCTATCTTAAGCCCCTTTTCAAATTAAATGCATTGTGATCAAACTGAAGAGAAACAAGACTGCCCCCTACTGGCTAATAAGGGCCATGAGCATGCGACTCCAGGACAGACGGATGACAGACAGTATAAGGCATTATTCATACATCACAAACTTGATTGCAAATAGCACTTAACATTAGTCACTAATGACTGAATGGCTACAGAACTGTAAGCATCCACTAGTAAAGTTGTACATTTAGAAACATAAAAATTAATGTCTCATTCATGAACAGAAGAATGTTAATTAAATCTAATTTTCTCTCTTCTTCTGTGGCTTGTTCCTCCCCCTCCCCCCACCTCCCCCCGAACTTCTTGCAGGTGTGCAGAAGACGTCTCCCCGAAAGTTTGCTTTGTTTTCTTTTCTTTTGCATCTGGGGCTTTAATACGGGGAGTGATTTTTGTTTCGATTTCAAAATACACCTGCAAGGAAATGGAGACAAGTCATTTGATACATGTTGTCTTTGGGAAACATTCAGGAAAGTGAACTGAAAAAGCAAATCGTTTCAACGTGGCAGCTTTTCATGTCATTTATCATCTTGCTCTTGTTTTGTGACCATTTTGTTGCTCTATTTTTTTTATATTCATCAATAACCTCAGGGTAGCAGGCAGAGAGAGTGGTGGTTTGAGTAGCTACCTTCACAAAGTCGCATTCACAGGTATAACAGCCGAATGCCATTTAACATCCATCTGATGGTAAGGTGAGGTCATTTGCAGGGGCATACCTTCAGTAAATGAAGAGGACTCGGGTTCGAGGGAGGGTGGAAAAGGAGTCGGCCATTTTGCGGACCTTGGCGTAATTAATGAACCCCCTGAGGAAGAGCAGGAATCCTACAAACGGGAAGACAGCTCTTCAGTTACTCAGATTCAACCAAGACTTGACATACCAGTCTGCAAAACAAGACCAACTGTAGAAAATGGACAAATAAAAACGTGTAAACCATAAATGCCAGCTAGATTTCAAAATGCCAAGGCAACAGCCTAAGATACGAAGAGCCAACACTGTCACAGTGTTAGGAGCAAAAAACAAACTTTCAGTTGCAATACTCACCCAAAACCAGGAACACCCACCACAACCAGTACTGTCCATCAAAGTACCCCGGGAAATAAGTCGAAAACTGGAAATTAAAAATAAAAAAAAAAAGGGATCATTACATTAACAAAAATGTGTATCAAAATCTTAAATAACATATAAGGAGATATTTTCACAAGCCATTATAGTAATTTACAATTGCGCGACACCCTGTTATGTGAGGGATGAATTAAACATATCAATGACACATTAATCACTAATGCCTTTATGAGGTGTGAGGTAGGCAGCAGAATGTGGTAGAATTATTGAAATACACACATTTATTTTCAGATTTTCAGTGCAAAATCATTTGCATTTGCTCCTTTTTACAGGCAACAGGATTATAAATTCAGTACAGCAGCATTCTTGCTGTTGCACTACGCTGCCATAAACGTACCTCCGTGACCCTAAAACCACAACCTCGCGCACTCTGCCCCATATCAGCAACTTGCAACAACAACACAACTCCCGCCCCTCTTGTCAACACAACAGTGGCACGGAACAAACACTCAATGTACCATTAAGAAAATTACAGAATTACAATAATTCCTTTTAACTATGTACAAAAAAATTATACTTAGTGCAAGACAACAACTTCCTATCAAATATGATCTCAACCAATTGAAACTATCAATTAATCTCAATTCAATATCACAACTGAAAACAGTACATTTGTCATCATCACCATTACAATTACTATTATTTATTAATTTATCTGGTAATTTTCTCAAGAATGACAGCTGCTTATTATTTAACCACTGCAAGGCTGAATTTCACAACAACCCTGCACTGGACAACTTCATTAATAAACTAATGAATCAAAGATTAACAAAAAAACCAGCTAGAAATAACATGTTTGGTTACAAATACCATAAAATATGTTGGTGCCATTATTGTGCATAAAAAAAAACTTTTATTGATTTTCTGCTTAATGCTAAGTGACACATTTTTCTTCTGGGAGATGATTTTTTTTTTCCAGTGAGAGACCATGTTAATTCTATCCCATCATTTTGAGTATTTACCTAACAGTGATTTCACTGAACAAATTAACTCCAATAAATGAGGGATGCGTGTACAAGCCGAGTTGTTCGCTTTAAAGAAAAGGGTCTTTGAAACACAAACACGTAAAAGAACAACTACTAACAACTGAAATTATCACAGGTTGTGAGAAGTTAATGCTCTAAGCACAAAATTGTTAGAGGGTGTGAGAATAATGAGGGTTTGCAAAAGACAGATTTCCAGTGTTGGGGGTAAGAGCTCTTACGCGAACAATGAGGATCCACTTGATGAGCGACAGGCCAAATCCAGAAATGGCCCCGTAGCGGCCGGCTGCCGAGGTGGTGAGACAGAAGGACAGGAAGAACCCAATCCAGTTGAAGAGGAATGCCACTGGAAGAGCAAACAGTACATGTGCAGTGAGCAGCTTTCCACTGTGAAGAACTTTCACAATTCTCTAGGTCTCCAAGAATTCCATTGTACTCAACACCTTCCTGACAGCTGGCTTCATTCAGCATACATCAAGTGGCCATAATTTAAACATGCAGTGTATTGTGGCAGGCACAAAGCTCACACACAGCACAAAGCTCCAGTAAAATGACCAGCCTATATAAATGGGTAATTAAATGTAGGTAGATTAACACTAAGATGCCTTAGAAAAGAGTTGTCAGCTAAATGAATAAATATAAACTACAATTAGATCATAATGTAGTACTTTCATGGTGATCCTTTTAAGGAGGGGGGGATGACCTGGCTTGTATTTTATTTTGATAAACTCACTAAGCGGGGTAAATTTGTTCAGATTCAATACACTTACTGCATTCAACACAAACAGAACAAAATGTTACAACCCATGTTTATGTTATGACCACTATACACAATGACACAGTCCAAGTGACTTCACCATGACGCAACAAAGAAAAAACATCCGGCATCGCCATCATACATCTCCATGACTCAGGACCAAGCGGTCTAATTTCCTCCCCCAACTACTACATCAAGCACAGGTTGCGAACATGGGTATTTCATTGAGGTTGTCAAGTGGGCACCTTCCTTTGACAGTGCTTCGTTGAATCAGACCCACGACAGTACACTTACTGAAGAATGTGAGCATAAAAATGCCATCATTGCCTATCCGCAGCTGGTCAGCATCCTCAAAGTCATCCCTGGCCACAAAATCATCATCCTGTAGAAAGACAGAGGGATTCATAGATACAAGTTCTATTAAATGAAGATTAAATGCAAAAAAGTCTAAATATTCAGTCACTGGGCAAATTTGGCTTGTTAATCCTTTACCATGATATTTTGTGATTTAATAATGCAACAACAGAAATCAAATCAAACCAATAATGAGGTCAGATTGTACAGATGAACAGCTGAAAACACAGACAGACAAAACACCACAGCTGATTTCATAAGCAGGTTTACCACTAACTACTTCTCTTAACTCAATTACTTGAGTACTAGTGTGTTTCCACATAAAGACCTTCCTTTGGAACAGGTTTCAGTTACACATCCACACTTCCACTTTTACTGTACCTCTAGAGAACTGCGTGTTACATCATCAAAAGTGTCCAGTCGTTCCCTGTGCTGTACGCAAGCATTGTGTGGCAAAGAGACATAAACCAGTAAAAACAAAAAGATGGAGCAAAAAGAAAGCAGAACAACTTCCAGCTACAAAATTCAAATGTAGCTCTACGAAGTGACAAATGGTCACGCTACCATTGGCAAAACATTAAAGGTATACTGGTTAAGATATCAGCAGTACAGATCAGAGCCTGTATTTACCTGCTCATCGATGTTATCGAAACACAAACAAAAACATTGACTGTTTGTGCCTTAAGCCAAGCAAGTATTTGATCAATCATACGACTAATGTCCCACTCAGAAAAGGCGAGATACAGAAGAGAAGGAAGAGGACAGGAGCGAAGGAAGGTGGAGAACTCACTCTTCCAGCGACAAGGGGGATGGTGGCTTCTGCCTTGGTTCTCTCGGCCTCATCGTAGGAAGGAAGCGATGTTGCAACGTTGTAGGAAGGGGGTTTGGGGAACCCTGCTTCTTCCTTGTAGTCGAAATAAGCTGAAAGATGGGCTTCTCATGTTAATAGCTGCGCTGCAGACATGCAAACCCTAACACCGCATCATTTCGCTTTGTAGGGATGTGACAAAGTTCCAATTCAAATGTTGTTGAACTGCGAACGTTATTGGCAAATCCGAAGTTTGTAGAATTTTATCAACGCTTTTTCAGTGGATACGAATTTGATGTGTGGGAGGGGGAGTAATCAAAGCAACATAGTTCATCATAAGCTTTATTTTTATATGTGTTGCTGTACACAGGTGATGACATAATTGGTTGTACAGTACTACAGGCGTACCGCTATACACCTTTATATGTGAATCACTACTCAATGATTTGCACGTATATTCGCGTATCGATTATGCAGTGAAATGCATTATTCCTACTCTAAGATTTTGTATACCATGTATGTCATTGTGGTCTTTTCTGCAGCATAAGATGATTTATTAAATCCACATATTTCCAGCTTGTTTCAAGTTAAGTGGAAATACTCACATCGATATAAATTAATGCTTACATTCTTACTAATATCTGAGCATAAACTAGTGTTTTTTGAATTGCTGAAAGGGAAAAAGCTCTACACACAGGAGTCAGACACCAAATAAATATCTTTTAATTGATACGTGCATGCGGATTAGTAAAAACGAGACTTTGCATTTTAAATTTTCTTTAAAAACTGCATCTGCATCCCTACCGATTTATACGTTCAAAACTGAATTCGATGGACACGGATTTCGATCAGCTCCGTCACATCTTTATTGACAATATACATCCGATTCACACGCAGGAATATTAAAACTCATTTAGAAATCTGACAGTTTTCTAAAAGAAAAAAAGGAAAGAAAAAAAAAAAAAAAAAAAAACTAATACTTCTTACTGGTTCCTTTTACTAGTCTTCTTGCCCCTCTCCAGATAGAGATACAGACGAATACAGTAGTTCTTAACGCACAAAGCAGAAGGGCCCCCTAAAGAATTTCAGTTCCTGTGTTCTGATCCGAAGGAGTGAGTCACTGGAGCAGGAACAGCGCACATATATATTTTAATACATATTGGGCCAGTGGGGAGCATAAGGTCCCGGTTTGGAATCCCTGCTTCTGTTGCCACATTTGATCAATGTATTTATCCAGAACTGATACAGTAAGCATACCCTGCAGACAGAACAGTGTAATGATAAGGACCTTAATACAAACTAAACACTGTAAGCAGTCTCCAATAAAAATATGAGCTGAATAATGACTAATAATTCTACATACATAGCTGAAAGTGTGATATAGGTTAAAATTTAAAATTCAGACATTGCTGGCTACGAATGCTGCTCAGCACAAACACAAGTCTGTGTTGAAAACCAAAACGCCGGACTAGGCAAAATGCTGTTGTACTGCGGTAACACCAGACAACAGGAGATCTCGCACAGCACGAAGATGTTA
Organism: Scleropages formosus; assembly: GCF_900964775.1. Taxonomy (NCBI): domain Eukaryota; kingdom Metazoa; phylum Chordata; class Actinopteri; order Osteoglossiformes; family Osteoglossidae; genus Scleropages; species Scleropages formosus. The sequence continues at coordinate 33,212,826 of NC_041809.1, read as the reverse complement.
CCTGCATTGTCGGCTGCGATGCTACTGTAGGGCGGGGGGGCATCGGCTGACACCGGGGAATCCTCTCCTGGCTCTTCCTCATTGGGCAGCTGCGGGCGAAAGAAGCGGCTTAGAGAGCCCAGTGCCCTTAAACTGATCACTGAGGAACAGGCCTGTTCTCTCAATCAGTAAGAGCACAATAACACAGAATGAGTTGCTAGAGGAACTCAGAAAACATTCTGCGAGTTTTTAGTTAGTAAAGCTAAAAAGCGGTGGTCACGTCAACAACAAAACCGAGTAATAAATAATAATCATTCAGCTCTGACAGTTATTTTTATTACTCTGAAAATCCAGATTAGGAGACACAAACAAAGCTGTTCAAATAGGCCTGCAATAAACATGCTGTATACACTAATACATAGCAGTAATACCAGTCAAGAGACTCATTATTAATAAAACATCAAAAAAAAAAACAAACAATGTACACAACGTCTTAAATGGAGGGATATACACAAAGTATCATGCAAAACATCTATGACAAGAGTTATAAGTAGTGGAATTTGAACAACAGTTCAAATCAGGACAGTAAACAAGGTATGAAGTTATGAAAACGGAGTCTGTCTTAATATGGAAAATTCACATTACATCCAAAGTACTGCAATTCTGGTAACAGGAGCTTTTTAAAATTTAAAAAAAAAAAGCTTTTTTTGACATGCATACACACACACCTAAATATACATAAGTGCTTATTACATTTATCTGATGCACCCCCCCCCCAAAACAACTTACTGTGTTACTCTGCCTACAATTCTTTACCCATTTATTCAGCTTTGTAATTTTACTTGAGCAAATACCTTGCTTAGGGGTACAACTGCCAAAGGTGGGATTTGAACCTGCAACCTTTGGGTCCAAATGCAGCAGTTCTATTACAGCATTACTTGTCCCAACACAAGTGTAATTTCTACTGGAGAAAATCAGAGTAAATTCCTTGCATAAGAGTAATACCTCCAGAGATAGGAATTGAACCTGCAACCTTTAGGTCCGAAGGCAGCAGTTATAACACTACTATGTTACCTGCTGTCCTCACCTCTTTCAAAAACCAGTTCTATCATTTTACAAACCAGTTTTACTGCAACCATACCTGGCCTACAGCTTCTTTCCAAGAGACGGTTACACATGTGTGTGCGTGTGTGTTCTGAACCTATGTCCTGCAGACAGCGAGCAGCTGCACGCAGTCTAGAAACGATATGGAACCGACTTTTCCAGCGCCTTCCTTTCAACGTGTCTCCCGAGCATCAGTGTTACACATTTATTCATTTAGCAGATGCTTTTCTCCAAAGCCACAAACAAATATACAACAAAAGTACAACAATAGGGGGGAAAAAAAATGCATTACATCAGCAGGACAGATTTGGCTACAGACACGTGATTGTAGAGTACAGTCAATTTGTCACATGACACCATATGAACAAATATACATCACATGCCCAATTTATATATACAAAATTACATATACACATACATACATATTTATATATACAAACATTTTATGTTGTTTGTATAATATATATATGCGCATATATACACACACAGTTATACATATGGTTCTCCATTATTAAGCAATGCTAGTGTCTCTAGAGTTACGATGTGTCCCAGATCACCACCCTTATAACTACAGAGAAAAGAAACGAACATCGTTACTTTGTATTTACAAACAAGGCGAGGCTCTCTGAAATACAGAATAGTGTGGGGTCACTCCCACCTGGTGGACACAGAGCTCAAAACACTGAGCTTCCTAAATGTCTGACACCAACTCTGAGAACTATCCACAGTCAAGTTATAATAAATATCCAATTATATCCATTTGAGAGCCGTGTGCTATGTATCTAATTTTAAATATTTTAGAGAAGAGAAAAAGGAAAAAAAAAAAAAAACAGGTACAGCTTATGGTGTACTGGTTGGAGCTGCTGCCTTTGGACCCACAGGTTCAAATCCCCCTCCTCCTGCTGTAGTGGCATTGAGTAAGGTATTTACCCAGAATTGCTCCAGTAAAAATAACTCTCATACAGGGGCAGGGGATGTTGTAGTGGTTAGAACTGTTACCTCTGGACCCAAGGTCGCAGGCTTGAATCCCACCTAGTGCTGTAGCACCCTTGAAGGTATTTACCCTGAATTGCTCCAGTAGAACTCACCCTCAAACAGTAGCAGATCATGGCAGAGTAGTCATTAGAGCGATAGGGCTACTGCCTTCAGACCCAAGAAGGTTACAGGTTCGAATCCCCCCTCCTCGCAGCCGTTGCGTTGAGCAAGCAGCTACGGACTTACCCTAATTTACTCGAGTGAAAATAACCCAGCTGTGTAAATTATTGGAGATACTGTACACCGTAACTAAGTCGCTTTGGAGAAAAACAGCTGAATGAGTAATGTACACGGAACTCGTACTGTGTTTTACTCGCGTCGTCGCTGTCCTCCAGACTGAGTTCAGCCGCTTCGGCGCGTCTCCGTCCGAGGCCGCACAACAACGACGGAGGCTCAATGATGGCGCCGACGCATAAGGCGATTTAAATTAAGTACGTCGGAACACGACTAGCTACCACTTACCTCGAAAATACGTCGTTAGTTACAATTACATCCTCAGTGGAGCATAAGTGTGTGCGCGGCGAACACGACATAATGACACAAAACAGTTTTTTTTTTTTTTTTTTTACCTGCTACGTACGCAGAAACAATGGTTTCACTCTTAGTCCAGATTCGTTAAACTGAAACTGCTGACACGATTATATACCACTGTTACAAAAGTGTGCCTTTACAATAAAACATTTTACACGGAAAACTCGGAGCTGATGCCGTGGTGACCTTTTTTCACCCAGACAAACACGGGTAAACACAAATCCAACGTTCAAAACAACGAGGCCTTCGGCGAGCGCATCATCCCCGCTGTTTCCTGCCGCCTGCCGCCCGCGCTGGCGAATGACATGGCGGGTTGACGAACTGGGACCGGCCGGCGCTAAACGCATTTTCGCTCACCTGCTGGTATCTGCTGCTTTGTTCAGCCATTAGGAGAAGTGCTTAAATGTGTTCAGAAATCCGCGGCCAGAAACAAAACAATAAATGAAGAAAAATCTTTCCGTGTAAGAAAAATATGTTGTTCCTCCCTTCGTCGGGATACAACACCGCCGCCGCGAACGGAGCCGTGTCGCGTAATGGAAACGCTTCGAGAGCGCAAGTACCGCCGCTGCCCCCGCACAGCGCGCGCTACGCTTACTGTCTCCTTTTTTCTTTCGTTTCCGCACTGTCTTCTTACCAAACACATGTAATACGTCTGTATTTCACCGGCTGTTATTTTACTTTTTAAAAAAAAAACCACAAATTTACAACTAAGTATTACCTAGCGTATTTAGTAGTGTCATTTTAGTCATCAATATGGGTAACATTGTGAATAAGGTAATATATTAGGTTTATATTATAAACACTGAAATCAAGATCGGTTACATGTTATTCTAGGCATTACAGTTCCAGCTGTTTTTTTTTTTAATTTTTTAACAAAAATGTGTGCATTAGATTTATTTATTTAGCAGATGCTTTTCTCCAAAGTGACTTCCAATGACCTCTATGTAGTGTTATCAGCCCACATACCTTATTTACCACGGTGACTTACACTGCTAGATACACTACTTACACTGGGTCACTCATCCATACATCAGTGGAACACACACACTCTATGTCACTCACACACTATGGGTGAACCTGAACAGCATGTCTTTGGACTTTGGGAGGAAACCAGAGCGCCCGGAGGAAATCCACGCAGACATGGGGAGAACATGCAAACTTCACACAGACTGAGCGGGGATCAAACCCACATCCTCTTGCACCACCAAGGTGCTGTGAGACAGCAGGGCTACTCGCTAGGCCGCCATGCCACCCATTAAGTATTACATCAAGTATTAATTAATACATTAAGTATTACCATTATTATTATTTACAATGTCATCAATATGAGTAACAATAACATTGTTGATGGGGTAACATATTAGGTCTATTGTATTATTAAAAACACAGATGCAAGAGCCGTTGCATTATATGTGTTATTCTAGGCATTACAATCAGTTCCAGATCTTTTTTAACACAAATGTATAACTGACAAATTAAGTATTACCATTATTATTTAGTACAATCATTTAGTCACCAATATGGGTAAATTGTTTATAGGGTAATATATCAGCTCTATCGTATTATTGTAAACATTGAAATTAAGATGTTACATTGTATCTGTTATATTAGGCATTACAAACAGTACAAACCCCATTTCCAGAAAAGTTGGGACACTTTCTAAAAATGCAAAAAAACATTAAAAACTGTAATCTGTTCATTCACTTGAACCCTTACTTAACAGACCAAAGGACAAAGAAAAGATTTTCAGTGTTTTCACTGATGAACTTAATTCTATTTGTTAAAATATAAACAAATTTAGAAACTGATGCCTGCAACACACTCAAAAAAAAGTTGGGACAGAGGCATGTCTACCACTCTGTTACATCACCTTTCTTTTTAAATACACTTTTTAATCATTTGGAAACTGAGGATACTAATTGTTGCAGTTTTGCAAGCAGAATTTTTGCCCATTCTTGCTTGGTACAAGACTTCAGATGCTCAACAGTCCATGATTGTCATTGTCTAATTCTCTTCTTTGCGATGTGCCACACATTGTCAATAGGACAGATCTGCACTGCTGGCAGGCCAGTCAAGCACATGCACTCTGTGTCCACAAAGCCACCCTGTTGTAGCACGTCCAGAATGAGGCCTGGCATTGTCTTGCTGAAATAACCATTGGCTTCCCTGGAAAAGATGTTGCATTGATGGCAGCATATGTCTCTCTAAAATCCCAATATACGCCTCCGTGTAAATGGTACCTTCGCACATATGGCAGTCACCCATGCCGTGGGCACTGATGGACCTCCGTACCATCACAGATGCTGGCTTTTGCACCTTTCACTGCTCGCAGTCTGCATGGTTCTTTTTGTCTTCAGCACGGAGAAGTCAACATCCGTTTTTCCCGAGAACAAGCCGAAACGAGGACTCATCTGACCACAGCACACGTTTCCATGACCTTTCAGACCATCTGAGATGAGCTCAGGCCCAGAGATCTCGGCAGCGTTTCTGCATAGAACTGATGTGTGGCTTCCTCCTTGCATAGCAGAGTTTCAGGTTGTATTTCTGAACGCAGCAGCGGCCTGTGTTAAGTGACAGCGGTTTGCCGAAGCACTCCCGAGCCCATGTGGCTGTATTTATCACAGTAGCATGATGGTTTCTCATGCAATGCCATCTAAGGGCTCAAAGGTCACGCACATTCATTAGTGGTTTCCGGCCTTGCCCTTCACGCACCGAGATTTCTCCGGATTCCGCGAATCTTTTCACGGTTACATAAATATTATGTACTGTAGATGGTGAAAGACCTAAATTCTTTGCAAGCCTGCATCAAGAAACATTCTTTTTGAACTGATTGACAATTCTCTCACAATGTTCGGCACGAAGTGGTGAGCCACGCCCTATCCTTGTCTGCAAAGATTGTGTCTTTGGTGGATGCTTCTTTTAGACCCAGTCATGATACCCTCACCAGTTACCAATTCACCTGCTTATTGTGGAAACTTCCAAAACGCAGTTACTTGAATATTTTATAAACTTTCACTCTAATTTTGCCTCTGTCCCAACTTTTTTGGAGTGTGTCGACAGCATCACATTCTAAATTTGCTTATATTTACAAAATACAATCAAGTTGGTCAGCCAAAACATTAAAAGTCATTTCTTTGTACTTTTTTCAGTTAAATAAACATTCAAGAGAATTTACAAATTGCAGATTTTTGTTTTTATTGCGTTTTAGAAAGTGTCCCAGCTTTTCTGGAAATGGGGTTTGTACTTAATTCATGCTGAAAGTGAAGGAAGGCAATAAATTCAAATGAAAGAAGTCAAAGAAGTAGTTTATATAGTATGTATACATGCACACAAGCACACTCAGGCTAGGATGATTTGCTGTATTTCTAACAGGAAAATAAAATCAGGACAGGTTACAATGATTGCGGCGTCAGTGTCTTCTCGGGGGTGCGGTGTTTAACGAGAGCAGGGTAAATTGTACCTGTGTGGTTCTTGTTATGATGGTGGCAAACAATCTCAATTTCATAGTGGCTAAAGGAGAATTTTACACGTTCGCTGAGCGAAGTGAGAAAACACAGGGTGTAGGTGGCAAACTCAAATTCAGGATTAAGATGCTGCCTTTGGGTTTAATGCCGTTCTTCCAATTAAACTGGAGGGCCGGGGTATGTTTCGCCTCATCTGGCTGTGTGACAGGGAAAGAACAATCATGTCACAGATACCATTTATATTTTATTAGTACATAATACTTTCTTGTGTAGAGTATCTTTAGGCATTATTTTTATTATTAAAGTTTGGTCCTTATTGTTGTCTTTTTTCATATAGCCTTTGTAGACCAAGCTTCTCATGAAGGTAAAGTTGGATCCAGTTGTAGAACCCTGTGACTGTCCATCTTCTCTTTGATTCTCCAACAGCATATGGTGTCTGTGTTCCACTAATGTATGGCATGTTCAGGTCCAAAGACATGCTGTTCAGGTTCACCCATAGTGTGTGAGTGACAGAGAGAGTGTGTGTTCCACTGATGTATGGATAAGTGACCCAGTGTAAGTAGTGTATCTAGCAGTGTAAGTCACCGTGGTGAATAAGGTGTGTGGGCTGATAACACTACAAAGTATCCACTGGAAGCTGCTTTGGAGAAAAGCGTCTGCTAGATAAATAAATGTAAATTTAATGTAACAAATTCATACTCAAATCCCGAGGAGTCTGGTCTGAGGGACAGGAGCATCACGAGAGCATGACGGAGAACAGCACAATATTAAGGCCACTCCTAACCTACTTGATGACAAAAACATGCAAAGACTTTGTTTCATAACTGCCAAAATGATGGTGAGCTAGAGAGAATTTTTATCATTTTATTTACATTCGTAACATCATGCTTTGTTTTCAGTTTATTAGATGTGTATTTGCAACAAATTTCCACCTAGAGATTATCACAAGCCCTACACTTTAGTTTTTAAATGTCACTTTATAGACACCACTGCAAAGATATAATCAGGAAACATGATGATAAAGATGCTGGGGGGGGGGGGGGGGAGTCCCCTTAGGTTTAACCTGAAAAAGTAAGTATGATTTAAACTGACTGCAAATAAAAACCCTTTCTAAATGATTACCAGCACTGTTTTAACTGTCTTCAATTTTTGGTTTCTTTTAAAGTAAGAATTCATAGCAAAGCGAATAAAGATGAGCAATGATGGAATTAAAAAAAAAAAGTGATGACGTTTTTCTACCCATTAGACCAATGAGCAGGTTGTCAAATACACATGAATTAAAGTGCTTAAAGCTGTAAAACAGGTACAGGGACTCTGCCTCAATCATCCTCATCGCTCCAGAAGGCATCACCTTCATCAATATCCATTCCTTGGAACAGCCTAAAACAAGGAAAACAAGACATGAGAATGGCCATTTGTGTGAATAAATATTCAGACTTCACTAGGATTGAAGTGTATACACACTCACACACACACATTGTCTGAAACCGCTTGGCCCAAGCAGGATCGCAGCAAGCCGGAGCCTAACCCGGCAACACAGGGCTGGAGGGGGAGGGGGACACACCCAGGATGGGACACCAGTCCGTCGCAAGGCACCACAAGCAGGACTTGAACCCCAGACCCACCAGAGAGCAGGCCCTGGCCAAACCCGCTGCGCCACTGAACCCCCCACAGGATGGAAGTGGAATCAAGTGGAATAATATTTTGTCAAGTAAAAACTTTTACTAAAAAGTTCATAATTTTTCTGAAATCTTCCAATTCAATTACTTTCAGATCATGCTGTTTACTGAGCCTTTGGCAAAGTGGCTGATACTCACTGATTGTAACACGGTGAGGATGAGTTGTCGAAATGGCTGTATGGGTTTCCCCGAGTGAGCAAACTCAGACACAGCCAGCAGAAATACTGCTTACAGGAGGTGCAGGTCATCTTGTTACAGCCATAGATCTTCTACATGATGACAGCACACATATAGATTGGTTAACATACAAAAGCAGGCCTCCACACCTACGATAACACTGAGAAGCACTGTGAAATGGATCACTGAAAGACACAAATCACTTCATACAATATTACTCCTTATATTAGACTAATACCACTGTCTCCACAAATTCCCTTTTATAATCATCAGGTCTTTTTCTGTTTTGTACAAACAAAACAGTTTACACAACAGTGGGTAGGCAGTCAAAAACAACACTCAAAAGCGGTGTTACTGCAGTGATTTAAAATTATAAAAGCAGAAAGAGCAGTGACTTGCTGAATAACTGTTCACGAATTTATACAAACTATGCCATACAAAAAAAAAAAAAAAAAAAATTAAACTTAAAGAGATTTAAGTTCTTCCCCTCAGTGATGTTAGCTGCTGCCTGAGAAAATAATTGTGTTATCAATCAAGGCAGGACAAAGCAGACACTGAACTGACTGGTCAACACTAAACTCCACTTTGGTCTCAATGCAGAGAAATCCTAACCCTTTATGCAATAGTAATGTAGCAGTAGTGTAGCAAAGTGATTATTTATTCTAGTTGTTATAAGCCTAAATGTTGTCAGATTCTGCTTTATAACCTTTGAGCAATGCCCTAACCCTAAACTGCTCAAGTAAAAATATAGTTGACCAAAAAAGTGTAATTGTTAAAAATAAATAAATAATACTGTTTCTCCAGAAATGTGCTAAAGCACAGGTAACAGTGTAAATATAACTCACTACTACTCATTTCTGCCATACACATACCTTTGTGGTCCTAGGACATATCGCTATGGCACTACCACAGGTGGCTGCCCAAGCACCTCACTCACCTGTATGTTGGCACCGCAGCGTGGGCAGGCTTTGCAGTTCTCATCCAGCCAATCCCTACTGAAAGATTCCTCCACAGCGTTCTGGATAACCTGCTTACCATAGCGTCGCTCAAGGAACTTCTTCTTGTCATCGCTTGCCGACATATACTCATCCCTCAGGCCTCGCAGCTCCTCTTATGTGCAATAACAATAAATCTTCATGAACACCTCTTCAGATGTGTCAACTACTAACATTAATTCTAAAACTTCTAAAAAGGCAAAAGGATGACACCCTCCAAGGAGAACAGCCAATCAATCATGTATATTGCTGGTGTCCTATTACAAAAGTGCCACACTATAAGGTGTAAATGCAAGTCTGTTTGCTGCAATTTAGAACATGCATCTGAAAGAAAGCAATTAATATATTCAACATAATTAGGAAAGTGTCTTCCTGTCTACATACATCTTCCCATACCTGCTGTAGCCTGGCAAGCAGAAACTCCATGATAGGCCCTTTCACACAGGGTGCAGAAGGCATACTGGCAGGCAGTGCAGATTCCCATAGTAGTATCTGGCTCCACCATCACAGCTGTATGGCACATCTTGCGTGGGCAGTAAACCACATCAGCCATGAGGTCCAGGCTGGACTGGAGCAGGAGGCGATCATAGCGTGCAAACAGCTCCTCATCAACCAGAAGCTTGACCTGTGAATTAAATTTTGTTAACATGGGAAGGAAGACAAAGGACAAAAATCTTTAGCGCAGACTTGGCCACACATACATTCCACCTCAATGCAAAAGAAAAGGGTGTGCACCTGTGAAGGCGTGGCCACCGACTTGCACTTGGGTTCGGGGCAGTTAAGGCACTGGACATTCCCATCCCGAATCTGGATCTGGAAGTACTCACTCATGCAGGCCTTGCAGTACACATGACTGCATTCCTTGAAGCAAAGGCAGCTGGAGCCCAGCTTCTCTGTGAAACAGATGCCACAGCTAAATACTTTGCCTTCAAAGGCCTTTTGTCGTTGAGCCTCATCAAAGTCAAGGAGCTGAGGTAGAATGTCAGCACGTGGGTCCACCTCAACTATTGCCCGCGAGTCTAATGGCTTCTTTTTTCCCCTTTCTGTGAGCGCCTCCTTCGTCATACTGGCTTCACCCTTCTTTCTCTCAGGAAGGGCTCTGGCAACCTCCAGTGGGGACTGGATTGAAAGGAAATTGAGGACATCCTCTTTCAGGAACTGGATCCAGGAGAAGAGGACCACACTGCCTTGGTTTTCCAGCCACAGCTCGTCCAAGCGTCTACACAGAACCATTAGCTAGAAAACAGAGGTGGGATGCAAACATTTTCAAGAGTGTGTCCCCTGGCTCTGCTCATTTACCTGTGTGTCATTTATATCAAAACTAAAAACAAAACAGAATTTAACTAAATATTTTTAGAAGCTTTATTTAATAGAATCAGGCCTGCAAACAAAACACAATTACAAACAATATGTAAGATTGGCATTTTTGCAGTGACCAATTCACACAACCTCAGTTTGCTAGGCAAGTGTCAAGGAAGGCAAAAATGTGCATCTGTCACATTATTTTATGAAGCATGTGTTCCAACTTTGATGTAAAGAGGAGAAAAAAAAAAAAAAACACAGTAATTGATAGATCTGTTTACAAGGTAATGTCACACATGCTTGGTGCTTTGGCATTTATCACTTTTAATTTAAGAAAAAAAAAAATGTTCATACTTCATGAGCTTTCTTAAAAAAAATAAATGCCAGAGCACAAACTGGTGTGTACTGGCTTTAAAATCAAACTACTGAAGTAATGATTTTGCATCATTTCAGGTACAAGTCAGAACTAAATTGCAGAAAATTCAAATATGAATGACTCAGATTGGTCATTTTCAAAAAAGTCAATCGGAGGATATCTTTGAAATTACAAAACAATTAAGAACCCACCAGTAGCTGCATTCGCTCACCTGTGTCCTTGAGAGCCATTTAGAGCTCAAAGTAAATATAGGTGCAGAGGCTGATGGGTAATCCAGAGGGAGTTCGAAATTCAGCACCAGAGGAGGTAGAAAAAGCACACCATATTCTCTCTGTTTGTCTCCTGGCAACATCCAAAAACATAAGGATTGACCTTTGCATGCCATACATTTACCCAACAGCTACAGTGAAGTCTGAAATTAACTGTAAACACTCAGGTATCCAAAACAAAATCATAGCCACCCTTCCTACCTTTAACATATATTTTGAAGTCCTTAGGGAGCTCCAGGCAGACCTGGATCTCACCCCCTGGAGTTGACTCTGCTCTGCAGAACTCTGTTTCATCATAAATGCTTGCTAGAGCTAGCAACTCATCTTCCTGGGCTTCCTGATCTTTCGACATTTACATTCCTAAAAAAAGAACACAAACTAAAATCAGCATCACACCTGTTCTAAGTGTTTTAAAACCAATGTCCTGTACCTGTTGAATTGGCTGCATATAGGGTAAACAACTACCCTGATATTTTCTGAAGCACATAACACTGCTCACTGATCACCATTATTATTGCCATTCCTCTATCAAATATTTCAGTAGGTTCTTGATGAATTCAGATCTCAACAAGAGACCAGACATTCACTCAAGCACTTATTGTTACTGTAATCGTGTGAAAACGTGAAACTATTGTAAGCAAAAATTTGTAATCGTGTGAAAACTCCCTGTGCGACTAGATGTGGGTTCGATCCCCGTTCAGTGTGTATGGAGTTTCTGTTTCTATGTTCTGCCCGTATCGTCGAGTTTTTATGCTAAGCAGGAGGAAACCCACACAAATATGGCGGCACAACGAGTAGCACTGCTGTCACACAGCACCTGGGTGGTGCGAGAGGAGATGGGTTTGATCCCCGCTCAGTCTGTGTGGAGTTTGCATGTTCTCCCCGTGTCTGTAGGGGTTTCCCCTGGGTGCTCTGGTTTCCTCCCACAGTCCAACAACATGCTGTTCAGGTTCACCCATAGTGTGTGAGTGACACAGAGAGTGTGTTCCACTGATGTACGGATGAGTGACTCAGCGTAAGTAGTGTAACTAGCAGTGTAAGTCACCGCGGTAAATAAGGTGTGTGGGCTGAAAACACTACATAGAGTTCATTGGAAGTTGCTTTGGAGAAAAGTATCTGCTAAATAAATAAATGTAATCGTTATCATTAGTATTTCATTGTATAACTGAAGCTTTTGGAGAGGCTGTGTGAGTATAGATTCAAATACAGCTCAGTCAAGCCCAAAAAACATCCATTTCAGGAGAAATCAATGCTAACTGCCTATCTATGGTGTGTGTGCATGCGTGGCCACGCTGCGATGGACTAGTGTCCTGTCCAGGGTGTCCCGAACCCTAGTGATTCCGGGATAGGTTCTGCACCACCACCACAAGGAAGGACAGATCAGTGTGTCACGTGACGTATCTCGCGATCTCGCCTGGAGGCACCTCCGCCCCCTCAGGAAAAGTCCGACTAGTACGTGGAGGGCAGAAGTTTCTAGGTGCTCGATTTCTGTGGCCGCCAAGGAATTCTCCACACCGACTCGACAATAGTAACAAGTACCGACGGAAATCAAACGAGGAAAACCGAAAAGTGAAGAAAATGCTAATAAAAATAAGCTGTTACGTGCGTTTTATTCTTCGAAGTTGATAACAACACGCGGTGAGCAAGTAGTATGAACCATCATCTACCGACACGACTGTGTGTGTGGGCCTCAGAATGGAATATAGTAGCAAAAAAGAATAAAACAGAACCCCCTTCCGTGCTGCACTTTCCTGTGACGACAAACACACGTGTGTGTCGTTTTACGTTGTGTGTAACACGCGCAGGTGGCCGACAAGTGAGATTTACCGTGGAAATCCGCAGTCAGAGGAAGAAGGAGCAGGGCGAGCTGCCGGCACACAGGAGCTTTGGGAGAGGCGAGCGCGAGCCGTCGGCGGGAACACGCGCGCCCCCTATTGGTTGGCGTACGATATAACAGTCTCGACCGACATATTTTACTGCGAAGACCGGCGGGATCCTGTGTGGAAAAAAACAGCAGTGCGAGCCGAAGCCCTCAAAGCTAAAGTTGTGTAATTTTTTTAAGCGAATATAAAAAGACTTTTGTTTAGTTTTGACTCAAAGGTCGTTGCTTAAAGCTCCCAATGAGCAGTTAAGAAAGGCCAGGGCTACACTGGTCCACCACGGTCAGATGTACCTCAGTGCCCAGATGACCTGCTGTCTGTATGGCACAGCTTACCTGGAAGGTGATCACCTGGACTCAGGATAGGAAGTTTTATGTTTATTCATTTAGTGGATAATTGTCTCCAAAAGAACTGCTGAACTGTGCGGTAGTAGTTTCATCCCACACCATGTAACATGTTCATCCAAGGCAATTTACACTGCTAATACACTACTTACAGTGAGTCACTCATCCGTACACCAGTGAAACACACTTCCTGTTTGTCACTCACATACTATGGGTGATTTGAGTCACCAGTCCACCTGAATAGCATGTCTTTACACTGTGGGAGGGAACCCATGCAGACAAAGACAATGACATGTTCAGGTCCAAAGACATGCTGTTCAGGTTTACCCATAGTGTGTGAGTGACACAGAGAGTGTGTTCCACTGATTTATGGATGAGTGACCCAGTGTAAGTAGTGTATCTAGCAGTGTAAGTCTTTAGGTGCTCTGGTTTCCTCCCACAGTCCAACGACATGCTGTTCAGGTTCCCCCATAGTGTGTCAGTGACACAGAGAGTGTGTTCCACTGATTTATGGATGAGTGACCCAGTGTAAGTAGTGTATCCAGCAGTGTAAGTCACCGCGGTGAATAAGGTGCATGGGCTGATAACGCTATATAGAATTCATTGGAAGTCGCTTTGGAGAAAAGCGTCTGCTGAACAAATAAACGTAATGTAAAGGATACGGAGATAACATGCAAACTGCACGGGGATCGAACCCACGTTCTTTTGTACCACCACCCAGCTGCTGTGCCTCCATGCCGCCTTCTCACAGTGGGCAATTTGGACCACGATAGGAGGTTTGACCAGGTGGACCATCACTTCCCATTTAATATGTTAAGCATGATGCATTTAGGCCATAACTTCTATAATACTGTATAAAAACCTAAAACATTTTATACACGTTAACCCTGCTTGTGATTATAATAGTACTTGAATGTACTGTCCTTGGCTACTTTATTCATTTGTAAGAAATATTTACTTAGATATTCAGTTTTTACATACTATTTTCTATTTGAAGTTTCAAGGTTTGGAAAATTTTACCTACAGCTTCCTGCTGAAAACACTTTTTACTCATGTGATCAAGCAATTAAAAGAATTGTCTAACTTTTCTGTTGACTCCTTTAAATACTCACATTATTAATGGTTCAAATACAGATGTCAGTTGACACACAGGTCCAAGGTTGCCTGAACATTTTTTTTGCTACTTATTTGACATCAGAAACAATAATACATTCTACACTGACGAGCCAGCTGAAAGCACCTCGCTGAAGAGCGTTTATTTTGTCGTCAAAGGAACCAGCATTTTTGCTTTGTTGCAGATGTTTTGCACACAGCAATTTTACAATTTCACATACACCATGCACTCTTTACATACAAATATGAATATGTACACACACTAGCTCCAGGCTCATACTCATAAATCTCAAAATGTTAAGTGCCTCCAGTCATGGTAGCCAAAATGAAACAAAACTGTACAGAAGTTATATCTGCCCAGAATGCATCAACTTTGTTGCCTTGACAGCAGTAGTTTATCCAAACAATGGAATGTTGCCTTCAACATCAATACGGTTCTAAAAAATTTTGATCCAAATCATTCACCTTGATCTCAGTGTCCATCATCACTTATTGGGTTTATAATCTTCATTGACCATGACTAAAATAGGTAATTGTAGTCATCTGATACACAAGCTATATTAAACTTTACTGTTTTCCTGCAGCTCTAGACATCTCTTGATTTTTGCTACAAGGTTCCTAACTGAAATTTAAATTAGTTTATCAGGGTTTTCTAGTCTCACTGAAAAAGTTAAGCTCATATACCCATGGCATGGACCATTACATCAATATTTCACAAATGTAAAGGGAAGAGGCATAAGTGTCTGTAAAGATAGGGACAATCCTTAAAAATTATAAATGTGTATACAATCCCATGCAAAAATATTCGCTATGAGAACTAGACCACTTTTATTACAGTGGACATTAAAACCAGTGTTTGGGTGAACAATATTGATCATACAGTTCAATTATGTTACAAAAAAATGGTTCCCCCCAAGATATGCTTCTTCAACCAAAGGTGTTTTAATTTGAACAAAGCAGCATCATTTTATAACAAGTGTTTCACACACCATTCTCTCCCCTTAAGACATCACATATAGCCAGTAATTTGCAATTTCACTTTAGGGTCTCTCTTAAAAGTAAAACCACAAGTTAAGGGAGAGCAAGTGTAGGTGGACATTTTTTTCTGATAACATCGTTGAAATTCTTTAGCTGGTTAAAAATAAGTGAGATGACACTTTCCAACGCTTGAGAAAGACTTTCAAAATAAAACATTATTGAAACACCTTATACGGGGGGAAACAAAAAACACATTTTTAGTTCTTTACATTCAGGGTTTCAGATAGTGGAAAAACTAAGCTAAGAAAAGATGGTCTAAAGCCAGATGTGGCAAACACACAGAGAGCAAGCTTCTATTCTCTGCTACCATCTTAATATGAAACTGCCCGATTCCTACGTGTTTATTTGAAAAAGAAAAATCAAAAGCAAAAACACGTAATAAAGGCAGACTGATTATTTCTGGGAAAAGTCAAAATTGCCAGAACAATGAGAGGCTAATGACTGACATATCCCAGCAATATGAGAAACTAAGCGCCCAAGCTACATTTAGTCAATGTCCATCTCGGGTAACTTGTTCTCCATGGAGTTGGCAGACTGGCTGCCATTCTCTACTGTCCCCTTATCAGGGCTTGTTGGTGCCGCCTCTTTTGCCTCTTGTTCGTTAACCGGTCCATCTTGCTCCGCTGTTTTCTCATCTTTGGGCAGCTCTACTTTGGGCTTTGGTTTAGTGACAATGGGATTGCATGCAGAGATGAGCTCCTGTTCAGGTGAGAAAATAAAAGGTTACATGTGCTGTCTTCCATCTTTAGTTTATTTGAAGGAAAAAAAAAAAAAAAAACTCCTCATTTGCCAAAACAAAGGTCTGTGCAAATTAACTCAATGTTAACTTGCACCCAAAAGATATAACTCACACACATGTTAAGAGGTTATCATGTACATATATGATGATAGGTCATGATATTGGAAGAAAACATTTTCATACCTTTGTCTTTGACTGAATCTCACTGTATTTTATTACTGGATCAAGTGTGAGAGATTGTTTATTTTGCTGGTTTATTTTGTTGTTCATCCAGATCATGGCTTCATTCACCATTTTGTCTACTTTACTGACTTCTTCTTCATCCAAGTGATCATACTGCTCCTCCTACAAAAAAAAGCTAAATGAATCAGCCATATCCTTAAATAAAGGATAATTAAACATTACATATTATTAGTGATCAATGAAAAAAGCTAAATTTGGTACTCTTTACAGGCAATTACCTTCATCTTGAAGGCTTCCACTGCTTTCATGTACTGCTGAATCTGTTTTCCAAGTTCTTCAAAGGCTTTTGGTCGCTCCACAGATTCTGTGTACCTCTCCTGGATTGGCAGGCCAAGTTTCTGTAAAAAGGATATTCACAACCAATATTCATAAAGCTCACTTTAATAGTTGTGCATAACATCTGCAAACATACTGCTATATATTTTTTTATATTATATATATACACATACACATATACAGTGTATATTACATATACACACACAAAATCATATCTATAACACTACCTTTAGTTCAGCCAGTTTATCAATGTAAACTTGCTTTTGTTGGTCCTCCCCATCCTCATACAGCCAGTTCTCAGTGTCCTCAAGTTTCAGCGAAAATGTATCTCGATCCTGCATTGGATTACAGAAAATATAAAAAATTATGAAAAACAGGACTTCGTGTGTTGTATTTCCACTGTAGCCATAGAAGTAATGGGGTATGAAGTCATCTTCAGTCAAAATTTCACTTCAAAACAAAGTCTGAAAAGTCTCAATGTGAAATTCTGTACTACACCGCAGCCCACAGTAAAGAAAATATATCTGGTGTTAGTGCAACACAACTACTGAATTGAGTACTCACTTCTTCACTGACAAACTTCTCAAACACACCATGCAGCTTGTCCCTCATTTCATAAACATATTCCTCCACAAAGTTCTTTGCATCATTCCGCTCCTTTTCCAGCTTGTCTTGCATGATCATTTTACCCTGAATCAAGCAAAAAATATCTGGGTCATTTCAGGACTATGTTAAAATCCCAACATTTAAATGAAATTTACTTTTCAGGTTTATTTTTGAACTTCAAATTAAACCATATGACTATTAAATAATTCGTTTAGAACAAGATTTTTAACTGAATTAAAAAAAAAAAAAAAAAAAAGTCACTGCCAAAGTCTTAGGTTTGTTAGACAAGTTACCTTTGTTGAATTTGTACAAATACTACCAATTAAAATAACAGTTAAGTTAAAAACGTGCTACTTGTTAAGTATAGTTTTTTTTTATAACAATTGGTTTAATAATAGATAAACCTTTATGCAGGTACTCATGTGATGTTCTGGTTCATATGGTGGAAGGTGACAAATTGACAGTACTGTAGAATCAAGTGTCTAGATCCAAATCTCTCCTTCTACTGATTTAGTGCACTCATTGTGCTGTTCTCAGATGTTGCTTTGAAGAAAAGTATCTGCTAAATTAATAAATGTAAATAATGTAAACAAAAACAAAGGCTATTTTAGAGCTTAGTTCTCATTTACACATTTTAGCTATACACATTAATGCAACCACTCATACTACGAATAAGACTGGTCGTAGCAGAAACGCAGACAAATCTGCACTTCTAATAAAGGTGTCATGCATCAGGTGAACAGGTAAGTGTAGACTTTCTGTTGTACGGCATAATACCTCATTCTCCACAAAGAGGTTGAGCATGTCATTGGCCAGCTGCCACTGGAGGCTATTCTCGATGGGAAGGTCAACAGTCTTTGTTTTCACTTTGGGCTTCTTTGCCTGGGGTGGCTGGTCAGTCTTCTTTTCCTGCTTGCCATCTTCTGTTGAGGTCTACAGGAAAAATGACATCACACTTATCACCAGACCTAACCATTTACCAATTATCAATTGCAACAGGGAAAATTTTGAATGTCAAGTTTTTACCCCCCCCCCCACAAAAAATCTCTTCTACTACAGTGAACAATTAATAGAATTTAACAAAAAAAATATTTTTCAAGTACCTCCATTTCTTCAGTCTCTGACTTTTTCTCTGCATTTTCTTTCTGGTTGTCACCTTCAGCTTTCTGTTCATCTTGATCCACCTGCATTTTGTTCTAATAGGACAGTAATTTCAGCATTGGTCACTAAGGAAATTCGTGAAATATACTATCCAAGTAAGAAACAGAAGCAGAAAAACTATAAGGCTGTTAGAAGCAAACAATTCAATTTGTCCACATTTCTCACAAAGCTTAGGGCCTTAATCACTGACTCTTCCCATTTTCTGACAACAACTGACAGATGAGCAAGAGCTGCACTGTACACCCCCCCCATTTAAACCAGCCATGATAAAAAGTGGCCTTATTCTCTTATTAAATTGAGAATCGCATACCTCTTCTTCTTTCACACCCTGTTCAGTTTCCATGGGCTCCTCTCCCTCTGCAGATTTTTGAACCTCTACTAGAGAAGCACTGGACACACTGAAGATGCCGTGGATGTTGACCCGCACCTTCACCTTCACCTTCGAGCTCTCACCAGAAGCCTGTGGCACCACTTTCTGGATCATGAACTGACCTGAACATCAACAACAGAGTACTTTTACTACAACAACCATGGCGCCAGGAGATCATGTTTAATTTCCACTGTATTACTTTCACTGCATGCTAGAAAAAGGTTCCATGACATATCAAGTGGGTTAGTGTCCCATAGAGAGCTACCTCTCATAATTTTCTTCACACCAAAGAAGTCATTAAAAGTATTATCCTAGTATGACTCATGAACACTAGCCTCCTTCCCATGTTTGCTAACATATTATAAAAGTACAGAAAACAATTAAGGCAAATATGACTTGAGAATAAAATTTCATTTTTTATAAGAATCCTGGTATGTTGCAAAGACAATTTTGCAGCTCTGTGGGTTTCAAAAAAAAAAAAAAAGTCTGAGGTATTTAATGGATAGAAAATGAGCTTTGTTTTGGTAAAAGTCCAGTAGTTCAGGTACCTATGGTGGGATCCGGGTATGGCAGCTCTTTAGGGCAGCTATAGTAGGCTTCCAAAGAGAAGGGCTCTTTGCGATAGAAAGTCAACACTTTTGAAAATGGAGCTGCATGATTCTTTGGAAAAACTTCACAGTCGCTGAAATTGGAATGCATAAAAAAAAATAAAAATTAATCACAACTTTAGATTATACATAGCATGCTATCTTGGTAACAAAATCTATGCCAGGGGAATATAGCAACTTAACATTACCTAAGTCCTTCCTCTGCTGCAGAGTTCCATTTGAGTGAAATGGGGTATGGAACTACATCTGTAATGGAGAACTCACGCACTTTAAAAGCAGGGGACAAGATGGCACACTGAGGAGAAACAAAAACAAAAAATATCACTTACTATGTATTGTTACAGTGAACTTACCAATTCTATGATTACAGCAAGGTTGGAAAAAAACAGCAGAAATCCATACTTAATATTTACATGTTTTACTAACTAGATAAATCATTTTCTAGAAAAAGAATTGAATGACTAGACAGTGTGAAGTGTCAGCACACAAATTGTACAATATATTACAACATGAATGCAATTTAGTGAAAGGAATCCCAGTTTAAAATGAATAATATACTTTAACCACCATGCAGAGAACATTAAAGAAGTGTGTGGCAGTGTTGGCGAGTATTCTTTACACACAGAAGTAGCAATTCAAATGTATATTTTTTGATCTGCAAAATTCTTCCTTGGCATGACTAGTGCTTGAAAGGCAGAGTGACAGTACTAAAGTGGCCTTTTTTCCCCCACCACCAGAAGACTAGAAGTTTTTTGCTTCTTAAGGGTCACATATTTAAACATATATTCATTGACAAGTCAAACCTGCAGAGCACATCCCCTTGCGACAGCCTCATCTGCATTAAGAGTTGTGCTGAGCTCCTTCCCAAAGAACTTGCTGACTCTCTCTTTGACAGCTGGGATCCTAGATGCACCACCCACTATTTCAACAGCATAAATATCTTCCTTCTTCAGCTCTGACAAAGAAACAAGTTAACCGTCACTGAACCCGCCAAGTATTTTTACTCTTTACAGTACTACAAATAGATGCATAACCAGGACCTTCTGAGACTTACTGGCTTGGTCCATGATACTGCGCAATGGGGCCTCTACTCTGGACAAAATCTCTGAGCACATTTCTTCAAACTGACCCCTAAAAGAATAAATAATGCAATGCATGAACGATTACGTATTAACGAAGTGAACTACACCAAAAAGACATTTTGCAGAATTTCATCCAATAGTACTTTAAAAATAACTTCTAAAAGTTGTAATGAAAGACCTTAATACACTGATTAAATTTTTATACCTGTTAAGTTTTCCAGAGACATCTATGTCATTCATGAAACATTCAATGTTGAGTGGCAGATCAGAGGAGTTGGCACTCATTAGTTTTTTGAGTTTCTCGCACTCCTGATAGAGTCTGACCAGAGCTCTGGGTTTGGATTTCACATCCAGCTTGTACTTCTTACTGAACTCATCACAGAAGTGGTTCACCAGCACTTCGTCAAAGTCCTTCCCACCCAAATGCGGGTCAAATGCTGTCGCAAGAACCTGAAACATGTTTAAAACACATCTGATTTACACTCATTATTAGGAACATTAAACATGTTGCATTACCAGCAGGATGACTACACGTCAGGCTCACCCACCTTAAGCTTTCCCTTATTGAAGGCACATGCCGAGACTTGGTAGGCGGAGTGGCCAAGATCCACAAACACCACAGTTCTTGGCTTCTCCTCAGGGGCAGGGAGGTCCTGCTTGTAAATTCCATATGCCAGTGCCACTGCAGGAAAACAAGGATACAGGCATATGAACATCATAACAATGAGGCGGTGCAGTGTGTTCATTCACAAAAGGCTGGAAGAGCACATTTGCTAATGTTCAGTTTCCATGCATCCAGCTTACCTGCAGTTGTCTCATTCATGAGACGCAAGCAGTTGAGGCCTGCAATCTGAGCTGCATCTACCACTGACCTCCTCTCTGCATCTGTATAAAAGCTGGGAACCTGGAGACAGGATATTGTTAAACATATTAGCCCCTAAACTCTCGTATAAACAATTGCCCACTCATTGCACTCCACTGAAAAAAATGCTGTTTGATCCAACAAGTACCATTACAGACATTTATGAATGAATGTTGATCATAAGTGAAAGAATTTACTAAAAAAAAAATTGCAAAAAGATGGTCTTAAGAGTTAGTGTTACTTCTTGCACAGAAATGTCAACTGAATTTCTGTAAAGACAACGATACCTACAGAAATTACACAGTCAACTACAGGTTTCTTCAGGGCACTCTCAGCAGTCTCCTTCAGTTTGGTCAGCAGCATGCCTGTAACCTGCTCAATACTAAACACCTTCTCCTCATCCATGTACATGACCTAAGAGGGGGGAAAAAAAAAATTGGAACGAGAGTCATTTTCCATTTCATCAGTGTGATTTACTTAAGTACATAGTATACACAGCACACTCCGAGAATCTGAACTTATTTTAACCAGAGAAGGAGTTAGGTCCTTCTATCCTAGGATATAATAAGTTCATGCTTACATGGGGAATAAACAGGCAAATAATTCAATTACCTTTATGCCAGTGGTGCCCGTCAGCATTTGGGCAAGATCATAAACAAGTCTGGATTTCATAGACTGGACATATGGATCTGTATATGCTCTGCCATGGAATCGCTTGAAACCTTGGACCGTGTTCTTGCAGTTTGTGACAACCTGGTGATACAGTTGAGTTCAGCTACAGAGGTTAAAAACTAAACACTGCTCAAGTCTTCATTCACACTGCAGTAGGACAGGGGCACTGAATGGCAGTTGACTATTCCCATTAATAAGGAACTGCTAAGCCAGGAGTTTGCAATCTGTATACCATACACATAATATGTTGAAAATGTAGCTACACACATATAAAAAAATAAACTAATTAATTACTTTGCTAATTTAGCCAACTTCGCTTTCGCTACTGAGGTTACCAGCTCTTTAAGGAAAGTGGTAACACCGCACATACGATGGCCTAACAAGACTACTAAAACAAACCCTACTGTAAGCCAGTAGTTTTGCTGTGGGGCAGTTACACAGTTAGTGTTTTAAGGCATTAAAACTTACCTGGCTTTTGGCAGCCGCTCCTATTGAACGATTCCGAGATCCAAATGATACACATCCTCTAAAAAGAAAATTAAATAGAACATCGAGAGATAATCATGAGGACGATCTCCGAAAAAAATCCTGAACACTGTAAAATAATCACTTTTTCTGACACCTTTGCCTAAGGATCTTACAATGAAAAACAAGCAACTTTACACCGATTGACACATTACAGCAGGGTATTCTTACAATACCAACTGAGGGCACCTTGCTCAAGTGTACAAAAGCAGGAGAAGGATTTCAACACGTAAATACTAGTTAGGGTGTAAGAAACTTTGTTTTCACCACAGTCAAGACTCCCATAATGAGGGTGACATTTTTTACACTGGTATTTAAACACTGGAAGTAGCACATCTTGAGTGTGAAGACCGAGTGTCACCCTCATTATGTTAATTAAAAGTGACAGGAAAAATTTGGAACGCTATATATGTCTTTGTTCATTCTCCAGTGCAAGTGTTATATTATTTTCCGAAGACGTCGTAGCAACGCAAAATGAACATTAAATGCGTTTGAACACTGGATTTTTCCATACAAATACTTTTTTCCCCCTGACCTGTTCTTGTGTAACACGCCTTTTGCGTCCACAAATAATATAGAAACAAGCAGACGGGCAATATTGAATAGTGCAACGCTAATTAGTATACAAGCCAGGAAACAATAGTAACGAAATTTTATATATGTCATATGAATGGATTTTCAATACAGGTCTACGAGAACTCATTCGCACACTTACAGTCAGACCCTTCGCGCCATTTTTTCCCACACCAGGTCCAACGAGGTCCCTCAGTCCGCCCCGTTCGCTCGTTTTCCGGATGCGAATTGCTAGAATATTCCTCGCGCGAGCGGGTTGCCCCCCTGCACGAGCGCAGTGAGTCGCCGACCGCCGCGCATCGCTCGACAACGTCACCGGCCGCCTCGCTCACAGCCCGCTCGCGCCGCCGACTACATCACCTCACAATAATAACCGGACGCATATATAATCTATCAAAGAAACCTGGCGCGAGGCAGCGACAGACCACCCCCCCCGCAATCCTCACGTTTAACTATTCATCTAAACGCAGCAAGTCGTACACATTTCACGTAAGCACACGACGAACTAGTAATTACTAATACCCACGATGAACGTGACAGGGCCGCCGGCTTTCATTCATGCGCTCCGTCCTGGCCCCCAACAAGGCTTAGGCCGAGAAACACTAATACTTCCCACAGCGGCCCACCACTTAGTTTTGCCCTCAGGAATTGAAAACGTATACATGAAGAATTGGTCAAAAAATTCGCCCTTCGATACTTACGGTGTACACCGGTCGCTGTACTCGTTCGCGATGGTCTCTATCCCTCCGGCCCGGGCGACAGCAACATAGCAGCTCTGAAAGCCGACGTCAAATCCTACCACTGACATGTTTCACTGCACAACGACGTCCTGACAAATACAAAGAACACTTAACGTCTGAGACGCTGCGAAGTCTGAGCGTATATAGATTAAGAATCAAAACATATATATATAATTTTTTTTTCTTTTAAAAAACACTGTCAAATCATCGCCCAAGCCTTACTGCACGCGAGCTGTAGAAGTGCGAACCGGCTGCTCGTGAAGCTCCTCTCCAGTAGTTCTAGCCCACATTGGGGAAAGTCTCTTCTCGCGAGATCTGGTCTTTTCTAGATGCCTCTCGACTTTTCCACAACCGTTTAAAGGGTGTGTGATTCATCGGCCACGACCGTGGGCTCGAATCGGAGCGAGAGCTATTGGGCAATGGAGAAAGCGCTGCTCACGCTAATCATAGTGCGCGCTTGTGTTGTTCTCTTCAGTTGGGAATTTAAGGAGTGGTAACGTTTATTAGTGTAGGAAACACGGAGAAAGAACAGGTTCATTTACGACGTTTTCAAAAAACGGTATTTGTACTCACTCACTGTCGCTAACCGCTTGCCCTTGGGTCGCGGTGGTCCGGAGCCTATCCCGGAAACACAGGCTAGGAGGTACACCCTGAACGGAACGCTATGCCATCGCATACGTAATTTGTATTGTTTTATTTTAGATTTTATTATTGGCATGACAGTTTTTGGGATTTATTTATTTATTGAATAAACATTTTAATAATCGGAAATGATGACTATAGAAATTTGTACCTGTCGAGTTGGATAGTGTGTGGAACCAGACACCTCGGTGGGCTGGTGATCCAGTCTGATCCGTAAAAAAAAAAGTTAAAAAAAAAAAACATGATTTGTATGGTAAAATATATAATAATTAATAGCATAACCGTAGTATAGGTGTGCCCAGCAGCTATATAAATGGGTAAATCATTGTAAAGTTACCATTCATTGTGAGTCACCACTGCTAAAACTAAGTTAAACAAAGATTATTATTATTATTATTATTATTATTAATAATAATAACAACTTGATATTTTGCTGTGGAATAGCAAACTGCATTTGGGGACACCAGAAATAGTAGCTATGTTATTATACAACAAAAGTTTTCAAAGTTCTACATTATGTAAATTTTTGCCTTCATTATGATTAAAGTTTAGTGATTACAAAAATACCACTAGTTCCTCTAGAGTGCCAGTTTTAGTTTGATACTTTACAACTACTGGAAGATTGTAGAAGGCACCGGAACATTCTGTAAAGCATCAGATCATAAAAGGTTTTGGGATATTTGGTGCCGAAATTAGCTACTTTCAAGAATGTGGAATATTTTTCTAAAAAATGACATATAGTAAGCACTAACGCCACAAGTATGTTTAAACACTGATCAAAAAATGAATGAAAAATGCAGAAAAAAATGGACAAAGTTTTGACTACATTGTGTTATTTATTCACTTAGCTGACGTTTTACGTTAAGATACAACATTTTACCCTGCATAGTTATTTTTTTTTTTACTAGAGCCACCCCGGATAAGTATCTTGCATATCTTGTATATCTCCCCTTTTTTATCTATAACATTTCCATATATTTACAAAAGTCAATGCAGATTTTTTATTGAACTTCTCTAACTGGATAAGGGTGTATAACTGATGGACAGTCATGAGCAGGACATTGTGCTTCTGAGTGATGTATTGGTACAACTGTTTTGCATTTATTCATTTAGCTGACACTTTACTCCAAAGTGACTTAAAATGTTAATCTGCTTACAATTATTTACCCATTTACATAGCTGGGTAATTTTTAGTGGCACAATTTAGTGTAAGTACTTTATTTAAGAGTGCTGTAGCCAGAGATGAGATTCAAACCTGTGGGTGCAGAGGCAGCAGCTCTAACTATTGCGCTACCAGCCATCCCTGTTTTCTCCATAAAGTGTTAAATGCACTGTTTCAGACAGGCCTGTTTACTGTAATATCGTTCGCGAATGGAAAATACTGATACCACATCACTTCGGAAGCACCTGGGTCAACCCATCACTTTTCAAGCAATTTCTGTAGAATTTACGTCATCTGAAAATTAATAAAATCTCACCAGACCACTTTTCTCTTTGTCAACAGTGCATGGTTTTGTCAGTTTCAAATACCAATCTATTCCATCCAGTTTTGTAAGGTAGAGAAGATGGAGGTTAATGATCAGGACCATTAACTATGCATGCTCATATACTGATAGTTTATTTGATTCCAAAACGGTTTCCAAAATTTGTGATTCTAAGCTATTTGATACATATGCTATGCATGGAGAAACCAGGTGTGAATATATTGCGAAAAGCACAAGTCCATTTCTGACAAGTTTCATTTTGTGTGTGTGTATAATCATCTGGAATAGCTGTTAATCTTGTCATAATATATGGGATATTCAGTCACAGATCAGTAAAACACACTTTTCACATATTCTATTTAAAGAGCTAATGCATTTTTTTGGAAATTATAACAATTTATCAAGTCTGAGCTACAATAAAAAATTAAGTTGTCGCCACAAACTCTGAATACCAATTGACTGATTAATCACCCAAACATCTCTAGTGTTCCTCATGCTGTTATTGATCACAGACAATCAGGAATTCCAGAAACATGCTGTAAACACTAAGAGTGGAACAGAATGAAGGCGGGCCCACACTCCTGTACCAAAATGGTTTACTGCCAGTTAACAGCTAAGCACAGAAATCCATGTCATTTTCACTCCACAACAGAAAACCAAAAAGAAAATGCAGGTAAAATAAAGGGAAAATGTTTGAAAAATGTTACTTGAAAAGAGGTAACTGGAATGCGGGTACAAGGCACCAGTATATATTTACTCAAAAGTGAAATAAAATAATGTGCTGCATTTTTAAATAGAAGAATATATTCAAAAGTGAAATAAAATAATGTGCTGCATTTTTAAATAGAAGAATATATTACATAGATAATGCAAAGAGATTAAATTTGGTTATGCTGCATTTTATTTTGTGTTATAAAAATAAGACATTTATCAAAAACATGTTCAGGAAAATAACTATAAAATGGTAAACACATTTTGATCAATTTAGTATAGA
This sequence comes from Scleropages formosus, assembly GCF_900964775.1. Classification (NCBI taxonomy): domain Eukaryota; kingdom Metazoa; phylum Chordata; class Actinopteri; order Osteoglossiformes; family Osteoglossidae; genus Scleropages; species Scleropages formosus. The sequence goes on along the minus strand of NC_041809.1, from coordinate 33,185,963 downwards.
TAAAAACTGAATTTTTAAATGCCAACTACAAAGGGAAAAATGGACTAAAAATACTTCCCTAAATTACATCAAAAAATCTGAACTCATTTATTTTACATCTTAGCATGTTAATCTTGTTTGATCTTTCTTGAATTTGTCTCAGAGGCCAAAGAACAAGGTCTGGTCTGGGCTTTCAAGTATGTATACCTAATGTTGGTTTGCAGTTAGAGTAATAGTTTCACTGAGATCTTGATGTAACTACTCAGAATATAAAGGTTTTCATGAACATTCAAAAAAAAAAAAAAAAAACAGGCTCACTTTTAAGAATAAGTCCAATATCCTTAGGATACTTCAACATCTAAATGGCCTTCGCCACTCGACACCGAAATGCCACAGCCCATTAAACACAGTACACATGATAACAGAAGAGAAAGACAAATCCTAATCCAGCTCAGGTGTCACAACAAAGCTAGAACTGTGGTCCTTAAATGTCTTGGCATTGCTGTTCATTTCTTCTTTCTCTTCTTTTTCGGAGGGCCCTCATTAGAACTACTGCTGCTAGCAGAGGAGTCGGAGTCTGAGTCAGAGCTGCTGGAGGAGGAGGAGGAGGAAGAGGCGGAGCTGGAGCTGTCTTCACTGTCACTGCTGCTATCACTGCTGTCCGACGAGCTTGAGTCGCTGCTGCTGTCGGAGCTCGAATCACTCGATGAGCTGTCAGAATCACTACTGCCGCTGGTTGAACCGCCCGACTCCTTTAATCTGAAACAAGCAGCGGTCGCATTAATGATGTCTTCAACCCCACACACAACTAGAAGACAAGGAAGTGTCGGGGAAATCCATAGGTACCTCTTCTTTTTCACCTTCTCACTTGAGCCATCTGTTCCTGATCTGTGAAGAAAAGGAAATTGTATTCATTTTCTGTATCTATCCATGTATTATCTGTACAACATCCCTTAAAATAAGAATCTAAATGCTATAACGATTTAAGAACCAATTAGGTTTTTTTTTTTTTTCCCCCTCCCAATCTTTTTTCACTTTTTCCCTGCAAAGCAGCATACACAGTGCAGGGTATACAAAAGCATAGACCACAAAAGACAAAGAGCTGGACACAAACAGGATTGTCAAAGCACAGCTCGCTCGATACTCACATTTTGCTACAAGTCAGGCTCAATGAAATTCTATATTACTTCAGTTTCTCCAAAGCAACTTAGCATTAAGATATTTAGTTTTTTCCCACCCAAGTTATACAGCTGGGTAGTGTTTTACTGGAGCAATTTTGGGGTAAGCACTTTACTCATGGGTACTACAACTGGTGGTGGGATTCCAACCAGCAACCTTTGGGCCCAAAGGCAGCAGCTTTAACCACTACGCTACCAGCTGTCCCTGGTAGGTGGAGATTTATATGGCAAATAACAGATAATACTGAGAGAGGCTGTTGGACAAATGGACACAACTGTTACTGAGGAAAAAAAAAAGGTGTGACAGAGAAGGCTTTTGACACCATTTTTGTTTGGATTAATAGGATGGATTGCGTTGTTTTGGAGGAGAGGAAGGACGGTGTCGTTGCTGCCCCACTGTTACACATGAGCCGTGAAATGACTTACTCTGGGATGAGAGTCAGTTTGGTCTCGTTTTCTTTGAGTTTCTTCTTCAACTCTGTGGTCCTGGAGGGCCGGTGCAGGTATTTCCTCTTGCCCTTGCACTCGTAGGTCCAATGGCCGAACTCCAGGCACTTCTGACATCGAACATGCTGCTTGTTCGCTTCCCTATAGAGCGCAACAAGGCCAGGGAGGGGGAACAGTCAATAAAAAACAGGAAATTGAGATTAGAACCATGGCTGTTCACGAAAGCCTTCATTATGGACAACGAAGAAACGAACGCAACCCCAGCAATAAACAGCCAAGTTAAACAGCAAATTTAACACCTCCTGAACCACAAGACCTGATCCATCCAGGTTCACCCACAACAACGCTGCCGGCCTGCTAGTAGTGGTGAGTTTTAAAACCGTTACCCAGACCCATACATAGTGCATTCTCAGCTGTGTACAAAGTATAGCAGCGAATTAAACAGGTTCATAATTCAAATTACGCAACATCTGAGGGGAAGACACAAAAACAAAGCAAAAACTTACGCCTGCCTGCGAGCGATAATTCTGTGCATGGGCGTCGCCATCTTGAATCTTCAGGAACGAAGTGCCCGTGACGCAGAGATTAAGCGCGACTCAGCCGCAGGTGGCGCTGTGGAGCTCCTTTGTGTGTCCCGCTATCGTTGTGCTGTAATGTATATACAGAAACAGACATGTACTGTTCTCGGGAAAATGAGAAGCGTTCCGAGAGCAACGAATTCATAAGCTTAGTCTGCAAATACTGTCACGATAAATGTAGTCTAACACTAATAAAACTGTAGAAAATCTGTCCGCGTTTAATAATCATTTTTGTACGTTTACACGGGAATAATTTGTGACGGATACTGTCATGTTTATTTGTAAGATCCGTACTCACTGCTCACAAGCACTGACACAGTGACGTCAGTGCAGGCACAGGATGCCATTTTTCCCCTGAAATTTTGTTCAAGGGAAATTCCCTCACTGAAATTCACGAGAATTTTGTACTTCCATGAAGAAGTAGAGAACTTGTATGAGATATGTCTGAAACTTTCCCCAACAACAACCTTCACCTTATGAAAAAGTTACCTGATAGCCTGACACAAACCTGCCAATTACTGTGTGTGTCGTCTCGTTTTCGGGAGTTCCGGTGTTCCTTACGAATGTAAATTATTACATAATTATCGTGCTATGGACCTACTGTGCCTTGTCTTGGACTTAAATACTCTTTTATTTCAGACTATCCATCGAAAAGCTTTAGTCCAGCACTAATACTTTATTACTTGATTTCCGGGAAAAGAGGCTGCGCAGCTACTACACAGAATATGCTTCACCTGTCGAACACGTAGAGCTTTCAAGCGGAAGTGACGACATGAGGTCACGCAGCCGGAAAGCACGGTGATTGAGCAGTATTATACCGGACTTTAAAAGATCTTAATTGGCGAGGTTGGAGCTTAGTGAAGACTTGCGCGTAGCAACCCCTGGTTGTTTTATTTGCAAATGTTGAGTTGAATGCATCTGTAAAGTGCTTCTGTTTTTAATTGGACTTAATAAAAGGACTAAAAAGAACTGCGCACTCTAAAACACAGTACATTTTAAAGACTATCATAATAGTATCTGGAAAGAGGCCAGAGTCTGTCTGATGATGAAAGACCCCAAACACCCAGTGACCCCAGTTACATCACTAATGATGTGTCCAGCTGTATAGCAAAATTCTATAAAAAGCTTACACAGGCAAAGCATAAAGCTTGAATCACCTTACCAACAATATCTGAGATCTGGTGATTCACTACGAGCTGGAGCTAAAACGGAAGCTGTACTGCCTCTACTTTTTATTACCAAGAAGGCAAAGCCTCGCCCTCAATGCTACTCATTCAGGAGCCTAAGAATCCGCCTTACGCTGCATGAGTCCGCCTGGATCGCTGCGCTAAATATGAAAATGCAAAACATAACATTCTCTTAAAGGGCCACAGCTCTCTGACCGCATTAACCATTTTAGTCCTCTCCTCCGCTTCAGTTCAAGCGTACTGATTTCCAGTTCAATTCAATTTATTTATATAGAGCGCTCTTCTCACGCAGTGACAGTGCGCTTGAGCACAGGCATAAGGCAAAAAAGTACATTAGAACAAAGAAACAAAAAAGACAGCTGAATACAGACTAGTGTTTTGTAAAGCTAAGTATCCCGGCCAAGGAAGAAAGAAACAAAAACTCTCAGTCGAAAGTGCAGGGAGAAAAAAACCTCTGGGGGTCCAAGTGCCAGTGGCTACCCACCTCTCCCGGACATACTAGATTAAATAAGAATTGTAAAGCAGTTTACAGTTAATAATTGAACATCTTGGAACGTTCTGCGCAGTAAGCGCGCAGCGCCTGAGAGAAGGAACATGCCGAACGCCTGTTCCAGCGTCACGATCATGTGACGTAGTTTAGGACCCGAAGTCCGAGCGGCTCCTCTTGTTTCTCCTAGGATGTTTTTGATGTGAGGAGCGGGCTGGGAAGATGTAGGCAGCATTTGGCCGCGGGCATTTCACACAAGCGGAGGCGTACTTTAACGTAAAATATTCTCATGAGTCTGTTTTCTTCATTAATCATAAGTGCTGGAGAGTGTTACCCGCGTTTCCCCCCAAAACTACAAGACAAAGAAAGACTGAGGGAACGCTTTCCCAGTTCCAGCTGGACATGGTTCGGGCCTAGAGAGCAGAGCTGAGGTAAGAATTAACTTTTACGTTTAGACAAGCCTTATAGTAGACTTAACAAAAAAGGTTTTTTTATTTAAGTTACGCAAGGAGTGTATACGACGTGTTTTGCTGGTGACCTGAATTAGCTAGCTAGGTAGCTGGTTCCTAGGTACCCTGGCTGGTAGGTGAAGCATCAGGTTGATTGAGACGGATATAATATATAAATGATATATATATTGTCTTGGTGGAAATTAATGCACGACGGAAATAAAGCGACTCAGCAGTGCTGGAGCTCAGGCACAGGACCAGCCTGAGAGGAGGAGTATTTTTTTAAGTCGGACACTGACTGTTTTTGTGCCCTTCGAACACGAGATGACTAAATCACTGAATTAATTTTTGTTAAAACAAACACCAGCGAATCATGCTGACCTGGGTTACTGGGTTCGATTCGACCCACCACTACAATTTACTATTCCTGAATTCTAATCGCCGTAAATTTTATTAAAGTAATCCAAGGTTTCCGGCGATACAACGAACGTAAAGGTCGTTGCGCACTCTTGTCGCCGTCGTTGTTGTTGTTAACTCACTCCGTCCCGTGTAGTTGTGTGTGTGTAACGTACGGTGTGTTTCGGAGGGGAGGTGTGATGACGTCCAGTCCGTGGCGGAGAGACTCCCGCGTGCGGGCAGACCGGTCTCTCCCGTTTCCGCGGTGTGACGTCACACTCTTTGTTCGCGTCCCCGGCACGACGGAGCCCGGTAACTCGGTCAGTTCGGTGACGCGGAGGGCAGCACGACTTCTGTCTTTACGTTCGGCCAAACGGCTTTTTCATGATTTATGTACAATACAAAATTATGAGCTGAAACACAGTCGAGTGTGTGTGTGTGTGTGTGTGTGTGTGTGTGTGTGTGTGTGTGTGTGTGTGTGTGCACGTGTACGAGCGATGACCTGTGATGGACAGCTTGTGACAACACACTGTTTATATACACACACACGTGCCGTCCCCCCCCCCCCCCCCCCTCGCTGGTTCTTGTGTTTATTTCTTGTTATTCTGATTGTCTAAAACCATAGTATGTAGTTATAGGCACAGAACCTATGAATATCATGGCACAGCATGTTGGGTGTAGTTTTATATGTTGGGTTTAACTAAGCCTTAGGGGTTTTATACAGAATAGTGATGAAGGTACAGTAGGAGAGGTGCAGCCAAAAAAAAGTACCATTAACCTTGAATCAGAATATAATCTGGGGTATTTTCAGAAGTCGTGGTAAAGTTGTAATCGGACAAGCAGTGGGTTAGGTGTTGGATTATTACAGTATTTACGCCATTGGCAAAGCAACTTCAGGTGTTAATTATGATTTAAAATGGTCTTAAAATGATTTACCCATTTATACAGCATTCCATTCTTACTGTATCAGTTTAGGCAAGTACCTTAAGGGTACTACAGCAGGAGCGCAATTAAAAAGTAGAAACCTTCAAATCGCAAGGTGACGACAGTATTACACAAGATGCTGCCCATATTCCTTTGCTGAGAATTTTAGATGGCTTGCTCAGTGTTCCTTGTAATGTTTGTACTAGTAAAGCACATTTTGAAGACCTTGACATGCGGTGAAATCCGTGATGCCCCGTTAGATAAGCTTCAGAAAGTGATCAAGGGGTTGTAAGGGTTCCTGGAGGCACAAAGGGATTCCTTTCAGCAGCACATCAGATATGTTCTGGCTTGTAATGGATCTGAGCTGTTTTTCAAGCTTCTTGTAAGTGCTGTGTTTGTTTTGTTTCACGTTTATTTGTTGCAACGTAACAGTAAGGGCCTACCTTGCATTCTGGATTCCAAAGGAGGGCTCGGGTGTGAGCGGCAGTGGACTGTGGAATGGAGATGTTCCACATTTTTCTGTGTTCTTTGGAAATGAAAACCAATATTAATGGAATTGCCACAATACAGGAATTATGTCCTGTTTTCAATAAGTACTTTGTGGACACCTTGGTGTAGCTGCAGCTGAACAGAGGGCTAAGCAGACAGTTGGATACGTTATCTCCATGATGTTAAGGCCTTCTTTTCTGAAATGCTGGGCAATAAGGGCCCCAGCTTTCTTAACTGGAAAAGGGTGGCGATGACATGATGATTCATTGTAGATTTTATAATAAAATGTGACACTGAAAGATTCAATAACTGCTTTGTACAGAGTCATGAATAGATTTATAGATAAGCAATTTCACTTGATTTTTACCAGAAATGGCTTCATAGAAGGCAGTGTGCTTCATGTTAGTCTTGATCTGTTGTAAATGACACTGGACAGGTATGACTGGACAGGATTGTGTTGGGCAGAAAAATGTTTCACTTTTTCAGTTTTGAGGTTTTTTTGCCTGTTTTTATGCATTGTTTTGACTAATGTGTAATTTAACACACACACACACATTTTCCGAACCAATTTATTAAAATGTTACTTAAAGGATCTACCTAAGGGTTTTTTAAAATTAATTTTTAAAATTGAAAACGGAGTTCACTACAAGGGCAATATGTATGTTAGTGTTTAGCCAGGGTGGCCATGTAGGACTAAGAAGTTAACACCTTCCAGAATTCATTTGTTATGCAGTTCAAATATTAACTTTTTTTAGTGTCATTAAATTTGAACACTTGAGTCCACTGCGGATTTGTGGAGGAAGCTAAAAGCAACAATAAAATACTTTTGTGCCATATATGTAAGAATTATTAACATATGTTCCATGTCTTTCTGAAAAGCTAAAATTGAGTTATGATTTAATGGTGGGGGACCTTCGGTTAATATTCTTAAATAGTTGAATTAATGTCTTTACAGTAATTTTGTATCATCACAGTGTAGATGTAGATCAGTTTTTTTAATGTAAAGTTTTGTTCTTTCTTCAATTTGTTATGGATTCTCTGTTACAGTCAACTCACTTTAACAACCGTGAACTTAAAAAAAAAAATGGCACATCTTACATCCTCTGAATGTGTAGCCTACTTTTAGGGCTGAGAATCATGTTGTTTTATAAACACGCAAACATAAAGACCAAATATTCGATTCTTGGCTGTTAAAATTTGTTGGCTGTGTTATAGTGGTTGGATGAACAGATCATACTTTTGTCCTGGACTTCAGCATCTTGAAAGAACAAAAAGAAACAGCATATTTAAGGAGCAAAACTGAACAGGCTGTGCATTACTCTGTTAAAATGTAGTGTGTTATGGGGGGGGTAATGCAGGCACAATGTGAACTGCAGGCACACTTTTTCAAGGTTTGAAGAAATGCTGCATAAGAAAAAGACGTCAAGTGTGACTTGCTTGATGAACATGGTCCAGAGGTACTTCTGCTGTAGGCTTCCACTTATGAGAATTAGTTGTTTCAAAGCAACACATTTTTAGTGTACAGTGCTTTAATTGTCAACACTCTTATGATGGGGAGCTTGTTGTTTGATTCTACCAGGGAATTGCATGACCTTAAAAGGACAGGTTAGTGTTGATCCCATAAAGGAGATAGATGTCCACTGTGGTTAAAAAAGGGGAGCTCAAGCCTTGTTGATTGCTGTCATGACAATGATGACACTGTAGGACCTGAGAAGGTGTCAGTCTTGTTTCATTTTAAGCTCAAAATATTAGACTATGGTGTGATTTTTCATTTTGAGTATGGTGCCTAGTATAGTATGAGCCAGGTACCTCTGACATACATATCACTTTTTTTTTCTTTTTTTTTCTTTTTTTTTTAAAAAAAAACCAGTTTCATAAAAGGCAGCACCTTGTGGAATGCACATGTACTTGCTATTCTGTGAAATGCTCAGCTGCATCCACTGCCTCAGCACCATCTATAATGTCCCACTGGACAGTCAAGGAGGGATATGATGGAGGAAGCCTTGTGTGGAGGCCCACCACAAAGTGCTCAGCTAAGCAGGGAGGGCAGAAGCTTCTGAAGCTGTAAAGATGTTGAGGTCAACATCAGCCATGTCTGAAGTGAAGTGTGTATTCCTAGTTCAAGAGTATGCAACACCTTTTATCATCTGCTGCTGTCTTGTGTAATATGATGCTACTCTTGATAATTACAAGTCCGTAATAGTGTCGGTGCTCAAATGTTGCTTAGCCAACTTGGGGACTAGATTACCATTAGCAATATGTCAGAATCAGAATCAGAACGAGCTTTATTGCCAAGTATGGTCACACATACAAGGAATTTGTCTTGGTGACAGAAACTTCCACAGCACAGACAAGATGACAGTGACAAGACACAGATGAGAAGATAGAATATGTGAATAAAGGATAAAAAAAAAATAAAAATATAAAGTACACAATATACAAAAAATAGTCACTAGACATTATATGTATGTACAGGTATGTTCTATACAAATGCAAGGGAATGTGATGCAGGAAATCATAACATTCATAAATGCTGCATTGTACACACAGATTCATAAGTCCAAACTGAAATTCACATTCCTCTCTAGTAACTGGTCGTGATATTGGGTTTGAATTTTGTCTACATCCGCAGCAGTGAACACGTGCCATAAATGCAACATGTATGATGTACAGCACTGGGTTTACTCATTAGAGCAGAAAGGGTGGATTACTTTTGTTGCTATTTAGAGTTGATGTCTCTCAGATAGCAAGGGTGTTCCAAAAATAACCTGTCCACCTGTTTAGTGGAAATGTGTTGACAATTTGGGCAAATGAAAAATCCTTGAGTTGTGCAGAGATCATCATGAAACTTGTTTGTATTTATTTTTTTGAATGCTTAAGTGAAGAAGTGAAAGCAACTGATGTTTTTTTTTCTTTTTCTTTATTATAAGTAATGGAGTGTAAAACTTGTTTAAAAAGTGAGCCTATGTTGAGCATTCCGCTTCGAGGAAGTGTGTGTAGTGAGACGCAACAGGTTGTTTTACAGTGGAAAAGTTCATCTGAAAGATAAGCAGTGGAGTAAATGGGCACAGTTTCAGATGTTATTGGGCTGTGAGCTGCTTGACACTGTTTGTTATTAAAAGCACAGAAGAACAAAAAGGCTGAAGTACAAAGAGCTGTTTTTTTTAATAAAGAGGAACTTGCTCTTTTCGTGGTAAACATAGTTAGCACTTCGGTTTAAGAACCTAAGAAATATTGGCTTTATGAAGCAAAATCCCAATCTTGTGTAACCTGAGACAGAACAAGTCTGATCTGATGTATGTAATGTAAATAGTTTGTTTTTGACGCAAAGCTTTTAAAGTCGTAATGTAACATTTAAAGGTAGCAAAAGCTGTACTTTGTCATGTCTGTATTGCACCTCTCAGTGTCAGTTGTTGCATCATCTCATTATGAAATAAGTGGTGTTGAATGTCATTTGTTTGTCTTCAGAACAGTTTGAAACCTGGAATGGCTCAACTGTGTGTAAGCATACCGTCCTTTTCCAGTTAGTAAGATTTCACCTTTATGGGAAAGCAAGATAAAACAGCACTATAAATCTGTATGTTCTAATGATTGGGTCTGTATTTGAAGCGGTTTTTCTTGAATGCGCTGTTGTATCGTCTAAATCACTTTGGAAAAAAGCATCTATGAAATGAGTAAATGTAAATGGTTAATCAAGAAAAGGTGATTTTTCAATGATAACTGGATAAAAGTTGGACAATTTCTGTAATGTTACTGTAACGAGCAAGTGAACCCATGGATGTAGTCACACTTTTTTCTGGCATCATGTTTAACATTTGAAGTTATTAACATTTTTGTGGTGTTATGGGTACATATTATACGCTGGATATTATACCAGTGTAATGTTTGTGACTATGGATTTACTATCTTTTTTTTTTTTTTTTTTTTTTTTTGCTGCTGTTTTTTTTCCAGATTGTAGCAATTCTTAAATTATTTTGACCTGGTTAAGGATAACATTCTTGTCAGTGTAGATAACTATCATCTAATTGCTTTATAATTAAGACTTTTTATGGGAATAGATTGAAAATGGAGGACTGTCCCTTTAAATAAGTTACTTGTGGCGTGCGTGCATGCATGCGTGTGCTGGGGGGGGACACTGGTTAACAGGGCTGTCTTCTAATCTTGACGTCACACGGAGGAGCGGCTCAGTGGGGTAAAATAACATGTCCTTTTATGGAAGGTTGGAGTGCTCTACCGTAGAAGAGGGGTTACTGCTGATTTGCAGTTAGCAATTTTTGGTATATGGTATCTGACAAATATGAAACCTGAAAAATGCATAGAGGTAAAACATGAATTTTAAAGGAGATTATTTTAATGTAATTTGTTTAAATGTACCTGTTGTATGCAGAGACCAGCTCTGAGAGCAGTGATCAGTCTCACTGCAATTTCCTTTATTATCCTTCATAATTTGTGGCATAAAAGAATGTTTTGTGGCTGCTTCTGTACCGATCACTGTGATGTGTATGAAAGGAAGACAGCTGACATTTTATAGGCTTTTTAGTTAACTGTCACCACCTCCTCCGCTCTTTAACCACAGAGGCCCCCTTTCAGCTCACCTTTAGCCCTTTGTCACAACAACCCTCTGGTGTTCGACTTAATGGTTTCTCCCTCTACCCAGCTGTATCCTCCCTTCGCGGAGTTGTTCTCTCAGCGTTTAGATAAAACTTTGATATTGATTCTTTAGTAAGTGCGCCTGTCAGTCTTATAAGCCGTCAGTATCCGTAGGTGATCTGATGAGAAAGTAAGAACAACATCATGAGGCCGTAACCTGCAGCTCCCTTGGCGTTTCACCAGATCTCTCCAGTGTTTAAAGTGCTTTGAGCAATGGCCTCTTGGATAGGGTAAGGAGCAGGACTTTCCTTCTACACTCTTTAAAGGGAAATACCATTTTCTTTGTTTGTTTGTTTTTTTTTTTTTTTTTAAATTTTTCGTAGCTGCCATATTCATGCCAGCACCATTTTGAACACCTTGATATGAGTTTGAGAGAATCTTTTCATGTAAAAATGTAGGGCTTTTTTGTATTTTTCAGGCGTATTGTTTATCGCCTGTGAGTTGTGCGAACATACCAGTAGTCTTTTTGTTCAAAGCATTTTGTCTTGGGCAAAGATCGTTTTGATGCTGGAGGGAACCGCTTATAACTGGATTCTCCAAAAGCCTGTAAAAGTACATTTAGGGTCAAGGAGCAACTTGACTATGGACTCCTTGGGTCTTGTTATAAAAACAAAAATATTTATGTGAACAGCAACATTTTATTTGTACTAAATGTGGAAATTACAGTAAGATGTTTTTTTGTTTTCAGAATGTTTTATAAAATGTTAAGTGGCCTTTTTACCTTATACTTACTCTGTTTTATGTAGAGCTGTCAAACATATAGCCAAAGAATTTAGAATGTACTAATGAAAGTACAATTTCAGTAATGTGATGTTTATATTATTTGTAATCCTTTTGTAGGTACCATTATTGGTGAAGTATTATTTTCTTATTCTGCTGTGTTAAAGTGGTCTTATTATGCTTGCGTTTACCACTTTTTTAAAGTAAAGGAACATTGCGAATAGGAGCGTTTTAAACTTTTTACTTAAACAGGTTTTCATGACTCCAATTCAGCCACTTCCACCTACCCACTCATCTGCTTATGTGTTGTTGAGCTTAGTTCAAAGGTTGTTGTTTTTTATATATATATATATATATATATATATATATACACACACACACACACAAAGCCCTAAGCATTTATAGTAACTTTTGATTCCCCCCCAATACTGAGTGTGAGTTCATCTCCCCTCACATTCGCTCCTTTACTTTTATTGACATCATCTTTTCCAGTATAGGTTTAGCATACACGAAAGTCAACCTTCTCTCATTAACAGAATCATGTCCAGCAGAATTCAAATGTTAATAGTAAAACTTTAATGTGCTGAATGCCTTTTAAACCACTGTTGGAAAACTTAGTTTGCAAAGGCTCCAGGTGCAGGAAGTGTTGAAGTTATGTTTTCAACAAGAACAAAAAATAAAGTCACTAGAAAGCTAGATTCAGTCATTAAAAGTAGGTTTGGCTAGAATGAAAATACATTTACATTTATTTATTTTGGTGATGCTTGTCTTCAAAGTGACTTAGAAGTTTAGGTTTACATGCTAAACTACTTTATTTACTCATTTGTACATCTGGGTGATTTTTACTGAAGTAATTTGGGGTAAGTACCTTGCTTGAGGGTACTACAGCAGGAGCTGGAATTCAAACCTGGGGTGCTTCAAATGGAAGGTGGTAGCTCCAACCACTAAATAAATCCAACATGGGACTCAAGGTGGGCTGGATCATTCATGTTCCAAGTGACTAATTGTCAGGTGAAACTAAAGCTGAATTACCATAAAATTAGTATGTGACTTATGTTAGCAATTAACATTACAGTTGCTGCCTGGTCAGTAAACATTATTGACACTGAGAGTTGGTCTGATGCTCAGAATTTAAATCGAATGTGACACAGAGCAGTCAAGCTCTCCACATAGCTACTCTTGTAATGTAAGCTGGTAAAAACTGTGGTATTTGACTAAGCAAGTCCACATGGAGAATAATAACTGCATCTGTATCTTTGTGTCTGTTGATGAAATGCATGTTTGTTTCCTCCAAGTCGAGGGTTGCTTTGAAGAAAAGTGTCTACTAAATGAATAAGTATAATATAAATGTCAGGAACCCAGTGTTGGAGTCCTGCACCTGAGATGGATTTCCTTATTAACCGAGCAGATCAGCATCGCTGAGGGAGACAATGATGTTGGTGATCTGATGGGAAGGTGGCAGCACAGTAGGCTGTCCATCTCCCATTCAGGAGATTGTAGATAGCAAAGGGGAAGAGAGTGCCTCTCCTTGGTGAGCTGGGATGGCTCGTGCACTCACCTTGGTCAACAAAAACGTGACGATCGCTGCCTTTAGGGTATTGTGAGTCCCTTAACTGCAGTGTTTACGACGTAGTTTAATGCACTGTTGGATAGATGACCTTTTCTTTCCTTCATAAAGTGCTTTATAGCATGTGAAGGTGTCATTGACTGTTTTTGACGCTTTAGTAAACAGTTCAGTATTGCGGACCGGTGACGCAAAACAGGCTAAAACCTTTTCCATCGACCCGAAACCTTCCACTCAAGGTAACTCCTGTTATTTACAGCTACCCTCTGCCGGCTGTAAAGGTGAAGCTTTGGCACATGATTTTAATTGGTTTCCAGCCCACATTTTCTGACAAATATGAAATACTTCTCAAAAAAAGTTTGTAGCAGAAAAATGTTCGTTACTCAGAAGTTTGTAGATCGGGGAGCAATGGCATCTTATTTATATTTTTCAGGTAGGTGGTGGTGTTCTAGTTCTTTAGATATACTGTAAGTGCGTACATTACAGCTCTATATGAACTATATTGTTATGTCCGTGATCTTGTCCGGATTAAAGCTCTGATTCAGTCCAGTCAAGGGAGTGACTAGTCTGAATGGTAACAAGTCATTAAATTTACAGGTCTTGGTGTAATGTAATCCCTAGAGTTTTATGCATGTTGATGCCAAAGCAATGGAACCATTAAGAAGGATGTGGCTGGCTACAGAGGAATGGTTTCCCAGAATGCAGTATAAGAGACTAACAACATGAAGCTTTAAATTTTTTTTTTTTTTTTTGGGGGGGGGGGAGCCTACCTGTTGCTTCGTAGAGTCATGTCTTCATAGCCTTAAGAGCATGACTGGGGACATCCTGCATACCCAGATGGCCGTCTCAGCTGCAGCTTCAGCTCGCCCTTGCTTTCAGCAGCTGGACACCTCAGGAGTCCTAGCTTTCGCTCTTTAATATCTTCACAGCTCTGTGCAAGCAGCATGGCGGCAGTTAACGCGTTTGGCTTTAAACATGCTGTTGTATATTTGCATGAGCAAATAATTTATAATGAGTTGTTAAATTGAAATATCCACTTGTGTGTGACGTGTGTAAGTGGAGGAAAACTGAACTTGTATTTATGCACCCGGTCTTTAGAGCACAGTAGAATGCACTCAGACAGAGCAGGAGTGTGGGACAGTCTTGATTTACTCCATTTCCAGTGATTACAGCTCAAGTCTTGTGTTGTTGATAAGTACGGAATGAGTTGGTCCACAATTGGGATTGCACAGAATTTTCTGGAGACATTTATATTCATGGTCAAACAATAGTTTTAATGTAGTTTGACATTAAGAGTTTAACACTCTTTATTTTTGTATTTATTATATGGGTTTATCAAGTTTTTACAGAGCCAACTGTAAAAACTTTTATGAATAAATCGAACATCTGTATTGTTAAGCTTTAATTGACTGTAACTTGGTTGTAATGGTGACTTTGGATTTACAGGCATACTTTTTGTCCCACCTGTCACATGTATTGCTTTTCAACAGTTTCCCGACTTATCGAATGGCATTTATTATCAAATTACTTTTCCAGTTTATTGAATTGCCTTGTCATTCTTATTAAATTTTTGTTTTTTTTTTTCCCCCCCTCAATTTTCATTTTATTTTTATACATTGTAAAGCTTGGTACTGGCTACCAGTTTTTTTTTTTTTTTTTTCTTTTTTCCATCCACACTTAGTGATGTGTGTCTCTGTTGTTAGCAACATGAACCGTGAAGACCGGAATGTTCTCCGTATGAAAGAAAGTGAAAGGCGAAATCAAGAAATCCAGCAGGGAGGAGAGGCCTTCCCAGCTAACTCTCCTCTCTTTCCTGAACCTTATAAAGTTGTAAGTTTCTTTTTGTTTTTTAATTTTTTAAAAAAAGTTCCATTATTTAGTGTTGGTTTTAGTTTTTTGGTTGCTATTTCTCTCACTTTGTATTCCTCACTTTGGTGATTCATGACAAACTATTGCAGCAGGTGAGTGTTTACACCTTGACATTTGTTCTTGTTTGATCGTATCAGGGGCAGTTGAGGTAAGTGCACTTTTTGGGGGTTGGGAGGTCAGTGTGGCAGCTGTAGATTTCCCGGTGAACAACCTATGCTGGCACATACACTTGCCATCCTGAAGCCTGAGCAGTAGTGTGTGCTGAACAGCCTGCATGGCAGCATCGCATGACCCAACAGCATGGCCTGATAGGGTCTTTCAGCTGTTGCAGATGAAACGAACATCTCCTTAGAACCGTCTCGTGTGCTCATTTATCTTTCACTTTTCATTAGTCTGTCACACTTGAGATTATCAAAACTTAGTATGTTTATTAGGATAAGAAATGAAAAAAACCTGTACTTGGGATTATCTTAGTGTTAAGTGGTATTTTTATTTTCCGATGTAAATTGATGTTTGTATTGATGGTCTTACATGTAATAGTCAAACAGCTTGTAGAAGTAGACTATAGGATTCTAGAGTTATCTTCCTAGTATTATATTAGCTGAGCAGTTTGTTACGATAATGCTGTGCTGAGTTTGTTTACATTACTAAAATAACATTTGACAGTTGAAGTTTCAGTTCTAGCCCATGGTAGTTTATTTGCCCCTGATTTCTCTTAAGGTTAAAAGTTCACTGATGTAGCTCTGCTGATCAGTACCGTGACTTTACTAAGCATTTTTTTGTTTTTCTGTAATGACTGTAGAATAGTTGTAGTCAAATTGTTCAAACTGATAAAATTTTCACATGATGTAAGGATGTATAAAAGCAGTGCTTAACAACACGTCACTATAACATATGCAATACTTTTTTTCTCAAAAAAATTTGTAGAAATTCTTGAACAGAAGTGAGGCAGATTTTTCCCTTCCTGCACTTCCCAAAACATTGTTTTAAAAAAAAAAAAAAAAAAAACTTTTCAGTCTGACTTCTTGCACTGGATTCTGTCTTCATGCTTTTTGAGATGCTGCTGAAATACAATTATTACTTTAACTCATTATAAGGGATTATTTAACTTGTACTCATGTTACGAACATCTGAATTTAAAATTTTATAAGCTGCAAATATTTCCAAGTTTATTTTTAATTCCAGTTTTTTTTTTTTTTTTTTTTTACTGTTTTCTGAGGTTTCTTTGTTGTGGAGGGAAAAATGGCCTATGTTTCTGTTTTCCACCATTACAGGCTAAAAAAAAAAATGTATTCGGTTACAAGAAAGATTCCAACGGCACTGTCGTGGATGGGGAAGCAGGCAGCTTCTGAGACCGATTTCAGGATTTTTTAAAAATTCTACACTTTTACAGAAACTGCATAGCAAATAATTAGAACTATCTGTCTGTTATACTTTCTAATTGCAAACCAAGAGTGACCGGATATTGGCAAAAATGTTTGTGCTGAATCATTCCCTTCCCTGTTTCTAGTTCTGTTGTGTCCCGTGTGGCAAAAAAAAACATGTGCAGGAGTAACAGTTCTGTCTTGCATGTGCAAAGCAGAACAATGACTAGGAGGCTGTGGAGATGGTTTATTTTTTATTTTCAGTCATACTAAAGAAGACAAGTTTTAATGTTTCATGTCAATAAAAGATGATAAAATAAGATGGTATGTTTTTAATACTATCTGACCCATGAATAAATCAAGGGAATAAACTATGTTATTAAAATTGTATTGATGGTGGCGTAGTGGGTTGAGGTACAAACTGAGTTTCCAAATTACAAAGAAGTTTTTCTGTCCCAACGGTGTCTGTAAGATAGGTACAAGTATGCTTAATATTGATTATTTGTCATGTCTTTAAGTTTTCTGGATCTCAGAACAAGCAGCTAATCGACAAAATACCTATCCTACCCCAAGAATTGTATAGTTGTTATTTTCCACCAGTTAGCCTGTTGTTAGAACAAACTGGTTTCAAGCTTGCATATATTGTGGAGTTTTTAAATTTAACAATTTGAGTTCAGTGGCTGTCTTATTGTACAAAGTTTGTAAGGTCCTGAAGATTACCTGCCTTGTCCAGAAACACTCATGATATTTATGAATGTTTGGTTTAATGAAAGCAAATATTTGTAATACTGACAGAAGCAAACATTTTTACAAGGTTTCTTCCAAAGGCAAACTTTTTTTGATGCAACAAAGTAAGGCAGTTGTGTTCCTTAACATTTTTTCTTTTTTTTTTTTAAGAAAAAAAATCTTTGTTTAATTCTCCATTACTCTTTTTCAACCCCTTTGCAGTCAAGCAAAGAAGACAAACTTTCCAGTCGTATTCAAAGCATGCTGGGAAATTATGACGAGATGAAGGAAGTGATTGGAGAGTCTGCACGATCCAAGCCCAGCATCATCCCTAAAGGCCAGGGCTCCTCGTCTACCGACGAGAGGCCGCTGTTTAGTAGCAGCAGCGGCAACCAGAGTAGCAAATGGACCCCAGTGGGCTCTGCCCCCAGCACCTCATCCTCACAGCCACAGAAGCGCTCAAGCGCGCAGGGGAGTAACCACAGTAGCAGCAGCCAGCGCAGTGCCGCTGCCAGCAGCAGCAGCAGTAGCAGTAGCAGCAGCAACCAAAGACACGAGCGAGACCACAGCAGCAGTGGCAAGAGGTCTGGTAAACACACTTTGGAGCATGCCAAGGCTCACACATCCAGTCCAGCCAAAGGTTCCCAGGGCTCCAGCCATAGTCGATCACACGCGCCTGACCACCAGAGCAAGGAGCGCTACCGGCCCAAGTCACCACGGGAGCATGAAGCTAGCTGGGACTCGCCCTCTCGCATGCAGCCCTCGTTCTCCAGTGGCCAGCATTCGGGCCAGGCCTTCCCACCATCACTCATGTCCAAGTCAGGCCCTATGCCGCAGAAACCCACTGCCTATGTGCGGCCCATGGATGGTCAGGAAGTGCAGGAGCCGAAGGCCTCTTCGGATGGTTACAGCAGCCAGTCGCACAGCAGCGGCATAGGAGAGATGAAGTCTGGTGGCAAGGCCTCCCTTTCCAAACTCAAGATCCCCTCCCAGCCTCTGGAGGTACATCTACCCTGCTGTTTCATGAGCACTTTGTTGATGCAGCTTTCACACATTCATTAAATTTATTCAGTTCAGAATTTTTATAAATACTTTTAAGGAACTGAGCCAAATGCTGTATGACGTATCTTGAGTATATATGCTTGCCTGCTGTCATAATCATGTTTGCTGGAAAAACTGAACTGTATACTGATTAATATGGGGATTTAAAAATGTTAATTTTATTGTTTCAGGCTTCAATATCTGGAGATTCTAATTGCGTAGATGAAATTCTAAAGGTGAGGTCGTACGAAGGTTTGCATATTTTACGTTCTCATCTGACTTTTTGGATACTTTTAGTGGTGAGCCTTGCTTACTAAACAAATTTCTTATTAAAATTGGAATAAACTTGTTTTATATAATTAATTGTATGAAACTGAACATTTATAGATGTAGAACCTTCATTTAATTTAAGACATTTAATCTTTTGCAGGAGATGACTCAGTCGTGGCCTCCTCCTTTGACAGCCATTCACACCCCATGCAAAACAGAACCTTCAAAATTTCCTTTCCCCTCAAAGGTCAGTGTAAAAGACTTTCAGTAGGGATGTGATTTTAAAATATAAGCTGTGATGGTAAAACATTTGAAATTGGTCCAGCATTGCAGCATTTTGTGGGATAAACAAGATGTTTTAACTATGTTTTTTTTGTTTAGGACACACAGCACCTGAGTTTCCCTAGTGGAGGACACAGTAAGTTTCCTTTGACAGCAGCATAATTCTATAATACAAGAAACGGTCCAAAATACATTTTGTAGCAGTCTTCTTTTAAGTGGATTCCTTTAAGTCCATGTTAGAAATCACATGGCCCTTTACATCCTGTTCCATGTTATTTACCTTCTAGTACACATTTTCCCTTGTCAGTGTTTCAGTTGAAACACATTTTCACCATACCAGATGAATAGTGGCTCTTCTTTTCACAAATATTTTAGCTCTGTTCAGTAACACTGTGTTACCCTTGGCTGTACCATTCTGTGGATTAATTGCTCAGGAGTTTCCTTCCTCTGTCTTTCTTTGATCCTTTCAGAGAAGTACAGTTCTGCAAAAACATCTTCAATGGCCAGTCACCCGCCCAAAGCTTGTGACGGGGAGCAAGCTACGTAAGTTCTCCTTTTTGTGTGAGCTCAGAGAAAAGATCCACTTCCATTTTATGTTTTTTTTTATTATAGGGTCATTTTAATAGATTCTCAGAGTCCTGTCTTTCCATGTTTTTAAAATATAGTTTTAAACCACTTCTAAACTGGTAATATGTTGAATGAATAAATTATTGTAAAAGATTATCACCACATTTGCTGAGATTTCAGCTCTACAACCAAACTTTTAACTTTTTGTAGCAGGCACTGCAGGTTTTATAAAGTGCAGTTTGTCTGTTTCAGTGTGCTGGAAGATGACTTAAAACTAAGCAGCAGTGAGGACAGCGATGGGGAACAGGATTCCGGTAAAACTGCATCAAGAAATGCATCAGCAAGGTATTTCCCACATTTAAAGATTTTCTAACATTTTGACATTGTATTTTCTATGAGATGTATGTCACATTGGAGAAAAGCATCTGTTAAATGAATAAATGTAAATGTAAACACTCATGAAGTTTAAGATGTTAGTTTCGTCCATTTATTTTCTCTTGAATTTTATTCCACTGTGTCAGCATTAGTCTCTTAGAATATATGTCTTAGATTGCTTTTAAGCTGAGCGTGCAAATATATTTTTAGGGACAGCTGGTAGTGTAGTGGTTAGAGATGGTGCCTTTGGACCCAAATGTCAAAGGTTCAAATCTCACCTCTGGCTCTAGTACCCTTGAGCAAGGTACTTACCCTAAATTGCTCCGGTAAAAATTACCCTGCTGTACAAACTGTAGGTAGATTAACACTGCAAGTTGATTTGGAGAAAAGCGTTAGATGAATTTCAATGTAAACTTTATACATTGCTCTGTTAGTTTTAAACAGTAGGGAAAAGGTGCATATTAAAATTACCACAGTACAGCTAAGGCAATGTGTGACATGTTTTCCTCTGAATAGTCAGCACTTAAATCAAGCATCAGCATGTGCTGTACCGCACCACTTGTAGTTCTTACACCCTGACTTGTGTGCGTTCATTCCACAGCCATCACAGTGAGACAGCAGAGCACTCGCGCGATGACTCAAGCAGCCACAGTGGCTCGGAGAGCAGCTCCGGCTCGGACAGTGAGAGTGAGAGCAGCTCCAGTGACAGCGAGGCCACGGAGCCCCCCCGCCCTGCATCCCCCGAGGTAGGCTTATCACGGTGTTTTTGTTTGACTGAGTTTATGTCTTGTCTTTAAGATTTATTACGCTATTAGATGGTGGTGAGATGTGTAGCTTGTAGGGTCTATAGCTTGATTTTGTTTGTGGTTCTCGCTGTGGAATATTTCCATTGATATTTTGGCTAAATTTTTGAAAACTTTGACTTATGAATTTGTAAGAATTTTTAAGACGGATTGTATTTTACGAGTTCATGAGAAAGTAGAAATGTATTTCAGGGAATGTTTTTATTTAAATACTGTAAAGTCTGAATTACTTAATGACTTAAGTCGTCTTCTGGTTGGACTGGTGAATTTCAGCAATGTATAAACCATTTTAGCTGTTTAATTTTTGGCGCATAGGCTTCAGAACAAAGTTCATAGGTGGTAAATATCTAGATGGTCTTCCTAAGCTTTGTTTTTTGTGCACAAATAAATGTGTTGTTTATTTTTATTTCTCAGCCTGAGCCACCAATGGCTAACAAGTGGCAGCTGGACAACTGGCTTCATAAAGTCAACAAGTTTTCACCGGCTTCCCCAGTCGAAAGCAATTTGCCCACCAAATATAAGAAAGAGAGTCGGGAACCAAGCTCAGGCAGGGGCTACAATGGCCAGGGAGGCTCCAAAGACTCAAGTGCTTCTGGCCCAGGACGGGACCTGCGAGCTGCCCCAAAGGCCTCAGAGAGCGGACGGGGCCGGCAGAAATCCCCCGCTCAGAGTGATGCCACTGGAGTCACCCCGCGTCGTACCATAGGCAAGAAACAACCTAAAAAGCCAGAAAAGCCCCCTGTGGTGGAAGGTGGCCTGAAGGTGGAAAGCGAGCCTGCTATGGAAGTCCAGCCCACTAGGCCTATGGCAGCTACCAAGGGACCCCGAAAGTCCAGTGCCAGGAAGGAGCCCAGGTCCTCACCCCGGCAAACTGCAGACGAGCGCAAGCGCAGGACCCCTGGCAAAACTTCCCACAAGTCCCAGGAGTGTCTGCCCACAGACTCGTCATCCTCAGATGCAGAGGAAAATGACAGTGCCCCCTCCTTGTCTCAGACACCCAAATATACAGAAGGTGTCAGGACTCCTATGTGCATCTTCTCTCCTATGGAAGAGAAGGAATTGCTCTCTCCGCTCAGTGACCCTGAAGACCGATTCCCTGTCAGGCAGGTTCTTTTGGTCAAGATTGATCTCAGTTTGCTTTTACGTGTTCCGGGGAGGCCCTACAAGGAGCTTGAGCAGCCTAAAATTGACCGTAGTAGTGTTGCCACTGAGAAGGATGGGAAAGATGTCCAAAAGCAGTCAAATGAGAAAGTCCCCAGCAAAAGCAAAAGGAAACACAAGGTGTATATTCATGTCTGGCTTTTCTGTTGATTTTAATTCTTCTAAGGAGACTGTTACCTTTTTCATAGTATCACAGTAAAGCTGATGTGCATAATCTGTGAAACTGTCCATTTTCCCATTTTTAATAGCAGAATGTGTGGCAGAGTTGCACATCACCACATGTAGCTTTGTGTTGTGCTGAATCTAGAATGAGGATGAGGAGAAGAGTGTCACCAAGAGGACTAGACTAGAGGACAAGAGCTCATCTCATCACAAAAGCAGCAGCAAAGAGTAAGTGTTTCCAGCAATTTTTGAATTATTCAGTTTAAAGGTGTGGGCCGATCATGTCAAGATTATGACAGTCAATCCAATGTTTTCGTCCGCAAACTAAGGTCATCCAAGAGAGACGGGGAAAGGGAGAAAGAGCCTGTCCCGTTGCCATCGCCAGTGGGCTCCCAAAAGACGCCCAATGGAGAGCATCAGAACCGCAAGCGCAGGGCCAGCCAGTCCTCTGCCTCCATATACAGCAGTGGCAGCAGTGGTAAGGACAGTGGCCGCAGCACCAAGACTGGGAGCTCCTCTAAGCACCGGAAGGCTGAGGACAAGCCGGCCCGGAGCGCTAAGGAATGCAAGGTGTTTATGCTCAGCATTGCATACTCACACAATTCTATTCTCGGCTCTCTCCGCTGTGCTTTAGTCCAGCGCTTGCTTGTTTTCACTGTCATGCTTTAAACTTGCCAGCAGATTTTTCAGAGTCACAGTTGGGTTCATATAGTCCAATGCAGTGACTTTCAGTGCAGGCCCTAGTGTACTGCTGTTTGTGCTGGGTTTTGCTGCAGCTGGTCCCTCAAACTGTTAGTTGAGCATTTTTCTTTGAAATCATATATGTTATTCAAGTTGACAAAACCATATGAGACTTAGCACTGATGTTATTCTGCAACGGTAAATCATACTGATGGACTTCCAACATGTTTTCCCCAACAAATATTCTTCATTTTATATTATAAATAATTTTCTTGTTTCAAAGTACTCAGGGTCAATGGTTCTTCCTGTAACTTCCAGCGTGTTTGTTCTCTGTAGGACAAGGTGTCAAAGACGGCCGACGCACACACCGCAGCCCAGTCCCTCTCTTTGGAAAGCACAAAGTCACAAAGATCAAAACTCACTTTCGAAGACAGGTGTGGGGGAGGAGCAGCAGGGTTAATAATCCACACAGCATGTGAAGCTGGTTTCATCAGATTGCCTTTGAAGCTAAATCCTGGGCCACAGGGCCTGTGTCCAAGTGCAAAGCCAAGATTATGGCATTTAAATAGTGAAAACACAGGAGGATGCTCATCCATGATCATGCCATGATAAATCCTAAGCTGTCCCATGCTGTGCTGGTGATTATTTTGAAGTTTTTATAAATCTTATGACCATTTGAAAAAATCTAGAGATGTTTTAATATAGCCGATTTCCTGCTAAGACGGGTTGAGGTAACATGAACTGAAATCTTAAAATGTGTTACAGGGTGCATTCTGCTGATTACTACCTACAGGAAGCCAAGAAACTGAAACACAACGCAGATGCACTGGTAAGACAAGATGCAGAAAATCAGTGTCTCACCACAAAGCCTATAATACATTAAAACAGGTCAAATTATTTTCTTTGAGGTGAATTGGTCAGGAAAGATGATCTTTCTGTGATTTTAAAGACATGGCCCTCTTGCTCCGTGTTTGGCTGTAATCACTGGTGAATCGGGAAAATTTGGCTTTTAATGTTTACGCAGATCGATTTGACTGTTGTGCTCCCTTGTATTTAAGCTGTTAAATTCAGTTTTATTGATTAAATTCTCTGTTTTTATAATGGGGTGAGACATTCCACCCATTATGATTCAATCCAAAACTATATCAGTTGGGTTGCACCAATGTTTGACCTTTGTGTAACCAGCCTGGTAGGAGCTTCCATGGATGAGGACATACTGGTCCTTGTGATTTCTTAAACACACCCCCCACCCCCACCCCCCCTTGTGGCAGATGGACAGGTTTGAAAAAGCAGTGTACTACCTGGATGCTGTCGTGTCCTTCATCGAGTGTGGCAATGCACTGGAGAGAAGTGCTCAGGAGGCCAAATCCCCATTTCCGATGTATGCGGAGACCGTGGAGCTCATCAAGTAAGTCACTTCACTAGATTTATTATTGATTTACAGTGATAATTTACATTCTACATTTCGTTGTAAAATATGGTTTCCTTTTTGTTTTGCTTACTACTGCGCCATGTTTTCCAAACTACAATGCTTTAGCATTGGCCCAGTGGATCATTTTGAAGAGTACAATTTCTTCAGTAGCCTAATGTCAGACTTTTGTCTGTTTGGGAAACACTGGTTTTTGCATTCTGAGTAGATTTTATTGTGCTTATCGGATGTTCTCTAGATAACCTACTGTAAAACTCTGGGCACATGAATAGCTTCTTATATGCAGATGAGGCCTGTTTTTGGTCGACACCCTGTATGACGAAAGTGTGACAGTGCTGTTTTCCATTTTTAATTTCAGGTACACAATGAAATTGAAGAGCTATATGGCTCCAGATGCTACATCAGCAGACAAAAGACTAGCAGTGCTCTGGTTGGTGTCCTCTTTCTACTCGGTTGCTACTAAAACCTACTGACAAAGTCTGATTGCTGTGGTGAGAGCCTTTTTTAATTCACATTAATATGTGTTATGGGTTCCTTTCTCCCTCCCAGTCTTCGGTGTCAGTCGCTCCTCTACTTGCGGTTGTTCAAACTGAGAAAAGAAAGTGCACTGAAATATTCCAAAACTCTCACAGAACACTTGAAGGTGGGTTTGCCTGTCAATTTGAAATCACTTTCTAGCTACTTTAGTGACTGGAAACTTGAGGAGATGCAATGTTGACACAGTTGCCATTATTAACATCTCTGATCAAATTAGAAATAAATGTTTTCCTCTTGTGAATATTAACTCCGTGCTGTTGTCCTCCTAGAATTCTATAAACAGCACACAAGCTCCTTCACCTGGAATGGGAAGGTAAGATACTGACAGACAGACTGTCAAAGATTTATCACCTTTATACAGTAGAACTGTGTGCCGTTTTTGTCTTATACACTTGGATCACTGCTTAAAAACACAATTGTGACTGTAGCTCTTGTTCATGAATTCAACCACTGAGTCACAATCAAAAGCTTTAATCAAATGTCCCTTAATTATTGGTTATGCTGTGTTTTTTTAATTATAAAACCATACTATATGAATTAAGTATGATGTATTAAACTTATTGTAAGTCATTTATTTATGCTGTTTTCATGAAATGCTTGTGAAGCATAACTTTTTGTTCCTCTAAAATGGAAACGTGCTTGAGACAGGGCACAGCATAGATTGCAGAACTTCTTTTATTGGCTTGAAGCAACATTAAATTATCTGTACTGTAAAGTGACTAAAAATTAGGGGGGGGGAAGCATCATTTCCACACCCTCATATTCACTGTGTTGTCTTCTGCTTTTATACATAGACAATTGTGCCATGTTTCTGACCCACATTAGATGGTGTAAGCGTGTCATGGAGGGCAGTATAGGGAGAACATATTTAAAACTTTGACGTAAATTACTGCCTACATGTCTTTATTTGTGACTGAGGGCACAACTGAACTGTCAACAAGGATAGGAGCGATTCGTGACACAAGCACATGTAAGATTCTTCAGCATCTGGGCACTTTGTATAGATAATAAAGATAATATCTAAATCAAAGAAGCATAATAAAGTCTTTCCTCACCTTACAAGGCAATGCATTCCAGAAAAACCCTTTGCAATGGAAACTTTCATGACTAAGAAATTTCCCAGTGGTAAACGATTTTATGCTTTTCCTGACCCTAAAACTGACACTCGGTTATGCCTAAATATCAAAAAATCCCACTGAAATGGACACAGTTACTTTAGTAGTTATTATAGCACAACATAACAAGGCAGTATCACTTAACTACTCTAATACTGTATGGCTTGTATTATTATTATTCTTCAGGGGCTGCACAGCTCTGCTTGAATTCAATTCAATCTGTAGGGAGTTTGCATATTCTTTGCATGTTTGTGGGGGTTTTCCCTCAAAAAACATGTTTCAGGTGACCTGTTTACTCTTAATTGTTGATGGCGTGTGTGTGGATGCACGTGTTTGCATCTGTGCATGGCACATGCGTGCGCGCTCGTGCGTGTTTCCTTTCTTATAACAGCACAACTGGGAGGGTAAGTGGGGAAATGCTGACGAAACACGTGTTCACGGTAACGGCCGTCGGGCATGCTGTGGTGCGCGTGCCTCATATGTTAGCATAAAGGAGCCTTTGACAGATGAAACAGGATATTTTTCACGTGAAGTCACTATTGCAGCACAAGTGCTTTTCGTAATTGCTAAAGAATTTTTTTACACAAATAGGAAAGTGGTGTTAAATGGCATTCTTTCTTAAACGTGAGTTTTTGTAAGTTGCACATTTGTATCTTGTGCAATGTTTAACAGACACATACCACTACTTATTGTCTGAGTAGTTTCTGTAAAACTGTCAAATATAGCTATAACCAAAAATGCATGCAGACTGGAATGGATCCTGTAAAGGTGCTCTCTCTGTAATACCTATGAACAAGGTCTTTACCCAAAAAATTGTTCCAGTAAAATGTACCCAACTGTATAAATGGGTAAATTGTATGTACGGGCAGTCCCTGGATTATGAACAAGTCCCTTCCGAAGTCTGTCCTTAAGTTGGATTTGTATGTAAGTGGGAACAGTTATGTACGGTTCGTGTCTAACGTCAGTTTATCAAATGTTTTTCTTAGTATATAGTCTACCTTTCTATGCATAAAAACATTAAAGAAACACTTCCAGATACACAAACACATTTTTAACATAGTACAGTATTAACAGTAATAAATGTAACTACAGTATTTGTGATGGAGACAGGGAAAACAAAAAAAAAATTAAAGCCACCTACAGTAACACATGGACACTTAACAGCAATATGGTCCGACTGAAAAGAACAAAGTCTTTGTCCTACCTCGGGCCCATGAGCCGACAAACTGCTGTAGACACGCAATGTTTTCATGCGCGTTGCAAAGTAGCACTGTTTGTTATTACGGACCATTGTAAGAAACTCGAATTTTTAATATAATAGGCTTTACTGGGGTTGGTTCATAACTACGGGTTGTGCGCAAGTCAGACGTTTGTATTCGGAGGACTGCCTTATCTTAACACTAAGTCGCTTTAGAGAAAAGTATCAGCTAAATGAATAAATGTATTCTGAGTGCATTTTACTGCTAACTAACGGTGGCAAACAAATGTGGGCATTTTCATTCTGTTGTAGGAAAATGCTAGAAACAACATGCCTTTGAAACGTTTGTCTGAAAATTTGTAACTCGTTTGTAACAAAGTACCTGTGTGTTTTTTTTAATTAAAATTCCGAGAAGATGATGACAGTGACTTTACTGTTAAGTATATTATTATTCCTTTATTTTTTCATATCTGGCAATCTTTGTGCAGATGGTGTCTTCCTGTACTTACACATTTACTACTGCTTTTATTAATGCACCTCATGTTTATGTTGATTGAATGTCCTCCTTCGTTCTTTCTTCTTACTGTCAGAACTAAGTCTAAATATAGTGATGGTGAACAGACATTACTCAACAGAGCCAGTCTAGACATCTTATTCCCTTTACTCCCCCACAGCAAAGCAGCAGGTATGCCGTCCCCTGTGTCGCCTAAGCTTTCTCCGGGCAGCACGGGAGGTCACTCCTCTGTGGCATCCAGTGCCAGCGGCAGCACCTCTGTGGCCATTCCGCAGCGCATCCACCAGATGGCCGCCAGCTACGTGCAGGTCACCTCCAATTTCCTCTATGCCACCGAGGTGTGGGATCAGGCAGAGCAGGTGGCTAGAGAACAAAAAGGTACCCACCCCCTTCACCGCTCCCTCGTATCACACTGGGTCATTCTTCTGCTGACACTCCGGATTTTGCTCTTTTCCAGAGTTCTTTGCTGAGCTAGACAAGGCGATGACCCCGCTGATCTTCAACACCAGCAGCATGACTGACCTGGTACGCTACACGCGGCAAGGTCTGCACTGGCTGCGGCTGGATGCCAAACTCGTCTCCTAGAGGCTAAGCATCAGTCCCCAGCAGTTTTCAGCCGACCCTCCTTTGTTCCAAACGCATATGAGTATCTGCCTCAGACCTCAAGTGCACCTGTAACACTGTGCTCTTTTTTTTTTTTTTTTTTTTTTTTTTTGTATGTTTGCCAGAACCACTGAACCATTTAAAATATTAACACTGGGGAATTCCCAATCTACAGTTTATCTGGTATTTTAAATCCTCTTTTTAAGGAAAAAGAAAAGGTTTTCCTGTTTAGTCCAAACAAAGCCATCGCTTTATAATTTTCACCGAAAGATTTTCTTTTTTTTTTTTTTTTATAGGCTATTAGTGATTTTGTTTGTGACCTTTGTTTTTAAATGAGATGTACCTCTTTTTAACCAAAGGTGCTTTAAATTTAAGATAGGGTTTTTCTTTTTATATGCTGTTTTTTGTGCCTTGTATTTAACACAGGAAGTTTGTACTGCATTTTTATTACATTTTGTGAGCAAATGTGGTCTTTTACATGCATACTGAGCTATGGAGGTTCAGTAGCTGTAGCAGAAGCTAGAGTGGTGCGTAAAGCTCATAAGTTAAGGGTTTCTCTTGGTGCATGTACTACGAGCAGGATTGGTTGTTCCGGAAGCTGATTTACCCGCCTAACTGGTTTTTCCGGTGACCTCGCTGCCCTTTAGCGCTGCTGAGACAGACACCAACAGCAACCTGTTTCCATTACGAAGAAAGGATATATCAACAACTCGCGCTCATGCCAGGCCAGCCAATTTGCTGTACCTCGCATGGACGCTAAAAAGTGGAGCCACGTATGCCCAACTACTGTCTTATTTCAGCAAAAAAAGTCTTTAAACATTACAAGGACATTAAGTAAATTTTACTGAGGTATATTTCACTTTTACCGTTTTGCATATTTTTGTTTTAGTCTGTGGCCTTCCAGTATTTAGTTACTGCTGCTTTCACACACTTTATAAAGACTCACCTGAGCTTGGATCATGGTATGTCTTTACCTGACAACGCAGCCTGGATGGAAAATGCAAATCTCATTGCACATTATTTCTGCAGAGTATTATTTGAAGCGCTAGTATAAAACCATCTTTGAGTCAGAAATATATGCAGTCAAGTCTAATCTTTAACATTTACTAGAAAACACTATCTAATGTGAAAACCATGTTAGAAGATGCTTGTTTGGAGGTTTGAAACACAGGACTAATTTTTGTTCTTTTTCATTTAGGAAATAAATACCCCTATTTAAATTTTATATTTTAGCCAAGCAATCCCCCCCCACTCCAGCTCAGCTTTAAATTTGCTTACATATGGTTTCATCCAGGGTATTTTTTATAATCTAAGTTTAAGGTATTTCTTCATGAAAATGTGATATTTATATTTTACAGATGGATTAAAATGTTTTCAAAGTAACTTGCATTTGTCATTTATAATAGTAAATTAAATGAGACAATTGTCAAAACATGATTTTCTTTCAAAAAATGTGTGTGTATATATATATATATGTGTTATATATTTACAGCTTTTATAATTGATAGATCTTACTAAGTCAGTGCCTGCTTTGAGATTGACCTTTGTGTTGTGCACATTCCCCCCCCCCCCCCCCCCCTTCAAAGGTTCAGTGTATTTTAGTCCTCTGGTCTCTGATGCTGTTTTAAATGTTAACAGTGGTGGAATTCAGAACCATGTGCATACGATTGGAGAAGCAAAACAGCAAACAGATTCAAAACAAAGTTTCTCTAAGAGTAGTGTACATTGTCACTTGCACTACAGCTCTTCACACTGGCTTCCTCTTTCTTTTTTGGGAAAACTGTCAGTTGTTGTAATGCTCTGTTAGGGGCAGAAAACCAAGTCTATGCAGTTTTATCTAATCTATAGAAATGCAATTCAGCAATACCTGGAAAAGAGGTTTTTCTCACAATCGACCTTGTGTGGTCATGTTTTGATAAATGCTCATATTTTGAAATGGTGTCAATGTTGGTGGGACACAAAGATGCCTCTAAAATAAAAGGACCAGTTTTATGTCTTCAGCAGATTGACTGTTTATGCTAATATAGCATACCATTCGTACCATTTTGAGATAGCTCAGTTAAGTTTAACATTGCATACTCTTGCATTCAGTGTGGAGTAAAAATCAGACTGATCTGCATTTTAAACTATATATAGTTTTTCTGTTATTTAATTTTTACGAATGTGAATTTTTTTTTTCCAAAACTGGCAAAAAATGCTGTAACTATTTAACATTGTAAATTGGTATACTTTTCATTACATTTTCCATCTAATTTATTCTATATACTTACATAATTTATGTACATGGGTGGGTGATTGTGAAGACAGACTAAAGTATGAAAGTTTATACTTTTTTTTAAAAAAAAAATTTACTTTTTCCTTTTTTTTATATTTTAGAGCAGTTTTTTAATTCACACTATTATGGCAATCTCTTTACAGGTTATACAGAAGTTACATTAATTTATAATTAACTAATGAAAATTTCAAGAAATCCAGGGTATGAAAATATTAGCATTCCACCCAAACACACTTGCATGTGTGTGTTTTTAAATTTAAATACACATGGATACATGTATATTAATATATTGTATACATTTTATTCTCGGTCTGAATTTAAACTGAATGGTTTGTAAATATTTACATTTAAAATATAATAGTTATTAAAATTTCCCTTTTATAAGATCACAAGTCTTAGAAATGTGTATTTGTTTGTATATATCAACACATGAAACCAAGTTTTAATTTTTTTTCCTCTAGTTGTTGTACTTTTACCTGATCACATAAATGTGTTATTTTGTATATATGGTAAAGAGATGTCACTGCATTCAGTGAATACAATGAAGGAGATTTTTCTTTCAGTAGTAAACAATGTTCCTTATGCTTGCTCCCTGTGTATGATTAAAAATGGAGTTTAAAGGCAACATCACGGAGGCAATATCATTTAACAGGTAGAATTCACATTTACTCATCCTGTCAATAACATGTAATATACAAATTCTTAAGTATTTTCTTGTACTCAATGGGTTTTCAGAGTTTTAATTGTTAGTATTTTGTTTAATTGAAAATAAATACATAGTAATAGAATGTTGGTCTCAGCTTGTGCAATTTATTTAAATTGAGAATTTTATTGCATTTTTACATAACTGTCAATCAGAAGAAAAGGATTTTTTTTAATAGTTTTCTCCAAGTAAGGTATAGTTCCCCAACAAATTAGTTTTTGTCTTGTGGATCACTTAAGATCCATTGCCTTCATCATTGTACATTAAAACTGTCTAGAGATTGGCTACATTGCATGGCAGCAAAATGTTGCACACCCAAATTTCGGCACTACTGGGCGATTGCCTAGGTTTGCTTAATTATAAAACCAGCCCTGCCTCAGTTATATTCCTTAGCCATATAATGCACAACAGAAATACAGCAATATCTTTCACATATAAACCAGAACACAAGACACTTGATAGGTGGTTGTGGACATAATCTTTTTTTTTTTTTTTTTTTTTATTTTTTTTTATTTTTAAAGCAGACAACTTTGTTTCTTCAACTTCGTAAAAGATGAGTCTTGTAATGGACTGGCATTTGATAGCCATGGTGTTCTTTGCCTTAAAGTAGTTTCTGGAATATTGAAACCCTAAACTGGGTGAGTAACTTGTACTGATTGTTTGATCGGAACGCAAACCACTACTACAATCTGAGTTACAATAGGATCTCTGGTCCCAAATGTGTTCGTAAGTCGAGGAGCCAGTGTATCATATTCCAAACCAATGAAGAAAAATCCATTTCAGTGTTGGTGTTTATTCCAGTTAATCATATAAACCCCCATAAGAAGAAATGAAGCAAACTCTGATGTCTGTATGACTAATCACCAACAGTATGTGATCATGTTCATTTTGTTTTTGAATTTAAGTAACTGCGCATGAGGTTCCATCCAGAACCCATCACTGTAGTTCCATGAAGTTTGGAAGCTGCACCCTCCAAACAGCACAGATGTGGGGAAAAAAAGATTTCTTAATACTGCGAAAGGTAGAATTTATACTCATTCACTTGGCTGACGGTTCTTCAGAGCAGCTTATAATTATACAGCTGGGTAGTTTTTCCTGAAGCAATTGCAGGTATGTTTGGGGCTCAAGGGTACTACAGCTGAAGGTGGGATTTGAACCTCTGACCACTATGCTACCAGCATAGTGTTAGATGTTGACTATGACACTTTTTTGTTGCAAACTGAAAGCTGTGATGCTGAATCATTTTCATCCTCCTGACCAGTATAGTTGTGTTCTAAGCTGCAAGCAGGACAGCTGGTAGTGTAGTGGTTAGGGCTATTCCCTTTGGGTCCAAAAGTCACAGGTTTAATCCCTGCCCCTCCTGTAGTACCATTGAGGAAGGTACTTACTCTAAATTGCTCCAGTGAAGTTACCCAGCTGTATAAATGGGCAAATAATTGTAATTTTAACAATCTAAGTTGCTTTGGAGAAAAGTGCCAGCTACATGAATAAATATAAATGCAGGACACATCTCACATTTATTTACTTAGTAGACACTTTCCTCCAAAGTGACTTCCAATGGACACTATGTAGCGTTATCAGCCCACACACACCTTATTCACCAGGGTGACTTACACTGCTACATGCCCATTTCACACTCTCTGTTTACATTCATCTGATGTGTTTTTTTCTCCTGAGTTACATTGTTAAACTACTTAACAGCTATTTACCCATTTATACAGCTGGATAGTTTTAATGTAGTAATTTAGGGTAAGTGTGTTACTCAAAGAGTACTACAGCTAGAGGGCGATTTGAACCTGTGGGTCTAAAAGCAGCAGCAGCAATCACTTGTGCCATCAGGTTTACACACACACGCCTTCTTTGAAACCACTTGTCCTGAGCGGGGTTGCAGCAAACTGGCGCCCAACCCAGCAACGCAGGGAGCAAGGCCGAAGGGGGAGGGGATACACCCCGGACGGGACGCCAGTCCATGGCAAGGCACCCCAAGCAGGACTCGAACCCCAGACCCACCCCGTTGGGTTTAATGCAGACTTATTCTTTAGTGTTACACTTGTGCTGGTTTTTGTTGTTTAAACTGCGGTTTACTCTCTTTTACATGCCAAGATATTTTTTTTAGTTAGTGTTTACGTGACACGCGACCTCACCCGACTTGGAGTGTCTACGCCGTTGTGTGTGTGTGTGTGTGTGTGTGTGTGGGGAAGGGGAGGGTTGAGTGACATCACAGTTTGGAAAACTTAATTGCTAATATCTCCAAAACAGCAACGGCACTAATTGTCACTTTCAAGAGACAAAACAGTATAAATGGAGAATTAACTAATCATGCCTTTTTTCCTCCCCCATTTGTGCAGTTTGGGGGCGGGGCTTTGTGCTTTCCCCTAGTGTCATGAGCTGGAACTGCAACACTTTTTTTCCCCCACTTGAAAAACAATCAAGACATGGTTTTATGCATTTTGCTGACTACACTGAATGACTTACAATGTGAAATAATCTGTTTTAAAATACTTGCTTGTTTTTACATTGATCAAGAGTACTGCCAAAGGGCCAGTAAGAACTGATGGGGCCCATGATAGCGTAGCGGTCAAAGCCCTTCGGTCACAAGGTCGAGTCTCACCTCCAAGTGCATTACTCTTGATCGAGGTATTTACCCGAAAATTGTCCCAGTAAAATTACCCAGCTGTATAAATGGTTCAGTAACTATAAGTTGCTTGGGAGAAAAGCATCAGCTACATACATATTTCTAACCAGAGAGCAGTTCAGTTGTGTAACCATAAAAAGCACAATACAAGCTGTTATAGTTTAATGATAACTTCAGGTATGGGTGTAACAAGGTGTGGGGTTGTTGCCCCCCAATGTTCATGTATGCCTAAAGAGTTTTTCCAGTTAATTCCACAGAGTATTACTGCAAATATTTCTGGTTCTCCCATTCCCTGACAAGTTGTTGACACTGAAACCCAGATAAAACTGATTACAATACAGCATTGGGACACATCTCTCTCCTTTCTCTGCTCTGCTGTCACTCTCCTGTAGCACCTGATGCGCAGAATGAACATGTAGAAAAAGATACTGCAATCCATACAAATACAATGTAATACTGTATAAATACCTTACACAGAGGGGGGCGCGGTGGTGCAGTGGGTTGGACCGGGTCCTGCTCTCCGGTGGGTCTAGGGTTCGAGTCCCGCTTGGGGTGCCTTGCGGCGGACTGGAGTCCCGTCCTGGGTGTGTCCCCTCCCCCTCTGGCCTTACTCCCTGTGTTGCCGGGTAGGCTCCGGTTCCCCGCGACCCCGTATGGGACAGGCGGTTCGGAAAGTGTGTGTGTACCTTACATGTATAAAGAGCACAACACGTTGAACATGAAGTAGTGGAGACGATTGTTTAAGACCTAACTTTAATGTTACTTAATGTTCAAAAAATAATAGTAAAAGTGTTTCCTTTTTCACACCGAATGTCCCCATTAGACAGACAATCAGACCTAGTAGTGCATGAATTGTTGAAAAAAAGTCAGAAATCAAAGAATTTTTAATTCATTATAGCTTAATGAAATGTTTTGAAGAACCTAGCCTGTGAATAAAGTGAAAGATTAAACTGTTTTTCATATTTTATATGCTATGACAAAGTGTTTTGACTTACGAACAATTTGCGTCACATTACGACCACAGTTTGTAAGTCGAGGAACAAAAGTATTTGTAGAGGGAGAAACTTGTGTACAACACTGCAATAAAATACGACTTTCACGCCAAAGGTATTCATGTCTGGTAATGTGGCACCGTACTTTGACGTACAACACGACGTGGAGGTAAATCAGGGTAAATATGCCAAGATCGGTTTGTAGCGGCCAGGTGCTCTCACTGTCGCTCGTTTTCATCTCGGATTTCGTTTTGCTGCCCATTTCACATTTATTCACTTAGAAGAGACCAAGTGTAAATTTTACAGAATTTATTAACTCAACTGCGTTCCATCAACAGAACAGTTCAATGACTGTAGCTGCTCAGCAGTGTCCACACCTTCATCTTTGCTCTTATAATTTGTTTTACGAACCTAAAGTAATTGAGGTCTCTCAGCAAATAAGAGGCAAACAGCTGCTTAATGTTTTATAGTACAATTATGTCTGGAAGTATACGCGATAATAACCGCCGCGACAGATGTAAACCGGTCCCCGGGCGGTTTATCTCATTCCTGGACTCAACGCACAGCAGTCGGGGCTGCAAGCTCCGCCCACCCGCTCGCTGATTGGTTCCACCTCAGCTCCGCTACCCTCCCAAATCTCCCTCCTCCTGGCGCGAGGATGAAGCGCTTGGGAAGCTAGTGGCAGGTGGGCGGAAGTTTTTTTTTTTATTTTATTTCATTATAAATTATTTTTTTCTTTTTTTGCGAGACAAAGCGCCTCGTTTATGACATATCGTGAGGGAACTAAACTTCTAAGTTAGTCTGTCGGGAGACATTGGGCCCAGTTGTGAGGAGAGTCGCTTGAAGGGAGGGCGACGGTTGGAGTCGAGGGAGTTGCTGAGGTATGTTGTTGAGAAGGCGTCAGGTGAGGTGTCGTGTGTGGTATCGGCGCTCCGTGCAGTTTCGGTCTACTTTATTTATTTATTAATTAAACACTCAGTATACTGAGTATCCAGACCAGACAATCTTTTATTATTTACTAGTAGACCAATCGCAACCCGCAAGCCGCACTTTTAAAAGTGACTTTTACAGATTGGAAATATATTTCTATAAGCTTCGGCGCTGCTTGAAATACACTTTTTAAATTATGGCTTTAAAAACAAAGAAACTTTTATTAACAAAAAGCGGTAATTACAAAAATGTACTTGTAAATTGTGCGAGGCTCGTGCATCGATGACGTCGTTGCTACATGAGCACGCGACGTGGTGTGTGCGGCGGCAGCGCCGAAACGTGCCCGAAAGACAGCCGCGAATTATCACACCGTGGAAGTGTTTACGGAGTGTTCCCCGTGCAGTTTTGAGCTGTGCTAAACTGTATGCCGAGAGTTTCGGATGAAGTGTGTTTAGCCTTCTATAACAGCTGGCGTCACACTTTTGGAAGATTGCTGGAATTACACGGTAACCGGCGTTACTGCAATTGTCTCGTCGAGTTGTAAAAATCATCATCATGTAACATTTCACGTCTGTGTGTCTTCAGGTTATGAAGTTTCAGTCATTGTGCACCTCTTTTTCGGGGAAAATCTCGGTACAGATCATTCGTGTGCTGAAATGACAAGTGAAGAAATCAGCGGGGTGTGTGAAGCCATGTCTCTGACGACAACAACAACAAACAGCAGCAATTAGAGATTCACATTTTTTATTCAGATCTCCTGAACGCCCCCGTTGTGTTTCAGAGAATGATCTGTTATGGTTAGAGATAACAATTAAGGCTGTTTTAAAACACTTTATGTTCAGTATTGAATTATGTCAGATGAGATGTTTCACCTGCCACATGACTTTATCTTTTAAGGTGACTCGTGTGTTCCTGGTGATTTGCACTGGTAGGTAATCAACTCTGTAATGATTTACCCATTGATACAACAAAAAATTCAGAGTGTAAGTTCAGAGTAAGTACCTTGATGACAAATATGACCACTAAGGCTCCTATGACCCTATGTAAATCTTTAAAAAATGTCCTGTTATTTCATAGTGTAGTATTTCTCTAAATTAAGTTCAAAGTATACATCTAGAGGAAAAGGGAAAATGGACAAGGGTCTGTGTTTGCGTAGAATGCAATGTCCCGTTTTCCACATGTTTCTGAATAATGCAGCATTTCCCTTTCAGCCTAATGACTTTTGTATGTTTAATTTAAATTTGTGATAGAAATGGCTGTATTGTTTCTTGTTGTTTTGGAGGAAACCAGACACTGAGGGTTTTGTCCCAGGGTTGAAACCCAGTCGCTTGTGCAGTGTGAATACTGTGTCTTTGTATCATCGTGTGTGGCAACACAACTTTACACCTGTGGTGTTCATTGGAATAGGGCTGGTAAACTGCCACCTTGTGTAAACAACATCCATAATGCAATGAGGAAATGTTCTAGTATTTAGTGTCTTTGTCTGTTTTATATGGCATGTGCAGCTTTGAGATTATATGAGAGCGGAAGTCAGTAGTTACTGCTAAATAGTGATTGTTTTGAATTTATTCTTTGCTGAGAGGAAACAGAAGTGATTTACTTTACATGACTGCACTGAAGCCCATTACCCTTCGGTTATGGAATCAAAGTGACCCCCTCGGGCGGCATGGTGGCACAGCGAGTAGCACTGCTGTCTCACTGTGTCCAGAGGGTGTGAGAGGACGTGGGTTCGATCCCCTCTCGGTCTGTGTGGAGTTTGCATGTTCTCCCCATGTCTGCATGGGTTTCCTCCAGGTGCTCTGGTTTCTTCCCACAGTCCAAAGACATGCTGTTCAGGTTCCCCCCGTAGTGTGTGAGTGACACAGAGAGTGTCCCACTGATGTATGGATGAGTGACCCATTGTAAGTAGTGTATCTAGCAGTATAAGTCACCGCGGTGAATAAGGTGTGTTGGCTCATAACACTACCTAGAGTTCATTGGAAGTCGCTTTGGAGAAAAGCATCTGCTAAATAAATAAAATGTAAAGTGGAATGATGGTTTGTTACTGCCACTCTTGTAAGATACTCATTCATAATTTATTTAATAAAATCTTTTGGATTAAGGTGGCATTGTGGCACAGTGCCTGCACGTTTGTTGGGCATAGGGCTGATACCTGCTTGACTCATTTGGGACAGCATATTTTCCTTTTGTTCAGAAGGGTTTTTTTCTAGGTGATTGCTTTTCTCAACTGTAGGAGGAAGGGGAGTACCTAGGGTACCCAATCTAGCCTAGTGCTGTATGTTTCTGGATTAGGCTCTGGACCACCACAACCCTGCCAGGGTTCAGTGGTTATTGATGGGGAGTGACTGGACGTTACAGATTATTCGGTTTTTTTTTATCTTTATCAGTGTCACAGTCAGTTTGATTAACACGTTTCTGTTACGTTCATCTGTGATGACAAAGTGTGAAGTGTTAAACATGTCCGTTTGAGAAATGTTCGTAGTTTGCCCTTCAGGATGTTTAATCTGGTTGTGTTGGTTGGGTGACATTTTTGTGACCTGCATTATGATTTTCTGGTTGGTTTGGAATTCTGCTAACAAAAACTGCCTTGTTAGCAGAATGTCAAGTTAATGACGCGTTACATGCACTGTGTATGCATGTTCACTTCTTGGGGTCAGTTTCTTATACTTAGTGTGGTGACATTTTCAGATTTGCACATTTTGGGCAAAGTGACAAATTAGGCCAAATCTTGTGATCAAGGTTAGAGTGTCATGAAATGTAAAACAAGTGGTGTTGATCTAAGGACAAGAGGCATTGAAAGAATGGTGTATAGTTTGTATAGAGTGCTGGTATTGCAGGTCTTTTTACTATTGGTATTATGAATACATTTCTGTTAACCAGTCCAACACCCTTGCATTGCCTACTATTATCTCTCTCACACTTTTGTTAACCCCTTGTTCAAGTCATGGTTGTGACAGTCCAGCGCCTATCCCAGAGGCACAGGGTGCAAGTCTACCTAGGGTACATCCCGAATAGAACACCAATCTATTGCATGGTATTAGCATTATCCTAAGACCCTTAAATAGTGAGTGGTTCTGATTTGAACTGATGTAGAATTAAAAAAAAAAAAAAAAAAAAAAAATGAGGTCTAATTGTTAGATAGGATATGGATGCAGTGTTTTTTTTTTTTATACATTTATATTTATTCATTTAGCAGATGCTTTTCTCCAAAGCGACATAGATCTTGGAGAAAATAAGTGTGATTTTTTAATGACAGAAATTTAATCTTGGAAAAAATGATGTAATGTTACTGTTTTGGGAACATTGTAACAGAAATTCAGTTCATATTTGTTCTTCTCAGTTATATCCAGTGTGGTGAGTTTTCTGATTCTTGGGAAAAATCTCATCACCTACAAAGAATGCACTTCAAGCCTGAATGATTTACTTTTTCCTAATCTCTTTTCAGCAGATTTAGTTTCACAGCAGGACAGCTAATGTATGTTGCAGTCAGGAGTTGCTGTAAGATTGATAATGTGACATCCACTGAGTAACATCATAGCAAAGACACCATGTAAACTGGAAAACCTACATTGGGTCATTTTGCAGTACTGATTTTGAGCATCGTGGGAGAAATGGTTGCACATAAGCAACAAAGGTGTTACTGTGTTTGAATAAATGCCGATTTACCTGGACCAGCATTTCTCCCATTATTTCTTCGAGTATATCAGCAAGCTTGGGTAATCTTTTGAGCTGCCCGATCACGTGTATCCTCGAACGGAAGTAACTCGCCGCACAAAAGCGCAGCACAGGGCTCCAACTGGACTCTTTCAGGGACTTCTACAAAGCACACAATTCTTAGAAAGTGTTTTTGTGTGCAGTCTGTATGAGTCCAAGAAGCTTTGGATTGGAGATGCATGTTGAGCAAGTGAAGAAAGGTGTTAAAGATTTTCCTGGAGCTTAACTGGTTTGTTTCTTTTGGAGTCAGGGAATAATTTACCATATTTGCACATAAAATAAAGATATGACTTTAAAAAGTTAGTTGTAAAGTGCTTTTGTAACAGTACGGTATACTAAATAAATTTGGATTGATTGGAGGTGTCCGAGGGAGGTGACAAGAATATTAGGAAAACCCATGCAGTTTGACTTCAGTAAATTTAAAGTCTATACATTTCATTCACTTATTCCATTCTTCTTCACTACCTGGCTGAATGATCATGATCTCTGTTTGAAACTGCTTTTCCTCCACTTTTAAAGGGCTGTGGACTGTTACCTCTTATGAGTCCTAATGAAAAGGTATGTGATGGACTGCTATTGCTTATAACTGTAGAGGTCTGAAGCTGTCATTATACTTTGTACAAATACCTTGTGGTATTTATGGAGTATGTGAAGAGACAAGCTATCACATTATCATTCTTCCTCCTATTTTTATTTTTGAGTATATCAGAACATTGAAACAGCTTTTTGCAGAGTAGATTTGCCAGCCACCTTTGCCTGCTCATTTTATGGTCTTGGTATTTGAGGTCTCACTGATGTTTACATTCATTTCAAAGGTTAAGCCTGTTCACCCCACCCCACCTCCAGATATCCCCTTTGTTTCACTCCTTACCCATTATTTTCCCTCTTTCACACCCCTTCCCCCCAAACATCCTTTCTTTGTTGCTCGGATCCACTGATCCACTCTGAACACGGCAGAGAGAAGTTTAATCTCCACATGCTGTAGGAGATCTTTCAGTGTGTTTTATTTCTCCTCCTCCTCCCGCTTTGGGGATTCACTTAGATGAGTGGCCTTTGTAATGAGCTGAAATTAAAGTGCAGTCTGATAACAATAGATGGAAAAGCACAGAATGTAAGCTGCCACGTTGTAATGATGATAACCACTAGGTTTGCGAAGCTGGTATTGTGATATGTTACATTTTGAAAGGTTTCATCGGAATACTTGGGGTAAAATTATGATAGCAGATTAAAAGATAAATTTAAATTTGTATTTATAGACTTCCCCTTGTGTAGGGGTGCTATGCAATGAGGGTAGGGAAAATGAGTTTAACATTGATTGCAGGTATTCTTTTTCACTGCTAGTTCATCTGCTTACATTGGTTTTAAATAAGTTGCTGAACAGAATAGATTATAGGTTTCCCATCAACCTGCCAAAGGATTTTTGCAAATCAAATGTAAACTAAAAATATGCAAATGTGGTGACTTTCATGCCTTTTGTCTCATACGTGTGTCTGTCAGGATGTTTATCTGCTATTATGAAATATTATACTGGTTTCTAAGAGACTGAAACAAACTGGAAGAAGTTTGTATGATCATTCTTGAGGGTAACTTCTCTGCAACAAGACCTGGAAGGCTTGTTATAGATAGAGGGAATGAATTAAGCAAAGTGCAGAGAAATCCTGGAAGGAAGCCGCCTGCAGAAGAACTATGAACTGGGAGAAGATGTATTTTTCAGCAGGACTACAATCCCAACCACAAAGGCAAAGTTATATTGGAGTGACCATAAAAACAAA
Organism: Scleropages formosus; assembly: GCF_900964775.1. Taxonomy (NCBI): domain Eukaryota; kingdom Metazoa; phylum Chordata; class Actinopteri; order Osteoglossiformes; family Osteoglossidae; genus Scleropages; species Scleropages formosus. The sequence continues at coordinate 33,145,197 of NC_041809.1, read as the reverse complement.
AATGTCTATCCTGGAGTGGCCATATCGGAACCTTTACCTCTGTTTCATTTGTGGCAAGACTTGAAAATTGCATTTCACTCACAAAAGCTGATAGTTTTAAAGTCACATTTTTGATCGCTACCAGAGGTGCCTCAACTAAGTATTGACCTGAAGGGGCGATGCAGTCTTCCCTTACTTTGCAAAGGTTGTGTGTTCCTGAAATACCCTTTGTAATGGGAATTCTCATTACAAGCTCAAAGATGGTATTGCCTTTAGTTTTGGTAGTAAAACTTTTTTGCATTCCTGAGCCCTAAAATGATACCCAGTTAGGCTAAAATATTGCTAAATCCCACTAAAATGGACACAGAGACTTCAGTAGTTAATTATAACAAGGCTATTTCACTTCTTTCGTTAGTGTCTAATACTGTATAGCAGCATACCTGTGCTTTTGTACCTATTATGTACAGTACACTTAAAGTATTGTCTTTCTTTGGGTGCCCTCCTTTCCCCCGTAGTCTACAAATGCGTTTCTGGAAAATTGGTGATTCAAAATTGCCTGTCATGTCTGGGTCTTTGTATTTCATTTTTTTTAATAAAAAAAAAAAAAAACCTTTCTGCTGCTGACACTGAGCATAAACCCAAAAACCTTATCTGACCCTGTCAGAACATAAGCCTTACAGTATGTGCTGCAATAAAATTATGCTTACACAAAATACAACAGATACAGTAGTTCTAATAATACTAGGTATGTATATAAATATATTGTCATGGTATGTTTATGAAAGTAAACTTTTTCCTGTAATTACTTATAACCTCTAGACACAGTCCTTTTGCTTTAGGGTTGGGAGAACTGTCTTTATCCTGTTCATGTTGGTGCTCTTCATTGAGTAGAGTCTTCTCTCAGTTCCATAACAATTTGAGATGCATTCATGGATTGTTTTCTCAGTTTCCTTGGTGTGTTCAAAGGCAAGGGGGGAAGCAAAACCTTGTGAAGCCCTTATATTTGTTCCTTGGTAGAGAAGATCTCGGTACTCCATCTTACACAAAACAGGTGATCATTGTATTTTTGGGAACTGGCAGTCAAAGATATCATGTTCATCATAATTATACTAGTGAGAAAGTAGATTCAGAGCTGTAGTGTGGTATCCACTAAAGCAGGATGTACTTCAGCTGAAGAGTAAAAGATTCACATAGGCTGACTGTAACTCTGATTCTACAAGGGTCTCTCACCATAGGCCCAAACACCTGTCTTTTTTCTTTCTCCCCTCCTCCCACTTTACCATTTGCAATGGCCTTCATCACCAAATGGCACACAACAGAGTTTATCTGGGTCTTTTAAACTTTTACTTTGGACTATACTAGTTGACATTTATTCTTTTCCCAGGGACCTGGCATAGTTAGTGTTTGACTCATATAATTGGGAAAAGTTCTGGAAATTGATACCTTGTGTTATGGTGTTAATCAGCCATGCTGCTGAAGCAATAAAAGTAATTCATCCGTTAATTGTTTTGTATTTTTCCATAAACAACGGCAGATTATTTGTGTAAAATACACAGTTAACCGATTGAATGTTAAAAGTTGCCTATTTCCCTTCTTACTAATTTTTAGTGCTAGTGATGTTCCACATTTTTGCATTAAGGTAATAATTCTAATAATTCAAGTTAAGGTCAGTGTGCATTTTGTTCAGTTTTGGCTTTGCCATTCAGTCCTCCAATAGCTTCTGCACATTGGTGTGGCAACCACAGGACCGTCGACTGCAAACGTTATTTTCTTTTCTTTTAATTAGCTTTTGAATTGTTTGAGAAGATGAACTTTGCAAAATATCTCTTCCATAATATAAGAGCAAGGAAATGTCTGTGGCATCATATGTCTGGTGTTAAACTGGTCATGGTCTTCCTCGTATTATTTTTTTCTAACTGCATCCTGCACTGTTGCTTTTTCAAGGTGATGATGGTGATGATTCTTGAAGCTGATGACTCTGAGGTTTTGGATTGTACCCCTGTGGGCTTTCATAACCAGGCTTGGGCTTAAGGCTGTTTCTGCTACAGTATATGAAGCTGCATATTACACAGGATAATTGAGTGCTCTTGTGGACAAACGCACACTGTGGTGGTTTCATTTCTGTGTCCGGTGTATCGCTCTCTGGTAAATTCCTATAAATTGGTTTATTTTCACTGGTTAGCTTTAAGAACCCCCTCTGTATTAACAAATAACATTCCAGTCATTAAGCAATGGAACTGCCAAACTAGATAAGTGTGCCTCTCTCCTGGTTTCCGATTTCATTTTCTTGACTTCATTAAAAAATGTTTGTTGGATTAGGTAGGGGAGACTTGCTCACCTTGCAAACAATCTGCTGTTGTGTGCTGTCATTTTTGGTTTCTCACCTTTTAGTCTAGCCTTTCATATGAAATATTTTGTTTTCACTATTTATTTCTGACTCCACATGCAAAATAATCAGTCCTCATTTATGCTGTATACCCTATATGAGCATCATCCCTGAACCCAAATTGGTAATTGGGACTGTAAGTATATTTTTTTCATTTGTTGTCAGTTTTTTACTGAGTGTGTTGTTGTTTTTGTTCATATGTACATTATGGTGTACATATTTGTTTTAATTTGAATTCCCAGTGTTGTACAGGTACCTGTTTTATTAGCTTCTGAATGTTTAAGAATTACAATGTAGGTAAGACTTGGTTCATGAAATATAAACTGGATACTTTTGGCAGCAAGCACATCAGAGGTGTGTGAATGAGTTTACTGCTCCTCAGTTGGTGTATGCTTACATGGATCAACTGGCAATAGTAAAGTATAATACGGTGAACCCCGTTATAACTTGATCGTTAGGGTCCGTAAAATCTCATCGCAAAAAAAGCGGGGTCCCGCTGAATTGGGGTTCAAGAAAATCAGTGTTCACACTGACCAAATGTTGACCAAACATCTTAAATCACCCCTATTTTTGCCCTATTTGACCTGTTTTTTGCATGTTTACTTTGTGGCAAGTATATTACCTTTGCATTAAAGAATTCTACGAATTAATGGTTGTTGCTACAGACATTTCAGCATTTCTAACCTACTCGTGCTATAAGACGGTTGGCAAAGTCTGTAAACTTTGCCAGCTTTTGAACTTTTCAGTTTAGTTTCTCACATTCCAGAAAGAGCAAGAAAAGGGTCTAATGACCCATCGCGTTACAGCCGAATTAGCGGTATATCGGGCAGTGTTAAATTGTGGTTTTACTGTAATATTAGCGGCTGGGTGTGAGACATTGAGCCGTGTTTATGGTAATTTGAACTGCAAAAATAGGTAGGTGGATTTTTGTCATTTGGTTTTCATAGTTGTGCTGAGTTGACATGTCTAGAGGAATGTGTAATAACAGGGATGCCGCCTGAATATAAACTTAGTTTCGGGATGTTATTTCGCGTTCGTGTCAAAAAGTAACCTGAACACCAAGGCTGTGACATTACCTGCTTGCTGTAACACAAGTAAGGTTACCTGATACCATCTGCTTACCCAAAATTTTCCACCTGAGCTTGCATGGTAAGATGGGTAGATGAGAACCGAAGGTTTCTTGCCATGACAAAATTAAATATCATAGTTGTGAACCAACTGCAGCACAATTAATAGAAGCCATAATGTCACAACACTTTCAGTATGTTGGTTAAAAATTAACCAAAGTAATAGTCTGTTGCACTGTTGTTGCTGTGTCTACAAGCTGAGAAAAGTGGTCACAAAAGGAAGTTAAACTTTGTACTTCCAAAGATAGAAAATGGTTTTGATTTGTTGAATAAATGGGCTAATATGAAAAATTACAGTTGAGGGTCATGGCCACTGGATTGTAGGAGTCAGAGGAAGGAAGATGGTGTAGTGCAGTGATTACTGAGGTTTTTGAGGAATATGTCTGAGGAGACTCTGGGAATTGAGTCTTTGCCAGGATTTTGAAAGAGATGAGAGCAAGCAGCTGGCGGCAGTTCTAGGGGAATATTTGGAAAACCAAATGAGCACCATCATTCTGGATGAGCTGGAGAGCTTGCATATAAAGTTACTGGAAAACTTTCCTTGTTAACCAGCTGTCTGTCTGATGACCTTAGGATAGATTTGTAGATGCAAGTCTGTCCAGCTAATTAAGTGTTTATCAGAGCAACACGACATTGGTTTTGACTGCTTTTTCAGTTATTTTGACACTTGAAGTCCCCTAACAGTTCTTAAAATCCAAAGTTTGGCAGCTTTGTTCTAGATGGTACCCAGCCAACCACATGAAGTTAGGTTCAGTAGAATAGTCTAGCTCCAGTAGGTTAACGCATTTCGCTGCTTAAGAGTGGAAAGAACAGCTTGGAGCCCAAGCTAATATTTGGTTTCTGATGTCCAAGTGCAGATAAGAGGTCTGGCATTAAGGCATGACATAATACAGACTGTACAAGCTCTGTTTACTTTTACCTGCGTTAGCTTATCTCTCACATTCCTTTACATGTATAATTAGCAGTACAGGGAGTAGAAGTCTTGAGTATTTCTGAGTGCCTGGGTAAGAGAAAAGTGGGTAAACCTCAGAAGTGGCAATATCTGGTATATAGATTAGTAATGAAGCTTCTGTTCAACTCCTAAGAGGGTAACTAGTGTAGTGTAATAATATAAGGTACGGTCCATATGTGAAAAGTGGAATCCAACCATAGACACAGTTAAAAATTTAAGTTGCCTCTAATGAAATTTGCTGCTCAGTAATGAAAGGATATTATCAGCACATTGCAGAATCTGTTTCCTTGTTTTTTTTCCTTTGAGACATTTTTATAATGTTGTTAGCATCCAAGTATTTTACAATGAGATCAAACAGGTGTCTTACCTGAACTGTAAGATCTGTCAAGAGTGTCACAGTGACATAACCAGTGAACTCTTGCATATTATTAATTTAGGCATGTCTTTATTGAAATGTATCCTGAAAGAGGGGTGTTCAGTAATTTAATAGCAAAGGTACAGCCTAGTAGCATAGTGGCTGGAGTTGTCGCCTTTGGTCCTCAAGGTTGCAGGTTTGAATCCCACCTCCAGCTTTAGTAGCCTTGAGTAAGGTACTATCTCAATTGCTCTAGTAAAATGGCCCAACTGTATAAATGGGTAAATAATTAAGTGGCTTAGTACTACAAGTTGCTTTGGAGAAGAGTCAGTTAAATGTAGTTGCTAAATCTTACATATTTTTATTTATTTAAAATCTTAATTTTTCCCTCTAATACCAACCTGTTAATACACTTTCCAATAAACTATTGTCCTTGGCCTTAGATAAGGGTGTCCTCTAAATTTTTTAATTCATCACTGTTTTGATATTTCGACTCACCCGACCACTTCCTTATCTGCAGTTTCTTGGCAAAGATGGCAGCTGCTTTGTTCCTGCTGTTGATAGGGGTAGGGGTGTATGTTACCTCCAGAGAGTCCGATTTCTCCCAGACGTGCTCCATCGCCCTTCATGCTTGTCAGGAAGGATGGTAACCTTATTCCTGGTGGCTTGATGGAGGTCTGACTGTCACATTAGTATTATCTGGTAGCGTGACCTGACAGCACTTTAGATGACTTTCCAGAAAAGGTGAATGGATGTGCTTGTCTCGTTTTTGTACAAACATACTTTGGTATGTGGACATTTAGCTCATCCAAAGGTGGTTACACGTTTAGAATTTATATTCAGATGGACATCAAGAGGATGTCATGGTCTCAAGCTTTTTTAAAAAAGCATTGGTTCCTCTCCTTCATTATGGTTTACGCAGTCGTCATTGTCAGATTAATCAAACATTTTACTGTTGAACTCGAATGTGACCCAGTGAATACTTAGCAGTTGTATTGCATGAGTAGAACTATCTCTGTAGGTACAGAATCACAAGAATTGATCCATAGTGAAATGTGGTGGGTTTTTTTTTTTTTTTTTTTTTTTTTTTTTTTTGGACTAACTGGAATTGGAACATTCACAAGTTAATTTTCTACAAGGCTAAGCTTTGCCAGATGACTAAATGCTCGCGAGGGGTTTATAATGGTGCGCATTGCAGTTGGGTCACCCAGTGCCAGGTTAAATATTGTCTTGCCTGAATTCCACTTCATATTCTGTTGTGTACAAAGCTGCTTTCAGTACCTTGCTAAAAAGGAACAGGTGAATTGAAATAAATTCTTTTCAGGAATGAAAATGAATTTTGTTGCTTTCACGAAACGTAACCAATACAATGTAATATTTTCAAATTTTCTGGTCTGGTAGAACCAGAGAATGTAGAAGTCTCCTTTGGCTTTGTTTCAATTGCAGCCGTAGCCCCCCCCCCCCCCGTGGAATTCCAGGCTGGTACCAGAGTCCACATTCCAGAGAGGGAACAGCAGCCAGAAATCACTAATTTAACACTCCCTTAATTTTATTTAGGAACATATTCTCTCATTATATATCACTTGCTTTTGCTGCATTTTAGAAAGTTAACTGAACAGCTAAATACCAGTTGCATATTTTTCTTATTTTTTTTCTGCAAAAGGTGACACGTAAGTGTCCAGAATGAGGTTAGTGTCGGCATTGGCTAGGTCCTTACTACTGATCATTTACTTGGAGCGTTTAGCAAAAGCAGGAGAGACTTGGTGAAGGCAAGTGAAGTCCCTCTACATTCTCTTCCATCCATATGGCTGTCATTAAAATCCAGTTTATAATAATACTTTAATAAGTGCTTATTTTGTGCATAAGATGTCAGAACTGTATCATAGCTCTATCAAAGTCCTAATACTTGTGTGTTTCCTTTTCTGTAGAAACTGTATGGTTCAGTTTTATTTGGGTACCTGTATTCCATAAAATGCCAATATATAACTGCACTTTGGTGTTTTTGAAACAAGGCAGTTTAAATTTAAAGCATTTGTTCATTTTTTCTTAAAATTATTTGTAATGTTAAATTAGTTGTAGGACACATGAAATGGAATCATTAGTAATGGTCATTTGTATGTTTGCATATCATTTTCATTTTATTTGCTGGTTTTCATCATATCAAGTAACTGTTGATAAATTTGTGATATAGTTTTATTTGCCAGTTTTAGTGTTATATTTTGGTTTTGCAGTGAACCTATTGATCTTGTCAGTTTGATGTCACTTATGCTTTCAGCCTATTCCTTTTTATTAATACAGACTCTTAGAATTGCACTATATGTGACCTGATGAAACAGGCAATTGAAGAAAAAGGGTACAATGTGAACTTTTTTGCGGCGCTGCCACCTCAGAGCACCTGGGCTTGTTCGCACATAGGCTGAGCCAGATTCCAACCTATGTGGCGTTTACATGTTCTCCCCATGTCTACATGGGTTTCCTCTGGGTGCTCTGGTTTCCTCCCATGGTCCCAAGACATGCAGTTTTGGTGGACTGATATTGCTGAAATTGCCCTTAGAATGTGAACTGGTCAGTGAGTGTGTGCATGGGCCACCCTTTGTCTAGGTCAGTTTTAAAACTATGAGGGACATTTTGTTGTAATTACTGTGACTACACAAGGTATAAGACCATGGGTATTAGTGTTGGCGCCTGTTAGTACAGTGTTAATACATATTTCTCTCCTCAAATTTGACTTGTATCATTGTGATCACATTCTCACTGTGTCAAAGTTCACATAACCTGTCCCTTCAACAGAACTCCTCATTCTTCGCCAAGTCCTTGCTGTAAATCAGTGTGTTGAAATGGTCTTAAATACCTTAATCGAACCCCAGCGCCTCTGCAGCCAATGTAATTAACTTCTTGGGTGACATCAGCAGGATTTTAAATGCATGCTGAGCTTTGCGGTGGTTGGAGTCCCGTGGCAGAAAATGGAGGTCATTTTCACAAAATAGGGGCTTCTCAAAATCTTCAGAATTCCTCCAAGCCTTGTAACGAAATCTTCTTACTTAGATTATGAACTGCGACACCTCTAGCTTTTCTAAACAATTGCATTCCACTCTTTCTTTCTCTACTGAAGCCTTTCTGTGATTGGATGCGAAAACTGGAGCAGATCTGTTGCTGTACAGAATATTTTCTTGTGTTCTTTCTGTGCCAAATGCTTGTCACACGTTTTGTGCTTTGGCGTCGAAATGGAGGGACAATGGAAAAGTAAGCTATAGGTGTGGTAAAATTAGAATCTAATGTTACAAAAACTGATTCTGTTTATATAGAATGGAATCTGGTGAAAACTGTTCTTCGGCTGCACAGCTGGTAGCGTAGTGATTAGAACTGCTGCGTTTGGACCCAAAGGTTGCAGGTTCAAATCCCACCCCCAGCTGTAGTACCCTTGAGCAAGGTACTTATCCTAAATTGCTCTAGTAAAATTACCCAGCTGTATAAATGGGTAAATAATTGTAATTAGACTAACATTGTAAGTTGATCTGGAGAGAAGTGTCAGCTAAGTGAAAAAGGTAAGTGCCGAACTCACAAAGACCATATGCATAAATTGCTCAGGGTAGGTGTTGTAACAAGTAACTTCACTTGTCATCAGTATACAATGTATTCAGGCTATGGCCTGTAAATAAAATTTTTACTGAAATTCTACATGTCCTGAAAATAATGATTTGGTTACAGAAAAGAAACTTAATAGAAGCACTCAAATGGAATTTCAGATGTTTTTCTTTAAGATCCTTTGTTGAAAATGCAAACTTTTCCATAGCATGTAAACCGTGGTTGCGCTAGTGGTCGATGTCACTGGCTGTTGAAGAAGCTTGTTATGGTATGAAGGAGTGTTCGGGGTCTTGAATGGGGCTCCCCGCGTGTCTTTGTGTGGCTCGGACAAGAGCGGATGCCCTCACAGATTGGCCTCGTTCCATGCGGAGAGAAAGCCGGCATGAATACAGCTCGGCCTTCCTTTCTTTGAAGCCGTTCAGGAATGTGGGGCTCTTTTCCCTTCTCTTTGTTGAACGGCATTATCAGCAGTGAAATATGCTTTCTTCCGCGTTCGTTCTCAAGGTGGACGTCACAAGCATGCACCAGCAGTATCAGAGTAAAGAGCCTTGACAGTTCTTTCTTTACTTTTACTTGTGTCTTTAAATTTAAAAAAAAAAAAAAAAAGAAAACCTTTGGACCGGAAGAATAAATGTCAATTGTTTTATAACCGATTTAGTGAATAATCCCTGAGGAACAAAGAAATGGAGCTTTCATGAATTGTTTTAGCAGATCAGGTAAGTGATTCTGCAGTAACCTGCAGATGATTTTAGTGCTTTAAGTAGTGCTGGATGCCTAAGGTAGATTTATTTTCTTAGGATTAGCTACTGTTTATTTATTGCATATTGTTTTGAGAAAGAATTTAATTTTTTCTCTTTCAGTGTATGCAATTTGTTTTACCTGTATGACTGGTGAACATTGTTACTGTGTAGCAGGGCATAAAACTAACAGCTTCAAAAGATTAACACATATATTTTGTTGTTTGGTAATTTCCTTGGGATTTTTTTGTGTGTTTGCTTTTCACTAATGTACAAATATATCTTACCGAAGTCTAAATAAATAGCAGCATTTCCAGACAGTACATGGAATAAAAGACAAGTTAATTTTCAGTGATTTTGTCTAACTTCAGCTTATAAATTACTCAAAATTTTAAGAGTATTACTGTTAATTACTCTTTCATTTTAATTTTTAAAATTAAAGTTAAGAAAAATTACTGAGTGGTGTTGTGTATTTGGGTTCTGAGCCATTCCCACTGCACGTTGTGCCACCAACATTGTGACCCATTACTTGCTCTTGAGTGGTCCTTGTTCCTAAGTTTGGTGTTGGAGGGCAGTATCTCCCTGCATCAGCACAGGGGGCAACATGTGCCCCACTTGGCATATGAGCCCTGCTTAAGGGCTAAATATGCCCCTCATTGAACTGAAATTGCTAGCAACTCGTGAGCAGTTAATTGCCCCAGCTCCATACTAATAAAATGTCCACGAAGGATAATGTTGTGTACACTGGAGAATTATTCTTATTAGTGTTAGCTGGGACAGCTGGGTAGTGTAGTGGTTAGAGCTACTGCCTTTGGATTCAAAGGATGCAGGTTTAATCCACACCTCTGGCTGTAGTACCCTTGAGCAAGGTACTTACCCTAAATTGCTCCATTAAAATTACCCATCTGTATAAATGGGTAAATAATTGTAACCTTAGCACTGTGAGTTGCTTTGGAGAAAGGTGTCAGCTAAATGAGTAAATGTGTCCTCAAAAGCAGATCAGAAAACATTATCATTAACTTGCAAACTATAGTTTATTCTTGTTTAAGTTCTTTCATTTGTACTTGGAGTAGATTTAAGCGCCTGTCTGTTGTAGCTCACATGGTAATGCAAAGTAAAATTTGAAAGCTTTCTTGCCCTCCTGGTCTGTAAGTTTTCACTTTAAGTATCTAAACACATTTAAAACTCTATCTTGCCTTTGGTATTCTGGGCAGCTCCATCTGTAAGAGCATATAGAATCAACTGCCCTGTAATTATGCATTTTTGCTATTCCAAGGTGACAGACACCATATTAGAGTAAATAGTGACACATTTGGTAATTTATTAAAATTTTGAAAACTCGTGACATTTAGTAAGTACATTTACAGTTTTTAGATGTATTGACAAGGTATATGGCTTTGTATATTGTATGTTTAAAGGCTTTTTGCCTGCTAAGAAATGCATATTTGTTTTCTTATTTTTTGTACCTTGCTTTGGAGAAAAGCATCCTTTACACTAATGAATGTAAATGTAATTTAAATTATCTGGAACCTACATAATCAGCTGTGTTAAATGTAAGGAGTATGAAACATGGAAAATTTGTTTATGAATACCACAAATACAATCCTAGATTTTGTAGATTCTCCATTAGATGGTTCATTTAATAAGGTATTTAGGGCCTTATCACGTCTATATAATGTATGAAGTCGGTACACATTGTACCATGGCTGTTCATATTTTTACTGCATTATGTAGTAAGGTTGTACTAACCCATTTTGCTAGGATTCAGTCTGCAAAAAAAATTTTTTTTGGATTGTTAATGAGAAGTTAGGATTTTACTTTGAATTTGGTACAGTATTTCTTCCTGTAAAATGTAATTTACTGCTATCTAAATAAATACTTTGTAATTAAGAATTGACCCCTTCATTTTTATCTTTTCTGGCTCCATAATGTTTTACAGGTCACATATATTGATGACTGTGTTTGTTTTCTTCCTAGGAAAATACAAATGTGCAGTAGCATCTGGTGAATGCTCCACTTTCAAAGTCAGTTCAGCAAACCCCAATGGATTCCTTCAGCTTACAGTTTGGGAGTATGAACAGTTTAGATCTACAGCCTTTAAGTTATGAAGTCAGTAGGCTCTCCCCAGCCAAGTCCACCAGCAGCATTGACCAGTTTACCCACCACCATGGAAAGGGGGACTCAGCATACAGCTCCTTCTCCGGGTGCTCCAATGCCCCAGATTATGCCTCACCGTTCCTCTCAGATGAACTCAATCCCCACACCCTGCCATACACAGATCTGAAGTATGTAAAGGCTGTCTACAATCCTAACATCCTGAACAGCAACAACCGTAAGAGTGTGGACCAGCTTTTTAAGTCAGTGGAGGCCATTTCGCAGCATCGCCACTGCCAGGACTCCTCCCTTAGTGGTATGCACAGGGACCGGAAGCTATCACCACAATTGCTGCCACTACCTCCAACTCCCCCTGCCCGTCTAGACAGTTTTATAACAGCCAAGAACATGGAGGATTACAAAACAAAAGTAAGTCCTGATGGCCAGTCAAATGACAAGTCCCACGAAAGATCTTCAGTACATAATCCTGGAAGGGTCCATCCCAGACATGATGCAGTCTGTGGTCACAGGATCTCGCAGCCTAATATAGAAGATCTGGTGGATCAAGGTTGCTTGGATCAGACTCAAAAACAAAGTCAGTTCCCAAGTACTTTAATTCAGTCCTCTCCAGCTGCAGTTCTACCAGAAAGCCGGTCTGAAAATCAAAGGAAAAGATCTCGCTCGGAACGTGTGCTGAACCCTGCCGAGCAGAGTACCAGAGATGCACAGCGTGCAAAACAGAACGTGATCAGTAGCAGCATCCAGCACAAAGGGCAGTACTATTTTGTGACAGGTGTTTCATCAGAATCAAGCTTTCGGAACTCTTTGTCAAGTGTAACAGAGGGGGAGAGCATGCAGTCTGTTTCGGAAGGCCCGCAAACATTAGTGGAAGTGAAAGTGAGGTCACATAGTTGCACTGACCGTGTTAGCAGAGGAGTCCGGCGCAGACACTGGAGTAGTAGTGATCTCCAGGGTGGCATAGATGTTTCTTGCCAGAGTCTAGATGGGTGCACCAAAAAACAAGATGTGGAGTCTCAGCGAAGGAGCTCATACAGTCCATCTTACATTTCAAAACAGGAGTTCCATAGCTTGGACAGTTTGGACGAAAAGGCTACAAACGGAGACATGGGTCTCGTATCTCACAGGCATCACAGCAGCAGCCATCACATTTTCTACTGTGGTCCAGAGGATAGCACTTTGCCAGCCACTTGCAGTGACAAGGACATGATGCCCACTGTGCTGAGCACGGAGCAGGGGAAGGATGATAATGCAGAGCGTCTGCCCATGGTGATGAAACGGTCTTTGGGGGATCTGCCTAGTGATAAAATCAGTAAGGAAAGCACGCCCCTCTTGTATCACCTAACAGGAGCCAGCAGGGGAGCACTGGTGAACTGGCCTAAGAACAGCGGTGATGCCAGCGAGACCCAGAGAGAAACTCGGAAGAGCACTGCATCCCTGAGGCAGTGGAGCAAAGAGGAACACGGCTCCTCCAGTAGTGGCGACAGCAACAGCGTGGAGCAGAGCAGCACCTGCAAGGTGAATCTAGAGCAGCATCAGGATGCCCTTGGGCCTTCCACAGGCACAATGGATGACTCCTACAAGAAGTATTACAAGGAAAAGCTGAAGGATGCCCAGTCTAAGGTCTTGCGGGAGACATCCTTCAAGAGGAAGGACCTACTGCTATCGTGGCCCCACAGGCTCAAGCAGAGGCCTGAGCCACAGCTCTCTGCGCTCATGTCAGTCATCACCCAGAGGGATCTCAAGGCCACCTTTGTTAGCCCTGCAAATTCTGACTTAGGACCAGAGGCTCAGGGGAAGGAGAACAGGAACGAGAATAAGGAGGAAGAAAAGGGTAAGGAAAATGGAAAGCCTTCCGACTTCCCTCAGCCACAGGTTGCTCGAATTGGGAGCAGGAGAAGGTTGGGGGCAGAACAAAAGAAACTGTGCTATTCTGAGCCGGAAAAGTTGCACCAGGTGGGTGCTGGACCGATGCATGTCACCTGCAGCTCTCTTGGTAATGAGAAGGAAGTTCTCCTATCCCACGATGAATCCACTGAAGAAGGCCTGGTGGCTTCCAGGAAGAAGATGTTTGAGACAAGGAACCGCACCTTCTCCGGGGTTGCTAAGAACACACTGAAGCAGATCCAGATCAAGGCTCTGGTGGCCTACATGGAGCGCAAGATAGGTCACAAGACTGCTGAGCCCCAGCAGCCACCTCCAGCACACAGGCACTCCACAGCTGGGAAGCCACATGAATGCGTTCTGAGGTCCCTCTCGGGGAATGTAGGACCAAAGAGAAAGCTTCTGCGGCCCCACTCTGCGGGTGGCTCTGCCAAAGGTTCCCAGTTTGGTCCTATCCAGAGTTCTCAGGAGCCCCCTCAGTCTAGTTGGAAAGAGTTCACCCAACCAGCTAAAGGGTTGTTCACTTCTACCGAGTGTCTGCTGGACCTGCCAGAACAAGCAGAGTCGGCTGAAGCTTGTCCTACCTCAGCTGCACAGACCTGGCAGGTGGGTTTCACATCTCTTCTTTGTAAAACAAGGTTTTTCTGTCATGTGCAAGTTAATGCATGTTTACATGTATCACATTCTGTAATAGTGACTTTAAAGAGAATGTTCACTTTTTCACAACTTCTGAATCTTGTTTCCTTTTAGAATGAGAGGAACGTTGAAGACCCCTCTCTTTTACTCACTGAGAAATCCAGGTGAGATTTACCACGGCTCCCCTAACACACCAGCAGATGTTTAAGAACTAAGATTGTAATTTTGTTTTTTTGCTCTGTTCAGTGGTTTGTGTCACTCTGGTGAGAATAGTGCTGTGTGAAAATGAATTGGATTGAAAACTGAAACACATAAACATCATTTATTGTTGCTTTATGGTGGCATTATGCATATGTAGAAGAAACATTGCTCTATATTGTTAACTGTGGTTAATTATGAGCAAATAATATGAATGTAGATACTGTTCCCAGCATTCTAATGTACAAATAAATGTGTGGTAGACCTTCTCTAGAATATGATGAGCTAATAAAAGGCATGTATGTATTTGTTCATGTGTTTTTGGTAGGTTTCAAATGAAGGCTGAGGGAGAAACACGGATGAATAAAAGCAGTGTGACCTCAGTTCCTGCAGACCAGCGGATCCGGTCGGTAGCTCTGAGGGGAAAGTCCATGGAGGAACTGGGTGTGACTCCTGTCAACACCACGCCAGTTTTGAGCAGGAGCTCTGAGCAGCTGGACCAGCTGGGCTCAGGCAGAGAGAAAAGGGTTATTCTCTTTAAGGAGGAGCAGAAGCAGGCCCAGCTCTGTGCCCATAAGAATCCTCTCATAAAGCAGGACTCCGCGCCTGAACTGACTGGTGGTCAAGGTTCGGATACGGCTCCCTCGGGGGCTCCTGAGACGGCTGAAGCGCCAGCGATAATCTCTCCTTCTAGAGCCAGAGCTTTGTCTGTCATTGCTGGCCCCACTAGTCCCAGCTCTATTCTCCCTAAAATTGTGGGCAACAGTGTGTTCTACACTGGAAACATCCACCAGCTTAATTGCTTCCTTGTGGGAGAACTCAGCAAGACCAGTCCCAGCTCTCCATGCTCCCCAGCCACATCCAGGTATGCTCGTATGAATCACCATGTATATAGTGCTGAGAAACCAGGACCTTCAACTGGTGCCCCACTACTAAATCAGTTGATGAATGCTTTGTCACAAAAATAACATCACCTGTTGCAGGTATAAATTATTTTTGTGGTAATCGTGGTAGTGTTACTTTTTTACCCAATAGTAACTTTAGTTAACTAAACTTGGACCACCTCCACCATGTGCATGGTGATGCTTTTGATGCGTGTAAGTATTTGTTGGCCACAGTGTGATTTATTTTTGTTTGTTTGTTTTAGCACACTTGAGACAGCTCTTTCAGCAGGCTCCCTACCACCAGAGCTTTCAGCGAGACATCAGACTGAAAATCGGAGGTTTGACTCCAAGGAAGTGTCCCTGAGCTGTGGAGTAACAACAGACCCAAGCTCATGTTTTGCTCCAAAGGGTAAGCAGAACAAGAATCATGAAGAACACAATCTATCTCCTGAGGATTCCAGCACAGCAGAATTTAACCCATCACCAGTTCCAGAGTGTGTTGAGTTACCAGCAGCCCAGTCAACAACACCCCCTGCTGTCACACATGTGGTGGAAATCCAGAGTGCAGACTACAATCAGCCACAGAAGGAAGAGCACAAAGATGAAGAAGAACTGCCAGTTAGTGCGCCAGAGACCCTAGGAGACAGCTCAGCAAAAGGTGAACCGCAGTGGGAGGATCTTGTAGAGGAGGTGGTGGCTGAAGACCAGTCACTGGCCAGAGTCCTGCTTCCGGTGGCCAACAGGAAAACAGCAGTGATGCTGATGGAGCAGTTGCTGTCTGAGGACACACTGCTGATGGAGGAACACTACAGGAAGAAACACGAACACCAGATCAGCAGCCCTCAGCAAGCTGAGGAACGGTAGCTACAGCATTGATACACTCTCATAAACTTAGTGTGTTTGTTTTATCTTACAAGAAGTAGAAGGATAAGACAACTTCAGTTTACATTTACATTTATTCATTTAGCAGATGCTTTTCTCCAAAGTGATGTACATCTCACAGTTTATAAAAATTGATTCTAATGAATTGATTGGTTCAGTGTGTTTAAGGTCTTGTTTTATTTTGTGCAGTTATGTAGAAGGTGATGTTAAGCCTCCTGATGGGGGGAATGTAGACCTGAAATTCGAAACCCAGAAAACTGGCCGTGTGCAAAATAGAGGAGGGAGCGTCACGGAAAAAAAGGTAAATCATAGTTTTCAGCATTGTTTTGCAAGTTTCTTCATGGAAGAGCAGTTGCGTCAGTGGTCTTTAACTTCAAGGAACACTCAAGTCCATTCCGGAACTGTTCTACAATACAGTAGTCTTTGTTCATGGGCATGGTTTCAAAGGCAATTGTTTAGTGCAGCAGGAGTTGTAATTTCAGAACTCAGCCCATGTCCCATTGCTATTCCCATTCCTGGTGCTGCTCGGGAACCGTTGCTGAATGTCTTCATTCTGTATATTTGCCCAGGTTGTTATGTTTCCTCCCTGTTTTGTACTTTCTTCTCAATTAGAGGGCATTGATCGCTTGCATCGAGGGGGGTCTGCGAGCCGTTGAGGTGCAGCGTGCAACCCTGCACGACGAAGTCAGGGCAAATGCACTGAGAGGCGCGGCTGTTGATGCCCTGGTCCAAAAGAGCTGCCTGCCGGCCGAGTACGAGCGTTACACTTCATTCGTCGGGGACCTGGAACGTGTGGTCAGCTTGCTGCTTTGCCTTTCGGCCCGTCTCGCCCGGGTGCAAAATGCCCTGAGTGCTGTGGGAGACCATGCTGACGCAGAGGAGAAGGTGGGAATTTCTGCATTTTGTATATTTTCCTCACTGTACTGTATATTTTTATCATTTTACATATTTACTTTTCTGCACTGCTAGAGTTCTCACAGAGGGGGGCATGGTGGCGTAGGGGGTTGGACCGAGTCCTGCTCTCCAGTGGGTCTCAGGTTCGAGTCCCGCTTGGGGTGCCTTGCGGCGGACTGGCGTCCCGTCCTGGGTGTGTCCCCTCCCCCTCCGGCCTTACGCCCTGTGTTGCCGGGTTAGGCTCCGGCTCCCTGCGACCCCGTATGGGACAAGCGGTTTAGACGGTGGGGGGTGTGTGTGTGTGTGTGTGTGTGTGTGTTGTGGAGTTCTCACAAATATCAGACTATTATAACTTCATATTTATTCATTTAGCTCATGCTTTTCTCCAAAGCGTCTTTCAAAGTAAAGCTACTTTACAGTTATTTACCTATTTATACAGCTGGGTTATTTTTTGCTGAAGCAATTTAGGGTAAGTTCCTTGCTCAAGGGCACTGCAGGTAAAGGTGGGATTCTAACTTGCAACCTTTCGGTCCAAACGTCCACCCTACCGACTATCCCTGATGTTTGTACTTTTTTCTTCATTGTATAGTCATATAAATGCGGCACGTAAACCTCATCCTGTTTTTAGAAATATTTTAGCATGAAATTTTGAAAAGACCGCATCTTTTAACATCGATCATTGTTTATGTGAATGTTTTATGTTACTCTTTTCTGCACTTAGCAGTTCTAAAGGTAGCTGCTTTAGGGTGGTTATCTTTACTGCTCTCTGCTGGCAAAATGCAAGTCTGCTACATGTCGGTTAGAATTAGTTTTTGTTATATGAACCTAATTGAAGCTATTTAGTAACATACGTTACTCTTTAGCAAATCGTTTCTAAAGCACTAATTTAAAATGATTTTTCTTTGGCAGCAATCTCTGGACAACAGACACCGTTTGCTGTGCAAGCAACGCCAGGATGCCACCGACCTCAAGGACAACCTGGATCGGCGAGAGCGAGTGGTGTCCGCAATCCTGGCCCGGCACCTGACGGCCGAACAGCTACAGGATTACCGGCACTTTATCCAGACCACAGCTGCAATGCTCATCCGTCAGAAAGACTTGGATGAGAGGAAACGCCTGTGGGAGGAACAGCTCGAGTCCCTCTTGAACAGCATCTCCCCTTGAGCAGCCTGATGCTTCTGTTGCCACTTCTGTCGTCATCTGTATTGACCTGTCCTCACGTTCATGAGGATGTTGGTGGGTATGGAATCAAGTGGTTCACCTGGTTATTAACTGTGTGGTATATCCTTTACAGGTATCCCTGGAGTGTTTTTTCAGTAGTAATCTGTTTTTGTCATTACTTATTAGTAAGAAAAACATTGACTCAGCAATCTGAAATTAAGCTTTAAACTTGTTCTGGTTGCCAGGGTGAAATAAAACTACAAAAATGCAAAAGATTGTGATAAAATTCAAAGCTGATGAGTTTTAAAATGAGATTTAAAAAAAAAAAAAAAAAAAAAATTTTCCCCCTAATTTAACATGTTGGCACTCAGAAAAAGACCAAAAAGAAAGCACTTTGATATACACTTGCACAGGTTTTTGAACATTTTTTTTTTTTTCTTCTCTTCTCTTCCTTAAACTAGCACTACAGCATAAGCCCATTCTACATTGTGAAACATTATTTATGCAAAGCTTTTGAAAAAGGCAATGAAATATGTATGGACTGATATTTGTGGTTGTTCTTAATTGATAATTGTTTTGTCCGATTTCAGTTTTTTTCTTTTTGTTCTAAGTCCTCCACTTTAAATGAAAAGCCTTTGTAAATTTATATTACCTTGTTAACAAAAACTAAATTTTGAATTTTGCTTAAGGCACGGGTTTGTTTCAATGGTACGTTAATATTTGGACACTCGACAGCGTGGCTTCACTCTCCGATACCTCTCTACCTCTGGCAGTTTCGCAGGTTTCTGTCTTCAGACACAGATGTTATTTCTGTTTAAAATATCGATCAGTGTCTTTCTTCAAATTTTCAGTGAAAATTCTCCTTATACAACTTTTACCAAACATTCAGTGATGTACATATGTGTTAGTACTATGAAATATACAAATGCAATTTAAGAACACAACTGGATAATAGTAAAATACATTTTAGTTTTGGATAATGGTTTTTCTCAGTGTTTATACATGGACATTGTGTATGCTGCTTTTCTCTTGAGAATCATTTCATTTCCTCGAGTGCATATCTGTCATTGAATCCGTAACACCTAAGCGTTCAGAGTAATTTTAAATAAATAAATAAATAAATAAATATTAGTGCTTCAGTTGGTGGTTTGAGTAGGAAAGATGTTTTCCCTGCGGAAATCTCTTTGGGGGTTTTTTGCTGGTAACTGCATACCACACTTCTGTTTGTGTTTTAATTTTCAAAAGGTGTTAGTTCCTGCTTTATTTTCTTCACATGCGTAACTTAATAACAATTTACATAGCAATTACTTCTACTGAGATGTTGTTGTGGTGCTAATTGTAATGTGGTATTGAAGTTGGTGAGATGCATTTCAGAGGGAACACATTACCAGGGTTTTACCAGGGTTGGCAATCAGATGGTCTCCTACATACATTATATCCTGTTAAGAACTGAAAGTCATTTCATTTTTAATTTAAAGGCAGTACAGTTTCCCAAAGCAAACACTTGAAAGGTCCAAGATGGGATGGAACAAATGCTTTGAAAATGTTCTCAGTAAATGTTGGCTCCCATCATGAATTTCAGTGTATAACTTTAAATAAAGTGATTTATTTTTTATTTCCTGTCATGTTTTTCATAAATACTTCAGTGCAATATGAGTTTTTGTTATAAAGTACATACAAGCCAGTCAGACATAGGGCAATCAGGCACTTATTTAAACATTAAGAAGTGCATTTGAAGAACCACCGGTCCACCGCATGTCTTTAGCCTATGGGAGGAAACCAGAGCACTTGCAGCAAACAAATGTCGACACCAAAAACGGGCCAGTTCCGCACAGTTTGACCTGGATTAGAACCCATATCTGAACCCGCAGCTCAGGACTTGAGGTTTGTGCTGAACCATACATTTGAAGAACACTCTTGCCTAATTCATGGTGAAGCTGGTACAATATTGTGAAGGTCCAGGTCCAAGAGCCTTCTGAGATACTCACACAGTACAGCATTGCCACATACTCCACATGGACTGCAGTGTAAAATAAACATATAAATCCTTCCTATTCAGACATAAGTGGGCTGTCTCGTATTTTAACTGCATAACTGGCAAAGCCACGTGAGGAAAGCTTAGAGATTAAATTTAATTGCAGGAATTGTATTTGGCAGTTGAATTCAAGTAAAATAGAAACTGAAAACTTTTACCCCTTATGATACATTATCTCAACACATAAATACATTATGGCATCATGCCAGGCCAAGGTTCCTACTATGGATTAAATATTTAAAATACTCAATGTCCAATATCAAATGTTATGTCAGATAATCATAATGCAGTCTTTTTTCTAGTGAAGTCCTAAGTGATACTGTATATTACAAAACTTCTTAAACATCATCGTCCAAACGCACTTCCTTGCCAAACACTCCGGTGGAATGTACATTTTGTAGCAGGCTAATGGAAGCAATAGGCGGACGCTTTCCAGCGCCATTCTATGATCTCAAAGGGCTAACGTCCCGAGTCTCATGAGGAGATGGAGAAGGACAGAAGGATGTTGATTCAGTTAATTGCCTCGCTGGAGAAGGGCAGCTTCCCATGTACTGCGCTGTCATTGAAGCTCCGGCGGAATGCGCCCCCACTTGTCTGTGAACACAAAAGCCAGTTGCTGAGAGGCTTTGTGATTGAAATAATAAATTAGGGACAGGGCCCCTCTTATTGGCAAAACGCCTTCAAAACCAGGCCGCTGAAGGATGACGCCTCCATACCAAGCAACTCCTTGGTGCTTTTTCCGAGAAAAACCATTCTTATAACGCTGTATGTCTTAGGCAGAAAGTCTGGAATTATTACCGAAATATCCACATTACTAAAATGGATATTCTCAGCAAATTTGTTAATTCATAGTATTTGGCAAAAGCAATGACTGTTTGTGAGATCTGAAGACAACTGGGCTTCCGTGCCTTGTTTTAAGGTGGCGGGGGGGGGAAGTCTATTTCTTCTTTGATGGGTTTTTAAAGCGGGGGTCCAGAGCTGCCAAGGAGCCCCAGTGCGGTGCAGCACAAGGGAAACATTGTGTGTATCTCTGCCTCGTGTCCAGGTCCACAATAATTTGTAACACACTGCAGTTACCCACAAAAAGCCACTATTAAACTTTGGAGATTCTGTTGCTCTGCAAAACGTGGTTGCCGCTCAAGGGAAGAAGAAATTTCTCTTAGCTATGGCCAGCTTGTTGCTAATGAATCTGATGCCCTGCAGCAAGGTCAGGATCAGTCTGCTGGGAAAAACAAAACAAAAAAACAAAAAACAAAAAAAACACTCTTTTTACAAGACAGCTCCTTGTGACTGGAGTTAAAGTGCTGACCTCTCATCTGCGCTGCTCTGCGGACCCTCGCTGACTTCTTTACTGCCTCACACAGGTCCGTCACATTTACACAACCGCATGTTCATAACTGTGGCAGAGCTTCGGGGCAGGGGTCAGTCTGGGGAGAATCTGTTCGCTCTGTGTTTGAGTGGGTTTTATCTGGGTGCTCTGGTTTCCTCCCACAGTCCAAAGACGCATGTTTTAGGTGAACTGGCGACTCTTAATTTGCCCTTATTGTGTGAATGTGTGATTGCTATGGTATGGACTGGCGCCCTGTCCAGGGTGTGCCCTGCCTCGCACCCTGTGCTTCTGTGATCCCTGTGACCCTTTATTGGAGAGGCTGTCGCTAACAATGAATAAACATTTATAACCACAGGTAAAGATACTAACATGCAAATAAGTGGAGCAGGTATTGTTGAACTTCAAATAACTTTGGTGGATATATTTTCCACTCTAGTAAATTTATCCTTTTAACTAAAAGTAACTGGAAAAACATGAGATTATTGTATTTTACATAAATAATATAACTTGAATTGCATGCAGAATCATTGTAAGCATTGAAAAAACAAACTGCTCAGTATTTTTTCTTTTGTTGGTCAATAACTCATACTGATGGCATGTCAGTCACATGTTAAGATTTCACAGGACTTTTCAGATAAGCAATAAGGGAAAAGCAAAGACAGACATATCTTCTGATACATAAGGATGCCATTCTGTCTGCCTTACATATTTTACCATAGTTACTTCTAATTACTTTGATGGAATCACAGAAATGTTTTGAGGTAAGTTGTATGAATGGTTTCACTAGTTTTGCTGGCAAAACAAAGGTCCTTCACAATAGTGATAAAATCAAAAGCATTACAAAAGAATGAAACCGCTTCACAAAAAATTATTTAATGAAATTAAAGGTAAGGCAATGTAATTATATAACGTAAGGTTCTTTGTGCATTTTTCTTAAGAACACCAAAAAATTTGCAAAGCACAAGTTATTGCATTGCTCAAGTGCAGCATTTTTTACTTATTCCAACAAATATCCATATATTGCCGATAACAATGCACAAATACACATCATCATAAAACTAATCAAATAATCTTATAATAATACGAGTCCTTTCTGCAGGAAGTTTGTATTTATTATTAACTAAATTAAAATGAAATTGTGGTTCTCTGATTTCAGGGAGGATCATTATTAATTTTGTGACACATGATCCACATTCAGGGAATCATCCGAAAAGTTCTTTGAGATTTTTTTAATCACTATCTGGGTTTTCACTTACTAAATGCATTTCTGGACGTTTGTGCCTTTTTCTGTGCACGGCTGAATATGGTTGGAACAGTTTACTGATCGTGTTAAAGCCCTTCACCGTCTCTGTGAAGTGATCCACTTCAGTATAGCTGGGGGTGGTTTGATGCTGCAGGACACGTGGAGCCCCCAGCAGCTCTCTGACTTCAGGTGACACATGCTTGTGCAGGTAGTGACAAGGCTTCTTCCCACTGTTGTCCCTTATGTCCCTGTCAGCACCATAGTGGTTTACAAGCAAAGCGATAGCAGCTTCATGGTCATGTATGGCCGCTATGTGCAACGGCGTGTAGCCTCCGTAGCTTTTGCGGTTCACGTCAACCTTCGTGCCAGCCCGCTTCGCTACCTCGATGACTGTGCTGATCATATCGGTGTTTCCCAGTTTAACTGCCCAGTGGAGGACTGTGAAGCCGGACAAGAAGTCTCTCTTCTCAGCCAGTTGAGTGTCCTGCAACAGAAGGGCATGGACTTGGTGCCACTGTCCCAACGCGGTCTTCATCAGCCAGTCATGGCCTGCGGCCTCCAGTGGGACATTTTCTGAGTACCGTTGCTTGTCAGCGGTCTTAGCGCTTTCGAATCTTTTTCTCGTGTATGACAGGTGCAGTCCCCGCAGTTCCTCAGCCTCTAAGCAAAGGTTTTCTTCAGGGATTGTCTTCTTTGAAAGCTCCTCCTTGGCGCATGTTGGGACTTTTGCGTCCATCTGGGATGGAGGCATTCTCAAAGGCAGCGCATAAGGTTTCCGAACCACATCTGCCCTTACCCCTGATGGGTCTTTTGAAAGACCCATCCACTTGCTTTGTGAAGCTCCTGCAGTGACACGTGGCGCCTCCTTTTTCGGCTTCTCCGAAGACCTGCATCTCCGGAGCGCCATTTCTGCAGCAGAGCCACTTTGTCTGTTATCTGAGCATTTAAGGCTGGAAGAACTGGCTACAAGACTGTCACCAAAACACGGAGTGCCATCTGGAGATGTTGAACTCCCACTGGTAGATCCCGGCGAAGAGTTGTGCGCATTTACATCCGTTTCCAACCCAGATTCCTCTGCAGTTGAGCTCACCGACCGCCTCAGCATATGAACATATACCTTTTTGACGACCACATGTTTGACGCCGTCCATCTCCTTCACCACGGCAACGTTGTCCACACACCGTTTGAAGGTGGCCCTCAGGTGTGCCGCGCGCGCGGGATCGCCGCTCCTCAACAGACCTCCGAACTCGGCCAGGAGCTCGGAGCTGCTCACCTGTCCGCCTCGCTCCAGCAGGAACGCCAAGACACCTTCTTGAGTCAAACTCATGGTGCCCACACTTGCTGCGCTCCTGCATGAAACCCGTAAATTCTGGCGAAGTTACCCCGTTCTTGCGGAGGCTGTTCGCACGGCGCGCGCCTGGCCTGCTGCTTCCGGGGAGAAAGTCCACGCCGCGAGGCCTGCAATAAGTTCTGCGCATATGATAAGAATGAGAAACCTGGCCCATGACCTCAGGCTGATTTATTTACATTAAATATGCATCGGGGCCTATTACACCGGAACAAACACTGTCACTAGTCTCCCAAGAACAAAATGGCTGAAAAATTTGCCGAATTACTTTAACCGCGTCCTTAAACATGTACTCTTTTGAATTGTTCTTACAGTTTAACTGATTGCATAACAGCAGTCTAAGGTGTGATAGGAACAATTATAGTAATAAACGAGAAAGGGAACAAAACCATTGTTTGGTTTAAAGCATGTATTAGCACACACAGTATGGTATCGTTGTGGTGTCCTATATTAATGAACATTGCAATAAGGATGGACTACAATCAATGTTGGACTGTGATGTGAATTTTTAAGGTTGCCGGCGTCGTAAAAAAAAAAAAAATACATTTGAGGGCTGTGTTCTGGTAAGAACTGCTGTGTTACCAGAATGTTCGAATTTGGTTCGAATCCCACTTCTGCCGCCCGACCCTGATAGTCTGAATGGATACAGTAATGCCCTGCTGTACACATTGGTGAACCGTTTCGAGGTTTACGGTGAGGATAAAACATTGCAACGTTGATTATCTGACAGCCAAGACGCCTCAGGCAAAGCTGTCAGCCACGTAAAGGTTAATAAAAATTGACGCGCGGCGAATGAGTGCCTCGCGCTTCCCGGCTCACCGGACTACACATCCCAAGAGCGCTCGGGGTCATTCTGGATCGCAAACTCATAGAAGAAATCCCTCGTTGCTTTTTTTTTCCTCTCTCAGACGTCATTGCCATTTTTGAATGGTGTTTTTTTTTTTTTTTTGTCCGATACACGGTCGTCCTGTGAGTTCAGTGAAAGAGTTCTCAGTAAAAGCGAGCCCTGTGTGTCGCGGACGGCGGTGACATTTCTCGGGCGGAGGGGAGTTTCCAGGAAGTGGCCATATTGGACAGCGCGAGCCCTCTCCCGCCGTGCGGAGAGAACGGTCCCAGCTGCGCCCCACCACTTCTCCCACAAAAACCTTGACACGCCGCACTGCGTGATGGCCGCGCCGGACGTGGACGTGTTTTCTGTGAGTGTGCGGTGGGCCATCGGGAGGGATGGGAAGAGGGATGGAGACTCGGGTAGGCTGAGCAGCTCGTGGACATCGCGGGTGGAGGAGACCCAGTTTCCCGGGCTTGTGTACGTGTGGGCGCGCGCTGCGCGCGCGAGCTGCGTCCTCGTCACCTCACCATCCTTTTCTCGCCAGGTGGCCCAAGAACGCATTTTGTGGCGTTTTGAAAATGTAAAAACGCTCTGGTGAACACGTTTGCGGTTCACCTGACCCGACCTGTCGTGTTGAGCGGTGTTGACATTATGGAGGTGTTTTATTTTTATTTTGTGTCGTCGCACGCACCGCTAAGCTGGATTGACGTCCCCCGACGCTGTGGTTGTTCACACAGGACTGTCTCTGAGGTGCTGGCAGACAGACAGACAAACTGTTGTGTTGTCGAATAGTTTCCTTCATTGTGTGTGATATTTTATAAAAGAATGTGTTTGTTTTATAATTTTTTGTTTCATTGCTTTCAACAGTTAACTAGTAGATACTTAAGGCAACATGTTCAAGGAAAATACAGGAGAGAGTGACGATAAACTCGGGACGCAAAATATTCTCCGGGTTGATTAAATAATCATTTTTAAATGCAAATTATTATGTGTGCAAATGATTGCCAAGGTGGGAAAAATAACTGTTCAGTGCCTGGAGATGGAGTGAGTCTGGGACAAGACGGGCAGAACTTGGAAAAAGTCAGTGTGTGTTGAGAGAGATTTTGTGTGTGTGTGTGTGTGTGTGTGTGTGTGTGTGTGTGTGTGAGAGAGAGAGGGTGAATAAATGAGGTCCCTGAGCTCCTTCTCTCACACGGTTCGTTCGAGGTGTGTGTGTGTGAGTGTGGGAAGAAATGAGTGTTGTGCATAAAAGAAACCGGAGCTTTTTTTCCTACGACTTTGGAGTGCAGGTAACTGGATGCTGAGGGTTTGTCCTTTCGAACCCTGAAATTTGGATAGCGGGTATTAAAACTCGATGCTATTAAAGCGGTCTTGTTTTTAGCTTCGAGAAAGTTCTGCGAAAGAAACACTCGAGCCGCACTGATCATCATGTCCCACGTTTGCAGCTCGGGCGACATGGATGGACGTCTCCAGCTGAACGCTGAATTGTCTACGGGACCATTGTCTCTTGTCTCTTGTCTCATCTCAGCGGTGTGTCTCTAATTACTCACTGTCACTGTGGTACAGCCCACCTGTCCTCTTACTGCACATCTGTGATAGAAAGGAGGTGTAAAAACCACGAGTCTCTTCTCTCCTCCTTTTATTTTGTGTTCCAGATATACACTGAGTACCTCTTGAAATGGTTATTTTCCAGTGGAAACTGATAGCTGAGAATGGGTACTGTGTTATTCAGTGCCACGCAGTTGTCCTGTGTTGCTTATATGTTAATCCAAAAATAGCAATTCAGTAAACAAATAGTTATCCAGTCCATATTACAGTGTTACATTCTTTTAGCTGGCACTTTATAGAAAAGTGACTTACAATGTTAAGCTACTTAGTTATTTACAGCTGGGTAATTTTTTTTCCTGGAGCAATTTTGGGTGAATACCTTGCTCAAGGTTACTACAGCAGTAGGTGAGATTTGAACCTACAACCTTTGAGTTCAAAGGCAGTAGCTGTAATTACTGTGCTACCAGCTGCAGGTATAGTGTTACATATGTGGCAGTGAAATATAGTCTGATTTTTCACATTATTATTATTATTATTATTATTATTATTATTGACCATGCCTTCTCTAATGAGTTCAGTTGTTTCACTGTTTACTGTAGGGTTTGGTAATAGTGACTTGGTATGTAGTCTCAGTATTTCTGTCAGTACAATATATGCACTGTGCACTGCTGCCTTAATCTAACCCACTAGAATGTGTCTGCATTATTTGCATAATATTTATTATTATAAATTTCTTTTGGTCTTACTGCTGTAATTTTTGGATATTTATTTTTAATTAAAAAAAATGTAGTCCAAAAGACTGCCATTCTGCCTGAATATAACAGTATGTAACATTTGCTTGTAATACTCGGAACAAATATCAGAATTGTATAGTTTGGAAAAATTTTTGATCTGGTAAATTTTTAAACCACAAGATCAGAGTTTACATTTATGGTTACATTATAATTTTGTTATCTCTTGATTGCGCTAAATTGTTGTCCAAGTCTCTCCCATCTGTTTTGAGGCATAGCTTGTTTAGTGGGGTGGACATCTGATTAATATGCTTATTTAATATGATTCTCAACAGATTCTCCTTTCAGTTGCTGTTTTTATTTTATATTCTAGAATGACATCCGTGTCAGCGTGGCTTGTACCAACTGTAGTCATTTCCGATGGCTCTGAAGTGAAACCTGCGTTTAGTATTTTTATTTACGGTGTCACAGTTCTACTGAGAAACTGTGCACCAGTTTGCTGGGAAAGATGTCATGGTGGTAGTTTGTCATGCCTGCTCTGAGTCCATCTTGCTTAAAATGTTAACTGGATTGTGTCGGCTTGGCGTAGTTTAGGATCTGCCTAACATCTTGTTAGCAGACAAGAAAATGGTTCCATTCAGTTGGATATAGAAATAAAACAGGAATCTGTTATTGCGAATACACAAGTCTCATGAGAATCTTCACTGCTCTAATAGAAAAAAATGTTGTTCTTTGCAGAACATTGTCAACTATTTCCTTTTGACTGAGTTGGTCCCAAGAGAGGTTTGTCTTTCCCCAGCCAGCTACTCTTGAATAAAAGCTATGTGAAGGATATGCATGACCCTACAAGATTTCACATTCTTTGTTTCTTATTTTGAAGAATAACTGAAGGTGAAATTGGTATGGATATTTAGTGCTTTGTGTAATCTTGTCTTCAGACTAAGGTTAGACAGCCAAACCTCACAGAGTATGCATTCCTTAGGGGAAATGCATAGCTATTTGTCTTAAGATGTTCACTATATTCATGAAGTGTTGAGATTAACTTGTTAACTTCTTGGTATTTCAGTTAATATTTTCTACTCTGGTTCTTTAAAGTTCTTTTGGTTTATGCTTCTGTGATTTTGGTGTGTGTTCATATAGTTTAAGTTGATTTAATTGTAGTTATCATATAGCGTATATTTATAAACATCAGCATATAAAATGTAGATTAGAAGTGTCATTTTTTCTCATTTTTAAAAAAAATGAAAAATATATATATATATATATATATATATATATATATATATATATATATATATATATATATATATATATATATATATATATATATTTTTTACACTTTCTCACATCTCCTCAGAATGAAGAAAAGAGGAACCTGAATTTGGGTGGCCATGTTGGCTTTGACAGTCTTCCGGACCAGCTGGTCAGTAAATCGATCACACAAGGGTTTTGCTTCAATATTCTTTGTGTTGGTAAGTGTCTTTTTTTTTTTTTTAACACTCTGCTCTGTCTCCAAAAAATTATGCTTTACACTAAGATAATAGTAATTTGAAAGCACATTATGTTCTTAGTTTAAGCAATTTTTTGAGAGCCTCCCTTCATGTCAGAAAGGAGAAATCACTGCATTTCCATAACAGAACAAATATGAAAAAGGCAGCATGCAATCAGAGAGACATCTGGGTCTGTTTGAAAAGCATTTTACAGATTCTTATGATCCTAGGCTTTTTTCCTCACTGGGCTGCCAAACAGGTACTGCCAGGCTTTGAGTGTTTCATAAATAGCTATGAAATACACCCACAGAATGTCACACAGTCGGGTGTTTTATCCACATGGCTGCAGTTAGTTTTGTTTTATTTATTAAATGTAAGTCAGACATGACACTTTTTTTATTTTGCATGCTTCCTTTACAGTGTCATACAAAATGTTGCATTAATTAGAGACATATTTCTCATGTTAATGTTTTTTTCTGCCTCTAGTGTGTAATACAGCTGCTTAGAGCAAAGTGCTGGCAATTGTTGCATTTGATGAACATCCCACTACCCTCTGCTGCCTAGGGGAGACAGGCATTGGCAAGTCAATGCTGATGAACACACTCTTCAACACCACATTTGAAAATGAAGAGGCCAGCCACTACCAGAATGGTGTTTACCTGCGGCCCAGGACGTATGACCTTCAGGAGAGCAACGTTAACCTCAAATTAACCATTGTAGACACGGTGGGTTTTGGAGACCAGGTCAACAAAGAGGAGAGGTAAGTGGCGGCCTTGAACTCTAAGGAATTTAGAAGCTGGCATTGCTCACATAAATAAATCAGCATGAAAACTCTCCCATCCCATGGCCTTTTAATGTTTTTGTCTGTTGCTGAAAAGCATGGGATTTGTGGGTTGGCCTGTGTGGGTCAGCTTGAGAATGAAAGACTGAGTAGTTGGACAGGAAAAGTGGGGCAGATGACTTGTGAAAGCTTTGAAAGACATGAGAAAGTTTGGCTGGAGGCAGGGGGTGAGAGGATGAAATGGAGGAAATTTTTGGTTTGAACTGCAGCTGTGAGACTGAGTGTTTGTGTGACCTTGAGGAGCAGAGGGCTTTAGGGAGAACTTTGAGGGCGGAGCATAGTTGTAGCTGCTTGTTTGGGAAAAATGCTTGCACTGATAATAAAAGCGAGATAAGGAGAGGCACATTCAGGGGAGGATTGCAGGATGTTAATCTCTTTGAAGGGATCGTCATTGTGTTGGCATCAGTTCCACTCAGGTGTGAGCTCTAGGTCGACAATCTTAGATGCAACTTGTGTTACAGAAGTAAAATGGCAGCACTCTTGAACAAAGGAATGCTATATGTATTTTTTTTTATGTGCAATAGATTGCTGGTGTATATTTCAAGTCTTTTTTGAAAGTGCTGTCTTGTCTCTGTAGCTGTGTGATATATTAATGTATTAAGTTAAATCACATGTAGTCATAAGTTTAACAACTCAATTGTTACTATTTTATATTCTTTTTAAAGGACATAACCTATGAATACTTACTAACAGTTCTAATTGAGAATTATAAAAATCCTGTCTTCAGTATGGATAGTGACATCTTAATAGATTAGAACCTTATTACTAAGAGAAACCATTTAAAACAAAATGCTTGAAATCCTCTTCTGCAAAATATGCAACAAAACTTGAAACATGTTTTGTCTCCAGCTATAAACCCATCGTGGATTACATCGACACACAGTTTGAGAACTACCTTCAGGAAGAGCTGAAGATTAAGCGCTCCCTTTTCAATTACCATGACACAAGAATCCACATCTGCTTATATTTCATCGCTCCTACAGGACACTCGCTCAAATCCTTGGATTTAGTTACAATGAAGAAACTGGACAGCAAGGTAAAGAAGTGTTTGTCAATGTGAATTTTAAACATGAACTTACAAGGCTTTCATGTGCGATATCGTCTTTGTTAAAGATGATATCGCACATCTCAGTACTGCTGGGGAGACCTGTAGGCCCTGTTCCAGCATTTGTTTGTGTTTGTGTCCCCCCTGCAGGTCTGTGTGCATGTAGGCTACGGAGACCCTTTAAATTCTTTTCAGCTTTGGATATTTTGGTGTACTGAGTCTGTGGTGTGGATTCCAGATGTATTTTTTAATGCTTCAGGAAACCTTTTGGTGTGTGACAGTGGTGTGGAGGCACGCCTGGATAGCTTTTCTTCACTGAGATTTCATCTGATATTATTCGTTCAGGCACAGTCTTTTTAAAAACAGAAAATGAAAAAGATTTCTTGGCATTATGTCTGTAGTTTTTCCATCAGGTTTTATATTTTGTTTAAATGCTTTGGTGTACATTGCATATCCTTATATTCACACTGTAGAATGACTACTTGCTAAGAGTCATTTAAGATGGAAATTAAATTGTAATTATTTCAAAATTCAAATGTGCTTAATTAGAAATGCAGGTTAAGCAACATTTGAGTTATTCCTTGCTTTTAAGTGAAGCAGCAGATAGGGTTGTTAAAGCATCCCCTTGCTCAAAGACTCCAAATTTGAATCTCATCATTTGCTGTAGCACCCTTGATCAAGGCACTTAACCCTGTAATGCAGCAGTAAAAATTACCCAGATGTATAAATACGTAAACCATCGTGAGTTTCTTAGCGTCAGCTAAAAATGTTTTAAAAAAAAAAATGCATCAGCTACAAATGTAAGTGTATGTCAGCGAATAGTTGAGAAAGATATATTAAAAGTATATTAAAACGTATGGATTTCTGCTGTTTGGTGTTTTACCTTCCTGGTGTTATGACCAGAGACCTTCACGTTGTAGGTCTGTGTCCTTAATTACTTTGCTACCCGGAGCCCACAGAGATGTGTGCTGATGCTCTATGGTGATCAGTGAAGGGTGATGAAACCTGTATGAAACCAGAAGCTCAAGGGTTCCAACCAGCTGTGAAGAACAGAATGACCTGAAATGTGCATCATTAGACTTGTGGTGTGGAACCTGTCCAAAACTGATATTCCAGCTGTACGGCTGTCTTTTCACTTTCGCTTGCCAGTAGGCTGTGCCCATTTTCAGCTATTCATTCATAATTTTTATCATTTCAGCATAATCAGTGAATGTTATTGAATAAGAAAGTACTCAGTTGGCTTGGACTAAATCACTTTGAAAATCACATTTCACATTTTTGGTTTTTAGTACAGTCCAGCTGTAGTCTTGATCTGTTCCCCATCCTTTTGAATTACACAGCACTTCACTTCTGTGCAGAAATTTTCTTTGCCTCATGTTGCGTTTGTTTGTTCTAACAAACTAACCAATAAGCTGAACATGTCACCCAAAAGTCAAGTTTTGTAAAAGATTTTGTGTATATTATGCCATGGCAGGTCTGTGAAGAGTAGCCTTGGGTTTAGTTGATTCGCTACTCTAAACACCGTTAAGACTGGAAATCTGCATTAATAAATATTTGCATCACGTTGCTTCGTGCTCATGGCACATTTCGATATAAGATCTGTAGGTGAATGGCTTTACCATCCTGATGTGCATATAATTACATTGGAGTACTGCAGTTCATCAAATAGTGTTGCATTATATAGTACTTGGATGTTCCAAGTCTATGTCAGTGCTGGAGAGGTGGGAGAACGCAGAAATGGTTCTTCTGCGCCACTACACCACACCCTGTACCTAGTGATGAAATGGAGCAATACTGGCATGCTGGGTAGGAACCTTTCTCTCAACTGTGACAAGAATGACAGATTCTGCCTCTAAATACAGGCAAAGGGATGGAAATTTTCTTGTCGATGTTGCTTCCTTTCTGCAAATTATTTTTCCCACTCAGTGAGAGGGGAAAATGAGAACTTTCTAAATAAAGTGTTTTGCTTGATAGTTAGCCCTTCCTGCCCATGATTTTTATCTTTTTATATCCCTTTTGGTGTTTGTTACATTCTGAATCCTGAACGTAATTATACTCCAGAGAAAAAAATTAAGCATAAATATGCTAAACAAAAAAACGTCTGAATATTTCATTTGACGAAGGAAAATAAATGGTTTATGAATTAATAACATGGATTACATCAGCAGCTGCAAGGCCTCACATTGAAAACAGCAGTATATATAGGCTTTAATTCCAGCTTCGATCTCAGTAAATTTTTACATTTTTGCACAAAGATGCATTGGCCATGCTTTAATAAGCATAATGACACAGCCTTGCTTTTCATCTGGAATTTTAGTGGCTTGTATTTGCATGGTCACAATTTGGAATAAACCTAATCTGAGCAATTGCAACTTCAATTATGAATTACACAAATTGATTTTCACAGCAGAACCCTCGGTTTCCTTAGGTGAACATAATCCCCATCATTGCTAAAGCTGATACAATTTCAAAGAGTGAGCTGCACAAGTTCAAGATCAAGATCATGAGTGAGCTGGTCAGCAATGGAGTCCAGATCTACCAGTTCCCCACTGATGATGAGGCTGTCACAGAAATCAACTCTTCAATGAATGTAAGTTTTGTTGTTTCCTGCAAGAGATGAGAGTATTGGGGGTGGAAGTTAGTTATCTTCTCTTTATTTGTCTTTGATAATATGCAGCTGGAGGCGTAGTGGTTAGAGCCGCTGCCTTTGGCCCCAAAGGTAGCATGTTCAGATCTCACCTCCGGCTGTAGTACCCTTGAGCAATGTACTTACCGAAAATTGCTCCAGTAAAAATTTCCTGGCTGTTTAAATGGTTAAATAAGTGTAAGTAGATTAACGTTGTTAGTTGCGTTGGAGAAAAGCATTGACTAAATGAATAAATACAATGTAGCTGGAGAATTGTATTCCTGTGAAACATCTTGTTTTTTCAGTTTGATTTTAGAAGCATGTAGGTTACTTTCTACACAATCCCACTATATACTTCTTCTAAGCACTTCCTTTTGGAAGATGTAGGCTGGTAGTATTGTGAAATAGTTCATGAAATGTTATTAAGGTCAATTTTTTTTTTTTTTCTATGAAATTCTCTGTATATCTTTGTGGCTCAAGATTTATAACATTACTTACGTAATGGTACTTACATTTGCCACTGTTTGCTTGATGGTTTTTTCCAGCGCTTGCATGCTGAAGCACTTTCCTTATGATGTCAGTTTTTATTGCCCAAGCATAACAAGGAACAATCTGGAAAAGTCTAATCGTGGAATAAATATGTCTTCGAAGATTGCTCTGAGCAGGTTTTCAGTGAAATGTCTTAATAGTGATAACTATTTTTACTGTTAGTAAAATAATGTTTATAGGTAACATAATATGAACATGTTTGATTGGTGATGCTGTTAAGTGGAAGGAGGAAATACTTTTTAAGATGGACACTAGAAAAGTTTCTCCTGAACTATGCTCCCCAGGCCCATCTGCCCTTCGCTGTTGTGGGGAGCATTGAGGAGGTGAAAGTGGGGAACAAAATGGTGAAAGCCAGGCAGTACCCATGGGGAGTGGTGCAGGGTGAGTATTCCTTAGCATATCATCTCTCACAAGACTAATCTTTCTTTTTGTTGTTTTTATTAATCTCTTTAGTACCTTTGTATGTGATGCATATAATCAATAAAATGTGTATAATAAATGGGAACAGTTTGTTTACCTAAGACTTTAACGTAACTTATTTGATATATTTGGGTGTCAACACCGTGTGAAACATTTTAGCTGAATAGCATACTAGTCTGTGTTTCCTTGAGTTAAATCATACATGTTGTGCTTTACACAAAACCACACGAAAAAGGGCCCTCAAGGAGAGCTCACAGGGAGGACACAATTGCTTTTCATGGGTCAGGAATATTGTAGCACAAGCGTTTTATAGAATGACACCCTTAGAAGCAACTGGAAAATTACCTGGCATTAGCTGAAATATTCTAGTCTATTAAACTCTACCCATTCACTCTCCAGAGAAAAAAACAATTATTTTGCTGTTCATGAAAGCCACGTTTAAGGTACCAAAAAGCTCCAGAACCGTGAGCTCAGCTGTAAGAGGATTATTTGCTAGTTTTTGTAATTGTTTGCTCTTCCTGCTAAGCAGGTGTCCTTAGGCAACCACTTAAAGTCTTCATTTAGCTTTCTGGTTTTTGTGTCTACGTACCTTGCCGAAAGAAGCTGTAACAGGACCCCCATGTTGGACATGGCAGTCATGTGGTCACAGTCCTTGGTCCTTAATTACTGTGCTTCCTCCTGCCCAGTGTAATGCTGCAAGAGCTCTATAGCAAACAGGCAGCCCCTTGTGTAAAGGATTCTTTATACTGATGGCTCTGTCCAGATTAATCACTTTGTGTTCCTCCTGCTTTGTTATTATAGTTGTGTTTGATTAGTGGAAAAGTGCTGTGAATTTGATAAATGTTTTGTGCTATGAAGAAATCTGAACCCTTGCTGGTAATCTTTATGGAATGCAGTGCTCAATCTACTTTTTCCATTTTGGAAACTCTCGGAGTACTGTGTACTTGGGTTATTTTCAACCTTTTAAGAGCTATGTCTTATAAAAACAGTTCTGTTAGTCTAGCTTGGGAACCACACTATTTAAAAACATGATGTCACCCATGCTAATTAGTAGAAAGTGCTTAGATCAGGGCTACTAAATTATTTATTAAGTTTTCTCACGTGCTCTTGCTTATTCTTATTTTTGGTAAAAAACAGTAAACCTTAATTTTTTTTTTTTTTTTAAAACAATTCCATAGTTTTCTCACAACAATGTATAAGAAATGGGAACTGAATTTATTATTTTGAAGCAAGTATGACATCTATTTTTAAAATGAAAATGTGCAATTAAAATTGGAAGGAAAGCAATAAATTGAGCAGCAACCATGGATATAAACAAAGGCAACATAAAAACACTTATTTGGAAGCTGTAGCTATAGTCAATATGCTGCATTATGAGTCAGAAATATTCTCTCACAGCATGAAAAGATATGATGTAATTTCCCCCTCTATGATAATTTAGACCAGAGGAAGTTCATTTTAATAGATGTATTAAATTGTCATGTAAAAAATGAGTCACACTAACAAAATCCAGCTGTTACTCAAGATGTCAGTGCCTCTGAAAGAAATGATTCTCAAAACAGTTCTTGGAAATGGTGAGAAATGGCTGCTGTACTTTCAGCTGATCTATGAAGTACTTAAAAGTGAAAAAGTTAGAGATTAACTATAAAGAGTAATTTGTTGTCAACAATAGATTTGTACCATGGAAATTTTATTAATCAGTGCTGTATGTGAGTAGCTGCTAGCGTCATGGTTAGAGCTGCTGCCTCTAGACCCAAAAGTTTGAGCCTCCCCTCTAGCTGTAGTACCCTTGAGCAAGGTACTTGCCCTAAAATTGCTTCAGTAAAATATCCAAGATATACAAATGGGTAAATAATTGTAAGTAGCTTAACACTGTAAGTTGCTTTGGAGAAAGGAATTAGCTAAATGAAATAATGTATGTAAATATAATTAAGTGTTCTACTGATCAAAAAAAAAAAAAAAAAAAAACAGTTGGAAGTACCAGTATGTTTCCTGGTTGCTGTCATGGTGGAGAAAAATAATTTGAATTTGAGTAAGTAAATCCCAGTGACGGAGTGTTATTAGTTACGCACAGTTTGTGTGTGATTCAGGCCCCTTCCTGTGTGTTAATTGAAGTGCAGTGACTGGTACTTTGTGGCTTCAAGTTAAATGCAATATATTACTGCAATGACAAGTCATACCACTTTGTATCTGGTAACATGGAGTTCAGGAAAGCATCTGGAGAACTCAGGTGGCTTTATGAAATTTCAAAATATTAAGCAAGCCTTCTCTGATGTTTGTCTGTGTGACTGTCAGGGGGCCTCTTGGCATTCCTTCTTTATTCCTTTGTGTAACACGGTTCCCTGCTCCCCCATCACCACCACCACGCACTGTGTCTTGGAGGAGCCTTCGCAGCTTGACTGTTGCGCATCATCAAACCTTCTTCATTCTTTTTTTCCACTAAACTCAGAGAATGAAGTGGCTGTTTTTGGGCTGCTGTTTATAAAGAATCAGTCTACATTTACATGAATTCATTTGGCAGATGCTTTTTTTTTTTTTTCCAAAATGACATACAACGTAGAGTAAACACAAAGTGCATCTCCCAAAACGCATTTTAAACATGCATACTTATACAAGTCATGGTCAGCTGTTTTTTTTTTTTTTTTTTTTTTTTTTTTTTTTCTCTTTCTTGAATTCAACTTGAATTAAATTGCTGGATTGATACAATAAAATGTGGTCAAATGGTCCAAGGCTGCTAAGTGTATAGTACCACCAGTGGCAACAGTGTTAATGAATGGTGACTCATGACTGCTCTGGTCTATAATGATTTCACATTTGGGACTTCACTTAAATCCTCTTTAGAGGACTGTAAACTGAAACACACACACATTTTCAGAACTGCTTGTCCCATACGGGGTCACGGGGAACCGGAGCCTAACCCGGCAATTCAGGGCGTAAGGCTGAAGGGGGAGGGGACACACCCAGGACGGGACGCCAGTCCGTCGCAAGGCACCCCAAGCGGGACCCGAACCCCAGACCCACCGAAGAGCAGGACAGCGGTCCAACCCACTGCGCCACCGCACCCCCTAAACTGAAACAATCAACAAAAAATAGAACCCTTCCCACTGTATTTGAGGGACAAGCACACACACGCTGGCTGTCCCAAGTGGGGTTGCACCGAGCTGGAGCCTAACCTGGCAACACAAGATGCAAGGCTGGAGGGGGAGGGTATACACCCTGGACGGGACACCAGTCCACCACAAGGCACCCCAAGTGGGACTCAAACCCTAGACCTGCCAGAGGGCAGGACCTGGCCAAACTTGCTGTGCCACAGCACCACTGCACCCCCATGTGGGATAAGCCTCGATTCGTAAATGATCAGAGGAGTCCCTCTGACTTATTAGCTTGATGGCTTGGAGAATTATCTAGCAGCAATTGCCTTTAATGTATTGAATACCAGTACAGTTAAAAATACCTCAGCTTTTTCTTCTCACTTCACAAGCTTATTCTCCATAATTAACACTCATCCATAAGCTTGGTTGTGGTTGTAGATATTATACTGTTTTTGTTATGCTTTTAGCAAATTATGGTACTAAAGACAGCAAAAGTCATCATGCTGTGAGTAGTAGAACACTTGTGTCAAGGAGAATCTTAAATTTTATTGTCATATGTGGTTATGGTCACCTTGTTAATCCAAACAGTTTTGAAACAGATGGTTTTCACTCTGCTTCTCTGGCCCGAGTTTTAACCAAAAACAGCAGGAAGAGTTTCCTGCCATCTTCATGGGAGGATTCACAGGCTGTGCGGTTGGATCAGTTATTAGACTTGCAAGGGAGGGG
The DNA here is from genome assembly GCF_900964775.1 of Scleropages formosus. Lineage (NCBI taxonomy): Eukaryota > Metazoa > Chordata > Actinopteri > Osteoglossiformes > Osteoglossidae > Scleropages > Scleropages formosus. The sequence continues at coordinate 33,107,572 of NC_041809.1, read as the reverse complement.
AGGGACTGATTGGCAGAACAAGGTGTGAAGAATGTATAATGCAGAAAAGTGCAAAATGTGAGCCATGCTGTTTACTAGGGGCAAAAAATGACAATCTGCATGTATTTTTCTTGTCAGTGTGCCAACACAAACTGAGCTCTTTGAAGATGGGTACACAAAGCCGAACCACGGGTATATCAGCAGAGATCGGAAGAGTTTTGGGGCTTTTACCCCCAGCTGTCATATTCATCGAGGCCAGTGAATTGACAGACCCACTTTGATTGCTACAGACTTTTTATGAAGCCTGATTTCAACTTGTGATCTGCTTGGGAAAACATTCCTTCAATTTATAGGGTTCCCTACAGGTTTTTAGTGTGTAAAATACTTTTTCTGTTAATACTCCAGACCCATTTAGGGGAAAAAATCTTGCAGGAATGTAGATAATGCCTCAGAAGTGGACTTTGGTGTACACCTGAGTATTTCTGAGACTAAAAAAAGATGCAGTAGATTTTTTGTGGTATTTTAGATTTCAACACGGTCTCTGAAAAACTGCTAATGGTTCTTTCTTGGTTCCACTCCACTATAACATAGTTTTTGATTTTTCTAGATACACCTTGTGCAGGTTTTTTTTTTTTTTTTATTTTTTTAATAGGTGGATCAAAAACTTTATTAATCCAGATGGAAATTGCCTGCATAGTTGCATAGTGTGTTCGTGGGTTAAGAGGAAACGTGTATGACGGAAATATCAGGAGCCATTCAGGTTTTCTTCTGTCATTGTCAGTATTATCAAAATGCTGCAGAAATTAGGGGAAATATTTACACACTTAGCATTTGTCTGGTAATATAGCTTCCATCTTTTATGAAGTGAGGTTTCTCTGCATAACTTAACTGCATGTTGTACTAAATGTGTGTTTGCAATGTTCTTAAGCTTGTTATTCTCAACCATTTATTTAATTGGTCTGCGAAATGTGACTGTGTCAAGTAGATACCAAATTAGTCCAAGTCTGCCTGTTTTTAACTCTGAAAAATCAATACTTCTACTGCTCAACTTCTTCTTTTTGCTTCCAAGTGTGGGAGCCACATATGAAATGCACAATATACAATGATGGAACTCCAGCAGCATTTTTTTTACATAGTGTAAACAATTGTTTTTAGCCGTGAGTGCAACAAATGACAGGCTGCACCTTGTTTTGTGTATGTGGTGGGCAGTGGAAAACGAGAGCCACTGTGACTTTGTGAAGCTGCGAGAGATGCTGATCCGTGTGAACATGGAGGACCTGAGGGAGCAGACACACACACGCCACTACGAGTTGTATCGTCGCTGCAAACTGGAGGAAATGGGTTTCAAGGACACAGACCCTGACAGCCAGCCTTTCAGGTAGGTGCTATTGCATCCCTTTAAAATTATGGTTAATTAAAATTATATTTTAATTCTACTATATAATACTATAATTAAGTGGTTCTATAGTTTTTCTGTCCCATTTGAAAAGAAATTGTAAATCTTGAAATTCTAAGTTCCTGGAGGCCTGAAGTAAGTTTTCTTAATTGTCTGGTTGGGCTCACAGCCTACAGGAGACATATGAGGCCAAGAGAAAAGAGTTCCTCAGTGACCTGCAGCGCAAGGAGGAGGAGATGAGGCAAATGTTTGTCAATAAGGTTAAGGAAACTGAAGCTGAGTTGAAGGAGAAGGAAAGAGAGGTAAGCACAGGGCTGGGAAAAGAGACGTGCAGGAGGTTGTAGTTTCACAATGTATGAAGTATGAGCTCATCAGCCAAAATGAGCCAGGCACCTTTTTTGCAAAAAATTAAAATTCACTTTGTGTTTTAAATGGTTTCCTTTAAACGAAAAAAAAAAAAAAAAAAAGCCCACTGTCAGCTATTAGCACATTCGCATAATTGAAATACGATGCGTAACAGTTTTGGTTTCTCACCTTGCTGTTCATCCATCAGCTGCATGAAAAGTTTGAACAGCTGAAGCGCATGCATCAGGAAGAGAAGAGGAAGATAGAGGAAAAGAGAAGGGACCTGGAGGAGGAAATGAATGCTTTCAATAGGAAGAAGGTGGCAGCTGAGACTCTGCAGGCTCAGTCCTTACAAGGCCTACAGCAGCCACTCAGGAAGGACAAAGACAAGAAGAAGTAAGTGCTGTCTCCTTCCTTCAACCGCTTTGTCTTCCTTCCCCTCCCTCTGTTATCACTGCTTTTCTTCTAGTCATTTTTTGAGGCATGAGGTAGAAGTAAGGTCCCCAGTGTGTCTAAACTAGTGAGGTGACTATTCTTTTATGGCTCATTGCAGGTTCACAGTGGCTTGGCATGAACCACAGGGTGTTGTAATTAATGTCTTCGTCTATTATTGACAGACTAATCAGCATTTCTGCTGAAGAACTATTCTTTCCTTCAGTGCAATATGAAAATAACTTTATTATGTAACTTTAAAATAACTGCTTTAAAAGCTACTTTACTCATTGAATTTTAAATTATTACTTTTTGTTTTATGATTGTCAGATATTTTTGTCTTTCATATTGACCAACATTTTAGGACCTTTAAACTATTTTACTTCCATTATTGACAAGTACTTAGAACGGTAGTGCCCTCTATAGGGACAGCAATAAAATGACTTTTCTCTTATTGGCTCATACAGTGAGATTCTTGTTCCTTCTCACACATTTCTCCTTATTATGTTTAGATTTAAAGTTTTTGCTATAGTTTCAATACTCTGTGCTTGGATTTTGAGATTTGTAAGTAGTATTAAATCCTCATGATCATTTAATTTCATCCATGTTTTTTGCTTTTGTGTATTTTGTTGTTTTTCTCATTCTTTTCTTTCAGTTAATTTATGGGCATTGCCATCCAGGCTGATCATGGATTTGACTTTCATCAGCATAGCAACGTGAACATTTATTTTTTTGACATTCCTTCATGACACCATGTAAGTGGACCAAAGACTCTGATGGAACGTGAGCGCAAGAGACTGATGTATTAGGGGTTGTGACCAGTGGCTGGAGTTGCCACTTGCTGTTTTGGGATCGTTGATTTTTAATTACAATGGACTTTTTTTTAAAGTCCTGGAGACTTGTCTGTCTATGGCTCTAAACTGCTGCTTCAGAAAGAAAGACACAAAAAATGGACACTACAATTTCTTTTTCTTAGTTCTTAATTTTGTGTCCCAATCTGAGAAAGAAGTGCATTAACTGCGACATAACTATGCATGGAGAAGCACTTCTTTGTGTTCAGTAATATCTGAAATGAGGAGCAGCATAGGCTATAATTAATGCAGAGAAAGTAAACAGTTCTGAACATTCCTCATAATTACATATCAATAGTAGAATAAAACAGTTTGTAACACATTAACCTGGTGCTGATTTTTTTTTTTTTTTTTAAATGTTTTCTATGTGTACATTTTAAGATCTATCTTTTGTCTGGCACTTAGTGAAACCTATAAATGACATCGTAGTTTTTGCTTATTAAATAGAAAGCAATAGTATACAGTGTTGTACTATGAGTCATTTATGCAATGAAAGATGAAGGGAAATTGGCTGTTTTTTATAAAACTTCTGCTACATAACAGATAATTTCCGAAGTTTTTGCATTATGGAGATATACTGTTAAGTCTGAAGGCAGAGGTGACAAAATGTTCTCATTTTCATTGGAAATAAAATTTAAAATGTCAATGTTTTTAGCTGTGCTGTGTATGTAGGTCATCTGGTGTTTGAGGTTGGCATTTACTACCACTATAATAAATATTGCACAGAGCATCCCCACCTCATTACCTTTAAAAGTTTCTCATTTATTTTATGTGTCTTTATTGAATTCCCCCTTGGTTTTTACTAAGGCAATAAAACCTTGTCACGGTTTTTCAGACACTGTGCCTCGGATAACAGAAAACAAAAACTTGGCAAGTACTGTGAATTCTCTTATGTGGTGGGGGGGGGGAAAATCCCATGTGCGTGTTTTCTGCTGGGCTACAGTGACTTGTTTGCTTGTTGCTGCAAGAGGAAAAAGCCAGTTGAAAGGTGGTATTGTAGAGGTTTAAAAATATGATCTGATAACCTGATGGGATACCACTGGGGACATTGTTTAGCAGTTCAGCAATGCAGTTGTTTGGAATATTTGCTCTGAACCTAAACTTAAAAAAAATACAGGTACTATAAAAAGCCCGGTAGATGGGCAGTGGTTCACACATCTCAGTAGAAGCTTTCTTCCCTGGACTATTTTTGTACAAACACACAAGAAGACTATTACCACAGCGTTCATTGCTACGAAAATAAACAAGCTCACTTGTGTTGTGCAGAAAAGTTAGTCATGTAGTGTACATGTGTGATGGGGTATCAGATACCTGCATCATTAGCAATGCTCCTCAATGGATAGGATTCAAAAATTTTAATCACTGACCATCTGTAATACCACTGAGCAAGTAATTTGCTCTGAATTGCTCCATTAAAAATAATCAGCAATATAAATCAATGTTTAAGTTCAGAAAAAAGATATATATAAAATGCAGTTTTATATGGTAGAAGTTACAGTAATGTCATACGCATAACGTGAGGCATATTTTCATCTGTTCAATATGTTTTGGTCAGTGTGAGTTTCCTTGTGACGTACGCATGGGCAGTAACCAGGTACTAGTCCGAAGACAGAAGAGCAAGTGTTTGCACACTAAAGTGCTGGTGGGAAAACGGTGTGCAGTCCTTTTTTTACCGTGTTAACACAAATGGTATGATGATGCTCAGTACACAGATTCTGAAGGGTGCAGCTCCTTGGTGCCCCCCAGCGGAACTGTCTGGATGGATTAGACAGGATGTGGGCTGGCACAGAGCCATCGCATTTGTGCTGGGCTGAAGAGCGACAGTTGGTTTCCCATCCACAACATGAGCTTTGTGAGCTTCCTGCCAAAGTCATTCACCCCAGACATTCTTCCGCTTGCTTGCAAAAGCTAGGAGCTTGAAGGCCTGGCTTCCCCTACAGCTTGGCTGTGGGGGCTTCACTTCGCAGCCGTTACCAACCGTTTAAGTGGTGAAAATCCCAACCCCGCATTTTCAGAAACTGCTTGTCATACAGGGTCACGGTGGTGCAGAACAACTTCTCGAAACGGTGGGATGCCTGGTACAGCTCGGCTGGGATACCAGCCTGTCGCAGGGCTCATCAGCAGCAGCGTGTTTATGGGAAATTGATCTCACGGTACGCTGCTTTCTATAGTAGAACTGTAGACAGGATTATGATTCCATGTGTCTACAAGAATGGTACACTGAGGCTAAAACCACAGCGGTTTGTTTCACAAGCAATATTCAAAAAACAGTACTTCTAGCCTTTTAAGAAATTAAATATTTTATTAGAAAACTCACTGCACTGCACAAAAACGTCCATCTCAAATTTCAAAAGTACAAAGTATTACAAAGAATTTTTGGTACATCCACATTTTGGGGTTTTGGAGCTGGTGTGCTGCACATTGAAATGGAATGTTATGTTTCATTTTGTACAGTAATATTGACTCCGCTTCATTATGTTCCCCAATAAAGCTGGAAGGTGCATTATTTTAAAATGAGGTAAGAATGACAGGACTGGTATAGAAAAACTGCAAATTTCTGCAAATGCAACATAATTGCTTATATTTGCTGTCCACTGAAAAACTTGAGTGAAAAAACCGCTTAGAAATTGTATTTCAAATTTTGAAATGTCATGTTAAGGCAGAGATGTTAAATATTTTAGCTGCTTTCACATTGCACATTTTTCCACTAACTCCACAAAATGGCACGTTCAGAATACGTAACCTCAACTCTGTACAGTTAGAAATGATATAAAAATCACATTACTACAAATTTTTTCATGCTTGAAAGAAGCACTTAAAATATTAAGATTTTCATAACCCACAATAGAAATCTTAAGTATACCCCCCTCGCTATGAAGTAAAATGAGCAAATAGTTTTATTTTAAACAAAAACCACATTCTGCAATGTGCACATTAATAAACTGTACATGTTATATCACAAAATAAAAACCATCCATTGCAACAGTAAAGCATTTGTAGAATGTTTCTTAAAAATCACTGCAAAGAACACTGGTTAATAAGTATTAAGCAATATGGTAAAATGTGGGGGGGGGGGCTTACCAGAGATAGAGAACATAACAGAAAGCTTATGACCTGTAACTATAAGGAAATGCAGCATCTCATGACGGTTGAACTTCATACCTCCTGCTTCTTGACTCCAGTTTTATTCAGTCTGACAAGTTTAGCTGAGAGGGGGGCTGCAGAGGGGGGCAGGGTGTGAAAGTGGTCTGACCCACGTCATCCTCCACAATCGCCTCGCCGTACAGCCGCCCGAGTCCATCATAGAATGCGTCAAAGTCCTGCTCCTCGCTGTGCGCCTCGCCCCGCTTCCTCCCCCCACGCCGGCTGCTGTGCCCTGATCCTCCATCAAGAGGAGGCTGGACGCCGATAATGTACAGCGTGTTGGGTGACAATAACAGCTCCTGGCCGCTCAGGTGTTCATCTGCCATTTCTTTGCAGTGGATGAGCTCCTTGCTCTCCACCTGGGGCAGGAAAAAGCACAGGAACCCAGCGATAATGCTGTGCCATCATATGTTTTCTATTTCTTGTATACAGAGCCCTCATGGTATTCAGCAATAAAAATGGACTTTGTGTTTTTCTGTTTTTGAAGTTGGGAAAGAAGCCAACTAGTTTCTGGCTGAAATTCCAAGACTGGTCCAGCAGGTGGCATAGAGGTTAAAGACACCACCTTGGAACTTAAAGGTTGCCGTACTTGAACGTCATACTTATCCTAAACTGCCCCATACAAATATCTTAGTGAATGAACGTGTAAAACCGCAAAACTCTAGATCAGAGGTTCTTAATGGGATCCATGGAGCCCTTTCGAGATTCTTGCACTGGCTTCAGTGTGTTCAAGAAGAGTAGACGTGCTTTAAAAATAACTAAACGAAAGTTTAAAATATTCCTGTGTTACTACTGTTTGTGACAAAGTAACCAGGTCTCAGTGGAATAAACTGAGCGCAGCGTTTTCCTCCAGTTTATTTGACTTTTTTCTTTTTTCTTTTTTTAAGAAGGCATCCTTAGCTTTTACCAAATTCCTCAAAGGGTCTCTAGCCTAGAAAGCTCTGGTCTAGACAAAAGCGGCAATTAGGAGAAGACAACAAGAGCACGAGCACCACCGGTAATGCTGCTGCTGTAAGAATGGCAAAAAGCCGCTCCAACCTGTGCTTTCTTTAGCAGGTCTGTAAAAACAGAGAACCAGTCGGGCGTCAGCCTCTCCAGCTCCAGGGTGATGATGGCCAAGGCCAGCGTGGAGCCCTTGAACTGCGACAGCTGGTGGCAGGCCATGCAGTGCTGCACCTGTCTGATCCAGAGCGCCGTGTGGAAGAAGGGCTCCGTGTGACGACGCCGACGAGGAAGCCGGGGGAGTCCCGGCATCGCCAGGGCGTGGAACTGCAACCATCGTGAACGGGAAACAGACACGCCGTGCCGTCAGCTATCCTCCTCTCCTCAGCAAGGATTTCAACGCTCTGCTCTCTAGATCTCTCCCAGATGGACCACCTCACCCCCGCATCTTCCCGACCGCTCTTTTCCCCCCTCGGCTCGGGTGCCGACCCCCTGTTGCTAACGTAGGTGTTGTGCTTGTCCGCCTCTCTGACTGTTAATGTCGACTAATAGACCGCAAGGCCCGTTGCACAGGCAGCTAGTTGAGCTCGTGTTCCTGTTTGTACCTACCAGACTTACTCCTGTTTACAAAACCTGTTTACTCTGCATTTATAAAGCTTTACGGTTACGCAATTATTTCTGCAAATAAGCCATGATTGCGGGATTAAACCGAAAAAGAATTACGGGATGTAATGTCACATAGTGAAGTAGGCGAAAAGCTGACCTCCGGTGATTACAGTTACAGCCGAGAACCCAAGGGAAAAAAAAAAAAAAAGAAAAAAGACGACGTGACGAGTTTAGGTTCAGAATGATGACGTGACATTGTGGTAAATGTTGGAAGCACATCCGAAAAATTACTTTTTTAAAAGTATTTAGAATTTACGAACAGCAGTGATCAGTTTTCCCAGTTCAAGGGTGTTGCAGAATTTGTTTTACAACATTGTTGCTTTGTGCCATACAACACTCAGCATACAAAGGTCTGTCACTGAACAATTTTACTTTTTTTATTTAGCAAGAATTTGTTTTATGGATTGCTTATCAACGGTGAATTTGACTGAATGATTACGAAAAAAAACAGGGATCTGAAGTTAACAGGTAAAAGGAAAGAACTAGTCAAAGGCAAATTCACTTCTGCACCTGGAACAGTAAATGAAGTACTTTTTACTTCGTATTTATCAAAAAAAGTGAGTAATTTTTGATTCCTAAAGCTTTATTTTCGTATTTAGATGGTACAGGCAGTGCATAGAGAAATTATTTTTCTTTCTAAATATGACTTCCCAGTTATTGTAGGTTTATACATTCCAGTTTATGGTGTAACAGTAAGGTGCCTTGGCCAGTGCAAATGTCTGCAATTCAGTGTGTACAGAAATAACTTAATAGTAACTTGTACAATAATTTAATACAAGGTCAATACAAGGTGCCAAATGCTGCAGGAGCACAAGACCTAGAGCCAACACTGTGCCTGCAGAAGTGTTTGCATGAGTACATCTTAAAAAAGTACGTTTGTGTACCTCTGTTCTGTCTATTGTGAAAAGACGACCGCTTACGATATGGACGAAGTCGACTGGTGTCGCAGTGTAAAGGTCCCAGTGCAGCTTGTTCAGTATGATTCTCTCCATGCGAATGATCTCTGCGGTCGAGAAGTTGCATCCACTCTGAACCACAAGGTCCTTTACTGACGCGATCACCTGCTCCAACAGGCATCAACAAAATAACCAATAAATCCAGATTTTATTTAAACCAACATGTCGCGCAGCTAATTTGTTCTACGAACGCACTGACAACATGATGCTTCAGGTGCTACACAACAAAACATCGTTCATCTTCCTCATTGCTTTCTTTTCCAGGGAAAAAAAAATCCAAACACATCACACACAAATGGATTTGGAAAAAAGTGCTAAGTTTACATTACATTTATTTATTTAGCAGACACTTTTCTCCAAAGCGACTTCCAACGAACTCTATGTAGCGTTATCAGCCCACACACCTTATTCACCGTGGTGACTTACATTGCTAGATACACTACTCACAATGGGTCACTCATCCATACATTAGTGGAGCACACTCTCTCTCTCACTCACACACTATGGATGTCAACAGCATGTCTTTGGACTGTGGGAGGAAACCAGAGCACCCGGAGGAAACCCACACAAACAACATGTAAACTCCACACAGACTGAGCAGGGAATCAAACCCACATCTTCTTGCACCACCCAGGTGCTGTAAGACGGCAGCGCTACTCGCTGTGCCACCATACCGTCGACTTACTTCATCCTCCTCGTTGATTTTTCCGGCTAGAATCAGGGAAGTAATGGCAATGCACTTCAGGTACTTCGGCTGTGCCTGCAAACAAAACAAAACTTTCTGCTATCAAATATTTGAGCACATGCCAGTTTATTTCATAATTGCTTGGTCCCACATTGGCTTCCTTCATGATACCAATATTAATATAGTAAATATATAGTTAGTATTGATTTTCCTATATTGACTCACTTGTACATTTTGCCATATAATGCTCGTTAGTAAAAATGTAGTAATATTACAGTGGCAACACAAAGCTACAGTAAATTCAATGTATACAAAAGTAGTTCTGCATAGGTATTGAAGTAGCTATACGAATACTGTAATAATCATTCAGAAATGTTTACGTAGCAGTACCCCGTCCACGATATTAAAGGAATATTACTATATTATACTAATACAGGACTATTATATTATGTCTATAAGATTCTTACGTGACATAGTTATACTGCACAGTTTTCAAGGGAGGTAATTCTGCATTTCGTTGACGTACAGAACGAAAAGCTCATTCTCCGTTCACCTTGACTGACGCTAAAAGTCTGTTGAGGATGCAAACTCCGAGAGCAAACGTTTCTGGAAGGAACTTAAACAGTTTGCTCAGGTCACCCAACCACAGAACTGCATCCTGGTGCTGAAACGAAGATATGTCCGTGCCCTGCAAAGAGAAATGTACGTAGGAAAAAAAACAAACAAACAAACAAAAAAAAACTAACGGTGCATAGTAAAGAGACAGCCATGTTAACGGGCACAGTGAAGACGTCCACCTGAATGCGCCCGTCTGCGAAGACTGGAACCTTCCACAGACGCTTCTCCCGAGCCAGTGCGTTCGCCAGCATTCCCGCAAGCCGACAACCTGCAAGTTCTGGGCTCTTCATGGCTATCCTGGCGTTGGCCAGAGCTCCTCCAGGGCACGGAAACCTGAGGAGACACATACTAAGTGGACATACGTCTCCGCCCCAGCAGTTCATCAACACCCTCAACATAACAAACCTGGAGGACAACATGTTTAGACCAGATTAGTTCTGGATGCACCACTAACAGAACAGCATTAGATACAAACTTAGTTGATACCTTTAACCAAGGCTACCTACAGTGCCGAGAAACCTTATAATCGCAGAAACTCATTTCGACTATCATTTCAGCACGAGTATCCTGATCATTGAGATTCGAACCAACCACATTCAGACTGCAACGTGAGAACCCTGAAAACTACACCACCTTCTGCTCCATGCACCGAATAAAGAAGTCAAAATGACTCATTGGTAGTATACAGTAGATCTTGATAATTCAAGGACAGCAAGTGGTGAATTGAGACGTTTGTTCCTTCTTCAGTTTAAAGGCTGCTGGTTTGAGACCCTTTCCTGCTACACCTGCCTTGATAAAGATGCACACTGAACTGATACAGGAAGAATACCCTGCTCTATAAATGGCTGGTGGTGAGGTAAGTGCTGCCCACGGTCACCACTCACATGCTTTTCTTGGTAAGAGAGCATGCGGAAGTGGTTTACCATTGCCTTGTTCCACATGCCTTTGGGTTCTGAACACGGGGAGAAGGTGCGAACCCTGAATACCCTGAGCTGGGTTCGACCCCATGGCTCAATCAGCAGCGCAGGCACCGTGAGAAAAGCATTTTAAAGTCGCTTATCTCGCACTAAGGCAGCTTGAAAAAAGGTGTCCGCTCAACAAAGGTTAATATTAATAACTGATGGGCATTTTTGATAGAACGTAAAGTCAAGTGACTGATTCCATGGGAAACATTAAGCTGAGAAAGAAGGTCTCATCAGAGGTGTAGTTGTTCCATGTTCCTGTAATTCTCTTCTCCAAAGCAACTTCAGATACTAATCTACATACAATGTTTTACCTGATTATACAGCAGGGTAATATTACTGGAGTAATTCAGGGTACATCTCTTGTTCAGGGGTACTACAGCTAGAGGTGGGATTGAACTTGCACCTCCTTGAGAGCAAAGGCAGCAGCTCTAACTGCTACACTACCAGTTGTCAATCAATATAGTAGATGGTAGATGTTCATTAAGGCCTGATGAACGTAAGTTTCAACACACACAAGGGTGTGGGCAGAATCGGCTCAGCTGGTCGAACCTGCACCATTTCCGCCGACTGATGTTCTTCCACATCAAGGAAATGAGAACTCAATTGTTTCCCCATGGAAATCAACAAAGATACACAAAGTGCTCTGGTCCAGCCATCCCACAAACAGCTGAGAGTGTAGTGGTTAGAGGTTCTGCCTTTGGACCCCAACCAAGGTTGCAGGTTTGAGCCCCACCTCCAGCTCTAGTAGCATGATGAGCAAGGTACTTACCCTGAACTGCTCCAGTAAAATTACCCAGCTATTAAGGGTAAATAGTTTGCGGGGGGACGACCTTCAGCTCAGTTCCTGTTTTTTGAAGGCAGAAAACAGAGGTTTACAGCTCGGGCCCAGTTACCAGAGTACCGTGGTAAACTTGGAGGGAGGATGATCGCTGCGAACAGCCAATCATTACACTGACTGAACACGGCTGGAGCCACAGCGAAAAGTGCAGCAGAGATGTGACATGTGTACAAACAGAACGGAACAGAAAGGAAGAGTTTAATTAATTATTAATTTAATACTCCGTCGCAGAGAGCTCATTCACACTGTTGTACAACACAAACCATCACAGTTTTTCACAGAAATCAAACAGCACCTGATTAACATCTTTTTCACTTCGCGACGCATTGATGGCACTGAGCAACATCTGCGATCGTGCATTGAAACATTAAAAAATAAATAAATAAATAAAATAAATCGATAAAGTGTCATTCAGTCACGAGACTCTTACCTCCCCGCGTGAAAAAGAGACAAAGTAGCACATTTAACACACAGCGCGCTCCTATTCATCCGCGAAGTGGGACGGTTGAACCATTTAAACATCCTACCGATAGTTTCTTAGCGCGAAAACAAAGAGGCATCTTAAAGTAGACGGGGGGAGAAACAAAAACAAAAAAAGAAGCAACGAAAGAGACTGAGTGATTCTGTCCCGCAAGACTCGGGGCTCAACGGACTCTTTCTCTTCTTCAACGTCCGCCCTCCGCACAGCTGCGCCGACTGCGTTGGCTGCGTCGTTTGCGTCAGCTGCGTCGTCGGCGCGCGGAACCCCTCGTAAAATGGTGCCCCTCGGTCGCACGTCTGGCCGCGTAGCGAAAGCAAACGTTATACAGGGAGAACTCGGCCGCACCGCCGTGTCAACTTTCTCCTTCTACAACCCGTTGCTACTAATGTACGAATTTCCCTCAGATTTTGTCTTTTTAATAGTCATTTTTTGTGGGAAGTGAATCTTTAGCAGTATTGTCCTTCCCTCTTCATATTAAATTAACATAACCACCCGTCCCTGTGTATTTGTGCAAACGCCTGTGAAATATTCCACTCAAAATTATAGTAGAAATTTACATTTTACATTAATTCTCCAAAGCGACGTACATCTCATAGAAAATACAATGTGTTCATTACATTAGAAGAAAGAGAGGCATAGTCTATAGATGCAGATGCAGATGCATGATGGTTTTTAAGCACAGTTGAGTTAGATATTTTCCACAACGTTCATCACACGAGTTGCTGCATAAAACTTTATCCGAATATCGACGATTCCTGATCACCTTCCTAATATTTTTTTGAAGTTATGAAACATTTTACCTTACAGGAGTAGCTGCGTGAAGGTTTCAGAACAGTTCTGATCTCAAAGTTATAGAACATGAACATTTACACATTGCATGAACTTAAGAGATGATGGGCGAAGTGAGTCCAGAAGAGTTTTAAGAGCCTTCTTACATGCAGACAGAGATTCAGCAGTTCTGAGTGGCAGGGGAAGGTCGTTCCACCACATTGGAGCCAGAGACTTCACTTCACTCTGATGAAGCAGCTTGCTCTTTGACCGCAGACGCAATCAAACGAAAGAATCGAAGCAAATGTTATGAAATATTATCTCAGCCCTACTGTAAATAAAGTGTGAATGTAGAATGCGATTTCTGAACATGCAGATAAATTTTACTGTAAATCACAGTAAAAGCTGTCTACAATCCTCAGCGCTGAAGGAATTGACAGGATGTGGGGGAATAAAGTTACTGCTGGTTAGAGTAAGACCATTCTTGAGTGATGAAACAATTTGATGAAAACAGATTGCTGTTCATTTATATTTAAGTTTTTTTTTTTTTTTTTTTTTTTTAAACGCCAAGTGATTTTCTAAAGCTGTGACATGTGTATCTCCATTCCCAGTCACCATATATTAGCCACTGTCTTGGGTTTTGCATTGTTTTCACATTTCATCATTGTACATAAACAAATGTAAATGTATATGAACACGTGTATGTCGTCACATTTGTGTATAGCTTCACGAAACTGTTGCGGAATCAAACATCCTCTTTCTCTTACCTCTTGCTTGATCAAATCTGTCACATTCACAATAGAGGTGTGATTGGCAAATAATATTGATCATACTGTACCTGTCTTCTTACCATCCACACACACACACACAATGTCTACAATTGCTTGTCCCAAGCAGGGCTGCAGAAAACCAGAGCCTAACCTGGCAATGCAGGGCGCAGGGCCAAAGGGGAAGGGGATGCACCTCGGATAGGATGCCACTCTGCTTCAAGGAACCCCGAGCAGGACTCGAACCCCAGACCCACCACAACGAAGGCCTCAGCCAAACCCACTGCACCACCGCTGTTGTCTTACTATAGACTAAAATGATGTGAACTGCATTGAACCTCTCCAGTTATAATATTTGTTTCACGTGAGTGGTACCATATTAACGGAGACTAGATCCCTGGGCCTGCAGTTGCTCTGTATAAAGCTAATTATGCAACAGTAGTGGGTGTCATGAGGGGGTGTGGCTGGGTCCTGCTCTCCGGTGGGTCTGGGGTTCGAATCCTGCTTGGAGTGCCTTGTGATGGACTGGTGTCCCATCCTGGGTGTGTCTCCTTCTTCTCTTTCTCCAGCCCCATGAGTTCACCCTTGTTTGTTGGCCAGAAGGCACACCTTTTGTGATACATGTTTAAGTCCCACCCGCTACCCGTTTCTAATCAATTTGTGCTCGCACTCACTTCTGGAAGGTGTGGCAGTAAGCAGAGGTTTTTAATGCCTTTGTAACGCTGATGGATGATGATGATGAGCCCCATGCCCCGTGCTGCCGGGTTAGGCTCCAGCTCACCACAACCCTGCTTGGGACAAGCAGCTTCAGCCAGTGCGTGCGTGTCATGACACGAAGGCAGGTCTGTGCTAGGTGTTCTGCGGTGCGTCATGTAGCCTGATGGTTGCAGAATTGAAATAAAACTTGATGAGGAAATGGGAATAATCACGCAATGATTGAAAGTGCCTTTTTCAAATCGAACATTTGAAAGCCAGTCTGATGGTGTATGACATGCCTCTGCGGAGCTCTTAACAAGGACTCGGAGTCACGGAGACGCGGCGGGACACCGAATCGCGACACGTTATTCGCAAGATTCAAGGGGGCAGCGCTGGTGTCCTGATCTCCTCGCTCAACCCCTACTCGCCACGAGTAACTCGTTCGATTTGTTTGCGTCTCGGTGATGTTTCCTTAGAGGAACGTTCTGAGGTTCTGTCACGTGATGCAAACTTTTGCTTCGTCGTGGGACCGGTCTGGGCCTCGTGTTTGCCGACGACCGCGAAGAAAAGCACGAGCGTATTTGCAAGGAAGAACAAGCTTGAGCTCGAACGGTTGTCCTGCACAGGACTTGCGGTTTGCACGAACACGTTCTCATGATACTGATGTTTATCTCAAAAGCCTTAATACAGAAACGTTGAGTTCCTGCCTGAGGGCGATTGCCCGTCCGTTCACACACGCAAACCGCAAGCTCATCTCTTGTCCAAGGGCACCTACACCTTCACACACTTCCCTTTTCTCACCAGGGGTTCTACGCTCAGAACGTCAATGCGCACTTCACGCAATTCTCCTTTTCCTCTTTATCCTACACGCCATCGAACATATTCTGATGTATTCTTGTGTTCACGATGACACCGAAGAGACAGCTTATCATACTGTCAAGGAAAACCACGTTTCAGAAATATTTTCGGCTTATCAGTCAGAATCGGAACAAGTTTTATTGGCCAGTGCGTGTGGTTCTAGGCGCCTCCGGTATTTACAGGCAAACAAACAGCTGACTCAGAATTACAGAATAAATAAATAACATATTTACAGAGTATACAAACACGAGGGTATAAACTGTAGTATAAATGCTAAAAAAATGTAAATAAATAAGAAGTAAATTACAAAAGTGGTTGGATATTGTTGCGCTGACAGGAGACCTATAGGGGACTGTTAACTGTTCATGAGAGTGATGGTCTGAAGGAAAACACTCTTCTTGTATCCGGTTGTTCTGGCGGACACCGCTCCGTAACGGCTGCCGGAGGGAAGAAGTGTAAAGAGTTGGTGCCCCGGGGTGTGCGGGATCAGTGATGATTTTACTCGCCCGCTTCCTCATTCCGGACTTGTATACAGGACCTGAAGGGTAGGCGGGGGTGCGCCGATGATCCTCTCGACCGTCTTGACTGTCCTTTGTAGCCTGTTTCCATGCGATTTGGTAGCCGAGCCAAACCAGACAGCTATGGCAGCGCACAGGACAGACTCAACGACAGCTGAGTAGAACCAGATCAGCAGGTCCTGTGGCAGGTAGAACTTCTTCAGTTTGGCGAAGGAGGTACACTAGCTGTTGGGCCCTTTTCACGACGGAGTCAATATAGGTGTCCCGCTTCAGGTCCCGGGAGACTGTAGGACCCAGGAACCCGAGGGACTCCACGGGCTGACGCGGTGCTGCTGAGAATGGTGAGGGGGGGGAGAAGTGCAGGGGGGGTTCCACCTGAAGTCCACAATCATCTCCGCTGTTTTGAGGGTGTTCAGCTCCAGATTGTTTTGACTGCATCAGCCAGCCAGCTGTTCAGCCTCCCTCCCTTAGGTGAATATTTTTCATTTGGACTGTAAAATACATCTGACATGTGACAAAAAGTGTGTGAACTGGTTTACACAAAGTGGTCCTTGAGCAGCAAGTGCAAGGCTGCAGACCTCCAGACTCCATAAGCGTGGGAAAGCAATTTCAGTGCGAGTACAGTATGTACGTCCACACTAAGAAACTCATACTGCACTACTCTCTGCGCTGGCTTCCTATAGCTGCCCAGACCAAATTCAAGACCCTGGTTATTGTCTACAAATGTATCAATAGAACTGCTCCCAGCTATTTACAGGACTTGATCAAGCGCTGCACCCCAAAAAGACCCCTTCGCTTGTCTACTTCTGCTCGCTTGGTGGTCCCATGCATGGAAGCTAAAGCGCGGAGGTTCTCAGTTCTGGCTCCGTTGTGGTGGAATGACCTTCCCCCTCTCACTCAGAACTGCTGAAACTCTGTCTACATTCAAGAAGGGTCTGAAAACTAACTTTTTCCAGACTCACTTCGCCCAAGATCTCTCCAGCTCACATGTGGTGTAAAGTTCATGATCATCCTCAGATAAACCTTTACACAGCTGCTACTCCTGTATTGTATGCAAATGTTTGTGTACCTTTTCATTAAAAAAAAAAATGTAGGAAGGTGATCAGGATTCATCAGTTCTGAGTTTTATGCACCTACTTGTGTGATGAACATCGGTGCTTCAGGTGGAAAGAATCAAACTAGGTTTACTCAAAAATCACAGGTCTGCAACTATGTCTCTTTCTCCTAATGTAATATACAAATTGTATTTTTGCTGAGATGTACGTTGCTTTGGAGAAAGTGTCTTCTAAATGAATAAATGTAAATATACTACATTGTACATGACAGGCTACCTGGTTCGGACCGAACAGGGGGAAGTGACTTGTGTGGTGTGGTGATACACCTGTCTCCTTGATGAGAGTCTTTATTCCTGTCTTCAGGCTGATGAAGTTTGTATGGTATTTATTAGTATGTGCATGTATTTCCCCAAATATTTACATTAGATTTATTCATTCAGCAGATGCTTTCCAAATTTCCACAAGACCTGATCACTCACTCACTCACTCACTCACTCACTCACTCACACACACACACTTTCAGAACCGCTTGTCCCTTACGGGGTCACAGGGGAACCGGAGCCTACCCGGTAGCACAGGGCGCAAGTCCAGAAGGGGAGGGGACACACCCAGGACGGGACGCCAGTCCGTCGCAAGGCACCCCAAGCGGGACTCGAACCCCAGACCCACCGGAGAGCAGGACTGTGGTCCAACCCACTGCGCCACCGCGCCCCCAAGACCTGATCACCTTCCTAAAAATAAAAAAGAAAAAAAAAAAAAAAAAAACGTAAAGATTCGGGGGGTGTGGTGGTGCAGTGGGTTTGCCCGGGTGCTGCTCTCCGGTGGGTCTGGGGTTCGAGTCCCCCCCTGGGGTGCCTTGTGACGGGCTGGCATCCTGTCCTGGGTGCGTCCCCTCCCCCCTTTTGCCCTGTGTTGCCGGGTTAGGCTCCCCATGACCCCGTATGGGACAAGTGGCTTCAGATGATGTGTGCGTGATGTAAACCCTTACATTACAGGAGTAGCTGCGTGAAGGTTTATCCAGCCTGATCTTAAAGTTATAGTGCATGAACTATGACTCAGATATGATTGTACTGTATGCACTTCAACAGCTGAACAGGGGCAGAACAGGGAACAAAGACTATCGCTGAAATATTGAATATCACTGCACAATGAAAATGGGCTCATGACTGGAACACACCGATCGCTGTAAGCAGTGTGGGAACCAGGTGGTTATACTGTATTTAGCTCCCAGCACTGAACTGCATATAAGGGTATAAAAGCTTGTCCTCCAGCGGAGATTTTCAAGGCTGGATCTCGCTGGAAACAACACTTTCCGTCTCCTATCGCTGTTCACCACGTTGGCTGCTGGACTCAATTTAGGAAGAGTAAGAAAGGTGCCAGGAAGACTTCATCCGCTGAGCTTTGATCCTGATGCCTGAGATTTGCTCCCTAAAGGATTCATGGCAGAACAATGCTTCAGACAACACTTGGGAGGAATAAAGCGATGAATCTTCGTCCTTCAAAACAAATAAGCTCAAGTCTGGCGATGAATTTTATCAGGCTGGCAAGGTGCCACGGGCAAATAGCGGAGGAACACTGTCTTCTGAGGACTGTAAAATGGTACCGGGAACGGTGGTAACTGCCAAAATAGCCTTTGGAGGATGCTGAATAAACTAATAAAATCCTTGAGTGTGGACACAAGGACAATAGGTTTAATGCCTCTCTGTTGCAGTCTTGTTCAGATACCTTTTCCTTTCCTTTCCTTTTTTTGAAAAACTGGTTTATTCTGAGAGTGAAAAAGCTTGCATAGAAACAGGTAGAACTACACAAGAAACCCGCCCTGCCCCAAAAATGTTGCCTTTTGAGCTACATTTATTCCTTCAGCTGGAACTTTCTCTCCAAAGAGACGTACAATGTTAAGGTACTTATAATATAATTTACCCATTTATAATTTACCCATTTATAGAGATGGGTAGTTTTTTTCTTTCCTGGAGCAAATAAGGGTAAGCACTTTCGTCCGCCTCTGTGTGGAGTTTGCATGTTTTCCCTGTGTTTGCAGGGGTTCAGTCAGGGTGCTCTGGTTTCCTCCCACACTCCAAAGACATGCTGTTCAGGTTCACCCATAGTGTGTGAGTGACAGAGAGTGTGTGTGTTCCACTGATATATGGATGAGTGACCCAGTGTAAGTAGTGTATCTAGCAGTGTAAGTCACCACGGTGAGTAAGGTGTGTGGGCTGATAACACAACACAGAGTTCGCTGGAAGTTGCTATGGAGAAAAGCATCTCCTATATAAATGGTCAACAGTACTACAGCTAAAGGTGGGAGTTGAACCTGTACCCTTTCAGTCTAAAGGGAATAGCTCTAGTCACTATGCTACCAGTTATTTTTTCACAATAATATATTTGATGCGGGGGCGCAGTGGGTTGGACCGGGTCCTGCTCTCCGGTGGGTGTGGGGTTCGAGTCCCGCTTGGGGTGCCTTGCAACGGACTGGCGTCCCGTCCTGGGTGTGTCCCCTCCCCCTCCGGCCTTACGCCCTGTGTTACCGGGTAGGCTCCGGCTCCCCGCGACCCCATATGGGACGAGTGGTTCAGAAAATGTGTGTATATTTGATGTGTGTTCTAGAGAATGATGTTGATATTGAGGTTAGTGGTGCAGGGATGGTGAAGATCACTGAGCTTTAAGCAACTATAAATAGAAAAATTCCACCCTGGGATTCTGCATGTTGTCTGAGTCCATTTAAATGTGGCAGCACATGCTAGTAAATGGTGTCATGTTTGCTGGTTAATAACTCAATTTTGTACAAGGTGTTTGGTAGAGTAGTCGTTATGGCTGCTGCTTCTGGCCCCCAAGGTTGCAGGTTTGAATCCCATCTCCAGCTGTAGTACCTTTGAGCGATGTGTTTACTGTAGAATTGCCCATGTGTGTATATAATTGTGATGTGCTTTGGACAAAAAATGTCAGATAATTCCTTGACCTGGGGTAGCATGATAGTTAAGGACCTGTACTGATACCCTAAAGGTTGCCAGATTAGATGTGTGTAATGGTCCCTGTTCTTATTCCTGTGGGAAAGACGCCTGAAGTGCTGCAGTAAAATATCCCAGCAAGCTTTGAATTATTACAGTGAAATATTTCTGTGTGAAAAATGAGCATAATAATATATACTGATAAAGCACTAATAGAGGTATCTAAAGTACTTTTGTCTTGAATGACGGAGGTGAGATATTTTCAGGTGTGAAAATGAGGACTGGCGTCCTGTGCAGGGTGAAGCCCCCCAAACCACCCAAGTGCCCTGAACCCACTGCTTCTGGGATAGGCTCCGGTTCTCTGTGACCCTGCTCAAGACAAGCAGTTTTTGAAATTGGATGGGTGGAATGGGGCTACAGACGGACAATTTCCCTCAACAGGATTCAACGAATATTATAGTCCCTCATATTTAAATTAATGAAACTGTCAAGTTCTTGAGCCAGCAAAATGAAAGAGCTTAATGAAAAAAATAAAATAAAATAAAATAAAAGCTAATGTCCTTTTCTCGATAAATTTCTCGGCACTTCGGCCCTTAAATGACCACCCTGAGGGCCGAACCCGGGAAAACGAAGGCGACCCCAGAGCGAACGCAGCTTCGCAGCAACTGCTTTGCTGAAGTCAAACACCGAAGGCTCAAATTCACAGGTAAATTAGCTGGCAAATGCCTTAATACTACGCAGTACGGTAAAAATAAAAACGAGGCCACTAACTGTTAATTACTCACAGAGCAGAAAAGATTCCTTCTGGATCCGAAGGGGCCTTGTATGAATTGTAAGCATGCACTGAACTTGCTGTCAGTCGTACATTTGCATGCTATATTAAGTACAATGGATGGGTGAATTGATTTGAGGGATTAATAACATCAAGGAAACATACAGTAAGGGAATTTCTTTCAGTTTACCTTGGAGGGGGCCGAATGGTGGCACAACACATAGAGCTCCTGTGCTGTGGGTTCAAATCCAGATCTGTCTGTCCAGCGTTTGCATTTTCTCCTGGTGTTCATGTGGATTTCGCTCTAGTGCTCTGGTTTCCTCCCACAGATGAAATGGCGATTATTAATTGCCCTTAGTGTGCGTGTGAATGCCCTGTTGTGGACTGCGGTCCTGCCCAGGGTGTAATGTCCAAAATAGGTTCCAGGATGTTCTTCAGGGGTTGGGTCCCATACTTGGTGACCCTACGCTCTCCTAGAGGTTATTGATAATGGATGGTTGGATTAACCTTGAGGCTTTCAGCCACGTAATTCTCTTTCCAATTATTACATTACAGCACAGGTGATGGGATGACCTTTATCCACCTGAGCAGTGTGAATAGCAGACACTGGGCAGCACATATACTTGAGGTGTTAGACTCCATTTGTCTGATTTGCATAATTTGACGTAATGATCGCTGCTGATGTTTCCCCATTTCCCCTGGACCAGGGCCACAGAAGTAAGCAGAAGAGAGGTGCAGTGAGTAGCCCTACTGTTTCACAGCGGCTGGGTGTGGCAAGAGGACATGGGTTTGATCCCCACTCAGTCTGTGTGAAGTTTTTTCTCTCTGTGTCTGTGTGGGTTTATGCTGGGTGCTCTGGTTTCCTCCCACACTCTGAAGACATGTTGTTCAGGTCCCCCCATAGTGTGTGAGTGACAGACAAACACACAGAGAGAGAGTGTGTGTGTGTGTGTGTGTGTGTGTGTGTGTGTTCCACTGATGTATGGATGAGTGACCCAGTGTAAGTAGTGTATCTAGCAGTGTAAGTCACCGCGGTGAATAAGGTGTGTGGACTGATAACACTAAATGAGTTCGTTGCAAGTCACTTTGGAGAAAAGCGTCCGCTAAATAAATGTAAATGTAAAACCTCCTCGCGCGAAGCAGCCCCTCATGCGTCACTGCAACCCCTGTGTCCTCCAGCAGGGGACAGTGTGGCTGCATGGGACAGGTTTGCTGAAAAGGCCTCAACCCTCACTGTGGTTTCCCTCCACAAACCCCTTTTCTAATGCAGTAAAGTATTTTAGAGAGCATCACAATCACTGTAAAATTGATAATCGTTACGATCATTAAGGGGGCCATTACATCGCGCTTTTAAGCAGTGGCGGTAATGAAAATAAAGTTGCGATGTATTCAGAAGTTGCTTTCAGAAGGCCAAGAATGATCATTTTGGCGAGCTGGGCTTAAACCGCTGTTCCCTTTTTCCGAGCCAGACTGTGCCGATAAAATTAATTCCTCCATAAAACGTCAGTATAAATGGAACAGTATCGGTTTGTTGCGGAAGCCGACTCGGACGCCCGATCGCTGCAGTGCGGCTTTGATTTCATTTTGATTTTTGATTTCTTCTTGCAGCTGAGCGCCTCCCCTCTGAAGGCTGGTGTCATCTCCTCGAATCTGAAAGCCACCGGCGATCTGTTTTCATGCTGGGTAGAAGGCGCTCTGCCATTTTCATAAGCAAGAAAACTGCCGATCTGGCTGATCAGAAAGTCTTTCCTTTTTAACATCTTCATTTAGTGCTGCATTAGGGCTGTTTGCAGAGGATGCAGTGTGTTACATACACACAGTCCATGTTTGCGTTCTGGGAAAATTTACCGTCGTTGGAACGATGCATTGAATTAGATTTCTGATGCATCCCACAATATTTGTGTATGTCTTCTAAGACCTGACAAATTGTTATGCCGCTCACTGTATTCGGCTTCAGACTCCTCACGATAATGTGTGGAAAAAGCTCCTTTTGGGGACGAAAGAGTAACAGATTTATTGTATGTATTATTTAAGATTGTGTATATGAAGTGTAAAAAGTGTCTGAACATGACTGGAATTAGGTTGGAGACCGAAAATAAATTTAAGTATCACTGACACATTCCTGGGGGGGGCGTCGTGGTGCAGTGGATTGGACCTGGTCCTGCTCTCCGGTGGGTCTGGGGTTCGAGTCCCGCTTGGGGTGCCTTGCAATGGACTGGCGTCCCATCCCGGGTGTGTTCCCTCCCCCTCCGGCCTTTCGCCCCGGGTTAGTCTCTGGCTCCCCGCGACCCCGTATGGGACAAGTGGTTTCAGGTGATGTGTGTGTGGTCTAAAGCCCATCCTGGAAGCACAGGGTGTGAAGCAGGTTGTGTTCTGGACAGGATTCCAGTTCATCGGAGGACAATCGCACACACTCATTCGCTGACACGTACACAACATAAGGGCAATTTAGAGTCACCGATTCACCCGAAACAGAGAAAACATCCAAATAATCTGGGATTTCAAAAAGTAAAATGCAATGTATCATCTGACAACTGTCATGCATCACGGTGGTGGAAAAAGCAGGAGGAGCACGAGTGACGTGATGGCGAGCGGCAAACGAGACGGAGCGCGTCTGAGCGAAACCCGAGGATTTCTTTTCAATTACGTTTGTCGTAAAAAGACTGCGATGCCACTATATGTACTTAATTCATAATTAGGTTACTGCTGCCATCATGATTTGTGTTTTCCGTACAAAACAATTCTGCGTACAGTAGAACCCGGCCGGAAGGAGCCTATTAATATTTCCACGGACTCCTGGTGCCACAGTTTTTGACTAACTGTGTTTATCCCACTGACTCTTACAGTTGTTCATCTTTGCTGCGCAGAAAATACCACGGCGAGACTAAATTTAATTGAGGTAACTCCATAACATGCTACTTGTTACTGTCATTGAAATGGAACAGGGTCCAGGAGCATGTTTTTTTGAGGGCCTGAATATAATATAACAGTTATTTGTAGAGGGGGGGCGTGGTGGTGCAGCGGGTTGGACCGGGTCCTGCTCTCCGGTGGGTCTGGGGTTCGAGTCCCGCCTGGGGTGCCTTGCGGCGAACTGGCATCCCGTCCTGGGTGCGTCCCCTCCCCCTCCGGCTTTTCGCCCTGTGTTGCCGGGTTAGGCTCCGGTTCCCCGCGACCCCGTATGGGACAAATGGTTTCAGATGGTGCATGAGTTATTTTTACAGTGTCTAAGTACTGCTGGTTACACGTTTTTTTCCATAATTCTTTACTTTCTTTGGCAAGTGCTTCACTCTGTACCGGTGGATCCCCTCAAAGATATTACTTTCTAACTTTATTTTGCTCCAGAGACCTGTTTGCTCCGAGACCATTTCCATTTTATTGTTTAGTATTTGTCTGTTCTTACAATTCTGTATTTCTTTTTTTTTACTGCCGAAGCCATTCGGGTTACTTACGTCGCTCGTGGGTACGACGTCTGGCTCGACCCTGAGACTTAAACCAACAACCTTCCTGTCACGGGTCCGTCGTCTTCGCCGCCGCTGCCGCACGCGGACGGATGAGGCTCCGAGTCGAAGCTTGGCCGAGCGCTTCAGATGCTGATCCAGGTATTGAGAGGAAGCACTTTAGACACTTTTGCCTGGGGAGACACCCTTGTCCACGAGATGACAAAGAGCGTCCTTGTCTCCTGCTGAAGGGTCTGAGCACGTGAACTCTTGATGAAAATAATTCAAGCGACACCTCAGCGCCGCTCTTCTGTTGGGGGAGGAAACTGGTCCGGAGCTCTGCGGTAGGACAGCCGGTAGCGTAGTGGTTCGAGCTCCTGCCTTTGGACCCAAAGGATGCGGGTCTGAATCCCACATCTAGCTGTAATACCCTTGAGCAAGGCACTTACCCTGAATTACCCCTGTAAAATTACCCAGCTGTATAAAAGGGTAAGTAAATAAAATAAATTCTACTATTAAACTGCTAAATAAGTAAATGTAATGTAAAGAACAATAAGAAGCTTAACATTGTGAGTTGCTTTGGAGAAAAGGATCAGCAAAAGGTGTAAATGTAGTAGAAAGCCTGTGGAAAGTGCTGTACTTAGTGCGGTAACTATGTCGTAATGTCCGAGTTAACCTCACAGATAGGCCTAATGAAGGCTTTCAGCTTTAGTTATGCTCTGCTAATTCCACGGACTTGGAGATCTGCAGCCCTTTCTCACGTCCCATACGAACAGAAGCTGGCAATGGTCAGCGGCCAAACTGAGAAGGGGTCTCCCGAGAGGTCCGCAGGCTGAGTTGCCACCTATGATGCTTTATGATGGGAGCTCTTCTACATTTATTCACTTAGCAGACACTTTTCTCCAAAGCGACTTCCAATGAACTCTATGTAGCGTTAGCCCACACACCTTATTCACCGCGGTGACTTACACTGCTAGATACACTACTTACACTGGGTCACTCATCCATACATCAGTGGAACACACACACTATGGGGAAACCTGAACGGCATGTCCTTGGAGTGTGGGAGGAAACCAGAGCACCCAGAGGAAGCCCACACAGACACAGGGAGAACATGCAAACCCCACACAGACTAAGTGAGGATCGAACCCACACCCTCGTGCACCACCCAGGCACTGTGAGACAGCAGCGCTACTCGCTGTGGCACCCAGAGCTCTTCCGACTCTCTTCGTTTAAGCTTAAAGCGGCCGCGTGGAAAGGGGAGGGAGGGCCTGCCCTGTCGCAGAAGAACATTTGGAAAGGAACGGGCTGCGCGGTTCTACAGCGGCCCGTAAACCGTGAGGTTGCCATTTACTGCAGCCCACCCACCGTGGACCTCGATCATTTCCAATCCTCCAGCATTAACTGGCGTCTGTGTCAGCTCAAAACGCGCGGCTGATGTGCGCCATACGAGCCATGCAGTATGCAAATATCGCCCACGTCAGGATAGAAAGGCGATCCAGCATTATTGTTTAATGCCTCTGAGTGGGATTAAACATTTAAAGGCTGCCGAGCCATGCAAACTTTAATAAATATTAATAAATGGTTCAGTCAAGCCTTGTAAATTTAATTGTGGATCATTCCATCAGGGAGAGGGGCGCAGTGGTGCAGCGGGTTTGGCTGGGCCCTGCTTTCTGGTGAGTCTGGGGTTTGAGTCCCCCTTGGGGTGCCTTGTGATGGGCTGGCATTCCGTTCTGGGTGCCCCCCCCCCAGCCTTCCGCCCTGTGTTGCCACGTTAGGCTACGGTTCACAGCGACTCTGCTCGGGACCAGCGGTTTCAGACTGTGTGTGTGATTCCATACGGAAGAGCTGTAATGCTGACTTCTGGGTAATGGTGGCACAGTGTTGCAGTGGGTGGCGCTGCTGTGTCGCGGTGACTGGGCTGTTGGGGCATAGTTTGAATCCAACTCAGTGTGGAGTTTGTTTGTTTCCCCCGTGTCTGCACGGGCTTCCTCCTGGTGCTCTGGTTTCCTCCCACAGCCCAGAGACATGTGTTTCAGGTGAATCGGTGACACTAACTTGCCTGCAGTGTCTGTGTGTGAGTGAATGTGTGTGCCTACCCTACAACACACGGGTGTCCCATCCAGGGTATACCCTCTTTAGCCTTGTGCCCCTTGTCTCCGGGATCGGCTCCATACTGCCGTGACCCTGTTTGGGACCAATGGTTAAAGAAAGTGAGTAAATCTGGAGTAAATGGACACATTGAGGAGGACCGCATTAGCGTTTGGCATAATCCTCACCCGTAAGATGCCGGGGGGCCCTTTTCCGCACCCGGAACAGCTCTGCACGTATTTCATGAGCTTATTCCAGGTTCGTCACGCTGCCGGTCGTCTTTCGGAGGATATTCTTGGAAGGAGGCCGTCTTCCGGAACGGCTCGGAAGGTGCCGCGTTCGCTGTGCTATTAAGGCCATGCTAACCCTGAAGATGGGGCTTTTTTGGCACAGCGCTGCACTGCCAGTCCACTTCAAACGCAGCGGGTGACGCCGTTTACTCCTCCCCGGGGGGGATCGCGTGTCCGGACGGATGATCTCAGCGGTTAATTTGGCTTTGTGTTTTCCAACTACAAGCTGTCCCTTCGTTTCCCACGCAGCGTGGCCTACTTTCTGCCTCCCCGCTGGTCCTCCCAGGCTCCCGGGTCCCGTTAATCCTCCAGCCGGTGTTTCGCGTTTGAACGGAAGCCGATCGATATTTGCCTCGCAGGTAGAGCCCTTTCAGAACTTTGGATCCCCAGCCAAAGAGAGCTCCTCTGCTTGATATCGCTCTTACTTTCGGGACTTTATCTTGCTCTCTTTGCGAAGTTCGCGATGTTCCCCCGACCCCGCAGATCCAGGCGGCCTACTCTGCGGTTCGGCCACCCCGGCACGTCCCCTTCCTTCCCAGGACCCGCTTGCGTCCCCAGGAGGCCCAAGGGCCCGAGCGTTTCCCCGCAGGAGCCGAGGCAGCCCTTCCCATATTTCCGCATCTGCCGCTAACGGCGGATTCTTCGCTGCCGTCATCCGGTGGAGATTCAGCGATAGGATAGAGGCACCGCATCCGGAAGAAGCGGCGGAGACAGGAGGTGCTCTCTTTTAAACAACGGCCTCGAATCGCTCACGTTTCCACGCAGTTTGCCATAGTCTCTCGCCACGTTTCCAAATTCGCAGCACATTTTCTCACCCATGACCGCCCTTTGTGAAAAAAAAAAACACACACAGCGTTGCAGAACCTTGTAAAAGTGCTGCTGTTAACCTGGATGCAGGATGTGAATCACTGGCACCTTAATTATCTCTCTGCAAAGCACAAAAATGTATTTGATATATTTAAGCTGGTGGCACAGCGAGCAGCGCTGCTGTCTCACAGCGCCTGGGTGGTGCGAGAGGGTGAGTTCAATGTCTGCTCAGTCTACGTGAAGTTTGCATGTTCTCCCCTTGTTGGCATGGCTTTCCTCTGGGTGCTCTGGTTTCCTCTCACACTCCAAACACATGCTGTTCAGGTTCACCCACGGTGTGTGTGTGACAGAGAGAGTCTGTGTGTGTTCCACTCATGTATGGATGAGTGACCCATTGTAAGTAGTGTCTCTAGCAGTGTAAATCACCGTGGTGAATAAGGTGTGTGGGATGATAACACTGCATAGAGTTCATTGGAAGTCGCTTTTGACAAAAGTGTCTGCTAAATAAATAAATAAATAAATGTAAATGTGAGCCGAAACTGAGAGCTGAATGTTTCTGGATATTTTTTTAAAAACTCACACGCAGGACTTTCTTCCATTTACTTTCCCATTCAATTTAACATGCGGAGGCTGTGCTTTCCTCGCGACCGTGTGTTTTCGTCAAGGCTGCATCCATATGTTTTCTTTGCTGTCTCACCGTTTCAAACAGCTTCGCTGCATCAGATACGTACTTCCAATGGACGTTCTGTTCTCCCTGTGGCAGACAAGTGTAACAGTGAAAATCCCGCTGCTCGCCCACAGTCCCTGCTTGCTGTTTAACCTGCAAACTGTGTCCTTTCTATACAAGTATGAAACGCTGCATAGGGTTGCAGGTAAATAAAAAAAAAAGTCATTTCCAGAATTTTTGAACGTCCAAACAAGGACCTTTTGAATAATATGTAACCCCCATAAGCTTATGTAAAATTAATATGACGATTGCAGCGGAGTTACAGTGAAGGCAGAGGACATTTCATAAGTCAAGATCCTGGCAGTCGGCAGGCTAACTTAGCGTGTGTGTGTGTGTGTGTGTGTGTGTGTCTGAGTGAGTGAGACAAATTGACTGACTGACTGACTGACAGCTAATCACAGCCTGCTCTCTATTCACGACAACCCCCAGAAACCCACACGTCTCCTGGTGCCTGCTTGTCATCTTGCAGAAACTGTGAGACGGAACACGTTCCCTTGCATCGCAGGGCTTGATGGCTCTCTTTTATATACTTTTTGCCTGTCCAGACGGGCCCTGAGTGGTTGTTGAACTGCTATAATTTTGAGAAGCAGTCAGCGAGTGTTTTTGTTCAGGAATGGCTAACGGCTCCTTCGTATTTAAAAGCGGTCACTGTAATGCAATGGGGAAAGTGATGCAAAAAGCTGCGTTCTCTTCAATGAGCCGAACGAAATGATTGTAACGCAGAACAAATGTACACCTGTACCCTATATATGCATGTGCGGTTTTGTGTGTTTTAGGTCACTGTCACGTTGTGTGACAGTGCAGTGATTCATGGTGCCGACAGTGGATCGTGACACATTTAGATCATGCAGTTGCAAAGCAGACCAAAAACATCAACCCTATGCTTGAGTTTTTTATAGTATATTTATTTAGCTGATGCTTTTCTCCAAAGCGACTTCCAACGAGCTCTATGTAGTGCTATCAGCCCACACACCTTATTCACCGCGGTGACTTACACTGCTAGGTACACTACTTACACTGGGTCACTCATCCACATATCAGTGGAACACACACACACACTCTCTCTCTGTCACTCACACACTATGTGTGAACCTTAACAGTCTTTGGACTGTGGGAGGAAACCAGAGCACCTAGCAGAAACTCATGCAGACATGGGGAGAACATGCAAACTTCACACAGACTGAGCAGGGTATCAAACCCCTGTCCTCTCGCACCACCCAGGCGCTGTGAGACAGCAGCGCTACTCGTTGTAGCACTGTTTCGTGGTGATACGCAGTGTTTTGTTTCCCCGGCTTGTATTTTTAACTGCGTCTACACTTTGTTTTCTTCAGCACAGAATGAATTGTTCCACAAGCCTTGTGCTTCATTCAGGGACTATTTTCAAACCGCACAGTGGTGTTCCTTTTGGAAATAAGGAATCCCCCCCCCCAACTTCACTTCCATGAATGCAGTGCTTGTCTTTTTCCCCGATTTCCACATTGAACGTGTAGAAAGCGCTGTACAGCCACTAGAAGCACCATACAGCCTGACTATGAGGTGAGTTTGCTTAGTTCCCATTCGTAGATAAATAAAAAATTTCCAAAACTCTTCCCAATTATTACAAGACCCTCCTCTCTGTGGAACGATACAGCTCGTATTGTTTGGAAATGCTTTATAAACTTCCCAGACTGATGAGCAGCAACCAGCTGGAATCTTCTATCCTTTCAACTCCTGCACAGGTATCTTTTGACCCACACGTGAAAAGTTCCCGCATGGCCTAAATCAGACCAAACTCATAGTGTGCGATTGCATGTAGCGGGTGGAAACACGTCTTCATCATCGACTCGTCAAGTGCGGTGTTTTGAGCACCTAAATGAAATGAAGACGGAGGCTGTGAGGACCTCCGTAGGTTCCAACGAAAGGCTTTGAGTTCTGTAAAATTAGAAGCGTATGTGATGCCTGTCACATGAAGTTGAATTTATTTGCTGTTAACGCTTGAAGACGAGATGAAGGTCGAAGACACATTCGCATGTAAAAGCACAAGCTCGGAAGGGGATGCACTTTCTTTTCACGACTCTGTAAATCGCCCAAAGACCGAAGTCCGACCTCAGCGGTCCTTCGGCCAATTCCCGCAGAACAGCGTTCCCTATTCAGTAAATGGATCTGTATTCATCAGAAAATATAATTATCTCGAGTGAGATTTCCATTCACGGTTTTGTACGGGACTATTTTATCTGATCAGTTTAGATTTTCTTTCAATTTATATTATCTCGCTGCTGACCGGATGCATTTTTGCATCGTTTCTTCATTATCATTTGCCTTAATGTCTCGGTAGATTTCATTACCGCGTTTGCGATGCGAAGCTATTACAATGCAATTGTACAGAAGCAGCAAGCAACGGAAATGTGAGATACAGCAGATTAACGACATTTTAGGTTTTAATTTAGACGTTTTGGTCGTTCCTTGCGGAATATTGCTCATTTTGTTAAGATACAGTTAACATGGAAAAGGAGACTGACTCTCAAAGTTATTATACATTCAGTTTAAACTCTGCCATTTTCTCTTACAGAAGATGAACAAGACGACACATTTCATTCCGTTTCAAATTCCACCATTACAGCCAAAAGGCCCAGTCCTTCAGAAATCTTCCGATAACTTTTTTTGCCCACAGTTTTCCACATTTCCCAAATGGCGTCCCTTTTGATATACAAAAGTTTTATGGATTTTAAAACTTCACATACATGTGAGTGGAGGCTATCAATTAAAATTTCCCTACCATCTTTAAATGATTATTAAATGTTACAAAGCTCAGGAAGGAGGATCTTTAGTGAAACAAAGATATTTACTGAAATATACCTCCATTGCTTCTGAAATGTGGGTGGAGGTCGGCAGAATCCTTAATCGTTTCATATTTCTTAAAATGTGCCACAGCCAAGCAGGAAATCCTCTGTATTAGTGGTTCATTCTGCATGAAGTTAGATTTTTGCTTTTGCCAGAGAGTTCATAATGTTAATATAAGAGTAATAATAAGATATAACATAATAAGAGTCCAAAGCTCCTTGGGGGGGTTGTTCATTACCGCTCAGCTATTTCTAATGCGGGCTGTCTGCGGAATGAACCTCTAAATAAAGTCACGATGCTGAGTCGTCAGCTGTTAAATGGATTCTCCAATATGCGTACATATCTGGAGAGACAAAGTTGAAGAGGGGAATAAAACTAAATATGACTACGATTTTGCTCTCCGACTCTCAACGGCGACAGTCAGTTCGCGTTTAAACCTCGGTGCTGTTCAACATTCTTTTGATGTATTGCGGTATTTTCAAAGTACCTGGCAATGTCCGCTTCCCAGAGTTTGACAGCTTCCTCTCAAGTTAAGCAGCTCTTATGATTACTTTTTTGCTCAAATGAAACCTTTATGCATATAGCTCCTTTCAGTTTTTACGCTTACCGTCCATGGTCTTCACCATCATGCCTCCTGTTGTGTCTTTGACAGACAGCACACTGTAAAATCATTAGCTCACTCCTTTATACTCAACACACTTGTCTTGCTTTTCTATAAATTCAGAATTTATTCACTATGTCATCAGTAGCCTAAAGGAAAAGTGTTCTGAAGGCGACAGTCCTTTGCACGATAACCACGTCTACAGCTGTGGCAGACCGACGGAGGTCCTATTCGCTTGGAATAAAGGAGAAGGGGGAGATAGCAC
The DNA here is from genome assembly GCF_900964775.1 of Scleropages formosus. Classification (NCBI taxonomy): domain Eukaryota; kingdom Metazoa; phylum Chordata; class Actinopteri; order Osteoglossiformes; family Osteoglossidae; genus Scleropages; species Scleropages formosus. The sequence goes on along the minus strand of NC_041809.1, from coordinate 33,075,857 downwards.
CTTTAACTTCAATGTGCCTTTGAGCTCCGTGAACATAATCGCGTTGCCGGGTTTCTGCTCCGTGGCTTGAAGGTGGGTAAATGCAAGCAAGACGGGATGATGCCCCGCAGACCGCTATTATGCGTATTTCACTGTGCAGGAGAACACAAATTCCCTCCTTTGATGCTAAAACTTAAAAAAAAAAAAATTATTACTAGGAAGGTAATTTTGAATAGCAGAGATTCGGATAAAGTTTGATGCAGCTACTCATGTGATGAGCATTGGTTCATATGATGGAAAGAAACAAATAAACTGCACTTAAGAATCGCACGTCTACATCTAAGCGTCTCTTCCTGCTAATGTAATGAACGTATTTTCCATACGATGTACGTCGCTTTGGAGAAAAGCCTTTAATAAATGAATACATGTGAATGTAAATGTAGAACTTGTGAACAATATCACAAAGTACGCTTTCATTTGGACGTGAACCATTGCTGGCCTTTTGCACATTTTACAGGTACCTCTCAAATTGCTTTTACTTTACATCTTCTAATGTCCATCAGATGAAGAGACCTTTTTCCCGGTTCAAAATTAAATGCTAAACCAAGACAAGGAATTATTGCCAGGAATTTATTTAGCGCTGTCTTTTTTTTAAAATCTGTAACTAATGCGACATCATTTTATTTCTTAGGTATTTAATGTATTAAATTTTATCTGTATCTAACGATGCTGTAACTTTTGAACAATTTTGATTAAAATGTTTTTTTTTGGGCAGCTTGTTACAGAATTTACTGTTTGCCCTAGTAATTAATTATCTAGGTAATTTTTCTGTACATGAAGAAATGAATAATTAAAATGAGCTACTTTTTGTTTAATGGAACGGTGGGTTGGGCCGCAGTCCTGCTCTCCGGTGGTTCTGGGGTTCGAGTCCTGCTAGGGGTGCTCTGCAGTGGACTGGCGTCCCGTCCTGGGTGTGTCCCCTTCTCCTTCATCCTTGCGCCCTGTGTTGCCGGGTTAGGCTTCGGTTTGGCCTGTGTGTGTGTGTACTTTTTGTTTAAAATAAAATTGTCACTTGTGAACTGACATTTAGAGGGTAGTAAAGTGTATGCTGAATGGAAATATATTGCAGAAAGCAATTTTTTAAACCATTACATTCAGCTTAACCTTTTGTCATGATTATCATCAGCATTTAATATACGGGACATCAGAAAATTACAATTTTTATTTGTTTCAGGACTTCACACATTTAGGGTAATTTTTTTTCCTCTAAACAAAGGCAAGTCCAGGGTAAAGGTCTGAATCACAATTAACCCCTGGTCATGACATCATACCTGGAGAAAATGCCACACCAAGAAAAACGCAAAGAGACCAAGCAAAGCTGCGGAGATGTAAGCAGGCCATGTGAAAGAAGAGTTTGTCTTGGAGAGAGTGAGACGTTAGTGATTTAAATGGTTTAAAAGTTTCTGTAGATGCTCTTTAGTTGCAATTGGCAGCAGAAATTATCGTAATAAGTTGCAAATCTGTGAAGCGCAGACCCAATCTTAACAAATAGATTCCAAGTCTTTTCCCTTAATTTCTGAATTTTGAATTTTTTGAACGTCTACAATGAATGATGAACGAACGGTAACGACAGTTCAAACGTATTTTTATTTCCCATTCTCTGTTTGATAGGTAAATGGATACTGCCAGTTGTATGGAACAGATAGTATGTGAGCCTTGCAAAAAGAAACAACGGAAGTTATATGTCCCTATTTGCTTTTATGTTTGTTCAAACGATATTCAAGTTATCAACACGTTTTGATGTCGTTTTGCAAACCGACGTGCGGTGAAAAGTGTGTTTACCCCAAAACGTTTACAAAAACAGTGAAGGGATTGCTCTGCACCAAGCCATAAATTATTCTTCAGAAAAAAGTTTGCTTGGAGTTCAGAATCTCCAAAACTGGCCAATGTCGCGTTTTTCAGATTTCCTCACTGAAACAAATCACCACACAGTGCACTCTGACTCTTTCCAAAAAGTCTAAATTATGCAAAAATTCTTTTCCTCCATTATGGTAGAAATTCCACCACGGAACTCCGTTATGGAATTCATAACCAACGCTTGTTGAAGGACAGCTCTGTTTTGCTGTTTTTTTTTTTTGTTGCTTTTGTTGTTTCTTCAACCCCATCTTCAAAAACAGCACACTTATACTGTGTATTAAAACAATATCTGCAAGTGTCAGCAAGGTTAGGAAACACCTTCTTTGCAAAGCCAGAGAGGAGATGCCTGGTGCACAACTCTTACTTCCTATGTTTGCATTTAGCTCTCAAATGAGCCATGGATCAGTGTGTCCGCTTGGCTCCACCGTAATGGTTTCTTAATTTGCTCTGTCAGGTGCAGTTTAGTGTCCCGACCCGCTGCGGACGGACACTCGCCACCCTTTCGATTCTCTCAGCACAGCTTTATTAGGGCTTGCTTGCAATGCATTTTCACCTCTCTTGGATCTTACAAAGGAACCTTTAATTATAGAGGTCTGAACATCAGAGAAATATATCAGGGTTATTAAAGGTTTCCTCCGGTGTGTACCTAGATCTAATTAAATACAGCAACCAGTTAGTTTTCAATCCAAAATGACTGAGCGCTGTTTAATTGTTAAAAAATTGTCAGCTTTTTCTGCGGTGCAACTTTTAATGATGTTCTTCGTTGAATGCAGTTTGTCTTGTAGAGGGAAAAGTTTGTGATGATGCTGTACACTTGAATGCTGATTTGGCGCCTATTGTATTTACAGTACAAGCGAAGCTTTGCTTAAGGGCCGCTCAAGAAAATTCACCTTTTTATTCCGGAACCACTTCGGCGCCGCTTTGGCCTCGTGCTCGGGGTGACTGGGATCGTGCCGAAAGGTAAGTTTTCCTCCAAGCCTGGAAGGACCCAAGCTGACAGAAAGAGGCTTCTTTGCACAGACCTTCCTTGCAAAGTTTTTTATCTTCTGTCACTACCATACCTGTACCTCAGTCAGCAACACCTGGCTCTGATTAAGCATCTGGCTTCAATCGTAGCACCTGGCTACAAAAGACACCACTCGACCACTTCCTAGTTGCGGAATCTCACTTGAGACAACCGTTCCGTCTGCGCTCTCAAACCTACCTCACTTGCTTACCCCACGTCCTGTTCCCCACGATTCCCCAGTCCGGCTCCACGTCTCTTTGGTAACGACCACCTACCTTGTCCCCGACCACGACTTCAGATCCCTGCCTCTGCTCAGCCCGCCGATCGACCGACCATTTGCCCGTCCCCGACTACAAGAGCATGCCTAGTCCTTTGGTACCAAATAAATGATTCTGCACTTTGGTCCAGCCTCCTTTGTGTCCTCTGTTCGCCATGACATCTTCTTTAAAGATTCCCAGTCCCTACCCATCCAAAGCATGTAAATAATCGTAAATCGTCTTGGTGTCGGGCAAACTCCAGATGGGCATTGAAATGATTCTTTTTGAGTGAAGACTTCTTTCTAACTACCCTCTCATACAAATTTCTATAGTTTCTATCTTTTCTCCATTCGCAGTTACTGAATGCTAAGATTTTCAAAGTGATTCCTGACCTCTCACTGGCCTCCGACTTGTACTTATTTCCTATTGAGGGACAGTGAATAATTACTTATTACTAATTTCCATGTTACTCTCACTCATGGTCATTTTTATACCTTTTCGTTGGACTCACCGTCTGACCGACGATCCCTTATACCAACCATCGTTTTTATCTTGAAAATGTGACATTCACCTCAGTGGTACATGTATGACCCATGGTAAAGCAGTTTCATCCTTATTAGCACTATTTGCACTATTTGTGTCACCTGTGTAAACTTACAGCTACCGGAGAACAGGGGTGTGAATACTTATGCAAATACACATGTGAATCTTTTCCTTTATTTGCTGACTAACAAATTTTCTTTTTTAAAAAGTTTTGTACTGGTGAGTTTACAAAGGAGATTGTGACTGGAAACAGATGTGGCTGTTTATAATCCAGCCACATATGAACACTTCAAAACCGTATAGAATGCAGAGTAGCGTGTATGGAACGCTGAACAGAATATTCGGGACACTTGCGACATGTAAACTGCCTGTCACACTGCTTGTTGCGGAAAAAATGGAATTTTAGGCAAGTATTTTTAAGCATCAGCAATGATTATGTGTATTACAGCAGAACTGCTCACTGAATTATGTTTAATTATGATTAAGCCTCTTTACTTAGAGCAATTAGAGGATCCAGACTTCATTGCAAGTGATAAATTTTGAATGAGCAGAGAGAAGTGGACTGAACTATTACAAATTAGCAATGGTGTTCATGACCGAACCGGAATGCCTGGGAATCCTGGAAAGTGGGCTTGAAGCATTCCACTCCGCTCCACAGCACTGGAACAGGAGCTGACTGGGGCCAGAGAACAGGATCCAAGGGAAGCCTCACTGAGTGATTTTAAATTGACCACTAACAAGCCCAGAGAGGCCCCCACGTCTAGACCGACACAGCACTGCTGGCTGGATGTGATGGTCCACAGTGCGAGAGTGCGGTTTACAGATCAGAGGAGGAGATTGTTAGGCAAAGGGTGAGACCCATTATGAGGGCAAACTTTGGTTTGTCCTGCTGCCGCTCTCCTTCGCAAGTTGAATGGAGTGGGCACTTCCAGGCTGCTTTATGGCTGCAGGGCCCAACAGATGGCAGTAAAGGGTGAAGGCACAGGCATTTTGCTTGCATCGAACATCTATAATTATGATGCTGATATGAGTTGACGGGTTGCCCCTACCCTTGCATACACCATATCCTAATGCCAGGTGAAGGTGATGCATAATGTGCACTTATCTACCCCATAAAGCCACGGGGTTTTATCTTGTGCCCCTGGGTGGCATGAGACCTCTGTGAACTAAATGGACGGGGTTATAGCAGCTGTGTGTGTGGTTGCTGCTCATATGTTAAGAGCTGTCTAGATTTGTTCTCTGTGTTTATTTACTTTTCACGGCTTTATAATTTTTCTATCGATCGAAAAACACATAAGGAATTTTTTATGAAAAGGGCCTGCTATTTCCACTGCTCACATTATTTGTTGACAGAAGGGACAAACAATAAGACCTCTTTTGATAAATTTAACTTATCTGAAGGCACTTTTTATTGCCTAAATTCTCATATTTTATTGATTTTCTTTTTAGAATAATTCATCTGTGTAATACATTAAATAAGAGCAAAGATGAAAACAGTGACTGGAATTTTAATTCTGACAATTTTGATTGTTCACATTTTGCCATGACATTCAAATAATTTTGTGTAATAAAACATCCTTACCCTCAAACACAAACCACATTGCATTGTATACATATGTGCTCGTATGTCTTGAATATGCTGTTATATGTATACAGGTGGTCCTCGAATTACGATGGTTTCGCTTACGATTTTCGACTTTACAATGGTGAGCTGGCGATAGACATTCAGTAGAAACCGTAGTTCGAACTCTGACTCTTGATTTTTTTCTGGGCAAGAGATGTGCGGTACGATACTCTCTTGCGATGCTGGGCAGAGGTGTGTATTAAGCGTATTAAATGCATTTTCGACTTATGATATTTTTGACTTATGATGGGTTTCACAGAACATAACCCCATTGTAAATCAGGGACCACCTGTATATATGCTCTTGTGTCTTGTCAATCTCAGGCTGCTACATCCTGACTTTGTCTCTCTCCTTGGACAAAGGGCAACAGACAGTAAGAAAGAACAGGTGACTTCCTTGCATGAGAAAACATGGTGCAAACACTGTATCCCAGTTCCTGGCATTGCTTCAATCAAATGCTTTGCACGTGTGATGTTTTGCATTGCCAAGGTAACGATACGATGTAGCCACACCTGTTATACCGAAGCTATATTGCTTCAAATTTCAGGATACTCATCCATGCATATAGATATTAACAGATTGCTTGACTGACTGGAATCGAATACTGAAGTGCTGAACAACAATCGGTGACACAGCCTCCTGGTGTATAGCCTCTTCATTTTTATTTAATGCTAAAATTGTCTCTTGCGTGCTTCAGACTAATGTATAAAACATGTAATCTGATTTGCACAGTTGCTGGCCCTGGTGTGTAAAAAGGGAAATTAGGTTTGTTTTTTCCTTAATTTGATTGCGATCCAACATGGTTCATCGTCGGCCACAGCTGCTAAAACCGTCTGTTGCTAGGTTACTGAATATTACTTATCCGCTTTGTTGTCACAACACTACATTTATTCAGTGTCTTTTCTTGTATCTGCACAAGTGTATTAAAACACATCCACACTGAAAGCACACACACATTTTCAGAACCGCTTGTCCCATAGGGGGTCGCGGGGAACCAGAGCCTACCCGGCAACACAGGGCGTCAGGCCGGAGGGGGAGGGGACACACCCAGGACAGGACACCAGTCCATCGCAAGGCACCCCAAGCAGGACTTGAACCCCAGACCCACCAGAGAGCAGGACCCGGTCCAACCCACTGTGCCACCGCACCCCCTCATACTGAAAGCATTTTAGAAATACAGTTAAAAGCAGATTATCAATTTGAAATGCAACTTTATAATAACATGATAAGATAAGATAAGACACTTTATTGTCATTGTATGCAATTCAATGAAATTTTGTGGGGCAACCCTCAGAAAAAAAGCAGCAGAACGTGTTGAATGTGCTATAGACACATTAAAAGTTGCCAAAGTAGGCAAACAGGCAGAATAGTTGATTTTTGGAATTTATACTATTGACTTCAACAATCCTAATTTCTATTATTAGTTATTTTCTCTCCCGTGTTGTTATCAGACACTTCCGATCCACAAAAAGCACAATAAGTTGTTTCAACATATCGTGCCTGTCTGCCGTAGTTAACCTTGATCAATACTTCAGATTGTTTCTGTAAAGTTTCTGTAAAGTGCATCATCTTGTTCAGTGGGTGGGGCCTCTGCGCATCTGCTTTTTTTACTCCTGCATATGCTAATACACTATTCTGCACCATCGCCAGGAACACTTCCTTCCAAATCCTATCGTTCATCCCTGATGTACCTTGGCAAGGTGTGCCTCAAGGTGCCACTTACAGATTAAGTACCCTTGAACCTCTCATAGATTCTGCCCACCTTTCAGACCCCCAGGGGAGCCATTACATAAGAGGGCAATGTATTCAATACAATAAATGCAAAAGATAAAAAACTGCTGCAGCATTCAGTTCCATACTGCCTGTCCTGGTGGGTTGTCCTTCCTGCAGAGGGGAGCGTGGTGTGCGATTCTCTCAGAAGCAGCAGAAGCTCGCAGAATCACACTCGTCCGTACCTTTTTGGCCTGACTGCGATGAACGTAATGTTGAAATTTGATTTTACGCTCTCTCCTTTTAGCCTCTAACACGAATAAAGCAATTGTCCCGTCTCGACCGTCGACCGTGTCTAAATCTCCTGGGCAAGAATTGCTTTTACAGTAATGCCGTTTCCGGATTGTTCTGTCAGCAACATGACACCAAACACAATGTCGCTTCATAAATGTGTGTTACGCTTGGGGTCGCGCAGACCGTTGTTTTGTGGCCTCTTTTTAAGTGCACCGGATGTTTCACACCACTTACTGTAAATGACTCCACCCCTCATGACTATGATTCCACCCTCGGGACCAGGGTTCATTATGAGGAGTGGGCATCTTCTGGACAAGCTCCGCTGACTCGTGCTCACAAATCTGCTAGGTCAGGACTGAATGTAGCAGGTGAAGATGTGCGGTCCATCTGGGGCAAGGGAATTGCACCGGGGGTTACACAGGCATCCTGGGGCACAGGGATAAACACTTGCCATTCCTAACTGGCAGAAGACAGCTGCTGCCCACCAGAAGCCCATCTGAAACCATGGTGCCAAGCCCAAGGGCAGCTCTGCTCCCGTTTCTGAAAAAATGTAGCTATGAGTTTTGCTGGAGTGATGGACAATATCCACAAATTGCTATTGTTAATATAGCAATTACATGTTGAGGAAGGTGAACAAATCTGAATCTTAATATAGACTTGAGAAGAGAACTTTTGGTATTTTAAAAGGCTTAAGCATGGATAGACCCCTGGGGCCTGGTAAATTGCCTTGTGCCTTGTGTTTGGGATTGAATCTCTGTTGTTCTGCACTAGTTTAGAGGTCCAGGGAATGTGAATTAGTCTGATGCCCTATTGGGTGGTTGCAGGAGCTAAGCTTCTCTACACCATTGTTGCCGACATGATACCCTTAAAGTGCCTTAAAGGGCGATTGATGGAAATGGGAAATTGTGCTCTCCTCCAAGAATATTACATTTTCCTGCCGGCAAAGTGAAAATAAGAGCTTGGAATCATAGACATAAAATGAGGTGTGCAGCTGTGGTCACCCCACTTAGAGTTAGTGTCCAGTTTAAAGAAGGAGTTAAATAGCTGAGTAATTTGTCCAAAAAAACGGCAAAATGATGGATGGTGCCATAAAGAAAGGTTCAGCCACTGGTGGAGCAATTGTCCAAGATCTCAATTCCATGGTTCTGGGTTTGACTTTTACCTTTACTTTGGCTTTTTGCTAGGTGTTCTGGTCCATTCCCAAATGAAATCCTAGAGATGTTCTGCATAGGATAAGGTTGGATGAGACTGCAAGCATCCCCATTTGGTGCATTCTATTCTCCTCATAAAACTGGTTTCATGCCACAGTGGATGGGGACTGGGTGACTTGTCATAGTTTTTTGGCAATAGTTTCTAGGATAGACTCTGACTTACTGTATGTCCATCTAGGACTGAAAGGCTTCACTCAAGGATTCTGCTGGAAGAACTTCAGCCACAGCTTGTTCTGGCCTTCCTTTGCAGTAGATGGCAGCAGAGCTACGTGCTCATGTTGCATTGACCCCCCCCATTGCTGCCACTCAAGACGTCTGAAGGCAGTTATGGCCTTTCAGGTCCTTCAAACAAGTCCTATAAAGTGGAATGGGACCTAATGCTTCTTAAAGGAAGTCTTGTAAGTACTTCATTTCTTTGTGGGGAACATGGATGTCTATACAAATTGACCCTCGTCCTGTCAAGAACAGAGCCCATCAGTCGCTGCAGATTATGTGCAGACCAACTCGTTCATTCCCAGCACATATTTGCTTCCAGAACTTCACACCTTTCTCCTCAAAGGAAGTTGCAGAGTGTTGAAGTTGTGATTTCATGACAGCTGCAGCTCCTGCTTCTCATTTTGTGGACCAAAGGCTTTTTTGCCCTTCCGATCATCTTGATGGGCCAAAAAAAATCTGACCAGTCGCCTTCTCCCTTCTTTTCTGTGCCACTAATTACTACATCTCTTTTTGAGCAGTGGATTACATCGCCTGAAAAAAATCAATAGCTGAAAAAGAAATGAAGGAAGGGGTGATTGGAATTCAATCACATTTTAATCAAGGGTATGTGGAGACTGAGGTGAAGGAGAAAAAAAAGGTGGTAAGAGAAGAAGGTAGTCAAGGCAACTGGAGAGAAGACTGCTGAATTTGTGAGTGAATGAGGCACTGTTTCTTCTCCTTGGTGAGAACTTTCTCCCCAGGAGGGGAGTCGACCAGGGCATCACTGAAGAGCGGAACCGATACGTTCTCTACTTCCACTGGTGTCCGCTGACTTATAACACGCCTGGGGTCCCGCGGCAATGCTTGGCAACCCCCTGGGAAGATTGATGTAGCACCACAGGCTACATCATCACTGTGCTCCCAAGCAGACGAGTGCAATCTCTGCGATATCCTGCCTTAATCTTCCATCTCAGAGCACGCCGATCACTATCGGAAGATGCGTCGCAGAACTGCCATTTCGAAGTTCACCTCAATTAATAAACGCTTACACAGCAGCAAGTGAAATATAGGAGAGCTTCCAGAGCTATACATGTACAACAGATGTTGCAGCTCAGCAACATCGGAGAAACGGATACATTATAGTCAAACACAACACTGTATAAGTAAACTGTTGTTTTTACCCAAATGACATCATCTATAAATATGTTTGATGAATGCTTAGTTGTAAGTTATTTGATACAACGGTTAGGATATTCTTCATTTGTTATGAAGGTCATTTGCTTGTAAATAGATACTTTTACTTTAGTTACGCACCAAATTACTTCCCAAAGGACAATTTTTTTCTGCCTCATAAAGTGCTCTGTGTTCAGATGAATCAGTGCTGCTTGTTTCAATAATGACTTGCTCACTTTTTCCAAATGATCCATGTTTTAAAAATACTTAATTATTTAAGGCATCTCATATATTTTTAGAATGATAGCTGATCAGAGGGGTGCGGTGGCGCAGTGGGTTGGACCGCGGTCCTGCTCTCCAGTGGGTCTGGGGTTCGAGTCCCGCTTGGGGTGCCTTGCGGCGGACTGGCGTCCCGTCCTGGGTGTGTCCCCTCCCCCTCTGGCCTTACGCCCTGTGTTACCGGGTAGGCTCCGTGACCCCGTAAGGGACAAGCGGTTCTGAAAATGTGTGTGTGATAGCTGATCCCTTTTGCTAAATTAAATTTGATCATATCCTGAATTTATCATAGCTGAAATGGTATTACTTTCAAATAGTTTTTCTTTACACATAAGTTGAAATACAGTAAGTCTGGAAAAAATATAGACTCAGTGGATCATCCAAATGTTGGTATTTAACTAGGAACAGACAATATGACAAAATATCCATCCATCCATCCATCCATTATGAAATGTACAAACTGTAAGCAGACTGAGCCTGATTCAAATCCACATCTGAATCCACAGCGCAGGACCAGTGAAGCCCCACCTGTAGTTGTGCTGTAACTAATATGTGTCACATCCACACCCACAACTCAATCAACAGCACCTGACTCCAGTTCAGCACCTACCCTTTAAAAGACACTCCGCAACGCCCAGACCTTTGCGGAATCTCGTCAGGGACAACCGCCCTTTCTCGCGACTCTTCGTTCACAAGCATCTCTAGCTCTTCGTTCACGTCCTCTGGTTTCTGACTCTTCGCTTCGCTTCCCGAACACGCCCACGGATCCTCGTTCCTGTCCTGTTCGCCGCTCGACCGACCCTTCGCTAAGTCCCCTGACCTCGCCCATGGATCTTCTCTCTGATCCTGAGCGCCGATCGACCGACCCTTCGCCTGCCCCCGACACCGAGAACTTGCCTCATCCCTCGTCTCCGGACGAACGACGCTGCACTTGGGTCCAGCCATCCCAGGCCCCTATGTTTTGCATGACAATATGCCGAAAGAGATTTTATTATGACATAATGATCACAGCTGTCAGTACACTAGTTTATGCAACCAAATAATTGTATGTTTGTATGTTTATGTTTGCATTACTCTGAAAAAATAAAACCCCGTTAGTCTTGGTTCTTGGTTCTGGTAGTGGTCAAAAAGATTGATTATTAATTAGCCCTTGTCGGTTTCACCCAGGCTGTTATTCTTGGGTTAGGAAACAAAATTTCCCAGTTGATTATAAAACTTCCTGAATATCCTGCAAAGAAGTTGTAAGACTAAAAAACAGAGATTTGGCACTTTGGTTTAGTTATTTCAAAACTCAGTATGATCTCCCAAAGTACGATACAGTAGAACTGGCAGTTTATCTCCATATTGCTTGTTGGTTTGTGCAATAAAGAACCCTGACCTGGAAGGAGAGGATTGCTGACTATGGTAAGGTCTTCTTTCTTTACAGCTGGCTGATGATTTGAACATCTGGAGAAGTAGACAAAACCCGCACAACTATTTAAAGTAATGAACTGGACAAGTGAAGAGAACACCTGCCAAAACCCTGGATGGTGGCGACCAGTTGTGCTACCATAATGAACTGAAGTGTCTCATTTTCTCTCTTGGGGGGGCAGCTGAGTTTGACCAGGGAACTTCAAAGTCAGAGAAGGATATTACACAGCAGCCTGCCTGTGCTGCGAAAATGATTACTGCCATAATTGCCCAAGTTGAGGTCTACAGTCTAAATCCCATCTGTTTTTGATATCTGACGGTGGCTTGTGTGTGGCTCTTTAATAAGCACTGGAGACAGGTACCAAAGATCCTTGAACAATCCATTAGAAGCCTTTCAATTTTTTTCAGAAAGTTTAACTCACTGCTTGCATTTGCATTACAATGGAAACAGAACGGCTGATAGATAGATAGATAGATAGATAGATAGATAGATAGATAGATCTTGTGTGTACACAGCAAAATGCCTCTCATGGAATGAATTGAATAATTTGAAAGTCTTATAATTAAGATGTTGTCACTGGGGGGTTGCAGTGGCACAGAGGGTCTGGCCAGGGTTTGCTGTGTGGTGGGTCTGGGGTTCAAGTCCTGATTGGGGTGCCTTGCAGTGGACTGGTGTCCTGTTCAGGGTGTGTCCCCTCCAGCCTTGCACCCTGTGTTGCTGGGTTAGGCTCCAGTTTGTTGCAACCCTACTTGGGGCAAGCATTTGTAGACATTGTGTGTGATTAAACAGTTTAAATATAGTTGGATTTACTATCAATAAATCACACCACTCTGACTGAATGGTGCTCTCTCCAGGATGTACCCCACTTAACCCAGCTAAAGTGACCGATAGCGACCGCTCAAATCACATTATACCACTCAATCAAAGTGTGCTTCCGGGGTGTGAATTGACACTGAATTATTTGACACACCTCTTTCTAAATAAAGCTTTTTTTGCACCACCAAAAAGTATTAAGCATTTTGATCCGAAGAACTTGTTTTCAGTGAGCTAAAACATTCCCAAGAGACCTTATTTCCTAAAGCCTGGAGAGGTAACTGCATTACTGGGGATCTTCTGTAAGATGTTGGCTCTCTGCTACAGTTGAGACTAGATCAACTGTGTACTGCTGTTTGACCTGTGTGTAAACAGTGGGTCGCATTGTGAACGAATAAGTTCTAGAAAAAATATGAGACAAAAAACACACACACACACATTTTCAGAACCGCTTGTCCCATACGGGGTCACGGGGAACCGGAGCCTACCCGGCAACACAGGGCGTAAGGCTGGAGGGGGAGGGGACACACCCAGGACGGGACGCCAGTCCGTCGCAAGGCACCCCAAGCGGGACTTGAACCCCAGACCCACTGGAGAGCAGGACTGTGGTTCAACCCACTGCGCCACTGCGCCACCGCACCCCCTCTAGACAAAAAACAAAATATATAAAATGACTGTAACGTCTTCTGATTGCTTATTTACTCTTGCAGCTCCAGGACCTTGCTTTTGAATTTCAGTAACACTTGCATGGAAGTGAATTAAATACACAAAATTCATTTACAGTGAAAATGTAAAGTAAAAGGTTTTTCATTTTTCAATATAAAACCTGTTTTACAGTTGACAACCATTATTATAAATAAGTCTGTTAGTACAGCTAACTGGTCTGTTTTGCCCAACAGTGATACTTTCTAAAGTGATTTTCCATGCAAAAAAGGCACATTGCCATTAAATACTCTTGCAAAGAGAATGCTTGCAGGGGGGTCATGTCTCCTCTCCTTCCACCCCATTCCTCAAAGGAGGTTATCAAATGGAAATCAAACAAGGACAGTACAGATGGTAGCATAGTGCTTAGCCCTGCTGCTTTTGGACCCAAAGTTCACAGGTTCAAATCCCATCTCCAGCTGTTGTATCCTTGAGCAAAGTACTTACCCTGAGTTGCTACACTAAGATCACCCAGTTGTATACATGGGTAAATAACTGCAGAGAGTTTAATACTGTAAGTTGCTGTGGTGAAAAATGTCAGGTAAATAAATGTAAATGGGAAGCTATTCCCATCTTACTGATTCCTTGATAGCAGAGGTGCACTTCTACTTTCAGATGGTAAGCTTGTTTCACTGGATCGATAGCCATGGTACTGGTCCTGTAGGAGCTCCTAGGGGGGCAGAAGCAGTCAACCAGTGCTCTGGAGAGGGCGAGGAGAGTCCTCAAGGAACATTTCAAAAAGGAAGGTGGTGACCAAGCAGCAGGAAGACTGGCCTTGTGAGCTGTGGAGAAGATTGATGACTGCAGTGTTCTTCTTTACGAAGTAAGTATACAGAGACTCACACTTTTTCCCACATTACCCAAAGGACTGGGCATATTATTCATAGCTCAAGCAGATTTCAAGCCAGTTCCCTTTTCCTTTCCTACCACCTCGATCGGGCCTCCTTCTTTATTAGCAGCCTTTAACCTATCCTGTGTGGAAGGGTGGACCATCGCAGTTAGTGTGGCCTTGTTAGTAAGGCTCCTTTTGCAGCATCTCCCTCTGATGTGGGTCCAATTCTACCGTTTCATCTTCCTTCCATCTGGGTTCCCACAGTTCACCCCCTGTGCTTTCCTCCCCTGCTCATCTTCTCTTAATCACCGGAGGAGCTGGTGCTAGGGCAGAGGTAGAGGTGGTGCTACAGCAAAACATCACCTTTTCTTCACCACCTCTTTTTGCTGGATGTCCACATAGGGTCATCTCCTTGTTCTGGGGAGCAACTGAGCACAAGGTGAAAGGGAACCAACGTGCTCAAAAATGTGCTTTTTGCCCTTGAAAGTCATAACCTACCTACATTTTATGCCTTATTTATCAGTCAAAAACTCTCTGCAATAGCCTACATTTATTTATTTAGCAGACACTTTTCCCCAAAGCAACTTCCAATGAACTCTATGTAGTGTTATCAGCCCACACACCTTATTCACCGTGGTGACTTACACTGCTTGATACACTACTTACACTGGGTCACTCATCCATACATCAGTGCAACACACACACTCTCTGTCACTCACACACTATGGGTGAACCTGAACAGCATGTCTTTGGACTGTGGGAGGAAACCAGAGCGCCCGGAGGAAATCCACGCAGACATGGGGAGAACATGCAAACTCAACACAGGCTGAGCGGAGATCATACCCATGTCCTCTCGCACCACCCAGCTGCTGTAAGACAGCAATGCTACTCACTGTGTCACCCAATCATTTTCATACAGATTACTGCAGATACTTTTTGACTTACCCTTAAAGATACACACTAATTGTATGAAAGACTGCGAGGCACACGAGTGTGACAGGCGTACCGAACTAGCACCATTGTTTCTGTCTGCAACACATGTTTTCAGCTAATTAGACCGTAAAACACTCCTCCCTGGTTACTAAAGCCACCATAAAAACACACGCACGCAATAATGAGTCAGTGAACATGGGCATTCTGAAAACACAGATGTTACCTTCTTCAAACACTGACCCACTTCTGTCAAAAACAGACTGAAAAGCTGCGGAGAAAAGGCAATCCTGGTTCTTCAGCCATTCCCCGGCCATGGGATCAGTCACATAGTATCACCACTCACTTATTTGAATCCCCTACATGCACTGAAAGCTGAGAGGTCTTGATCCCTGTGGTCATTGATGACACTGTGGCAGTAGAATGGAAGCAATAGTCAGAGTGCAAAATCATTTTCCCATTTTCAGTGTGTTTACTGGCCTGTGTGTTATAACAGATTATGTTGCGGAAACTCTGGGATGAAATACCTCCATCCTCTTGAGTGACTCACATAAACAACAGTTACTAGCACCAATAACTAAAACGTGGTACATGGGGATCCTAAAAGGCAATTAGCCAGGGTACAACTGCACATTAAGTGTGCTTATGTGCCATGGGTTATTACGTGAGAATCCCATGGTTTCCTGAGGCTAATGATAGAAGTGAAAGGTAAAGCATCAGCAGGACCCACCTGACGGTCTCTCTGGAATAGTCCTACTGTTGTTTCAATGGCCTGACAGGGACAAGACTGCAGATGGAAGCAGCTGAAAGGCAGCTTCTGAGGGGTCCTCTCTGGCACAACATGTTGTGTTATACTATCTGATATTTCTGATGGCATTTTCTCTGCAATTATCAGGATGTTATTATGCTTGGCAGCCCTTAAAGGCACACACACAGCTCACAACCGCTTGGTCCAAGCAGGGTCACGGTGAACCAAAGCCTAACCCGGCAATGCAAGGCACAAGGATGAATGGGAGGGGACACACCCAGGACTGGACGCCAGTCCATCGCAAGGCACCCCAAGCACGGCTCAAACCCCAGACCCAAAAGAGAGAAGGCCCAGGCCAAACCCGCTATGCCATCTCACAACCTATGAAGAAGAACCCTCAAACTATAATCTAATAGCATGCATTTGTGTATTTGAATCAACAATTTAATGTCTAAGACATAGCCTTTGATATGGAGTAATGCTGCACTGTTTTTAACTCTTCTTTTTACTGCTGTACACAAGCAAGGGACTCCAGACTGAAGCCCAGTGGACAACCATAAAGTTTTTGGGCAATGTCATAGAACAATAGCCTGGAGGAGAAAACATCAGTGCCAACGAGACGTACCCCCAGATTCTCCAGTTTTCCATAGCATGCGTGGGTGTCATGGTGCAGTAAAATCTATGGCAAGTAACCCAGCCGAAGGAAAAACCTGTCAAACAGAGTCGTGGTTGTTATCAAGGTCATGATAAGCCAAACCAGATTTAAACCGCACTAGCAGCCGGTTTTAAAATTGGCTGTGGACTGACAACTGTCTTCCCCCTTAACTGATGCTCCCATGGGTCCCTGTACCAGCCTTTGGGAATTCTTATTTTTCATAGTTTCGAACCAGTGGCATAACACTGATCCACCTGACAGAAAGTGATTGACACCAAGGCCTCAAGACTTCACGGGAGGGCAGTCAAGAGCAAACATCCTGGGAGTCCACCGGGGCCATGGCATGACTGAGTGGGGCATGGAAGCCTGTGCATATATTCAGTGCCACTATTCATTTATTTCTATAAATGAATATGTACCTACGACCTAGACAGAATATGGACTGCCACAGATTGTCATTATTGCACATGAGTGCACTGCATTTCCTCCTCTCCAGCCCTGATGGTAATGAGAGTTTGATGGTGCTTATGATCAGACTTCTGCTCCCAGAGTCCGCTGGTAGGGGGGGCGGCAGGGAGGACGCGAGGTGTACGAAGAAACGAAAACTCTGCCTGTCCGTTCCTGGGTCTTATTAAGGCAGGAGTCCTGCTCATTCCCTCTCTCTCGCTCACTGCATAAGAGGCAAGCGGGATGGTGAGGTCACCTGACCTTCCTCCTGGGAAAGTCTGAAAGCTAGGTCTTTGGTCTCTGCACTGCCTGTATATTGTTTGGACACAGGGGTTGGGTTGAAGGGCGGTGAAGGGCTGTTGGCTACAGAGGTATGGTAGAATTACCATATAATGGCATTTACATAAAAACTGCTATTCTCACAGCACCATATTCTTGCGGATCACATTAAGGGGGTTAAGCATCTTGTAATTTTCTTCGTCATCATCATTTATCGGCAGTCAGACCCCATTTACATCGGAATGAGCAGTAGGCATTCAGTTCCCTCGGTGGCACAACGTTATTTAATAGCAGGGCCGTAATTTACTCTGTTTGCAACATATTTTTAAACATATCGCACCATTAGCCAAGAGTTGGCCTGACCCCATTGTAGCAGCGCTTTCAAGGTTTGGAGCTCTTGATTGTATGTTGTTGACGCTCTGAAGTCAAGTCAAGTCAAGTGGGTTTTTATTGTCACTCCTCTACATAACTTGTATACAGTGGAACGAAACGTTGTTTCTGCGGGACCATGATGCAACGCAGAACAGTAGGCAAGACTCGCTAAGGACGTGAAAGAAGACGATGAAAGACCCAACAGCAAGGCCAAAGGCTATAATACTGAGGGCCAGTATACAAAAGGCACAAAAACACAGATACCAACACAAATAGAGTCTTCGTCATCGTTATGGGTGAGCAACAATAAATATTGTATTCACCTGAATGCAGGATGTACTTCTTCACACTGCTGGTCACTCTATTTAGTGATATATTATTTACATTTGGAGGGAACAGCTGTAATCTGAGATACGTGTATGACTTATTAGGCAGTACGTGTTGAATATTTGGTTGCTGCTGCTGTTGTTCCATTGAATTTCTGCAGTCACGTGAAGCGTAGTGTGATCGGAACTCATGTTTAACTGTTTTTTTTTAATGCTTTGCTTCCAAGCAGGTGACATTACCCTTCTAGGTCTGAGAGGTGCACGTGTGAGCTGTTCTGCCAATGTCCTCATCACATGCAGCCATGCTGTAGAAGCTCAGCTAATTTAAATAAAACAAAAGAACAAGGAGACGGTAGAGGGAGGCATGTCTAAGCAAAAACAGCGGAGCTCGAAAACCTGACTGTGTTCCACAGCGCTGCCACCCCCCAGCCTCTCTGCAACATGCTCTGCTCCTCCCCGGAAGACTGTGACTTGCTGTTTTTTGCCCCCCTCACCAACCCTCCTCGTCTCTAGTCAGGTTGCAAGCCTTGTGAGTGCAGGATTTCATGCATGCGAGTGCGGTGGAAGCACAGCATGACTGATCCCTTTGTGCTGGTGGGTGAGGCATGCTGGAAACGTGCTGACTCCCAGAGGGGGGTAAACCAAAACACTCCCCAAGGATGGGCTGTCCAGGCTGGGCTACAATAAACATATTATTCCCCTTACATTTACATTTATTTACATTTCTTTATTTAGCGGACGCTTTTCTCCAAAGCGACTTCCAATGAACTCTATGTAGTGTCATCAGCCCACACACCTTATTCACTGCGGTGACTTACACTGCTAGTTACACTACTTACACTGGGTCACTCATCCATCCATCAGTGGAACACACACACGCTCACTGTCACTCACACACTATGGGTGAACCTGAACAGCATGTCTTCAGAGTGTGGGAGGAAACCAGAGCACCCGGAGGAACCCCACACAGACACGGGGAGAACATGCACACTTCACACAGACTGAGTTGGGAATCGAACCAATGTCCTCTCACACCAACCGCATTCCCCTCTGACCTCAGTTTCTTGTTTAAAAATATTTAAGTCAAATGTACAGAACATGGACTCATCAACTGATATTACCATCTTAAAGTGAAGGTCATTCAGAATCACATACAAAAAAAATATGAAAAAAATCCAGCAGCAGCAACAATAAAAAATATGGCAGTAATAATAATCATAGCAGATTGCGTACCTGTTTTGAACGAATAGCACATAAGCTCACTTTTACCCTTAGGCCTGCACATTTAAGGTCTGTCCTGCTGTTACTCGTGGTCCTTGGGTTCAGAGCTCAACTTTTTAGAAAATGTTGAGTGTTCAGTGTGCTCTCTGCCAGGATTCACAAAAGAAAATGCTGCAGTTCTAAGGATGTAATGATATTACGTTGAACAAGCCCAGAGCTGGACCGCAGTGGATCCAATCCCCCCCTCGAACTGTTTCACAGAGATGGATTTCACCAAGACTTCCCGCAGTGCTGCAGTTTTCAACAGATTAAGCTATGATAGTACTCCGGAGAAGCACAAATCCGTCTCGTCCCCCTTTTTAGCGCATGCGACCCTTGTGATCGAGTATGGAAGAAGCGGTATATTTTTATCTTAGTCATGCTGGGGAGGAGACTGGCAGAATATATTATTACCCTAATCTTATTTAACTATTTACTTCTGTCCCTTCTTGCAGGCTTCCATAGCAATTTTGTAGCCTTAGCCGAAGTAATGAATTCCCGTAAAGGTCTGACTCGATGGCATTGGAGCTGAATTTCCAATGATGGCGTGATATTAGTTCAACCGTGCTCCCATTTGCCGCATAGCAGTATGAAATACTTTACATGTTTCGCACACATCTGTTCACATCCGTAGCTCAGGAGTTGCCACGGCGACTGTTTTTGCAGCTGTTCGGTGCCGAGACGCATGCAGTCGCGTTGCACTGCGTTACATTTTCTTCAGAGTTCATTTGCTCAAAGCTAACGTTTCTCTGTCAATATGCTAGAAGAAAAAAAAGGCCTCATGGCACCTCTTTCAAAAGTGTAATTTAAAGATATTTTGTTCTTATGGAGACATTCATTAGGTTTTGACTTAGGGCTTAACATTTAGGCATTTAGACTAATCTAATACAGCTGAAAAAGAAACTGCACTAACTGCTGCCGCTTTCTGCCCCCTCTAAATAATAATAATAAAAAAGAGAACTATAAATGACATATGTCCCTATGATATCAAATGATATTTAGCAAAAACATAACTATAACTGTAACTATACTATACTTGTGTCTGGGCAAAACCCGAGTTTGTACCTCTTACCTACTGGTTGTCAACAGAAATAATAAAACAAATGCAATATAATGCATAATTGTATTATTATGTTAACAAATTTTTTAAACAAATGTTATTTGAATGGCTTTTGTGACCATAGGAAGTGGAAAAGTTTTTTACTTATTTTACAAATTTTCTTAAAACAAGTATGACACAAGCCAAAGGATGGATTAAATAAGCACTTCATATAGTATATTCTGGGGGTGCGGTGGCACAGTGGGTTAGACCACACTCCTGCTCTCCAGTGGGCTTGGGGTTCGAATCCCCCTTGGGGTGCCTTGCGGCGGACAGGCGTCCCATCCTGGGTGTGTCCCCTTACACCCTGTGTTACCGGGTAGGCTCTGGTTCCCCGTGACCCCGTCTGGGACAAGTGGTTCTGAGAATGTGTGTATAGTATATTGCAATATTTTCAGTTTTCTGCATTAAGACTATATTTGTAAGCATTTAGTACAGTGCATGTTTTTTCTCTTAATTCTACCTCCAGTTGGAGATTTTCTTTGCAGGAAGGTGTGATACACACTGGCGTAGCAATGCTCCTTAAGGAAGTTTCCATATATGAAAAAATTAATTTACCCCTTAAATAACACTTCGTATTCAGCCTGCGACTCTCGACACTTAAAATTTACACAATAATCATTTTAATAAATATTCCAAGTGTGTGTCACTTTATCTCATTCTCTCACACCGTCTTAAATATTCATACAGTGTATCCTGCACTCATCAGTCACATCCAGGTGATGACCACCAACTGCTTTCTTAGTCAAGGCATTTTTTCAAAGCTACTTACTTTTAGCCTTTAATTTAAAGCTTTAATTAAATATTTTTTGCCCAAGCACCTTTCTAAAAGGCGCTACCCTTGGAATCCTACTGGGAAATACCCAGTAATGTCTCCATAACATGTTGGCAACCCATGAGGAAAACTATTGCTGCTTAAAATCCCTTCCAACAATATGTACAAGTTCACCTCGAAAGACCTTGAAAGTGAGGGCTGTTTGCTTCTTGCTTTGGTGGTATAAAGTGCATCCTGGAGCCATCCCATTATCCTCCTATCTGAGGAAGTACATGTTCAGATGATGTAGAATGGGCACCTTCTTGCTCCCTTCCATACCTCACTTTTGCAGTGTGATGTCACAAAATTTTATTATAAGGGACAAGGGAAGACCAAAATAACAGTGGCATCAGTCCATGCAGCCGCACAGGAGAAAGCCGGGGGGACTGTGGGGAGGGGATGGGGCAGAATTAATAAAACGAGGGAAAAGGAGTGCCTCTCTTGTATTTTTTTGGCCAGTTTTGCCTGGGTTGAAAATGCAATAAGCCAAGGAGCGGGGAGACTAAATGAGTGTGGAGGACCGTAAACAGATTGTACCCTCTCTGATCTCTGCAGATGGAATATAATTACACTGTGGTCTCGACGTGACCGCCCCACCAACGACAGGGCTGCTCTTCCCTGCACTCTAAGTAGACAGGGTTTCCAAACTATCATCTGCCTGCTATTGGCATTTTAAGAGTCTTACAACAAACCAGGCAGCCAGTTGGAGCAAAAAAGGATGTACGGGTTGTGGACAAAAAAGCAAACACCATGTAAAGACATTGGATATGGCAGTGGACCCCCACATGTGGCCAGAACTTTCTAAACGTAGGCATGGAGTGTGCCAGCATTTATAAATCTGCAGAAAGGATGTAATATTTTTCCGTTGTGAGAAAAAGTCAGTCAATTCCAACCTAGCTGACAAGTTCAAAAATGTCTCAGGCTAGATTTGAGATCGAAGGGATGGCGACAAATGCAATATTTTGCCTCCGAAAATTTCTCAGCATGGTGATGAAATAGAGGGAGGGTAAATGCAACGTGAGGTTAACAAGCTGGAAAATCGCAGACATCACAAATTATCGAGTTGCTGGGGATTCCTGCACGAATGCTGTTTAAGCAACAAGCTGCTTGCTTTTTTTCTACTAAACATTTGTTATTTTTGTTTAGTAAAGCTATGTAATGTTTCCTGGGACTAACACACACTTTGGGAGCTGCCAAGACATTTTTTACAAACTCAAAATATTTGTAGCATAATGCTGACTTTCTGAGCATTGCAGGGGAAAGATGCATATGGGTGACATCAATGTCACACCTGTTTTAGACTACCGAGGAACCACATGGGTTCGACACATGGAGGGTATGTCTCCGCAGCACATTCTGTAATTTTTCTGGGCTGCAGTTCGTCCACTTATGATAATAGGCTAATAAATTCCCAAAAATAATGGAAAATCCAGAAAAGTGAAAACTACCAGCAGGAAAGAAACACTCCAACTAGAATGACAGTTAAATTTTAATACCACTAAATACTGAGGCACCCATGTAGAGCCTTGCTGGTGATAAATTCAGTATAGGCAGCACCCTTTCTTTATATGTATTGTGTTTGGGACCCTCTACGACTGCAGTTGACTTCATTTCCTGTATGTAAGTTCACTATTATTCTGTGACACTGCTTTTTCAAGACAGTCCAGTGTACTATATAAAAATAAAGTAAACGGTCCAATATTTTCAATCTGAAGATGATATGCAAGTGCTTACGTGATTTTCTGCAGTGTTATAGTGTTGGATAATGTGGAACTAAATAATTTTGAGATTTGGGTGACTAGGATGATTATAAATAAATTCATAAATAATTTGAAAATAAAAAAAGTTTATTTAATGTTTAAGAATTAATGCTAGAGATTATATAGTGCTTGTTAAGGTCTTGAATGGTTCAAAGGTTTCAAACAGAAGATGAGAAACAGCTCTTGATAATCATGGATTCTCTTGCAAGTTATATTCCTCCCATTCTATGTGAGCGGCGCCAATGGCAAAAGAATGAAAAATGAGTGAAATTAATTCAAACAGTCATTCCTTTACTCACTCACTATTGGTAATGGCTTGTCCAGGTCAGTGTTTTGATGCATTGGAGCCTATCCTGGATGCACAGGGCACTAGGCAAGGCAGGGTTCACCCTAGACGGACTGCCAGGGTGTTCACTGAAAATGTTAGATTAAAAAATTCTGGAGAAAAGTAAACATTTGCATTTCTGCAGTAATTTCTCTATGTGAAAGGCTAGAGCTTTATGTTAGGCTGTGAGAGTCTGAAATTATACATGTTTTAAATCTATAGTCGTATATGTTGTAATGACCGCATTACTGTTTAGAGCAGGAAATGTGTTTATTGTAATTGGTTAGCTTTTGGTGACATACAGGAAATATAAGGGGGTGATTGCATCTGCCAGTGGGAGAAAGAGAAGAGAGCCTGGGGGAGCTAAGCAGGCTGGGAAGGCTGGCTAGACGCACAGGTCCTGGAGGAAATGGGGTCCTCAGACCGAGAGCATTATTTCCCTGTGTGCCGGTGTTCTAATAAAACATTCGTGACGAACACTGCCTCTGCGTCCTTCTTTGCCCCATCCAAACCCACGGCACTGCACGCCACTATATATATACTTATAGATTTTCTATATATAAATCTAAAGTCTATAATTGTATATATTGTATACTATATATATATAATTTTTTTTTTTTTTTTTGTGTGTGTGTGTGTGTGTGTGTGTGTGTGTGTGTGTGTGTGTGTGTGTGTGTGTGTGTGTGTGTGTGTGTGTGTGTGTGTGTGTGTGTGTGTGTGTGTGTGTGTGTGTGTGTGTGTGTGTGTGTGTGTGTGGCA
The DNA here is from genome assembly GCF_900964775.1 of Scleropages formosus. Lineage (NCBI taxonomy): Eukaryota > Metazoa > Chordata > Actinopteri > Osteoglossiformes > Osteoglossidae > Scleropages > Scleropages formosus. The sequence goes on along the minus strand of NC_041809.1, from coordinate 33,052,140 downwards.
TGGTGGCGCAGTGGGTTGGACCTGGTCCTGCTCTCCGGTGGGTCTGGGGTTCGAGTCCTGCTTGGGGTGCCTTGCGGCGGACTGGCGTCCCGTCCTGGGTGTGTCCCCTCCGGCCTTATGCCCTGTGTTACCGGGTAGGCTCCGGTTCCCCGCAACCCCATATGGGACAAGTGGTTCCGAAACTGTGTGTGTATGCATGCATTCAATTTGCTTTGGCTACTGCTATTTACCAGTAAAGCATGGAATGACACATGTGTTGGGGGACAAATTTTCTGACAGAAACTGCTGTAGCCCTGAACAACTGACTAAAGTAACAGAAGTCACTGGCAACAATGCAAAAATGTTTACCTAACACTTCATTAAAAAAGCACTGAATCATCTGCCTCTACCGTTATTGTCCTATTTGACCAGATTCTGCCTTATAGACTTAAATTTACATTTATTTATTTAGCAGATGCTTTTCTCCAAAACAACTTCCAATGACCTCTATGCAGTGTTATGAGCCCACCCACCTTATTCACCAAGGTGACTTACACTGCTAGATACACTACTTACACTGGGTCACTCACCCATACATCAGCCAAGGACTTCAACCAAGCAACACATGAATATATTCCATGATAACGATACCAGTCATTTTACTCTACCTTGGCTCTTCCAGTCAGAAGATCAAAGACCCAAATGAAATCTCTCTACCAAGTTTTTTCCCATGAGAAATAACTTTGCCGTGAGTCTGGACAAAACCAAATAAATACTTGGGGCATGTTTATTCCCAAGCTGATGTTCTTGAAAAACATCACTAGCATGCTGTAGCAGATCACAAGGTGCATATTTTAAACTAGAATTACTTCTTATAAAGATGTTTTCTTGCCAAGCCATTTATCCTGTCCTGAGACCCATTCCCATTTTGAGATGCTCACCATCCCGCTGAAGGCATCAACTAGACAATTTCCCCCTGTCCACAGTGTTGAGGGTTTCGTTGTTGTCTCCTGGGGGCGTCCGAGACTAGTGTTAAGAGGAGCGATGAGATGGAGCTCTTAATCTTCCCTACGGTCTCAGTGCTGGCACAAATTGGGTTTGCATCTGATCGTCTGAAATGGAACCATAGTGGTTTTCAGAGCTGTCTGAGTCATCCCATTTTACTGGAAGTAATTGACCGAGTCTAAAAGGTCAGGTGAAGACAGAGATAAGGTGCCCGCTTCAGAAGCCTTTAGGTGGAATGGAACGGAGCTGGAGATAGAATGACGTCCGATGTTGCATGAGGAGTCAACTCACTGCCTCCAAATTCCCCATTTGAATTTCCACCCACATGTGTAAGCACTATCAGTCTGTCGGCCTTTCGGTGTAAATAAGGTAATGAAAGAAGAGCGGTAAGCCTTCTGTTGGAGAACTTGCACTGATCAGGGCATATGAACAAAGAATCACCCTGTTTTAGCAGGACGGGCCTGTGAAATTACCTGCAACTTCAGTTTGACTTGCTTTCCAGTGCAGGGTCCAACTAAGTTTCATTCCATGTGCAGTTTTTTGCATTATACAGTATTTTGAATACCAGTGCTGAGCGCAAAATAAACACCTAGTCACATGGATTGTGGCCCAAGGTCTGTGGGCCTTCTGTAGTCAATAGGCATTCTGTTGAGAAAATGAGTGTGGGCCACGTTATTGCAAATTTATCACCAGCCCACACTCCACACTGCCTCTGGACCAAACTGTACCCAATAGTCCTTCAGCTCGTGACATTGAGGGACGACACGTCAGCTCCTAGCTTGGGCTGGGTAACGGGTGGGGGGCGGCGGGGCGGACTCTCCACCGCATGACTGCACTGATGTGATAAGGGGCAGAAGGACACGGGGCCAGTGCCCCATCTGCCTCTGCAACTTTTCTCTTGGTTTAATATTCATGAGATGCTCAGAAAAAAGCTCTTTAAAATGCCATTTGCTTTGATGATGTTATAATTGGCAAAGGATCCCCAAAGAGCTACATGGACTGTTGAGAGAGGGGAGACCAGATAAAACAATGTCATAATTTCCCCTTGCAGACACTTCTGTGCGTTTGGATAACTCAGAAATGGGACAGGGCCACACTTACGACAACAAAAGTCTTTATTGCCATTTTACTTCCCATTCATTTTCATGCCCATAAAGACAGATGATGGAAGTCAAATTTGAGTCGTTTTTAAATGCCCTATTTGCATATTGAAACCAAAAGTGCTTTTTTTTTTTAAAAAAATGATATTTATTTTTTTACTGATTGCAGCATAAATGAATCAGACTTCCTGTATTTTTGCTAATTAGGTGCACTTAAGAGTTGTTTAAATGTATTAACATCTGAATCAAATCATACACATTTTCAAAATTTGCAAATGAAGGAGCAATACTAAAAAAGTTTTAAAATGCTTTCAAATAAAAATTTTAAAACATGGAATGGAATAAAAAAAGTTGTTTAAAACGTTCTGAAACACAAGTTGCAATACACAATTTTTAGTGGTTTAGGTTCGTTAAAATTAAAGATTGTCTTCATATGCCACAATTCAGACTTGGACAGGCGGTTGAAGAATATTGGTGAGGGAGTGAGACAGTTTCTTTATATCGGGAGGAATATTTTGTTTCTGTACCCTCGGCACGTTGCTTTTTGGAAAGCTGCTTCTTCCTTCCATTTTTTGCATTTAATACCCTTTCCCCCCATCTAGTCAGAGCCACTTACACAGTTTTGCCTGTCAAGGCGAGACATCCATGCCAGCTTGAGCTTCGGAGGGCTGAGTGCAGGTAACAACCTTCTCCAGTGTGCATACTGGGAGCACCATACTTCATATCACTGTACAAGCAGCAGCTTTCATCAAGCCATGTAACATGCTTAGAATCCTTTTAACCTGGTTCAACTTGCAGCCCTGTAAGCACTCAGCTGTAGGGGTCACTGTGAGTACCGAGAGAGATAGAGCCTTGGTCCACTGCCCATCTATGGCAAGGAGGCTCTGGAACCAGAGTGAGATACATTTGTAAATTCACTGATGCTCTAATGATGATACCCTTCAGACTTAATTTTCAGCACTATCATTTTCACAGCAACTAATAATGAGAATATGGGCATAACGGTGGCACAGCGAGTAGCTCTGCTGTCTCATAGCGCCTGGAGGGTGCGAGAGGATGTGGGTTCAATCCCTGCACAGTCGGTGTGGAGTTTGCATGTTCTCCCTGTGCCTGCGTGGGATTCCTCCAGGTGCTCTGGTTTCCTCCCACACTCCAAAGACATGCTGTTCAGGTTCCCTCATAGTGTGTGAGTGACAGAGAGAGTGTGTGTGTGTTCCACTGATGTATGGATGAGTGACCCAGTGTAAGTAGTGTATCTAGCAGTGTAAGTCACCGCAGTGAATAAGGTGTGTGGGCTCATAACACTACATACAGTGCATTGGAAGTTGCTTTTGAGAAAAGTGTCTGCTAAATAAATAAATGTGCACTTGTAGTTGTACACTTAGGATAACTGATATATCTAACACTCCAAGTCATTGCCACTCAGTATGTTCTTAAACATCTGATGGTACAGTTAAGTACTGTTCTCATGCTGTTTTCATTTTGTTCACATAGTCATTTATGGCACACATAGCCATGACAGCATAGCAAAGAAGGTGGGGCAGAGGCCCAGAACACACCTGCATTCAATTCTTAATCATTATCTGCCTATTTAAACCCTATTTCCAGTGTAGGAGTGGCTGATTGAACACCAAGAAGCTGAACACACCATGGCCTGCTATGAACTCATCTGCTTGTCCACCATGAGATGATGCTGCACCTCAATCCTAAGCCTCGCTGATGCACTTCCCCATGTAGCAGCTTGAGTAAACCTCACAAAAAAGGCCATTTGTTGCCCTCGATCCTGAATCTCAGCGTTGTCCTGTCTGCCTGAATCAGCAGACCTTGCCACATTAAACTTATCATTATACCCCAAAATTTTTCATACCAATTCCGTATCACCATGTACAATTTGCTTTATCGTCTGTAAGGTATATATTTCTCCCTCTGCATTCGGGACCTGGCCACAGGTTCAAACCTGACTGCAGAAAATTGCAAAAAAAATGCAAGCCAGCACTTTCAACGCATTTCTTTTAGTAAGATAGGAAAAAGAGCTTGTTGGGTTTGAATGCTCCTTTTTGGCTTTAGGGTAGAAGAAAACTTTGGAGTCATCAGCTCAATGAGCGCTCCAGGGGGAGCCAGCACTGTCTGACATGGAGCGTCCAGATCCTCAGAACGGGCTCCGCTAACCTGCATTATTCTCTTTGATCCGTGCCTTCTTGAGAAGCACTTTTTGAATCATTAATCTTGCTTAGGCAAGAGCCCTGGATCTTGCTGCCAGATACACTTAAGCGGTGGTTTTCTGAGCTACGGGACAAGCGGCCAGCTGGCCTAAACACAGAGCTGGGTGACAGCTGTCCTCCTTAATGTCCTATGAACACACCGACGAGCAGCCCACACCTGGAGCACTTTCAACTTGATGAGTTTGTACAAGGAGTGTGTTGAGGTCAGATGTTGCAGGGAGTCCAGTTTCAGCATGTGTGGTGTTCTTCTGCTACTGCAATGAATTCAGCTCCATTTGATCATCGCATGTAGAACAGCAATTTATATAGCTTTTGTAAAACTCCAGAGGCAAAAACCTTAAAGAACTGACATTACATTTTCGGCTGCGGAAGTATTGTTTATGCATTTGCTTGCCAATATAGGATGTGTATGTTAAAAGGAACGAAATCTGAGTAGTCATTTTATGCCTTTGCACTTTTTAAGATGTGATTTAAGGTTTAAGATGGGTGGCACAGCGAGTAGTGCTGCTGTCTCACAGCATCGGGATGGTGCGAGAGGACGTGGGTTCGATAAGGGTAAGCACCTTGGTCCGCCTCTGTGTGGAGTTTGCATGTTCTCCCCTTGTCTGTGTGGGTTTCCTCCAGGTGCTCTGGTTTCCTCCCACAGTCCAAAGACATGCTGTTCACGTTCACCCATAGTGTGTGAGTAACAGTCAGAGTGTGTTCCACTGATGTATGGATGAGTGACCATAGTGTATCTAGCAGTGTAAGTCACCGCGGTGAATGAGGTGTGAGGGCTGATAACACTACATAGAGTTCATGGGAAGTTGCTTTGGATAAAAGTGTCTGCTAAATAAATGTAAGCTGTCGATTAGCTAATGAAGACTCCTATAACACTAAAAGGATGTAATATGGAGTGCATGTTTTCCAGATACAGGGATTCACCAAAGGTAAGTCGGATGTCAGCCACACAAACACTTAGTACAGTGTGAAATTTGAAATTTATCTTCCTATAAAAGCATGTCAGTTTTGTGAACTTCAGGTCTCCTAATTCATTCAAACTGGAATAACCTGGGCAGTAAAGCTTTTAATTCTGCATTTACATAATGCAATTAATTCTGTTGTTATGCTTTATTGCATATTCCATTAACTATGATAAATGCGAAAGTGGAGACAAAAAAAAAAATATCTTCCTAAAGTTTTTCAGACACTGACATGCATTCTTTGAGACTCCCTTGAAGTTCTCCAGAATTTGTCTTTATTGTGGGTTTCATCAGCACATTGAAAGAACCCATCACCACTGGCAGCCAGGATCAATCAAAAAACTTCATTCGTATAACAAGTGCTGGTGCCTCATTACAGACAACATTACACCGGTGACATGGAAATACAAGCAAAGAAAATAACTGCACAAAGTCAAATGGCTAATGGATGCAAATTAAAAGTATCAAGACTCACCGGTCTCACTTCGCCCATGATCTCTTAAATTCATGTCAGGTGTAAATGTTCATGCATTATAACTTTAAGATCAATCCCGGATAAACCTTTACGCAGCTATTCCTGTATTGTAATGTAAGTGTCTATATGTATTTCAAAAAAAAAAAGTATTACTAGGAAGGTGATCAGGAATTGTAGATATTCTGATAAAGTTTTATACACCTACTCGTGTGATGAAGATTGGTTCATATGTTGGAAAGAAACAAACTAAGTGCACTTAAGAATCACACGTCTGCATGTAAGTGTCTCTTCCTGCGAATATAATGAACACATTCTATTTTCTATGAGATGTACGTTGCTTTGGAGAAAAGAGCCTGCTAAATGAAGAAATGTAAATGTGTGCGAAAGACATGATTCTGTAGGGGATTTAAGATCAGAGACCCCCCAGTTGTGATCACATTGATCTCACAAAGATAATGTCTGAGAAATTCCAGCAACCTTTAACTGCTGGAACCGGCATGGTAAAAAGCATGGTTGGGCAGGTTGAGGAATCAAACAGCTGAGTCTGTACCTTGTGTTAAAGTCAAAGAGGGGAGTGATCTGTGTGGGCCAGACTTGAAAGGTGTTGACTGGGAGCAGAGCTGGTGTTTAAATACCACCCCCCCCCAAAAAAAAAAGTTTTAGGGCTTTGATTTGCCTTGCTGACAGAGAACGGATGAGGAGCCCACATCCATCCCCGAACACACAGGACTTCAAAGGCTATACTGGGAACATCACACACAACTCTTAAGACTTTCAAAGTCTTTGATTTGTTCTTGCTATTTCCTCACAGGAATGGAGCGCAAACTATAGCTATCTTATATCTATAGATGTAATGTAACTACTTTTACAGGTATACGGTAGTCCCCCCTCATCCACAGGAGATATGTTCCAAAACCCCCAGCGGATGCCTGAAACCGCAGATAGTACCGAACCCAGTAAATGCTATGTTTTTTCTTATACAGAAAAAGAAGAAAGAAAACTAAGGACCAATGCACAGGTCCTCAGAAGTACTGATTTTTTTTAAAAAAAGTTTTTTTATTTAAAAAAAAGAACAGCACTGTGATTTAACTTCCATGTCTTGACAATCAAACCAATGCTACCTCCTATAGTCTCTACTAGTCAGGTGGTACAGCGGCACAGCGAGTAGCGCTGCTGTCTCATAGCACCTGGGTGGTGCGAGAAGATGTGGGTTTAATTCCCTGCTCAGTCTGTGTGGAGTTTACATGTTGTTTGTCTGGGTTTCCTCTGGGTGCTCTGGTTTCCTCCCACAGTCCAAAGACATGGTGTTCAGGTTCAGCCACAGTGTGTGAGTGAGAGAGAGTGTGTGTTCCACTGATGTACAGATGAGTGACCCAGTGTAAGTAGTGTATCTAGCAGTGTAAGTCAGTGTGGTGAATAAGGTGTGTGGGCTCATAACACTATATAGAGTTCATTGGAAGTTGCTTTGGAGAAAAGTGTCTGCTAAATAAATAAAAAAGAACAAAAACCATACTCTAGAATATTACTTTGCTCCCTTTTTCTAATTTATGCATTTGTTTTACTTTATCTTACTTCTGCAGAATACTTTTTGGTCTTCATTTTCACACCTTTTCTTAAGATTCCCAGCCTCACTAATACAATAGGGTTTTTATCCAGAAGATTTGACAGTTACTTTAGAGGTTCACAGGTACAGACTATTTGTAAGGCAGCTGTGTCCTCATTAGAGCAATTGTTTACTCATCTGTGTTAACTCAGAGCTTTCGCAGTGCAGGAACTGAACACTTATGCAAAAAGCAAATTCTAGTTTTTTTTTTTATTTTTCATGCAATATTTTCTAATAACGTCACCTTGAAACTATTAATTACAATTGTTCTGAACTGAAATATCAGAGAACAAAATTTCAGTGTAACATTCGTATAATTTAATGAAATGCGACAATTTTTCAGTCTGTGACATTTCAATACTTTTCCACTGTATATTACTCTATTAAATTTTACTATGGGTTTTTAGCTTTATGAAAGTCCATCAGTCGGTTTTACATGCCTAGCTTGGTACAATTTTATTTTACATTCCAACAGTTTGTTTTAGTGAAGGCAATAACAATAAAATTTTACGGGACTGATTTATTTATAACCAATAAGACTTTTATAACCAATAACATTTGCTGTAAACTGATGGGACGGTCCTTTTGGGAATTTCAGGTCTTCATTCAGCAGTCATTTTACTTTGGAAGACTTGAAGTGGCCCAGTAGACAACCAGCAACTACACAGCGAAGATTCACAGATTTGTCCACCATTGCCCATTGTTGGATTCTGTGAGCTCGATCAAGACCTTCTACATTTTTGTGCAGCAAAAACAGTGCTGCTCTATGCAGAACAGAGCATATAAACTCCCACACTCATCCCATCTCTTCATTGTACCAATCCTGTTATTCCTTTCCTTCACAAAATCCACAACATCTACTCCATTCCACACCAGCAGTGCCACTTTTTCTATCCCTTCTAGGTTGGACTTCACCAGCTCCTTATTGATGGGGCTCCCTACATCTGCTACCAGTCCTTTTCACCTCATCCAGAATGCTGTTGTTCATTTAATGTGTTGTGTTTCTTGCTACACTCACGTTACTCCTCTGGTCTGAGCTCTCTGGAAGCTTCCTATTGCTGCTAGGATCCAGTTCACAACTCAGGTCCTGACCAGGGCAAAATTTTGGTGTATGTAGACCCTAGGCACTTTCCCCCGGACAGCCATTAGCGTATGGTTAGAGCTACTGCCTTTGGATCTGAAGGTCGTGGATTAAACCTCCAGTTGTAGTACCCTTAAGAGCAAGGCTCTTTCCCTAAATTGCTCCAGTAAAAAAAAGAAATGACCCAGCTGTGTAAATGGGTAAATAATTGTAACCTTCACACTGTAAGGTGCTTTGGAGAAAAGCATCAGCTATGTGAATAAATGTGCAAAAAGAGCTTTATGTCTATTGACACGATACACTTTATACTAAAGCTCATCTACCTGGTTGATGGAGAAGCCCATGAATTCCAGCATTATATTTTCAAAAGATTATTTTAAAGTTTTAGTTGCATTAAATTTCTGTCCCATAATGTATTTCCTTTTGATTTACCTTTAAAATGTTCTTCCCCCTTCGTTTGTCCCTAAACGTTTCATAGGCCCTAGGCAATGAGAAATCCGGTGGAGGTCATGATCTACGGCTCCATGCTCCCTATAGACTCCAGTTTCTTGTGCCTTCTCATCATCTGCAATGAAATCTCCACTCTTCTTCTGGCTGCCTGCTCTCTGTGCCTCCTCTTTCCCGACATACTACTACCAGATTGCTTATTGTCTATATGTTAGTTGCATTTCATGAACAGTAAGTATGTGAGAAACACCATTTATTTTATGCAAAGGTCTTAACCCTTATACAAAGATAAAATGCAACGCTTTGTTGTTGGTTCTGAACTTTATTTGGCTATAACAGCACTTTATTTGAAGCAGGAAGGAAATTATAGTGCAGGGAAATTATAGAAGTGTGGCTGTGAAAACAAGTGATTAAAAGCAGAAAATTTTAAAGGATTTGATGGTGACAGCAGCCAGGAGATGGTGTGAAATGTGTTTATTTTTCTCCACAAACTTATCTTCGACTAGGGTGAATCCTTTTCCTTAGACTTGTAGGTGACTGTCTTGACACGCTAGAAAGCGTCAGGTGGCCCATGTCAAAGTGAATAATTCCACACATCGCCCTCGTAGAGACTGATGGATTTCATTCTCCCAGGTCTGTTTGACTTCTGCTAGAACTGCTAAGTCAGCAACACAAAGGCATGTGGCCAGAGCATGCAACACACCGAAAGCACCTATACATATAAATCTACATTTATTTATTTAGCTGATGCTTTTCTCCAAAGCACCTTACAATGTTAAGGTGACACTTACTACAAGCTTACAATTATTAACCCATTTATGCAGCTGAGTAATTTTTACAGAAGCAATTTACCATATGTTCCTTGCTCAAGGGTACTACAGCCAGAGATGGGGATCAAACCCGCAACCTTTAGATTCAAAAGCAGTAGCTGTAACCTCTGCACTCTCAGCTCTAATCAGAATGAGACATTTTGGACCCTCATCCATACTGTAGCACATGTTCTTTCACGCATTTAGACAGGAGAAGGTTGCTGTGTACATAATGCAATCTCAAGTGTCAGATCATCCCTATGTGATCCGACACCAAAATGTTCCTAAAATTGAAACATCCCTTTAATGTTTCCTGCCTTGCTCGTTCCTTTATGACTTTTCATACATGGCGTACTTGACTGAACCTGGGCTTAGAAGCAGACGAAACACTTTCACATTGGCGTGTCACGAAGGAACATAACATAATATACAAAATGATGGGTTTTGTCAGCTGCATTCTCTGGTTTTGAGAAGGCTGTTCAAGTTGAAAGGGTTCTATGTTGATTCCAGCCATGGGCTGAAATAGCAGCACATTTTTCTACAGTGCAGGTGGGTGGGATAGACATGTTGATGTAGCAGATGTTTTAGGTTCACAGTTGTCCCCTGACATACTGGCTTCTTGTGCTTGCTTTATTTCACTCTTCATATTCTATAAAGATCTATTTATCTCATCACTTATGCTCATCTCTCACATATTGTCAACCATCACACAAGTTACGTTGTAAGAAAGAAGTGGCCAAAAACACTTTCATATATGTGTTTCTGCTTTTGATTTTGGTTTCCAGTTCCAGGTGAGGTTCCTTCAACCAGACACCTTATATGAACTGATCCTGAAAAATATGATATTTTTCCATGCCAGAATAATATTGTGTCTAAATATGAAACCATGCTTTAGATGGTCAAGCTGTTAGTGCAGAACAACAGATGTCTGGGAAGATAACACATGGGAGAAGGCATGGTGGATAAAAAAAATATGCTTCTCAGCTGCCAGTCCTCTTTTTTTTTTTTGCAGAAGGGAGCTGACATTTTCACTGGAGGTGCTTGTGAAGCAGAGTGCCCTGGAACAAAACTGTTGGATGCTGTCTGCATGTGCTTGACGTACATCTCGTAGAAAATGCAATGTGTGCATTACATTAGGTCACATCTAGAGTCTGTTTAGCGACGCAAGTTCATCTGATCATCGGATGCTGCCCCCACACCTCTCTCTTTGCGGTCTGGACAAGTGCATGTGCTTCGTATGGTTGAAATTTTGCGTGCAGTTCTGCAACACACAACTGGTGAGGAAAACAACAGTGACTGAGCCCCTGGAATGATGTCTAAAAGCCTTCCAACCTGGCCGTTATTCCCAGGTTTAGCTCTAATTTGGAATGCTTGTCAGGTCAGCCAGATGTACAAATCGCCTGAAGTGACTGGTGACTCTGTGGAATTTTTTTTTTGGAACCTACTAAGCTAGTTGCTGGTGTTGTATATTTATGAGGGGGTGGGGATGGCAGGTTGAGGGGTGGAAAGTAGGGATAACAGTCTGTGCGATGCCTCCTCTTCTGTGTCGTGGGGCAGGACATGGGAGGGCCCTTCTGACTGCTTGGGAACATTTGTCTCTAGTGCTCTGAGCCCGATGAGGTCCACGGCACTGCGAGCAATGCTGAAGAAGCAGTTAAAGACTTTGACGTAATTGCAGCCTTTTTGAATTACAGACCTGAGGCTGAGAGGCAATATTATAAGAAAACAGAAATCTCATAGCACAAGTACTGGTCTCAGCAGCAAAGCGCCTTGGAGAAAGCCTGACTTCTCAAAGTGCTGTATTCCTCGGTGCATCCTGGAGATCTAACGGTAAATTGGGGTTGGATATGTCATGTAAATGTCATAATAAATTCCGACTATGCCATCATGCTCTCATCGTACCTCAATCACCCTGCAAAGACACTTTTCTCTCTCCTCCCTTCCGGGAACAAGTACAGAACTATTAGCACTTGCACTACAAGACTCGGGGACAGCTTGAACCCGCAAGCCGTAAGGTTATTCAACACTCACTCACACTGACAGCAGCACGAAAAGACTTGACTTGATGCGTGCTTCTTTATATATTGTCTTAATGTTGTATACAATGTATCACTGTTATATTTGTCTGTTCATTCATTGTGTGTTAACTGCAAGTGTATTTATTTTATGAGTTGGTATGTGGGAGAGTTGGGGGTGCGGTGGCGCAGTGGGTTGGACCGCAGTCCTGCTCTCCGGTGGGTCTGGGGTTCGAGTCCCGCTTGGGGTGCCTTGCGACGGACTGGCGTCCCGTCCTGGGTGTGTCCCCTGCCCCTCTGGCCTTACGCCCTGCGTTACCGGGTAGGCTCTGGTTCCCCCGTGACCCCGTATGGGACAAGCGGTTCTGAAAATGTTTTTGTGTGTGTGTGTGTGTGTGTATGTGGGAGACAGGCAAGCAAGAATACATGACATCAATAAACCTGAAACTTATCAGAGGCATTGTATAAGACATATTAACTACTCCTTAGTGTGGACATTTCAGTGGAGGAATCTAATAGCTTTAGGAAATAGATGCCAAAATCTGAGCAGAATAGAGGGGAGGTCATAGGGCATCATAACTGTTGTATATTTATTGTTTATTATATTGTATATTTGCATATTGTATATATGTATATTGTTTATATTTATTGCTTATTGTGTAGGTAGCTCTGAGTTGTTTCTATGTAGCACCATGGTCCTGGAGGAACGTTGTTTTGTTTCACTGTACACTGCACCAGCTGTATATGGTTGAAATGACAATAAAGCCACTTTGACTTTGACTTGACTTGAACTAAAAGTTGATTATTGTTTCATTAAGGTATAATTCTTTATCAGTCAGAATACCTGGTGTCAGTCATTTTATACACTAGAATGATTAAAAGTTACACATTTTCAAGATGAAAATATATAGTTAAATAGTCAGAGGCGACAGGCGGGTGTGCTTGGGCGGATCCAGATGTTATCCATAATAAATAATGCAGGTTGGGTTGTTAGCTGTAAAAAGAGGGCGAACAGCCACGAGCTGGATTTGGAGTACAAGACAATTTCACTCTCTTTCTCCCTGAGCGATATGCTGTAAACCTTTTTGTCCTTTTACACTAAGGCATGTTGGGACTTCCAATGGTGGCGATGAAATGGGTGCCGGCAAAGGGAAAGCGCACACAGGATCGACCACCGAAAACGTGGCGCTCCACCTTTCGAGGAATCCTCAAGACCCTGAATGTCAAATGAAGATTCGATGCTGAGATCATTGCTGCCAATGTTATAAAGTCTCCAGCAGATCCCATTGAACAACACTCATTGCCCAATATGTGAACCCATGTGGGAGGAACTAGCTAACATGTTGGGGAGGCACAAACACAACTTCTCTACATAGTTTCTTGTTAACATGCCGCTATAACACATACACCTAGACACATGCCTAGTTGCCATGACTCCCTGCTTTCCAATTTAAATCCCCACTTCACACCAAAAAGGTGCTGAGTGATGTGGAGAAAAAGCAACTGGAGAATACATTTGAAATTCTAGTCTTTGCTACACATTTGTCTGTTTTTTTTCCTTATGAAAAAACGAAAATCCCTGGATTTTAATCTGGTCCTCTAATCCTGAAAATAAAGCCTGCTATTGAGTTGAGCAAACCTGAGTCCAAGTGCCATCCAGTTAGAACAATCAGGGAAGTGTGAGACACACAATTTCACCGTATTTCACTGTTTCAAACCTCTCATCCATATCTTTTTAAGTGAAAGATTTCCTACATTTTCTTTGATGGTTTTGCATTTCAAACCATTCTTAAGCGTACAATAAATGTTCCTCCCTTGGAATCTAAAACTTTCTTTTTTTTGCTGCAAACTCGGGTCCTGAACAACTACACCCATTTGCTGCCCGTTTATCAGCATTGCTAGTTGGCAGGAGGACAGGTCTGCTGGGATCTACTGCAGATTTAATTTAAGGCATTATGCTGGAATATGCCAAGCTCTGGGATGATAAATCACAAGATCGGTTTGCAATTACAATGGTTACCATCACACAGGAAATAGAAGTCATATTTCAAGGATGTCTATTGGCTGAATAGCTACATATTACAGTTCGGAATATGAAGTGATTTAACAAGAAATTAAAAAATGTAAAATGACAGTGAAACAGAATTCTTTCTAGATTTTATTTTAATACATAGAATACAAGAGCACTGTCATTCACAAAGTTTTGAAAATTGCACTTTCAAATTCCAGCAGACTCCTCTCTGTAGCAGCTTTTAACAAGGTACTTTCTCTGAATTGCTATAATAAAACATACAGCTACATCAGTCAGTGAAACTGCAGGTTATTTTAGGGAAAACTGTTAACTAAGCAGCATAAAAATATAAACGAATGAAAAAGTTTTACAAAAACTGTAAATAAAATATTCCCCATAAACCATTTGACCATATAAGGGAAAGGGAAAGAAAATATGATAATTATACTGCTACGACCCTGAGATTCTGGGTAATACGAATGACAAGCTCTCACAGTTCGATTCCATGAGCTGATATTCTGTTTTGAATGAACATACTTTTTCTCTTCGTTAGAAACGCTAAGAAGATTTTGAGATCATTCATTAAACGCGAGATGTGATGACTAATTTAAATGAAGCGGCTTTTGAAAGAAATGGTGTGCTTTGAGGTATATGTAAGGATAGAGCAGTGGGCATGAAGGTCCTGTACAATTGTACTATGATCCATGGATCAAAAGCCTAGTTTATGACTCACTAAAAAGAACTGAGGATTATAGCGACAGAACTGCAAAACCCTCACTGTGTCACGTCCACGACCACAAATCAACCGACAGCACCTGACTCCAGTTCAGCACCTACCCTTTAAAAGACACTCGGCAACGCCCAGACCTTTGCGGAATCTCGTCAGGGACAACTGCCCTTTCTCGCGACTCTTCCTTCACAAGCATCGCTAGCTCTTCGTTCACGTCCTCCGGTTTATGACTCTTCGCTTCGTTTCCCGAACACGTCCATGGATCCTCGTTCCTGTCCTGTTTGCCGTTCGACCGACCCTTCGCTAAGTCCCCTGACCTCGCCCATGGATCTTCTCTCTGACCCTGAGCGCCGATCGACCGACCCTTCCCCTGTCCCCGACATCGAGTTCCCTATGTTTTACATGACACACTACGTATCCAGACACCATTCCATATTTTTACTATCAAGTGGGGACAGTATTACCATACTACTTTAAAAACACCCTTTTTAGCTCCTTGTTGGAATAAATCAGTAATATTTACAACATTGAATGAAGTAATGCCAAAATTAAGACTAAGACCATCAGTATTTCATTTATATGGCAATTACGCAATATGGCAATTATATAACACTATTTCGTTCAACGAGACAAGGATATGTAGACTTTTACAAGGTACTACCATATTTGACTGTATGAAGGTTTTGATAACATAGTTTGTGTGTGAGATTGTCATTGGTGAAAATATGGAATACTGAAACTTGTTTGAAATGAAGAGCTATTATTAAAAAATTTAAAGAGTTGATAAAGAAAGCAACTGCAGTTTTGCCATTTTGCGTTTAGCTTCTGAATGAATATGCAATACAGGTGTTCAGGCTGAACCACGGTGCATTTCATGGTACTTCTACATCTTTCTAGTCATCTTGAATCACACATTTGTGGCACTCACTAGTATGTTCAAACTCTTTCGCTTTTCCTTTACCGCATAAACTTTTTTGTAGCGTTGACCAACTTTGGTAATGTGATGAACTCGCTTACTGGATTGTGCTCATTCAAATATTGAAGTAATCTTTACCAGAAAGTCTGATTTGTCTCTTTGTTTTCTACCAGAAGCCACCTTCATACATAAAAAGTTGACTTACATCTTTAACTTTCTTCCACTAGAGAAGTTAAGACAGTGCATGGGAGATGAGTTGAATACATTTTTTGGAACCTTAGAAAGTTTGGCATGGTATCTGTATGTATTTTGTTCTTAGATATTTGTACACATTTTGTGTCTATGTTTTTATGACCCAGATCTGCTGTGAAGCGAGAAAGTATGTGATCATGAAATAGTCTGTTACATGTAATCAAGTTATATTGTTAACATGCCCAGTTGAGGTGGCTGTCATGGCCACCCCAAAACAACAACTACTTACAGTATGCAGTGTTTTGTTAAGTTTTTACATTGAGCTGACACTTTTCTCCAAAGCAACTTACACTTACTTACCCATTTATACAGGTGGTCAATTTTACTGGAGAAATTTAGGGTGAAGACATTGTTCAAAGGTACTGTATCTGGAGGTTGGGAATCAAACCTTCAGCTGTTGGATCCAAAGGCAGTAGCACTAACCATCATGCTATAGGCAGCCCAATGCTACTGCCTCTTTTTGTCAGCAAATTATGTTAAAGGACTCATTTAAACACTCTAACCCCCTTTCTTGAACAAGACAAAGGGCAAGTTCTTAGGGTTTTTGCACATCCATCTCATACCTTGCACCTAGAATGTGTCAAACATTATTCCTTACATATGAGAATTTTTCCCTCTCAAAGATAAGTACACATTTAATGCAATTACTGAAAAATTGTCTTTAAGAGCCTTTTGATGTTACAAACATCTTTCTGCACAGGACAGGCTCCCTTTGCAATCTTTAAGCTATTTGGCTCGATATTTCTTGGCAGTTTCACACATCTCTTTGCCTGCCTCTTGGATCTTCCAGTGTAGAATTTGTCCAAATGAGCCATCAAAGCCAGAACGCAGGTTCAGTTTCATCTGTGATGAATTACAAGATGAGTCATCGGAGCTATTTGGGTCCCTGTGATAAAAAAAATACATTTAAATGTGCTGACTAATAGCATAAATACTGTAGAAAAAATCTGCCACAATTGTGAAATAGATTGCAGACTGTACGTAGCTTCAATCAGTGACTCATATCCTAAGTAAAGACTTCTTTGTCTTATTCAAAAGATGCCTTGATGGTTTGGTTTTCAGGTGCTCATTCTGAATAGAAATTACTGAACAAAGGCAAAGAAGTTTTGTTCTATTAGGACAAATAGGACACACTGATATGCAAGCACTGATGATGCCACCTCTACTGACGATGAAACGTTTGCAATCTGAATGCCAAGCTCAGCAAATACCTGAACATCTGAATAAACAACCTGAGCTACAAGCACCACCAATCTACTCTACCATTTCTAACTGATCTGTTCTGTTTTGCTTCAGCTCTTTGCGACATCCTCCAAACCTTCTCCAGCCTTTTGCCTTTTTTCCCTGCCCAACTGAGCCTCATTTGGGCATCTAGGTGCTGAAATCCCTTCATTTTTTCAGAATATAAGAAATATGTGTTTATGGCAGAGAGCCTCTCCAACAGCAGCATTCAAATGCACTTCGAAAATTCAATTTACTAATTTTTTTTAATATTAAACAAATGTTAAACAAACAATTACAGGATTTTAATGGAATAGAAATAATAGACAATGGTCTTAACTTCATAACCAATGTTCAGTTAAGTAGGGGTGCTGAAATCCATACAGGTAGAAGATGATAAAAGGCAACACTCATAAACATGAACATGGTTACAGTATGTTGACCATGAGTATGAACATGAGTATGTTTTAACTTTTTTGGCACACAACCTGTTTTTAGTGATAATGGAATTGACGAGGTGTCTAATTTGGAATAAAAAAAAAGAAATAAATGAGGGAAAATATAGATCATAAACCCTAACTGCAGTATTACCAAAAAGGTCTCATTGGAGGATCTCTTTGTGCCTCCGGATGGGATATAACAGGTGAGAAACATTGTGTGTTTTCAAAACTATACCTTTTCCAGCTGTTGTACTACATATTTGGACTGTGACTATAAAATGAAGAGACATTCTGATTTCAGCCTCTTATGACTAGGTAATTACCATCTGCACTGTGCATTGATAGTAGCTATGATTCAGCATGGTCCAGCTTAAAACAACCTGACCTGCATGGGGTTTCTTTTGGTCCTAGTTGACAGCTCTACTTATGCAGGTCAGTACTTTGCAATGATCAGTTAATTCATTAAATTAATTGCTCCATTTTGTTGCTCACTGTAGTATGCTTGCCAGTGGTCAGAGCACTTTGATTCGTTTCATCCTAGACCTGCTATGGTGGCATTTTACCAACACATAAAAGCATATATTTCAGTGCTTAATTTCGAAAATGAATTGTAAATGTTGTTAATTCTGGAGGTGTTTGAAGCTGTTAAAAATGTTAGTTTTTTATAACGCAAACTGTGGCTTTTTTATTGACCATTTCATTGAAACATCAGTGTGTTGCTACTGGGAATGACTGGACATAATTGGATTTTCATCTCCCATCGCTTTGTCTCTCAATCCCAGAAAATGCATCCGGCCGTTATCTGTCTAGACACTGAAGTGTGAGGTGAATGCTATTTACTGCAACAAGCAGTTCTCCAGCTTTTTAGCTGCATTAGTATTGTTATAAAATAGCAATGCCTGCTGTCCAAAGCCAGAAACGAACACAAATGACAAAAGTTGTAATTGTTGTTCATACAGTTGACCCTTGAACAACACGGATTTGAACTGTGCGGGTCCACTTCTGCGTGGATTTTTTTTTTCCAGTACTGTATTATGAATATGACTGTAATACTGCACGTCAGAAAAATTTTCTAACAATTCATTCATTAGAGTGTTGGCTAGGCTACCGTGAAGCAATCATATCGATGCTTCTTCGTTATCAATGCAAAAATGTTTATACTTGCAAATAAATATGAATTTCTTTTTCATGTTATCTTTTCACTTTTGATGTCTACTGTTAGTAATACCTATAACATCTATAGTGTTTTGTATCATATAAAAGAATATTGATGTAGGTGCTGACAGACAGACAGACAGATGAGTCATCTTGTAAACAGACAAGGTAAACTTACGGTATCGATAATTACAGTAAATGTATTTTCTCTTCCTTAGGACTTTCTTTTCTCTAGCTTACTTTATTGTTAGAACATTAACATTTATTGATTTAGCTGACACTTTCCTCCAAACCAGCTTACGGTGTTAAGGTTAGCATTATTTACCCATTCATACAGCTGGGTAGTTTTACTGGAGCAATTTTGGGTAAGTACTTTACTCAAGGGTACTACAGCTGGAGGTTGGGATCAAACCTGAAACCTTGCGATTCACATGCAGCAACACTAACCACTACACTACAGTCAATTAACACACATGTCAGATGTTATATGAATACAGCATATAATACATATAACATACAAAATATGTGTTAATCGACTGTTGATCTTATCAGTGAGGCTTCCGGTCAACAGTAGGCTATTAGTAGTTAAATTTTTGGGAGTCCAAAATTATATGCAGATTTTTGACCCTCTTGTTGTTCAAGGCTCAGCTGTACTCTTTTCTTTGCTGTAGAAATGCTCCTTAATTGTTCCTTTAAGCAAATTCATTTAAAAGGGTGAATTGATGATGTCCTATGCAAACGGCAAATGACATTATATAACTGGCACAAAGACTGGAATGTTGATTCTGGTCTCCTTTATTTTCACAGATGCTGTCAGAGAATGAGAGGTTTTCTGATCTCATCCATAGTTTAATTTCTGTCCAATTACAGGAGTCTGTTGGTAACTACCTGCTTTCTGGATCTGTGGTGCTTCATAGTCCTAGATTCACTTCTGGGCCTATGGGTTCTTCATAGGACAAATGGTCCCCTGACTGGGCTGTCGTTGTGTTCAGTAAGCTCCACTCGGCAAAAGCCAATTAAGAACATCCTTGCAACTCAGTCACTGTTGTCTGGAATTAATTTATATTTGTCAAGTCATAATATTTTGGCTGTGATTTCCCTGCTCTTTGATGTGTAATTACAATAGCGGAACTGGATAAAACATATCTGCTGCATGCTGATGAAGTGAATGTAAACAGTAAAAATATCTGTTCAACAGTCAACATTCATTCTTAGTTTCCATGGCACTTCTCCTTTCCTGGCATCCTTCCTCAAAATCTTCAATTCCTCTGCCGCTCAGGTAGAAAAGCACCTTAATTAAAACCTTCAGATATCCATAGGACTCATTATTTTCATTACCCACCTCTGTGTATCCCGTAAAAATTGCATTTCTTGTTATTTTGCTTTTTTGTTTTTGAGCGGAAGCAGATTCTTGAAGCGTTTCTACAAAGAATGGAGAGCACAAAATTTGCATGAGCAGAGGAAAAAAAAATAATGAGCTCGGCGTGGAGGGTGAATTGTTTCTGCTTTGAAATGCTCTTGCTGTGGGGAGGCTCTGGTGACTTGAGGCAGTATTTCAAACACAGGCACAGCAGACCAGAAGACCGCAGCTGCAGAACTTTGAATAAATTGCTTAGGAAGACACTCATATCCAAACCAACTCACTTACAGTTTTTCTGTTGATACAAAGAGGCAATTATTGCAGCAATTTGGGTCAATTACTTTGTGCAAGGTTAAATCAACAGTTCTCCATCTGTGATGGGAATCCGCACAAGCCCAGTTGCTTGTCTTTCCATCCATTTATGCTCCAAATAATCAGAAAAAATTTTAAAATAAAGGTTTTTGGCCTTTGTGTTTTATATTTCATGATCATAAATGGCAAAATCAAAATCAGAATCAGAATGAGTTTTATTGGCTGACGCACACTAGGAATTTGCTGTGGTTCTAGGTGCCTCCAATATATACAGACAAACAAGCAAACAGACAAAGAGCTGACACAGAATTACAGAATAAACACATAACGTATTTACCGAGCGTACAAACACGACAGTATAAATAGTAATATAGATACAAAAAAGTAAATAAATAAGACCTAAATTACAAAAAGTGGTTGGATAATGTTGCACTGACACCAGATATGAGCAAGCAATGCGAAGAAGGTAGTATAGTTGCTATTTTTTAGGACAATAGGGTCCACACACCAACCAAACAAAAACACATAACTGCAGTTTAGGGAATACGTGTCCTTCTTAGAGGACGTTTAATTTGTCCTCAGGCTATTCTCTGAGTCTTCAGACCAGCTGCCTTCAGTTCTGGTGTGTGATTCTCCTTTCAGTCACCAGCTGGTCTTCATTAACCTGAGCTTAGAATGGAATAGACACTGGGTAGTAGTCCATGAAGTTCATCCCTCAGGCCATGGTATGATTTTCCAATACCTTTTCTGTACCAAAGAGTTTTGAATACATTCTGAAATGTAAATAATAATAAACAATAAGTGATTGGTTGCCATATTTTAAAGGAATTACACTGAGATGTTGCTCTACCTGTTGTACATTCACAAAGGTGCATCATCCAGCTATATGTAAAGCATTACAACACCCTTCTTGGTGCTTCCTTGAAAAATGCTGATTTGTTACTGTACTCTTGCCCTGGAGAGAGAAGAAAACATTTTTCTCATAAATTGTTTAAGTATCCAGTGTCAAATGTTATGAGTCTGAACAACTGTGACTTGCTGACAGACGCTATCTTTGTTTACACTCTGTTAGTCAGTGAGGAGTGTGTTTCAGTGTACTTTTCACCCGGCTGAACACAGCAGGTCTGTACTGAACATAATGTTTTGTATTTCGGTTTCAAATATTGCTTAACTGAATAATATCACTTAATGGCCCAAAACACGTTTGGAGTGAGAGTGGTTTCTTCACCGAGAACACGCCACTATGAGTCATTGAGTTTTTTTCCTTCATCTGCTACTTAATTGAAACTAGCAGCTCAGATGAAAATAATTTTGGAAGCACCAGGTGTTTGGTGAAAAGCCAAAAATAATGGAACCCGAACCTTAACCCATATTGCGGCTTTTACAGAGTTGTAAGGAGACGTTTTTTCTGTAGTTAATGAAATTAAACCAGAACACATTTTCCAGCGTATTGTTATGTATTTTACCATCATTTATGTGTCATTTCCAGACAGACCCATGATGTTAATTCAGGGTTTTAGGAGACAATTTTAACAGTACAATATATAAACTGTAGTTTTTGCTGCTGTGAGGTGTTTTTGATGCATAAAGCTCCCAATCAGAACTTTCACTTGAAGAAACTGCAACCTGGCCAGTTAGCTAACCAACTGTCTCATGACAGCATAATGCAGACTTTTTCTTGCATTTACTCCAAAATGAGTTTTCGTGGGTGAAGGTCATATGGTGGCATTTGGCTTCATTCTGTTGTTTGGATGTTGGGAGGCTTGAAAGGTATACAAAATGAATATTGCCTTTTATTTTTGTGCAGTAAAACAATGTAATCATGTTAGGATGGTAGCAACTTTTTATTATATTCATTCTGTTATCAGCTGTTGCAGGTGTTTGGTGAATCCACACCCCCAGCCACACCCATGCTGGACCAGTTAAGAAGGTATGTAGATACTTTAATTACTCACTATTATGTGGATAGAGGGAAAAATTTTAGTTTGTTTGCTGTGTTTGTTTTGGGACTGGAATGCATTTTTGCTGCTACTCAAAAGGTTTGGTTTTTTAAAAGTAGTTAAACTGACCTCCAGGTTCTTCTGCCTGATCAGTCCACAGCCTCAAACAACACCATATTGGGTCGGAATATTGAATACAGATTAAATGTGGTAAATAACATTCAGAAGAGATCTCATTACATTGGGCCTTTGTGTTATGAAAGCTAGAGTTGTGAATTTTTAAAGGTATGAACTTTTTTCAGTTTTTTTCAGTTTTAAATGGATTTTCTTCCCTTTTCTCCGTTTTTGAAAGCTTAAAGGTGAGAGTGACGTGCATTTCACCAAACTGCCATTAGTTGGCAGTAAAACACACCCAGAGCAAGAATGTGGGACTAGTTTTTTAATTCACCATTTACAGCTCATGTCTGATGTCCATGAATTTGTGGATCACTGACAAAATGAGGAACTCTGCACATGTTCATGGAATCAATCATCAACACTCAGCATTACATACAAGTTTTTGGAGATAACATATTTCCAGTCATTTTAAATGATTGTTAACTTTAATGTTGCTGAAGCAAACAAAAACGCTATCTTACAGCGTACTTTTCCTTATTGTAGCTATATCTGAGAGGTTTATAGAACCTACCCAGAGAATTAATTGAGGTACATCTCAGTTGTAAGGCATTTTGAATGCATAGCTCGGAAAGAAAATTGAAACAATTACGCATAAAATGTTGCCCATACTAATGTGATGAATCAGTCCGCATTGGGTAGGAGATTGTGGTCATGACGTATTCTGCACTTAAAGAAGACTTAACTGTGACTTGTAAACTTAATTGTAAATTGTTGCTTCAAATTAAGAAAAGATAAACCTTTCAGCGAGCACCTTGCTTTCTGCACTATTTTCCAGGGATAAGATCTGAACATCCACAACCCTGCGTAGGATGAAAATTTGATGAACATTAAATACATAATGTCTTGCAGCAATTAAAAAAAAAACCTTCATCTAAGGTTGTGCAGAACATAACCTCTCAGTAAATTCAAGGATGTCTATATTATCAAGCTTTTTTTGATTGTAACGCAATGGTTTAATCTATGAACAAATCGAGTCAGGAGCAGGCTCCTGGCCCCATTTGTATGTGCTGCTTGAGGAACCAATGTATTCATAGTCTCATATTTTATATACATGCTTCACTTTTAAATTAAGAAAGCTATAAAAGGTATGGTCCTATGCCTTAAAGCTAGCTTAAACATACCGAACGTAAAAAAACCTAAATTTTTGAAAAACTATATATTAATTGATGCACAGGGGTGCGGTGGCGCAGAGGGTTGGACCGCAGTCCTGCTCTCCGGTGGGTCTGGGGTTCGAGTCCCGCTTGGGGTGCCTTGCGACGGACTGGCGTCCCGTCCTGGGTGTGTCCCCTCCCCCTCCAGCCTTACGCCCTGTGTTGCTGGGTAGGCTCCGTGACCCCGTATGGGACGAGCGGTTCTGAAAATGTGTGTGTGTGATTGATGCACACTGTACAAACCCACTCTGTACACCTTTGCTGCATTGTGTTTTAGACTGAAAGTCTTAATTTGAAGTTTAAATTAAATCTGAAGTGTGGAGACTAGTCTCCCATGATGCTGTTTTTTATTGCTTGCAGACCAGTTGTCAACGTTAAAAGCAGAAGCATACATCGAAATTTAAGAGACATTTTGAACCTGTTCTGAATGTTTATTTGTCTGTAGAATAGAAAGCGCTTGATTATTGCTGTCATAGGCAGTCATTTGTTCCTGCCAAACTGTTGCCTGTTTATTCTTTTATATTCATATATAAATAAACCCATCACCAAGTTTCACTGGTAAAATACAGAGGCACTGTTCGTTGCTGAAAAGTTTGCTGTAAAGCAAATGCATCGGAAACAATGAAAACACCATGATGAAATGTCTTATAAATAACAGCCCTGTGAACCTGCCAGTTTCCTTTTATTTTTCCCAGAATGAGCAACTCTGGCAATGTTATTACTGCTTGTGCAAATGTTATATGCTTGAAAAATTCATACATTAAGCTCTTTCAGTTACACAAGGTTAAAGGGTAAAGATACAATGTTTGTATAAACACATTACTGCCTCTGAAGAGCCTCTCCAACATATTTTTTTCATAGTAATATTTTTGTCGCTTCTCACCATAGGCTTGTATTTTATTGCACACAGTGGAATATACGGTACAGACGACTACTGGGAATTGATTAAAGTGCTTTAAAAGTTCTATTCAATGCATTAGCAGCGCTGTGACTTTGGTTCCGCTACAGAAGCACACTGAGGTTTTCATACATTTTCCCCAAATCACTAAGAAGATATTACTGTTCTCCTCCTGCCCTGTATGCCGCAGCTCCCTACTGGAAACAGGGCTCCTCCACCCGCCAGCGCCAGCATACAGCTAAATATAACACATAAGCCAACTTTTATGAGAGGAAACTTTTTAATCAAAATAACCACACTAATCTGTGTTTAACCCATTCAAGCACGTGCTGTTGCATTTCATCTCGCCTCGCCTCTGCGGTAACAGCCTTACGTAACACCGGGGGGGGGGGGGGGGGGGGGAAGGGCATGGGGGGGCTACTACCTGGGCTCTGTAAAGCCTGTAGGGGGCAGTGTGGCTTCACATCTTGTG
Organism: Scleropages formosus; assembly: GCF_900964775.1. Taxonomy (NCBI): domain Eukaryota; kingdom Metazoa; phylum Chordata; class Actinopteri; order Osteoglossiformes; family Osteoglossidae; genus Scleropages; species Scleropages formosus. The sequence goes on along the minus strand of NC_041809.1, from coordinate 33,027,407 downwards.
TGGAACTCTGATTATTGAGAAACATATCAAAACAGGAGCAATTTTCAGAATATCTAAAGTGTTTCTGCAAACCTTGACACCATTAAAAAAGGCAGCAGATGAGAAATGTAACTCTAATGCAGTGAGGAGGGTAATTAAAAGGTGGGATAGCATGGGAAGTCCTCATGCTTAAAATCTAGATAGCGCCATTAGGAGTAAAGATTAATATTCCTTTTGTGTATAAATAACATTCCAGGTTGTGAATTTTAAATACTCAGGCTGTGTGGCACATGCATTTTGTTTGCGCTAAATCTCACAGAGAGACGAGGTCCTTGATCAGACTGAAGCTTTTGCTCAATGTCATGCCGGCTGAGCCGAGTGATTTTTCCCCCAGTACGCAGTCTCTCGACAAACAATGCAAATATTACAATTCATGACACACTAAAATATAATTACGCACATCTTTTTGTATGAGCGTGTAAAGAGAAATAACTATACTGAAACATATTTTACTGCTGAATGGTTAATGGGTCAGTTTTCATGACAATTAGTCAATGCTTTAGAGATTTGAAGGTCAACCGTGACCGAGGGGAGATGCTGTGAGACTTTTCTCTGCGGTAGACGTCAGTTTTTATTAAAACTCTTTTTGGCATTTGCCTCATACTTACAAAGCTGTGACTTACCTTAACCTTACCTAAAGTATGGCTTCAGACAGGCTGAAGACACCTAGATACATGTATTCCAAACAAAAGTCAATAGATATTGATGCTGTTATCTGACATTTGAGTGATTAGTCAACAGCACTTGTTTTAACATTCAACACCTTCTATAGGCCACATATTGGTTTGAGAATCAGACACCAATCCCTTGAGTGTGTGGTGTTTGGCATGTGTTTCCTGCTTATGTGCATGTGAGGTTTTGGGAGGGAGAATAAGGTCGTTTTGGAAGCCGGACAGACATTCTAAAGGTAGGGTCCAGAGATCCGAACCCCAATGCCCAGCAGTAGAACCTGAAAACTCCGCTTAAAAAAACACCTTGCTTTGGTATGTTGTTTATAGCAGCAATTGGAAAGAGAAAAAGACAAATGAAGTACAAAATTTAGTTCCATCTTCAGCAAATTCTTTTGTATCTCTCTTGTGTACTGATTGTTTCTCTTAGAATGCAGCTGCTCTTAAAACAAGAGCTTCTGCTGACATAACCTAGTATGCGGATAATACAAACTGAAAAAGAATATCATAAGAAAAGAATGTACAGTGCGTATGTTTTCTCCATATAAAACCATGGAAGATGTCATTAACGCGTCCTTATGTGACATAATATGAAAGATGTTTGAAAAGCTTGCCGACTGTTCCATGTTTTGTCTTTTTGCCCGGGTTCCCTTTTGTGAACTCTTAAAGAGATGTGGGATGAAAAAACAGGAAATATAAAAAGTTGGGATCTACTGTATAAAATCATATTTCGTGCAAAAACGACATGCAGACACAAGAAGCAAACAATTATAGTCGGTGCGAATCATAACTGCTTGTTCGTATACCAGCACAATGACATACTGAAAAACACTAAAAATTTAGCTTAACTTTAATTTCAAAGTAGAATGCAGTCATTTGCTTGTATAGCTATGTATAATGTGGTATTATGTCAGACATGGTCATAAATAAGGAATGATTTAATAGCAAAATAATGCGTACCAAGGCACCGTAGAGACCTTCTGTACTGCATTTTAATGTTATTAGCATTGCACTGTTAATAGGATGAGCGTAGGCAACGTGTACCTTTCCCTGAAATTGAACAAACTGGTACTTTGACATGCGTTGTATCACTTGTAATAAAGTAATGATACAATTTCAGAAAAAAATGTGTCATGTAGCACTATCTTGCATAGCTTTTCTTTGGTGACACAGTATTCTTATATTCTGATTTTTTAAACAAACTGACCATATAGTGGGACAATAAAATTTACATTGAATACCATTCAGCAAATGAAAAACTGACTAGTGACAACTTTAAACGTGCGGTGTTGAATTTTGCAGAACTCTCAACTGCTTATTTTAATGTGCAATAGCTTCCTATTGCCTTCTGATGGTTTCTTTCAAATCGAAGCCCTCCTTGTCCTTCATGGCCTTGATATAGTTGGGTTTTTATTTTTTCATTTAGCAGACGCTTTTCTCAAAAGCGACGTACATCTCATAGAAAATATAATGTGTTCATTACATTGGCAGGGATTATTTAGTATTTAATTTATTTAAATATTTCTTATTTAATATTTAATTTAATCATTATTATCATAGACATAGTTGCAGATGTGTGATTCTTAAGTACAGTTAGTTTGTTTCTTTCCACCATATGCAACAATGTTCATCACACAAGTAACTGCATAAAACTCAGGATATCAGTGTAATAAGAACATGAGATCAATAATTAATAAGAATTTTCACTTCTTATTGACAAGTATGAGAAATTGCATTAAAAAACAAGACATTTTATGTTGGAAAGGAGAGAAAAAATTGGTCATCAAAGCAACACTGACAAAAAAGAAAAACCTAAATATTAAAGTGCTTGGTTGTTGATGAAATGTCAGCATAAGTAAAATGAATGAACCAATGTAGAAATTAAGATGAAGTCTTAAACAGTTTTTTGGTAACAAGGTTGAACTGAAACTTTTTTTTCTCTCAAGGGTAATAAGTAAACTGCAGTACACAGTGCAAAAATGTATACAAGTTTAATATATCAGAGAATATTTTTAGGCATTGATGAGACCAAACAAATTTCCTATCACAGCTAGTCCATTCATTCATTTCACAGCGTCAGAGAGAATTAGCAGATATGAAGAGATGAATGTAGTGATACTTTGCAACAGCAAATAAGTGAGCATTGAAGCATGTCCTGATGTGTCAGCCAAGAGCTTACATAAATTCTTAATTGAGTTTGCCAAATTTAACTTTGCATACAAATGACTTGGTAATCATAACATATGAGCTTCTGTCCAAGATTTTACAGCACTGTGCAGAATGTAATATATAAGTAGACTGCCAAAGCGAATGGATAAAAATCAGTGTTATCCACTTTAAGATGACTAAAATCACACACCCTGTTTTCCAGAGTGTACCATCACAACCGAGAACACTTCTTTTAAACTGTGCTGCTTAGCTAGCCAAACAGCGAGAAAAAATTTGAACAGCCTGGGGTTCAGATGGATACAAAAAAAAAAAAATAAAAATACGTGGCACTAAATTATACTTTATATTTCACAGCTGAGAAGACAATTGTGGTGTAGTGGGGAAAGTTTGCTCATGGTAATCACATTCACAGGCTTGTGTAGCGAAGTGAAAGTTTCACATTTTACTGCAGCATTCGAGCATTCTAATAAAGGCACTGTGAGATTTACAGATCCATGGGGAAAGCTTTAATACAGACAATCTGCTGAAAGGCACAAGTGTGGAATAAAGTGGGTGCATCATGGGTGACAAGTGTCGCAGGAAATACTCAGAGATTCTCCCTTTGGTGGTTGTGAAAGGCAATGAGCTTCATGGTACCATGGTCCAAGACTGGCATGGTGAGCTGCTGGAGATTTTATCCAAATCCCAAAAATTTGGATGTGAAAGAGAATAAGCATTGCATGGTGGCACAGCACGTAGTGCTGCTGTCTTACAGTCCCTTGGTGGTGTGAGAGAACATGGGTTCAACCCCTGTTCAGTCTGCATGGAGTTTGCGTGTTGTTGTGTGGGTTTCTGTTGGGTGCTCTGGTTTCCTCCCACAGTCTGAAGACATGCTGTTCAGGTTCACCCGTAGTGTGTGAGTGACAGACAGAGAGAGTGTGTGTTCCACTGATGTATGGATGAGTGACCCATTGTAAGTAGTGTATCTAGCAGTGTAAGTCACCTTGGTGTAGAAGGTGTGTGGGCTCATAACACTACATAGAGTTCATTGGAAGTAACTTTGGAGGAAAGTGTCTGCTACAGAAATACTGTAAATGTAAGCAGTGTGAACCTCAGCGTTCTGACACATGGCCTTGTTCTAATTATGTAAGGTCGATATTATCTTTGCTAGGGAACCGAACCTGGCTGTGCCTCTGCAACAATTATCTTTCCGAAAGGTACTGAGAAAAGGCCACATCCCACATCCTGTGGAAGCAGTGTGAGAGCAGACCTTGCTGCTCATTGTCACAGTACTTGGTAGAGTTACTGTCACGCAACCAGTTTTGTGACAAGTGTCAGTTGCGCAGGGAGAGGCGTTTGACTTTCATTTCCGGAAGGTTTCGCAGGGGGTCAGGACTGTTCCAGGCCACAATGCTTTGGGAACACCTTCATGCAAATGAGATGCATCGCTCTTGTGGCCTTAGCCCCACAGCCGCGGTCCTGCAAAGAAGAGCCAGGTTCACGCCACATCCCGGTGGGCTTGTTTCGTCTTTTCCTACTAGAACTGGTACATCTCTCCGGTGGACGGTGTTCATTAGCCTGCCATGCTTTAAGCCTGCATCAGCGTTGTTTCCGGCTGCTCTGTGTGTCCCCCCCAGCCCTCTGAGGGAGGCACAGGGCTTTAAGTGCACAGCAATCACACACAGTGCAGATGGACTCTGGCTAGAACCAAGGAAATGCCACTCACTGTACCAGCCTTAGCGCAGCATTTTCTCAGCATCCATTTCACATCACGAGGAATGTTTCCTCTTGCGGATTGCAGAAGGACATCTTCCATGTAAAAATTTTATAACAATGGGCCTGCAACCGTAAAGTTTGCTTTAAAACCACAAAAATTCTTTTACACTGCAATGCACTTTATATCCCAGTATATTATGCCATGCATGCATTATACATATGCAAATAGAGTAAAAATACATTTAGGGCTATGGATTTCATTTTAAGGGGGCGAGGTGGCGTGGCAGGTTTGGCTGGGTCCTGCTTTCTGGTAGGTCTGGGCTTCGAGTCCCTCTTGGGGTGCCTTGCGACGGACTGGCGTCCCATCCTGGGTGTGTCGCCTCCCCCTCCAGCCTTACGCCCTGTGTTGCCGGGTTAGGCTCCAGCTGGCCGCAGCCCTGCTTGGGACAAGCCGTTTCATTCTGTGTGTGTGTGTGTGTGTGAGTGAGAGAGATTTCATTTTAATGTTAAATTGCAGTAATATCTTTGAAGAAAGGATACAAATATGAACAGCGCCTGTTTGTGCTGGACAAAATTTTATCATGAGTCAACAAATAGAAATGTCTTGGGCAAAATAGAATCTGGATGCACTGATTATTTCACGCAAATCCTTAATGGATTTGTTACTGAGACCATCAGCCAAATTTGTACAAACAGCCGTTAATCAACCCAAAGTGTTAGATTTTGTTCAGTTGTTTTCTTGTAGGGTTCAGATTTGTACACTATAACAATTCTGTTCAGACACTCAATCTTTTAAAACTCTGATGTGAACAACTACTCAATCAGGAATGCAAAATTTAAGGAACTGTCATTTGCTGATCATGGAGTTATTATATGACCCCTGCTTTTTAAAAGAATTCATAGGCTGATTTTACTCTTGTAGGATTTTTTAGCAATGGTGATTTTATTGTGTGTTCAGAACCTATGCTGGTAGCATTCTGGTTTGAACAGCTGACTTTGGCTCTGGTGGTTGCTGGTTCAATCCTTGCCTTTTTCTCCAGTGCCCTTAAGCAAGGTGCTTGCCCTGTAATTGCTCCAGTAGCTTTTTTGGCTGTGTGCCGGGGTAAGTAGTGGTGGCCTTGTGATGGACTGGCATCACGCCCAGGGTATGCCCCCTCAGCCTTGCGCCCAATGTCTCCGGGATAGGCTCTGACTCACCACAACCCTGCTTGAGATGACTAGTTCTTGCAATTGGTTGGTGGAATATAGCAGGTAATGCTCAAGTGTGAAGGTCCCTTTCTATTATACTCTTGAATGTGGCACTTATGTATTGTTCCAGGAAAATATCTAGCAATTTAAAGAAGGTAGAGGAAGCCTGTTCACATGTGTAAGCTGTGTATTGAGCATTGGATATAAATATTTGTCAAACAACTCAGACTGTTTAGTGTGACCCACTCATCCACATTGTTGGCTATGTTTGTCCAGATTGTTGAAGCACTGGTCTTGACACACTTCAGACCCCAAGTTAAATGTACCTTCTTCAGTTTGCCTATTAAGACTGCATTGAAGTTGACTATTTTGTCATCTACCTGCTTGAACAGCAGCTGTGTGTCATGAGCAACAAAATGCCTCTCAAGGGAAAATTTTTTCCCCCTTTCCTCTTCATCTTGTACACCTCAGAGTTTAGGTACAACACGAAACCATGTCATCTGCAGAAGTTTTCAGATAATAAAGCAGTAGTTGAGAATGTCATGGATGGGCAGGAGGATGAATACAGATGCCTGGTGAAGTAATATTGTAGCGCTCTGCACTCTGGGTTCGGATGAGGTGAAGAAGGACGTACAGGCAGCGTTCATTGTGAACGTTTATTGGAACACCGGCATACAAGGAAATAATTGCCTTGGTCCGAGGACATCCTTTCCTTAAGAACCTGCCCCTCAAGCCAGCTTGCTTAGCACCCCCCAGGCTTTCTTAGAGAGCAGAGCTCTGCATTGGTGTTAGGAGTGGGATGGGGCAGGATGATGAGAAGCTGGATTCAGGAGCTGTGGAACACCGAAGACAAAGAAGAGAAAGACAGAAAGCCCGAGGGACACTAAGTAGACTGGGAAGACTGGCTTGAGGTGTAGGTCCTTATGGAAAAGGGGTCCTCGGACCGAGAGCGTTATTTCCTTGTGTGCCAGTGTTACAATAAATGTTTGTAATGAACACTGCCTGTGCGACCTTTTTCGCCCCACTTGAACCCAGAGCACAGCGCACTACAATATGTTGAGTGGTGCGAAGGGAAGCAACCAATAACTCAGCACTGAAAAGACTCAAGAGATGGTGGTGGCCTTCAGGAGGTCCAACGGTCTGCTGTGTTCAGTCGCCATTGATAGAGAAGAAAGAGTTGCATTTACATTGTGAAGATGCACAGGTCTTTTGCTGTATTCCCCCATTTCAGAAGTCTTTGTAGATACAAATTTTGCCCTAAACACCCAGAAGCTGCTAAATGTCTTGTTAATATATTCTGCCTATTTAATATTAGTTTTGTGTTTCTCTAGATCAGCACTGCAAAAGTAATACTCATTCTGCTATTAATCCAGAACAAACATTTATCTCATGATTAACTGACACAGCATATCTGAAACTAAACAATTCCATCTCCATTTCAGATTGGACTTAATCAATGCTGTCTGCAGATTCAGGCTGACAGTTCTCAGTGCTACATCAGTCAACATTTGACAGCTTCATTGATTTTTTTGTTTCTGAACATACCAGGCCTGGTTTATGACCATGCAGAAATAAGAGAATGGGGGGCTTTTTCTGCATGGAAAATAACTGGACTCATGTCACTGATGGGAAAAAGATGGGTTGTGAGGGGGTCATAGTGAAAAAGACATCTTTTTGTCCTTTTTTAGTACAGGACTTTGGCTGTCATTGTGTTTTTAAACCACAGTTCCCTGCCCCCGTACTTTGTCGAGAGGAGTGAAAGGATGGCCCATGTTTCCAGTTTGAAAACTCAGAGAGGGTAAGATTTACAGCTGTGGGATGCCAGTGGTTATCTGGAATGCTGAGCCTGGGCACACAAGGGCAGTTCTGATCAGATAGTGGAATCCATTGAAGGCATGTGATCTCTCAGGGCTGAAATATATGGGTCTCTCTTATGTGCCTGGTCAAAACATTGGAGTAGGGGGCTCACCATGTTTCATTTAAAGATATTACAGTGTTCACTGTCACCCTACTCTATCTGTTATGAGCTTAAAATACCAATAATGTATTGGGTAATCATTGGGTGCTTTATCATTTGTGGTATGATAAAAATCATTATTTAGGGCAGAGTAGTCTATCTATCTATCTATCTATCTATCTATCTATCTATCTATCTATCTATCTATCTTTTTTTAGACCGTTTATAAAAAAAATCCCACCAGCAATAAAAATGTGCACATCTGTGTGACAGGTACCTTAGTAGAAAGCTGGAGGATCACTTATTCTAAATGAAAAGTGCCAGCCAGGAAAACCTCCTGAACATCATTTGAAATCTAGTCTCTGTTTGCTCTGCCCTAAATACGTTTGAGATATTCCCACAATATGGCTCGATCAGCATTGTTGCAGTTTTGCAGCTTAACTGTCCCATGAAATGCCATCCGGATTAGGAAGCCCCTCCTGAGTTTTATCAGTGCCACCATGGCGAACAACACACACCATCACCGCACCCCAATTTGCTGGAACTATCATCTCTATGTAACGTCATTTCAGATGCAATTATAGATAAGGATGATGCTATTTACCCCAGTATTAAGTGGGGCAATATTTTGCTTAGGAATGTCAGAATTTAATTTGCAAATGCATTCCTTATCAGATGTATTGTGTCTTGGTCACCACAAAACTTTTTTGAGGGTCACAACGTCTATATTATTTAACGCCAGAGCTTTCCAGTACATTGCTATGAAAGGTTTGGCCTCCTGACAAATAAAATCTCTTTTTTGTGCGAATGGAGGTTAGCTGCACTAAAGTTATTCATTGCCCAATCAATAACTAGGATTCTGCACACTGCGTTGAATAAAATATTGTCTTTGTAAACGTGCACAATGCGGTTTTATGGAGGCACCCAGAACTGATTTAGAGCCATAACTTTTCCTAACAGAGTTATCTCGTTTCTGCCTCCGAAAATGTGTTCTCTTTTTAGACTCTGGTGTTACATTCTGTCTGTACTTGGGAACCAGATGTTCTGAGCAGCCGGATCACGCAGGGAAGCTATAAACTATTGACGGTTCCCCCATGACAATGTGTCAAAAGTAGAGAACCTGGAAAAGTGTTTATTGGCCAGAAATCAAATGAAGTTCTCTGAGTTGTGGCTGCTGAACATGTCATACTCTAATCTGAATAGTTTGTATAACGCCACAATGTAGTAATAATTCATAGATATGTCATAAGATAATGCTGATTGCAAAACCTGTGATTCATAATTCTGAGTAATTTTTGCATAATTTGCATCTTATAATTTGGTATTAAGTTGTTTATTGGAGAAGCTGAAAAAGAATTCTATTTTCAGTGACGTTATTTACCCAGTTCTACGTTATAGTTCTTAACATTTATCTTTTCAAATTCTTTTCTTATTTTGTATTTTTGTCTCATACTTTTCATGTCGTTTTGATACTTCATGTCATTGTCTAAACTTTTTGATGTTTTTTCTTACTTTTAACAGTGTTGTAGAAGAAGACAAGGCTGGTAGTGTAGGGGTTGGAGCTGCTACCTCTAGACTTAAAGATTGGCAGTTCAAATGTGACCATATATAATATTCACTAGTAAATCTGTACAAGTTACAGTTGTTGAAGATGAACTACTTTGGTGTTAATAAAGAATAGTTTGTTTACAATGCAAAAATATGTCCAGAACACACACCAGGAATTTCCGATGTCTACGACAACTTCTGCAGTATGGAACTGAAGAAACATTAGCAGAGAAATCATTAAAAAATCCAATTTTCAAAATCATTTTTTTACCCCAGGCCAATCCTAATTTGATCCTAATTAATCCCAAATTTAATGATAAAATCAAAGCAGATGTATTTCAAAATCATAGAAAGGCTACATTTCTTTGTTCACTACTACTTCAGACATTCGTGGAGGGGACCAAAGATGGTTCTGCACATTTTCCAAGGTAATTCAATGCATCCCTGCAGACCACCTGTTTCGTAGATCAGTCATTACAAGGGTTCCACCAAACCAGTAGTGTCAATAAAAATAAAATGGAATCAGGAATCATAATCATTTTCTTGCAAAATTAGCGGCAGAGACACCTGCATGGCTGTCTTCTTCATGCACGTTCCATTGTGTGTTATTGTGTGTTCCAGTAAAACTCTGTTGTAAAATTGCTGTATATCCATGTTACTGGCACTAGGTATGAAAAAAATATCAGTTCAGGGTTTAGAGATTTCTAAAGACATTCTGCTCCAACAAAGCCACCCATGGATAAGCAGAAAAAAAAATCCTTTCAGCCAAAGCTGACACAAAATATCTAGACACAGTTAAACCTGAAATATTATCACAAAAATAATTAAAGCTTGCAGTGTTTTAGTTCACAGGAGAGCATGCATTCCTTTTTCCTGTCTTATTTGAAGAGGTTCATTAGAAAGAATGCCGGTGTAAAATGCTTTTACCATGATTGTCCAATGTGTGTTGGGGATGCGGTAGCGCAGTGGGTTGAACCACCGTCCTGCTCTCCGGTGGGTCTGGGGTTTGAGTCCTGCTTGGGGTGCCTTGCGACGGACTGGCGTCCTGTCCTGGGTGCGTCCCCTCCCCCTCCGGCCTTACGCCCTATGTTACCGGGTAGGCTCCAGTTCCCCGTGACCCTGTATGGGATGAGCGGTTCTGAAAATGTGTGTGTGTGTGTGTGTGTGTGTGTGTGTGTGTGTGTGTGTGTGTGTGTGTGTGTGTGTGTGTGTGTGTGTGTTGCAGTTTATATCCAACTTTGCTGACAGTGATGAACAAGGGGTGAAGCTACAGGCATTTAAGAGCAACTGATAGCCTAGTACCTTTGGATCCAAAGGTTGGGGGTTCAAGTCTCATTTCCAGCTGTAGTACTCTTGAGCAAGATACTTACCCTAGAACTACTCTACTAAAAACTACTCAGCTGTGCAAATGGGTGAATAATTGCAGGCAGATTAACAGTGTAAATTCTTTTGGAGAGAAGTGTCAGCTAAATGAATAAATGTAAATATTGTGGATGCCTAGAATATTCTGTGTGCATCAAGAGGAAATAAAGGAGTGTGCTGCTATTCCATGTGGCTGTCATAAATGAAGCAACACCTGAAAGCAGTACTTTTTGAGTCAGCTGTACACCAAAGGCGAGTGGGGGAATCCAGCGGGGACTGCTTTATTTACTCAGTTTAATCACATCGCAGGCAACAATGGGAAAGGAGAGAATTACAGTGTTTGCCTCTTACACGATCAGCAGTGGGAGCGAAGGAAGAAAGTGTAATTGCTGATATCTACTTTTACGACATGATTAGGAGTAATTTGGGAGTGAGATAATTAGAGTGGAGTTGAGAAATTAAGTTCCCCCTGTACAAAGAAAGATTACAATTAGATTCCAAAAGCAGGAATAAAAAATTTAGCATAAAATCGCACAATTTGGTTATATGTGCAAAACCAAATGGTGATGAGTGAGCGAATCTAGAAATTTAATAATTTAAATAATTACAATAGTTCTGTAATTTAACCATAATTGTAATTATTATAGGTTGTGAATTTGTTCACTAGAAAAACTAAATAAAGAATACAGCAGTAAACCAATTCTTATAATTAAAATTTACCCGAGATTTGGGCTGGACCACCCCGCTGTTGGTTCAGGTGAGCACAGGCAATATAAATAGAACTAGCTCATGGGAAGTAAGCAGCACAGGTATGAAGAAATGGAATTTGTGACGGTGAAGTTTTAAGTTTAAGGCACAAGAGGGGCCCTGAGAGAGGCAAGTCACGAATCGTGAAAATAACTTGGTAATATCAGCCACTGAGCAAGCGAATAACCAACTGAATCTTAATGCATGCTGTCAGTGGAGAAAGCCAGCAAGTTGGGATGTGCAAATCACACACACTTGCTCATCGGTGCTGTGCAGATGTGCGCAAGACAAACAGAAGGAAGGTCACACACCACGCTGCTCCAAAGACATACTCTCCAGCAGGAAAAATGTCGGCCTTCTAGACTAAGGAGACAGGTAAATGTGTCTTTCATTGTTGCCGTTAGTTGTGTTTTCAGAGTATTTCTGAGTACAAACCTATTGCTTCCCTCTATTTCGTGTGGGCAGGAGAACCCAAAAAAGAGGCCGTGGAGCCAAAGCTCCAGCAACAAAGCCTGCTCTTTGGTCACACTCCAGTCACAATTTCCAGTCACGATTATTTGCTGGAATAATGCCCTTTAGCATCCGTCCTTCATGAGGAATCCTCTGGCTTGGGGTTCAATTTGTCAGATAAAGTCGGCAAAGGGAAGGAACCCATTTCTCCAGACTTAAGAAATAAGCCAGGCATTAGACACGCTGCACCTGGGAAAAAATGAATTTCTGACTGCCCACAGAAATGTTGGGTTGTGAATGCCCCTTAGGTGAACTGAACACAAACACACCCGTCCCCCTCCTCCCCCACCCACTCACCCACCCACCCACCCCTAGCACCACTTACTCCCACCAAGGAATCACATCTATAATTTATAGTGCAAAGAGAAAGAAAGGTGCACAGCTATTGTGGAAAGTGAAGGAAAGTGCCGATTGTCATGGCAGAATGATTCAGGACTACTGGGCGAAATTGAAGAGGCAGAGGCCAAAAATCCTATGCAAGTAAGAAATGTGTCATTTAACTAGATGTTCACCACCGCCAGCAGTGGTGTTTGAAGGATTACAGGTCCACTCCTGTTTCGTTTTGTACTGCTGTTTCAGGCAATCAAGCTCACCTGAGACCCAATTCACTTTAGCCTGGAAATAAATATGTATCTTTCTCCAAACGGCTGAAATTCACTTTGAACCTGCCCTACATCTGCCAGGTTGCGAGACGGTGGTCTGATTGGATCTTGATATTGCCGTGGCGCTGGTAGGTGGTGCGAAAGACGAAGCTGCGCTCCGTGGCACAAATCAGCCGAAGGCAGGCAGTGGTGCGGAGAGGTGGGTTCGGGAGAGATGGAGGTGGTTCAGAAGGTGAAACTTCCCAAGTAATGAATCTTATTATAGTGTTATATTACTGTGGACAGTCCCTGAGCTAGTGGCTAGAGGTTGCGTGGCTGTGTGGCGATGACAAACTGTGGGAAATGTGCCTTATTAGCGGGACCACATCTGGGTGATCCGCACAGGAGTGGCTGGGGCGTGCAGCTCAGCCCTATTTCAGAAACCTCTGACTCACTGCTGGCTAATCTGTGTATTGTCCTCAGAGATGTACATCAGCGAGTCGTAATTGCTGTGGTGGCTCAGACGTGCTGTTCCTCAAAGTAAATCTAAAGCTTTCTGGGGGCAAGGGCAAAACACCTAAAAACAAACATCCAAAAAAAAAAAAATTCTACCTCTTCTCTGTACATCCACTGTATGATGAGCCATGAGTAACAGAATCTGTTTTTTCAATTCAGATTTTTTTAAGGGAAAGCGATGGATCACTCGGATCAGCTGAGGCATGTCGGGTTATCCTTGCCGCGAGAGATGGAAAACAAATGCCGATTGGCTGCTTCGGCACCCGTGCGACCGAGCGTGACTTTCAGATGGCCTTTCAGCCGGAGCTGGAGAACAGCAGCCTTTGTAATCGAACTTGCATCTTAAGCACTTTGGCGCTTTTGGCCGCTTATGCTGTCCTCCTGATTGTGATCTCATGGACGCCGGTTCAAAACTGCTTTATGAGGGAGTTTGGTTCAGTTCTTAATATTATAGGCAAACGAGCCCAGGGCTGCACAGTGCCAAAACGCAGAAAAAGTTGTTTGAAATTATGAAATGTTCCTTTGTCGAGAATGAAATCTCTCTCACACTGTCACATACGCATGGTCCCAGGCTCCTCCTGAGATGTTAACCACTTTTTCCGAGAAAACGATTAGGATTATTTAAACGTCAATTCATTTCGCTATTATCACTAATGCACTTCCTTCTCGACAAGAAGAGTTTGCAGAATGAGCTTGGAAATAAATCTTGTTTCATGTTAATATTAGCCATTCGTTATAAGAGCCGAGGGTTTTTCTGCAGCGTTAATAATTGCCTTTTTCCCTTCAAGTCTGGGACCAGCGCCTCCTCAGCTAAACCAAGGACAGAGATCAAGTGCAAATTTGAATCACACATTCTCCAGAAACCCGCAGTCTGAGCAGGAGGCCACGTTCCAATTTTACACGGACAACTGAACACTGTACTTCGGTCGAAGCCGTCATTCGGAAAACACAGGCTCTCGTATGTAAATGAATCCTTGCTAACTTCTAAATGATTGCAATTAAAAGTTCTGGGGTTTCTATTAAATCATTTTTATGATAATGGATTGTAGAAGGTCAGAATCACTTTGGACTGAGATATGCTGTAGATTGTAGTCCTCTGCTCTCTAATGCGTTACATTGTTAGCAATTTGTTACAGTGATTGACCATGAAAAATACATTAACATTAATCACGTTTGAAACAAGACACTTGATATAGCATTCCTATTGTACAAGACTTCCCCTTGTGAATTCTACAAAGTTCATTTGCTGAATAATAATTTAATAATCCCACCCTAATTTTTCCTTGACTTTCAATAGTAAAAAATAAAAAACTGCAGTAGACCTGGTTTGTGGCCGAGGGGGTGTGCAATACTGTGCTGAAAACTGAACAAGAATTAATTGCTGTTAAATCCAATGTCTTTTTGAATCGAAGACAATGGTCTGCCATCCATATTTCACATTATCAGTGCTGTCACCTTAGGAAGGCTGAATGATGTTGGTCTCATTTTTTTTTGCTTCTTTTCTTCTACTCCCGGAGTTGGGCCCTGCTGCCTGTATGTATAAGGTTGTCTTGGGTTTTCAATGACACATCAACAACCGGCCTGTTTGTCGCTCTGAATATATGTATACGGTTGGCCTCACCAGTGAACCATGAAATAAATAGTGCTGGCAGCTGCAATATCTCCAGAAACTCCAGACCTGATCACAGACCACACTCTGCTACATTAACAAAACGTGAAACATAATATAACATAAAGCACAATAAAACATAACGGACTCTAGCTGGACAAGTGAAAAGGCTGTATAATAAACAGAATATCATTTCAAGTTTCAACCTCCTGTTTATACAACACGTCTCAAGCACTCAGGTGAACAAGTTTCATAATGCGATACCGCTGCTGCAATTATATTTTTCGTAACTTCTGAAAATCACTTTTCAGCTGAATGGTTCAGCACTACAATGTTTTTGTTTTTTTTTTTTTCTTCATGTTAACAGTATTTTTGTATTTTTATATGTAATGTATTGGGTAAATGTTCAGGCATATGGTATTATTAAAATGACTAGAAATAAAAACACATCTCCACAACCTCCTTTTCAAAGGAGGGTGTAATAGAAGACTGCATGGGGAGAATGTATTAAGAAGTGTTTCATCTTAAATGCTGACCATATGTGTCATTGCAAACTTCACAGAACTGTCCATGATGAAATGACTGATACATTACATAAATATATTTCAAAGAACGTGGTTAAGTTTGCTGTCAAAATAGTTAATAACAGAAAAATACCTCCGTTTATTCACTTGTTGGATTCTGTAAAACTCTAACATACAGTAAATGAAAAATACGTAGTGTGTGCTTTGTGAGGCCACCTCCTCCCCCTCTGCCCTCCGTCTTCCCTCCACAGCTTGAGTCTCTATTCAATCTACAGCAGAGGAAGTTTAGAAAATGGACCAGTGAAGAAAATTCAATTAAAAATGAAATTAGAAATGTTAATATCTTTGAAAATCCCAAAGTCTGATGTTCACAGCTTGAGATAAAAGAGTACTGTTAATTTAAATTTGAAAAACAATGTATTTGAGAGCTATGAAATTTCCACCAATTTTTAATGAAATAGACAGAATTCTTAGAATATGAGAACTACTCTGGGTTAGTTTAAATCCAGGCTGAAGATAAATCACACAGTGTCATTTTTATGGTATTGATCTTATTATTATATTTATATTTAATATTTATAATTTATTTCTTTATAATTTTTTGCTTTTCCACATTTTTACAAGGTTAATTTTTTTTTGGTTTTAGAGCTGATTATTTTGGCCAATTATGTTTTACACTATGATAAAAGCCACAGGATTTCTGAAAGATACTTTTGAGCTGGCACATGGCTATAACGAACAAATTAGATGCACTCATAAGAATAAGTTCTAGTAGTATCACTATTAATGCAATGATGCAGTGTTTTAGTAAGTAGCGTAATGATAGAAATACAGTAGAATCTGTTGCAGGGTAAATTTCACATAAATGAAATTTAAACAAAATTAAATGCAGATGCTGACAGGAGAGAGACACACACAATTTTGGACAGATGTGTAGAACAGTATGAGCAGGGGGGATGCATACATCCAAGCAATAGGATACGGAATAGGGAGGTTCATAATAAATTCCAAAACAATTTAAATGTTGGCCACTGTGAATTGTCATTGTACTAAGAATTTTTTGACATCTTAAGGTAATCTTTAATGCTAGGATTGTTCTTGTCTTTTTGATTAGACCATGCCAAGCAGGCAGAGATGAAAAAGCCATTACTGTCACTATGAGCCTGTCTCTGGCATACCAGCTATGCAGACACAGCTCAGATGGTATATGCAAGAACTGGGTTTGAAACTTTTTTCACTGGCTATGCTTCCGAGACCTACATATTTTCAGTTCAAATTTGTGATTTCGTCAGGCATTTCTCATGAGAGTTCACATTTTAGTATGTGAATTTTGTGATACTAATTAAATTTGCTTGTGAGTCCAAATTCTTGTAAGAACCTTTATTATGTGAGGGAAGCCTGCATGCTGTTTGTACTTGTATTGTGCACTTTGCCTCAATGACCACACAAGTTGTTCTGGAAGAGTGCTCCAGCCAAATGAATAAAAAATGTTGATCTGCTCGCCAAAGGGAACAGCTGATGACAGGTCTGACATTGACACCACCTTGACATCTCCCTCTGGGCACAGTACACTGTCAACCAATGAAAACAACGGCACTTTCCATGTATGACTGGATTATGGCTCTTGGAATGCCGTTTGAAGACTAATCTAATTTAGTGAGCAGAACGATGCCCTGGTCTCTGTGATAGTGGTCATTAAGATTGCCCAATTATTTGCGAAGGTCCTTAAACAGCACTGTGGTAGCACGGTGGCACATTGGATAATGCTAGTGTCTCATGGCACCTGGACAATAGGTAAGACATGTTTGATCCCCGCTCAGTTTTCAGTCCTTTGGGTGCTCCAGTTTCCTTCTCCTGTCCAAAGATCTATTTTTCAGGTGAACCTGTTACTTTGAACATTGTGTGCAGCATGTGTGTGTATATATGTGTGTGTGTTACATCACTCTGGTGTATAGATGGATGAATGACTGTAAGAAATCAATGCAATATATCTCACATTGAATGTCACCTTGGAAAAGGTGTCAGCAAAATAATGCATTTTGCCTGTGCATGTAGGTGGAATGTCTATTAGCTAGATACAGGGAAAGCTAGTAGTGTAGGGGTTAGTGCTACTACCTCCATATCAAAAGTTGTTGGTTTAATCCCCACCTCCACCTGTAATACCCTTGAGCAAGGTGCTTACCCTATGTTGCTCCAGTAAAACTGCCCACCTGTATAAATGAGTAAATAATAGTAAGCTTGTGATAACTGCAACCTTACCATTGAAAGTTGCTTTGGAGTTGAGTGTCTGTTAACTTAATCAAGGTAGTACTCAATGGTATTAAAAACATCGAGGGGGTCAAACTAAGACTCCTGCAGTTTTTAAGAGAAGCTGGTCGTGTAGTGGTTAGAGCTAATGCTTTTGAATCCAAAGGTTGCAGGTTTGATCCCCTCCTGGCTGTAGTACCCTTGAGCAAGGTACTTACCCTAAATTACTCCAGTAAATTACCCAGCTATATAAATGGGTAAATAATTGTAACCTTAATACTGTAAGTTGCTCTGAATAAAAGCATCAGAAAAACACAAATGTGAACATAAAATATGCAGACAATATAGTAATGAGTAAATATGTTAATGTAAGTAACTATTGAGACAAATATTAAACTACAAAAG
This sequence comes from Scleropages formosus, assembly GCF_900964775.1. Taxonomy (NCBI): domain Eukaryota; kingdom Metazoa; phylum Chordata; class Actinopteri; order Osteoglossiformes; family Osteoglossidae; genus Scleropages; species Scleropages formosus. The sequence goes on along the minus strand of NC_041809.1, from coordinate 33,009,642 downwards.
TCTATCTGCGCTTGAGACTCTCCTTCACAGTTATAATTTGCTTTTTGGATTTTTAAAACCCTGTTCACTCTAAATTAATAAAGAAGCAGAAAAAGCCATTGCAGCAATTTCAAGCCTGTGACAAAATGATGGTCTTGACTACCAGAAGTGTTTGTGTGAGTGATTAGAGGGCTCAGTCAACACTCCTAATAGCGTCATAATGAAGGACAGTAAGGGTTCTCCCTGGTAGCAGAGCAAAATGTAGAGCTCATTAAAAGATTTACTACCAAGAGGGCCCATGACATCATGACATGAATATGTCAGCTTGAAGAAGAGCTGTTTCCCTCGCAGAGCAGCCCCGCTACCTGTCTACACATATCCTTTGGGTAAAATGCATTTCATTTGAAAATGGGGTCTTATTTTCCATTATCCTAAATCCTTCATAACTGAGGCTCATTGGAAGTGATGTCATTTTTTTGTTCATATGCATTTATTATGCATGGAAGAAGATTGTAAGACTGTGGGCATTACTGATCCAGTATCCAAAAAAAGCAAACTTAATATCATACATGCTTCAAGCCCTGGGTCAGTTTCAGAGATGCCTGCTTTAAGCTGTCAAGGGAACAGTCCAGGGGCATTTTTTTTCTTTTTTTTTGGGAGGGGGGTGGTGTTGCTGCAGTTGTTAGTATGTTTGAGCTCTCAGAAGTGGAACCTTCATTTCAAGAATGGCCCACAGGGTTTGAAAAATAACCTTCTAGCAAGATTTTGCATTTGATATTTGGGCAAAAGAAGAAAAAGAAGAAGAAAAAGCACTTATCCACTTTCTTTGTGTTCCTCTGATATTGTTACTTACTTGTTATTGAGCACGAACTATTGCTTGGCCTTGGTATAGTTTTATTGGCCCCTAAAATCAGGCTGGCCGATCAACAAACGTGTTACCTAACGATTTCTTCCACCAAGCACTAGGGTGTCCAACTCAGGAGATATGGTTTTCAGATCTTCAACTGTGCCTAAATTTAACAGTTAACAACAGCACCACCACCATCTTAAACATGACAAGCAGGCAATAGTTTGACATTAACATCCTTTAAAAGTTATAATTACCTTGCTCCACTCAATGCTGAGGTTTGTTTTGGTAGTCCGTGGTCAAGATGCAAATAATGCAATATCAGTGCATCTCAAGATCACATGTAGCTATCATTTGATTCCATAAAATAACAGACAACAAGGACATGATGCTGAAACATATTCAATGTGCAAATGACAGGAAATCACAGGTAGGTGAGGTATGGGGTTTAGGTATTAAAATTCTCAGTATGTTTCACATTATGTAGCCAGAGATAAGCTTTGAGAGACATCTCATACCTCCTTGCAATTCTATACACATCCTTCCTCCCTTTTCTCCTAGAAATTGGATGTCAATTATCAGTGCAGAACCTGCTTAAAAAATCTGACTCCAATTAGAGCTGATCTTTTCATCGCCAGCATCCTGGTGAATTTTGAAGAAGGCATGAATAAGCAATAAATGCAGTAAGTTTCTGCACCCTCATGCCAGCAACTCCGCAGCTGACAGTCAAGGGAGGTACAAAAATATCTGGAGCATTTGACTCGGTCTCGTCAGCATATCCGTATCCATGGCGACAAGATCTCGGAAGCAAAAATGTACGGTCTCTCCCACTCCTGCTATACACACCCCTTCATCTCTTGGTAACCTAGAAACTTGTTTCAGGTCCGTTTAGATCAAACTTTAATATTATAGCGATGAGCTGCAGAGAAGAATTGAACTTGCAAGTTTACCCCTGGTGCTGCAAATTAAAAGCAAAACCTGTGTGTCTGAACACAACTGTTAGATTCTTTTTAATGCCTTCTGAGGTTCCTTTCTCAGATGTAATCACTATTTTCTTCCAGGGTTTGATCCAAGTCAAGCCACCCAAGACATTTTGCTCAGCAGCTTTTGTGTTGTTAATCTTCGGAACTCTTTTGAGGCTGAACATGGATTTCAAATGTAAGCGCGTATGAATAATACATTTTTCGTTGTTTATGGTGCTTGCAAATATGTAATGAAAGAAAAAGAGAAGTAAAAAACAAATGTGAGGTCAAAAACTTTTTGCTACAGTTTTGTGACTACATATATTGATAGCTGTATGTATAAATACTGTATGTATATGCTATAGCAGTTGCATTAGGTTAATCTGATGTTGGTAGTTGGTTTTTAGTCTTTTTAAAAGCAACTGAATTGTTATCATCATAATTCTCTGCCTTGTATAACAAAGGCTTTCACATATTTGAAATTAAATGTCATGTTTTTATTCATTTTGAGGATTGTTGGGGTGGTGCTGGGGGTGCGGTGGCGCAGTGGGTTGGACCGGGTCCTGCTCTCTGAGGGGTCTGGGGTTCGAGTCCTGCTTGGGGTGCCTTGTGGCGGACTGGTGTCCCGTCCTGGGTGTGTCCCCTCCCCCTCCAGCCTTACGCCCTGTGCTGCCGGGTTTGGCTCTGGTTCCCTGCTACCCCGTAGGGGACAAGTAGGTCAGAAAATGTGTGGGTTGGTGCCTTTAAGTGTAATAATGACTTTTTTTAAAACAAATTTTAGCCCTTTTTCCATATAACCGTTTGCTTTTTCCTCATGTTTTATGCATTGCATTTTCTAAAGTAAAAGTATCATAAAAAAGTGTCAGTATTGTACAATTCATACCTCAGAGAGAGACATGAACTCACTAGGGAGAATAGGGAACTGTTCAAAATCCTGATGGATAAGCCAAGGGGACTCTGAACAAAAGCAATGATTCACTGCCTGCCAAGACTTCCCTTTAGTCCTATGAGATTCAGAGCTGGTCAAGACTGACCCTGCTCTTGTCCTTTCAAACAAAGCCCAGCAAACCTCCTGTTTGTTCTGAAGGCACAGCCAAAAAAGAAAAACTTTGGAAAGGATTTGGCAACTCGCTGGAACACTTGTTTTTGAGGACAACGGGCTTGACAATCGTGGTGGTGGTGGGGGTATGCAGCGGGCTGGAAATGCCCGATAAGTCCTTTGAGAAGCTCAAATTGATCAGAAAGAAAGTCCTTCACGCTGCAGGAAAGGGAATGCAAAATTTCTATGAAGGGGGGAAAAAAACTGAATGTAAGGAAATTTGGATCTGCCACATACAAAAAGGCACTCAAAGTGGGGAAGGAGATTCAGAGTAATTCAACTCCATGCAAATTAGTAATGTGAGCTGAATCTGCTTATGACAATTAGACATAAAACAGTCCTATTCCCAACCTATGGCTTGAGCTTAATTTCAAAAGCTGAAATAAAGGTGAGGCAGTTAGGATATCACACAGAAGAGCACATAAACTTTTAATCCTAAAAGTAGAAATGCACTCATATATTCTGTTTCATGTGTACATGCTAATGAAATTCACCAGATTATATAGAAACTACATTAACTTTATTGGACTGCTTAAAGACAGGACTCACTGCAGTGATTTTCTGACAGTCCATTCTGACATGCTGCTCTGGTTTCGGCACTTTGTTAAGGGAGAGTGTTGGGATCCCACACCCCTGTCTGCGGCAGTGTGTCGGCAATTAAAGATGTGTTTAAAATGCTGAGCCTGCATTCTCCTAGGGCTCAGTATGAAATATATGAGAGCGGTATTTAACTTTTGTTTTGCTGACACGTGTCAATCGGCACCTGTATCCACCTGCTGGGAGAACACTCAACAGGAAGATGACTGCTGCTCTCAGGCCCAGGAAACTGTGGATCCGATATTTGTTGCCGGTGATCAAAATTGTCTTGCTGAATTTTTAAAGGTCTGTTTCAACATTTATCACTGACATCCTTACCTGGAACTAATTCAGTTTACTGGAACTGCCATTGTTACATACATACACACTGAATTTTTGAGAGAGGATGTAGCAAGAGATAACCATGCAAACCCACACCTTTCTCTTAACCATTATTTCTGCCCCTAGAACCCAGTCATAGAACTGTTCTGTAACTCGTCCGTATGGTTGTGTTGGAGCATCATATTCTTGACTGGATTTAGAGAACAAATGATTTCAGAGGGGTCTGACTTATATTTAGTCATTTAGCTGACACTTTTCTCCAAAGCTACTGATGAGGTTACAGTTAATCACAAGCTTACTAACCCATTTACCAAGGTGGGCTACTTTACTGGAGCAATTTAGGGCAAGTACCTTCCTCAAGGATACTGCAACTGGAGATCAAACCTGCCACCTTTAGAGCCAAAGGCAGCAGCTCTTACCACTACACTACCAGCTATTCCAACTTAACACAAAGCTTGTTATGAGCTGTAAAGTTTACAAACTAGCTCAGACTCTTTGGACATTTTGATAAAATAATGACTAATCTTTAAAAAATTATTTTGTATTTGCTCAAGGAATGAACAAGGAATCTTTTTAGGACTAAGGTATATCAACTAAAATACTATATTTGAGTAATTCAGTACTTTTTACTGCATAACATATTTTCAGTAAGCACCTTACGAATAATCTAGATGGTATGGAAAATTCTGGAAAATTTCTCTCTGCCGAAGTCTGTGTCTGCTTAATTAATCCTGTAGCACCCTTATCTTTATATTCCCATGTCCTTTACCACTTTGTAAAATGTTTCTTTATCTTAGTGTTTTTATGATGTAGGAGTGTCATGACTCATCTAAGCAGAGGCAAGCGATGCTCCTTTCTTCCACCTTATCAAAAATATCATTTATTTCTCTTTTAAAGTTCATCTGGTGAATAAGCTCTGTTCGTGTGGTGAACATGAGGTCCTTTTGGACTGTCTTACTGTGTTGTGCTTTGGATGAGCCAATAAAATACTTTATTTTATATCCCCGAGGTTATTGTTTTCTTCCACACTGGACCCGTTTAAAAAGCCATTAGCCCAAAATAGCATTTGGAAGAAAGGTTGTTTGAGGCTGTTCTAGACATCCTGAAATGTTGGACTTATTTGGAAATGTGCCATTTCGGTGATATCACGCAATGATTCCTGAGATGGTTCTGTTAGCAGAAACACTTTTTGCCCATGTATTGTGCAACGAGCATTATAAAACACAGAGCAGCATTGCAACAAATACATTTTCAGAACCGCTTGCCCCATACGGGGTCGCGGGGGAACTGGAGCCTACCCGGCAACACAGGGCGGAAGGGGAGGGGACACACCCAGGACGGGACGCCAGTCCATCACAAGGCACCCCGAGCGGGACTCGAACCACAGACCCACCGGAGAGCAGGACTGTGGTCCAACCCACTGCGCCACTGCGCCACCGCACCCCTTGCAACAAATATCAATTGTTAAAATTTTAAACAAAACAACAGATTTTTTTTTAGCAAAAAATATGCAGACAGCTTTTAATGGTGCTGTTGCAGTGATGCAAGGCTGTCTACAGAATCTTTTTTCAGCTTTGCTGTACATCTCTCATGTCTCAGTAGTACTAAAATCAGGTCTTACATTTACATTTATTTATTTAGCAAAAGGGGGACGCGGTGGGTTGGACCAGGTCCTGCTCTCCAGTGGGTCTGGGGTTCGAGTCCCGCTTGGGGTGCCTTGCGACGGACTGGCGTCTTGTCCTGGGTGTGTCCCCTCCCCCTCCGGCCTTATGCCCTGTGTTGGTGGGTTAGGCTCGGCTCCCCGCGACCCCGTATGGGATAAGCGGTTCCGAAAATGTGTGTGTGTGCGTGTGCGTGTGTGTGTATTTAGCAGAAGCTTTTCACCAAAGCGACTTCCAATGAACTCAATGTAGTGTAATCAGCCCACACACCTTATTCACTACGGTGACTTACACTGCTAGATACACTACTTACAACGGGTCACTCGTCCATACATCAGCGGAACACACACACTCTCTCTGTCACTCACACACTATGGGTAAACCTGAACAGCATGTCTTTGGACTGTGCAAGGAAACCAGAGCATCCAGACATGGGGAGAACATCCAAACTACACACAGACATGTTCTCTCAAACCTTTAAATTTGGATTTAACTAAATTAACTTTAATTTAGATTTAGACCCAAGATCCTAAAGGTCCTAAAATCATATGTCCTTCACATTTGTTTGACTTAGGAACCACTAATGCACAGATGTGTACCTGAAGTTCACATATGGTAAATGTAGGGTTTTATATGTTGATTTCCTTACATTTTGTCTGTTGGGTCTCCCACCACTGGAATTTTAGAAATCGCAATGATGTGACATACTGAGGGGACCCTGTAGCTGTATCAACTTTGCCAAGAGCAGACCCAAGTTATATGCTCTGGTCTTATTCTTATTGTCATATTTCTGTGAATCTTATGACCTAGTTTTTAACAAGTTCCTCTCTATCTTCAAGAGATGGTGTTTACTCCAGAAAGTTCAGAGATGAGAGTGATATTCATTCAAAGGAATATCTGCCATATTATCACCTGCACCCTGGAAATCAGAGAATTCAGGTCCATTTACTGGAAAAAGAGAGGAAAAAAAAAAGTAGCTGACAAAAGCATAACATTTGGAGATGCCAAAGAGGCTATAGCTAAGCTCGGTGTTATTTTGGGTTCTGTCTGTCATTCAGCTGCATCCAAATGTGAGCGAACAGAACATGTGGGTGTTGCATGAATTCAAAACATTTGTTTTAACAGGGTCAAAAAAAAGTATTAAAAGCAGTGAAAGTTACATTTAAGCATTTCTTCTCAGATCCCTTTTTATTGCCTAAATTCTGAAGGTGGTTTTATTTTCACGTTACCATACTTCTCTTTAGTTTGAACAAAACATGAGTTACACCTTTATTTATTATTTTTTTTAAACAGCAAGTGTTCTGAGAAAAACCAATACCATCCAAAGCTTTGTTTGTGATTCAATCTCCTGTACTGTTTACAAACAGGTTATCTCCTGTTCACAATCAATACACTGCCTAATTAGGCCAGGAGAGGCAGTAATGCTGAACTGTACCTGGAGAAGTTCCACGTCTGTACCTTCGATACTAAACAGATGCAAAGCCTCTTTAACACGATGAAGATCAACCGCCCTCATTTAGCCGACAGCAACTTACAGCGTTAAGCTACCTATAATTACACTGGTGAACAGGTTTTTTTTGTCCCATGGAAAAAAAATGCTTGGTGTGTGTATATTTTTGCACGTTGAATTCAAATATGTCTTCAGAATTTCTCTATCTCCCATAGTTTTTATGTGCTAGTGTATCTACATATCGTACTGTATAGTATATCGGTACCAGTAGTATGGGGCATTTGAAACAAAAAGTTTACAAAATGCAACTATTTTACATTTACATTTACATTTATTCATTCAGCAGACACATTCCTCCAAAGCAACGTACATCTCATAGAAAATACTATTTGTGCATTACATTAGGAGAAAGAGGCATAGCTGCAGATCTGTGACTCTTAAGTACAGTCAGTTAGTTTCCTTCACCATATGGACCAACGTTCATCACACAAGTAGCTGCATAAAACTTTACCAGAATATTGCAGATTCCTAATCAACTTTCTAGCTTTTTTTTTTTTTTTTTGAGATGCATATAAACATTTACGTTACATTGCAGGAGTAATCATCTTCATGAACATGCTTAGAGGAACCCTTTCTAGTTGGTAGCATAGTGGTTAGTGCTCCTGCCTTTAGCTCCAATAGTTGCAGGTTTGATTCCCCACCTCTGGCTGCTGTACCCTTGAGCAAGATATTTACCCTGAATTGCTTCAGTAAAACTACCCTGCTGTATGAATTGCTAAATAACCTTAATACTGTAAGTCATTCTGGAGAAAATTGTCAGCTACATGTACACCTTATAGGGATGAACATTTATATTTTTATTTTCATTGTTTGTGAAGTACAATAGCTGACAATCTCTGGGCAGTCAGTGATAAGCATGACGAAACATTTCATCAAGACATTTTGGATGTGGAAAAACGGTACCAAGGCAAGTGGAGTCCCAATATGTTGGCAGACTATTGCTGGACACTGAAGGCCTGAGGCCAAATACAACCAAAAAGCCTACACTCGTACTTTTTACAAATAAGTTTGTACAAATTTTAGGTGTAATAACAGCCTTATTTATTAGTAAATAATATGCATTTTTTCAAAACGTAATTGTTTTGTAACTTTTAAACCCTACCTGAAGACAGATTAGAATTCGCGTAAAAAGTGCTGTGAAATCCACCTGTTTTAGTTCACGGGACAAAAAAATTTTGTTGACCAGTTGGAAAATTTTACTGGAGCAGCTTTGGGGAAGCACTGCAGGTGGAATTTAAACCTTTGTGGAGACAGGCAGAAGCTGCAACCACTATGCTTCGGCTCATCCCATCTTGTATATGCTGTGTTAGAAATGGTTTACTATAGACCATGTCATGAAGTCTTCATTAGGACACCTGTACTCCATTTCATCACCTTTCCCCATACACCCCACTACTGCAAAGTTGTCTGAAAACTTGCCCTGGAAGGTGGAGATGTAGAAGATGAACAGGAATGGAGACAATGCTTTTCCCTGGGGTACACCAGGGGAGTCTTGTGGAAATAGTCTTTCTTGTCTTTAAGTAATTACATCCCAATCCCTTTGTAAAGTAATGTTAATAAGCAGTAAATGTACCATTCATAGGTCATTTACCTTGAAAAATAGAGTTAACGAGCCTTCAAATGCCCTCACCTAGTAGAACTGCTGAACATTCTCGATAAAACACCAGACAGCTCCACTGATGACATGGAATGTCTGAAGTTGCCGTGATCCGTTTGATTTCCGCACTTCCTCCGGCGAGGGGATAGCTGGAATTCGGCTTTATGAGACGAGACCTATGGGTGTTCACCCTGCTGCACGTCAGCCACTGCGGTGGAAAATAACACCTTCTTCCTCTTCTGTTCCCGGGTAAGGTGAGAATAACATGGGCCATCCCTTCTGCTGGCTTTGTCCCCTCAACCCAGGGACATATTGCAATATAAATATTTATTCTAGCCAATTTTCCTTTACCCATAGAGAGCCCTGGAAGCTCTGGAAGTGTATCTAATAATGAGATCCATTATTCTGCATCATGGTAGGAAAGTAAGAGGCCCAATAAGGAAGAGCTGGAAGGCGAAGGATAGATACACAGAGAGAAGGAGATGGATGGAAAGTGTGGTGAGGGCACTGCCCAATACAGCACTGACATTTCATTTGTACTGCCGTCACTGATTTGGCTCCATTCCTGCCGTTCCCGGGGAGGGACCCACTGAAGCGTGCACCCACTGCTATAAAGGTGTCCATATTAATTATGTCTTCTTGGTGCACAAGCTCCTGACTTGGCTGTCACAGCAAACTCCGCTGTGAGGTTAGCCCTAAGCCCGCATCCCCCAGCCTTGCATATTTACCTGTGCATTACGAATTTCTGCTAATTAAGCAGTTTTGTGCTCATCCTGATTGCCTTCTGTTCCAATTTAAGGCAATGTCTTGGTGCACATCTTTACTGGATATTCTGGAGATGCTGAATGGCAAATAGTGATTTAATGAGGGCTGTGGAGGGCAGAAGGATCTGTTTTAACTTAGATCTTCTGATTTATATCTGAGTGCAAGACGGCAAAATGAAAATCAATCTTTTACACGGCAGTCTGGTGAAAGACGGCAAATATCCATGACAGAAAAAAAAAATCAAAAATATTGTTCAAATATGTGTTGTTCAATAGGGAGAATCCAAATGTTTTGAAACATTTTGGCAAATAAAAAATTACTTGGTGTTATTCTATATAATGGACCATAGGGGATGTTTGCAAGAGTTTTCTCTATATGGTAATGGATTGCACAGATTTGTACAAGCTTGGTTGCATGGAAATGAGAGACAATTACATTGACTGGAAGCTAAATTTTATGTAAAAATATTCACCTACATCAGTCTGTTTCTCAATAAGCAGGTGGGAGTACGAATGTGTCTTGGGTTTGCATTATTAGAGACAATGCATATGGAATAATAGGATACAGTATTGTGCTGTTCGACACAATTCATTAGGATAACATACATTAAGAACTTATTGTTTAAAATGGATATAAAAACAATGAAGAATACAGAGAAGATGGGGAATCTGTGTGTTCGCGATTGCCTTAAAGAAAAAAACAATCCATAACGGTTTCCTGAAGGTCATTTTTGAAAAAGATGGCATGAGAAGGGTCAGCTTGTTGCCTTAGAGACACGGGTTTTCAGTGGTGAGCAAGTTACAGCCAAGATGTGTCAAACCAGACCTTTTCATCAAATATAATAATTTTGTGCAAAGTGTGTTTTGAAATATTCTGATATATCACCATTACCAGAACTTTCTGGTCTATTTTGAACATAAGAAGAGCATGAGCTGCATTGAAATAACTACAATGTTTTTTTGCACATGAAGAAAAAACTATTAGGAAAAAGCTGAAGGTTCATTTGCTCATTGTTGCATTTATAGCCACTGGTTCCTGTGCATTCAGATTGTCCAACGACATATGTTTTAGGTGAACTCACACATACACTGGCTGAGGCCACGGTGAACCGGAGCCTAGTCGGGCAGCACGGGGCGCAGGGGACAAACCCCGGGTGGGATGCCAGTCCTTTGCAAGGCACCCCAAGCAGGACTCAAACCCCAGACCCACCAGAGAGCAGGACCTGGCCAAGCCCACTGTGCCATCACACCCCCACTCACCGCTTTAGGTGAACTGACAGTTAAATTTCAGGTGAAATGGGTAGTGCGTACAAGTGAGTGAGGTTGCTCTGATTTATAGATGGGTAATGACTCTAGGGAGTTATAGTGTATTGTGTAATGTATCTAACATTGTTTAATGCCTTGGACAACAGTGTAAATAGGCAAACGCTATTTAATAATCATTGTACCATACTCTGGAGAAATGAATCAAATAAATGGATAAATCACAGGTGACTAGATGTGCTGCCAGTCTTAGTTATGCGTCTGGTTATCAGAAGAATTTTACACTTTTTAGGAGAAAAGGAAATTTAAGTTCTCTAATACCCCAGCAATGTGGGATATACAATATGGAAATGGTTTGAAGGCACATTCTGGAGTTTCAGTGGAACTGGATTTCTGACAGAGAAATCACTGAATTTGTTTTCTTGTTCAAAAACATTTTTTCAGCTTTAATGTCAGTTTCATTTATGATTATATCCATCCATTATGAAGAACTGCATGTCTCATGGAGGATCGAGGTATTGTGAAGTCTGTTGTGGAAGCATAGGGTGCATCAGTCCATCATAGGTTAACCACACACACACAAACATTTATGAGCTCACACACAATGGCAATTGTAGAGTGACAAGATCACCTGATAATTTTTCTGCACTGAGGGAGGAAACCCACACAGAGACATGGAGAGCATGCAAACTCTACACAGACTGTGCTGGATTTGAACCCACAGCCCAGATGTTCTGAGGCACCGGTGCTACATACTGCACCATGTGCTGTCTTAATTTACCATATGGCCTTGCTCAGGACATCTCAAAATGTTAGACAAATACTCAGAATGTTGTAAGCATGTTTATCTGTATCGCAAAAAAAATGCTAGGGGGGTGATCAGGAATCGTCGATATTCTGATAAAGTTTTATGCAGCTACTCGTGTGACGGATATTGGTTCATATGGTGGAAAGAAACTAACTGCCCTTAAGAATCACACCTTCTGCATCTAAGTGTCTCTTTCTCCCAATGTAATGAACACATTGTATTTTCTATAAGATGTACGTCGCTTTGGAGTAAAGAGTCTGCTAAATGAATAAATATAAATATGAATTGTATATATACATGGGATGTGGCACGAACAAAGATGTACACAACTCATCTCCCATACACTGTCTTAACTTCTGTAGTGGAAGAAAGTTAAAGATGTAAGTCAACTTTTTATGTATGAAGGTGGCTTCTGGTAGAAAACAAAGAGACAAATCAGACTTTCTGGTAAAGATTACTTCAATCTTTGAATGAGCACAATCCAGTAAGCGAGTTCATCACATAACCAAAATAAATACATCAAATTGCCCGTAGTGGCCTTACATTTAAAACCCAAGAACTGGATACAATACAAGTGATTGCTATGAGGTCAGGATTTAACATGTTCACTTATAGAGCAGAAATAACTGTCATAGAACTGCTGTCTCACAGCACCTGGGTGGTGCGAGAGGGTATGGGTTCAATCCCCGCTCAGTCTGTGTGGAGTTTGCATGTTATCCCTGTGTCTCCGTAGGTTTCCTCCAGGTGCTCTGGTTTCTTCCCACAGTCCAAAGACTGTTAAGGTTCACCCATAGTGTGTGAGTGACAGAGAGAGTGTGTGTTCCATGGATGAGTGACCCAGTGTAAGTAGTGTATCTAGCAGTGTAAGTCATCATGGTGAATAAGGTGTGTGGGCTCATAACGCTACATAGAGTTTATTGGAAGTCACTTTGGAGAAAGGTGTCTGCTAAATAAAGAAATGCAAGTACCTTTATCAATGGTGCTACAACAGGATTAGACGTTCAATCCAGTGACCTTCATCTTGCAAACAAAAGGTTCTAGCAGCTATGTTACCTGCTACTTACAAAAAAATTGCTACTAGTGAGCATCCATTGCAGTTTTTCATTTCATTTACTCATAACTTGCCTGGAAATGGTGGAATGATGCAAAAACATTTTTTGTTGGCTGAGAAAGTGGGTCTCGGAAAGTCGCAAGAAGCGGGCCGAGTTCCATTTTGAGAATTCCGGAGGAGAGCTGCTTAGCTCCCTGTCACTTGTCACCCATGAGGGGAGGAGGGGTCCACCCAACAGAGGGAACTAAATTAAAAACAGGAAGTGCTGAACAAATGGCCTTGTCTAACAAATTGAGCCTGTCCTTCCACATCTCTCTATCCCTCCTCAAGCCCTGTAAGGTGGCTCCTAGCTATAATTATTGAGCCATGGAGATTGGCGGCCTCTCCACAGAGCGGGACCATCGCTGCGGCAGTAATAACGGCTTTTCGGTGTCCTTCCGGCAGCTCTCTGTCTCGCTTATCCTCACACTCTCGGGAAAACGGATGCTCGTTTCCGTTCCAGAGCTTGCGCTGCTGCCGCAAGACATTTTCAGATGGCCAGATGTTGAGGCAATGCTGTCTTTAATTAAGGTGTTAATAGCCAAAAGTGTTGCAAATGTCGTACCATGCCCCAGACAAGCTTTTCACTGGATTATTGATTTAATTTACTGCATCCGGAAGATGCGGGGCTTGCTGAATTAAATATCGAAATTTTCTCTGAGCAAAAGGGCGAACTTCTCGCGCGCCAACATTCACATACACATAAATCCATCTCGTTACAATGTACTGAATATATTTCCAATGCCGCTCGCTTGAATAATTTATGTATAAAGCAGACAGAAATCATTTCTCAAGGGAAGTAATCCATCTTCATAACAGAAACTCTGCGGCCGACTTGTGAAATACAGGAGCTGAACACTTGTTTGTTTACGGAACACATACACCGATCAGCCACAACATTAAAACCATTGACAGGTGACGTGAATTACATTGATTATCTCGTTACAGTGGCACCTGCCAAGGGATGGGATATATCAGGCAGCAAGTGAACAGTCAGTTCTTGAATTTGATGTGTTGGAAGCAGGAAAAGTGGACAAGCGTAATGATCTGAGCGACTTTGATAAGGGCCAAATTGTGATGGTTAGATGACTGGGTCAAAGCATCTCCAAAACGGTAGGTTTTGTGGCGTGTTCTTGGTATGCGGTGCTTAGTACCTACCGAAAGTGGTCCAAGGAAGGACACTTGGTGAACCGGCAACAGGGTCACGGGCACCCAAGGCTCATTGATGCAAAGGTTAGTCTACCTACAATTATTTATCCATTTATGCAGCTAGGTAATATTACTGGAGCAATTTAGAGGAAGTACCTTGCTCAAGGGTATGACAGCTGGAGGTAGGCTTCAAACATGTGATCTTTGGGTCCAAAGGCAGCGGCTTTAACCTGTACAAGTTGTTGCTTGTAAAATACACATATGAGTGATTGTGACCCAATGGATATCTAAGGTCTTAACCCATATACATCTGCTGCTTTGTCTCATGCCAGAATTTTTCACAGGAGCTGCTTTGAAAGCTCTTCACACATTCTATTCACAACTGTCAGATGCATTAACAGGAAGGGAGACCTACAGGAACCAATGACTTTTATTCTAAAATAATGAGATCTTTAAAATTGAAAGCGGGTATAAACTAATACCCGATCAATAGCTGTCACCTTGTACTGGTGATCGGGCTTGGGCGCTGCGGTGACCCATAGGGCTGTACCGACTGGGGAACACTCCTTCGGGTTCAATCTTGTCAGGAAGACCAATGCTTAGCAGTCAGACACTGGGCAGTAGCAGTATGGCTTGGTGTTGACGGCAGAGGATCGCATTTCAGTGACAACGGCAACAACTCCAACATTTTCTGCACAAGAGAAAGGCCTGGCAGTCTCCTTCCGTATCCTGCCACAAAAACTCAATGGACCGTAACAGTCATAGGCCAACGATCCCTAATTGCCGTAAGTCAACATTGACTTGACGGCTCCTAAGAATAACATAAACTAATAGAAGGCAATTGGTTTAACCAGATCTAATTTACAATTGTTATAATTATCCTGTCCATAATTCTAATTTTTTATTTGAAATTTCCTTTTAGGATATGTCCTTCTCTTGATGAAAAGCACTCATTGTATTTTTCCCTGAGATGGACGTCCCTTTTGAGGAACGCGTCTAAAACGTGCATAAATGTAACTGTTTTTCACTTACAGGCTATGTTGAAATTTGTAAATCACCATAAAATAAGATTATACTTTAATGTGTCTTAATTTCAAGATGTTAAATGGAGATTGCGGGAAGCTTGCGGAGATCTTTTATAACTACCGTTTGCTTATACTTGTGCTATAAAAGTGGTCAGATATGCCTTACTGAGCTTTCTTCGCTCACCTGGAGACTACTGATGCTCACTGTGTGCGCTGGCATTATTTGATTTCAACACTGACATTCAATTTAATTAATCATGTATTTACACAGGTTGGGTGCGGCGGTGCAGCTGGTTTGGCTGGGACCTGCTGTGTGGTAGGTATAGGGTTCAAGTCCTGTTTGGGGTGCCTTCTGGCTGGATGGTGTTCTGTCTGGGGTGTGTGTCCTCCCTAGTCCTGTCTTGCTGGGTTAGGCTCTGGTTTGCCACGGCCCTGCTTGGGACAAGCGCTTGTAGATAGTGTGGGTTTACACAACTTTCTGTTTTTCGGCACTTTCTCAGCATTCAGACTAAACAAACAGACCAGTTATGTGCTCTCTTCCGATGCCCACTTTTGCTTTCAGGAAACAATTAAGCAGTTAGAATTGCAGGAACGCTCAGTTTTGAGGATTTTGAAGTGTTGTCTCGTGATCATCAGTTCTCATTAAGGTAGTACTACATTACAGGAGAGCCAGTAGCCTAATGGTTAGAGCTACTGTCTGTGGCTTCAAAGAGTGTGGGTTTAATCCCCACCTGTGGCTGTGGTACCCTTATGCAAGGTAATTATCCTAAATTGCGCCAGTAAAATTACCCACCTGTATAAATGGTTAAATAATTATAACCTTAACACTAAGTGGATTTGGAGAAAAGCATCAGTTTAATGAATGTAAAGGCTGCAGTAAAACATCATGGACTGTGTAGAAATCAAATTTTTTTTTATGGGAAATAATAAAGCACTTGCACACAGGTATACCTTCACCGGCCAGTGAGCCTAAGAAGCCACAAGCTGATGTGAGACCCACCGGTGACAGAAACCCACTCCAGCTGCCATCAGCATCATCCCACTGGAGTGTGACAGACTTGGATCCACCCCAACTTGGCAGCCTGTCCCTGTCTCTGGTGAAGGTGAGAACATGCACAGCATGTACTGGATGTGAGCAGCAGCGGTAGACACCCCCTGCGTCTCTTCCTGTACCCTCAGCAGAGGTTCTGCATATGGACAGCAATGACACCCTCCTCCAGCATGAAATGTGAGGCTCTTGCCAGCGCTGCAGGCCCATCTGAGGCTTCAATTAGGTTGAGTTCCTCCCGGCTCTGCTGAGCTGGTGGCTGCTGGGACGGATGAATGGGACCTCGCAGCATCAAGCCAGGAACCACCCGCTCTCCAGCTACCTCTTAAGTGAAGATTTGCTCGTCTTTTCCTCTTTCTCTAGTTCCCGCTCTTCCTCCTCACCACCCAGTCACCAGATGGTTCTTTGTGTGGTGATGACATGGGCAGAGGATGAAGAGAAATGGAGTGGGGAAAGTCAGACTGGTAACGAACATGATGTCAGGGTGCCATCTGACTCTGGTTACAACAGCAACTTTTTGGCTTCAAGCGAATGCAGCACCTATATCTCGGCACTGCTATTGTGCCACTGCTAGGATGTTGTGAACCGTTTGACGTAACTGTCCATTCCCTCTTTATTGCTCATTGTTGATGGCGACATGGTAGGGCGCTTAGCGATGTGCCAGTGTGCTGTGCTGGACAAGCCTGCCTTCCTCATAGGAAGGGAGGGATTGATGAAGGGTGGAAGTCATAAACTGTCAATGTGCTTGTTGGACTGCGCAGGTAGTCAAGCAAAGGGACAATGTGACACATCAGGCAACCCTTCGTTCTGGACACTCGGTGGGGCTTCTTGGCAAACCTTTGAGTCAGTCATCCTCTGAACGCTAGCTCATTAGAGAGCTTCTTTCTCTTTACAGCTGACCTCACATCCATGTCTTTCTGTGCTGCAACTAATGGCATTTTGCTTTGATAAAACAGATGTGACCAAGACCTTGTCAAACCCAAAAGCTGTGGTCTTTTCATTAAGATGAATTTTTAGTTTGGCTCAGATGTTTGAAATAATTAAGTTCATGCCTGGATAAACCTTTACAAAACTACTCTTGTAATGTAACAAATGCTTATATATAAATCTCAAAAAA
Source organism: Scleropages formosus (assembly GCF_900964775.1). Lineage (NCBI taxonomy): Eukaryota > Metazoa > Chordata > Actinopteri > Osteoglossiformes > Osteoglossidae > Scleropages > Scleropages formosus. Next base: position 32,992,805 of record NC_041809.1, on the reverse strand, counting down.
AAAAACTAGGAGTGTGATTTGGAATTGTGGATGTTTGGACAAACTTTTATGCAGCTACTTCTGTGGTGAACATTCTTTCATATGGTAGAAAGAAACAAACTCCACACACACTTTCTGACCCGCTTGTCCCATATGGGGCCGTGGGGAACCGGAGCCTAACAGAGGGCGTAAGGCTGGAGGGGGAGGGGACACACCCAGGACGGGACGCCAGTCCGTCACAAGGCACCCCCAGCGGGACTTGAACCCCAGACCCACCGGAGAGCAAGACCCCGGTCCAACCCACTGCACCACCGGGAGCAAACTAATTATACTTAAGTATCACACATCTGCATGTAGGTTTCTCATTCTGCTAACATAATGACACACACACACACATTTTCAGAACCACTTGTCCTATACAGGGTCGCGGGGAACCGGAGCCTACCCGGCAACACAGGGCGTAAGGCCGGAGGGGGAGGGGACACACCCAGGACGGGACGCCAGTCTGTCGCAAGGCACCCCAAGCGGGACTTGAACCCCAGACCCACCGGAGAGCAGGACTGCGGTCCAACCCACTGCGCCACCGCACCCCCTCGTAATGACAGACATCTCATAGAAAATCCAATGTGTTCACTTTGCAGAAAAGCATCTGCTAAATAAATAAATGTAATGAAATAAACGTCTGAGCATACACTACAGTTAATGCTCTCTGGTGTATGTTGATTGTTTTTACATGAAACACCACCTGTGCTTTACTTAGTGAAATCTGTTTTCATTTTAGATTTTATACCCTGGTTTGTGGCACAGCTGCCTCCCGCTGCCTGGGTGGTGCTGGAGAACGTAGGTTTGTTCCCTGCCCAGTCTGTATGGCTTTTGCAGGTCAGCCCCTTGTCTGCATGGGTCTCCACTGGGTGCTCTGGTTTCTTCCCACATGCAGTTCAGGTTAATTGTTGACCCTAAATTCACATTACATTTATTCATTTAGCAGATGCTTTTCTCTAAAGCAACACACATTTCACAGAAAATAGTTTGTGTATTACATTAGGAGAAAGAGACAGTTGCAGACATGTGATTCTAAGTAAACCTAGTTTGTTTCCACTTTATGCCCTGATGTTCATCGTGTGGGTAGGTGCACGAAACTCTAGACAGACTAATCCAGAAGGGTCTTCAGTAAGGGAGTCATGGTAACGGTTTTCTAGTTGTAACCAAGACAGGTTACCAGGCATGTGTGTCTGCTGCGTTCCACTCCTGGTTTACTGAACTGAACAAAGAGCTGTTTTCAGCTCAGGGTTGCAGTTGAATAAACTGGACTTGAATGTACTGAACCAAGGCTCTACATTATAATAGCTGTATGTATTATCTTTGCAGAGTCGTGATTCAATGCATTTTGAAGTCAAATGGATTTCAAGAGATTCTTCCACCTAAATGGTTACTCGTGTGTAGGTACAGTATGTTTAATTAACAGGGAACAAGTGGAAAACACTCAAGTCTGAACACTGGCAGCTGTTTGCACTGTGGGGAAAATGCCACAAATTAGTGGCATGAAAAGTTACAGGTTTTAAGTCTCGGTAAGTTCAGTGGTATTGTACCCTGGAGAAAAGCACTCTACTGAAATTATCCACCTTTTAAATGTGTCAGATTTTTGCCACTTTAGGAATATAATCAGAACTAGTGCCAGTGGTACAATGTATTTCTACTTTGGTGTTCTTTAGAAATACTTTTGGTGTGTTATGTACTATGCGTGTAAAGCTTTCTGTTTTACAGCTTCATTGTACCACTGTGCCTTTAACTCAGTGTCTTCAGTGTTATGGAGGTTTTTGTAACTACTTACACCTTGTTGGAAGCCTTGTGTTAATATGAATGCAACCCCCATGGTCTAGTATCTAGTATGGGTAGCATGGTGGCACAGTGAGTAGCTGTCTCCCAGCACCTGGGTTGTGCGAGGACGTGGGTTTAATCCCTGCTCAGTCTGTGGGGAGTTTGCATGTTCTCCCTGTGTCTGTGTGGAGTTCCCCTGGGTGCTCTGGTTTCCTCCCACACTCAGACATGCTGTTCAGGTTCCCCTATAGTGTGTGAGTGACAGTGTGTTCCACTGATGTATGGATGAGTGACCCAGTGTAAGTGCATTTAGCAGTGTAAGTCACTGTGGTGAATAAAGTGTGGAGCGATAACACTACGTAGAGTTTATTGGAAGTTGCTTTGGAGAAAAGTAAGTAAATGTAGTATCTGTTGTGGAGACATCTACTTAATGCATTGTTAGGTATTTAGTGGGTGCTTTCATCCAAAATAATTTATGTACAAAACTTTATCTGTTTCTGCATTTGGACTTATTCCATTACCAAACCAGATCAGGGTAATTCAGGGTAAATGACGCATGAGTGTCTCCAAAGGGGCTTGCTACGTTAAGTATAATTTAAAAACTGTCGGAGGGGCGAATGAGCAGCGTGGCCTATCATCAAGATGAGATGGGCAAAGAGAAGGGGGGGGAGACGCAAGGAACAGCAGAATTTCAGAACAGTATGATTCGTTAATGCGAGAAATGGTGAACAGAAAATGGGATTACTGTCCCTGTAAAGAGTAAATTGTACAGCCTAAACAGGAGACTTAGCAGTCACTCAAACTGCGACAAAACTCAGCCACCCAAGCTGGGTAAACCCAAACCTCCCCTATTTATACCACACTAACTTTGTAAAACCTATTTATATGTATCCGTGTAATATCCATATACTTACAGCCATCCAGATATATACGGCAGAACATTTACCTTGTGGTTATATGAATGTAACAGATTCCAGTTATCACATCAGTTCCTGGCTGATCGACCTGTAAGAATACAGCTTGATTTTGACAAATCACTCCTTTCCTTTATCGTCCTTAGCAGTGCCTTTTCATTACTGCCACAACCTTATTAATAATTCAGATGTTAAAAGTGCACCCGTTCTAATTCTGCTCTTCATCTTTATGAAGCACATAACACAAATGAGGACAAAACACGGCATTTAAAGCACGTGCAGAGAACGCTTGTTAAAATTGGGCTCCTAACACTGTCAAAGCAACCCCCATTTATTATTTAGGACCACTGTAAAGCTCACGGGAACATTAATGTTTTTTATTTGGAAACTTTTTTTTTTTTTCTCCTGTTGTGTTTGTCTTCATGTTTACACATGTAACATATGTTCCCTTTAAAAGATATATATACTTAGTATAGCAAAGCAGGTAGTGCTAGTTCTTCACACTGCCTAGGTTTGAATCAGACCCAGTTTGCGCAGGGTTTATATATTCTTCCTATGTTCTCATCAGTTTCCATCCTCGAGCTCCCATTTCCTCACACACTACGAAGACGTGTTTCAGGTGTGTAGGTGATTCTCAAATATCCTGCAGTGTGTGTGGAAAGGAACGTGTGTGTGTGTGTGTGTGTGTGTGTGTGTGTGTGTGCGCGCGCGCGCGCCCTGCGAGAGGTTTATTTCCAGTCCCGAGTGTACCCTGCCTCACACCCTGTGTTCCTAGAATCCATCTAGAGCATTGTTATTTGAATAGGGCAAGCAGTTGACAAATTATTTTCTGTTGACTTTTTTCCAAACTAGATATTTACACTTTCATGCCATTCTATATCATAGTAGGAGACTCACATTTATTTAGCAGACACTTTTCTCCAAAGCAACTTCCAGTGAACACTATGTAGGGTTATGAGCCCACACACCTTATTCACCACGGTGACTTACACTGCTAGATACACTACTTACACTGGGTCACTCATCCATACATCAGTGGAACACACTCTCTCTGTCACTCACGCACTATGGAGGAACCTGAGCAGCATGTCTTTGGACTGTGGGAGGAAACCAGAGCACAATCACACAGACACGGGGAGAACGTGAAAACTGAGCGGGGATCGAATCCACGTCCTCTAACACCACCCAGGCGCTGTTTGACAGCAGCACTACTCGCTGTGCCATCCTGAACCTCTAGGAAACTTTTGTTTACAAGTGTGTGTCTGTAGCCAAACACTACCTGTTGTTAAGGCATAGCTGCGTGAGCGCACACACACACACACACACACACCGAGCGTGCTACCTTTGATCCTTAACACTATTGTCTGAACTTGTTAGTGCAGCTTGGCTCCCTGCTTCGCCAGTTTTCGTCTTCACGGGAATTGGAGGTAATTGGTTTGTATTAGCTCAATTGCTTTCACTCATAGTGAAGCTGTCTCTCGATTCGAATAAACCCGTCCACGGAGAGTCTTTTAACTGTGTCATTAAGTCTTTCGGTCCTCTGTTCTTAAATGGCTCCTGGCTGGAGCTCCAGAAATAATTGGCCTGGTGTGAAATCACTCTGCGTTAGTGCTAATAAAGCCGGGTTTAGAGTCCCTCGAGGACGTCTCTTTTTGGAGAATTTATACTTCTGCTTACTCATAAACAAGATGGCCTTAAATAAGTAATAGAGCTCGGAGATGGAGTACAGCGGAGCGGGAGTTTCTGAGGCGGAGTACGCGCACTGCAGCAGGAACGATTGTGTGTAACTTGGCCTTTCCCGATGAATATTCCTCATTTACATAATATCTTTATTTTTCATTCTTGAATCAGACTAATGCCTACAAAATATACAATACGACGATCTTGAAACAAGTGTAATGTTGATGAGGGTTGTGACTAAGGTTAAATTTTTTTGTCTTTTCAAAGACAGTCCAAATGCAGACAAAATACCAATTTTAAAGTGGATTTTTTGTTCAGAAATATTTAGCTTTTTCACAAATTTGTGTATATCTTGACAAATGTGATATTTATTATTATACAAATTTAGACAAACTTTTTTTTTTTTGTTCAAAAAAAGCCTGCACTTGAATTAACAAATATGCTGTATAAATAAATCACAAATATCACTATCTGTATGTTTATCTAGAACACCCCAGAAAGGTAAGGGTTTTTAGACATGATTAAGCACCTTCTGCTTGCTGCGTCCCCCATATTTCATCTTATTAGACTGGGCAGATGTGAAATTCCTGTTTTCCTGCCCTGCTACAAACTACAGATTATTCTTGTACTGTTGTTTTTACAGAAAATTTCTAGATGAGCAATGACTTTAACGTAGTTTCAGCTCTTTTCAAAATTGGTTCCATAACACATTTTAAAGAAAAACAACAGAAGGCAGTAATTAACTGCTAAGCCAATATTTTGTGGTTGTTTAAAGTCTGATCCTTCACAGCGATGAAAGACACCATAACAGGAAACTACGTGGTTTATACTAATCTCAAAATACAAGTGTCAGTTGAGTTCTTTAGTATATGGGGAATTGTTTGATGCAACAGATATGTGCAAAATGTTATGAATGTCGGTTTCTAAAATGCATAGGTGCATTAGAGCCTCATCAGCATTACTGCGTAAGTGTTATATTGCAGTGTAAGTCACCGCGGTGAATAAGATGTGTGGGCTGATAACACTACATAGAGTTCATTGGAAGTCGCTTTGGACAAAAATTTCTGCTAAATAAATAATGTAAATGTAAGTAGCCTTGTTAATGCAGCAGGTGGAGTGGTGGTTAGAGCTGTCTCCTACAGACTCAAAAACCGAGGTTAAAATCCCTGCAGCAAGATTCTTTCTCTAAAATTGCTCCAGTGAGAATTGCCTCGTTGTATAAACGGGTACATATTTAAGTTGCTTTGGAGAAAAGTGTCAGGTGAATGAACATAAATGAATTGAGAGCTCAAAACATGGCAATTCAGAATCTGTACTGAAGTGCCATTTCAGCAGCTCTCCATCACCCTGCTTGAGACAGGTACTTCTTGAAATTGGTTGGTTGGTTCAATTTGAATGGACAGTAAGTATTTAAAAAGTGTAGTATGAGTGTTAAAAACCAACAGGTTTATATTTACACTTATTCGTTTGGCAAAGGCCTAATGATTATTCAGCTGACACCTTTATCCAAGGTATCTTACATTGCTAGCTGGTCTCTGGAATTACAGCTCAAGCTTAAAATATTCATATATGTATAACATAATATTTAATAATTCTCATAAAATACAGGTTATTGAAAGACTGGTGTTCACTGTCTTTTTTTCTGAAATTGGGCTATTTTGCTGACTAGTGCATTTATTTCTGTTTGTGGGGGGAAAGGACAATTTCTCCCCCTGGGCTGGTCAGGCCCCTGGGTTATTTTACAACTCAGAGAATGATTTCCCAGCAAAATATGGGTCAAAGTAATACTGGTGAAAAATTTCTAGATGAGTGTGAACCCCCATCCACCCTTACTTGACATCAGCACAGATCTGCAGGGGAAACGAAAGTCTGCCTCATCTGAAACGTGGCTTTTCTGGAGGCTGTTGGAACAAAAAGCTGAATTGCATTATTGGCAGTGGGGTGGAATGTCTGCGCAGATCAGAAAAGCGGTTAAAAAAAGTACTTCATCGAGTTATACTGAATGAATCTAGCGCCTATGAGCAGGTGAAACGGGTTTAACTTCCTCTCTTCCACAACAGGTTTTCATTTTTTATTATTCAGTACGTTATGTTACAAGGGCACGTCCTCAGCCATTGTGCCATTTTCAGAATTCCACAACAAAAAGTGACGGGAAAAAAAAAGATTTTCACTGAAACTTTTTTATTCAGGCAGATTTCCTTTGAGTAAAACACCGTGCTGTACCATACCAATGAAAGAGTTTATAGAATGGAGTGAGAACAGCAAATGCAGTGACATATTGCGGTGCATTTTACAGTGCAGTAGTCAATTGGTGCAGGGTGTCTCCCTTAGCATAGCATTATGGTCTTATGAATACATTGCCGAGCTGGACCCCAGTGGGACAGGCGCAGATGGCGGAATCTGTTACTCTCCGTGCCACAAATGGCTGTGGGTTAGAAAGGTAGAGAAGAGCGTTGCTTTGCCATGTTTATATGTATCTCAAAAAAAAAAAAAAAACTAAGAAGGTGATCAGGAATTGTTGATATTCTGGTAAAGTTTTACGCAGCTACTCGTTTGATGAACACTGGTTCATATGGTGGAAAGAAACAAACTGGACTTAAGAATCACACATCTGCATCTAAGTGTCTCTTTCTCCTATTCAATGAATACGTATTTTCTATGAGATGTACGTCGCTTTGGAGAAAAGCGTCTGCTAAATGAATAAACATAAATGTAAATGTCTGAATGACATACAGCAGTGCCAGTGGGGAAAGCGAAACACATGGAGAATGCATAATCCTATAAAGTGAGACTAATACTGAAGTGTGCACCACGTTCACTATCCACAAATATGTGCGTAGAGTAAGAGTTTGGTATTTCAAGGTTTCTTTAGTTAACACATAATTTAGGAGGAAAACAAAACCAATGATACAGCTTACTTGTGGACATGGAGACATCCAATTGGTCCAAAAGATCAAATTAAATGTATTTAATTTTAAAACTGTTTCTTTGGCTTTTAAATGCATTCCTTACATTTATCTGATGCTTTGCTGCGAAGTGCCTTACAATTATTTACCAATTTACACAGCTGGGTAATTTTACTGGAGCAATTTAGGATAAGTACAGCTAGAGGTGGGATTTAAACCTGCAACATTTTGGTCTAAGGGCAGTAGCTCTAACCAGCTACCCACTGTTTTATTGAAAGTCCCATTATATTGGTGAATAGCCAGAGCAAGAACTGGTAAACAGGTTTTGCATACAACTACACACAGCTGCATGCTTTTTGCAGGTGGTTATTTCTATATTTTCTTGTGCTTAAGTATTTTGGGTTGATCTTGATTAGGAAAATTAATATATAAAAGTATAAGGCTTCAAGAGAAAGGTATGGAGACAAACTGTGTCTTTTCTAACTGCAACAGACAAGGCATGTTTCATAGAAAGCCTTCTAAAACATGTTGTCCAGGCTTAAAACACTGATTAAGGTCTTTCTGACAAGGACTCATGAAAACTAAAAGGCATTTTATTTTGAGCATTTTCTTCCTTGATTTAGTATTCATGGCGCAGACCAGGAGAGGGCTGGACTAATGTGTGGTATGTGCCCATTCCGTGATGCGAACTGTGCCTGCTGAATATCTATATTTCTGTTCTACCTGACATTAATTCTGCTCTTGGCCCTTCTGCTGTATAGGAATCGCTAAATGAAGGGCTGCAGAATATCCTCCATCACCGGGCAAGTATTATTTTGAATTTATAGCTTTTACTCTGGGCATTTGTTTGGAAATCAGGAGATGGAGAATTAGCTCTTTGAAACCGCTCAGTTTTTTTTTTTTTTCTTTCAAAGCTGTAGAACTGGAAGGAAGTCAGACCACCCACAGCCAGTCACATGTCCACCTTGGGAAAGCAAGCTGGAACTGCCGAAGCCTACGGGGACACAACGCTGCCTCTAATTAAATACCTTCTGCCCTAACCTGCTGGATGGCACGGCTTTCATTTCCTTTTGGTGTGCTTTAAAAGTTCTCATCATGGTCAAATGCAGAAAATGTAAAAGTCACAAGGAACAGCAAACTTGTGACATGCTAGACATGTCTGGTCCTTGGGCAGCAAGCAGATGGCACATTTGCAATTTTTATTTTGCTATACACCCTAAAACTCAAGAGAAACTCTAAAAAAAAAAGAAAATAGGAAAGAAAAAAACTGAATGACAAGAAGTAGAATGACAACCAGATCAAAATCCAAACCCACTTTAATCCTTGAAATCAATTCAGTGTTTGCTCCACTGCCTCAATCATTCACATCCATGGAGCTTTTTAAAGAGTCCATTGGGGGTTTTCAGATTGACACACTTGAGACTGACTGAGTTAATGTGCCCTATAAAGGTGTGGGGGTGTCACCAGGGCCACTCTTAGTCACACACCTGTTAAAGATGAATTGTGGGTTGGGTAAATGCTGTGAGCCAAAAGAATCAACACTGTGACTTAGTTCAGAATGTTTAGGCAAAAAGTTGGAAGTTTTCCATCGGACTACGAAAAGTAGGCGCCGTACCCACAGCCTGCAAACTTGAGGAACAGGTTCTCCTTGAACAGAGATTTGGAAAAACTGGTTGTGGTGGATTATGCTAAAGAATGTAAGTTTTTCATTTAAGTTTTTTTTTTTTTATTATATTCTTACTTCTAAAGGGAACTAACAAAGGATTCTTACTTTCTGTAATTAAGCCGCTGCCTTGCCTTAATGTATACAGCAAGACTAAAATAAATCACTGTCTCTCACTTGCCATGCTGTTGTAACTCCCTTACTGTTCAGTACAAGTTGTCAGGCAAAATGTCAGCTAAGTAAAAAATAAATAAATTCTACTTCTTAGGGAAAGCAGACAGAAATGAGTAAATCCTCATCTGGGGGAAATGAAGCAGTTTTTCTGGAGGGACTCCTGTGACACAGCTGAACAATATGCCGTTGGAGGAGAACACTGTTTACTCTGCTCAATTTGCTGCAACACTCGGTGACACATCGGAGACCTTATGGGAATACTTATGAGAAAGGGTGCCCTGATTTCAAAGTAAAACAACCGATTCAACAGATAAATTCATGTGCTGTTACTGGCAAAGCCTATTTAGGTTGAATGTTATGCAATGTGTGAAGTTTAGCTCTCTGTTTTCGTGGCCTGGCAAGTATCTGGACCATGCAAGGATCAAAGACAACGGTTTTTGGCACTGTCAGTTGAGAATCTCAGCACAAAGGAGGGTCTGTTGGAGGCATTGATTAACTTAACAACATGCTTTCCACTTAGAGGGAATGCATTACAGCAAGGCTGAAGGGCCTTTTGCGCAGATTAATTGCAATGTTAAGTGATAACAAACAGAGGGCAGAGCAATTTTACTGTAGCACATCATGAAGGTTTATTAACTGGGTTAAAATTTTTTGCACTTTTTTGTGGACTTTGCTGTTGATTGAAATTGATGAGCTCAAACGATTGAGCAGGAAAAAGCTAAAAATGTGTGCACGTGTGGTTAAAAAAAAAAAGACCTTTGTTGCAGAAATGGAAACAGCGTTCACCTCGGAAGTACCTAAAAAAACTGACTTGGGGTTAACGGTTCTAATTATAGGTGTGTGAGAAGAAAGGTGTTGCAATGGAATAATTAATCTTGCAGAACAAAAGCCTTGGCAGATTGATTACAGAAAATAAATTGTGGGTGATTTGAGAAGTGATTGTTTAAATGAACCATTACCCTGCATTATTTCACCTAGCACCTGTTTAATGTAATAAGTTAAGGAACCTTCACTAATTTACCCGACAGCAGTCTGTAACTAGGCTCACACCCAGAAAATTAATAGTATGCTCTCCTGCACCCATAGATCATGCATTAAATGTTTTATTGTCGGGGTAAGAGCCACATTTTAAACTCCAGAAGTCCAGAGCCTGATTTGACCCCATCGGTCCATTGTAATTAATCAAGCCTCTTTTTATTGTTAAATTGATCTCACTGGCATCAGTGATTAAATGCTTAAGAGGACAGTAGTAGGACTTCTTTCATTTCCATTAGTATAATCTTGTAGCCTCCTTTAGAGCTGTGATCTGTTAAAGTATGTTCATTGGTTTTTCTTTTTATTGTTTTGCTGCTCAGATTTCCGTTTTAACAATTTTTTTTTACTTTTTTTTTTTTTTTTTTTTTAAGTTTCATGCTTTACAGGAGCAATTTATTTGAATTAGCTAGCTCATGGTTTTGAGGATCACCATTCCTGAGATCCTCTCTCCCACTGAAACCTTTTCACGAAAGAAAAAAGTCAATGAGTCTATAAATAGTCTTATTTGATGACTCCTGTCCAGTACATTGTGCTTCTGGGTTGTAACTAAACCAAAAAAAAAAAAAAAATCAATTTCACACACTTACGATCTTTAGAAGTTTTTGTGACAAACCCTCTCAGTATGACACGCCACCATAGCAGAGGCAAATCCTTGCAGGTAAAGTGCATATATCAGCGTTTATGTTTATCAGTGCTGGATCTGACACATATCACATCTTCCTTTCACTCACATTAAACCACTGCCATTGGTAGGTTCATTCAAACCAGTCAAGTGCAGGACAAAAACCTTTAAGAGAAGCAGCTCCAGGCTGAAATTTCTCCTCCAAAAAAGTTTGTCTTTGTATATTGCATGTTTTTCTTCTTCTGGGGAAAAGGTGGAAGAGAAATGCAGGAAAGGCCTAGAACATAAGGTTCTCGCGGGACTTTATTAAGCAGCTTGAAAATTCCTACCTTTTTGTTCTTCCAGGCTATCCGCAGATCTGCTGTGCTTTTCAAGGGGTTCGCTCCCTTGTACATGAGACGAACGCTAGCCACATGCTAAGTGGATAAACCAAGATTACCCAAGAGACCTTCCCTCCTCTGCATCGACAGCAACTGAGCGCCTAGACGTGGAATGTTGGCCTGGGATGATTCCTGAGGGATACCGTTTCTCCCATTCCCACCCTGCCGTGACCATATGCGCATCTCTGATATCAGATGGGAGACGCACCTCAGACTCCCTGCGGGCGATGTGTCGGAACTGTGAACATGTCAGAATCCATCCAGTCAGAGTTTAGTGCACCGGCAGAATTTTTATTCCTTAAAAACATAAACACTTCAGGAGCTGCCCGGAGCAACAATATTGAGCCGCGTCTTATAATCCATAGCACTGTTAAAAATAAAAATAAACACATCTCACCACCGTACCTTCATCATCATCCTGCTGGAGAAACTCTCTTGTGATTCCATATATGGGAATCAAACTTTCTTTTGACATCCTTGAAATAAAAAAAAAAAAACTGTCAAAAAGGTACAGATATTTGAATGCATGGCTGTCTTTCAAACTGAAATCAGAAAGTGATGCAATTTCTAGTCTGAAAAATGTGATTGATGCTTACCCCATTAAAAACATTTCTTCATTTTCTCATCCACTGCAGGTGTAATGCCATTGAAATGTCATTGAAAGAGCAGTACAAGTCTTTCGGCATCCTGAACAATCAATCACCTCATCTGCAGACATATTGAGCAATTATTGATCTCAACACTTCATCTTTATCAATTTTCCATGCTCCTGCATTTCTATCAGCTACAGACTGGTCAACGCCGTACGTAGGTGCAGTTTGCATGGACGGACTGTAGCCTCATTTTTTACTTTAAAATTTCAATTTGTACGTCGTCATCCGTAACAGGAACACCTTTGTCAAGTGCAAGAAGAAAGGGAGGACTGCATAATAAAGTCACAAAATGCATTTCTTCTACGTTCTCATGAGTCATGATGTCAAACAGTCGGGTGTAAGATACACTAAAGGTAGAATACGTCGCAGCGAAAGGAGAGCTAGCTTAACCGCTCTTTCGAAACAGGTCGAATTAATTAATCGCTTTACACTTATTACGCTAATATACTGGTAGTGCACTTTGAGAGGCCATGAGCAGCCCCAGAAGATGTAATGCGGGTACGTTTTGTGGCAATAAATTTTTAAGAAGTGTAAAACATTGCATAAACTTACAGCCCACTTGGAAGGGGGTAGACTTTCTAGCCTTGGGAGATTCACTTTTATTAAGTTTCTGCAGTAAATGCTTAACATCCAAGAGTATTTCATGCTTTAACAATAAGAAGGACTGTACAGTACAAACAGTGAATCCAGTGATGCAACAGTGGGGCTCACATACAGAGGGGAAGGTTCACCTTCAATCCTTTGTTTTCATCTCTTATAATACACACACACACACACACACACACATTTTCAGAACCGCTTGTCCCATATGGGGTCATGGGGAACCGGAGCCTACCCGGTAACACAGGGCGTAAGGCCGGAGGGGGAGGGGACACACCCGGGACGGGACGCAAGGCACCCCAAGCAGGACTCGAACCCCAGACCCACCGGAGAGCAGGACCCATTCCAACCCACTGCGCCACCGCGCCACCGCTCTCTTATAATATTAATATTTATTTTCGATGGATATGCACTTCCTACGGTATCACGTCTGCATATGGATACTTTCAACATCTGAAAGTAGCTGACACTTGACTGGAGCATTCTTGCCTCTAAGAACAATATATAAAAGTCAGCAGCGATGATATATTCAGTAAAGCATAAATTATTCAAAGCCCCCCCCAATACCCTGGTTAATTCAAGGTTAATTCAGCTAACACCTGCAAGAAATGGTTACTGGGACTTGTACAGTTTGTTCCAGCAGCAAATGAATTTAATATGCTTTTATGCTTTGTAGTATGAATAAAGATGCCTATCTTATTTTTATTTTGTTTTCCCAGCCTTTCCGTCATGAAATAGTCGTTGCAAATGACATTGTTTTAATGCGTTTTACTTCCCATGCCACATGCTCAAAGCAGTTTTCACCCGCACCTCATTCATTATTCAGCTCCTAGAATGAATGTTTAATGTACAGGAAATTAAAAGTATGGACACAGGTAGTCGGGAGACATCCCACTATGATGGCCTTATTAGAGACTTGAGGCAGGCACTGGATCTGAGCTGCTTCTTACAATGAACCTGCGACTTCCATCCAATCCTGGCGATGTGAAAAATCCTTGTTTCTCCACAGACGCTGTGGGGGGTTGTGGTGGAGTACAGTGCGTGCGAAATAAGTTCTGGCACAGTGACACATGGACAGGAAGAAACGGTGAGAAATTTCATGGAAAAAAAAGGAAAAACGAGAAAAGAGGTTTCTCAAAATATCCCAAACTTTCACCAGCATCCACTCATAACTTTCTTTTCTGGTACTAACTCATGAATCTTCTGCTGGAAATACAAGACATGACCTGAACAAAAATATGTAGTGTTTTGAACTCCCACATACTTGCTATTTTTAGTTTGTTAGTTAGATCTATTTAAGTCAGTAAGGCACTAAAACCAGCAACATCTAGCTTTATCTCCATAAACAGGTTTATTTTGTACTCTATGCAACATATAACAATGGCAAAAATGTTTCAACAGCTTAAATATAATCAATACCATTGATAACTTGTATTTACAGGTGCATCAGTGGGGATCAACAATATATTAATCTACTATGTACATAATACAAAATAACAACAAAACAAAGTAACAACAATTACGCAGCTGTATAAATTGGTAAATAGTTGCAAGCTCCATATTACGGGTGGCACAGCAGCACAGCGGCACAGCAAGTAGTGCAGCTGTCTTACACCACCTGGGTAGTGCGACTGGGTAGTGCGACAGTCCCTGTGTCTGTGTAGGTTTCCTCTGGGTGCTCTGGTTTCCTCCCACAGTCCAAAGAAATGAGTGCACATACTCTTGACACTTAGAACATATTCTATGGATGACTGCTTTGGATGTTGTCACGAGACTTAAGTTTCGGTGCACCCTACTGTGAGGTATCTTCTCATAGGGATGTTTTTGCTTCTTTAGTTAACTCAATGAAGACATTTGAAGATGTGCAATATCCAGCTTTATGTGTGTCACTTTTTCTGAGAATCAAAAAGTCAGACAAAAACACCATCACTTTTACTAAAGGCATATGAAAATGGGAGTTCTGCCAGACCCGTGGTTTTTACTTTTGGGAAAATATTATTTTTGTATTGATGCTGGCTTTGAAAACACAATAAACTCAATAAGCTCAATAAACTGAAGGGTTGTGTACACTTCATCCTGGATACCTACCAGCAACACCAACTTGGCAGATGTTCTAATGATGATCGCCCGGCTTTTAGTGAGCCCTCACCCTGTAATGGTCGTTGTGATAATGAGCTCGTTAAAGTGAATATGAATGAATAAATAAACTGGGTGCCATGTGGGCTAGTAAGTTTACAGTGTCATTGGCAGGGCTGCATATGGGGTAAATCAGAGTCCTGTGACAGACACCAGCCCTCCACCACATTCCACACACAGTCTGTGGATCCTAATCGCTGACTTGGTCTCAAATAAAGAGGCCTTTGGACATGAATGCAAAGAAGAAGCAATACTCTTTTTATTGGCAGATTAATCTCAACGGTTCTGGCGTCCTTCACAGTACAATTATGTCTTCAGTCTCTCTGAGATAGTGTAGTCACTATTACTTATCCTTAGGATTTCTCTCAGCTCAGGGTCACTCCTGAAGCCAGCTGTCAATCAGATTCCAGGTCTCCTGTGAAATCCCTCCCAAAAAAGCTAATAAGACAGCAGTCATCAGCTAGAGGTGATGGACTCACCCAGGCAATATGTCCACCAGTCATTTTTTCCACATTAACTATTTAAGAACCAACCCTTGATGCCTAATGACCCCTTCTAAAAGGACTGTGAGCTGCCATGTGTATGTTTACTTAGCAGACACTTTCCTCCAGAGCAACTTCCAATGAACTCTATCTAGTGTTATCAGCCCACCCACCTTATTCACCTCGGTGACTTACACTGCTAGATACACCACTTACACTGGGTCGCTCATCCGTACATCAGTGGAACACACACACACTCTCTGTCACTCACACACTACAAGGGAACCTGAACAGCATGTCTTTGGAGTGTGGGAGGAAACTGGAGCACCCAGGGGAAACCCACGCAGACACAGGGAGAACATGCAAACTCTACACAGACTGAGCGGGGATCAAACCCATGTCCTCTCGCACCACCCAGGTGCTGTGAGACAGCAGCACTATTTGCGGCGCCCCCATGCTGCCCGGTGTGCTGTATGTCACATCTACATGGAGGTTTCTTGGGAAAAGAGTAAGTGACCTTTGTGAATAAGGTGTGTGGGCTGATAACACTACATAGAGTTCATTGGAATTCACTTTGGAGGAAAGTGTCTGCTAAGCAAATGTATGTAATGCAAGAAGCTGTCCTTGCTGATGTTGCCTAGTATGTGCAAAGGGGACCAAGTCCCTGCTTTGATTTTACACAGAACGGTACAGAGATGGTCTCTGTAAACAAGTAATGTAATGCACCAATTGTATTCTCTCTGTACGTCACTTTGGAGAAAAGCGTCTGCTAAATTAAAAAATGTAAATCTAAGTAAAAAAGGCATTCATCTTTTATCTTGCAGTTTTTTTGGGAGGGGGGTACTTAAGCATTTATAACATAGGGTCAATTCTGCAGTGTCATGCAAATATTTGTAATTCCTTCTGTAGACAGAGTACCATCTCAATACATGCTTGTGGATTTGCTGCCAGTTAAAATAATCAGCATGATGCACTCTTATCTCTGGTATTTCATTTACATGCAGAACAGAGCGGAATGCGTCAAATGAGGACTTAATTGCAATGCATAACCAGGTTAGTTATGTAAATTTAATTCACTTCCAAACAAACTCAGGATGACTTTTATTGTTTCGAATGTCATGCTGTGCTGTATGAACTTCGGCATTTATGTTTCAGCTTTGAATGACACGGATCTTATTTGTATGATAAAGTATAAGGCAACAAAAGAGAAGTTTAGCTATTACAGAGAGAAAATACATCAATATTAATTCATTGGGGTAGCACAGTGAATAGCGCTGCTGTCTCACAGCGCCTGGGTGGTGTTAGAGGATGTGGGATCGAGCCCTGCTCAGTCTTTGTGGAGTTTGCATGTTCTCCCAGTGTCTGTGTGGGTTCCCTCTGGGTGCTCTGGTTTCCTCCCATAGTCCAAAGACATGCTATTCAGGTTCACCCATAGTGTGTGACTGACAGAGAGAGTGTGAGTGTGTTCCACTGATGTATAGATGAGAGACCCAGTGTAAGTAATGTATCTAGCAGTGTAAGTCACCGCGGTGAATAAGATGTGTGGGCTGATAACGCTACATAGAGTTCATTGGAAGTCACTTTGGAGAAAAGCATCTGCTAAATAAATAAATGTAATTCATTTAGCTCACACTGTACTTCAAAGCAGGTTGCAATGTTAAGATACCTTCAATAGCTGACCCCTTTTTTGCAGCTGGGTAACCCTACTAGAGCAATTTCAGAGTAAGTACCTTGCTCTAGAGCATTGCAGCACCAGGCAAGATTCAAACCTACAACCTTTGCATGCGTAGGAAGCAGCTCAGTCCACTACATTATCAGCTAGTCCTTTCACAAAGCAAAACAACTTTAAAACTTTACCTTTCTCTGTCTTTGAACAGCCTGTATAATTCATTATGGACATACTGTATGTAAACATAAGTAATATGTTAATCTATTATTGAGATCTATGAGACATTTCTTTCATTTTTCCTGCCTTAAGTGAGCATTGTTTGATCTATATGCTCTGACATTGCCTTCAGGCCTACAAAAATTTGATTATTAGTTACCATATTTTGTCTGTGGCCATTTGGGCGAATTAGAATCAAACAAAAAATGACAGACTGAAATTTCAGATGTGGTGTCTATTGTTAAAGTGGAAATTAATGACCTGTATCCATTATCCTCATTATTTCTGTAAGTCCTTGAGTCAAAAATTTTGAGTGCACATTAATTAAATTTTGGCAGCTATTTACATCTACTGATTCATATTGTCACTGTTTTCATAAAATTTAAAAATTTATTTTCCCTCTGTTATACAATGTCAGATTTATGTAAAAAAAAAGTCAATGAAAAGGCAAAGGTTGAGCAGTGATTATGGAGCAAAAATTACAAAAAAAAAAAAATTCATGTTTAGCAAAGGCTTCTACCCTGAACTGAACTCATGAAAATACAAATGGATGCAACGGCTGGAAGTTTCATGAAATGCAAACAACTTGGGACGAACAATGAAAATATGATGGTAATCTAATAAATAGGGTTAGGCTTGTCTTACAAAACCTGGGCTATTTGGGCATGGGTTTGAACCCAGATCAGTTTGTGTGTAGTTTGAATGTTTTCCTTTTGTGTGGGTTTCCCCTGGGTGCTCTGGTTTTCTCCTGCTGTCCAAAGATGTTGTAAGAGACGAGGCAGGAGACAAGAGGTGCAGTTGCCCATTGATGAAGGCTTTTATTTGCCCTTAGAGCGGAGAGAAGGAAGGGGACGGAAAAGAGGGACCAGGGAACAGGTAGGATGAGGTTTCGTGTGGGTCGGGGGGCTGGGAGAGTCGGGTTGGTCGGGACACTGTGTTGTCTCTGGGATCGGGTTCGAGCTTTGGTTTGTCTCCATCTCATTCTCCTCCTCGGTCTCTTCTCTCTATTGCTGGGCACCGGCGAAGAAATAGGGAGTGTAATCAGCCCCAGCTGTGACTGCTTTGCCCCCGTCTTCGCCCCCTCCCTGGGACGCCTTGGCGCGGTACAGACGTGCTTTGGGCAAATTGGTGACTCTGAATTGGCCTTAGTGTGTAATTTTGTGTGTGTGTATGAGAGAGAGAGAGAGAGAGAGAGAGAGAAAGAGAGAGAGAGAGATTTCCCTAACTGCCTTGGTGCCCTGCGCTTCCAGGAAAAGCTTCAAACCACCGTACCCTCATTTGGACAAACCGTTACCATACAGGGATGTAACTTTTCTCATTGAGTTTTTTGATTGTTTTTTCATTGCCTCATGTGTCATATGGCAGCAGTGAAGCACTGGATTTGCAATTATGTTTTTAGTTTGAGAAAAGTATACCTAGGTTATTTCTTTGGTAAAACTTGATGTGATGAGTGCATTAAATAATTCCAACTACGCTTCAGACTTGTATGTACACCACTGACAGCGAACAAGTCATTACCTCGTACACGAAACAGCTGGAGGGTGATCTTAGAGGAAGCTGGGAACTTGTTCAAGTTAAGCGTTACTATGCATATGCTGTGAGCAACCACTTTAGCAGCACTATCTCCAGTGATCACCCCACTGTGAGACAAAAAGAGGTGCATGTTTGTATATCAGTGCTGTGCAGTCGCACACTTTTCCAGTTGAATGTTAGTACAGTGGTTCCATGAGGTGCCTAATTCGATTTCTGTTAATCAGCTTTGTTTTTATTGTGTAATGTTTTCATTTCACAGATTTCACATGTCATTGCTAAATTTTGTATACATGGACATGGATGAGTAGCTTCATTCCTTATTCTTAGATGTCTTCAGTGAAAAGAACAGTTAATCTATTGTTGACTTTATTATTGTTATTATCACATTTATTGACTCTGTTGACTCTGTTATTGACTATGTAACATAAATGTTTATATATCTCAAAAAAGAAAAAAAAAGTGGTCCCCAATTTACGATGGGCTAACATTCCACGAAACTCATCGTGAGTCGAAAATATCGTAAGTCAAAAATGCATTGAATACACCTGATAATCACCTTGCGTGACAGACTGGGAGATGCGGGTCGCTACTGTTGCCCAGCATCATGACAGAGCATCGCATCGCATATCACTTGCTTGGGAAAAAAAAATCAATATTCAAAATTTTAAGTACAGTTTATACTGAATATCTCTCTATCGCCAGCTCACCATTGTAAAGTTGAAAAAATTGTAAATCGAACAATAATAAATCAATAAACAATAAATCGGGAGCCACCTGTACCAGGAGGATAATCAGAAATCGTCGATATTCTGATGAAATTTTATGTGGCTACTCGTGTGATGAACATTGGTTCGTATGGTGGAAAGAAACAAACTAACTGCACTTAAGAATCACACGTCTGCATCTAAGTCTCTCTCCTAATGAAATGTAAAAAATTGCATTTTCTATGAGATGTACGTTTCTTTAGAGAAAAGCTTCTGCTAAGTGAATACATGTAAATGTAAATGTAAATATAAATGTATTACTGACAAAAACACAGTTACCATTTGCTCAACTACAGTGAAAAATGGCTCATTCTGTATAAAAAATATGCATTTACAGTATAAACAGCTGAAACACTGTTCTCTGTCCACGTTTTTGATAGGATATGTGAGCTCCTGTTTGTGCTGCCATTTACCTGAGACTGCAGGGCCAGTGTTGTTCTCCACAGGTGAGTGATGCGGAGGGAATCAGGCTGATCTTCCATGACAAGCACTTTCAAGCACCTTCGCGATTCGTTTGTTCAATTTTCTGCTGTCCCTCTCTGCACCTCACTGCTACTCCGCCCCCAACCCCCACTCCACAAAGCGGGTGCGCCTCCCTCCCACCGAGCTCGCTGTACTCATCCCTGACATTCGGTTTCCAATCTCCTCTGACGATCAGCGGGACCATTCTTCCGTGCCCTGCAGATAATGTCCCTCGCCCCGTCGTAAATGTTTACATCTCCTTGGACTGCTCATGCACAATAGTGGGGATGAGTTGTGGTCAGCAACCTGCAGAGGGCCAGTTTTCCCTTTGTGGTTAAGCTGCACTTTTCCATTACGCATTCTTTTGCTGTAGCATGTGAAGAAGATATCAGAAAGTTTTCAGAAGGTATGAAAGTCACAGGTTGATCGAGGAGCCATGGTGAAGAGAAGACAAAGAGCCTGATGTTTGTTTAGCCATTCCAGAGGCAGCTGTAGTGTAATGGTTAGAGCTGTTCCCTTTCGATCCAAAGGTTGAGTCTCACCTCCAGCTGTACTACCTGTGAGCAAGGTACTTTCCCTAAATTACTCCAGTAGAAATGGGTAAATAGTTGTTAGAAGCTAAACACTGTAAGTTGCTTTGGAGGAAAGTGTCAGCTAGATGATTGAATGTTACGGTGAAGAAAGTGAGCAGAAAGTAACTGAGCATCTTGCTAAGGAGGCAAGACAATGTAATTATTGTATACAGATGTGCTGAAATGGTTTTTGTCATGGGAGAACAAAAATATCATAAAAACATGAAAATTTATTAGAAATGATGCTGATATTCAACGAATAGGACGACGTGAAGGTTCTCGAACTGCACATTGCGAAGTGGTTATTACGAGAGGCACAAAGAAATCTTCAGTCATTATTGGAGGCTTCAAGAAGGGCCTTTCTGATGGTCCTTTGGGTCTAACTATGTTCCTTCAGAATTTCAAGCTGTTTAACACCGAAAGTCAATTTTGGTAAGCGTGGTGACAAAGCAGAGATTAGGAATATTTGTAGCTCAGTGCATGTTATTGATAATATTGTCCTTGCTCTTTGTTCGAGCAGAAAATATAAAACAGCAACATGGAGAAATCCACATGATAAATGCAAAAAAATATATGAATGGCCAATCACTTAATTTATATGACATTAGATCCCACAACAATTTATCTTCAAAAAATGAATTAAATTAATTGGACTTTTTGTTTCAAAATGAAAAAGAGGGCCTACTGGGGTATTTACTAAGGATGTAGCCATGGTCCAACTGTAGTTCAAGAAGCAGGTGATGCATGGGTTTAGAAAGATTGCCTTGATTTTGACTGTCTGGATTAGCAGCTGGAGCCGGAGTCAGAGGACGTCCTGTACTCAACAGCGTGATGGGGAATATAATGGGCAGGTGTGCCATTTCGATGTTGGCAGCACCATCCAGAGACCCTGTGAATCTCCCATTTTCACACATTTTAATTTTCAAATTTAATACATGATGTGGCACTCTTGCATTGTTTTTACGCCTCATACAGCCCATAAACCTGTTTTCCGTTGATGTACGTTCACTGAATACACAAGATTCTCCAAAGACAGTGCAGCAGAGGTTATCAAGGAACATATAGAAAGTGAATAATGAGACAAGGCATTAGTTTTTAATGTTTTTCTGGCCATAAATGTAGTTCCTAATACTAGTAAAAAGGAGGGATTATTCATAACACAAACAAAGATATAACTGAGCAAACCACAGAACTGTATCTAAACATAACGGATTGATCACTCCCAGTTTTGAATGGTTACAGATGCTTAGTAACTGATGTAACAATAAAGGACACACTTCCAACTGTTGTATGGCAATGTCCAAAATCTGTTTATCCATTATTTACATTTATTCATTTAGTACTTTTCTCCAAAGCAACTTCCAACAAACTCTATGTAGTGTTATCAGCCCACACACCTTATTCACCAAGGTGATTTACACTGCTAGATACACTACTTACACTGGGTCACTCATCCATACATCAGTGGAACACACTCTCTCTGTCACTCACACACTATGGGTGAACCTGAACAGAACAGCATGTCTTTGGACTGTGGGAGGAAACCAGAGCACATGGAGGAAACCCACGCAGAACTGGGAGAACATGCAAACTCCACACAGACCACATTATCTCATATATCAATTACCTCCAACATAAGCTGTGGATAAAAATTTCTCTGAACAAGAAACGTAAATTCTTGTGAGAAAATCATTTTGTGAAAGAAGCATGTATTTGTATGAATGATTTACATCAAACTGTAGGGTTATTCTGAAAATGTATACTGGCAATAACTAAATGCAATCAATTGCACTTCTGCTGAGTACTGAATCACTCAGAGAATGAGTGAAAGAGAGAAGTCTTAAAAGTAGCAATACCTGGAACTACAAGAGGAACAAGTGCTCACAGGCACATACAGGCCAATTTAAACCCATAATAGAAAACCAAAAATGAACAAATGCCACTGTAGGTTCAATTTCTGCTGCCCCATTTTACATTAATTCATTTTGGTGACACTTTTCTCCAACACAACTTACAAATATCTACCTATTTCATACAGATGAATTTTTTTAATTTATTTATTTTTTTAAATTGGAGCTCTTTCAGGGCAGGTACTTTGGTCAAGGTTACTACAGCTGGGGGACTTGAACCTGCAACTACTGCATCCAAAGGCAGTGCCTTTACCCAGTACAGTACCAGTTGTCCTCATGCTTGGCCAACCCCCAGACCAAAGAAATCCCTATGTCTGCAGTAGAGAAATCCCTGAATTCACAGAATTATTTGTTATAGGAAAGAAAGACACACACACACTTTCAGAACCGCTTGTCCCATATGGGGTCACAAAGCCTAACCCGGCAACTCAGGGCATAAGGCTAGAGGTGGAGGGGACACACCCAGGACAGGACGCCAGTCTGCCGCAAGGCACCCCAAGCAGGACTCGAACCCCAGACCCACCAGAGAGCAGGACCTGGTCCAACCCACTGTCCCACCACACCCTGATAGGAAATATCTAAACATAATTTTAACACAGAATTTCTGCTTCAAAACTCACATTGTAAGATGTTTTAGATCAAGCGTTTTGCACTGGATGTAACAGAACGCATTCTTGCATGACAGAAAATGAGTCTCCGGCTAGACTGTTGAGAATGTTTCTTTAGAGGACAAAACCCTACTGGCTGGCAGAGTAGCTATTGGGAGGAGTTACAGAGTAGTGCTGACCGATGAGGAAATTTGTCACTCCATGGAGGCAGTGAGACACGATTAAGGCTTTGGAAGACATCAGTGAGACACCGAAGGAGTTATGTTGGAAAAATGTGGCGCATGGCTGGTTTCCCAGACATTAGGATGCTTTTAATCAAACCATGACAGCAATAAAAAGAGCTGTTCTTATGGATCAGGTGGTCTTCCACATAACACCCAATACTATGTTCTTCACACGGCATTCATTTATTTGGGTGAGCAGGAAATCAGCTGACAAGTCTTCCCAGGTCTTTTGCAGGAATATGTAAGATTCCTGTAGGTTGCTTTGCTTGGACTTTCCTGTCCAGTTTTTTGCATGCAAATGTTCTCTAGGTTGCCTGGGTGCACTCATGCTGGCATTTTGTACCGGGATGATGTACTGGTACTGATCTTCAAAAAATTAAAAGTAAATCATAACATTCAAAAGTGAAGAGAAATGAAATAAAGAGTGAATAATCAACCAACCAACTAACGTCAACAAACGTTTGTCCCGAATGGGATCACAGTGAGCCAGAGCCTATCACACAGGGCTCAAGGTTGAAGGGGGAGGGGAGACACCCTAAATGGGGCACCAGTCCATCCCAAGGCATCCTAAGCAGGACTCAAACCCACCTCACAGTTGGCTTCAGCCAAACCCGCTGCGCCACCACACCCCCCCGGAATGAATAACAAAAACCTAAAAAGTATTTGAAATGGCCATATTCAGGCAGCTGGTGTTCAGGTTCAAACCCCTTGGCCGAAAATTCAGAACCTGTACATCTGCACGAACTAGGCACTAAAACATTTTGAACCAAATTCCCTACTGAAAGCCGTTTATAGGTTTAACCTCTGGAGCAGTGTGATATTCTGCATTGTACCCTCAAATGTTTGTGATGGACAACAAACAATTCTTTTCGGCTTAAGACTAGACAAAAATACAATCCGCGGTAAACTTGGTACTCTCATTTGTAAATATCTAAGAGTTACATGGTACAGGATTTGTACCTTTTATTTATATTCCATAAAGAGTCCAGTAGTATAACAAAAGGAGGGTTATGCATTAATGGAAGAGTGTGAGAAAGCAAGACAGTGAGAGTAAAAAGAAGAAAGTGCTTCAAAAGGAAAGCTCATCTCAGCCCTCTGGGTGAACGTTCTGCAGTCTGCAGCGAGAAGCTATGACATCGTCGCTATTTTGAGACAGACGCCAGAAAACTTCTACTCCGGATCAAAGGGCAACCAATTTCTCACCATCAGCTGAAGTAAAAACACACAAATAATACAGTCATTGTGCAGTTTGTGTTCTCTGGCTGCATGTGGTTTTCCAACTCTGGGCAGCAGTCATTGTGCTGCAGAGCCTCTGCTGTCATGACCTTGATCTGGGTACTTAACCTGAACCGCTTGAGTAAAATATACATCTCTGTAACAGGTAAAACTGCATGGAATGGAAGTCACTGAATGTGTCTAAAAAAGTCGAAAAATGTGTCTAAAAGTAACTGGACATACTTTCACCTCTTCAGCAAAAGAATAAACAAGCATTATATGAATGACAGCAATTACGTATTATTTCTGCTGACATGCGACAACCTTTATGCCTTTGCTGAACTGTCTGCAGGCAACAGTTAATGGTTTTCTGATGGTTTGTTCACCATATTTTTTGCAGGAAGAGTACTCAGCAGTTAGGCTACTATCTGCGTCTGGTTTCTGAATGCTTTATATTATTACAGTCCATTATCCATGAGTGCTTTCGATACGACTGCCTTTGAATGCAGCAACTTCGATTTTATGGGGTCAGTGATGAAACTCGATGCATATGTTCTTAAATTAACAGAAGTCACTGTGGCTTTTTTTGATTATTTACTGTTGCATGACAGATGGAGCTGCAGATCAAGATGACGCAAAGGCAAATAATCTTCAAAACAAAGAGAAAACTCAAAGAAATGTTGCTTTTTTTGCCTAATGGTTACATCACATCTCAACAACCTTAAATTCAAGTTACCTGGAAGCAATGGCACAGTATGTCATCTTATTTAAGAAGTGAATTCTTTCTACAGGAAAGAACGTGTCCATTTCAATATTGTTTTGATACAAACAAAAGAAGCTCAAGATTTCCAGCGTCATTTTAGATTCATAGACAAGCTATCGGAGAATTGCGTACATAGCTGTGGAAAGCGCTCTTTAAAAATCTGAAGATGATGTGTTGCTTCTTTAGCAAATGTCTCATGGCGACGGAGGATGATGCTTCAGGTTCTCCCATCTTGTCCCAAACATAGCTATAAGTGTTAAAAAAGCACGAGTCATGAGTGAACCTTTACATGCCTTCTACACCAAACACACTTTTTTTTTATGTTAAACTTTAAAATCTTTGCCTCCAGGAAGAGGTGGCATTTTCACATTTTTGTAAAGGTTGTATTCACTTGTTCAATGCATGGGGCTGTGTTGGAAGTTGTGTAGTATGGCTTGTTCAAAATCGCTATCTGGAATCTCACTAAAAATGCAGTGTCTGCAAATCAAGTTCAAGTTAAAGTAGTTTTTATTGTCATTCCTCTGTACAGCTTGTATACAGTGGAACAAAATGTTCTTTCTTCGGAGACCATGGCACAAAACAGAACATAGCACAAGACAGTAAATGAATGAAAAGAGTGCCTCTTACTTGGCTAGTATCTGGAGGGGTATGTCCAAATAACTGTCTTAAAATGTTTCCAATAAGTGTAAAATGTTGACATGGTACAGAACAGTAAAGTGTATGTAACAGAATTAGGAATAAGGAGATTTTTTACATTACTTCATTTAGCTGATACTTTTCTCCAAAACGACATAGTGTTCAGCTACTTGCAATTATTTACCCATTTATGCATGTGGGTAATTTTTACTGGAGCAATTTCAAGGTAAGTACCTTGCTCAGGGGTATTACAGCTAGAGGTGACACTCCAATCTGCAACCCTCGGGTTCAAAGGCAGCAGAAACCACAACACTACCAGCTGTCCCCAGGAGCATTGGGCTGTTTCTCATGTGTTCTAGAGCACTTGTGTCAACTTAATGTACTATGCAGTAAGAGAACAAGCTGTGAAGTTATACAGGAAGTAACTAATAATTTTAATAACATTTTATTTCCTGTGAGATGTACTTCACTTTGGAGAAAAGCATCTGCTAAATAAATATAATGCAAATGTAATCCCACAGTTTTACCCAAACAGCCCAATTTTTAGCACAAATCATAAATACCTCCCTATGTAGCTGAAAAAAATCTGAACACAGTGCAATATAAAAAAAGCAGAAAGACAACACAGCTAATAGGAAAAAATGTATTTTTAATACTTTAGCAATTGACATATTTAAAAAAAACTGCATTGGGTTGACTGAAAAAAGTCTCCTGGCTGCTCCTCTTGCTTGAAAATGTGTGAGGAAGTGGAAAGACATCAGGAAGTTCCTTGCTTCCCATTTCAAATCTGTGCTTGACAGAACTGCTCCTCACGTACTCGTTCCTCGCCACAGGCATGTCAAGTGTTTTGTGGAGGCCTTCCTGCTGCAGTTCTGCACTTTGGGTCTCTTACTTTCGGGTGGCTCATTCTGCGTTTCATTGAAATCCAATTTTGAGGGCCATTATGATGAGAAAATTGCTTTGTGCTATCTGTGAAATCTTAAACATTGTCACATTTGGACAATTCCTTGACTTGCCTGTAATACTGAAGAATAACACCAGCCTTGTCCAAAAATTGGATTCAAATAATGCTTCCAAAAAATATGCATGTTGATATGACTAGAAAAATATACTAGTTAGCATTTGTATGTAAAATCAAATTGCTTAATTTTACATCAAACTGTATGATGATCTTAGTGCAAATTCAGTATCAATTATATAATCAAAATTCAAATTTCAAAATAATGCTGTTCTAGTCATTGTGTTTTACAGTGTATTTAATTGCAACTGCTCAGTATCTTTTTTAAGAAGATGGAAATGATTTGTGCTGCAAAATGAAAAGGTCTCCATTAAATTGTAAGTTTTTTATTCCTGCTAATACTTTTGCAGAGCAAAAAATGTACGGGTAAGCAACCCTGAATTTGCTTCGCTCATTATTTTTGCAGGTGTAATCACTTTAGCTAAATGGCTTATATGTTTTGCCTTAAATATTTTCAGAGCTTCTGCATTGACAAGTACTCTCTTGCCTTAAGGAGGCACCATTTTAATTCGCAATGCATAGATCAGAAGAGGTTTTAAAAACACATCCACAGGGTGTGCAGCGAGAGGCTGGAGGCTGCGTAAAAGCTAAAAAAAATGCATGTCTCTTGATCTTTGGGGCAGATACCTTGGGTTTTCCAAAGTTTGATTAATGCTTTCTGTGGAGAAACAGAAGAAAAGCAGTTCAACCAATGAATAATGATGCAGTGCCTATAGTTCTGTAACTTTGCTTGCATAACTCAGAATTTTGGTTAAAAAAATCTGTTTTCAAACAGTAATTTCCCAAACAGCCTAGTTTCAATAATTTTCCATTAGTTCAGACATATTTTTTTTTTTCCTGCTTATTCTGTTTTGACTAATGAAAATGTAGCAGCGGGGCAAAACTATTATATTATGGATATACAGCATAATATAACACCATCAAAGGAAGGAAAAATACATTAATATAGCAGGCAATTATGCCTGAGAGCATTTACTACTATCTGAGTCCTACATCTGCGTATACTACCTTTGATCATTTCCTTTAAATAAGCTCGAATTCATTTTTTAGCAATGTTTGTTGATATTTTATCTGGGATTCTAAAAGGAAAAAAAAAAACAACAGCAGCAACAACAAAAATAAAAAGGAGTCACCCATGCTTCTAAAATTGTTGCTATTTTTCATTTATGATAATGTACACTAACAAAAATTCTGTGAAGCAAATACATGAAGCAATACAGCTGGAAAGTATCCTTACATTTTACAGTGCTGTACCGGACATTATTGAACGAGTCACAATAAATGTTTTCATTGAATCCCGTTTTTAGTATTAAGCTGAATTATTTCTGAAACTTTGGCATCATCAAGGTTTTACCCAACTAAAAACCTCCATTAGTTGATTTTATTTGATTTATTTCACTTGAAAAGGACATCATGTCTGGTAAAGTCAAGGGCCAACGAAAAAGAGGTAGACCTTCAATGCGATGGAAAATTGCCACAGCAAAGAATGCAAATGTTGGAATGATCAGGCATCTGGCACAAGATCGGGCAACATTTTGTTCTGTGACACATAGGGTCGCCATGAGTCGTAAACAACTCAATGGCAACTAACTAACTAACTAACTAAGTAGCTGATTTTATAATAAATTGAAAGTATTTCGTATAGCTATGTTTCCTAGCTCTTCTTAAAATTGAGTGTGCTGACAATTTAATAATTAACCTGCTAGATATCTAGAATTCATGTTTTGGCATCCACAAGGTAAATACTTCTTTCACCTATCTGGGTAGATATACATCGTAGCATGAAGATTTCAGCTCTACATTAGCCACAGTCATAATAAATTCTGTAAGCAACCGGGACTTGATATGCTTTGAAGCGGTCAAAATAAGCATCACGGGATAAACCGTATGAAATTATCTCAGGTTATATAATAACATAAAAAGACAACATCTCAAATATACGAATTTCTGGAACTTTGTTTAAATGCTGAGTAAACAGCAGTTTCAAAAGACGTGTACTGCAACTGAACGTACCCTAGGGATGGACTGGCCTGCCACATGCCAGCTCTGATTACTTCCTCATTTTGTGGTATTTGCTCTGAAACAGTCCCTCCTCATGATGAATTTGTCTTTTGTGGTGTCATCCTCGTCCTGCCAGCACTCCTGCCGTCTCCAACCTGGATGCATAACAAACAAAATGAATATATATACAAGTACATATTTTTTTGCAGACAGGAAGTACATTTTTCAAACTGACATACAACAAAACTTTATATCTTAGCTGAAGCCTTGTCTGCTGTACAATACTCCATTCCAGGAGTGGCCAATCCACCAATGAAAGTCTGAGCAGAAAGCATTGATGTGTTGATTTTTTTTTTTTGATTTTCTAGAAGGTTGTTTGAGAATTTGACTTGTTGCAGTTATGGAAAAAATCATTTAGTACTTTTGTGTTAAATTCTTGAGAGCTCTGTTTAAAGATGAAAAACAGTTCCCATTTTTAATTGTTTGATTGAAGAGCAAGTTTTATGTTTAGTGCTTGTTAGCACGGATTTTGCTTATAAAAGTACCTGGAAGTCCATTCACTGCTGACCCATGCCTGGTCCTTCCTATAACCCCAGACTCCCTGCTGTATTACAGTATAACATAATACGATTTCTAAGCCATTTACTCTGTGCCATTCAGTTTATTTTGGTTAACAGCTCTTTTTACTATTGATATAACGCTTGTTTAACAATAAGAGTAAGTGTAAAATGAACACATAAAGACCACTTATTTCATATGTCTGCAGAAGCTTGTCACTTTACCTCTGCAAATTTTATATAGTAAAGCGTTATCAGTCTGACTAAGGATTGATGAGTATGGTGAAAGAGAAAGACATAGAAATCCGGAGTGACCATTGTGGATCTCATCTGTTCTCTTGTCCGCGCTGCCTATTTCTGTTTAGTTTTTGTAATGTAAAAAACAGCTTGTGAAATACATCAGTTGGGATCAGCTAATGAGATACAAGATTAAAGAATTGTGTTTTCAGTCTGGTTCTAAAGATGTTGACAGAGAGGGCACATTTCACTGTTTAGTGGCCTGATGCCCTAATCTCTGCCACCGACAATCTTCATGTGGATCTCAAGTACTATAAGCAAATTGACGTCCTGGGAACGAAAAAACGAGCTGGCTTGTAGTTTGGAGACTGGCAACGAAAGGTGGTGCCAGACCTTTTAGCCCCTTCAAGATTAAGAGCACTATGTTGAAGCTATATTTTTATGGTAGGTAGCCAGTGAACAGATCGAAGGATTGGAATAATATGGCAGCATTTCAGCAATTCTGGCTGCAACATTCTGGTGATGATGGCAACCAGACAGAAAGAAGTGGTGGCAGTTGAGCCTGCGGGAAGTGTAACTAAGAACTAACTTCCCAATATCTGATCCAAAAAGAGAATGCTTTAATTTAGAGATATTCTTCAGATGCTACAAACAAGTCTTTGTGTTGATATGTGATTTTTAAAGACAACTCTTTGTCGAAGGAACACCGAGGTTCCTTGCAGACAATGCAAAACTGAGATTTACACACACGCATTGTCTAAACCCGCTTGTCCTAACTGGGGTTGCGGCAAGGCGGAGCCTAACCCGGCAACACAGGGCGTAAGGATGGAGGGGGAGGAGACACACCCAGGACAGGATGCCAGCCCGTTAGAAGGCACCCCAAGCGGAACTCAAGTCCCAAACCCACTAGAGAGCAGGACCCAGCCAAACCCACTGCACCACCACGCCACTGCACCCCTGCCACTGAGATTTAGGTCCTTGATATTCAACTTTTACAGTTTACTGTTGGGGATTTTTATCCCAAAGAACAAAATCTATGTTTTACCCGCATTTGAGGCAATATAGTTGGCACCCACTCAGGTCTTATTCTTACTGAGATAGTGGGACAGGTGCTGAGAAGTGAGCTGTATCTGGAAGCTTAATTGAAAGGTAGAGCTGTGCATCATTGGCACAGAAGTGGAAATTATCAATGTTTTTCCAGATAATATAATCTAGTGGTACAATGTATAATGAGAAAATAAAGCAATGGTCCCAGCACAGGGATGTAAGTTATTCTGTATCACACAGGAGACAGCAGAAGAGTTGTCATTAACATATATATGTCCTGAAATCTATTGGTGTTATAGGAGTTTTTGTGATATAGGAAACTACTTGACCACCTTACTGGAAAGGCACAGGTGTGTCTACGACCTGTGCAACAGAATTGCTATAACTGGTGGTATGGAAGGCTGTAGTGGGATCCAAGAGGATGAGCACTGTTGGGAAGCCCCGCATCAGCTGAAAAGGGGATGTTGTTGGTGACTCTGAACAGGACAGATTCAGTATTTGGATGAAAACCAGATTGAAATCCTCTGAACAGCTCATTTATGATTAGATATGAGAAAAGCCGATCTGCGACAACCTCTTCTAGGACTGTGGAACGAAAAAGGAGAATATCTGAGAATATGGTGATAGCCATATATAATCAGAATTTCTCACCCATGCATCAGATTTACATTTATCATTATGTTGCTTTGCCCACAGAAAACCATAAATGTGTGAAATTAAAGTCCATAGAAAAACACACCCAGGGCTTTCTGCTTGAAGAATTAGAAGTCAAGAAGGTGCAACTGGTCTTTCAAAAGGAAATCTTTGGGATGTGAAACTAAAGTGAAGCAAAATAATAATTCCGATGCTGTTTGAATCAGCGGAGAGGAGATAGTGATTTCTCATTATTCTACCAAGAAACAGAGCTGTGCACATTAATTTTGGATGTACTTTTGAACATCCGCTCTCAGACACCTACTTAGCCAAAAGTCAAGTGAGTGAAACGGCCTCTACCGCTTAACTTCCTTAACTTTTAATTAAATAACATCAGCTTTATTCAGTCACATAATCCCACAGTGTCAAACAATCAGAAGTTAAAATTTAATGGAGTTGAAGGGAAGGAAACTTAAGGAGGTCAAATAAAGTACTATCAAACTTAATTTCAGCCCTGGTAGATTCTATTACAGATATATTAAAATAAAAGAACGACTGTTTTTTAGGGGAACTTGTTAAGAAGTGCTTAATCTCATGGATTAAACATTCATAATTACAAAGTGTCCTATGTAGAAAAGAGCCTCTCACCATGCTTTTAAAACTTATCATATTCAGCAGTCAAGCGTGTGAATAAATCAAATTCACTTATACTTCATGTGCGAATTTGATAAAAACAGTAACAGTGAATGTGATTTCTTTACAGGGTTCCAAATTATTATAATTAACAATATAATATTCAAGAATTCAGCTTTTGCAAAATTGTAAATACGAGTCTTTCGTTGCTTCATCACGGACCCGGGTTCATGAAAGAACTGAAACAGAAGCAAATGAATGGAGCCACACAACGCATGTGTCAGTTACTCTGTCGATTTACGTCTCATCTTGGTCTAACAGGGTTCCTTGTGTTTAGATGGGATGCTGAGATTTGTAAAAGATGTCAGATCTGTTTATAGCCTTAAACTATTATGAGTAAAACTAACTGCGTACCCTGGTATGACCAAAATTGCAGTCACTCTGGGAATTTTAACACAATATACTACTGAAAGAGAAAAAGGCTTCTAGCTTGTTTCAACTTAAATTCAAAAGTCATTTTGAAGGAATAGTAGTAAACAAACCACTGTGCTGTAGACAGATGATATTTGGGTGTGCTAGGTGGGTACTTTAAATGTATTTTATAGGTTTTAGGACACATGTAACATACATAATCTTCTGTCTCATTTATTACATTTCACTCATTGACAAACTGTAGTATTGTCTAAAGAGAAAAAAACTGAACATGTAATCGACCATTAAAATTAAAAATAAATTGATTTCTCGGATGCTTTGAGAGCCAATGTGTGTGTAGACTTTCTGACTTGACATTTATTGTGTGCAATCTATGTACTCCTACAAGCTTAATAAACATGTACCTATCAGCCTTATGTGGATATTCCAACAGATACATTTACAAAGTAAAATTAATAATAATAATAATAATAATAATAATACAAGGCCCCCAAAGTTTTTTGTTCATTGTTACATCGGCCTGCAACCCTTTGTACTATGACTGAAACGTATACATTTTTAATTCTAGGTTTGTCTTTTTAAAAATATTTTTAAGGAGTTTAAATTGTATATATATATATATATATATATATATATATATATGGTGCAGATTACATTCTATGTGATTAGTCATTTCAGAAATGCCAGTCTGATTTCTCCTGTTAAAGACTTTTGAAGCTGAACTAATTATGCAAAGGATTTATCAGTGAGAATCCTATTTTGGTTAGAGTCAGAAAAGCATGAAATTGAAAATAAAACCTTAAAATGTATTGATCTTTCTCTCATTCTATTGAATGTAGGCCTTCATGGAATTGCACTGCAGGTTCTTGCTGGAGAGAGACATGCACTCCTATTAGGCACTGAAGCTGGAGACTGCTTACTTACTGACTATCATCAATCACCTGTCCAAATCAGGGTCATGGTGGTACAAAGCCTATCCTGGAAGCAGAGGACACAAGAGCAAGTAGGGTAAACCGTGGATAGGATGCCATCCCATGTCAGGGTTGCCACACACACACAAGCTGCTCAGAGACACCAGAGTGCAGCTGAAGTTCATGTATATGGACCGTTGAAAGAAGCCATAGTATCAAGAGAAAACCCAGTCAGACATGGAAAGAACATGTAAACTCCACACAGACTGAGCCGTGCCTGTGCCTATGCCCAAATAATTCAGGCACTCTGAAGCAGCAGCATTACCTGCTGTGCCACTGTGCTGCCCTAGCTGGAGACTACTGCAGCACAATTTGTATACATTTATTGACCATTACAGTTTTCAAGTGTCAACGTGCCATGATGACTCTTAGTGACAATATGAATAGAGTGTCACCAATACAGTATATCTTGTCCTTCCCTTGTGTCTATAGATTTGGAGAGGGTATGTCCTTAGTTGATTGAACAAATGCTAAAATAGAAATTGGCACACATTTACCTATAGAAATGTTGATTTTTCACAAGCATTAATTTAAGCAGCATTTTGAAAACTATATGTGAATATGTGAACTATATATGAATCTTTATACGTCTGGCTAACTTATTCTACAGCACATTGTTTCCTCCTTTTCTTTTGAAAACCAAGATCCCACTGAGAATGTAAACCAAGTGAGATTTTATTTGGATAAAAAGAGAATTAAAAAAAAAAAACAAATAAATAAATATTCCCACATGTGAATTTCTCATAAAGGTCACACTATCAGATTTTTATGAAAAGTACATAAATGACTATGGTATTTAAATCCTGAAACGAGTCTATTCAGTACTGAAATCCCAGAGTGAAAGCTCTTCATAGTCCAGCCCAGCTAGGAGTATCTCCCAGATCTGGAGATCTGTATCCATGCCAATTAAAGACACTTCCTTGTATCTACAAATTATGAGCAAATACTGCAGAAGTGGGAGTGGAGCACTAAAGAGCCTCTCCATTAGCTTTCCTAGTGTTCTTTGATTACCACTATCTATGCGGAACGTCAGCCTGGCAAGGCCTCCGGGCATTGGCTGTGGCGTCCTGCTGAGCAGTTTGCCATGTTCCCTGTCTTCATGCCAAGGCCACAGCCTCGTCTCCATCACAGTTCAGACTCAGGATTCACAGTCCTGAAACAGAGCTGTATCATACTGTATGCATCAGTGCTTGTTGTAAATGAGTAATCAATATAATGCCCCTCACACAAGCTCTCTTGGGGAAATGAAGGTGTGGAGGGGTGATGGGACACAGACAAAGGCAATTTAACACTGTAAAACTGGCTGGGGAACTCGGTTGTACAAGCAAATGTGTAAAATGATGTGTAAAGTGCTATGGATGTGCACTTTGTGCATCCAAGTCCTGGTGCAATTCAACGCATTCATTAGGACTTTCAAAAAAGGCATCCATGAAGTTTATGATGACTCTGAGTAACACAAGTGAACACATGTATATTTAACACGCAATGGAAATAGAAGTACATTAAATATTTTAGCATTACTGTTGATACACTATCACTGTAATCACAGAGAACTTATGAAAATATTACTTTGAAATAAGTTTATATTCAGTACAATTTATATTTTTCTGACTGGTCCTCATCTGCTTGGTCTTTGTGGTCTTCACTTCCCAACAAGCCTATGAAAGATAGTAGACAAAAGTAATATGAATATAGTTTGGCAAATAAAAAGATTTTTGATCCGTCATCCTTTATTTCACTTTCATTCCTTTAGATCATCTGAATGTGTTTATTTCTAATGGAATATTGATGATAGTAAGAAATTCTACAAAGAGAACTTTTGGTTTGTCAATTAACAAAGTCAATCATCACTGGCTAATGAATGTTAAGACAATACAATGATAGATGTTCCATTTATTGACAGTCTTTAATGCAGAATGTCTGACTAAATTTTTGCAAATCATCCCTTTAATATGACTAATATGACACTCAATCACTTCAACTGTGGCAGATGGACAGAAGCTACGGTAGTATGTTTGTTAAAATGAGTTGTCTTCTTTAAGGAGACTCTTCATTGAATATTTAATAGGGTTTCATGATGCCTACTGCATGCTGGAGGTAGATTTTTAGCTATAGCTACAAACATACAATAAGTTAGATCCGTCATTCATAAATAATTTGCAAAACATTCTTTCCAGCACTGGTTTTCCTCCTGAGTTAGTGAACACGTCAGCCACCTGAAAGCTGTTAGTAAAATTTCTGCTGAGAACTTGGTCTTCACAATCTAGCTGTTATCTGCTATAAATTCTCTAAATGCCATGATACATTCTTTTCCTTTTGGACTTCTTTTTCTCATCAGTCTTTGCTCTGTGTCTCTTGCAACTTATTTTCTCTTTGACTTTCTTTCTTGTGTATTTTCAAGGTTTCTCTGGTTCTGTTGAAGATGTGACCTTAGATCATGACATGGTTTTTTGTTCCATTTTTTCACAAGTGTTGTCCTAGACTGTTTTTCATTTTTTATTTCTTTTGTGGAAATCACCAGTTTCCTTTTGTGCTTGTTTTTCTTCACTGCCTATATAATAGTAGTAGAACTGTTGTAGGATGGCATCACTAACCATACTTTTGCCTGGTTTTATGTACCCATGTTTTATCTAACAAGCTGCATTTGTTTTTACTACACCATCTTTTAGAGGATGAGCTTGGATTCCAAGCCTCACTTAACAATGATTTGCTTACTTCTGAGGTTCACTCCAAATATTTCATACATCGGGAAGTCAGTGGGTGGTGGTGGTTGGAGGGTGCAGTGTCTATTATGTCTTGGCTAAATAATATTGCCATTCTCTTTTCAGTATTCACATGGCATGTTTGTATTCAAACTATAACTCTGTGATATATGACTGTAATTTTGCACTTGGGACACATCCTTAATAAAACATTTACACCCATGACTGAGGTTCAAATTACTTATCATTCAGTCATTGATCATCCTTGTACTATTTGTTTTTGTGGAGTATATTGGGAATATGCAGAGTTCGACTTAGTCAAAGTAGTTAGGGGCTTATAATCATGAGTTTCCAAGATGTGCTAGTTGAACTGACAGCTAGACCTGAGACGTTAGACAAGCTAAGCCTAGTGCTGAGAAGATTTTTGGGTCCAAAATCATATGTCTTACTAATAGGGTGTCTTACAGCACTTTAAAGGCATTGTAATGCGGGAAGTATGAGATGTAAACCAGACACTGCCTTGCTGAAAGAAAATGCCATCATAAGCTGTAAAAAGAAAGAATGTGGCTTAAAGAAAAAAGGGTTACTGAAATGCTTCAATGCAATTCTGTTGTCTTCAGGTGTTCATGAGCTCTGCCTAAAGTTAGACAGCTCTAAATTCGGACTCAACACAAAGTTTATGCGTGCATCTGTATCTATTATACTATGTGTGTGTGTGTCTATATTTTTTATTTTCAATTAATAGTTAAAGGCACTGTAGTGGACTGCAATGTCCATGGTGTATCCTACCTCAAACCATATGCTTCCTGGATAGGCTCTGGACTGTTGCTGCTTTGCATCAAGCAGTTGCTGAGAATGGAGTGGATAATGGATGGTTAAGGGTATATATACAGTACAATTTCAAATAAAAAAAATATTTGAAAGTGACTTGAAAGTTCTGAAGACTAAAGAAAGCATTCAGTCTTTTATACATAACACCTGAAGGACCGAAATGCACGCAGACTCAAATTTAGGACTTCAGTCGTACAGTAAGACATTACTGGTATATATAAACCCCCCACCCCAATTCAGCAGTGGAAATAAAATTTTTGTGTTTTGTATGTCTTGTCTTCCAGGTGAAAGCTAAAGACATCTGAAAAGTCAATGAGTCATGGTCCTTAATCAAGGTCTCTTTGTCAACAATAGGAACGGACTTTCCTTATGTTTCACCCCCCCCCCCCCCCCCGGTTGTGCTTCTATCTTCTGATGAATTGAAAATCATTTTGACTTCCAGTTCTCGGACAGGCATGTGCCTAGTGGCAGTCTGTCAACGTCTTTTGGCCAGCCCGGTCAAACGTGGTCTGCAGGCACTGGCCAATGTCCTTTCGTTTGCAAATGTCAGAGGGGATAGATTCCCCATATTCGAAATGTGGTGCATTGTCCTGTTCATTTTGAAAGAAAAAGGTCAGAGAGACCCTAATGAGGCACAGGCTGGAAAATAACAGAGCCCTAATCTGTTGCAGTCATCCTGCTGTCCCATCAGTGCAGGTCATTTACTGTGTGTCAGAGTGCCTCACCTGCATTTAAACAGGCCTGAGTGTAATTTTTCATGGATTTTTTTGCCTGTACTCATTATTTCCTTTGTGAAGTCAGTGAAGTACCTTGAGTGTACCTATTTACAGAAAAACACATCAATGTTTAAAGATATGTGTGTGCTAAAGAGGGGTCCAAGAGTTAATTACAGGTTTATATGTTGAAAGGTAACTCAAATTTCAGTAACACCAGCAATTTTTAGCTATTAGTTGTGTCTATAGAGTAATACCAGTGGGAGAAAATGCTGTTTTGAGATATTGTTTACTAGCTCTGTATTTTTCTTCCCTTTTACAGGCTGGTTGCATATGTTTTGTCCTGTTGTTTTGGTCAGACATTATATAATCATCTTGTGAAATGACAAAATAGAAACATGTTAAAAGTAAATGGTATTTTCTTCTCAAAGCAGATGCAATCTGGGGTTGATTCTCCTACATCATGTAATGCAATGGTCACTTAATTTTTTTTGTGATATACAGGTGGTCCCTGACTTATGATGTTTAGACTTATGACTTTTTCGACTTTACGATTGTGAGCCGGTGATAGACATTCAGTAGAAACTGTACTTCGAATTTTGAATTTTCATTTTTTTTCAGGCAATCAATGCTGTGCGATACTCTCTTGCAATGCTGGGCAGCGGCAGCGATCCTCATCTCCCAGTCTGTCACGCAGAGGTGTGTATTAGGTGTATCCAATGCATTTTCGACTTACAATGGGTTTCGCAGAACGTAACCCCATCGTAAGCTGGAGACCACCTGTATTGCCCATTTCCAATTAGTCATTGGCTTTGCCTTCCTAGCTTGTTTCAATTTAGAGACTAGTTTACATGTTCACTGCTGTAGTAAGGAATTCACTCAGAATTA
Organism: Scleropages formosus; assembly: GCF_900964775.1. Taxonomy (NCBI): domain Eukaryota; kingdom Metazoa; phylum Chordata; class Actinopteri; order Osteoglossiformes; family Osteoglossidae; genus Scleropages; species Scleropages formosus. Next base: position 32,954,528 of record NC_041809.1, on the reverse strand, counting down.
CCTGAGCAAATATGTAGACTGTTGACATTTAGCCACTGGCCGCCACCATCAAATGACTCAGTGCCCCTCAAATCCAATCTTAGCTATCCCGATCAATTAATTCACTGTATTCTTTATCTGACACTTTTCTTCAACACAACTTAGAATGATAGACTTGTACACTGAGCTACATATAACTATTCATGTATTATTACACCCTGATTAATTTTTACTGGATGAATAAAAAGTAAGTACCTTGATCAAGGGGACAGAAGCAGGGATTTGAACCAAGATTCTTGATTACAATGACCACTGCACTACCGGCTGCCCACTATGAAAAGAGGACTAACCTCCCACGGCTGTGATGGAGAAGAACAGAGTTATTTTTAAGAACAGAGTTATAAATAAAGACTATTGGTATTTGTCTGGAAGAAATGTGACAGATTAAAAATAATGAACACACACACACACATTTTCTGAACCGCTTGTCCCATTCGGGGTCATGGGGAGTCAGAGCCTAACCCGGCAACACAGGGCGTAAGGCTGGAGGGGGAGGGAACACACCCAGGACAGGACGCCAGTCCATCGCAAGGCACCCCAAATGGGACTCGAACCCCAGACCCACCGGAGTGCAGGACCCAGTCCAACCCACTGTGCCACCGCGCCCCCCATAATGAACATTATATATGTATTTTTTTCAGTTATTGTTTTTTATTATGCATTTTTTGCTATTGAGCAGAAGGCAAACTTTGGTCCAGTCACTTTCTGCCTTTGTTCAGAGGTCAAAGAATGGACATCAATCACAGCAATAACTGTTAATTTCTAAGGTGCGGTGATGACTGAAAGCAGCCTTGCAGGACAGTGGAAGAGAAAGATTGGTGTTTTTCAAAAGAATCTCCTACATTGTACTCTACAGTTTTACTTCTGATATAATTTAGCTGATGTACAAATCATAAGTGACACGATATGAAATATCTCGTCTTTATAGACAGTGGCTAATGACCAGTTTTTATAGCATTTGTTAATTATTACAAAAGCACCACTTTCAATTTACATTTATTTCTTTAGCAGGTTTTCTCCAATTTGGCAACAAGACAAGTGCATTTCAACAACAGATGGAGAAACTTAAGTGCCGACACGTGATTCTTGAAGTAGAGTCAGTTTGTCTGATGTGACCGTTAAAAACAGCGTAGTACACTACATGTGTAACCGCATAGAGAATTGGCAAAGAATACAAAATTTAAAACACAGACACACACACACACAGACACACGCACACACATTAACTGAAACCGCTTGTCCCAATTGGGGTCGCGGGAAGCCGGAGCCGAACCCAGCAACACAGGACGCAAGGCTGGAGGGGGAGGGGACACACCCAGGACAGATAACATTAAAAATAATTTTACATTACTCATAGTTAATATTATTAAAAAACTAATTAACAAATATAAGGAAATTAGTTTGGTATTCTGAAGGTCAAAATAAAACATGTAAGTTAAAACAGGTAACTTCTGTGAAGTTCAAATTAAGAAGATCATAATGTTAAGTTTTGAAGGTGGATGAATAACGCAAATTCCGCTCAAGTCAAACATTTTTTAAAGCCATAGAGACTGCTTACATTATAACACACACACACACACATTTTCAAAACCGCTTGTCCCTTACGGGGTCACGGGGAACCGGAGCCTACCTGGCAACACAGGGCGTAAGGCCGGAGGGGGAAGGGGACACACCCAGGACGGGACGCCAGTCCGCCGCAAGGCACCCCAAGCGGGACTTGAACCCCAGACCCACCGAAGAGCAGGACTGCGGTCCAACCCACTGCGCCACCGCACCCCCTTACATTATAACCAACAAGTAAAATCAGAATAAATATGTTCTTTTTATTATTAATTTATATATATATATATATATATATACACCCTGCTGCATATTTCAGAACATTTCATCCTGCCACCTTTTACATGACCACTCATACCCCACCTTCCTCTTCTGCACCTTCCATCACATACCTCTTAAAATGCATTCTCCCGCCTCTCCCAACTGAACCTTCCTCCCATTCACTACAAAATTCTAATATTTGTCTACAGATGTCAGCACCAATCTCCTTTTGTCAACTCTATCTCTTTTTCTGTTCTCTAACTTCAAGACCAACACATCTCACCTCCAGTCCATTGTTATATAGTATGCTTAGTTCTAACAGAACAAACCTCATTGTTACTAAATGGAAATTTTGAAAATCTAAACATTTAATTGCTATACACACACACAGTCTGAACCGCTTGTCCCATACAGGGTTGCAGGGAGCCGGAGCCTAACCCGGCAACACAGGGCATAAGGCTGAAGGGGGAGGGGACACACCCAGGACGAGACGCCAGTCCATCGCGAGGCACCCCAACCGGGACTCGAACCCCAGGTCCACCGGAGAGCAGTACCTAGTCCAACCTACTGCACCACCATGCCCCCTTCGTTGCTATATGTTCATCAAAACATTTTTTCCATAATAAACTACAGTCCTCACTCAGCAATCCACACAAAGTTTTCCCTACTTTTCTCCACTTTCTCTCCCTAAAACTGAAAGTCCATATGTTCCTGGTTTTGGCTGTAATGTTTTGGAATGAGCTCCTTGCTCTCTTAGAATAGCTCATTCCCTTTCAACATCCGAGAAGGGTCTCAAAATGCATCTGTGCTGGATTCCATTCTTTCTTGATCTCCTACTAGCTCCATAAATTTGCATCATGCCATCTGTCATGATCAACTTCGTATTGATTCTCAGCCTTAGTTTTACTGGTAGGTACTAACACAATGTGCACCAGCGAAAACAGCTATAGTAGAAAATTAGCTGTTCTTTGACAATTGTGTTTCTGCATCTGAAGCTCTTCTCCTATAGTGAAATGAACTTTTGTTTTCTCTGTTTTGTATCTTGCTTTGGAGAAAAAGTCTGCTAAATGAATAAATTACTTATGTAATCACTTATCCCAAGCGGGGTTGTGGCGAGCCGGAGCCTAACCCGGCAACACAGGGTGCGAGGCTGGAGGAGGAAGGGACACAGCCAGGACGGGACGCCAGTCCATCGCAAGGCAACCCAAGCAGGACTTGAACCCCAGACCCATCAGAGAGCAACCTGGCCAAACCTGCTACGACCCCGCTCAGGACAAGTGGTTGTTGATAACGGATGGTTGCTAAGCTTTGTAGGAAGTTTATTAATTAAGAGCGTTATTTTTGGAAGCATTCTCACTTTACAGCTTTTTTCCCCCCAACCAAGTGCCTAAAAGTTTTTCACAATACTGTACTTGAGTATAATGTCTGCAACTGTCCAGATTCCAAGAGAAGTTTTCATTTAAAAAAAAAATGTATTTCTCTGGTTTGTGTTTATCCGAGTGAAAAAGTGTGCGTATTCATTACAGATTTCTCTTGGTGTCACCAAATTCACAGCACCATTTTAACCTTTAATCATGAATCCTGAATCATTAATGAACTTAATAAATCAAAAATGATGACAACCCAATCTATATTCAAGTCCTCTTAATAAGATCACGTTGTGCATTATTAATTAGGTTTTAAATGAGATCTAAAAATTCACAAGCTAATTATAAGGTTTTAATATACTAAAAAAACAAATCTATTGCTTAGAAGTGTTAAGTGGAAAAGCGGACATCAATTGTTCAGTAATAAAGTTAAAAAAAAAAAAAAAAACTTCTGCTACAATACATTTTTGCAGCTATGGAGAAACTTAAGTCAGATTCAGGTTTTAATAGATCATAGTCAAACTACTGCCTGGACTGCTGCTCATATAAAGACTGTTACACAATTACTGTTACACAATTTAGAATCCGTGTTATAGCTTGAACGTTTCGGCATTATCAATCAGCAGATGCTACAGAGGTTTTATGCATTTATTTATTTGTTTGTCTATTTATTTATAGCATGTTACATTTGCGTGCTTACTTTCCAATGGAAAACCAAGGCCAAGTAAAAAATTTATGTGATGTAAGAATTGACACTGCAGAATTTTCTTACTTTGAGATGGAACACGGGAGAGGACGGGAATAGGCCGCATTGCTTACTGTATGCCCTTCTGCAGTAAGATAGTATATTTAGCAAAAAAAAAGTTCTAAACTTTTCGGATCTGGATGAGCTCCTTTTTCAGGCCTGCACCAGGCGATGAGGTACGATAGTGAAGGTAGATGAAAGGAGATGCAGGGGACCTCGGGGAAGTATCCGCAACAAGCTAGGACGACTTTGAAAGTTTCGGGGGCTGAGATTTCTCTCCTTTTTTATTATTTCATTAGAATGCTTTGTAGTTTGCATTTTTGAAGTGCTTTAATACTTTCTTCATGGCTGTCAGCAGCTGCAGGGTTGCTGGGGATACAACCCCCCCCCAACAAACTTCACCCCCAGCTCTAATTTCACAGTCATTTGTAGTCAGATGCTAACTTTGCTGCTGCCACAGCACTGAGCATTTACATACACCGTGGGGAACACACTGCACCGACACATACATATTAATTGCTTAACCTTGTTGAGGAGAATTTGGATATGATTCAGGCATTGTTGCTTAACAATACAGAACTGGCTGAAGTCTCTGCATACATTAAATACTGCAAAACCAATAAAAACACCATAAAATAGATTTGATCATTGCTATGATCATTAAGCAAAATCAAATCAAAACTAATTTGGAATGGAAAGCAAATTCTAAAACAATGCCAAACACTGAGCAGTATGAATAACAGTCTAGTTACATTTTTATGAAAATATTTGACTCCACTGACAAGAACCTGCTCCTTCATGAAGTCATTTTTGTTCTGTTTTTCCCAAAGCTGCTGCCATGTGACACACCACAGCTGGTTTGTTTCCAGAAGTCATTTTCTAGCAGATATTTCAGATATCCAGGAAAAAAGTAAATTAATTCCAGTTTATAATGAAAATAACACACAAATTCCATTACCACATGACCAGATGTTGAGACTTTTAACTTGTTCACTCAGCTCTTTTCACATAGAACAAAAAGTACTGAGTTCCATTCATAAATATGTTTGCCAAAGATGTATCAAGGGTGTCCATATCTAATAAGTGTAGTACGACAAGCTCGGGTAAGGTATTATCTTTTAAGAACTGCTGGTAGAAAAAAAAAAATTGTTAAAGCAAAGTTTGGCTCTGAAAATGAATTTGCTCCATAAATATTACAAACCTTATTGCTGGAAAGCAAGGCTCTGCTTGGATTATCTCACTTGAGGCAAAAAAAAAAAAAACATTTGGCAGTTTAGAATAGTGTTTCTTTCTGTCATGTCAAGTGATAACATGGATTCGGATGTGTGCTGCTGTATGTCCGAGTGATGATGTTCTCAAGTTCAGAGTGGACAAATATATATATATATGTATATGTATATACAGACAGACAGACAGACAGAATAAGTACTCTGAAACTGCATGATAACTGAAAACAGTGGGGGCTGAGGGTTAATGAGTGTCAGAGCCACTATCCATGTTGAAACAAGGAACATCCAAGAGTACATCAGGAAGATGGCCCCCCAGGACAAAGCGCTAAGTGAGTACCTCAGGCAGCAGAAGACAGATGAAGAACAGCAGACATCGTGAAAGACCAAGCCCCTTCACGGGCTCTACCATCAACAGATGGAGGGAGTGGCTGACATCAGGAAATCCTACTAGTGGCTGGAAAAGGTTGGTCTGAAGGACAGCACAGATGCTCTGATCATGGCAGCACAAGAACAGGTTCTAAGCACCAGATCGATAGAGGCCAGGGTCTACCATAGCAGACAGGACCCAAGTGGTAATAGGAGCACTCGGGGATGTGACCCCTAAACTGGGAAAGTAGCTCCAGCAGATTCCGGAAACAACATCTGAAGCCTCTGTTCAGAAGAGTGTAGTCCTAGGAACAGCTAAGATACTGCATTTATTCATTTAGCAAACACTTTTCTCCAAAGTGACATACATCTCAAAGAAGATACAATGTGTTCATTACATTAGCAGGAGGAGACACTTGGATGCAGACGTGTGATTCTCAAGTGCACTTAGTTTGTTTCTTTTCACCATATGAACCAATGTTCATCACACGAGTAGCTGCATAAAAATTTATCAGAATATCCACGATTCCTGATCACCTTCCTAGTAATTTTTTCTTTTTTTTTTGGAGATACATATAAACATTTTCGTTACATTACAGGAGTAGCTACGTAAGGGTTTATGCAGGCATGATCTTAAAAGGTGAGTTTTAAGGCCCTTTTTAAATAGGATGAGGAAAATTACTCCTTCCTTCTACAGTTAAACTAATTTAGCGGGTGCACACTCTGAGTTGGATATATTCTTTATATCATGCACAAACATTGAACCTATACAAACACACAGCATATACACTCAACTCTCCCTGGCGTGTCTGTTATGCGTTACATGTGTTTCAACTAAATCACTTACCGAACAATACTGACTTGGCAAAAGACCCCAGTAATGTTTAGGTGACCTTAAATACTCCCTATTTTTGAGGTGGCTCATGCCCAGGAGAATGGAAAAGCAATTACTATGGAAGTTTGTCATTGTATTTCTATGAAAATGACAAAGGTTAATGTAAGGAAAAAAAAATATTCATTCTAAATAGACATCTGTACATTTTCATTTGCTGAATCTCTGTGTCATTAATACCCCCCTTTATTTTGGTGGAAATGGTTCAGTCCTTCCTAAAAGGAGGCTATTTAAAGGTCTCTCTTTGCAGTGTAGAGAGGTATGTTGTGTGCTGATGGCAAATAAGAAGTATTGTGGACTTTGTATATGTTGTTTATAGTTGACCTTCCACACTTATGTAAGCACTTCAGTAAATACCTTTGGCACTGAAACAGTTTGTTGAGACCTACCATTCTTTGAAGAGAAGAATCAAGGGAAGCACCGAGATGTGACTCGTGACATCTGTATATAGGTTAAGGTTTACATATACAAGTGGTCCCTGATTTATGATGATTTGACTTATGATTTTTTTCGACTTTACGATGGCACTAGGCATTCAGTAGAAATGGTACTTTGAATTTTGAATTTTGATTTTGTTTTCCCGGGCAAGTGATATGCGGAGCGATACTTTCTCACGATGCTAGGCAGTGATTCGCATCTCCCAGTCTGTCATGCGGTTGCTATACAGATACCCTTCTGTATCTACATTGTGTTTTGAGCATCCATAATGTCACAGAAATGCCCATCTGTGTCTCCTACTACTGGTGGGAAGAAGAAGAGGAGGGTAATTACTCTTGAGGAGAAACTCAAGATAATTGCCCAGGATGAAGGTAGCAAACCTGTAATGGCCATCGCACATATGCTAGGCTATGATGTTCGGTAGGTTAGGTGTATTAAGTGCATTTTCGACATACGATATTTTCGACTTATGATGAGTTTCACGGGATGGGAACCCAGGGACCAGCTGTATGTATAAAACTAATGGTTCTTCCTTTGTCATTAAGCAGATGCACTTAAGTTTAACTCCATGGGGGTATGGTGGTGCAGCGGGTTTGACCAGGTCCTGCTTTTTGGTGGGTTTGGGGTTCGAGTCCTGCTTGGGGTGCCTTGCGAGGGACTGGCGTCCCATCCTCGGTGTGGTCCCTCCCCTTCCATCCTTGCGCCCAGTGCTGCTGGGTTAGGCTCCGGTTCACCGTGACCCTGCTTGGGACAAGCAATTTCAGACTGTGTGTGTCTGTGTAAGTTTAATTCCTATGCATAAAGCCCCTCCTCTGCATGAGATAATAGAACAGCAAGCAGAAACCATGTTTAAATTATTGTCTTATAAGCTTAACGTGAAGATTTCATCTTAGCAATGAAAATGACATACATCAAATGGAGGTCCTAGTTAAATGGGTGACAACAGGAAATTGCTATGAAATTAAATGACTTCTATGGCTTTTAATTGTTCAATCCAAATCACATGCTCACCTGCCTGAAGCAAAAATGAGCATGAAAGTGACAGAAAATGTGCATTGTCATTAACAAATGATTTCTTGCCTTTTGGGTTTCAGTTGCCTTAATATGCAGATCAACCTTTGGGGAAATGACAAAAGTCAAAGTTTACCACAGTGCACCATCTGCAAGGAAGTGAAAGCTAAAAGGGCAGATAGCAAAAACTTTGAAACAACATATTGACTGGAAAAGCCTCTTTACTTTTCTGTACAATGGTGGAAATGCCATTGATATTAGTTAGGATGCTTAGGTGCAAGTTTTCACTGTTATTCTTTGACTTAAGTTTTTAACTTACAGTGACATTTTCATAATGCCCAGACATACACACAACTAAAAAAAATGTTATAAGTAATTTTTGTGGTTATTATTGTTGTTATGCACACGGGTTATTCTGATTTGGCTTATGCTTTCGCTTTAATGAAGAGCCTTAATATACAGAATCTATATAACGAAAAAACTACACAATAATGTAGTATAATGTTCAAGTTTAATTGCACTAATTTCTACATGTCCATGAGAACAGATTGACAAAACTGAGTTCAATTTGTGTTTATATTGCTACAGTTGTCTACAATCAGAAAGCAACAATTATGTAGATGACTCTCATTCAGAACATATTTAAATATTTTAGTGATATGTGACTCTAGCAAACATTCCCTGAATAATTTCTGTAAGCGGGATACATTTTAATCTTTCATCATTAATCAACAGCACCTGATGTTACCAAAGTGATTATGTAAATAAGATCTCAATGTAATATTTCAGCAGATATGGAAGAATCCTTAATTATTTCATCAATGTTTCTCAAAAGCCAAGTAAGAACAATCATACTTTCTGTCCTAGTCTTTATATGTGTCATGAAGAAAACCCAGTTATACAGCAACAGTTCAATTAAATCTCGAATAATATCTCAAATAATTTTCACGATTAGCTATCACTTGCAAAATCGAAAATGTACAGGCACATGCTGAGAAGCAACAAATAGATAAGAAATAGATAAATTGTTTTTACAATATTATTAGCGTATATCTAGACAGAACTGTACTCAGTAATTCATATTGTGTCATAAAACTTAGAAGGGGACAGCTTCAAGATGAAGTGCAATAACAGAAACAAAGATGAAGAACAAAAATATTCTTTTAAGTGAAATGTGCTCAGAAGTCTAGCTTATACTTTAGTATAAAAGTAGTTTGTGTAACTGTGCACCTGAATAGAGAAGTAATTCTTTTAGACCAGAATGAACCCTTATTTCAGTTTCTTCCCTTTCATTTTTGTCCCATTTATCCCATTCTATTGGTTCTTTTTTCCACTAAAATCTTTTTTAATTTCTTTTGTTATAACATGTTTGACATACAATCTTAAAATAGAGCCATTTTACAATGTAGAAAAATGAAAAAAAGATAACAACCCATTAAAGAACAAATACAGTGTCATTAAATCTTCTTAAAATTCTTTTTAACACTTCATTTACAAGTTTCAAGCTGTTCTGGCTTCATTTCAACTTAGTCTGTAGAAATGTCAACTGAACATTACAAAAGTGTGGAATGGTAGCAACTTGAATGAGCAACAAGCAACAGGTTTAATGTGCATTGCAGTATTTTTGACTTGCTGTGGTTTCGTTTTAAGGATGGCAACAAAACAGACAGGGTACACATAACCGGGGTCCGAAACTAAAGAGAGGTGGCTGAAATGGCATTTCTTAACCACAAAGAGTTTTCAGAGTAGAAATAAATGAGTGAAGGTGCTCAGATACCGTGATGCATAACACAAACCTCCAGCCATAGCAATCCCTGAGTGAGGAGGTCAAGCTATACAAACAGTAAAAGTGCATAAAACAGTTGTCCTGTGGGTGATGCTAATTGTCATCATGTACATGTGAATTTTAAGATACGAAAGACACACTATCATCAAATTAACAACTGTCATCTAAATAATGTAGCACAGCAAGAATATGAGTTGGGGGGGGGGTGTTATGGGGTGAAGAAGGATGTAACGACAGGGTTTGTTGCAAACATTTATTGGAATACTGGCACACAGTGACAGGTACAGGCATGAACACAGGAAAATAATGCTCTTGGTCAAAGGACCCATTTTCCTCACGAAACTGCACCATAAGTCAGCCTTTACAGCCTACATATCATCTCTCAAGTTTTCTTCCTTTTCATTGGCTAACACACTCACCTCCCTTATATTCCCCGTGAGTTCCCACAGCGGTTGAACACAATTCCATTTTACCCACAATTCAGCTGTTTCCACACACACACACACACACACACACAGTCTGAAACCACTTTTCCCCCCATACGGGGTGGCGGGGAGCCGGAGCCTCACCCGGCAACACAGGGCATAAGGCTGGAGGGGGAGGGAACAAACCCAGGACAGAACGCCAGTCTGTCACAAGGCACCCCTGGCGGGACTCAAACCCCAGACCCCCCGGAGAGCAGGACCTGGACCAACCCACTGCACCACAATGTTCATTATGGGGGGGGGCGTGGTGGTGCGGTGGCGCAGTGGGTTGAACCGGGTCCTGCTCTCCAGTGGGTCTGGGGTTCGAGTCCCGCTTGGGGTGCCTTGCGACGGACTGGCGTCCCGTCCTGGGTGTGTCCCCTCCCCCTCCGGCCTTACGCCCTGTGTTGCCGGGTAGGCTCCGGCTCCCCGCGACCCCGTATGGGACAAGCGGTTCTGAAAATGTGTGTGTATATCATATCTCATTCATATTATATGTATGCTTACGTGAGAGTGTGCCAATGTGGCTATCTAGACCAGTTGTTCTGGAGGCAGTTTGTTAGGCAAATGAAACGCAGGCATCACACACCACCGCATCTCGGCAGGCTTGCCATGCCACCACACACAGTACATAAAATGCTTTGAACTCCCACCACTGTTCAAGGTTACTGGTTGTTGAAGGTGGAATTCCACTTTCTTAGTTTAGACAAAGTTTTGCTGCCAGACAAGACAGGAGCAAACAAAGAAGAGTGCAAAGAGATAAGAGTGAGAAAGGAAATGTTTATTACTCATTCAGACTGAATTGCCAGGGTCACATTTGGGACTCGGTGAAAAAAGGCACAAATGAAAACAAAATGAATCTGACTGGACAAAGCCTAACTGCATGAAAGTATCTATTTGAAGATCATTGAAAATGGCATACATTTTCTCTCTGTTCCTTTTAAGTCCAGATATTTGTGCTTGCCAGTCCATTCCAAGCAAGCTGTACCGCGTAGGGATGTAAACCAAATAGCTATCATCAAAAATACGAGTCAGCAAGGAACGACTTTCATTTCGGAGAGGAGTAGAGGAGATATAAGAGTCAGTTTTTTTTTTATTCTTTGATGAAGGCAGTAATATGCATTCAGTGCAAAATGAAATAGTTATGTAGAAGCTCGCTCCTATGCTGGCATTTGGAAAACACCAGGACAGTCCTTTCAGTTAAGACCTTCAGGCAAAGCAGCACTGAAACACAAAGATAAGGCGGCAATGGAAGTGATATTTTTTCAATCCAGAATTGATACGCTTTACATTAGTAGTTTTGAGGTAATCGTTTTTGGGTGTGATTATTGCCGTCAGCCATGCACATAAGATGCATTAGAAAATCAGAGGCAGTCTTTTCTTGTATTACATGGTTTTCAGGAAAGCTTAATGAACATTTTGGATATATGAACAGAAAAAGGACAGGAAATGTAAAAGAAGTGGCAATTTTTCAACATTTTCATGTCCGTACTTCTCGATGCCTTTAAATGCTGATTTCTCAACAAAACCACTGTAAAGCCATACCCTGGTACATTTTCTGAAAAAACATCAACAATTATGACTCTGTATACACAGTATAAATGACTTCTGTTAACTTGTTTACAGTCTCTTCAAATTGTGAAAAATGTAGTTACAACTATTTACAGAAAATTCATTAAAACTGGGAATGTCTGTAAACAGACACTGTCTGTTTGTTAATTAGATACTTCATCACGTTACAAGACATGAGTTAAATTAAAAGACATGAGTTATACGAGGGTATATGCTGTTTTCAACAATCCATGACAGCGCTTTATTTATAACAGTCACGTACCCCCTTGGTTCAGAATGTTGGACGAGTCCCACGCACCCAAATAGGCGACTTTCACTTCTTTATTACATTGTCAGTGCTTTTTAATGTTGTAAGGCTTATAATGCTGTTGACAGCTCTCATTTATTTTCATTCTCTTCTCTCTCTCTTTGCCATGCTCTGCAACCCACTGCAGGCTCACCAGGAACTACAGGAAATTCACATTTCACTGGGACTTGGGTATCTTCTCAGTGTGACAAACTATAACCATTCTTTTACTATCTGGAGCGTAGTGATTAGAGCAGCTGCCTTTGGACTAAGAAGGTCGCGGGTTTAAATCCCACCTCCAGCTGTAGCGCCCTTGAGCAAGGTACTTACCCTAAATTGCTCTATTAAAATTACCCAGCTGTATAAATGACTAAATAATTGTAGGTACCTTATGTTTATAAGTCAGATGGAGAAAAGCTTCTGCTAAAACAATCCATGTAAATGGAGAGTGTTAAATCCACTGACTACAAGCCTATGTAACTCTCAGCACTTTTCTTTTTAAAATGGGCTGCATATAATTGACAGTGTTGATATTTATTTGGCCTTGCAATTTACAGATAAAACCGAGCTTGATTAAGTGCCTCTGTTATAGAAACTTAGAGCAGCTTGTTCTATGTTGGGATTATTTTCACAGATGGATTTTCTGTGTAGCCTATTATCCAGAGAAGGTCATCTCAGCGAAAAAGCTGTTCAGCAACTCAGATTGGAGCCTGATAGGACTCTAAGAGATCTCAATATAAAAATTACTCATTATAATTTACATCACAGATACTTACCCGTTACACTAAGTCAACCAATAGGGCTATTAAATAACCAAGGGCAAAGCTTTTTCTAAACCACTCATATATGCCTGCACTGGTCTGTTTCCCCAGCTCTCTTTGTAGAGGATGCGTTCAGATACTCCCAAGAGATAGGAATTGGCATTCTGCGACAACAAAGTTGTTTGAACCAATAGCTTTAGAAAAGTTCAATGGTTCACAGCATTCAGATTCCGCAATCCCATAAGATTGCTGTTGACCTTTGGAATCCATCCATACACAGACACACACACACACGTATATAACCATATATAGAGTATTACACATACAGTTTTTAGAAATGACAGCTGTTGAATATAAAATGTCTCTGAACAATCTATCCACAAAAATCTATGTTTCACTTTAACAGATAATTTAACACTTTCAAAAACAATTCACATTGAATTCTACAATATTTTCTGGAACATATGAACAAGATCCTTTAATTCAAGGAAACTCTTGTTTGATCCCTCTACAATGTCTTTTGTACCTTTGGCCTCCAGTGATAACTAGTACTACCCTTTGTATCATAAGTGTTGAGTTGTATGTTGCATGTATCATTTACTACATTTTAAATTAGTAAATGTAAATGTAAAAATATATTCAGTATGCTGGGAAGGTCGATGGCATGGAAAACACAGATCAGTACTAAATGCAAAAACTAACTCTAAAGCTATCCCGGTGCATCTAACAAGAAGGACTCCTGAAGAGTGTCTCATCAGAACATCTGCAACAGGGTTTCACATTACAGTTATTATTTAGCTGACACTTTTTTCCCCTCCAAAGTGACTTACAATTACACAGCTGGGTGATCTTACGGGCGCAATTTTAGGACAAGTACCTTGCTCAAGAGTGCAATGGCTGGAGGGAGGCATTGAACCTATAACCTTCAGATCCAAAGACAGTAACACAAACCACTACCATACCAGCTGTCCCTTTTGTTGTCATGCAGATAATGCATGCAGGTGGTGGGGTGGTTAGTACCTGTGGGTACTTCATGAATGCTTCAGTGGGATGCATTGCCCAGTGTGTTGAGTTCTGGCCTCTTCAACTCTCTTCTTGTTCATGGGCAAGATCCTACAACCATCTTCCAGAAGGATCACCCCGGTGGCCAGGAGCCCTTTATACTGAAACACTGACAAAATTAAATGGTTGGGAGCGGTGGCCCTGTGGATGATTGCTTGAGTCTAGTTGTGTTGGTAGGCCATTGTTCATGTCACAAAAGTGTGCTTTCTCAGCACACTTCTCTGGAAATCTACTCTTCATAATCCATATTGTTCTTCTAAATGCATGATACTCTGAAACTGAAAAATGAACTTGAACCAGTTTTTACTGAAGAAGAAAAAGCAGTTTAAATATGAGCATAAAATATTGTTTGCCTAGTATTTCCTGCATAAACACAAGACATAGAACACATGGTTACATTTTAAAACTATTAGAAAGATTAATTTTTTGAATTTGTTTGCCATTAAAAATTGTTTGCCACGAAAATGGAAACACATTTTTGCAATACAGAATGCTTTACAAAAGTTTATCACAGACAACACTGGGCTGACAAAGGCAACCTTGATAAGACGAGTACCTTCTGTCGAAACAAATAAATGATGCCTCTTGTCTTACACTTGCAATTTATCATCCGTCTCTCAAATGGGCTTTTGTTTTGAAACACTGAAATGAGAAAAATAATCGGGAAATTATGAATTGTGTGAAAACATTAGATTTTTTTAAAAATTAACTTTAATACTTTGAAGTCTGAATTGGCTGTTAGATGACAAAAGATGAGATACAGGAGATGCTTGGAGCAACATTTTCTGAAGACGAAGCAACTGTAGCATATGCCAGAAACCATTGGGATTTACAATTTTACTCTTTGATGTTGATTTAGTTACAAATGATAACTCAAATTTACTCAAACAGCCTTTAAAATCTTAATTTGATGTGTAACAAGAGGTAAGGAGAGAATGAAAAACAGACAGACAGACAAACAAATCCATATATCCATTCATTTTGATTAACTGCTTGTCCTGGTCAAGGTTGCAAGTGGTCTGAAGCCTATCCCGGAATCACTAGGTACAAGGCTCAGGGGCGTACACTCTAGATGGGATGCAAACTAACATAAATAAACAGTTATGTACAGATAGTCCCCGATTTACGATGGTTTGACTTACAATTTTTTCGACCTTACGATGGTGAGCTGGTGATAGACATTCAGGAGAGACTGTACTTCGAATTTTGAATTTAGATTTTTTTTTCCCGATACATGGTACGATACTCTCTTGTGATGCTGGGCAGCGGCAGCAATCTGCATGTCCCAGTCTGCAACGCGGTTGTATTTTGTGCATTCATAATGTCACAAAAATGCCCTTCCGTGTCTCCTGCTACTGGTGAGAAGAAGAAGAAGAGGGCAATTACTCTTGAGTAGAAAGTCAAGATAATTGCTCAGCATGAAGGCGACAAGCCTGTAATGGCCATTGTACGTATGCTAGGCTATGATGTTCAGTAGGTTAAATGTATTAAATGCATTTTCGACTTATGATATTTTCGATTTATGATGGGTTTCAGGGAATGTAACCCCATCGTAAATCGGGGACCACCTGTATACACAACTTGTTAAAAAAATATGCTTCCCTTTAAATCATATAATATTGAGCTTAAATTATATTGCGACTACATATTTTTCTACACAATTTTGGCTGATTTGCAGAATAAAAAACAAGTTTCTGTTCATGTATATAGTTCAAAAGTTCTACCTAAGCAATTTCTGTGAATCACACTAATTGAAGTGTGCAGGAGTTGGGCTCCCTCTCAATCCAAGTCTCAATACCACAACCATTTGTTCACCAGTCCAGTTGTCTAACCACTTGGCAACATGCTTCCCAGGTCAAAAAGTCTCTAAATTGTAATTTACATGGTAGCAACTAATACTGCACCAGAGCATAAGACTCCAAAGTACAAGTTTAGTGTTTTCAAACCCCTCCCATTCACTGATGTGGTAAGCAACTCTTGCCAGACAAATCCACAAAAAGCCGTGTTAAAGTCTGCCCATTACTGTCAATTTATTTTTAACTTTATTATGGCAATAAATGTGTCAACCTCCATCCAGGATTTAAGTCCTTATATCAACTGCTGAGTTGAAAGAGGGCATACAGAAACTGCAAATCACCTGTAAATACTGCACTTATGAGTGATCGAGGCTGAATTTGTGCAAACTGCAATAAATCAATAACATACATCTTGCCCATTACCTCCTAGGAACAGGACTCCTCCATCAGGGACTCATTTATAAGTATTTTGTTTCAAATTAGTTAATATCATGCCTTCTTTTTAATTACTTAAAAACAGAGAAAATTATCTGGTTAACCTCCAGTACCAGTGATAAAGGAGAAAGAATTCAATTCAATTAATTTGCCGCTTGGGTGATAATTAATTATTAAAGCAAGTCTTCATTGTTGATGCTTCCCAAAACATTTAATAATTATGCATTTTTAGAAGTTATACTTAAATGGAAACCTTTGAATATTTCTCTTGCTTTTGGTTTGTTGCTCTGAACAATTATAAACTGGAACCTGCTGTGTGTATGACAAGTGTAAAGAAAATAATGCCAATCAAATGAATATAATTGCTGCCTCTTTCAAGCTGCCCAGCTGGGACCATTTAAATGCACAGGCAAGAAGGTGAGATAAGACTTGTTGTCCAAGACCAATATTAAATTCTAGTTTTTTTTTTTTTTGGGATATAAATGTACTTTTCCTTTTTTCAGATATATCATGCTGTGACAAGTACATAGTGTTTGTGTTATTTTATTTTTCTGAACATCGTAATAGTGTATAACCTTCATGGTATGAGTATGAGTTGTTCATTATGGCCTATCACTATGGTATAGTGTCACAATAATGTTGGCAGAAGTCTTTTTGTGTCTGAATTTTCAAGGAAACTTTAGGTGATTTACAGTAATATTTTTAAGGTTTCTTTAAATTTCATAATTTAGTTTTTTTTACAATGTAGCTGACCTTGTTGGTAGGTAGAAAATTAAAGAATGTCTCAAGAATGGTGAGCTTAAGTTTCAAATTATGAATTTCTAGCAGAGCTAATCTTGTTTTTTTTATGTTTACACTTGTACATTTTACAGATGCTTTTCTGCACAGCTACACACGACTCGATAAACAGGAGTAAATTCCGCAACACGTTGTATTTAGCCTAAGTTGTAGGTATCGACAGATGATTTCTGAAGCAGTTTGTTTGTTTGATACCATTGTCTTTTGCCATCACCTTTATTGTCTTTTTAAATATATTGTTTGACAGTTTACTAGCTATACGATTTTTTTTCGATGCCGAATGACCTGCTGGCACATCGGACTTCTGAGTTACTGTGTTGGACTAAGTCATACCTGTTACTTGTCATTGAAAACTGACCTTTTCCCCACAGCAGAGGATGGGAATGTATAAATATATTTTATCAAACTGGGTTTCAGGGGATTTGTAAAGTTATTTTGTAGGCCCTGGACCCTTTTCAGAACATTGTTTGAAACTGTTCATTCACTATAGAGCTGTGCCCTCTTGCAGAACACAAGAATAGGGTGCCTCAGTTCTCTGTTACTGACTGTGAATTGTTCTCTCAAAAACTGCTTCCAGCTCAATGTAGCTTGGCACAGAAACGCTGAGACAAATTACCTGAACACCAACATAAATTTGATGTGCACTTGGGCCTTACGCACTAGCGATAAAGTGAATTAAAAAAAACCTTTTAACTCATACAATAATTATTTATTAAATTAAACCTTCTTACCTCTCTTTTTAACTTGGATCTAATAGTAAACTTTGGGACATGGTGATCAGGCAGGTGATACTGGTTTCGCTTGCTTGGTGAACATGGAGTTTGAACTCAACTCAGGGTGTGAGGAGTTTGAATGTTTTCCCGGCAGACGTGCATGGAAGAAAGCACTGGCAAACCACTTCCGTTCACTTCCTTGCCTTAGCGAGTGAATGGTTGCTATGAGTTGGCTTTGACTCGATGGAATGGTACATTCATCTATCCATTGGTGAAGTTTAGTGTTGCTGTTGAGAAGACTAACAGCAAAGAAGGTTGAATCAGGTTATGATTCATAGACCACAAAAAGGATGGGTGACAGCAGTAATACTTTAAACAACAAGGTAGAACTCCTATGATTGGAGACACCAGATTAACCACTGTTAAAAAAAATAAGGAATAAAAACAGCGCCAGTAGCAAAGTGATGGATTTCAGGAGTTCAGCAAATTTAATATTTTTCGCAAACTGCTTTTTGAGACAGGATCACATTGATCCAGAGTAAACGACCGAAAGATCAGAGTGCAATTCAGGGTACACCCTGCAAAGGATGTCAGTTTGCCGCAAGGCACACTGAAACACACATCCATACGCTCTAAGAGCAGTTTAGTGTTACAGTCTCACCTAATGAAACCTCTACAAATATGCAAATCCCACAAGAACAGAGGTAGAGCCAGACTCTTCCCTGGAGTCATGAGGCCACAGCAAAATGCCTGAAGTCGCTGTACTATCCAATCTCAAAACTGCAACAATGAAATAGCACAAGGAATGAATATATATATATATATATATATATATATATATATATATATATATATATATATATATATATATATATATATATATATATATATAAGAATGGGGGTGCGGTGGCGCAGTGGGTTGGACCAGGTCCTGCTCTCCAGTGGGTCTGGGGTTCAAGTCCCGCTTGGGGTGCCTTGCGACGGACTGGCGTCCCGTCCTGGGTGTGTCCCCTCCCCCTTCAGCCTTACGCCCTGAGTTGCCGGGTTAGGCTCTGGTTCCCCGTGACCCCGTATGGGACAAGCGGTTCTGAAAATGTGTGTGTATATATATATATATTTTTTTCTGATTTCCAGCAAGTATATATGTATCTATTTAAAGTTTTCAAACTGCAATACTGTGTAGAGAAAGGGTTTAACCCACAGTGTATTTAACATTTTCTTCAACAATTTTGGAAGGGTATTAGTGAAACTGGGGGAGATAAGTAAGGTGGTAGCAATTGGTGTGACAATCCAAATTTCCTGCTTTTTTGGTGATATTAAATTATTTAATGGTGTGTCATTAATATTTTTTGTCCATTCAGCTGATTTCAGCAGATGGTATTTTTTGACTTCTCTTGATAGCTATGTATGAACTTAGTGCCTGAGTTATATCTTGAGAAATACTTGGGGATTATCACACATTAAGATGCTAGAAATAGACGACAGGTCATTAATGAGCCTTTACAGCAGATACACAGGCAAGCGAAGTCTGGGTGTGCTGTGCTCTTAGTGGCAGTTTGCAAATCTAATATGAAGGCAGTCGTGGGGCTAAATTTTGTCAATGGAATTAATCTAACTGATGATCATTTCATCAATAAGCCTCAATGCCAGGGGATTCTGGGCCAAGGACACCAATGAAACTGAGGGAATAAAGGTGACTGCAAGAATGTGTCCCACCACACAGTATCATTTATGAAAGGGCGTTATCATCTTCCCCCGGGCAGTGATTTAATAGAATTTAAAACGCCAACCACAGACAGTCTCTGCTCAAAATAAGTACAGACAATTCCTTTCTTTCAATTAAACTGTGTGAGTGACAGAGAGAGTGTGTTCCACTGATGTATGGATGAGTGAGACATTGTAAGTAGTGTATCTAGCAGTGTAAGTCACCACAGTGAATAAGGTGTGTGGACTGGTAACACTACATAGAGTTCATTGGAAGTCACTTTGGAGAAAAGTGTCTGCTGAATAAATAAATGCAAATGTAAACTCAATTTGCACAACACCGTTTGATTTTCTTTATATATAACCGCAGACCCTTCTTTTGTGCAGTACTATGAAAATGGTAAGCACAGTGAAGCATCAAATTGCAACATGTTTTGTAAAAAATGCATATCGAGGAGGGTGTAGCAAGGAAGGTAGGCTGGGGGACCATACCGTTGCAATGTTCAAGCCATACTAATTTGTTTCCACAGCACTCGTGTATAATTGCACAGAAGTACTATTGTTAACAGGGGGGTGTGGTGGTGCAGTGGGTTGGACCAGGTCCTGCTCTCCAGTGGGTCTCGGGTTCGAGTCCCGCTTGGGGTGCCTTGTGACAGACTGGCGTCCTGTCCTGGGTGTGTCCTCTGGCCCTGTGTTACTGGGTAGGCTCTGGTTCCCTGCGACCCTGTATGAGACAAGCGGTTCTGAAAGTGTGTGTGTGTGTGTGTGTGTGTGTGTGTGTGTGTGTGTGTGTGTGTGTGTGTGTGTGTGTGTACTATTGCTAACATTATTTTGGTTTATGAAAACATCCTATCCTGGTGATAAGATCACATAAGGGAGTTGCTGTCGCATCTCTAACAAAGTCAGGGCACCTTAATATTTGCCCATCCTCCAAATTTACATTTACTTTTACATCTATTCATTTCGCAGATACTTTTCTCCAAAACAAAGTACATCTCAGCAGAAGGAGAGATTTGGATGCAGACACGTGATTCTAGAGTACAGTCAATTTGTCACAATCCACTGTATGAACCAGAAAACATCCATCCCATGAGCAGCTGCAGAAAGGTTTATTCATTATTCAACAAAGTGTTATTAAAAAATTATTAAACACTTACTTGTTTATCATGGACTTCATACATGCACATTCATCATTCATCATAACCTTATCCGGTCTTCTGACTGGGAATTTTGCACTTCTGGATTAAAGCGTGTCGTGTGGGACATTGGTTCCAATGTCTTGCTTCTCCTGTTGGAAGCATCGTCAGGGAGCTGCGACATCTTTACAAGAGGAGAAGCGAAACGTTGGAACCAATGTCCCACACGACGCGGTTTAATCCAAAAGCACAAAAATCCCAGTCAGCTGACACGAACCGCGGAAGCCTACGGGTTTTTATCCGGTCTTGTTTAAGGTGACATTGATACAGAGTTGGGAAAGTCAGGGTACGAAACACAGGATGCCTTTTTACTGCAGTATGTCCCTCAAAACAGACAACATTCCTTTCGAACGTCTTGTTAGAACACTGGCACACAGGGAAAAAATACTCTCAGTCCATGGACCCTGTTTCCTCAAGGACCTGCACTTCAAGCCAGCCTTCCCAGCCTGTTTAGCACCCCCAGGCTGTCCTCCACCCACTGGCAAACATTTACATTTATTTATTTAACAGTTGCTTTTCTCCAAAGCAGCTTTCAAGGAATGAGGGGATTTGGTGGTGCAGCGGGCTTGGCCGAGTCCTGATCTCTGGAGGGTCTGGGGTTCGAGTCCTGCTTGGGGTGCCTTGTGATGGACTGGCGTACCGTCCTGGGTGTGTCCCCTCCCCCTCCAGCCCTATGCCCCGTGCTGCCAGGTTAGGCTCTGGTTTGCTGCGGCTTCAAACAGTGTGTGTGTGTGTGTGTATGATCAAGCGATTTCAGGCCAGTGTTGGATGTCACAACTGATTAATCACATTACTAACAGGAAACCTGAGGGAGATGTTTACCTGCCCTTGAAAGCCAGCTTGGCTTACATTGTGTTGTCTAATATGAGGAAGTTCTTAACAGGATTATACTGTGACACTGAGTGAGAGAAGAACCTTTCATTTTGTCTGTAGAGTTCTTCAGTGGGAGGTGTTTTGTTCTTTGCTAAAAATAAAAATTTGTCATGTGCAAGCTGTTTCTTTTTTGCCTTTTTGTGGAGTGTTTTTACACAGCCCTGGCCTTAACTTACTTGCTTAGTGTGGTTTTTTTTTTTTTTGGTGCTGTGCCGAAGAAACAATAGAGGAATGAGAGACAGTGTTTTCAAAAGGAAAAATCTTGAAGGAGTTTTGCAAAGCCAAGCACCTTGTTGCTGTACTCACATGCCTTTGCCAGCCCACACTCCCGAGGACTGCTGCATCTTCTGTGGTCTTGCGGAAAAGATGAGTGCCGCTCATTGTGCACTGCACACTTTATATACATATATAACTTCGTTTCTCGGTTTTTTGCACTAATAGTAATTTTTGTAAATTTGTGATTTACGCCTTGTGTTTTTTCTTTCCTTGTGTTTTTCTTTCCTTATGTCCTTACAATTTATGTCACAGGCTGCTGAGAGGATTCACAGAGTAAGGATTTCATTATATGGTGTAACGAACTGTTTATTGTACACGTGACAATAAACTCTTGAATCTTGAATCTCTGAAGACACAAAGTGTTCTGTAGCAATACACTCACTGCTTCTCTCACTCTCTCGCTCTCTCTCTCTCACTCTCAACACACACACACACACACACACACACACATATAAAAATATTCCAGCATGAGTCGTTTATTACGGCCCATCCGGCTGATTCACTTCTGAGCTTCTTCCCAATTGGTCCCGAAGTGGCTGAAAGTTGCCTTTATTTATTGGACTCTTTAGCTTGTCCCCCGCTGCTGTTTGGTGTCTTATTACTAAAAAAAAAAAAAAAAAAAAAAGAATACTTTTGCTTATGCCTAGGTTTTTGCTTTTTGCCTAAGAACTTCTCTCTTTTGGTTCTTACAGAATAATTGAATTAAATTTGAGGAGGGAACAGCGCCAGTGTTTTCTTTTGGGATCACGAACAGCTAGTTCCTGTTAGACTTCACCCGATGAATATGTTGTTTCGTCCAAGTGACAGCACTTACTATGGTTAATTATGACATCTGGACTCATAGTTAAGAATGTAAGTGCCCTATTCTTTTAATGGATGACACAGCAGAAATCACTCGTTACTATGACATAGTTTTTGCACTTTTAAAGTTGCAAAATTAAAAATACACAGACATAATGACAATTCATATTACTTTATGAAAGATTTGTAAGATATTGCCTGGAGTCAAGGGTCTAAAATGTATTTGCACTGCTTTTTTGTCATTACCAGAGAGGTATTTATGAAGCGCTACTGTTTCAGTCACTTTGGGCACCAGATAATGAATCAATCCTGCTGGAAAACTGCTGATGTTGCAGAAGTGCAGCCAGGGTCAGTAGGGAGTAGGTGAACAAACATTTGATGCTTATCGGGGAGCGGGTTTCCATTACCTCAAAGACATATTGATCACTTACTTCGTATGATCCTGATTGCCATTTCCAGGGCGGTTTGCAGAGCGCAAACTCGACGGATGACTGAGGGGGTCAACACAGTTCAGACAAACAGCACAGATTAATCATTGTCCTCAATCAGGGGTTTCGATCACTTAGACGCCGTCATTTTATTGGCCAGAGGCCAGAATCTTTGTGGTTGCTTACGTTCTTAGATCCATCAACCAGAGGGTATTAGGTTGCGTGATTAGGGCCGGTGCCTTGCAACATGATGTTTCTGGTTTTGAATCTCTCTCCTCACTACCCTCGATCAATGTACTGTACCGTACCGTGTAAAGTACCGTGCTAGATGGGGTGGCCTGGTGGCACAGCAAGGAGCCTTCCTGTCTCACAGTGCCTCATGGTGTGAGAGGACATAGATTCAATCCCCACTCATTCTGTGTAAAGTTTGCATATTCTCCCCGTGTCTGTGTGGGTTTCCTCCCACAGTCCAAAGACATTCTGTTCAGGGTCAACCCAAGTATGTGAGTGACAGAGAGAGTGTGTTCCACTGATGTATGGATGAGTGGCCCATTGTAAGCAGTGTATCTAGCAGTGTAAGTCACCACGGTGAATAAGAAGTGTGGGCTGATAACACTACCTAGAGTTCATTGGAAGTCGCTTTGGAGAAAAGCGTCTGCTAAATAAATAAATATAAATGTATTAATATGTGAGGGGGGTGTGGTGGCGCAGCGGGTTTGGCTGGGGCCTGCTCTCTGGTGGATCTGGGGTTTGAGTCCTGCTTGGGGTGCCTTGCGGCAGACTGGCGTCTTGTCCTGGGTGTGTCCCCTCCACCTCCAACCTTGCGTCCTGTGTTGACAGGTTAGGCTCCAGTTCGCTGCGACCCTGCTTGGGACAAGCGGTTTCAGACAGTGTGTGTATTAATATGTTGCTTGGCATTTCTACTAATATGTCTTTCTTCCACCCCTGTATATGCAGTAACTGTAACACTGTACATATACAGCAAAGTGAAGGGTTTTAAGTTGCATTCCAGGTATTTTAGATAAATAAGTAAAATTTCAGAGTAAATCACCCCAGCCGTTATTCTGTAATGTGTTTATTTTTTAGTAACCTAGCTTTGTGTTGTAAAGCCAACACACCAAGCAGAATATGCTGTGCCCTACATAACCACAGAACAGAAGTAGCTGCTTCCCAGATATCTTATGTATTATTTATCTCTTTATCAAACAACTTAAATCACGGTGACAGCACGTGCAACCGTTCTGTTTTACAAGCTTTGGCCATTTCACAAGTGACCTTGGTAAATGTTCAGTGAACATTCCAAAGTTGTACTGGACTTTAACTGGGAAGTTCAATGTAATTTCTCTTGCTAGTGCTAGGGCAGTTCCTACATGAGTCCATCCCGCTGTTGGACGTCCCAGGGAATAGCTTCTGTCCGTGTACCACTTGTAAATCATTGCACGTTCCCAACCTTCCATGACCACATTCTGCAGCATGCCTTCCAAACTCACCAAGTGACTGCATGTGTTTTTGCTCGATTTGGTGCATCTCCATCTCGACGGCCTGCTTTTTATTAATTGCTACATTATCACTGTAGGAGGGATGCTGTTCTCCGTCTGTTTCTGCCTGCACCATAAAACAGGCCTCTGTTAAATCCATCTTGGAGTGAAGGATCACAAGCTTCAGCGACCCAAAGAGATAACCCTTATTAAGACTGTAAATAATGGCATGTAAGAGTGTTACATTTTTTCAACCATCTACCACGGCCAAGGAAGTGAAGTTGCAGAGGTTCTCATTACTTAATGTACCGATGACTTTAGTAGGCGTACAGTACAACATTCTTTGCTCTAGAGTCTACACTGGAAAATTGCCATCGTAACTTATCTTGCTTGAGGTTCACAAGAGATACTTTGAAATGGGGGAGATATGTAATATAGTTTTGTTAGGATGTGATAATAACTCTTGGAGTAATATCTCAGTGCCACTCTGTATTCACACATGTGGCTCTGTGTTAAATGAACCAGTTTAATGGCTCATATAGGCATGCTCATCATTGCATTTGAGCCTTTTAGTCAAAGCCATGCAAAGGCAATGTTAAAAATAAAGAGGTGAATCATGGATGCTTTTTTAATTAACTAACTGCAGTACATCTTCCTGTCGCTAGACTAAAACCCCCAGCTGCATGTTGCTCTTCTACTGCATTGTGAAAATACCCAGCCTTTTTTATTTTCCATTGAAGAATGTATTATATAATTTGCCAGGTGGGATAATTTTTCTTGTCAAAATAATTGCCTACGATCCTCTGAGAGGAGCACAAAATATCCCCCACACCATGTTTCAAAGCTTCGTAACTGAACCACGTGTTTTCAGTTGGTTTGTGATATTTGGTTAAATTTTTTTTCTAAACTCATTGCTGTTATTTTGATTAAAAATTGGCAGGTAGTTTACTCATTCCATGACGAACATTATTGCTCTGATGTAAACCTGTAGCATGATATGTAAAAGGCATAGTATAATATCAAAAGTTAAAAAAAGACTAAATTAAAAAAAAGATAATGTAGATTGTCACGTCCACGTCCACGCCCACAACTCAGCCAACAACACCTGGCTCTGCTCCAGCACCTGATTAACCACTCACCCTTTAAAAGACCCTCCTCAGCTCCCATACCTTTGCGGAATCTCGCCAGGGACAACTGCCCTCCTTGTGACTCCTCGCTCATACGCATCTCCAGTTCTCAGTTGACGTTTTTCGGTTTTGACCCCTAGCTTTGTTTCTCAACCACGTCCATGAATCTTTGTTTCAACTCCGATCTCCGTTTGACCGACTCTTCGCTTCGTCTCCTGACCTTGGCCATGGATTCCCGCTCTGACCCCGACCGCCAATCAACCGACCCTCCGCCTGTCCCCGATACCGAGAACTTGCCTGATCCTCTGACTCCAGATGAGCGACTCCGCACTTGAGTCTTTCCATCCCAGTTCTCCCGGTCTGTCGTAACACAGATAATAATAG
Organism: Scleropages formosus; assembly: GCF_900964775.1. Lineage (NCBI taxonomy): Eukaryota > Metazoa > Chordata > Actinopteri > Osteoglossiformes > Osteoglossidae > Scleropages > Scleropages formosus. The sequence goes on along the minus strand of NC_041809.1, from coordinate 32,928,680 downwards.
TGGTACAAAATAAGTGTACAATATGAGTTTTTTCCTAAATACTTTTTTATTAGTTGTACATGCTTTGTTACTCCTGAAAAATTACAATGTGTCTTTCAATGACCTTTAATTATATCTGTGGAGAACAATTAGCACTGTACTTTGTATATAAATTATATGTATTGTATATCTTGTATATATTGCAGTTGAACGGTAACAAAAGAGGAGCAGAAATTAAATTGCATCATTCTAATATTATAACAAACTTCTTATCCTGACTGATTCAGATACAAACATGTAGTATTTTATTTATTTTCAAAATGATTGCAATTGTTACTGTAAAGATAAAAGTTCCCTGGGGGTTCCGAGGCCCGTAAACACAATGCTTTTGTCTAAAACTGTTTTTATTACCCTGCTGAGAAATTCCATGGAGAGCGGAAACCTTACAGATTTCCAATAGGTCATCCTCGTATCTTCCCTACATAAAGAAACAGTTTGCTCAAAATCACCTTCAACGGTATTCACAGTGGTTGTGTAATTTTTTTTCATGAAGAGCTTGACCCCTTAAAACATCATGAACTGCCCTTGTATTATATTTTACGAAAACTGATTGTGTCGAGAAGAAAAATTACTTGTTCACTGGGGCAAACATCGTATTGTAAACATTGCATTGAGACTCCGAAAGGTGCCATTAAAAAAAGACGAGGTTTCTTATATCTGCCGAATGGCAGTATGAACCCCAACACTGTGTTATGCATGTAACATAACTACTTTTTCCCTGAATGACTTTGGATTCTACCATTTTTGGACTGAAACCGCAGGCTGCATTGCTCCTTGCCACTCAAATAACAATGTCCTACACCAGGTGATACCATGCTGCCTGCAGTCAGAGCCAAAAAGGGAACAATTTCGTCACCTGTTTATAGCCTCTCAGAAATAAACTGTGTATGTCATTCCCTTAGGAACCTTGTCAGGTGCATTTAAGTTAATAAACAAGATATGTAATGTATTGTTTGCCTGGTTGGGGTTGTTTTCTATCTGTTTAACCTTGAAATAAATGTACTTTGTTCTGGATCTGACTTTGTTAGCATGCAAGACCTTTATTTAACATTTAAAAGTACTATGCTTTATGTACTGTAGGCCTATATCATGCATTTACGTACATTGTTATTTCTTTCACTGTGGGGTGAAAGTGTGGTGGTTATTTTTTGAGGACAAAAAATATTCTACTCATGAGCTCCACCGCAAATAAATTTTGTACCAGCATTCACGTTCACATTAGGTCCAGTTCAATACTTGTCGTGTCAAGGATATAAATGATGACGGTTTAAAAAGGATGTGGATTGCTTGAGTGGGTCTTTAATTAGAGTGAAAAAAAGTCTTGGCGGGGTCATCAGATCAAGCTTGAGTTTTAAGTCCAACAATATCTAGAAACAAGCCCCAGTTTACTGGTTAAAAAAAAAAAACAATTTGCATGCTAATACTGCAGAGCGTAGATGTGCTACCTAGTTACTGAAGCAATTGTGGGCAATTTGACGTTTTCATATAGAAACATGGCTTAAAAGCAAGCTGATAGCTTTTGAAATGAATGTTGGGTTTCAAAAAAATTGAATAGACCTTAAACTGACTATTTATTTTTTTTAACAATTCATCTGAAAAGCACCATTATTTGCACATCGTGAATTTTAAGAAGTGTGTTTTAGCCCTGTGGTCTGAAAATGAGATAATAACCAGGTATCTCTATGATATTAAAAAGTTAATTTGTCATGGAAACCTGCACAAATGCATTTTATAAAGAAAAATGTGCCATTGACGCTTTCTGACAGCAAGGCAGGGCAGTAATAAAATAGAATCCATACACTTCTGATGGGCGGTACAAATCTTCTCAAATGAGCATAGTGCCAAAAACAATACCTCACTGCTCTTCAACACAACTTTAATTTTTCTTTTGAGCAGGTTTTTTGTCATTCAGGAGGTCCCCAACTTATGATGCTTTGACTTACAATTCTCCGACTTTACGATGGACATTCAGTAGAAACTGTACTTCGAATTTTGATTTTTTTTTTTTTCCCAGGCAAACAATATGCTGTGTGATACTCCCTCGAGATGCTGGGCAGTGATCCACATCTCCCAGTCTGCCACGCAGTCTCTATACAGATACCCCCCTGTATCTACATTGTGTTTTGGGCATCCATAATGTCTACGAAACACCCATCTGTGTCTCCTGCTACTGGCAAGAAGTATAAGAAGGCAATTACTCTGGAGGAGAAACTCTAATTATTATATATTACTTCACAACTGACTCTGCCCAACTACTTGTCCAGGACATGGTAAGAAACAAACTAAGTTTACTTAAGAATCACATGTCTGCAACTATGTCTCTCTCCTAACGTAATGCACAAATTGTGTTTTCTCTGAGATGTACGTCACTTTGGAGAAAAGCGTCTGCTAAATGAAGAAATGTAAATATAAATATTTTGTAATATCATGTTTTTTACTGGAGGGGGTGCGGTGGCGCAGTGGGTTGGACCGCAGTCCTGCTTTCCGGTGGGTCTGGGGTTCAAGTCCCGCTTGGGGTGCCTTGTGACGGACTGGCGTCCCGTCCTGGGTGTGTCCCCTCCCCCTCCGGCCTTACGCCCTGTGTTACCGGGTAGGCTCCGGTTCCCCGTGACCCCGTATGGGACTAGCGGTTCTGAAAATGTGTGTGTGTGTGTGTTTTTTACTGTGTTTATTGTTTCTTATTTAGTAATTACTGTCCTTGTAGTCCTGTGTTGGTAGCTTTGTATTGTTTCTATGTAACACCATGGTCCTGGAGGAACGTTGTTTCCTTTCACTGTACACTGTATCAGCTGTATATGGTGGAAATGACAATAAAGCCATTTTGAATTTGACTTTGATAAAGGCGGCAAACCCGTAATGGCCATTGAACATGAACTTGGACGTTTGCAATTGATGACCTCGACCATCTCAGAGGATAAGAAGTGATCATGTTCACGAGGTTAAGTGTATTAAATGCATTTTCGACTTACGATATTTTTGGTTTACGATGGATTTCGCTGGACGTAACCCCATCGTAAGTCAGGGACCACTTGTAGTGATTTTTTATTCCATGAATCTACTGGGATCAAAAGCCAAAAGCCGTTATACCGAAGTTTTGAAAAAGGAAAGTTGGTAAATTGAACGGTTCCTGTATTGTGAAGAGACCTCAGGTAAGTGATACATGGAAGAAAAAGTCAATGAGTCCTAGTTACTGTGAGAGACTGATCCATCCCATGAAATTTCATTGTTGATTTTAATAATGAACATTGCAGAGCTTCAATAAAGCATTTCAGTGAAGATTAAAAAAAAAATCTGTAGTTTATATAATATTGATTAAAAAATAACAACATATATTTTATGATTTTTTTAAAGTGATGCCTCCTTATATGTGGGGGAGGGGTGGGGGGATGAGCTGGTTCTTTACACTTTTTTGGACAACACTCAGACATGGGTGCCTGAGGAAACTGACCAATGCAGTATTCCATCCCACTGCACTGAGAGATTAGAGCATTAGAGACACTCTTTTTTGTGCTCTGCATCTGAACTCTTCCATTATTTTATTTTTTGATCTTCTTACAAAGAAGCAATCTTCACCCAAGAGCCCTCTTAATATTTTATGGCCAAAATGTATCTTTTCACATTAAGATATTCTGTACATTAAAAATGAATGACTGCATAATCAAGGACTTAATTCGTTTGCAAAGGCATAATTTTTGGGTGCCTAAAAAATAAATATCAGTCTTAAGAAAGTTCAAAACAACATTAACTTGTATATTTATTAAGCTCTCTATGTAAAGGTAGCCAAGTCTTTGATAAATTTATTTATAGGCATTTTATTTACTTGTTGCGTGGGTTCGTTAAAGCGTAAGAATCTTTAGCAATGGCAATTAAAAATAGCACCAACAATCATACTGTCAACACTTGCGATTTTGCTGCAGGGCACGTCCTGGGTTCATGGCGTTGACGACAAATCACTGTTGCTCAGGGCAACACACCAGCCATTCAGACCAATCCTGTTTGAAGAAGAAAATGGGAGAATCTTGTATTCGAACCAAATGGGCCTCATGTGTCTAGTTTTGTAAAAAAAAAAAAAGCAAACACTTCTCTCAAATACGCAAGAGAGAGCTAGGAAATATGTGCACTGTAATAACTGGTTCAGGACACGCTCTGAAAGAGGTGCTGAGAAGAATCTTAGCAACCAGAACGTAACACAGCCTTACCAAATTTAATGGATCTCACAATAATAAACTATATTTGTGTTTGGATGTATATTCACACACACATATATACAGTATATGCACATATGTATGCTGTTAGGGCACATGAGATATTTTAATTTAATTTAATTCAGAATATTTCACCAGTCGGGGGTGCGGTGGCGCAGTGGGTTGGACCACAGTCCTGCTCTCCGGTGGGTCTGGGGTTCGAGTCCCGCTTGGGGTGCCTTGCGACGGACTGGCGTCCCGTCCTGGGTGTGTCCCCTCCCCCTCCAGCCTTGCGCCCTGAGTTGCCGGGTTAGGCTCCGGTTCCCCGTGACCCCGTATGGGGACAAGCGGTTCTGAAAATGTGTGTGTGTGTGTGTATTTCACCAGTCTTGTGCGGATCTGATCTTTGTCTCAAGAAAGGCTACAGTACCGAAGTGACTCTGTTTTCCCCAGACACTTCTAGTCTCCATCTGAAAGTCATAAAAGAGAACATGTGAGTCTCCCAAAAGACTGCAGTCCAGTGTGTAGTTTCTCCCAAAAGAAATAAAGGTAAAAGCATAGAGATTTATTTGAGTGTTAATGTGTTCCTTCTCTTAGTCATAATGCTCATCTCTGCTAGTGTTCTTTAAAAGAGACTATGATTTATAATTAATGTAGCAAGAAAATTCATTATTGAACTTGTCAACTATACTCTCTTGCTGTTTTTTTTCATAATTAATATGTTCCTCATTTTCTAAGAAGACAACCTGCAGTGCGATAAACCAGCACACACACAGAGGAATTTCTTGGCATTGAAGGCATTGTGATGGACAATTTTAACTGGAAGCTCTTTAATAAAGGAACATCTTGGAGGTACCATAAAACCATTTGTGGGTAATTTGAAAAGTCATTGGAAGAATTTTGGAAAGTCAATTATGTTGCAAGTTTCACTTATTGTTTGAGGACATATAAACAACAAAGTATTTCTGGATTACGTGTGGATCTCCAAAAGATAGTACTGGATATTCTCTAGGAAGCGGGTTGGAGGCACTTTCTGTTTTCATTTGCAACTTATTTTGTCCGTACCCAGTGGTACATGTACCATAGCAAAATGTCACATAGACCAGCCCTATAATAATGTGTTTCATTTATATAATTTACAGTGGAAATTGTTTTGGACATTGAGAATACAAAATTGTCCTTAATAATAAGCATCTGAGATTTGGGACTGTGTAACTCTACTTGTCTTCTTATATATAAGGCTTAGGAGATATAAAATGATTTTTCATACTTTAAAAAAGTATTTCTGACACAAGCTTCTTTCCATTTCCATTCTGGTTGTACTGTATTTTTGGTTCCCCGGTGCAGCACATTTAACCTATATTGAGTTTACTAAACTGATAAAACTGCATTATGAAAATTTTATGACCGAAAAATGCTGATATAAAATTTGAACTTTGTAGTTAACAGTAAACATGAATATTGTTGCTGCAATTTTAATACTATAGGCTAATTTGACAAGCTGCTTTCTCTGTTTTGCCTTGCTAATGCTGCCTTTATTGAATTATTCAGTATGCTGAAAGGTGACAAACAAGCTCTTGTTATCTGCAAATATAGGACATCTTTGGCCCATACATAGTAAAGCTGCCAGTGATAAATCGACTCAGAATTTATATGGTCCATGCATGTTCAAATTTAACTCCCCCAAGAACACATTTCAAACTGCCAGTTTCGTTGTGTGATGAGAGCCCAGGCGGCTACACTGGGCAGGCAGAGAGGCGGCAAATATGTGTCTGATCATTTTCCCATGTCACCCCCTTAAATTATGGTAAATTTCAAGTTTTTGAGATACCAGTGAAGTTCTGTTGCTATACAACCACTTTTACTCCTTGTCTGTTACAAGAGTCTAATAAATAGATCAAACAGTGATAAACTGCTGAAATGAGTAACTTGAAGTGAAATACATAATTTTCCCCAAACAGTTCTGAGATGCATAAAAATACCTTGCTTGTACTTGGCCTGTCTCCAGGGTTTTGTGAGCTTTGAGCTAATGTCTCAGCGTCAAGCTGCTCTCTAGTAATAGAAATTATCGAATTTATAAAAATTGTACAAATTACAGGAATCACATCCAAATACACTGACAATGTATAATATTGATATATATAAATAAACATATATACAGTATATGTTGCTGTTAGGTGGCGTCGAGTCCATGTCGATTCATGGTGACTCCATGGATAGTTGTCCGGAAAAGCATCCGGTCTTCTGCCAACCGGCAAAAACTTGAAAGTGGAGCTTCCATGGCTGTGGTGATTGTATCAATCCACCATGTGGCAGGCCTTCCTCTTCTATGTTGACCTTCCACTTTGCCCAGCACGATGTCTTTTTCCATTGACTGTTCTCTCCGAATAATTTGTCCGAAGTATGACAGTTGAAGCCGTTTCATCTGAGCTTCCAGTGACATCTTTGGTTTGATCTGCTGCAATACCCACACATTTGTTTTCCAGGCCATCCAGGGTAAATGCAGGATTCTTCGCCAGCACCTATATATATGTATATATATGCCAAGGGCAGAATCGGAACATATGTGGAAGGTGACGTCCAGAGTGGTCCAGGGGTAATAGGAACACTCGGGGATGTGACCCCCAAACTGGGACAGTGGCTCCAGCAGATTTTGGGAACAACATCTGAAGTCTCTGTTCAGAAGAGTGTAGTCCTAGGAACAGCTAAGATAGTGTGCAGAACAGAACCCTCAAACTCCAAGGCCTCTGGTAGAGGAACCCAGCTTGAGGAAGACACACACACCACTCCATGTGGGGGTGAGAGGAAGATTTTTGATATTGAAATATGTCCAAAAATCCAATATGTATCTCTATACACAGACACTGGCTGAAGCTGCCTGTCCCAAGCGGGGTTCCAGCAAACCAGAGCCTAGTCCAGCAACACAGGGTGTGAGGCTGGAGGGGACACACCCAGGACGGGACACCAGTCCATCGCAAGGCACCCCAAGCAGGACTTTGAACCCCACACCCACCAGAGAGCAGGCCCCGGCCAAACCCGCTGTGCCACCGTGCCCCCTCGTATATATAGTCATTGCGGATTTAAAAGCGAGTGCGTAGCTAAAATAAATTTAGTTAATAGGGTTTGAGCCTTTGAGAGAAGGAAGTCTTTCCTCACCTATTTGCACTCAATGCACAGGATACTGCAGCAGCAACTGTTGCATTTCTAATTAGCATCCACCGCACCTCGATGTGTCGGTTCAGCGGCAGCGCCTGGGTATTTCAGAAGAGTTGAATCCAGCACATGACAGCCTGTCGCAGTGAACGTGGCCAGCTGCTGAACACTGTTGTCAGCCCGCAACCGCGCGGTGTTTGCCGGGTTTCGGTCGCTCCGTTTAATTAACTCAGCTCTCAATGGCACAGTCTTTTCGGGTGGAGTGTCACCCGGTGATTAATGTGCCAGAATGAAAAATAAAGAAAATGATTTGTTCGTATGTCAGACATTTTCAGTTTGACTTTCCTTATTTGCTCTGGGACTGTCCCTACTTTATCGTGCAACGTGTGGTAATAATAACAGCCGTTTGCCTGCCGTTTAGGCTCTTGACATCTATTTCTCCCGTCTTACAAGCCTAATCAACCGACGTTTCTGCTTTGAGCGCGAAGCAGCCTTCAGTCAGCTTTTGCAGAAGATGCTGCATGTTTCAACTTCAAAGGGACGTTGCTAATATACTGCATTACAGACTCTCGTTTTAATCTCACGGAGCCCCGAAATTGACTGGAAGGTTCCAGAAACCTGTCTCCAGCACTCCAGCATTGTGTCTCCCTCTATTATGCCACAGTGACATATGAAAATGAGGTCACGCTTTCTCTACGGGTGCCGAGTATCTTAGAATTTGCCTTTTTTTGGGACAGGAGGGGACGGAAAGAGAGCTGGCAAAGCGAGGCCCATTAAAATCTACCTCCGACCAACAGGCCCCTTCAGCTTTTTTGCACCCTGACAAATACATTCAGAATAAATACATCTGAAACAACTTTCTAAAGTCTTGATTCACAGTTCCCCTCCTCTTTGTGTTAAAAAGTCTTTAGAGTCATAGAATCACTTTTTTTGCCATCATTATCATAGAATAAGAATAAAGTGAATTGCCAAAGAATGTGTCTGATGTCTCTGTAATGATATGCAGAAATCAGCCACAATATGGTAATGTTAAATTCCTGGAGACTGTGAAGAAAAGACTGATGACTGCAGCTTTCAGGACTGAAAATGCAGCTTATGAGGTGTCATGTATACTAACAACAATTCTATCAAAATCATAGAGAATCACAAAAAGTACGAATTTCACAACGTTAACAAAAGCCGCAAAGAGAAACTTAACAACGTGAAAAGCAAGTGAAATGCATTATAAAACAAAAATGAAAGTGAAAGGCAATAAGCATAAGGGAATGCTGGAATTTAAGATTGGTAGTTTAGCTGGCATTTGAACCGCGGTATAGTGTCGGAGAGGGAGTTGCGTTCTGACGTGGGTTCAAATTCTGCTTAGTCTGTGCGGAGACTGTGAGTTTGTCTGTTCTGTCATGTTTACTTGGGTTTCCTCCAGGTGGTTTCATTTTTTCTCACAGGCTAAACACGTGTTTCTGGTGTACTGGGGAATCTAAATTGCCTGTAGTCTATGTATACATGAAGGTGTGTGTGTGTGTGTGTGTGTGTGTGTGTGTGTGCTACATTGCTTTGCCATGTAAATGAATGAATAATTGCTAGGAGTTTAATGTAATGTATCTAGTATTGTAACTTCCTAGCTAATAAACACTATATGTCACTTTGGAGAAAAACATCGGCTAAATGAATAAACGATAGTAGGAGTTTCGTGGGAATAATCTGAACATCAGTAAACTACCAGTCCATGTCTACAGCAAGAAAAGAGCATAAGTCTGAGTACATAGGCAGCATAAGGCACTTTAGAGGAATATGTAACATTCATTTGACATTTTTGCAATATTTTTGTAGCATATGCAATTTTTCACGATATCTTTCTATATATAGTATTTGACGTAAAAATGAGACAGTGAACGGGTCAATATGATGAGAGAGAGACTTCTTATCACCCTCACGGCATTACTTTAGGATTGCGTCACTGCTTTTATATGCCCAGCATTCTGACTATAATGCTATCTGACAAGGGGGAAATTGTATTAGACTTGAACAAGAGAATTTCCACAAGTCTTCTATTTGACGTTTCGCTCTACGGAAAAAAAATATATAAGTCATCGTAATAACCTTTCATTAAAATGTAGGATTTAAAATTATTTTTAATGAAATTTAGACATGCTTGCCAATTTGCCTGTGTAAAAAAGAGAGATAAAGGCATTTTGGCTCATTCAAACCTATTCAGTAAAACCATTGCAATAGAAGAGCAGGTTTGGAACTTTAAAAAGATTATGTCACAAAAAGAGTAATCCCTAAAAAGGAGCCCAGAGTTGTAATATCATGATTCAGATGTATTTACAGACATAAACTCTACTTAGAACAAATACCTTTAAAGTTCCTCTTCATGCAGAAAAAGGCTATATAAGAATTAAATCAGATGTGAGAAATGTAATTTGGACATCATAGATCAAAATTTTGCAACTCTGATACTTTCTTGTGTACAAAAACAACTCAAGACCCTAAGCATTGAAAAACCCTAGAGAAGTGTGTTGTTTAATCCCTAAAGCTTAACTAATCTACATTTATTTATTTATCAGACACTTTTCTCCAAAGCAACTTCCAATGAACTCTATGTAGTGTTATCAGCCCACACACTTTATTCACCAAGGTGACTTACACTGCTAGATACACTACTTACACCGGTCACTCATCCATTCATCAACAGAACACATGCTCTCTCTCTCTCTGTCACTCACACACTATGGGGGAACCTGACCGGCATGTCTTTGCACCTGGATTAAACCCACGCAGACACAGGGAGAACATTCAAACTCCACACAGACTGAGCAAGGATCGAACCCAAGTCCTTTTACGGAGCTCAGGCACTCTGAGACAACGGCGCTACTCACTGTGCCACCCAATTTGACAACCCGATTATCTCTTCTGACAGTTTTGAATGAGCCCTGAGGAATTTTTACTTGGATCTACAGGGATGAAATAAACTCGAAGTGTGGATTTAACTGTCAGTGTTATTGTATGGTTCTGAGGGTCTTCAATATGTCTTGGTGTTTTGTTGCAGCATGACTCTTGCTTGGAGACCCCACAGCAATTGCAATAAAATCTAACAGACCAAGTAGATATAGGCCTTAGTTAACCACCATAACATGTACATAGTTGCTTAATCAGTGGAACAAACATAAAACAAATACATAACCACAAACATCAGCGGAAACCACTTATCCCATACGGGGTCAAGGGGAGCCAAAGCTTCACCTGGCAACATAGGGCATAAGGCTGGAGGGGGAGGGGACACGCCAAGACAGGATGCCAGTCTGTCACAAGGCACCCAAGTGGGATGCGAACCCCAGACCCACTGGAGAGCAGGACCCAGTCAAACCCACTACACCACCACACCCCCCTAACCACAAACACACTTTGAATAATCCTATATGATACTTCTTGTAATGATAATTTGGCGGCATCCGTAAGCCACGCGAAGTGATCGGGATTTCTGCAGTTGGGTATGTTTACCCTCCACCATCACGGAAGCATTCGTTTACAGTGCGGGCAATTCTTCGTCAAAACCGCCTGGTGTCAGCTGAATCACACCTGCAGCAGTTTGACAGCTGCCCCCAGGGCAACTGAGCGTGTGTGAGCTCTCCCATGTCAACAGATTACCCGGAATTGCATGCTGGTCAGACAGCGACTGCTCTCACGGGGACACGTCCTTAACGATTTCTCCTCCGCTCCTCGGACACGAGAAACGGAGGCAGAATCAATCCCCTGGAACGCCTGTGGACATTTTGTCTGCAATAATTAGGATTTTCATTAGTGACAGCAGTTGAGATGTGCCAGTCACCTGCTTACTTAGGCTGAAATAATTGCCTCCTTGCATCCAAGTGTCTGTTGCCGACACCTTCCCAGAGTCAATGTGGAGACGCCGAGTTTCCAGGCCAGCATGCTTATGTAAGAGACCTGCTTTCCTTTCCACTCGGTGCACTCCTCAGCGCTGTCACCCTGAAAACAAAGCCAGCGGAACCAGATGTGAGCATCTCTTGCACTGACGTGACTCACATCCGTATTGAAACTTTCGCTTTGACTCACAGTTAACTTCTTGGGCAAAGGCAGTGTCAAGAAAGTTTGACAATCTTGTTCCTGTGCTTTAAAAAAAAAAAAAAAAAAAGCAGACAGCGGGTTTGCAGAGGGTCATACATTAGCTCATCTGTGATTTGGTCACATATGATTATTCATACATTTATACAAACAATATTCATGTACTCCACTAAAGCAACAGTAAAGGAACTGAATAATTTTTAAAAAATAAATATAATATCTATACACAGTATATATTTCTAAAGGTATAGTGATTATGTCTGTGGCAGTAACGTCCTTGAATAAAGCATTGTGTTTTTTTTTAAGCTCCCCTTTTTCAGGAGTTTCAGAAGTTTATTAAACCACACCCATTTTAAGAAAAACTTTGGATAAAACTGACGGTGAGTATATCTCCAATTCTGTGTGTAATAACAAAAAATTAAAAAGAATATTTAAAGTTACTGCATAATATTAGAGCATAAGTGATCTTAAGCAGATTTAAAAAAAAGAAAAAAAACTGACTAAAACTCACTGTGCATTTTCATTACCTAGAAAATATCTACAAGATCTGATCACTTGCTATACCCCAACCGCACTGCTATAGTCCTCCATCTCTGCGTGCTTGGTGGTCCCACGCACAAGAGGTCCAAAATAAAAAACACAAAGTTGTTCAGTTCTGGCTAAAATGTGATGGAATGACTTTCCCCTCTCACTCCGAACTGCTGAAGCGCTCTCAGAATTCATGAAGGGTTTCAAAACGCATCTTATGTTCACTATGTTATCCATTTTTTTAAAAAGGGAAAAAAAAATCTCCACATACAGCTACTCGTGTGATGTATACAGGGTTATACTGTGGCCGTTTCACAAATTGACTGTACTCTGCAGTCATATGTTAGCATCCAAATCTCTCCTTCTGCTCTTGTAACACACTTTTTATATTGTTCTCTGATATTTTATACATTCTCTGGGATTCAGAAATCATGTGCATTCCTTTGTACCTGGATTCAGATGAACTGTGCACAGACTGTGCTTTTTTGGGTATTATACACTTATTGGTTAAATATACAGCTATTGTTTTGCTTGTTTTTTTTTTTTTAAATGTTTTGAGCAAAAAACTTTCACAGCTTTATGGGTTTCTACATTAATGTAAAGTACTTTTGCATATCTTAGGTATGGATTTTGAATAACATACAAGGAATGTATTCTTATACATGGCAAATGTTGAAGAAAACAAACACAAAAAGTACACCACAAATAGAACTGGGTTCAAGAGTATTTTGATTCCTATCATTTAATAATGCACACAGTATGAAATGTACATTGTGAAATACGAATTCTTATGTTCTTTGTGTGAACTACAATAAATTTCTTCATGTTGTCACCTGGTGTACAGTGATGCGACCAAAAAGAACATCTTGAGACTGAACTCTGGGAAAACATATTCAATAACACCACCACTGGAATGAGTGTGAATGTGCAGATGCTTTCATTTAATTATGAATGCTGTTTGAAGGTAAACATATTATGTTCTCCAGCATACTCATTATTATTTCATAAAAACTCTTGGCAGCATTATCTGTATTGAAAAGCCTGGGATATCCATCCCTGCTGAAAGTGGAAAAATTATTTTGTATGGCTTAGCTAATGGATTCTCCGACTCTGCATGAAATGCATGACACTGGTAAAATATGTTTAGACCAATGCCTGTACTGTCATGTAGGTCTTTCTGTGTGTTAACATCTGCCTCTTTACATGGATGTTGCCGAAACCACATTATTCAGTATTGACCCATTTAGGGCCCTCTGTGAAATGCCGATGATTTGATTACATTTACTCGGCGCAATGCTCATGATCACCACTGGAGGCACTGTCACACAGTGTAACATCTGTTGGTGCTCTAATTCCCTGTTGCCATACAAAATCATATTTGTAAAATTTGTTATCCTAACACAGTTAAACTTTTTAAACATTTTTTTATGAGCAGTTGATGACTATCAAGCATTCAAAGGCAACCTTGTATTTGTGAAAAAGGGAGAGCAAAATATTGTCTGAAAGGGATTTTAATTTGATAGTAATCATAGTATTTCAGATGATAAAAACACAAAAAATGCTGTGGTGAAGTTCACCTGAAACACTAAATTCCCATAACACTGGTAAAGCTTTTCATGTAAAGCTTTTGTTTGAGGTTATCAATCAATATTGGGGATTCTGAAAATAACTCAAATGCCACAATCTGCAATGATTGAGGGCAAAAGGTACAATGCTGAAAACGAGGATGGTCGGAAGAGTAAATATGAACTCAGTGACATATGAAACAGGTTATAATCACAGTGAAATAATGCAATGATTAAATAAATAGTTGGATGAACCCTTTGGTTCACAGGATACACCTTTGGGGTCATAGCAGGTACTTTGGTGGTTTAAACCATTTCCCTCAAACTTTAACAGATCCAGGTTCAAATTCCAAAACCTGTTGTAAGACCCTTGAACAATCAACTTATCCTTAGTTGCATCAATAAAATCTGATTGGCCCAGGTGTAGAACTGAATAAATAAGTGTGTATTACATTGCCCTGTTGTATAGACGACTGATTGACGGTGGGCAGTGTATCTAACATTATAGGTCACCTTGGATTGAAAGGTGTCAGCTGAATACTAGAGTATTTATTGTAAGTTGCTTCAGGGAAAATCATCTGGTAAATTAATAAATGTAATGCTACTTGTGACGTGTAAACAGCAATGGTGTTATTACTTTTTATTTGAAAACTATCACACATGGTGCAATTTACATTTATTTATTCAGCATCAAGGGGGTGCGGTGGGTTGGACCGGGTCCTGCTCTCCAGTAGGTCTGGGGTTCGAGTCCCGCTTGGGGTGCCTTGCGACGGACTGGTGTCCCATCCTGGGTGTGTCCCCTCCCCCTCCGGCCTTACGCCCTGTGTTACCGGGTAGGCTCCGGTTCCCCGCGACCCCGTATGGGACAAGCGGTTCAGAAAATGTGTGTGTGTGTGCATTCAGCATCAACATTTTCTCCAAAACGACTTCTAATGAACTCTATGTAGTGTTATCAGCCCACACACCTTATTCACCGCGGTGACTTACGCTGCTAGATACACTACGGGGGAACCTGAACAGCATGTCTTTGGACTGTGGGAGGAAACCAGAGCACCCATTGGAAACTCACACAGACACAACATGCAAACTCCACACAGACTAAGCGGGGACAGAACCCACATCCTCTTGCACCACCCAGATGCTGTGAGACAGCAGCACTACTCACCATGCCACCCAATTTAAAAGTAAAGTGTTCAGATTGGAGTCAGTGCTACACGACTGTGAGCGAGGGACTGACCAGCTCCCAAAAACAATATAAACCCTCAACCAGTCACTAGTCAGTACTTGTGTTCGAAAACCCAAACTCAAGCGTTACATCATCTACTGATCTAAGGCATTTCTCAGCCAAATTAACATAATCAAGGTCATTATTAGTAATTAATTTGTACGCAGGAAGAGCCCTTTGATGTCACTGACCCAATGTTCAAAAGCCCAATTTCTAGACATGCTTTGATTTTTTTCAGGCCAAAACTTCAATGTGGGCCTGACATTAATTTTTATAAGGTTGTATTAGCAGATGCCCTAATGGAGCGGCTTCTTTGATATTTTTCTGTTATTTTTAAACTGGAAAACAGTCACAGCCTTAGTAGCAATTAGTGGTAGTCAGCAGCTCAAGTGTTTTTATATATAAACCAACACATCATTTATGTTAATTTTACATATCAAATAAATTAAAATCATCCATTGTTTAGGAAATAATCATATGGCTTTAATTGCAAATTCTACACATTGAAATATATTAAACTTGCAATGCAAAATGTACTGAAAGGAGAAAAGCAGAAGAAACCTAAATTGATGTCAGACCACACAAGAGAAGATAAGCAAAAGCCCTGAAGAATAAGAATCTTTTGAAAAAATGGAACAAAGACTTTAGAAGATTTACCAGAAGAGACAAAGAGCAGTTCAAGAACATTTGCAAAGAAAATGAAAAGAGATGTTGAAGGACCACAGAGGTCTTCTGGAAATTTTGAGAAATCAGAAAGAAGTTCCAGCTGCAACTGGACATATTGAAAGGTGCAAATAGACAGATAATAACAAAAGCAGAGATCAAGCAGATCAAGCAGAAGAATGTACAATATTCATCTTTGCATGACCAGACTTGGGGTGAAGGACTTAATAAAATTTTCTTTAGTTAGGAAAGTGTCCAAGTGGAGCACAAGTTCTTAAAAAAACATTTTATTTCAGTATTTAAAGCGATTTTCAAGTACATAATTTTTTTGGAAACGCAAAATGATAAGGAATTGTATCCTTTGCAGCAGCTTTCTCCCTCTCATTAAGATCCTCATTAATTTCTCCCCTGTGGCTGGGCAAAATGAAAAAGAATTATCTAAAAAAGAATAACTTAATTTCAATAGTCCAATTGATTGGCAAACATGTAACTGTAAATACACAACCCTAAATATTTTATCAAAAACAGAATTGTTATTAAGATGCTGTGTACAACACTGCTATTTTTTGTTTTTCATTATATGCATCAAAAAGTCACACACAAAAAAAATCACAGGATGCCCATCCCCCCATTACAATGGTCACGCTAATGCAAACATATCACCATCCAAGACACATTATACCCTTTATAAGACATTCCTGATGAAGAATAGCCCTTGATTAGTCAGAATTAAATAGGATCTGCACTGAAGTCATTGCCAAGAAGAATGACCTCTGGATGCAATTCTTGCAGAAAATTTGACAGCAACAGAGGAAAAATCAGTCAAGGGTCTTACAAGTCTATGTCAGCAAGTTTTAAAAACAACAGAGTGGCCAACAGTTTGGGAAAGATTGATTCACATCCCAATTCCAATGAAAGGAGATACGAAGTGTGTAAACTATTGCACTGTAGGGTCTTGCATAAAGTCACCTAACTTCATCACATCATTGCTGTTGTGAAATGGAGAACAGAAAAAAGCCAGGGAAAACCAAGAGGGGCTCAACATGTGTTTCATTCAGTAAAACAAAGCCTTTGACTATGGTAACCATGTTCAAATGTGGAATTTACTCAAAAATATGAGTGTGTCAGAATATTATATTTTCCCAATGAAGATCTTGCACACTGGACATTAAACCAGAGTTAAAGCCAGTCACAGAGAAACTTGGTTTCCAGCTGGCAAAAGTACAAAAACTTCTGATATGCTAATGACATCACACTAATGAAAGGGGATGAAGAATACCTTAAAATCCCCATTGAAATTAAAAGAAAAAATTCTGACAACATGTAAATCTGACGAAAACAAAAATTATAGTAGCTGGTACATCAGCAACCTTCAGTGCCGATGGCAAAGATATACAGTAGAAGTCAGTTCCATCCTTTCTTGGGATCAGTAATCAAGAGCAAGGGATCAAGCAGTCAAGGGCTACATCAAAAAATTATGACTTAGAGCTGCAATGAATCATCTTTAGCATGTGGCTATATCCACAATAAACATTATTATTATTATTATTATTATTATTATTATTATTATTATTATTGCCATTGCAGTTATTATGTGGAAACAAAGGTTTACGTTTATCTATGTATAGAGGATAGAGCTGTTGCCTTCAAGTTACTCTAGTGGTGTTACTTTTTCGGAGCTGCATTATGTTTTTTCTCTCTCACACCCAGGACTGCAAAGACTGGCTGAAAATAGATTTTTTTACTGTCCTAGATCAGTTGTCTTACAGTGTCTGAGATGTGCAATGTTTACTGCCATACAGCGAAGGTCCCCAGATACCCAGAAACATTGTTTCCTCTCGTGATCTTTATTAATTGCTTCCATTTACCCAGGCTTTTAAAAAATAATGTGTGTAATGATCATTCCTGTTTTGTGCTGCACCGCTCCGCTGCGACCCATTGTGCTGACATTCTGAAAAGTGTGCTGGTAATTTCTCACCTGCCACCAATGAGTTCACTGGAAAGTTGAGGTAGAGCACAACAAAGGCAGGGTATATTGTCTTATAAATACAGCACAAAATCTTGATCCACTGAGAAAGCAGAGACTGTCTAGATTGCAATAAGCAACAAAAGGCACTCAACGCACTTATGAAAATTGATTTAATTTAGCAGTACTCAATATATAGGAACACTCTCCATATGTAAAAATATAACCAATTTCAGTTCAAAATATATGAAAGGTTAATTCTTTGGGATCATATTAAAGTATAATGAGTTCCTGTATATATTACTGAATACATATACAATGGAACTGCATTATTTTTACTCTATTGAAAGGTTGAGGGAATACTTCCCATTACCCATTGCTACATACTGTGTATGCATTTTTAAATTGTGTTGACACGGTGTATTCTGCTAGTGTTTTTTTATTTATTTGTTCTGGATTTTTCTGTTACTAACATGGATTATTATGTATGCTGTATTTGTAATATCTGATTGCCCACCATCAGTTTTTGAACTGATGCAATTCGTCTTCTGCATTATTTTCTTTTATTTTAGTGACGGGAGAACTGAGTATTTGTACCTGCTCTGCATTTTGTGGAGCATGAAACAAAACAGAAAAATATAAACCTTTGTTGCTTGACTTTGCTGTCAAAATATATTATCTTAATGATATGTTGCGTTTCACTTGTCCCCAGGTTTGTTGAACAAAACAGATCAGAATGTCAGAGTACGAAATGTTGCAAATCTGTCTTAGTTTGGATTGCCACCAGTATTTTTATGTGCAATGTTGAGAAATATCCAAAAAAAACAGTCACAGATATTTTTATTTAGAGGGTTTTTGCAACAATAGGAATTTTCTAAAATAGCACAAATAAGTAGTTTAAATACATTTACATTTATATTTATTCGTTTCGCACACGCTTCCCTCCAAAGCTACGTACATTTCATAGAAAATGCAATTTGTACATTACATTAGGAGAGAGACTTTGATGTAGACGTGTGATTCTTAAGTACAGTTAATTTGCTTCTTTCCACCATATGAACCAATGTTCATCACATGAGTAGCTGCATAAATAAGTAATACAAATAGTCATACAGTAATAAAGAAAATGTGTCGGTTGCGATAGTGGAAAATAGGATCCATCTTCTGAAGCATTTCTGATGAAACAGCATGATCTTCTTAAGGAGATCTTTGTGGATTCCATGACATTCAGGGTTACTACAGTAGTACAATAAATCTGCCTTTATGAGGTCATTACTTATGGTGTATCTGTTTTTCTCAGTGCAGACTTGTTAAATGATTATTCCACTGTATTCACTTAAACGCAGCCAAGTCTACCTCCCCAGTTACAGCAGCAAACCTGCGACATGCAGAAAACATGCAGACTGTAGACACGCCAATGTGCTCAGCTGCAGCCCTATACCCAGAAGTGGTTGACAGCGCGTGTAAACAATTAGTCACTTACGCTTCACTGTAAACCTCAAACATTTATGGAACTGAAAAGTGTGCTTGAGGCCTTTAATGTTTCCTTCATGTTGTAAACTACAAGTTAAGCCTAAAAATTCCACTTCCTGAAGCTTCTCATAATGGCTCTGTTGTGAGGATATTTAAAACCCATATTGTGCATGACCGCACATAGAAGTCACAGCATCCATTATAGCAAAATAGTCAACAATTTAATTAGTCAACAAAATTTTATTTACCTTGATCTCTTAAGTTCCTGCAAGGTATAAATGTTCACGCACTATAACTTTAAGATCATGTCCCGATCGGTCCTTTATGAAGTTACTCTTGTAATGTAACGTAAATGTTTATATGTATCTCGAAAACAAAAAAAAAAATGCAAAAGGAAGGTGATCAGGAATTGTCGATATTCTGTTCGTTTTATGCAGCTACTTGCGTGAACATTGGTTCATATGGTGAAGGAAACAAACTAACTGTACTTAAGAATCACACATCTGCATCTATGTCTCTCTTTCTCCTAATGTAATGAACACCTTTTATTTTCTATGACATGTATGTCGCTTTGGAGAAAAGTGTCTGCTAAAAGAATACATGTAAATTAAAATGATTGTATGACGAACACATTATATTTCACACTATACATGTGGCCCATGCATATGACTCCATTATTAAAGTCTGCAGGAGTTTGGCAGGATGAAGTGACTGGCTCACTGCTTTTCATTTAATGTCCTCTTTGGCACCAGACAGGCCTCTCGGTGGGGATGAGTAAATAAACCCATCGATCTCCGGCAGGAAGATTTCAGCCCAGTTGCTCGGCATGTAACGACATGTTCAGGACCCTAACCATGTTAGCACTCCAGTACACTTGCCGGGCAGGTGAATCTGTCTGTTCAATGGAGAGCGGGTGCTCTTGGGTTTGATTGTGTCTGTTCTGGCTCTCATCTTGTAAAGGTCAAAATGTGCGGCTGGTTCGGTCAACAGTTCATTTTAGTTTATATTTATTTGCCATTTGCTTTCGCTCTTTAGTGCCCTCACAAACTGTTGTCAGAAACACCTCCTTTTATTTTTAATAACAGAGGCGCCAAAGTGCTTAGACACCTTAAAGTACTTAGAAAAAGGCAAACCATTTCATTGTAAAACAAGCAATAAACAGTGATTGCTGCACTGGAACAATCTCTCCATCCAACCACCACTGGGATGCTATCTAATCAGACTAATTCTAGTTATGTACTCAAATTTTTTGCCGAGACAGAACACGGTGCTTTACTATCTGCCTCCCGCTGTCTCAGTGGAAAGGCTGTTTCCAAAATCACCAGCCATGTGTAAATTAGCAATAAAGATGGAATATGACAATATGAAACTCAATGTCAAAAATTTGTCCCATGCAGGCTAAAATATTACTTCAAGCCCTTGCAGCTGAACAAAAATAAAACTTGGCAAAGACCTTCTTTATCTGTGGGAGTATTTTGTATGTCCGGAATGGCTTAAATTACAACGCTTTGTTTCACTGCATTCTTTCAGAAGCATTAGAGTGCCAGCAAAAACTACCACAAATTTTTGCTTTGGGTAATTATCATCTCTCCTGCTGCATTTAGTCTCTATGCTTGTAACCTAAGTAAAAAAGCTAACAGAATAGTGGCATGTGCCTGATGATCATGCTTATTCTGCTTACCATATAAGGTGGAGAGGTCAGGATTAGATATGGGTTCCTAGGTGGATGGCCAAACATACATACAGATGCTCCTTGACTAACAATAGGGTTACGTTCCGATAAACTCATCGTAAGTGGAAAAATCGTAAGTCGAAAAAGAATATAGTACCGCACCTACCGAACATCATAGCCTAGCCTAGCCTACCTTAAATATGCTCAGAACACTTACCATAGCCTAAAGCTGGGCAAATTTAGGCAGGAGACACACATGAGCGTTTAGCAGACATCATCAGATGCGAAAGCACAAAATAAAAAAATGCTTTCGACACAGTATCTCTTGTTTATACTTACGGCTGTTTACACTCGCTCGTATGATCGCTATGGAGACTGCGAGCGTGGTTGAGTGGATGCTACGGCACGCTGCCATCGCCCAGCATCGGGAGAGAGTATCGTACCGCACGTTGCAAGCGTGGGGACAGATTGAAATTGAAAATTTAAAGTTCCGATTCTACTGAATGCGTATCGCTATTGTACCACCGTAACTTCGAAAAATCCTAAATCGAACCTTCGTAAGTAGAGGAACAGCTATACATCTCCTCTTACTCTGTAATCCTGGTGTGCATGTGTGTGCCAGTATTTATGTGCGTGTTTGTGAATTTCCCAAGATATTAATTGCCAGAGAGCTACTGTGATATCTACAAAATGCAGGTCTTACCAGGGTTTGTGTTTTTTGATGTGTAACAGAATGAATGAGTGGGGATGTGACTTTCTAAATGTAAAAGGGATCATCTTCCCAATAATTTCCAATAATTTACTTAAAAGAAGGGGGTGCGGTGGCGCAGTGGGTTGGGCCGCAGTCCTGCTCTCCGGTGGGTCTGGGGTTCGAGTCCCGCTTGGGGTGCCTTGCGATGGACTGGCGTCCTGTCCTGGGTGTGTCCCTTGCGCCCTGTGTTGCCGGGTAGGCTCCGGTTCCCCGCGACCCCATATGGGACAGGCGGTTCTGAAAATGTGTGTGTGTACTTAAAAGAAATTCATCTTGCAGTAAACTGTTTAAAGATTTTTCGACAACTACGTGCACCATTATTTTAAGTCATCAACCGTACAAATGAAGCATTCCGAATAAAGCAATCAAACCATGGATCAATGGCACACAGCAGCCCTGAAAAAGCAATTTCAGTGATTATATGTTTTAAAAGGGATCATTTCCAGATACCCGAAACATTATTCACAGCACACTGCCGTCGATCCCTTGAGTGAGGAATATAATCTGAGTGCTTCTGAAAGATCCCTCCACATAACAGTGCTGTGCAAAGAGAAATAAACAAACATTTAAAAATATTTTTCTAGGTGGAAAGAAAAATCTAGTGCAGTCCTGCCTACCCAGCAGTGGTGGTTGTGAGGTTGGGATGTCACTGAACAATCAATAGCTTCATTATCTCGGTTTGTGAGCATGGTGGTGGGCGGCCTGATAGGGGCTTGGCATCACAAAACAAGCTGAGTGGGATCCAGCCCAGCTGTGACCTCCTTCTGTGGGCTTAAAATGGGGTGCTGGTGGCAGATGTCCTTGGTGTGCTCATCATGCTTTGCCACACATGATTCTCCCTTGCTTCTGAGCCCTGCCTGGATCCCCTTTGCTGCAATGCGGCCTGTGCTGAGCACTTTGGGATGGCTGCTTACCTGTGTTCTGCATCCACACGCATCTGTGATAACTCACTCGCCATTCCAGCTCGGCACAGATAAGCCTTTCATGACAGTGCACCAGAGGACAGAAACTTGGAGTACAAAATAAACATAAATCTTTCAGGCTCGACGCAGCAGGGGTAAATCCCAGGAGGCATCTAATGTAAATTATCCAATGTAATCTGAAGCACTTCATTACAAAGGAGACGTAGTTAATAAAATACATGTTATTCAAATGATTCACACTTATTAATAAAAGTGTGAAGCATTTGAAAAATTTGTATTTAGTATGAAAAGTGCTAACTTTTGAAAGAGCTCTTATCATTAACAGCTAACAGTGATATGCAGTTACTCCTTTGAAAAGAACTGAAATACGGACTATAAGATGAGACAATAACCTGCTGAAATCATAAAACAGCTATTCACAAACACATGTATTAGGTGCGTAGGGATTACAGGGCAGCTGGTAGTGTAGTGGTTACAGCCATCTCCTATCAGTCAAAGAACTTGGGCTTTAGTAACCCCTGAGCAAGGTTTAAACCCTCCAGCAGAAAATGACCAAGGGTATAAATTGGTGAATGATTGTGCTATTAACACCAGTAGCTTAGTGAACAATCCTAATATTTAAGTTGCTTTTGAGAAATGTGACAGGTAAACAAACAACAACAATGTATTAAAAAGAGAAATAAATAACCTAATAATAATCTTCTATATAAGGCAAAGAACAGAACAGGTGGGAACATTTTAAGAACAGGGTTTGTGTGAAATGCTCAGCTCTTATTACAGGTGGCTGGAATGATTAAACCATACCCAAGCCATAGAGACATAAATATGGTTACAATCAGTCTTTGGATAGTAAGGTTTGGGAGTGGGACAAGTAAGATTAATACAATTCTGAAAGAAAAAAAAAAAAAAGTTGAGTAATACATTTGTTTCTGGCAGCAGGCGGTATAGTGTTTATGCCAGTGCCTTGCCTTGTAGAGTCCTTTGTTCAAATACGCCCCTCGACTTACTCAAATAGACTGTTCTTCAACTCCCTTACGTAAGTCAAAAGTTATGCATGTCAGATTCCGCCCTCCTCCCACCATTCAACATCATCGCGTGCTCCTTTATACATGGAGCATCTTTCGCTATCATATTTATAGTCGATATAGCTAAACCTTGTTCCCGTGCCATAGACAATAATCGTTGTCCACCTTCATAGTTCCTTATTATTTTCAGTTTCATCTCCAAATTGATTGCTGTACGCTTGCGAGACGGTTCTCGTTTTCCTTCAAGTGCCCGTTTACCACCTCGCATGGTGAATAATGAAATGGGTAAAAAATATGCAAAAAAAAAAGCACTACGCTAATGTGAGGAGATGCGTTCATGGCTCAAAACAGGCGGGGACCGGTAAGATGCAGCTTCCTGCCTTGTCTGGCTAGGCCATCCTGCGCATAACGTATAATTTTTTACGTAAATACGGATTTTCGTAAGTCAAATTTACGTAAGTTATGGGGTGGCTGTACCCTCAGTTGTGGTACTTTAAAATTATTCTAAGAATACCTAGCAATATAAATGGGTAAATCATTTTGCCTTGCACTGGACAAAAGTTCGAGGCAGTCAGAAGTGTAGCAATTATTGCTGCTGTCCTCCACATAAAGGGAAATCGTTTGAATCCCACCTCCTACTTTAGAACCCTTAAAAAATATGCTAACCCTGAACTGATACTATTAAAATTACCCAGCTGCATAAATGAGTGCACAATTCTAAGTATCTTTGGAGAAAAGTGTCAATGAAGAAATAAAAAGAGTTTTAAATTTCAAGCATTTTTATTAATTTACCTTATGCACGTGGAATTTCCAGGCACTATTTGCGACCCAGTTACTTCTTTTAAAAGTGTGCAGTGAGATCTTCAGTAGAAAAAGCTTTGCCAAATTTTATAATTAATGGGGCCAAAGGGACTGTCACTCAAAGAGTGGAAAAGAAGATGAAAGGGGAAACGGGGTATGTTCTGGAACGCAGCGCACATCTCGACAATCGTGTGAGGCTGAGCGCTGCAGAAATGACTCAGCTGTCTGCTGTGTGCGTCAGGAGCAGATAGTCAGCCTGGCAAAGGTGGGGGACAGTGGAGATGGGGGGGGGGGGTCATTGCACATGCCTTCTGTCTCAGGGGTTTTTAGCCTGATTGCCCTGGTCTGGCACCTGAGTGAGCATGACCAGCTAGAGGGAAGGGCAACGGCCCCTGTCGCGTCTCCCAGCATCAAGGAAGACTGTGTCTGTCAGGGACAGGGGGTTATGGACGTCAAGGAACAGGGCGCCTGTACACTCGTTACTGGCATTTCATGCTTGGGGGGGTTCCTGGGCCTGTGTTGCATTTGTGTTCTGGAGGACTGAAAGATGTAATGGTGCAGCGATGGGAGCCTGCGTGTTGTCGGCAGCAATGTGGCAGTGCAGAATACAATTATTTCAGCCGTTGGCGGCTCGTCTGAGCGCTGGCTTGATGGGCACATTTCGATATAGATTTGACGTATTTGGAGGATCTGTGGAGGAGGGGCCAGAGGGAACTTCCCAGGCTCTCCTGTCAGAAAGGTTTTCCGGTATATTGAGTAGCACAGAAATCCTAGGGCACTAAAAAGAGGAGAACTGCAGATGTGTTGCTAATAGCGTCTTTTGCTTCTGTTATACTGCAATAGACGTACACCGATAAATGTTAATCCCTATCTGAGAAATAACGACAATTTTTCCAAACCAGTGCACGAGTTTCCATATTACATTTACAATGTAAACTAAACTCACCATAGCTTAAACACAAAAACAACCCTTCTAATTTTATTATTCAAATTTATCATATTCTTTAATATACAGGTGGTCCCCGACTTACGATGGGGCTACGTTTCGCGAAACCCATTGTAAGTGGAAAATGCATTTAATACACCTAACCTACCGAACATCATAGCCTAGCATTCGTACGATGACTATTATGGGCTTGCCGCCTTCATGGTGAACAATTATCTTGACTTTCTCCTCAAGAATAGTTGCCTTACTCTTCTTCTTCTCACCAGTAGCAGGAGACATAGATGGGCATTTCTGTGACATTATGGATGCTCAAAACACAACCGTGTGACAGACTTGGAGATGCGGATCGCTGCTGCAGCCCAGCATCACGAGAGAGTATCACACCGCATATCGGGAAAAAAATCTAAATTCAGAATTTGAAATACGGTTTCTACTGAATGTCTATCACCAGCTCACCATCGTAAAGTTGAAAAATCGTAAGTGAAACTATCGTAAATCGGGCCCAACCAGAACTGGGTTACTGGAGTCGGAGTCGAAGGTTTTGTGTACATCGTAAGTCGAGGAGCATCTGTACTTTTGCAAACCTGTCCGCTAGATAAGGATTTTCAATAATAATAATACTATTAATAAAACTAGCTAAAAACCTCCTATTCTGTCCTTACATTCATAATGTATCTGAAGGAAAATACGTCAGTCACTGAAGAGACAAAGTACTTAAAACTTGAAAGCTGTTGTAAGATGCTAGTCACAACAATTGTATGGTATCGATTGCTCAGCAGGTACCCGTGGTATGTGTTAGAGACCATGTAGCAAATAAACAAACCCTGAGCGCGATTGATGGACACCGCTGACTGAGGCTACGCTCCTCTGCAAAGGCCCTGTCTCGTCGTGCCACAGATTCAATCCCCCCACAACCTCCGCCCTACTCCACAGTGTCCGGTCAGCCAAGGGAAGTGTAAAGCAGACTGTCAGTCCCAGCGTCGCGCCCCATCAATCCTGCCAAAGCCCATTGCTGTACTTCATCTGGAACCCAAGCGGTGAAACAGTTAGTAATGGCGTTGGGCCGCACATTCACTCTTTGATTATCTTTAATAGTCACTGTACGCCAAGCATGAAATGATGTGGGTTCGCAGCAGATTTTGAAAGTCTTATTTCATTAGTGACAAATAACAATAAGGAACAGGAAAGTGTTCTCACAGGAGCAAGGCTGTACTGGGGTGTATAAGAGAAACGCTTGGACAGAGAGGCAAACATTAACATCGTGAAGGCTTTCAGTTACACTTGAAGGGCTCTTCCGAGAAACACCACAGACAGTATGTACTCTCAGCTGATGAGGACCCTTTTAAGTATATCATGTCTTTGCATATAAAAAGTCACATTTCTTTAACCAGTACACTGACGGTTTCCCAAGTATTCACTCATGTTTGATGACTGCTTGTCCTGGTTGGAACCGCCGCAGTCTGGAGCCATACCAGAATCACTGGGCACAAGGCTGGCAAGGTACTCTCTGGAATTGTTGTACAGATCTTGTTGTATGGTTCAGATCTTACCTCCAGTAGTATCCTTGAATAAAGTACTTGCTCTAAAATTTCTCCAGTAAAATAACCTAGCTGCATAAACAGCTAAGTAATTGTAAGCAGCTTAACATTCTAAGCTGCATTGGAGAAAAGCTCAGCTAAATGAATAAAAGTAAATGCATAACTCATTACATTAAAGTTAACAGGAAGGCCACAAGTACAAAAAACAGTCCAAACAACAAAAGTGTGCAGAAAGTCTGCTTTGAACATAAAATTCATCATACCATGAAGATGATGGACTACAGCAGCAGAAGACCATGCCATGTTCATTTACTATGACCTCACAACAAGAAAATGAGGTTGCAATGGACATGAATTAACTAAAACGAGTGACTGAAGAGTGAAAAAATGTTGTCTGGTCTGTTATCATCAACGTGCTGGTGGCAAGGACAGAAACTTTAGAAAGCGAAATAAATCCATGGACCTATCTTGTCTGGTGTCAACAGTATAGACTGGTGGTGGTGGTGTAATGGTGTGGGGAAATTTTTCTAGGTAAAAATTAGGTTTTTAGGACCAACTGAGCATCACAGTCCAGAATTTCTGACATTAATATTTACAGGAGAATAATGTGCCAAATAATAAAGCAAACATTTCTACATTTCTACAGGATCTTTCTGCACATAAGATAGCACCTTTGCTTCACTCCAATGACCTGAACAGTCCTCACCTCTCAAGCCAACAGAGCATCTTTGAGATAAGGTGGAATGAGATGGCAGAAAGAATGTGCCACAGGAAAATCTGCAGAAACTGTTAAGCTGTCAAGCCGTCATGGACCAAGAACCCTGCTGAATGTGTCCTGCACTTTGTTGTTGAGTTCATACTGTTCTGAATGCCAAATGGGGTCCCACCTGGTATTACCTAGGCATATCTTACAAAGAGGCTGTCCAGAATATGTATACTATAACTGTTCAATATAAATTTTTAGGTAATCCTACAGTTTAGTACTGACTGTTTTAAAACTCATACCAAATTCATTTACTGTCTGTATTTACTGTTGACAGTTTTTACTCTGTTAATTCGAGTCCATCAATTTTCTGAGAAACATAAGGTAAAAAAATAAAGAAACACAGACTACCGCAAAGTTGCTTTTGTTTTGTTAAACATTTGTTTGACCCCAGATTATATAATTACACTGTTACAATATGCCTCCAAATTCAATCTTAAATGAACTGTAAAGTCTGACTTTCTCCTGTGCGGCTACATAATCCTCTCCAGCTGAGCCCTGCATGTTATCGTTTTCAAGCAAAATCTGTGCAGTTTTGTGGTAGAACCCAGCTCATTCTGATCTCTTAGTCAATAAAAAAAAAACCCTTTCCCTTGTGAAAAAACAGATTAAATCAACAAACCTGCATTTCAGCATCAAACAACAGATGTTGATGTACAGCCTCATATGCCATGAAGCCCACTTACGGTGGCATCTTTCAAACAAAAGACTTGCTGGAATGGGACAGACGTATTTCAGTCAGCTCAACATGTAGATACTAGTACTACATTGTAGCTCTGCAGGCGTATCATGAGGATTACTATTTCAATTAAATCGGATGAAGTTATGTTGCTGTTTTAACTAGGATAAGTATGTACTGTGCTTACAGAATATACTTTATAGGCCTGGAGCCATCAACACATATGTCATATATAATATATACAGTATATCCCTGGCTCATATATTTCGCTGTAGCAATTGCTAAAAAAACATATATACTGTATACATTTTATTTTTATTATCATGGGTCCAGTTGATAATCAAGAAAAAATACAAATGAACACAATTCCAATAGAAAAGCCAATTTCTTTAATAGCAAAAAATGGCCATACTTTCTTATGTGTGATCCAATACTATAGTATATAGTAATTATATACTATATAGTAGCTATAGTATATAATTATATAGTAAATATATACTATATAGTCATTATATTACAATATACTATAGTATATAGTAATTAATTACAATTAACTTATCCTTGCATAGAAAATAAAATAAAGTTTTGACTTCGGCTCTACGAAATAACTGTGTACCTATCGCATTTGTATAAGAGGCTGTGCAGATTTCTAAATCAGCAAATTCTGCAAGGACTTGTGACACACTGCAGAAAGGGTTGAGAGGATCCAGTCCTGGCAAATAGAATGCATTTGGCTCCAACATGCAGAAGCACAGCCAACCTGGGTGTGGGGATTTGGGTCAGGCCACTAAATATATGAGCCTTGCGATGCTCCAGATGTTTCCCTCTGTGCCAGTTGGTGCCGTCACAGAGTCACGGTGGGCTCTGCTTTAACAGAAAAGCTGAGATGTGTCCCCGCGCCGCACTCGACGGACACCTGCCAGGCCCTGTCGGCTGCTGACGACATCAGGCGTGCTTCCACCAAGCTGATGTGTGATTCTAGGGACGCAGGAGCAGCTTTTGAGGGGGTGTTGGGACACCGAAGTTATGGAGCACACTGCGATTTGAGGAGCTCAAGCCGGAGTCGCCAGAGGTTCAATTAATAAGCAAAGTGAGACAGGATATCACCATGGGGTTTTTCTTTGAACTTCAAACGATGAAGGCAAAGCCCAAATGTGTTTATTTGCCTCCTCCGATGCAAATTTGACGGCGTAGAGACGCTAAAGGAAAACACTGCAAAACTCACAAAACACTGATGTAAGGTTTAGCAACGTTCAGCATTTTAAAAAAATACGAAGGTAAGCACAAGGAAACCGAGCAATCGCAGAGAAACTTTAATTATGATTGAATTTGTTAACATGTCCGCAAAAAATTATTGCAGTAAGGAGTTCAGATTTTCACTTAAGACGAGCTGTTCAAACAAACTGAGTCAAAAACAAGACTCTAACTGCATATGTGCCGTTTTTTTTTAAACATTTCCAGATCTTCCAATAAAGGTTATGTTATCATTCTAAAGACACATAAAACTCATAACAACCACTGCATATATAGTTTGCTTTGACAGTAAATATAATTTCATATTACATACAGTATTTCTTTATTAAAGATGAAGTTTACTCTGTTCCTCCCATAATTTTCCAATTACAATCTTTTCATCTGGAAACTAGATGCTCACAGTGTCCCTTTAAAAATATTACGTGAGCTTCCTTTAAGGAAACTTTTATATGAGATAACGATAGTGCTGGAAAACTTTGACTGCAGCATAAATATTGAAGCTTAAGTCAACATCTACAGTTTTTAAAGTTTTACTGATTGCACACGCCTAATTATTTTACACTCTTTAATTTCTCTCCATGGCTTTGAGAATCAAGGATATGAGACAAGCACTGAAAAGACAGACAGGAGTAATAATGTGACACAGCCTTTCGGGAAAATTACTGCTTCTACTGAGAACTGTTGGACTTGTGTGCAATATTGAAAAAGGTGTAATCGTGGTATACACTAACTCTGGGAATCTTAAATTAGGTAACTTTAAAGATTCTTTGAAGTGCAAAGGATCCTTTTGATTGAGTTTGCTTTTATCCAGCATGATTTTTTTTCAACTGGTCACCCCACAACACAGTAAAAGACAAAAGTTTGAGCACAAAATCATTTTTTTTTACGTGTTCGATTAACAAGTTTGAATAGGAAATTAGCCAAGATGTCATCCCAGCTCTTCTACAGAAATTCTGAGAAATGTTGGGCACTTGGATTGCTTTGCTTTGACTCTTCTGCCCCATTTATCCTGTACAAGTATTGCCCAGGTTTCCCTGGTGTACTTAAACTTTTGACTGGTATGGTATATTTGGTAATAAAGATGATTTGGTCTAGGTTTCTCATTAATGCAGGTTTTACTTGCACTCATTTCCCTTGGTGCCAAAATGTTTAAGATGTCTGGGTTCAGTATCAGTTTGACTGAGGCCATGGGGATCTGACTGAACAGCCCTCTCTTAAACTCACACAATCTTCACAAACAAGGATTAATTATCCAGGCTTATTGTCAAGATATCCATCTGGAACTGCAATCTGCAGATAACCTGGAAAACATGATGCTATTTAAAGGGCTAAGCAGACACAAATTTGGTTTCCCTCCATTTTTTCAGCACTTTTTGAAGGAGGGTGGGGGGCAAATGGGAGATGTGAAGTTTCAAAAATCCTCTGACATTAAATTAGCCTAATTTAAAATAGATCTGACAGTATATCAAAAACTGTAGTTGCAAGGCAAATGATGGTTGGAATATTGCAAGATTATCGAGAAACAACCATCTACAATTAACATAACCTCCACTCAGACGACGAAAGGTAACCGACAGTATGTCACAGTAATTTCCTACATTACATTATATATTCCTTATACTGTCTATAATAATAGTGCATATGGTCAAACAATGTAATACTATATATTACATAATAATGTAATACTGAATGTGCTGCTGCCCTATAGGACTTTTCAAGCAAACCTGACAATTGAAATGTTATGATTATGGAATAGTAATGGTAATTTCTGGAAAAAAAAAAAAAAAAAAAGGTCTCCTGCTCAAGAAACTGCTGCCCAGCTGATGTGCTGCTCTTCAACAATGTGTGGATCACAGCCCACCATCTTGCTCGCTTTAGTAACAGTTGGGAAATCCATAGCTTATTGTCCTTTATTTGTGATAGCCATCAAGTTTTCTTCCTGGCGAGCAGTCAAAAATTTGAAAGTCTTTATTGCACTTCGTAAATGTAATATTTTGTTAAGATATTGATTGCTGTAATTATGAGATAACAGAGTAATTAGATTTAATCAAAACCATCAGCAGATCTTTTGCTATTGAATGAGAAAGGGTACCTGGATTATCATATTTCTTTAAAAAATCAATCAAAGCCCTCAAAAGATTTTTGTTTTCAGTTGACTGAAGCATATTTCCTGCGTGCTGGCTGGTTAGGATATCGCAGATGGATGCAAAACTATACCTTTCCCTCTTTGTATCCCGTAGTCTCATAGGAAGAAAGTGGCACCATTCCACTAAGACAGCAAATTAATATAAAGTGGCTTCATGGACCTGTCAGGCATCAGCAGAGAGGTTGTGTCCCTCCCTTTGTGAGTCTTTGGCTCCTCATTTCACCACTCTAAAATGGTATGTTGGACTGAGTGAGTGTAGCAAAGCGGAAATGATGAAGGACCTTGTTACGTACAAAAAATATCTGAAACATTTCAAAATAGCAACAACCCTCCCCAAATAAGGCAATTTCAGTCCTACGGCTGCGTCTTGATTGTGAGAACAGGGACTACTTTATATGAGCCAAAATAATGTTTGACTTTAAATGGAAAATTTGCTGAATAACTTACGTCAGAAAAAAAAAAAAAAAAAAATGCTGCCGCATGGATTTGGAAGTGCTGTGTGCAAGAATGAGTTTATTCAATAAATTATTGACATCATATCTTAGGAAACTTACACACATCCTTTTTCTACTGTCGAATTTTCTTCTCCTGGGGAGCGTCACGGTTGCAGAATTTTATATAAAGACCATAATGCAAAAGCTTGTACTTCCCTGGATCCCTGGATAATGCAAACTGTAGAACCTTTCAAATAAAACATGGCATTTCTTCACCTTGAGAGGGACCCAAAAGTCAAGAGCAAATTCGGGTGGCACACAGGAAAGTGAGTTTTTTGTTGCATAATTGATGGAAGGGCCCTGCAGTCCCAGGTCCTCTTGGAACTGAGTATCCTTGCAAATGAAAAGGCCACCCTTTGAAGGCATGTTGTGTAATAACCAGGGGGATCCACTGCTGTCCCAGGCCTGGCAGC
The DNA here is from genome assembly GCF_900964775.1 of Scleropages formosus. Taxonomy (NCBI): domain Eukaryota; kingdom Metazoa; phylum Chordata; class Actinopteri; order Osteoglossiformes; family Osteoglossidae; genus Scleropages; species Scleropages formosus. Next base: position 32,896,399 of record NC_041809.1, on the reverse strand, counting down.
TGTGACGTGGCCCTTGGGACGAGAAAAGCGGCGGCGAGGGTGGGGGTGGGGGGGGGGGTCTGCACAGTAGGCTGTACATGCACATCAAACAGTCCGCACAATTCACACTGAGGGAAGTGTTTCGGTGACACCCAAAGGCAGCTTGGTCATCTGAAATGCAGCCCTCTTCTTATGGACACTTTTACAAGCTGACCCAATTTTTTTTTTCTTTTGGACTTTTAATGAGCCAGACATTTGTGTCTGTTAACAGCCGCTCTGCAAAAATACAGACTACTGACAGCAGAACAGTTTAGGAGGTCACAGTCATTGAAAGGAATGAAATTATGATGCACCATGGTACTTGAGACTTTAGAATATTAACATTTACTTAGCAGATGCTTTTCTCCAAAGCAACTTCCAATGAACTCTGTGTAGTGTTATCAGCCCACACACCTTATTCACCGCAGTGACTTACGCTGCTAGATACACTACTTACAATGGGTCACTCATCCATACATCAGTGGAACACACTCGCTCTGTCACTCACACACTATGGGTGAACCTGAACAGCATGTCTTCAGAGTGTGGGAGGAAACCAGAGCACCCGGAGGAAACCCACACAGACGCAGGGAGAACACGTAAACTGCATCCAGACTGAGCGGGCATCAACCCCACATCCTGTCGCACCACCCAGGCATTGTGAGACAGCAGCGCTACTCGTTGTACCACCGTGCCACCCGTAATTATTACTTAACATGACTTGCTGGGGGGAAACTATTGAGCTTCGTACTTGTGCAGTGCCTTTTTTTACAAAAATGACTTTGATTCCACATTGTTAGATTACAGCATTGGTTCATTGGATCACATTATCATTCTGTGTTGTGAAAATACATAAATCGATATGAAAAGGAACATAATTAAGCTTCTAGTCATTTCTCTTTCAAACAATAACAAGCTTTTATGGTAGCCTTTTATGTGTAACTACCTTTAAAAGTTATGAGATAACTGATGATAATAGGAATATATTTTATGAATGCTACATTTCCTTGGAATGAGGGGAAGTATGAGAATGTCTCAAGGTATTGTTTTTAATTCACTTGGTATAAAGAAAACATTCTCTAAAGGACAATGGAAATTTAAATTTGATGCCAACGGTGCAAGAAACAGCAAACAATTTATGTTAGTTTATACTTAGTTATTTATGAAATATAGAACATTAGACATTGGTGAAATGCCTGAAAATTGTGAGATAATTTGGATACACTTAATGTACAATATGATGAAAAGACAAATAATCCCCACAGTTTCCGGAATTTTTGCATACTATGTTTAAGATACTCAGTCACGCAAATCTTTCTGAGCTCTCTATCTTCAGGAAACACTTGCCATATAACCTGTGTGGCTGCACAACACAGCAAGGAAAACCAACACAACATCAAACACGGTAAAGCAAGCAGAGCGTCCGCATTTTTACCACTGCCCTTCAGCAAAGAAGGAGCCGACAAAAACACAGCGACAGACGTGTTAAATGCAATTTTTTATTGTAAAATTCCACAGCAGAATGCAGCTCCCTTTATGAAAATGTTTTTTTTTTTTTTCTTCCCAGTACATACAATATATTATGAAGGTCTGAACTACACGTTTCAATTTGGTATGTGAGCCAACAAGTGTACTGTACATACTAACTACGAACTGAACTGCTTTTCCTCGTTCTGCTTTTGAAGAGTTGCAGTTTACTGACTCTTCGGTGTGATGGACTGTATAGCTGTCTGACATCAGAATATTTAACTATATAAATTATTTACATGCTCCCCCAGTACTTCATATTTGAAGTATTTCAAAACAACAGCCTTTGTGTTATTTGCAGTATTTCAAAACAAAATCCTTTCTGTTTTTCCATTTAGTCTTGATATTTAAACATTAAGGTTTTGTACAAGATAAATAGTAGACCTGATGAATCGTGTAGCTGTCTGACATTAGAATATTTAGCTAAATAAATTATTTACATGTGCTCCCCATGTAGGTTCCGTTAGTCGTTTTTCTTAATAAAAGCCTTTCTGTGCCTTCAGTGTTCTGTGACCTTAGAACAATACTTTTTTTTTTTAATTTTATTTTTTAAATCATGAGCGTTGGCAAGAATGTAAATATTTTTAGATGCAGTGTCCAAAAATAACTATGACATTCAGAATCACGAACCTACTCATCGTATGTATAGGATCTAATACAAAATTATAATCCCATACAGCACAGGCTTGTGTTGAAAACCAAAAATATGGTTATGCATAGAATAAACACTAACAAATGAGTTAAGTTAGGATAAAGAACATGTCCATTTTCAATGTCTTAGAAACATTGTTTTAAATGACTAAAATTCTGGTATGATCCATGCTAGCTTTCTGTCAATTATGTTAGAAGTGCTAGTACTGCTGAAAGCATTTCAACAAATACGTTGTTTTCACATTAGGACTTTATATTATAATTCAGACTTGACATCATAAATACAATTTAGAGTGCATCGGCAAATTAAATGTAAAACTGTAAATTGTAAATTTAATACATTGTAAATGTATTAAATATAAAATTGCTTTTGATTTTGGCACTTCCAATATATTTTTGAAACATGTACATTCCCATATACTGCATCATAAAAAACAATAATGGGGAAAATATATAGTAACTTTTTTCTCCGGAACGCATACATGTTCTTTTTTTTAACTTGAGAAAGCATGTTCACTTTAAACATCACAGGTACAGAAACGAATCTTGGCGAAGTGAATATAATACATAAGACAACCTAGGAGTACTAAAAAACAAACAGGATGACCACTCAAGCCCTACCTCTGACAGTTACAGTCTAATGTCATATAGAAATTATGGTTAACGGAATTGTTTTCAAGCTTTTTCCCTGCAGATTCAAAGTCAATTTTCTGAAAAAACTAGCCCCTGGCATCCTCCCCACAATTTTGCAATAACCAGAACTTGGTTTTCCTTTGAATAAGTACACAATCAGAGGGAATGCAGGTGAGTAATGTAAAAAAGCACAATGTGACATTTCAAAAAAGAAAAGTAAACCATGGATTAATAAAAAAAAAAAAAATTAGTGAAAGTTAGTTGATCGGGACTATTTTTTACTTTTCAATGTATTTCTCTAATCTGATGAAATTCTTCTCCTGTGTTTGGAAATGGGTTTCATAAATTCTTAATAAAATTCCTAATACAGAAAAAAAAAGGATTCTCAAGAAATACAGGAAAAAGATCATAAACGTACATAGAGTTTTACAGTAATTTAGCCCTACAGCTTCCAGCAGTTCACTGTACCATGCCAAACTGGTAAGTTTTACTTGATCGTAAATTATGGGCATTTCCATGCTGCATATTCCTCATAATGTTACAATTTCTGACACATAAAGGATACAAGAAAATTGAAGCTTGACTGATGAAATTCATTCCAAAAATTAAAGAAGAAAAACAAAACTTTTTTTAAGGTTTAAGAACTCTGAACATTTTTTTTTTTTTTTTTACCTTTTAAGTGCTTTTATCATTTTATTTTCCACAGTGTTTTTATGGGGCTAAGGCTAATTCATCCCTTCCCGTTTCCTTTCCATTCAGGCTTCAAGTATGTTGTTAGGATGCAGATATTACAAAAATACAAACACTCTCCACAAAGCACTGCATAAGCTCATAGCAATGATACAGGTAGGTAGCTCAACATAGTAAGTCACTTTGGAGAAAAGTGGAGAAATATACCATTTCTGTGCTTTCTACACATATCCACATAAAATACTGTATTTCTGTCTTTCGTGTCGGCTTTAGCATTCTTTTTAAATTAATGATTGCGATCATTATCTGCACTCGCTCATGATATGTTTGAACTAGTGATATCAAGCCAAAAATAAATTAGTAAAGAAATAAATATTTAGATGTAGAAAGGATTTGAGGCAATTAATCGTAATTAATGCTGTTTGTTCCCGTAAACCCTGTAAGTTAAAGGGGATTCCAATAAAAGCCCAAAATTTAGTTCTTTAAAGGTAAAGAAAATTTTTTAATTCAAAGCAAACATGACTGATGCGACCAGGAATCTCATTTTATGACTTGTTTCGTTGAGTCACTTGTGGACCTTGTGCCGACTCTCCATATGCCAGTCATTGTTCCACCTGAGTTCTTAAGATATATTTTGCCCAGTGCTCAGTTGATTGCTGAACGAGTTAAAAGTGTTTATTGAGTGTTTTTTTTTTTTAAATTATGTCAAGTCAAATGTACTAAGGAGGACTAGTAAAACTGAAGACACTGCCACAAGTTCAAATCGTATTAATTATATATGAATATATATCATAATCATAGTGTGTTTCCCTGGTATATGGATAAGTGACCCATGCTAAGTAGTTTATCTAGCAGTGTAAGTCACCTTGGTGAATAAGGTGTGGGCTGATAACACTACATTATGTTGACAAGAAGTTGCTTTGTAGAAAAGCATCTGCCAAATAAAGAAACGTAAACGTAATTACGTTTTAATACAATGGTCATTATTTACTCGTGGAACTGTCCTCTGTTACGTAGTTGTTTTTAGTTTGTTAACAAGTTTGAATCAATTTGAATGACATGCCACTCGGTCAGAATTAACAGAACAAAAACCTGGGTATAAATGGATCTGCCAGGACTATAGTTGAAAATCCCACCCTGTAGAGAAGGCAAAACTCTACAGTTACAGAAAACCACTAAACCTTCTCTGTATAGAATAGTAGTCTTCTAGGTGTGCTTACTGAGCCACAGCTCCCACCTTGACGGTTTACTATTCAAGTCACAACATGCATATATGGCGGAGAAGGAAGATGTGGTAAAAATACAATTAGTTTACATATTAAGTATTTTTGTATTAAGGTAAAAACTCTTACTAAGTTGTTTCTTGAAATCTTGGGAAAATTGTTTTAATCTTTCATTTTCATTTTCAGTCCCACAAGAGAATTTTAATGTTGAAAAGGCAAAAGGCAGGGAAATTAGGCAAAGAGTTAATACGTAAACGTTCCTTTGGAAAATAAATGCTGAATATTTTCCGAGTTTCTTTTGTAATTTTAATGGTGACAATGTTTGTAAGGTATAGGATGCATTTTCAGAACTGCAGCATGTTCTAACACTACACGTAACAAGAAAGAGAAAGAAACCTTTAGGGCTGTAATTACAGTAATAGAGATTCAAGTGCAAAACTCACAGGTGATCCAAAGCCTACGGGACAATAAATAAAGCTTTATTATGCTTACATTTTAACTCCTTATTAGAAAGGAACAATTTCTTTCAGTTTTACTTACAAATGCCTCTTTGCTCTTGACAACATCAGAAGACCTTGATGCAAGTTAATTTTTGGCCTGAAAGGTGCATGCGATAAATATAAATCACTAAAAAGTATTAAATAGTAAAATATATACAGTGGGAACAATGGACTGTAGAACATGTTTTTCCATCCTTGGTTAAAGTCACTTTCTTGCAAACTTTAGGTCAAGAAATCTTTCAGATATTATCAACATTTCTTATTCCTAAATGTACTTCGACAGTTAGGTACTTTCAGAGTTATTTGTTACTTAATGAAATGACGTGGTAGGGGGATATGATGGGATGTTTGAATTATTCTACAAAATAAGGTCTATCACTAGAGAAATACGGATTTTAATCATTTAATCATTCGATAATGGATGTATTGTGCTATTCCACTGTAAAATTTGCCCAGCAATAATTTTGGGCTAAGACAGCCCACACGGTAACATTTCCACCTGCAGATGTCAACTCACCATGCTGCCTGACCAAAAGCAGCCGTGCAACGGTGAGACTGCAAAGGATGACGGAACACTTGCTTTGAGTCAACCTCACTTTGCATTTGAAGAATTCAAAGACGTACTATTGCCCTTTCACTCCTATTTGGTTTTGCTACAAATTTTGCTTGACCCACCCAACCAACCAGAAGCTGGTTTCAAAACTGCACATGTGCAAATGAACTAAACACATACAAAACGAAACAGACTAGCTGCAAGCTTTTTGTTCACTTTCAGGAGACCAAAAAACAAAGTAAGGTTTTGCCAGAATACAGTAAGGCCAGCTACATATGGACCTAGAGATAGAGATAGGAGACCCAGTAGACTAGGTTGAAGAGACCGAAAGCGGTGGGGAAAAAGATGCGGGCATAGGAGTCTATTTTGGCGATGCGGATGTGCAAGCGCCCGTGCCGCCAGGCCCCCGAACGGCAGTCCTCGAAGCAGCAGAAGAAGCTGGTGCAGTCCTTGCCGTCCAGGCACTCATAGCCATACTCCTCGTCCCGCTCCTGCATGTGAGTGGCGTTGTTCATCTGGATGGCGGTGGCAGACCTGGGGCGGATGTCCACTGTAGGTGTCTGTTTTTCCCAGGGAGAGAAGGGAAAGAATAATTCCCTACTTGCCACGAACCATCGGGGACCGGGGTGGGAAACGGACAGGAAGGGAGTGATGGGTGTTGGGCTGATTTATCTCCATTTCGTTTTTCCTTTACAAAATGCAATTTGCACCTTATCTTGTCAACAGAACACAAAAGTGAAACAAGCACAATCTAATTCAATTTGAGTGGCTTTCAGCTTGGTCTGGTTTTTTTATTGTGGAAGAAAGGATGCAAATTGCACCTCTGGGCAAAACCCATGATAAATCTGCCAGATATTTCTTAGGAATTGCTGCTCTTTATTTAGCAGATATATGATGCTAGTGCTGGCCAATTCATAACCTTTGCTCTAATATGGCAACGTATAACAAATGCTTTAGCACAGTGTGCTACAAAGCTGTCGGAACAGATAAGAGGCACACCGTAAACTTTTCAGTATTTTAGTGCAAATTATTTTGAATCAAATTTCAGTTTATGTGAACTGAGAGCAAAACGGTAATGTTCTTGAACTATATCCATAATGAAAATGTGTCATTATTCACTGTGACAAATCTGCTCTTTCTTCAGTTTGCAGGTGACACTAAATTAATGTCATCATTTCAGCAAATCACACAATCAAATTCAACAAGCCTGCTAATATGTACTTTCATAGCTGGATGTGACAGTACATGCTAATGCTGTACTGACTGTGCGGCGTTTAGAGAAGGGTTGGGCATGGCTATTCATCCGAAGCTATACAGTATTTTGGTTGTCTTTCCAGCTGGGCTCTTAATTGCTCAGCCTTGATTGCGGTTTTGATTGAATGCATTGTACAATTTGAATCACGTTAAACCAAAGGCGTTAGTTGACGCTCAGTGAAATTTTTCAACTGTATTAAACCAAATTATTGTTATCTAAGTAACAGAATCATGCAAATAAAAAGTAATGATGTTTCTTAATGATTTTATTCTTAGGGTTAGGATTATTTAGCAATTTAAATAAATCTCTGTAATCGAACAATTAAATAGTAGAGGGCTGATAACCTTAAGTTAAGCAGGAATTTGTGTTCATTTGAAACTTCATATTTTTTTTTAATGTTTTGTAGTATTAATTAAAATTAATTATTAAACAAATATTTTTAAATAATTATTAATAATTAATTGCTCAGAAATAACTGCTTTAAGGAGCTATATAAAGTAAAAATGTAAATTAAATGTGCTTTCAGAATAAGCTTTGACCTGCCATTCTGGTAATTTTATACTGGCAGTAATGCATGGTAAGGTTTGTTTTTTTATATTTTTTAACTATTTTAGTGTATCAGGTGCTTTTATGATTTCGTAACTTTCGTTCATTCAAATATATTTAGAGGAAAGCGACTCAGTAGCTAATACACTTCCTTTTTCTCACCACTCCCCTCCTCTGAAAATTGCCCAGCACTAGTATACAAGGTTCTTGAGAACCCTTTGGAAAATTGGCCTCCCAGCTTTGTCGCAGGGACAGAATTGGGAGATTTTGGCGGGCTGGCAGATACTGCAACTGGGGGTCTGGGACATGGCTCAGTTCTCAAAGGGTCACCCTAGGAGCTGGTGAAAGCTGAAGCACAGCAGTGCAAAATCACAGACCGGCCACAGACACCAGGAACATAGGGCAAGAAAAGAAAAGAAAAAAAAAAACATCAAAGTGGCATCTTTAACTGGGCAAGAAAGAAAACCTCCAGGGAAGAGAGCAGGGTAAAGCTGAGGGGCCTTTGTCACAAATTCAAATCTCGATCAATAAATTATTATTATTATTATTATTATTATTATTATTATTCTCAGCTGGCACATTTATCTAGTTCAAATTACAATTTTGCCATTCCTATAAGCATAGGTTTTCCTGGAGCGATTCAAAGTAAATACCTGGCTCAAGCACCCCAGCCCTTAAATTAAAGGTCCACATTCTCACCACTGTCGCTGCTCAGCCATGCTATAACCTCATGGGAAAAAATCAGTATAAAAGCGCTTATGGTTTAATGATTTCAAAAATGAACATATTATGATTTTCTTTCCAGCCAAGACGTTCTGGATTTGAACAGTGACTCTATCCCATGATTGCTGGTGCCTCCTGGCATCGCTCCTATGAGTATGCTGTGCACTTTGAGCTTGGGGACGTGACCCATTCTAAAACTGATGGCAGCTAATGAGGCTTCACATGGTGTTGTCTATTTCAGTCGGTTGAGGCTTTGCTGACAATAGCAAGAGTAAATGACCTCATAAACAACACAGTTAGCCTTCTACATGACCAGCCAAGCAAAGAATAATTTATTTCTGCTGCCAGGTAACAGCAGAAAGTCGACACAGCACAGGAGCCAGGCACATGTAATAAAACCTTTACGGTTTATAATTAAGCATTTGTCTAAGTCAAAAGTGAAGGCGTAAACGTCTGTTGACAGAAGTGAAGAGTCGACAATTTATTGTCAAAATGACATCTGTATACTGTAAATAGATCTTACTGAATATAATCGTTCCAGGAAACACTGTTGTTCAATTTATTGCACTGCTGTTGGAGGGTAGTCAGCATGTGTGTGTGTCACAGTGTGAGAGACACGAGACCAGAAGCAGTGGCGTGCGCGTGACTAAAGAGGCCAAGTGCAGTAGACACATGCAATATGCAATAATCTCCGTACGGACACAAGCAATATACCTTTGAGGAAAACAGCCGGAGGAGCTTAAATTCACACGGGAAACAAAGAATGTGTGGCGTTAGAAGAGAACGACAAAAGAAGGAACGTAAAACAAACAGAAAGTCACACACTTTGATAATCTGTCATTGGACTGGAAGTGGAGAAGGTGACATACAGTATGAGAAGAAAAATGTACAGGAAACACTGGAATCAGGATGCATCTGAATCAAGACTAGGTTCGCTTCCACTAGACGTTTTGCACAAAGTAGTTTGCGGATGAGGAACTTTATCGGCGCCGACCTCAGGGGTGCAGCCTAATGCAAATTACAGCAAATATTAGCAAAGTAAGTTCTGTTTAGTCTGCCATACAGGATCTTGTTTATGTAAATATTTAAAAAACATAAAATCTCAGAGGTTGTACTATTCCCAGGTCTGACTGATTTCTATCTTATCGATCCGTCTGTAGTTTATCCACAAAAACAGAGACGTTTTAAAAGAAACAATATATGCACACCCATCCACCTTCCATTCGACGTAATTTGTTCCTCATTATCTGTCCGTAAGATGAACTTCCTGATGCCGAAGAAGCTGTTCCCAGCATTTCTTATAAAGAAAATTTTAGTTTGTTCTGGGGTTCACAAAATATCATTTAGAAAGTACATTTAAAGGTAGTCCTTGACTTACAACAAGGTTCTATTCTGACAACCTCGCTGAGCCGACTTAGTCGTAAGTCGCAAATCCGTTTATATTGTACAGGTGGTCCCCGATTTACGGTGGGGTTACGTTCCGCGAAACCCATCATAAGTCGAAAATATTGTAATATGAAAATACATTTAATGCACACCTCTGCATGACAGACTGGGAGATGTGGATCGCTGCCGCTGACCAGCATCGCGAGAGAATTATCGCACCGCGTATCGCTTGCCCGGGAAAAAAAATCGAAATTCAAAATTCGAAGTACAGTTTCTACTGAATGTCTATCACCAGCTCACCATTGTAAAGTCGAAAAAATAATAATCGAATCATTGTAAATCGGGGACCACCTGCATTATATGAACCATAAAGGCATATGAACAATCAACACGGATGAATTCCATGTTGCATAATAGGGCTTTGTTATATATTTTCACCATCTCACACATTATTCAGGTAAAAAAAATACTAACGTGGAATATTAAGGTAAAAACAGCATTAGCTGTGGTTGTATATGCAATACAACATTATAATTATATTTTCATAATGTATTATTATTTTTTTCATTTCTGTATCTCTTTTCTGCACCACTGGACTACTCGTGTTTTCTCTTGATCATCAATAAAAACAGGAACTTTAATGGAAAATAAAACCAAGTTTCTGTCAACAAAAAAAAAATGCTGTTAGACACACTGACAATCAGTAATTGATATGGGTGCCTGGTTATAGCCTCTCCAACAAATGTTATCATACAGTGGATCAAGTGGTCATTTATGCCCTTTGTAACTAAACATTGGGATTCAGAAACAATATAATAAGGTTGATGGGATGACTGTTGTAAATCCAGGTGGTAAGTGGCATATGTCATAAGTCGAGGACCACCTGTATATTTATTCATTTAACAGACATTTTTCTTAAAAGCAATGAACATATCAGCGTTATCAAAAAAGGGTGGTTACGGGTATAGTGGGTTATGAATAGTCTTCCGGCAGAGTACAAGATTCCTGACTATTTTCACATTTAAATGGAAACAGTGGTGCAAGACTAATTTTTAACAGCTTTTTTTCAACTGTCTAAGAAGTATATGAGTGAAAGAAGTTAAACTGGATGTTGAAATTTGAGCAATCTGAGGGCATAGTTGATCATTTTCTGGACTTTGGCTATGATGTAACATGATATATATTAAGTATGCAAGTGGGCTCTGGAGCACTTTTAGGGTAAGTACCATGCTCGAATGTAGTAACATACTGTACTATAGTACTCTAGCAAGAGCAGGATTTGATCTCAGGCTGAAAGGCTACAGCTGTAACCAAGTCGCTATTCATCATGGGCCCATAATGAGACCAAAACAAACACAAATTACGCATTTGTTCCCAGAATCCAAAACCCGAACTCACAGCTGTTTTTGTACTCCTCCACTGGGACTAGCTGCCAATCTTAGCAGGTGGTCCATTCAGTTCGCTTGGAGATTTATCACCCGAACGGCTTTACCTAGAGACAGAAAAGTCCCAGTAGGGACCTGTACCGCAAAAGTTCTTGTACTTGGACCAATGGTACAAATAATCAAAGTCCAGAAAACAAATGCTCATATATCAACTGTCCATATAATGGTAGATGGGTGCATGTATAATTTGCTTTCTTTGAATAAATTCAATAAGTATCAAAAATATGAATTCACTTCAGTTGTTGGACATCAGCAATTAATACAGGGGTTGAAAAAAGAAAAGTATATTGTGTGAAATGGTCAAAGTGTTTAACTTAAATGAGCCATTTAGATGCAAACTAGCATAGATCCTGCGCTTGGTGAATTACAATAATAAAAAAAAAATTATTACATGTACATCTTCAATGAGCACAGATAGAATACGAACTAGTTAACTAAACTAAAATTCATATTTTTTTGCCATTACATGTGCATGATCAAGAAATAGATACTTTTAAAAGATCACACAAGCACAGAAATATAAAACTGTTAGTTTAGTAATTAAATCTATCCTAGCCCGTGTATTTACAGCTCTGTAATGTAATGTACTCTAGTGTACTCAGTGCACCCACCAACCCCCCACACTTTTGGTAGCGCCTCAGACTAACATTCATCCTCTAGTCGCCATCCAAGGAAAGGCCAAAATAGTTAGAAAAAAAAAATCAGCAGCACCTCCAGTCTCTCTAAGAAGTGTTCTAATGTGAAATTTATTTTTATCTAAAGAAAAAGGAGAGAAAGTTCACAAGGTACACCACAGATTGAATCTTTTTAATCCTTTTAATCTATCTGTAATATGAACTCCAGATGCACTTGCTATCGAATTGATCATTAGCATCTTGCCATTTTAATTCAACACTGAAATTAAATTACATTTTGAAGCCAGTAATTAATATCAGGGTACACAGAAACTCATGTCAAAAACAGAAAGTAATTATATCTATAGAAAGAAGTACCGTTTAAAATAAATGGTATCTTTTCATGAAGCTGCTGTCATGATGTAATGTGCAACGACTGATTTAAGGATCAAATGTCACAATTTGGTTCAAAACTCACCGGGTTTTTCTTCTTCTTGTCCTTTTTCTGGCTGGGCTTTCTGTTGCTCACAAAGTAGTGGAGCGTCCCGTACTCAATCAGAGCGGCAAAGACGAAAATGAAGCAAACGGACACAAAGAGGTCCATGGCTGTCACGTAGGAGACCTTGGGGAGGGACTTTCTGGCAATTGTGCTGAGGGTGGTCATGGTCAGCACGGTGGTAATGCCTGCAAAGAGACAAGCCAGACAGTCACAAGTGCCTCAAAGGAATGACAATGATGGTAAGGCGGCTATCTAAACAAAAACGAAAGCAGCACTTCACAAAAGAAAAGCTGGAGTTTATTTGAAAGGCCTGAAAACTTTGAAAAATATTTCTTAAATGTACTGATTGCACACTAAATTGTTTTTAGACATATTATATGCTTTATATTTTACAGAATTTTACATGGCATTTCTAAACATATGCAGTTGACCCTTGAACAGCGCAGGACTTAGGGGCACCGACCCCCCATGCAGTCGAAAATCCATGTATAACTTTTGACTCCCCAAAACTGAACTACTAATAGCCTACTGTTGACCAGAAGCCTTACCAATAACATAAACAGTAGATTAACACATATTTTACATTTACATTTATCTGACACTTTTCTCCAAAGCGACTTATACTGTTAAGGTTAGAATTATTACAAGCTTACAATTATTTACCCATTTATACACCTGGGTCGTTCTTACCGAAACAATTTAGGGTAAGTACCTTCCTCAAGGGTACTATAGCCAGAGGTGGAGAATAAACCTAGGACCTTTTTGGGTCCAAAGGCAACAGCTCTAACCACTATTCTAATAGCTGTCTGATTTTGTATGTTATACAGTATGTATTATTTACTGTATTTTTACAATAAAGTAAGCTAGAGAAAATAGATACCGCAAGTTTACGTTGTCTGTTTAAAAGATGAATTGTCTGTCTGTCTGTCTGTCAGTACACTAATATTGTCTTATGTGATACAAAACACCGTAGATGTTATACATATTATGCATATATTTACGGTAGTAAATGATAAAATAGACTAGTATCTACATATATTTTTTGTATTCATGACACCTGACTTTTTCTTAATTTTTTCGATATTTCTAGGCTACGTGGTTCGTTTGCGAGTTTTTTCAAATTGCCACAGATCTCCAAAAAAATTTTCCATATATTTATTGAAAAAAGTGCAAGTATAAGTGGACCCGTGCAGTTAAAACCCGTGTTGTTCAAGGGTCAATGACACTATAACTGTAGTATGTATGACTGTATGTATGACTGTATGTATGTATGTATGACTGTAGTATGTATAACTGTATGACTGTAATGACACTATAGGCTCATTTGGGACTGATGTCACAGCTCTGAGTCTTTCTTTAAAGAAATAGAAACATGGCTATTTCCACTTCTCTCAGTCAGCAATGAAGGGATACAGAGTCCATTCAAAGACATTAAACCAATTGTCTATTTCAGGCTCTGTTAGAAAACGGAACCAAAGATCGAGACCTTAACGGCACACGTGTTACGAGGTTACAAACATGGCGTGACCTATAAAATAATTTTGGTTGTGCCAGCATAATGTCAGATGGAATAAAATGATAAATTAACAATTACTGCACACACCGAATCAGGAAAACAAATACATTAAAATGACAGTCATGCTACTGGCAAGCCATGGGATCACGGTGTATGTAATTCTGTGGGAAAGGCCAAAATCAGTAGTCACAGGCCATCTCATTCCGCATCCCTCAGCCCTTGAGATCAATCCAAGAAGCATTACGGTGGACCATCTGGTGTGATGTGTTCTGAACTGTGAGGAACAGGATGACCGCAGAACGACCCTTAAATGAATTAAACAAAGATTGCATAGAAAAGTGTCTCAAGATCCTCAGGATCATGCAGTTGAAAGAACAAAATGTAAAAGAATGACAGATTTTTTAATTTAACGTTAATACCGTCATACATGCTGCATTAAAATACCAAAAGACGGTACAATAATAAATATTACAATATTATTACAATATTATTATACAATAATAAATATTAAATATGATAATAACAAATATAAAATATGATAATACTAAGAGGAAAAACAATGACATCAAAATTATTAATCCCTACCAGCTACCAAGTCTCTCCTTTTACAATCTGTCTGAATGTTTCTATGAAAATGTCATTAATGTTAACATCACCGGTTGTTCTGGAAAGATGCAAAATACTAAAAATCTTGTGGTTTTCTCTCTTCTCTATATATTGTGTTGAGAAAGATTCAGAAGATTGTGTTTGATATATTCCAAATTTTTAATACTGTGATTCCAAACAGTAGCTACTTCTGTTGCAGTCACTTATGAGCAATAGTGGGAATTTCAAGACTTCTTTTTAAGAGAGGGGACAGAATAATATTGCCTTGAGATAAAAACACTGGTATAACAGAGATGCAATGAAGGAATAAATATGTTATAAATCATCTTCTCTGTGCTCCTACTATGGGTCAGGTTCGAGGAAGACTGGTCTAGCCTTCTTTAGGAGGAAGGAAATGATTAGATCAGGAAATTCCACCGATGGAAGGTACAGTAGTTTGCTGAGTTTCTTTTTTTCACCTAAAGATGTCCTTGCTGGCACAGCATCCTTGTTGATCCAGAAGGACACCCAGGAGAGGACAACAATGAGGGTGCAGGGGATATACGTCTGGATGGTGAAGTAGCCCATCCTCCTGCTCAGCTCAAAGAAGACAGTCAGCACAACGTAGTCTCCTGGAAGAAGGGTCGGGGGCACAAAATTACGAGGAAATAAGGGAACTGTAGAAATTGGTCAAAGTAGGCATTCAATCACAGAAAAGGCCATGGATTAATAACTGAGTACATTAGGACTGTTGAGTTCTGTTTCCAGTCAATTGGCTAGAACACCAGATGATGTAGGGTTACCACAAATATTTAGTTTTAACTGAACCACAAATAAATAGGGGAGAAAGTCTGCTCCTGTACCTCTGGCTCTCAAGATTTAGACAGATCTACTTCTCGAGTTCTCCGCGCCCTTGCTTCTGCAAATCACCCCGGCCGACAGTAAGGATGGCTGTCTTGAGTCGCGGTTTCATTCATTTGCAAAGCGACGTTTACTGAGAGAAAGAGTAAGCTCAATGGTGCTGCAGCATAGTTGCGACTCAGATATGAACCTGGTCTGAGACTTGAGCTTTCCGATAACCAAACCAAAACACTTTTCCACACTGAGGTTGAGATCAGAACCGACAACATTCTTTCTCCGCTTCACTGGCAAAACCTGTAAACTGTAAATATAGTTCACCCTTGAACAACACGGTTTTGAACTGCGTGGGTCCACTTATACGTGGATTTTTTTCTAAAAAATATATGGGAACATTTTTTGGAGATTTGCGACAATTTGAAAAAACTTGCAGACGAGGTGCGCAGCCTCGAAATATTGGAAAAAAAGTTAGGTATGTCATGAATGCATAAAATATATGTAGATACGAGTCTATTTTATGGGGGGTGCGGTGGCGCAGTGGGTTGGACCGGGTCCTGCTCTCTGGTGGGTGTGGGGTTCGAGTCCCGCTTGGGGTGCCTTGCGACGGACCGGCGTCCCGTCCTGGGTGTGTCCCCTCCCCCTCCGGCCTTACGCCCTGTGTTGCCGGGTTAGGCTCCGGCTCCGGCTCCCCGCGACCCCGCATGGGACAAGCGGTTCGGACAAAGTGTACTCTATTTTATTATTTACTACCATAAAATATAGATGTAATACATATAACATTAACAGTGCTTTGTATCATATAAGACAATATTGATGTACGTACTGAGAGACAATTCATCTTGTAAACAGACTATGTAAACTTACGGTATAGATAAATACAGTCAGTAATGTAAATGTATTTTTTCTTCCTTTTGATTTTCTTAACATTTTCTTTTCTCTAGCTTACTTTATTGTAAGAATACAATATATAATATATATAGCAAACAAAATATGTGTTAATCGACTGTTTATGTTATTGGTAAGGCTTCCGGTCAACAGTAGGCTTTTAGTAGTTAAGTTTTTGGGGAATCGAAAGCTTTAAATGGGTTTTCGACCGCACGGGGGATCGGTGCCCGTAACCCCCCGCGTTGTTCAAGGGTCAACTGTATACCTGAAGCATATATTTAAGCACCTCCTTCTGACCGCCCCCGTGACGCTTGTTTTCATGAACACGGCATTAGACAGACCCCCTTGCAGCTGAGAAAGAGCAGGTGAATAGACGTTATCTGCCTTTGTCACCCATGTTTACCCCCACATTACTATTCATAATGTGGGACTCTGTCCTGCGGGTCTAATACCGTTCAAAAAACACTGCTTGTAGCACAGATGACTGTTTGTGGCTGTTGTGATGGGGACTGTAAAGCAAGAAGGAAGTGAACAACATCTATTTGTCACGCCCACGCCCGCAGCACAACCACAAGCACCTGGTCACAATTAACGCAGCCGGGTATAAAGAGCACCAGTCCGCCGCTTCCCGGTTGCGGAATCTCTTTGAGACAACCGCCCCTCATGCGTTCATGACACTTCCACAGCACCTTACCTGTCCTTCTCCGTGCATCTCCCTCCTTGTTCCCTCGCCCGTCTCCACGTCCCTGTTCCTGTCTCCTACGGCATCGAACGTCGCTTCGCTTCATCGAGCGCACTTCGGATTCTATTCTCGGACCACATTTGCACCTCGGATTTAATCATGCTTGTCCCAGACTATGAGTATTGCTTTGCTCCTTGTTTCTTTGCAATAAATGATCCCGCGATTGGGTCCACACCCAGGTCTCCAGTCCGCTCTACGCGCCACTATTATGACCTTTTAAGGAAGACTATATATCTACTACATATCTAATTTGAGAACATTAATGGACAGCATGACATACATGTACAATTTAAAATATATATTTTACAAACCGGTCTCCTGGAACGATTCCGAGATGCTTACAGGACTTAAATTTGAAAGGATAATATACATTCATCCACGTCATTAATCTTACAGTTGCGGCAGTCCACCGAGAGTCAATTTGCTCCGACAGAGAGCAGGATCAGTCTGGCAATGCTTCACGAAGAAGGGGAAGCAAGATGTTCCAAGCTTTCTTCTCGTCTGACAAGGACCAAATAGTCACGCAGCGTTTTTTGTCGTTACAATAAATCAGTGTGATTATGAAAATGATAAAAGAACCCAGCTGTTCCCAGCAGAGCTGATATTTATGCCAAAATCTATTTAGCTAAATAATTTTTATAGCACAAAGTTTTTTGTGGGTTTTATTACTTATGGCTTCATCACCAGAGAGCTGGGAAAAAACTGGCCAGAGATAAACCGCAAAGTAACAAATATCATCTCTAATTTGTTTTCTTCTCTGGAGAACTGGGCTTGTTTTCTAGACATTAATCTTTATATCATAGTTCCCTTCTTCAGGACCTTTCAGAAAACCCAATGCTGCAATCAGCTCTATCACTAAAGACTTAGGGAGAACAATAACACCTCGACAGTAAAGATAATTCCTATAGCTGCCATATCTAAACCCTTTGGGGCAAAAGCTTGATGAACTTTCTTTATTAAAGAAAATTCAACAACTGATATGATCATCTGTGTCAGGGGTACTGAACCTTCCTTCAAGCGGGCCTAAGTTATATAGACTTTCATCCCGGTGCACATCGTGGAACGTATTAAACCGAAATACATCACACGACCGCTTTGTTAAACGCCTGGAACTTCAGATAATTTTCTTAAAGCATGAACGACGTTTCTGACGAGAAAAGTGTCTCCAGGTCATTTTTGCAATTTGACGTGTGTTGTTGCGAAAATGGCAAAATTGTAGTATCTAACAAGGATGCTGGTTCACAGAAAAGCCCACAAGAAAGATTGTTTGTCTCTTTTTTGGATAGGCCGTTGGATGGTAGTCAACGAGAACTCCTTCGCAGCATACGAACACACTGATGGAAGGAACAGCTGCTGAGACGGCGCTCTCCGGGTTCCGTCATTCCAACGCAACTCATCTGGACAGTCACCTAACGTTGGATTTCCATTTGGTACAATTGACAGCTGCTACTATCAAAGTGCTCTGTAGCTGAAATGGCCCATTGTTTCTTTTTTTTTCTGCACATAGAGGAAGTACGTCATCACCCTGCCAAACATTAAGCCAGGGTGCTTCGTGTGGTCAGGTCCAGTTACAGTCTGTCACTTGTAATATTTCTTGTGTATAATGCGTAGGAAAAAAATTACTTAATGGATGCATTTAAGATTTTTTTTTTTTTTATTTTCAGGAATATTGCTTTCATTGCATTCGATTCATTCCTAATCATAACCCGCAAAATTCAATTTAGAATGAAAAACTCTCGCACGAAAGCCTCCAAGGATTTTTTTGGTTCCTCATTCAAAAATGTGAGCACACATCTATTCATGTTATGAAATATGCAATTCCTGCCTGATTACATAACTTAGCGAGGCTGCATTTAACACACAGAGTAATGTATTTCCAACCCCTCCAGTCATCTGCTGTAACTGGTTTGGGGGAAGCTTATCTTCACAGAACAATCAGAGCACTGATGAACTAATCCTAATCCTGCATGCATCGGGGAGAAACAAGACAATCTGCATTTCAAAAGACGAGCTACAGTCAGGAAAGATGCGACAAGGGAACTGGGCGCCGCAGTGATGTCGCACTGCAGTCTTTGCCAAGGAACGCTGAGCAACCCAGTCCATTGGGTTGAGCTTCTCACGCCTTTCCACTGCCCTCCAGCCTCAGTGTGCATATAAACGTTTCGGACCCGTTAAATGGTGCCACAAACACATAAAACTATAAGTACAGGCGGTCCTCGATTTACGATGGTTCGACTTACGATTTTTTCGACTTTACGATGGTGAGCTGGCGATAGACATCCACTAGAAACCGTACTTCAGATTTTGAATTTTGATTTTTTTCCCGGGCAAGCGATATGCGGTGCGATACTCTCTTGCGATGCTGGGCAGCAACAGCGTTCCACATCTCTCAGTCTGTCAGACAGAGGTGTGTATTAGGTGCATTAAATGCATTTTCGACTTAGGATATTTTCAATTTATGATGGGTTTCGCGGAACGTAACCCCATCATAAATTGGGGACCTCCTGTACATACATTCGTCTCGACTTACAAGTCTTGAGAAGTTTAGGAAAAGAAAAACTGCCCGCTTTTCCATTAATTGTAAATCTTGTCAGTTTTCATTCAAATTTCAAATTCCCGAGTTGGTCTAACTGCCCAGGGACTCATCGCTTATAGAGACTGTTTAGAAACACACATGTCAAGCACTGACCACTGGCAAGACCCAATCCTGAACCCAAATCTGACAAATAAAGACTATGGTTTTAGAGCTGAACAGTGTCAAATCTTCAGCCTTTACAGTTCAGGAAAGGATATGATGCCAAAAAAACGTGTCTAGCTATATATGGGCGGCACGGTCGCTCAATATGTGTGGAGTTTGCATGTTCTGCCTGTGTGAGTTTCCTCTAGGTGCTCTGGTTTCCTCCCACAGTCCAAAGACATGCTGCTCAAGTTCAGCCATAGTGTGTGAGTGACAGAGAGAGTGTGTGTGTTCCACTGATGTATGGATGAGTGACCCAGTGCAAGTAGTGTATCTAGCAGTGTAAGTCACCGAGGTGAATAAGGTGGGTGGGCTGATAACACTAGATAGAGTTCATTGGAAGCTGCTCTGGAGAAAAGCATCTGCTAAATAAATAAATGTAAATATGTATTTGAGTCACATAGGACTGAGGAAATCTCAAAATGGCACCCATTCCAGACTCACTCGTCTCATTCCCTGACAAACACTTAGTTCTGGTTCATTAAAAATGTGCTGTGCTTAGTCTGTGAGCCAGTCTTTCACCTGAACAGGATCTTAAAAGTTTCCCAGTGTTGCTCTCATGTCCAGTTTAAGCTATGTCTTACCTCTCCGTTCCTCCACTGCCGCTTGAAACGGCATAACGCTAATCCGAAGGGATCAGAGAAGAGGAATTGTTAGACTTCCGAGACAAAATGAAAGCACCAAGTCCACCCTTAAATGGGGCGCCAGGGATCTTCACAAATATTCAGTGCAGTCAGGTGGGCAGTTCGGAGAACCAGCACCTACTTGAGTCACTGCATCTTGTTATTCACAAAGACACGAGCTGCTAAAAGATGCCAAGGCTATAATTTCTGAAAATAAATGAGTTTTTGAACCGCAGGTGTTCGTCATTCGAACTCTTCACACTAATTCGCAAACAAATAAGCCCAGCAGAATGTATACTGGGATGTGACCTAATCACGGCTCCCAGAGGCAACCATAACATACTACATTTTCCATTATTCTAAATGCAATTGCTTCATCATGCCATTTTTGCCTCCAGTAAAGCTGTAAGAATTAGAATTTTAAAAATGGAGTAGAACATTGTGTACTGCAGTACTAGATGGATCACAATCATTCTGAAAAGTACATGCCTGTCTGGTGGTGGAGGTGGTGTTCAGTGCAGAAGAGTACAGATCGCACCTCAAAATTATTAGTAGCCTCCGTTGTCTGCCTGTTAATTACGGATTCATCGCTGTACGAAAGGGTTGGGAATAAAAAATAACCAAAAAGTTGGCCTTTAACTGTTTTAATTGGATGGTCAACCAACCCGAGTCTAACTTGTTCACAGGAAGCCATTACAAAGGCAGAGTACTTCAAAAATGACTTGTCATTGTAGACACTGGACCTTTTGTAAATAAATAAATAAATAAATAAATAAAAATTCCTGTGCACTGCAGTTTGGGTTCCTCGTTGAGTCCCGTCCTTAGCTTGGCCGCTGTGTGCCAACATAGATGAACATATCTTACTTCAGCCTGTCTCTATTAAGTCTGAGACATTGACTTTGCTTGAGCTTCAGCACATTTGGTTATCTTCTCCAGGCAAGCTGCAAACTTCTGAATACCTTTCCAATGGACCTCAGCTCCTGCGGGATTTCTGAGACATCCAAAAGAGGTTGCAATATCGTTGGCGGTCCCCCCCCTTTAGTGGACCGCCTCAGAATAAATTGAGTTACATGCCTCCTGAAAGTCAAATTCTCAATCCACATATCCATTTATACGGAGAGTGTGCGGAATATATGTGCCAGGCAGGCAAAAAAAAAAAAAAAAATCGCAAAAGAGCCGTGAGGCAAAACCATGAAAAACATCCACTCCAGAGAAATACATCAAGCGGAGATTTAATCAAAGATCTGAAGGCATGGAGGAAACAACGCTCAATGTGCTGCTGTTCTACGCTACGTCAAAGTTCAACTACTAGTGTTTAAGCGCGGTGCCACGTCGTCATGCTGCAGATTAATTTCCAGGAAATCACTGTAGTTGTTTTCTTCTCCAGCTTCTAAACATATCGTTACATCCTCAGAGAAGAAAGGGTTATAAATATTTATTTTGAATGTATCGAGTTACAAAATTCTTTGAAATGCTAGAAAAAGTAAGATAATTAATTTCAAACAAGACGGCAATAAATTCGTTCTTTTTGCATGTGCAGGACTTGGTTGCATTCCGTAGTGTGGCGTTCCTCCTGATTTTTCCCGCCAAAATCTGAATAGCAAATTATGACCCATTATCAAAGGGGAATATTGATGTATCCCAAGTCTTACGTGACAAAAATGATGTGCACAGAGCAGGATTTCAGATGTACACAAGAGAATTTAGAAGATCGTGTTATTAATAGCTTGTTCCATCACAAATGGACCATCATACACAGTCTTAAAATGAAACTCGGATCATAAACGAAAACTGGAGGCAATCGGTAATAAGAACTGATGCTACAGAACACCAGATGGCAAAGGCTACTGATTACTTTCCGCTAGATGGAGTTGCCTCTGCTATTTTAAACGGTCCATTTTTGATGCGTTATTTCAACCCGTTTGTTCTGATGACGTACTCAGAGGAAGGGTATTAAAAACAGGGAAGCTCTTTTCCAGTGGCGCTAATTGTGAAATAAATATCTAAAAACCGCTTGTTTTGTTTGACTGATGAACATGACTGGTGGTTCGGGAAGCACCTGTCTCTACCTCTACTGGGATTGATCTCTCATGTTTGTCTGGACAGATGGGTTTTGGGGCCACAAGACAATACCACAGCCAGAGTGGGTGTGCAATGGAAAAATATATAATTCTTACAATTTTACTTAAGTACAAAGAAACATCAGTTTCAATATGTTCTATAATGTAGCACTGAAACCTAACAATGACACCAGGGTGGGGGTGCAGTATTTATTGTCATTCAGACGTGCAAAAATTATTGATATTTAAACGTTTAAACGTTAGATCTCCAGTAGCACCGTGAACATCCCGTCGTTAGTTGATGGATTAAATGCTTTTTTTAGTTGTGTCCTCACTCAAAGGCAGCAGACCCTTCAAATGCTGCTGACAGACAGCGGCGGACGGGTGATCTGGATTAGGCCTTGCTGACATCTGTACACAGAGAGCCTTCTCTCCCCTGACATGGCCCGTTGAGGCAGCGGAGCGATGCGAAATGGGCTCGAGACCGCTGACGGCACAAGAAACAGAGCCCACAACAAGCCGGAGTGGCTAGGACGACGACGACGACGACAATGTATTTCACATGTTCAAAAAATACAAAGTGGATAAAAATGGTCCAGCCTACCAAACAGAACAGAATTAAATACTGCTAAATACAAAGGGACAATCTGCTTTTTCTGGCCACTCACCAGAATTTGCTGTTTTCTCAGAATCTGTGTAGCTTGTTTGGCCGCGTGCTGCAATTTTGTGTAATTGCTGTATAACTAACACATCCCACTCGGGTAATTTTTACTTAAATATCACCATCACATCTCCGACATGTTAAAAAAGGGCAGGATTACAGCTTACAGCACAGTACGACAGACTCCGCTGTTGACATGCTTGAATTTTCTGATTAAAAATCTATTTTGATGCAAACACACAAAGCACCCATTGAAAATCTACACAGCTGTCCAAATGCAGCAAAATGCTATGGTTGAAATCAAAAATACTTGGTAATATAGCCTACAAAATACATAATGCATTGGGGACAATGCTGCAAACTAGCGCAGTTTTGCCTGGTCAGCAAAAACAACTGCAACAACAAGAGTAATAATAATACACAAATAAACAGGTGTTTTACATTTCTCAGCATCCCTGCTTTTTTTTTTCTTTTTTTTTTTTTGCCGGGACGGCCCAAAGTATGTAAATTATCCTATATAATAATGGAAATCTATAAAGTTTTTCTGGACATTTCTTGAGGCCTTCAAAGGACATAAATTATTTAAAAGGCATTGTTGCACCTTGAATGCAGAAACCAAGTGGACTTGGTTCCGGTCTGATACATTATTTTCTTTCAGGAAACATTTTCGTCGTATTTCTGGAGCCAAAAGATGACATGTTATGCCAGTAGAAATCTAAAGCTCAGAAAAGAACAAGGTGAATTTTTTTTTTCACCTAAGTGTTCTATGTAAGTTGATATTGTCTGATATCGGGCAGAATGTTAGAAATGGTGGAAAAGCTTTGTTTGATAGGCCTGAGGATACTTCTATGAACCAGGTGGTCCATTGAACCATACCTGATACAGTCCTCACTATCTCGGAGGTGTTCCGGAGACCCACGAACGAGAACTGGTATAGTCTCCATGAGCGAATGTCTCCCACCTCCACCGAACTCCTCTTCCACCTGTAGACAATCTCCTCTTTGGGGTAGCCATCTCAAGGTCGCAGAGGGGGAAAACAGTTTGGACGTTAGAGCTGGGACACCCATGGAAAACAGGAATTTCCTCAAACGCGGACACGACATTCAGCTCTTGTGTGTGTATGTGTGTGTGTGTAACGTAATGTTATTTGGAATCGAGGCTATAAGCTCAAATAGATCTGCAGTTGAATTTTAACTGCAGTTCAAATGACTGAGTTCATTCCAATTATATGTGACTTCAAGTGAGTTCAGTCCAAATTCAGCACTGAAGAGAAAAAAGCAATATTGTCACACTGCTAATTATGGTGGTAGTATACAGTATAATGGTTTCACAATGCCAGTTTAATGGGATTCTTAATTGAACAGCCCACAGCCATGCTATAACGGGGGATTGATGGATTTTCAACACACAAATATTATGACAGGTGATAGCAGGTTCTATTCTTCATGCTCCCCCGTGATAGGCCTTCCAATTGCTCTGATGGATTCGCTTGGGAATAAATTATTGATTCAAATTTTCTTTGAAAAATTGGTGCACTTTGCTACATTTTGCTTCATCTTAGAAGGAGTGTTCGCGAATGAATATACATTCTGGACACACTTTGGGAAGTCTGCAACATCTTGCGGTATATAAAAATAGACGCAATGTGTTGAAATCAATTCCAAGTACTCGTCACACTCGAGGCTTTCATTAAACTTTGGTTTTTTTCCTCTTTTTAAGATAAAATTTGCCTTTTCTTTCCGCTCATGAATTCTCTCTGAAGCCGGTGTGTGATATACCATTCCTCTGGGAGCAAGGAAACCCAAAGAACACAATTTTCAGGTTTTACTCTCACATAAAGACCACAAAAAATGGCCAGGCAATATAATGTTCTGGGGAGATGACTTTAAAGAGCTGGTCTTGGCTTGAACTGCACCAGAACGGAAAATCTGAATGAAACCGAGAGCACGGCCAAACTTACAGCTCGAAAACTCCAGGGGACAGGAATGTTCATCCATAGGAAAGTTGTTCAGTTTAAGCTGGCACTCAGCATCGATGGTCAATCTGAATGCACGAATCACATTGCATTAGTGGCATCCTCGTCTAACCACCGCACTTTCATTATGGAACGCAAAATTCGAATGAAATTAAACTGCGCTGCCGCTAACTGGCAACATATAAATATCACAGTGATGATATTAAAGTCAATTGCTCTTTTGCCATCATCTTGCCATAATTAGAAGCTATCGGTCAGACCCGAGCCATGAAGCAGGAAAGAATGAATTAATCAAGAGCATTGCACAGCATTCTCATTAGCCCCATGCAGAGACTGTTACATTTTAATGCGAGGTGGAACACTTCTCACTGGAGTTTACCCTCCAACACTTGCCAACGGCAGCAAAATCCAACGCACAAATAATGCACAACAAATGCGCATTGCAAAGGTGCAAACCTGATCCGCGCCTTTCACTTGGAAACTTAAGCCAGTTCCCCCAAAATGCCCTTGGGCGCTCTTTGCTAAGATTCCCAGACAGCCCTCGCAGTTTTACCGCAGCGTATAGAGAATCCTGCCGTCGTTCCAGATCCTCAGCATGCGATTTGGCGTGGTGATCCAGTGGGCGTCCGCCTTCTTGGAGTTACGGAAGAAGGTGTCGGGGATCCAGATCTTTCCGACCATGTTGCTGTTGAGTCGCAGCACTTTCATCGTGCTGTTAAATTTCAGCCGCCTGTCATACCAGGTCTGGGCAAAGAATATATCAATTGTGTACTCCTGTTTGGACAAAT
This sequence comes from Scleropages formosus, assembly GCF_900964775.1. Taxonomy (NCBI): domain Eukaryota; kingdom Metazoa; phylum Chordata; class Actinopteri; order Osteoglossiformes; family Osteoglossidae; genus Scleropages; species Scleropages formosus. Next base: position 32,870,706 of record NC_041809.1, on the reverse strand, counting down.
ACATAGTGAAATGATGTTAGACAGGTGGGCATTTGCAACATGTCAGGATCCAATAGCATTTATAACTTTTCATACTAGCAGCTTTCAGGTTGCCCTAAAAACACATTTTAAAGTGTACAACCACACTGAAAAGGTAAGCGGACCTCTGTTCAATATTCCAAAACAAGGGATATTCCACTATTCCATAATTCCAATCAGTTGAGTCAAATACAGATGCTCCTCGACTTACGATGGTTCGAATGATAATTTTTCGACTTTACGATGCTGCGCTAGCAATAGACATTCAGTAGAAACTGTACTTTGAATTTTGATTTTTTCCTGGCCAGGCGATATGCGGTGCGGTACTCTCTCGCCATGCTGGACAGTGGCAGCGATCCGCATCTCCCAGTCTGCCACGCGGTCACTAGTGTATAAAGCCGACACTCTACAGTGTTCTGTGTTGCCAGTGTTTTTTTTGGATGCCCCCTCCCTATATCTACGTCGTGTTTTGTGAATCCATCATGTCTACAAAACGCCCATCTTTGTCTCCTGCTCCTGGCGAGAAGAAGAAGAGGAAGGTACTCTTGAGGAGAAACTCTAATTAGTATGTTTATATCTATAGTATTTATTATTATATTTTAATACCTTCTGTTTTTTTTACTGTGTTTATTGACTTTGTTTATGTTTATATGTTTCTCAAAAAAAAACACTAGGAAGGTGACTAGGAATTGTCGATATTCTGGTAAAGTTTTATGCAGCTACTTGTGTGATGAATGTTGGTGCATGTGATGAAGGAAACTAACTGTACTTAAGAATCACACATCTGCAGCTATGTCTCTTTCTCCTAATGCAATGCACAAACTTTATTTTCTATAAGATGTGCATCGCTTTGGAGAAAAGCATCTGCTAAATGAATACAGGTGAATGTAAGTGTTTAGTAACCGCCGTACTTGTGCTGTTTTACACACGTCTTGCACAAGTACACTCTATGTAGTCCTGTGTTGGTAGCTTTGTATTGTTCCTATGTAACACCTGGAGGAACGTTGCTTCGTTTCACTGTATACTGTACCGGCTGTATATGATGAAATGAGAATGAAGCCACTTTGAATTTGACGAAGGCAGCAAACCCGTAATGACCATCGCACATGAACTTGGACTTTCGCAATCGATGATCTCGACCATCTTAAAGGATGAGAAGCGATGACGTTCGGTTGGTTAGGTGTATTAAATGCATTTTTGTCTTACGATATTTTCGACTTACGATGGGTTTCGCGGAACGTAACGCCATCGTAAGTCGGGGACCACCTGTACAGTTATTTCTAAATATGCAACAGTTACATTAACTAGCCCAGTAATGTAATCGTTTGATGAAAAATTACCTTTCATGGCATCATATACCTTTCATATATCATTATACAACCAACCATAACTGTATTTTATCGCTGCAAAATGACAGACTTTCTATCTACGAATTTTTTATCCCTGAATTACGCACCTGGAATAAGAACCTTGAGTCTTTCAACCTCAAAATAAGGGGCTCAAGGAGAGAGTGAATCCCCCTCCCCGCCATTTAGAAATTGCTCTCCAAACACTGTTACCTCCTTTGCTGCTTTCTACATCCTCGCTGCCATGGTGGCATGTGCTACGATTTATGAATACTGTATTTGCACTCTATTGAAACCAAAAGGGATCGAAAAGCGAACGTCCATCGAAACAGCACCGTGGCAGAGAAGGATGGAGAAGGATATGTGATTTTAAAGAGCTGGGGATTGGCACATGAGAACATACAGCAGCATTAATTTAAATTTCTGTAGAGCTTAGTCCAATAATAAACCCTAATCCACACCACTGACACACATCAAACATAATAAACGCTACTACCCTCTGCACTCCACCAACAAACAAACTCATTTGCTTTCGCATCGCTGTGGGGATTTCATGTGGCAAAAAATTATTTGTAAGCCTAAGAAAATAATTAAGACCGCAAATTTTGTTTTGAAGGAAGTCATAAAAAACTTTATCTTAAAAGGGATTTTTTTTTCTAATTTTTCTGGGTTGCGGGGGGGTCATTTCACTCAGGAGTGTCGCAGCAAGGTTAGCAAAACGTGGTGAGCGCACACTCTGTGGCTCGAGCGAAACCTCTAGTTTTTGGAGAGACTGACAAGAGGGAGAACCAAGAGCTGAAGTGGTTACTGTGTTTTTCCATCTGGACCATAATTAGGACACAACTGTGGTCACTGCCCAGCTGACTGCAGAGAAAAAGAAAACCCCTGTCTCTGTCCTTGAAAACATATCGTGAGTGGGAAACGCTGCAAAAACCGGTCAAAAAATCTGGTAAAAATAAATGTAGAAGTGTGTAGACAAGCAGCGATCACACCCACCCACCCACACACACACACACACACACACACACACACACACACACACGTACACGGACACAATCGCGCGCGGGCACATGCACAAATCGGCTATTTTCAGCTTTTTTGTGACATCTGTGAAGAACAAATAAATCGAGTGAGAGGGAATCGTGGCTCAAGGAATCTTTGGCTCATTTGTCTAGATTAAACCTATTGGAATTCCGAACTGTCACAGCTGCACTGCACTGTGTCCCTGGACATGGGCTTGAGCGCCCTGGATAACGGCTTATTCTCAGCACACAAATCTCATCTCATCCCCTCCGTGGAGTAATAACTGCCATGAAAGCAATATATGTCAACATCATTGCTCCTCTGAAAAAAAAAAAAAAAAAAATCTCAGCACCATAAATACACTCAGTCTTAAAAATCTTCAAGTGATGATAACCAAATAAATAACAGAGCCAGGTGACTAATAATTATTTTGTTCAGGATGACTAAAAATATGCGGTAACATCAAAATAAGATTTTTCTCCCTCCTTGTGAGAGTAATACAATAAAATGTACTGCACATGATGCCTGTTAAACCTACTGCAGCAGTATGGTTTTACCGTACCTCACTGGATTACCGTCCAGTAATCGTGCTACTATTGTTGTGTGTGTGTGTGTGTGTTTTCAGCCAAGCTTTCACGCTCCCTTTCTGAATATATATAGAACCAAGCACTCATACTGGATTATTTAGCCACCCTTTCAAGGAATGTAGTATATTTATAAGAATGACTGAGTCACCACTGGAGAGTTACACATTTATTCACAGTAACCTTTTATTGGCAAGCCATGTTGCAGTGATTTACAGGATCCTGCACTCCTTGTGAAAATATTTTCAATTAACTGAAATTAAGTCTAGTTTATTGCAATTTGCACTGCAATTTGTTAGCTCGAAAGGGTGGATGGGCCTGCAACAGCATCGTGCTTCTTAAAACATTTGTCAGGGAAATGTGTCCTCGGTTAATGAACATTGTACACAATTTACCAGCAATTACTGGAGCATCATTATCCGTTTCCCAATACTGGTAATGGGACAGCAAGTCGCGGCAACACAATTATGCACCCAAAGGCCTGTTATTAAGAAAGACTTACTTACCATATTAATAGCATTCACAGGACCAATACTGTTCACAAACATATCGGTATGGATTACAGTTGGTTTCACTGGAAAACGGAAAAAGGAGAAACGTTGTTACCCTGCTCAGAGAAGAATGAAAGCAAACCCCTTAGGACGTTTACATCGCGGTCGTCAGCATGTGCACCAGCTAGCATGTGTTCGCTTGTTGTTCGTTCCCTGTTCACGCTCTTATCGGAACAATTGTATTAATCTGTCTAATTTGCACTACACTCTCTAAACTAAAAGCAAACACTGTACACTTGCGTCAGGCTGCTAAAAATAGCAAAGGATTATTCTCGCGCGGAGGGTGCAGGTTCCCCGGAAAATGTGATATAAGCAGCAAGTGAAGACTGCAGGAGTCCGTTTAATAGCGAAGAAACATATAATTAAATATACGATCGTTACTATAAATAACCAAATGTTGCACTCTTTACAGAACAGCAAAGCTATCTCTTCTCGCTGAGCAGGACCTTCGGAATAACCACTACATTCTGGTGTTCATTTAACAGTTACATACAGTGGGGGAGTAGAGACCGTAATCACTGCCAAAGGTGCTTCAAATAAGTACTAAGGGGTCTGAATACTTATGTCAATGTGATATTTCAGTTTTTTTTTTTGTTTTTTATAAATTTTGCGCAAATTTCTACAATTCTGTTTCCGCTTTGCCATTACGGAGTATTTAGTGTAAACTGATGAGGGAAAAATTAAATTAAACGTTTTTAGCATAAGGCTGAAATATGAAAAGTGAAGGGGTCTGAATACTTTCTTAATGCACTCTATCTATATGTATATATATATACACACACACACATTTTCAGAACCGCTAGTCCCTTACGGGGTCACGGGGAACCGGAGCCTACCCGGCAACACAGGGCGTAAGGCCGGAGGGGGAGGGGACACACCCAGGACGGGACGCCAGTCCGTCGCAAGGCACCCCAAGCGGGACTCGAACCCCAGACCCACCGGAGAGCAGGACTGCGGTCCAACCCACTGCGCCACCGCGCCCCCATATATATATATATATATGTATATTTTTTAAATAAAAAGAACATACAATAAATAATACAGCCCACTGCAGAAACAGCAATATAGACTGATAACAACAACTACTGTGTTCTGGAAATAGCGATCAGAAATCTGAGAGCTGAGCACTGAAAGAAACTTACCTCCTATATCCGGCCGCAGCTTGTTATCATAGCCATCAAGCAGACTGTTCAAAATGTGTGTGACATCACTCTCGTACACTTTTGGTGTCAAAACCCAAGTCTTGTTGGTCACCTCGTCGTCATCATTTTCAGTCTGGAAAGATCTGATGAGATAAAAGATATAGTTGAAAACTCTACAGTTGAAAACATACAAAAAGGCTCTTTATCTGTACATTACTTACTCCCCATTTCCAACATCCTCAAACGGTTGTGCCAGTAAAGAGTCCCAAGGTCTAAAATTAAAGTTATTAAACAAAGATGTTCACACTTGTTGAGCACTTGCAAATTCGGCGGATCAGTGAGTTCAAAAGAGATGAGTTTTGAGACCTCTCCCGAATGTAGAGATTTGGCAGTTCTGAGCGAGAGCTCATTCCATTACATAGGAGCCAAAACTGAAGACTTTTTTTGTTTCGATTTACATTACGTTCATTTATCCAACACTTTTCTCCAAAGCAACTTACAGTGTTAAGATACTTACATTTATTCACCCATTTATACAGCTGAGTAGTTCAACTGGAGCAATTTAGAGTAAGGACCTTGTTCAAGGGTACTACAGCTTGAGGAGAGACACAAACCTGCAATCTTTGCGTCCAAAAGCAGAGCTCCCATCACTATGCTACCAGCTGCCCCGTATTTTGGGACCTCTTATGTGTGGGACCATCAAGCAAGCAGATGTGGAGGAGAACAGCAGTCTGGTTGGGCTGTAGCAAGTAATGAGGTCTTGTAGATATCAGGGAGAAGATGTGTTGTTGGTTTTGCGGAACGTAAGCAGAGTCTTGAATCTGATCTGGGCAGCTCTTGGAAGCCGATGCAGAGAGACGAGTAGGGGGGACAGATGTCAAGACTTCGGTAGGTCAGACATGATTCATGCAGTATTCTGTATCAACTGCTTGATGGCAGAGGCTAGAAGGCTGGACAGGAGAGAGTTGCAGGAGTCCAGGTGAGATATCACCATGGCCTGGACTAGGAGTTACGTAGAGTCTGTTGTTGAGATAACAGCGGATTTTGTCGATGTTATGCAGGATGTATCTCGTCTTACAGATACTCATTACTCTCAAGCTCTTAGCTGATGAGGCAGGTGAAATGAGCGAGTTGTCCAGTTTGATAGAGAGCTCTCGACAGGAGGACGGACCAGTTGGGAGGCGATGGATCACTGTTTCGGAGAGGTTGAGCTGGAGGTGGTGAACACACATATCACACAGAGATGTCCGAGAGGCATCTCATTTATCCCTTTTTCATGATCTGTCTCACATGATTGTGTGCTTGCCCTTGATGTGTGACATGTCATTACCCTTGAAGGATCAAGCCACTATGATGCAAAGCAGGTTTCAGAGAAATCTGACAAAGTTTAATTGTATCATACTATAAATGGATAGTAAACACTTGCTAAAACTTCAAACCCAGAAATCCGGTGCGCTGTGTGGTTTCACTATAGAATCAGTTCCAATAGACTTATAACTAGATAGAGTTCATTAAATTACATTTCCTGCTCAGTATAAATGCTGGAATATGCAAGTATTTTAATATCTGAATTATTTTTTTCAATGGCAGCTGTTAAACTACATGAGTAAAAGAAGGCGGCAGCATGAATGGGAAAAGGAGAATGGAGCAATTTATATATGAACGAGGCACCTCCAAAAGTTTGCTAAAACTTCCAACAAAGCTTTGAATGGAAGATCATACCTGAAGGACGGTCGCATGAAGAATAAAAAAGACTGACCATATTTTCTGTACGATTTAAAAGAAAATCAGAGTTTATGGAGGAGCCAGCAGTAAACCAAGCTCACAGCTCATAAAATACGGGCCAAGTACCCAGTCCATTCTTTATCACTGGTCTTTCATCTTCACAGCCATTTCATTTCTTCCATTATTTTTACGGCTTCCTTACGGCTGTCAGGGCCCATCTGAGCACCTGCATCGACGAGGCTGACCTGAAAGCGGGAAGATGACGGTGGAGTGTCTGAACTAAGATGGCTTGAGGGAACTCTAATGAATAATGTGTGTGTTTCCCCTGGGTGCTCTGGTTTCCTCCCACAGTCCAAAGACATGTTGTTCAGGTTCCCCCACAGTGTGTGAGTGACAGAACGAGTGTGTGTGTTCCACTGATGTATGGATGAGTGACCCAGTGTAAGTAGTGTATCTAGCAGTGTAAGTCACCGCGGTAAATAAGGTGTGTGGCCTGATAACACTACCTAGAGTTCATTGGAAGTCGCTTTGGAGAAAAGTGTCTGCTAAATAAATAAATGTAAATGAATATTTCCTACTTGCAATTACATTTAAACTTGTCTGATGCTTTTTTCCAAAGCAACTTACCCATTTACACAGCTCGTTCATTTTACTGGAGTAATTTAGGGTAAGTACCTTGCTTAAGGGCACTACAGCTGGAGGTTGGATTCAAAACTGCAACCTCGGGATCTAAAGGCAGCAGCTCCAACCACAACGCTACCAGTTAATTTGCTGTATATGTGACATAGTGAATGAAACATCTCTGCTGGAATAAAAAAACACTGAAGCAGGACGAACACCGACTTGGTTTTCCAGATCGATGGAGTGGCGGAGAGATGGAGGATTTACACTGCTCTGTTTCCGGAGCGTGTGCTCTGCGCTGTGTCTTTCAGCCAGGATTGACAGTTGCATCAGTTAGCAGTTTGGAAATATCTCGAAAACATTAAGTAATCCGGTCGGCAGCATTAGTAATGCACAAAATCAAATTGTATCTCATAAAAAGCATAGCTTGGACAGCAGTGTAAAATTTCAGCAGGTTTATGAATTTGTAGTAATAAAACTGTTTTCAAATGCAAGCAATATAATAACGATGGCATAATCTCGGCTATTTAACCATTCATAGTTTATCCCAGAACTCCCGTGGCAATTGTACCACTGAAACAGCTGGAGACTTTACATTTCGGAGTCACTTTACTTTAAATTCATGATTTAATGCTCATGCTTACTGCAATAAGGTGTAACAAGCACGCGCTCTCTCCCTCACCTGCTCATTGCTTTCAATTCCCGCTTTTTATTGCTTTTTTAATTGCTGATGCAATCACTGCCTTCAAATCTTATTTCATAACAGCAGGCCAAGCGGGGAGTGGCGCAGCAGATTTTGCAAAATATGCTTTTGACGTCACAGAAGTGAATATTACCCCATGTGTAAAAGGCTAAGGCAGAAGACCGCAAGGAAAACATACATTATACCGACACTGAAACGACTTTTTCGTCATTCCTCTATATAGAAATATGCATCTTAATAAAGTTCATAATAGTAAAACGAAAGTATGTTACAATGCTTTAATTTGAGCTAAAATTATACGGTATAATTCAGTATACTGTATAATGAAGGGTACAGAAGCACCCAGGGGAAGCCAATATGGATTTGTCCTTCTCAAACCTACACAAAAAACGTTTACGGGGAATTTTTTAAGATCGTATTGCTTTTCTGTCCCGTATGCAGCTAAATTTCTTGATCCAGGTAGGTTTCGTCAATATGACACTCCGTTCTACTGGGTTTTTTCAAATTATTCCACTGACACCACCAACCCTGTTAACTCTGCTCAACGAAAGGAAGAGCCTTTGTCTTAAGAGGAGATTCGTCGATCCGTTATCGATATTCGTTTGTTCCAGTGTGGCGTCGTGGTGGTCCGGTACCTATCATGGAAATTTAGGATGCAAGGCAGGGTACTCCCTGGACGGGTGCCAGTCCATCACAGGGCAATCACATAAAGTCATTCAATCTCACACACACACACACACAAAGGCAAACTTGGAACTACCAGTTCACCTGAAACACATCTTTGTACTGTGGAAGGAAACCAACATGTGGAGAACAAGTAAACTGCACCTACACTAAGATGGATTCGAACACACATCCAAACCCATAACCCAGGAGCCGTGAGGCATCAGCCCTATCGTTCTACCTCTTATTAAGAGATGTCAGAGCATTTTATGTACCTTGGGAAATGGTATAGTACTGTACAAAAGTTTTACGCACTTGGTTGGGGAAAAGCTCTAAAGTGAGAATGCTTCCGAAAATAATGCTCTTAATTAATAAACTTCCTACAAAGCTTAGTAACCATCCATCATCGACAACCGCTTGGCGCAGCGGGGTTGGCCGGGTCCCGCTCTCCGGCGGGTCTGGGGGTCGAGTCCTGCTTGGGGTGCCTTGTGATGGACTGGCATCCTGTCCTGGGTGTGTCCCCCCCTCCTCCAGCCTTGTGCCCTGTGATGCTGGGTTAGACTCCGGTTCGCCACGACCCTGCTGAAGACGAGCAGTCTCAGACAGTGTGTGTGTGTGTGTGTGTGTGTGTGTGTGTGTGTGTGTGTGTGTGTGTGTGTGTGTATACTTTCCTTTTTAACAACATACAAAACCTTTGCTGTAATACTGTAACTTTTTTGCAAAAGAAATCTAAAATGTGCTCTTTCCCATTGACACAAATGCAGAAGACATTAAATCACCGTCTAAAACAAATATTTTCGTGAAACACCTAAGCGCCTAAGACTTTTGCACAGTGCTGTATCTCTAATATCCGTAACCAACGTTTGCAGAAATCTAAAAGTAAATGCGGCAAACTGTTCATAAAGCCATCCACCCTTTCGATATTCCCAGCTTTATTGCAGGTAATTGTAAATTACGTCTCTATCTTAGGGGAACCAAGGTTTCTGAGAAGCTTCTACTTGGATCGGCTGACAAAACGCCATGATGCACTTGCTGACGTCCTTCCTGGATGGTGCCGAAAAAGAGCGAAAACGTACAACGCGGGTACTCTTCCGACTGTGAACACTCGCCTGTTTTCGCACCGTCTGCACACAATTTGGATGCGTTCGTGGAAGCAGCTCGCAGTTACCCATCATTCCGCAAAGCACTCGTGGTTCCAACTGGATCCGTGACATTCTGCTCAAATCAAAAGCCTTTGGTAAAGAGTATATATCTGGTAAAGAATTTTCTGAAGATACTTCTTCAACGAAAGTAAGTGCATTGTAACAAGGACAAGTGGAGGTCATCCCATGTTTTACAACAACGAACTGGTTGATGAATTAAACTGTTTGTCTCAGGGTTCATAAGACTGAACTGAATTGAGAAATCGGAGGCCTTAAGGAGAAGATTCCCACTAGCGGGAATCCTACAAAGAGTGTGTTCCCAGTATTAAAAAATGGAAAAAGTGCAGGAGCAGCAATATTAGTGGGCCGGAATTGACCACATGTACCGACTTGTTTAAAACTACAGTTGACCCTTGAACAACACAGGTTCGAACTGCGCGGGTCCACTTATACACTGATTTTTTTTCCAATATTGGATTATGAATATGACCGTAATACTGTTTGCCAGAAAAATGTTATAACGATTCATTCATTAGTGTATGGGCAAGGCTGTCGTAAAGCAATCGTATCGATTACACTGGGCTACCGTAAAGCAATAATATCGCTGCTTATTCGTTATCAATGCGTGAATCGTTATACCGGCAAATAAATATGAATTTCTTTTTCACGTTATCTTTTCATTTTTCATGTCTAGTGTTAGTAATAACCATAACATCTACAGTGTTTTCTAGACTATATTGATGTAGGTACTGACAGACAGACTTACGGACGATTCATCTTGTAAACAGACGATGTAAACTTACGGTAAATGCAGTACAGTACTGTAAATGTATTTTCTCTTCCTTATGATTTTCTTAGTAACATTTTCTTTTCTCTAGTGTACTTTATTGTAAGAATACAGTACATAATACATATAACATACAAAATATGTGCTAATCGACTGATTATGTTATCGGTAAGGCTTTCGGTCAACATTAGGCTATTAGTAGTTATGTTTTTGGGGAGTAAAAAGTTATACGCAGACTTTCGACCACGCGGGGGGTCGGCGCCCCTAACTCCCGCATTGTTCAAGGGTCAACTGTATATATTGTTGCGCAGAACTGGATCTGCAGAAAGTGTCCAAATTTGGAAGCAGACAGTATTTATCCCACAAGCAAAGCATAAACTTCCTAAGACAATAAAACATTTTAGATGCGCAGATCTGCTTCTCTCGTCATATTATTTGTATTTCGGCACAGGGATGATGAACTTTATGTGTACAGGTGCGCCTATACATATTGGCTCATGTACACGTTAAATACAGTGTGGAAAGCTAATTACTAACTGTCATGACCACCATCTGCATGGTAAATATGAATTCCTTTTTCCAGATCATGAGCTTGTGTTACCGAGATGTAAGAGTAATAATGTCAGGTTATCATTTACTGACACAGTTATTAATCTGCTATATTTGCATTGGCGATATGTTCAATAAACATCCCTAAGTAGATTTTTATGTACTACGTCATTTATATGCCGTGCATCTATCTGCAAAAGCATTTTTCCTTACTGGCTCAATGGCAGAAAGTTTAAGTTAACGCTAATGACCTATTGTCACCTGACCTGTAATCGACTGGTCCAGTGGGTCCAGGTTCGGTTCCGACACAAACATCAACGTAACCATGTAGTTGCTAAGAGACTGAGCGTATGACCCCAAAAAAATTGCAAGTTCAACTTCCAGGAATGGGAGCAGCAGTCTTGACCTTGAGAAAAGGAATTAATCTCCGCTGTGTCAGTAAATACCCCACAACATAAGTATTATCAGGAATGATGTGAATGGTGGGGAACATTCCATAAAGTAATAAAGCCACCCCTGGGATGTATTATTACTTACAAAACACAAGGATCAAACAGGGCCCTGAGCTTTTATTCAAAAGAAAATTTTGTTTGTAATTCCAACGAAACACCGTAATCTCTTTAAATAAACTGTAACAAAAGAAGGAAGAATGTGGGCAGCGTAGATTTTTCTACGTTTTTACTATTTTCTGATTCAAATATTTGAAATGAATGAACGAATATTTAAAGCAAATGGAATATTTGCTTTACAGTTAATTTGCACTGAAAATTCAAAAAAAAAAAAAAAAACACTGAATTATGAGGAAGGATGTGAGAAGTCAGAGTTGACAGTATATTCAAGGGAATACATGTGGCAAGAAAGGTTGAGCGAACTGCCACAATGATTCGGAATTAGTTCTAATTTGCTATCCGACTTGAACCCTTGCATGTGTTCGCCTGTGGGTGTCAACAACAGCACAGCATCCACTATCTACTTAAACTATTCATTTAAATTACCAACTGTTATCTGGCTAATAATGCCGTGATGGGTCTTGATTATTCATTAACAACAAAAACAAACACACGTGGCAGTTAAACAACATTTTTTAGAGTTCTTAATGCTCTCCAAGGTATTAGGTCCTCAAGTCATCCTGATAAGTGCCTTAGGTGTAGGGTTTAAAATGACTCTAAATTAGCAGCGAGCGCCATTTAAACCCAAAGGGGCTCATGCCTCAAGGTTATTTCCTCTCGGTTTGTTTCACCCCTTAAGCGCCCGGTTATCTGACTGCAGGAGAAGTGTAATTTTACAATAAAAGACAGGAAAAATGCCAAAAAAAAAAAAAAAAAAAAAAAAAAAAAAAAACAAAGGACTGCATTCTTAGCCCTGTATAACAGGCTCCTTTCCTAACATAAAATAACAGTAAGACCTTTTATAAGACCTTTAGGTCTATTATCGATATTTACACCCCTTGAGTCGTCAGCGTGACACGCCGCCCCGCTCAAAATTCGTGCGGCAATGACGCTCACGTGGAACGGCAGGTAGGGTTCGGCAGGCCTCCGTAACGCGAAACGGCGATTCGCAGCCGCGACGACGCCGTCGACACGTCGGCCCCGTTATCTTTGCTGCGGGAATAAGACGTAAACCTTAATCCACCGAAAGTGGGCGGCTGTTAGTCACATCCCTACGCTGCCGCGCTTCAAGAGCCGAACGATATTACAACAGTGAAACTGCGCGCATGATAAAAACAACACACTTGACTCCGTTGTGCGAATTTATGTGTACGCCTACCACGGAGACAAAAGGTTCAGTTTCAGAACCAAAAAAAAAAAAAAAAAAACGATGGAAAGTTCAGCTTTTAGAACGAAATCATCTATGTACACAGGCAGGGCTGTGGAGTCGGCACACGGAACCTTCGACTCCGACTCCAGTAACCAGGTGGACGGGTTGTCCCCCGATGGTTCGGCTTACGATTTTTTCGACTTTACGATGTTGAGCAGGCGACAGACATTCAGTAAAAACCGTACTTCAGATTTAGAATTTAGATTTTTTTTTTTCCCAGGCAAGCGATATGCGGAGCGATAATCTCTCGCGATGCTGGGCAGCGGCATCAATCCCCATCTCCCAGTCCATCGCGCAGAGGTGTGTATCGTGTGTATCGAATGCATTTTCGACTTACGATATTTTCGACTTACGATGGGTTTCGCGGAACGTAACCTCATCGTAAATCAGGGACCGCTTGTAATTGCTTCCGACTCCGACTCCGCTGCTCCGCCCAAAGTTGCACAGCATTTTGGGGGTCGACTTATCCGGCAAATATTGGCCTAAACCTATACTGCACCTCTAATTTTTGGGGGTCGACTTATACGGCGGCATATACAGCACATTTAGTCGGAGTCGGTGCATTTTTACCGACTCCGATTCCAGTAACCCAGTGACTGCTTGCGACTCCGAATCCACAGCACTGTACATATGCCAATACTCATGCTTTTGTGGATAGAAGAATAAAACTGACTTAACGGTATGACTTTTACCCTCACCAGTATCTCCACAGATTTTTGTAAGCCTGTTATATTCAACTCATCGACACAGAATAATGATCACACAAGTCAGAGAAGCCAGAAGCAGCTAGTAAGGGTACAGCTGGTAGTGTAGTGCTTACAGCTACTGCCTTTGGACACAAAGGCTACAGGTTTAATCCCCACCTCCAGCTGTAGTACTGCTGAGCAAGGTATTTACCCTAGAAATTGCTCCAGTAAAATTGCCCAGCTGTACAAATGGGGGGCGGTGCGATGGTGCAGTGGGTTGGACCGGGTCCTACTCTCCGGTGGGTCTGGGGCTCGAGTCCCGCTTGGGGCGTCCCGTCCCGGGTGCGTCCCCTCCCCCTCCGGCCTTACGCCCTGTGTTGCCGGGTTAGGCTCCGGTTCCCCGCGACCCCGTACGGGACAAGCGGTTTCAGACAACGTGTGTATAAATGGGTAAATAATTGTAACCTTAACCCATCAAGTTGCTTTGGAGAAAAGTTCCAGCCAAATGAGTAAATGTAATCCTTCAACCATTAGTTTCAGCTGTTGCTTATGTTAAGAAGCATCTAACAAAACAAAGGTAAATTTTATGCTTTCACGCTGCCGGCCCATACAGTTAGCGACAATCAAACCACGTTGGATGGTTCCCACGTTTTACTATCCAGCAGAGTATAAGGAATCCAAAGGAAAGTGAGCTCCCACGGAGATTTACGAGATGAGGGTGCGTCAACGTCATCGAAGCATCCTGCTGAGGAGGAGTCCGGAGGAAGTTCTTACAGCGTTATTACCCTGCGCGCTTCCGCCGATGCCTTTGCGTTTCTCCTCCGCACGCGACACACTGCCAGGTACGACGTGCCTGTTTCCGGTCCATTAAGATCGGCTCAACTATGGCGGTTCATGATGGATGACAACAGATGGATGTACAGATAATCTACTCTATCGCCGAGACAGCTGCGTTTAACAACAAACGAGCGAAAGAGAAATGATCCGGGGTTAGATTCCAAAAACAAACATTACACCGGTCATGAGCTCACTGTCTTTTTAATCAGCTACACCTTGTCTGGCAAAGAAAATATCATTATTTGCCTTTATTTAGCAAGCATTTTAGAATCAGCTTTATAATGGTTTGTCCATTTGTACAGCAGGGTGTTCTTACCACAGTAAGAAAGGCTTGCCCAAGGGTAGTACAGTAAGAACGGGTATTTGAAGCAAGAATGTAGAAATTATAGGACAACATCGCTAACTAGTACACAACCTGCTGCAAATGGTGTTACAGTGAAAGCTTTTCTCGACTTTTTCATGATCACCCAAGCAGTCGGGTGATTATTAAAAGGTCAAATTTAACATGCGGTTACATTGTTCATACGTATATTTACATCTGGGGGTGGGATAAAAGTGTTCCAGATAAATAGTATGTTAATATCAAAGAGACTATATATTTTATGTGGAATAAATGGAGAACAAAAAAAGAAAAACTTGGCATTTACATGGTCCCATTAAATGGAGGCTAGATACTTTCATCATTTGCCTAGCAACCGGAAAAATACGATATTGCTGGATACAAAAAAAAAAAAAAAGACAGAACTGAGTATTCGGGAAGCAGAAAACTGGGTTTATTCCATTTTTATCCATCTTAAGTGTTATACAACATGCAGAGACTGTGAAGGCCAAAAACACTCCATAATTCACTTTGTTTAGGTGTGACTGAACCCAGGTGCTGAAACGTCTTTTCTACGTAAGTAAAATGGAAGTAAACTCAAAGTAAATTGGAAGGCAAATTAATCCAATAGTTCATTATCAGAATCCAATTTATTATAACCTTGTAAAATGTGTTTTTCCATTGTTACTTTGTTAATGGCAACAATTAGCCATTAAATTCTCAGTATAAAACATGCAGGGATATATGAAGGTGTCAAACATTAAGACTTTGCTTTGCTGGACATTCGGTGTGTCCACGGTACCGGTCACACTTTTCGACAAGATGCACTACTTACTATTCAGTATGTATTTATGATAATAAAATATGGAACACAAGACAGAAGCCAGGCTGCTCCCTGGAAGAAAACACACGTGCACCAACACTCACGCTCAAACCTGTCATCTAGTCAGAATCTCCCATCTATGACACCCAAGTCAGGCAGCGAGATTTGGCATGAGTAAGGGAGCTATAATATGTGATGAAAACTAATTTAGATTTACATTACATTTACATTACATCATTAGCAAACTCTTTTCTCCAAAGTGACTTCCAATGGACACACGCACACACACCTTATTCACCGTGGTGACTTACACTGCTAAATACACCACTTCCACTTGGTCACTCATCCATACATCAGTGGAGCACACACACACAGACACACTCTCTGTATCACTCACACACTATGGGGAACTTGAACAGCATGTCTTTGGACTGTGGGAGGAAACCAGAGCGCCCAAAGACTTACACTGCTAGATACACTACTTAGAATGGCTCACTCATCCATACATCAGTGTTTTTAGTTTAGTTAATTTAACGAACTAAGCAAT
The DNA here is from genome assembly GCF_900964775.1 of Scleropages formosus. Taxonomy (NCBI): domain Eukaryota; kingdom Metazoa; phylum Chordata; class Actinopteri; order Osteoglossiformes; family Osteoglossidae; genus Scleropages; species Scleropages formosus. The sequence goes on along the minus strand of NC_041809.1, from coordinate 32,854,822 downwards.
TTAGCTTCCGAAACAAAAAAAAAAAGAAAAAGATGGAGCTCTCACATGGTGAAACATTAACAAGTACGCTACTTTTAGCTTGAAAAATTGAAAAGACACATTAATCGTTTCAGTGAGAACTAGTTAAACCACATCAGGATTTACTGCAAAAAATGTTCAACGGTGAGAGTTGTAAGCCAGTAAAACATTTCATACGGACAAAGTGAAATACAGGATCAGCACTGGGATTTTACACCAATCATGTCCGGGTTCATCACACCTACTGTTTTCTTCCAGGTTTCCTGGACACTGCAACTGTCTCAGGTGTTCAGAAGAAGACAGGGACCCAGTCACAACAAGGGCAAATGAACAGATGTCTTTGGAAGACCATGCAAACATCTTTCGGAAGGAGGTTAACGGCACCAATCATCAAAATATATGCGGAACGGAACATGCGATTTTAGCAGCTCGCGATTCACCGAAACGCATGCAGGTGAGTGGCCATCTTTTCAGCGGAATACGAGGAAGTTGCACCAGTTTCCGCGCAGAGCGTCATTTTCCACACTGGAATCACACGTTCGGTGCAGATACTGTCCATGTATGTAGGCCATTGGGTCGCGCGGCCGCCCTTCCGGAAGCCGGAGAAGGGAGGGTGAAAGGTCCGTCTTCGGCTCGTCATTTCTCATCCTTACGCCAGATGGACAGATGTGCGGGAAGAGCCCCTTCCTCCCTCCCCACACCTCCACGCAGAGCGCGACACGGCACAGCATCCATAGCCCATGTTTCTGTTCCGGTAGGGTATGGCCACAAACCCCACACTCCTCTATTTACTCATGTATCTCATGCTTTTCTCCAAGGGCTTAGAATGTAAAGCCCCCCCTGCAATTATTCAACCGTTCAAACAGGTGAGTAACTTCAAGCCGAGCAGTTCAGGCTAAGCAGCTTGTTCGGGGGCTGTCCGGCATGAGGTGGGATTCGAACCCGTGACCCAAGTCAAAAGGCAGCACTTCTAAGCGCCACGTTATCTGGTGGCCCGTTATTATTGTTATTATTACAAACGCCTTAAGCCTTAAGGTGATCTGAAAAGCGTGACATTTAATCGTCATTACTGCCCCCCCCCCCCCTCATTAAGTCTGAATAAGGAGACCGGGGAGGCGCGAGAGCCTGGCTGGCGGAGCACGCGCGGGAAAGAAGAAGGGCCAAGCGGTCGCGGGCGCGCGCTCCCGCTCTCCCTTCACCTCGTTTTTCGCCAGAAAGTTGCGCTGGGAGTCGCGCGCCGGCATTTTGACGGAGCGGCACAGGAAGTGGCAGCCTCGAGCTGCGGACATTCCGGCGCCGGAGCTCCTTTCGCATCACGCGCACCACCAGCACCGGCGTACCCTCAATCCCCGCCCCCCCCCCCCCAACAAACTTCACCCTACAATCGCAATCAAAGGACGCATAATACATTTTTAAAAAATCGCGCACGCTGTTCTGCTCACATTCTCTGACACAAGGACATGATTTTGGGGGCTCAGTTTCGCGCTCGTCGTAGTCAAGCCATTTTCAGGCTCCCTGTTTTTTCCATATACGCTCCGGCTCCAAAAACGCAGCACAAGGTGCGCGAGAGATGCCTTTCTCACGTCGTGCCCGCCTGCAGACTAAGACTCCTCAAAAGAGAGTAGAACGCGGGTGCAAAACAACACACGGCACCATTTTTCGCAGCGTCGCAAACGTCGTCTTGACACGGCGCGCGCGGCGCGGAAGCATTTCGGGGAGAGCGACGCACCTCGCGCTAACCCTGACTGAGTGTGAACGACACGAGTGGGAAGACACGCACACAGCCTCCGGCTTACCTTGTGGGGAAGTGAGCGGCGAGGAAAAGCCAGAGGACGAGCCGCGCGAGGCACGCGGGCTTCGGCATCGCGCTCGCCGCTCCCGCAGCCCGGTCCCGCGGAGCCTCCGTGGTCACCATGGTCACCATCATCATCTTCACCCGGCGGTTTTATCTCTTACGGCAGGATGCTCGAGTGCCCGCGTTCACTGCCTTTCTTCCGTGTCAAACATCACGCACGCAGCCGCTGGAATTAGCATTGGGAGGAGGGGGTGGGGGGGTTCGAAAAAGATCCACTATTGTAATGCCACGCAGCCGAAATGTGAATCAAAACCAGCGCGAGCTTCCCCGGGATACAGTGAAGGAATAATCGCAAAATTACATAAATGGAAATAAAACACACACACACACACCCTAAAATCCAGCAGCAGGAAAAATAATATTGGCGCTTGTGTCTGAATGCAGATTAAGTGCGGGGGAGGGGGTCAAAGAGGACCTCATGCACGTTGCTGCGGCGCAGATCAACACATGCGTGGTGCGGTCGCGTGGGGCGGTCGCGCGGCGCGGCTCGGCGGCGCGCCGTACAGAGAACTGGCAGGAGGACGGGGGGGCAATGCGGTGCACGAAGGCTCACTTCGTCCACAGTTCGTGGAACGGAACGCAGGGGTGTGTCGGCTGCGAACGGGCGGCAGCCAGACCAGGACGGGGCCGTTTTTATTGCCGCTCTGTGCTGATGCTCGCACGTGCACTGCTCGCGCTGCCACCGGCGGCTGATTCTGTGCGGATGTCGCGTGCAGGTGCGTGACAGAGCGCGGGACACGTGAAGTGCTGCGTGCGCTAACTGTTTCTCGCGGGGGGTAACGAGAAATAATAATAGCAAGGAATCCTAACCACTCCGTCAATGTATCTATTTCTCTTTTATTTATTGCACATTTTCCTCAATAAATTCATAATACACACGTGTACTTTTATATATGTGTATATATATGATTTTTGCACACACACACACAGGATATGTCATACCCCTACTGGCCCAAAATTCTGCACTCCATGATGTGTCAGATCCTTCTTTCCATGTTTCATAATTCACAATTAAACCAGAACACAGTATTTTTTGTCTTGATTTGGCTCTGTGATTCAAAGCTACCCTCTTATGAAACAGTATAACAGCCGCTGAATTAAAGATTAAATGGTCCATTCTAGGAAATCTGTAGTTTTGTTTGTTTCTTTGCAGTGAGAATGAACATAATCGCTTTCTGCTTCGAGGTGATACTTCATTTGGACACCTCCTGCTGTAATACACTTGAGCAAGGTACTTACTCTAAAATAACTCATGTAAAAATGTCTGAGGTATTCCTAGGTGTATAAATGGGTAAATAATAGTAGGTGCCTTAACTATGTCATTTGCTTTGGAGGGAAAGCATCATCTAAAAGACTGAATGTAGGGTGAGGTCAAGTCTACTTTCAGCACCTTGGAGAGATCCCTATAAGATCAAGAACATTGTCATGGCTGTTCAGGTGGCAACTTCTCCAGCAATTGTGGATTTCATTTTTATTTTTCACAATGACTTTTAATCACATGCAATTTATAGGCTTGATGTTGGTTTATCTGTTATACTACCGATTTTTAAGGTTTCATTCTTCTGGCCAACAATAACAGTATGCAAATGTTTCTCAAGAAGGTTATACAGAAATATACAGATAATGAGCACATTATTGCTACATTTGGGTGTGTTGTTTTTTGTTTAGTACATGCCATGTTTGATGTGTTACAATAATGCATGTGGCTTTGTAAGAAGGACATGAAAAACTGATATCATTTGTTGAGCAAATTGTCTGAAGTTGTCTGACTCACATCAATGGAACCTGACAGAATGTCCACAATCCCCTACATTTTGCTGGAGGGAGAGTTAAAAATAGTCTAGGGATTAAAACTATTCATGCTTTTGGGACTGTCTGCAAGTCTATGACGTCAAGGAGAGGATCACATGTTTCACACTAGCAACCATCCCAACATGTTTTTGGGATAAGGCAAGTGGGGTGGGGTGGGGGTGCGGGGCAATGATGAAAGTTGTCGCTAACACTTTGCTTTCCTGGGAATCAATTTCAAACAGTTCCTTTATGCAAACCTGGTAGGAGCCTTTCGGAGGCCTCTTCTGTTTTCGAGTCTCAGTGCTACATAACTGGAACTTCAAGTAGTTTGGCATTTTACCAAATAGAAAAATGTGCAGTGAATTCACCTTGGGCAGAAAACTTTGTTCATAAGTTATAAATAACAAATTAATAAATTGTTTGCTGTAATAAATAGATTGCTGGACTGGTTATCGGGGGTGCGGCAGCGTAGCAGGTTTGGCCGGGTCCTGCTTTCTGGCAGGTCTGAGGTTCGAGTCCTGCTTGGGGTGCCCTGTGATGGGTTGGCGTCCCGTCCTGGGTGTATCATCTCCCCCTCTAGCCCCACGCCCTGTGTTGCCGGGTTAGGCTCCGGCTTGCTGTGACCCCGCTTGGTACAAGCAGCTTCAGCCAGTGTGTGTGTATGTGTGTGTGTGTGTGTTGGTCATACTTACCTGTCTGTGGCACAACTCAGGGAAATTTATTTGTTTAGCAGACACTTTTCTCCAAAGCGACGTACATCTCATAGAAAATACAATTTGTGCATTACATTAGGAGAAAGACACATAGCTGCAGATGTGTGACTCTGAAGTACAGTTTGTTTCTTTCCACCATATGCACCAACATACGCCAAACAAGTAGCTGCATAAAACTCAGAGTATCGACGATTCCTGATCACCTTCCTCCAAATATTTTATTTTTTTTTTGAGATGCACAAACAATTATGTACATTACAGGAGTAGCTGCGTAAAGGCTTATCCAGTACTGTACATTATATTCAATATATTTACATCATATTATAATGCTAACTTGTGATTTTTTTATCTAGTTATTTAGTTTTCGTGTCTGTCTTGTGTCTACACATCAACTCTAGGTTGGACCTTAACATCATTTTAAAGATTTCAATGTATCTAACTGCTATGCAGAACATAAAAACGCGGTACAATTTACTGCAAAACACTTGTGTTACCCAGTCCTAGGTGCTGTCAGTTTTGTTACTTTGTTTCCATCTTTAAATGGTTGGAATGCAATTTCTCAGCTTTGCCTGAAGCCTTCTTTCAAATGTCAGCTTTGCAAATTATGTGCCCGACATGTGAAATGGTAAGAGTTTTAGGTCATGTTTCACTGCCACAATACTTCCACTGACGGAAAGTAAATTTAGAACGATCACAACACTAAACATCAAATTTCATGTTTATATAACTAAGCAAGTTGTAGGTTGCAATGACCTGGAAAATCACAGGGAATCAAATTAGCTGAAATTACTTCAGTTTGAGGCAACATTCATATTTTATAATAACTAATGACTGTAACCAGTTGTCTAGAATGTTTTGTCCATCTTTTTTTCCTCCCCACTTACATGCTAATTTCAGTGTTTTTTATCTGGGGAAAAATAAGGGCAAAACTAAAGCTATGCTAAGCCCATAATTTAGTACACTGTGGGACATTTAAATCCCACTCCATGCCTTTAGTTAAGGCTTTGTCGTTCCGCTTCCACTGCAACAGCACAAGATCAGTTTCAGCACACAGAGCACAGCGCATCAAGTTGAAGGCCGTTTGCGTTGGCTTCACCGCCACTGCGTTAATTGTCTTCAGAAAATGACGGATCCTTTCCATTTACCTCACTTTTACATAAAAGGCACGACTCCCCAGTTCAGCGTGCGCAGATTAACATGATAAAAACGATAAACAAGGAGCTTTGCGGATTGCCGGATGCATTTTGTTGGAAATTTACGGTGACTTTGCGGTCAAGTTCATTGCGCTCTGTCTATGCGCTACCTTTGATCACTGCAGACACACTAAACCTGTAAAATGTTACGCTAGAATAAGATGTTTGGAACAGCCTGTTTTGGTTTTTTGAATGTTAGCCTGGTTGACTTTTTTTTGCTTTTGTTTTTCCAGTTGTCCTTTTTCAGTTTTTCTTTTATTTTTAGGAGTGGACATACACTATTTGTAAATGTAAAATGCAAGTAATGTACTACATTTGTTTTGAATTTCAAGGGGGGGGGGGGGTGTTGATAAACCCTCTGACTTCTCAAAGTGAAAAGCGTGGAACTCCTTATTGACACAAAGTGTAAATGCAGTATTTAGGGAATGAAAAAATTAAAGTGATAAAGAGAGGCTCCAAATTCTTTTTACCTTCTGTGCTTTTTTTCCCCCTCTTAATTTTATTACAGTTATCAGTTCATGATAATATAGCGGTACCATTTACACTTCTTCATTTAGCAGGCTCTTTTCTCCAAAGCAACATACATTTCATAGAAAATATAATGTGTTCATTACATTCGCAGGAAGAGACACTTAAATGCAGACGTGTGATTCTTAAGTGCACTTAGTTTGTTTCTTTCCACCATACGAACCAATATTCATCACACGAGTAGCTGCATAAAACTTTGTCCAAATTTCAACGATTCCCTCCAAGTATTTATATATATATATATATATATATATATATATATATATATAGAGGAATATAAATGTATACAATGTATATATGTATACATATGTTTATTGTATATTGTATACATATGTATGTATACAATGTTTATATTTATAAATGTTTATATATATATAGACATTGGTTATCATATGCAGGTTAACTCTAGTTAGCACAGTAGTTGTAGCTGTGACCTTTTACTAAAAGGATCTGGGTTTGTACCCTTGGATGTGGTACTTGTTCTGAAATGCTCAGGTAAAAAGTCACTGAGAGTTAATAGGCTGCCCAAAACATTTCTCTAATATTTCATGTCGTAATTCCCAGCTATGCAAATGGATTTCAGTGTAAAGAGCGTAAAATTGTAAGTTGCTTCGGAGAAAATCGTCAGCTAAACGAATAAAATGCAAAATGCAAGTATTTCCGCTTCCCTCCGCAAAACATGACACCCACACCAGCTCAAGAGGAGTAAACACAGGCATACACATGCTCCAGCGTACTGCTTTGCATTGTACAGCCTCCAGGCCTAAATTGAGCATGGAGAAGAGCTCTACTTGCCCAATTTCTGTTGACGCCGTACAGGTATTCAGCTGACCGCAGGTGTCAGTGGCAATTGCAAGTGGAGATCCCGGCCATGACATCCACTACAGGGAACACGGGTCAAATGATGATCGCAGGGCCTCCTCACCATAACTGGCAGGTGTGACACAACAGGGACTCAACTCCGTTTTTCTGCCTAAGGGGACAAGGTAAATTCCTGATGTTTTGAGAATATTAAAATGTAAGGGAAGATTACGTTTATGACTATGAACAGACATACTGTGGCAACAAATGTCTTTCTCTGCAGCTTCATGTAGGTTTTCCTAGTGTACAAGGCTTCCACCGCTATAATTTCGGTATACTTTTCCATTACAGGATCTGCCTCGAACATTAAGGTCAACTTACCTACTTACCTACTGTTCTTCATATATATATAGTGGAATATATATTAGGAATTACATTGCACCTGTATTTTGGTGATGCACAAAAATTATTCACTCCGCCCTGATTAAGTCATGGTGCCTTGGCTGCAGCAGGAGAAACCTACCTTTCTATGCTAGTCATACTTGTTATTGCTGATGTCTAAGGCTTAACTTGAGCATTTTCTTCTTTGAGTTTACCTGCAGATTAGGAATTCAAAAACTGACTCCATTTCTAGTACAAGAATAGTTGAGGGTCACTGGCTAGAAGACCTTTTCACTGTCGCTACTTCTTCTTCCTGTCATGCAGACCGGGAGGAATGTCGCTATTAAATAGGGAAATTCTACGTGTATTCTATGTATAATAAGGAGAGGTGGGGGAAAAAAAAAAACTGGTTGAATTTGTGTTTACAATGCAATAATGCTGGTTTGTACACTACAAAATAAATCTCCTTAATGGCCACGAGAAGAGCTACTGCTTTTGTCCTACGTCGTTAATTGGTTCCAAAGGGCGCGACTTACATTTGCATTTACATTTATTCATTTAGCAGACGCTTTTGTCCAAAGTGACGTACATCTCAGCAAAAGGACAATTTATGGATAACATTCGACTTAAGTCGAAAAATGGCAGAAAACAAAATAACCCCTACAAAATCAATTTAGACCCCCTATAAACCCCTAATAAGCATTCCCCTTAAGTGTATGCACTTCAATTAATGCTAAAGTAAAAAAAAAAAAAAAGGCAGGTAAATAAGACAATATGTATTTTTTTATTTTTAAGCTTTTAATTTATTTTATAAATTACGATATATTTTTTATATATTTTAACGTTTATTTTTATTTGATTTTTGACTTTTTTATTGTTTTTAAGTGATTTTTAAGTTTTTAACAATTTTTTATATTTTCAGCCGACTGAAGACGAATTGTATTTTTCCATGTGTCCCTTCCCCCTCCGGCCTTACGCCCTGTGTTACCGGGTAGGCTCCGGTTCCCCGTGACCCCGTATGGGACAAGCGGTTCTGAAAATGTGTGTGTGTGTGTGTGTATTTAACAAAAAACTGACGTAAAGTCAAAATCTACGCAACGTGAATTGACGTAGGGTGAGGTATTACTGTACTGGGATCCCCTGAACAGGTGTCAGTTCCCCAGAACTGTAGATGTGTTGCAGCAATCTTAATTTTGAATGGTTTAGATGGAAATTTAAGACGATTTAAATTTTTAATTTATTAAGAAAACGATCAAGAAATCTTAATTTTAATGACATGCAGTTATGTTAATGCTACAGCGCTTTTGGGGAGCAGTTCCTGAGTCAGTGGTGTATGAGGAATTGAATTATTTGGATCTCAGATCAATGTTTGTGAACACACTCCCACAGTGCTGCTTATTGCTACTGTATATTGAAATGTGAGGTGTTCTTTTACTGACTGGACAAAAAAGGTAAGGTCACGATCTCCTGTTTCGGTGAAAACCCTACACTGAGGGAAGAGTATATTAAGAGGAGACCATGTCACTCAGATACTGTAGCCTTGAACCCAGCATGCAACCTCTTCCAGGTACTTAATCCACAAGTCCTTCCAAAAAGGTTGTGCTTCCTAAGCCTCTGGCTTTCAGGATTAATTCTTCTCTTCATTTCCACCACCACTTTTCATAGCGCTTACCCTTTCACAGTTTACCCTGATTGACAGCGCTTTTGCTAAACAAGTTTAAATCTTCATATTCGGTAATAAATTCACTGCAGTTATGTCTTTCTGGCAGGAGTGCCATTAATCTTCAGTTTTTTTTTTTTTTTCTTTTGGGACAGCCTTAACCTGATGGCCTGTTTCAATGTCTGTTAGCATGAAACAACAACTGTAAATTATATTAATCAGTGAATTTGAGAGCTGTATTAGAGGAACTGTAGTGCACTATGTATTATGCTTTTTTGCCTTGTTCTTCTTAAGTGCTTTGAAGCGACCTGATGGGAAGGGCATAATGTGAAAGTAAATTGAACTGAAATTAATTGCTGTTGATACAAATCTCATCTGGGCTTTATCACGATGACTTTACCAATATTATTGTACAGTACTGATGTAAAAGCAATGCGGCAAGTGGCAAACTGCTCCAAGAGCTTATGAATTGTAATAGGGGCAACACACACACACACACACACACACACACACATTCAGAACCGCTTGTCCCTTACGGGGTCACGGGGAACCGGAGCCTACCCGGCAACACAGGGCGTAAGGCCAGAGGGGGAGGGGACACACCCAGGACGGGACGCCAGTCCATCACAAGGCACCCCAGGCGGGACTCGAACCCCAGACCCACCGGAGAGCGGTCCAACCCACTGCGCCACCGCACCCCCTAGGGGCAACACGTAATTTACAAATACATTAAATAAAGGGATTCAATAAATCTAAATGACAGACACAGCAGTAATAGAATTTGAATTACTTCTTCTGTGCTATGAACTAATGTCCCATCCAGGGAGTACCCTGCTGGACCTCTACAACCCTGTATTAAACAAGTTAATAGATGGATGGATGAGTGTATTTTTAAATATTTACATTTATTTATCAGACACTTTTCTCCAAAGCAACTTCCAATGAACTCTATGTAGTGTTGTCAGTCCACACACCTTATTCACCACAGTGACTTACACTGCTAGATACACTACGTCACTCATCCATACATCAGTGGAACACACTCTCTCTGTCACTCACACACTAGGGGTGAACCTGAACAGCATGTCTGTGGACTGTGGGAGGAAACCAGAGCACCCACCAGAAATTCACACAGGGAGAACATGCAAATGCCACACAGACTGTGCAGGGATCAAACCCACATCCTCTCGCACCACCCACACGCTGTGATACAGGTGTGCTACTTGCTGTGTCACCATGCTGCACTACTTGAGGACATGAATGAGTATCCAAGGCATTTTTCCTCCCATTTACCCTAACATTTATTCATTTAGCAGATGCTTTTCTCCAAATCTCTGAGAACAATACAAAAAGTGCATTACATGAACAGAAGGAGAGGTGTGGATGCAGACATATGATTGAGTACAGTCAGTTGCTATACACCATCATATGAACCAGTGTTTTATGCCTTTAACACCATTATTTACAACCCATGCTTTTCTCTCACACAGATATACCATTGTAAATGGGACTGTGGTAAGACAGCCAAAAAGTGATGTTACTAATATTGGCTAAACCAGGAGCTGTTTAGAAGGCCTTTTCTCAAGGGAGTGCATTTCCATGGGCAGAGTATCATTTTCACATTATAAGCACTTATACATAGATGGACTGTCAGAGCACTGACCTGACAGTCCGAAAAAATGTTTTAAGACGAAGAACTGCAATCGCATCTGAACTTGAAATACTGATGCCTGATAGGATGGAAATGGATGCCGTAAATGGAGCTTAAAAAAAATGAAAGTGGTCCTTTTTGGCTGTTATTAAGTGAGCAATTCAAATCACAAAAAAATTTTGACGCATAGGCAAAAGTTTCCTTTAATAAGTTCAGTTGAGATTTGCATTTTCAAAAAGCATTATATTTATTTATTTAGCTGGTGCTTTTCTCCAAAGCAACTTACAATGGCAAGATTACAGTTATTTATGCATTTATATAGCTGGGTAATTTTACTAGAGCCATTTAGGATAAATAGCTTGCCGAAGGGTACTATAGCCAGAGGTTCGGATCGAACCGGTGACCTTTGGGTCCGAAGGCAACGGCGCTAAACATAATGCTACCAACTATCCCAGCATTCATTGCCCACTGGTCTTTCCATACACCACTCACGCTCACTCACTTCTGTTCGTTAACCGTTTGTCCTAGTGAAGGTCACGGCCATCTGGAGCTTATTCCAGAGTCACTGGTCACGGGTGGGGGAGAGATCGGTCTACTACACTGAACCAATATAAATGTTTTTATATTTAGGTTGTTTGTGGTTCTTTCTCCCTTCCCTGCAGTTGTTACAGCCTAAAAGATGCGGTGTATCATTATTCCCCAGAGTCCCCTCTAATTGTGTTTAAAACAAGAGATGTGATTTAATTGGTGCCTAGGTGTTAAGGCTAATGATATTGGGAAGGTCCCAAAGGTAGATAAGTGTCTAGTTTTTCCTTTCAGGTTGAAATAATGTGCAACCTTTTTTCCACTATCCATAGCTTTGGAGCCATTGAAGAAATCTCTTTTAGAGAACAATCAGCTGTACTGTGTTTGAATTAAACTGGAGGAGTAAATAGAAATATAGTGGAGCTGTCAATAACTAACGCACCAAATAGACTGGTGTTTATTCCCTGGGTCATTAAGGAAATAAGCTTAAAACTTGGGATTCTTAAAAAATAATTATACAGAAATAATTTTTTGCCTGAAACATGATGACGATATACAGAGCAAGGTGATTTGTCATAGCTATTTTTAACCTATAACATTTCTCTTAAGGCACTCGAGGGTAGCGCCTTCCTTAACCATCTTCCCGGCTCTATCCATTATGGACCCAATGGTGCCTTCAAGCACTCGTGCTCCATAATTTAACTTTTTTACACTAATAGATACAGGCACTCTGGACTTCAATGCTCCCTGGAGAGTTAATGCATGTGTCATATGTCTGCGGACAGCCTGCCACACCGTGCTGCAATTTCGCATTTTTGAGTGCTGCTGTACCATAAATAGGCACTGCCATACGTTGCGAAAAAATTTGCACCAGGATTTGCGTCCTACTAAAGATGAATACTAAAATTTGAACAATCTGAATGTGAAAGCCTTTAAAAAAGGTTCAGCCAAAAAGCTCATTTAAACAGAACTGCTTTATAAAAACATCCTATTGGGATATATCCTAGGATGCAGTTCTCGGGTCAAAAGTTGCTTGACTCCAAGTGCACATATCCTTTAAAAAAGATGGGACAAGGACATGCAAAATTTCATTGAAAATCACGACGAATGTTTTACCCCCCTCTTTTATCACTACACTGCGACATTATAAATTTGTCATGTATGCTGATTATCCATGCAATAGAATGTCTGTTTAGCATGAGCTGCTTTTGATTGCAATCTATTCATGCATAATTCATACATTTGCTTGGAGCATTTTTTTGTCCCAATTTGGTTGTCTTCAGCTGTCTATGTCTGATCCCCCCCCCCACCCCTACCCCCCTCTACACCATTCACCTCCCCTCCACTACCGCGCCAGGAAGCTCAGTCAACACTCCTGTCAGATAATGGCATTTCTCCAGTCTCACTGACGGCTGCAGTGGGAGTAGCACTGGGAAAATGCAGCTTAATGGAGAAGCAGCACATCTCTCACAGTTCAAGGAACTGGCTAGTGTGCCAATCAGCCTGGATACCCTGACTGCTTTTCGGTGTATCCTCACACAGCAGCACGTCTTCCCAGAATGATACTGATGACAAGTCACTATCAGCAAAATGACATGACACAAGTCTGACTGAAGTCAATGAAACTGGACCGAGCCTGCAGTCACTGAACACTTACTATTCAGGCTATAGGGCTAAAGCCACATTTATTAATTGATTGTATTTATTTAGCAGATGCTTTTCTACAAGGCAACTTCCAATGAACTCTATGTAGTGTTATGAGCACACACACCTTATTCACCGCGGTGACTTACACTGCTAGATACACTACTTACACTGGGTCACTCATCCATACATCAGTGGAACACTCATACTCTCTCTGTGTCACTCACACACTATGGGGGAACCTGAACAGCATGCCTTTGGGATGTGGGAGGAAACCAGAGCACCCAGAGGAAACCCACACAAACACAGGGAGAACATGCAAACTCCACGCAGACTGAGCAGGGATCAAACCCATGTCGTCTCGCACCACTCAGGGGCTGTGAGAGAGCAATTAACAGCTGGTAGTGCGGTGGTGGAGCTGCCACTTTTATACCCAGAAGATCACACCTTCAAATACCCCCATTGGTTCTACTAATCTTGAGCAAGGTACTTACCCTAACTTCCTCCAGTAAAAATTACTCAGTTGTGTAAGTGGGTAAATAATTGCACATTGCTTAATATTTCCATTTGCTTTGGAGAAAAATGTTAGGTAAATGCAAAATATATTCTTCAGTTCTGTTGCTTAGGGACTGAAGCTAAGGGTGCAACATATTTTATTAATGTTTTGTGGTGTGCATGCAGTTGAGGATGTTTTTGTCAATAGTTGCAAAACTGTTCAAAATGCTGAAAATTATTGAACAAACTTTTCCTTCCACCCCAGACCTACTGAAATGCCAAAATGAAAAATTTGAAAATACTTGCATGTGCAGTTAAAGAAAGGTTCTCTACCTTGGAGGTAAATTAGATGACCTTAAATTTCATGTTGTGCACCTTAGTGAGGACCTGTAGCTAAAGTTCTTATAAGTATGAAACTTGTACTGCACAGATTGGCCTTCTTTTTCAGCTGTTGAAGCATATACTTCTAAATCTGCTTAAACTCTCCTTTGCTGTATATGCGGTCAACTTTAACAAATGGATTTCTTTTTCCTAAGCCTGGAGCGGCGCTTCCAGAAACCGCTCGGTTTAGAACATTCATACCCAACAAGTGTAAGGATGACTATGGTAACACGGCAACTACGTGCCTGCACTCAGCAGCATACTTGGATTTACGTTATTCTGAGACCATCGATCCAAAAACGTACAACACGTCTTCAGCGATAACATAAGGAGAACAAATATATAATTCTGGAGAAGTTCTGCAAAGAGAGCTGAATCCTGGATTCATGAATGAGTTACATTAGCAATATCGGAAAAGGCACAGATGAGATCACCAGTCGATGAAACGATATTATGAAAAGGTCAGTATTAAATGGAATTAAGTAATACAGCATTTCGGAAAAGGGCAATACCAAATTAAATTAAATGAGGCAGTACGTCACAAAAAAAGTCAATATCAAATGAAATCTCAGCCTCACAGCGTTGACTTCCGAAGCATAACAGTACTTTTTTAATTTGCTCCAAGACATACATTTACAGCTTTAAAACGAAATGAATCACGTTACTCATTTTACGTCCGCAGAGTTTAAAACTTTGTGGACTTTCGTAACAACCATGTCATCTGTTAATGACCGTAGATGGACCTGAGTGTAAAGTACATGTGACAAAATACATGGAACTATTCAGCATACTGTGATACTGGAAAATTTTCACTTTGTGTCTCTCAGATTCATAACTGTGATCCTTACTGGCAATTAATAAACTTGTAATAATGAAATTGTGGGATTTTGCTGAAAACTTAGGTTTTCTGAAAAAACGCACAGAGACGGAAAAACAATTTGATAGCACAGATTGGACTCATCTGGATATTTCAGAAATTTTTTTGTCAGTAGTAGAGAAACTTTGCTAGACTTCATTATATTTGTTGGCCATTTTATTTGATGGCATCCACTTTCGGATGGAAATTTAATATGTGCACATATATTTCCTATTTTGCCGAAATCTGTGCCATTGGCTATAAATCAATATTTTTCCTAAGTCAACATGCTTGCAGGCCAAATTAATCCTTAAACCAGCACTTTCTGGTTGGTCGAAACACTATAGCACACAGTCCACATGGATAATAAGAGCTATAATCTAATTTAGGGCACAACCCGAGCACTGACAAATAATGACAATTCATTAAATTACAATTAATTAATAAAAACATTCATTAATCACTTTTACTCCATGGCTTTCTGAAAAAAACAGATACAACACAACTCTAAAGAAAAGGTTGCATTTCTATACAGCTTTCCGTTATGCATTCATAGGACTTACAGCACCATCAGCTGAAAGTGCCAAAGCTCTGCTCTTATACAATTCTGCTCATCAGCAGTGGATTTGGACCACTTCATCTGAAGATATTTGTAATATTTTAATGTGGAATTTGCTAATCTTTAAAAACTGCTAAAACAGTAATGAAAAACTATGCCACCTATTTTTCACAAGTTGCACGGGAAAACATATGCCTTTCACAAAACAAAACATAGCCTTTGAGCTGAAATACAAAGCCAAAAGAAAAAAAAAAAAAAAGTATATCTAAAATTAACAAAACTGAAAAGCTAAAATACAAGATTCAACAAATATGTGAGGCTTCTGCTTTTGAACCCAACGGTTACATGTTCGAAACCCATCCCAATCCCCACCTCCAGCTGTAAGTACCCTTGATCAAGGTACTGATGCACAATTGTACCAGTAAAGCTGCCCAGCTGTATAAACGGGTAAATGATTGTAAGTCACTTTGGAGAAAAGTGTCAACTAAATCCATCCATCCAATGACAAAAACTGCTTGTCCTGAGCGGGGTCGTGGTGAGCCGGAGCCTAACCCGGCAACGCAGGGCACAGGGTCAGCGGGAGAGGGGACACACCTAGGGCGGGATGCCAGTCCGTCGCAAGGCACCCCAAGCAGGGTTCAACCCTCAGACCCGCCACACAGTGGGCACCGGCCAAACCCGCCATGCCACCACGCCCCACCCCGTGTCAACTAAATGAATACTTCTAATATAAAAACCTCCAAAACTAAGTTGCTGGCTCTAACTTCAAGATCATGCCTGGATAAACCTTTACTCAGCGACTCCTGTAATGTAATGTAAATGTTTATTTGCATCTCAAAAAAAAATCGTTACTAGGAAGGTGATCATGAATGGTCAATATTCTGATGAAGTTTTATGCAGCTACTCGTGTGATGAACATTGGTTCATATGGTGGAAAGAAACAAACTAACTGCACTTAAGAATCGCACGTCTGCATCTAAGTGTCTCTTCCTGCTAATGTAATGAACACATTGTATTTTCGATGAGATGTGAGTCGCTTTGGAGAAAAGCGTCTGCTAAACGAATAAATGTAAACTTCTGACCCTTAAATGCTGAAGGACAAAAACTCACACCCAAGTTTGCTTCCTCTCCAGTCTCTTCACATAATGTTTAATTGGTGAACTGGCCACACGTGGTGCTTGTTTCCACATAAAGGGCAGGTGTGCTCTCAGTCCGGGCAGTGAAGGTTATGGCTTGGGTTGCCATCTGTCACATGGTGGGTTTTGTGAAAGTACCACTGTGACACAGCGAATGGTGCCTGGGTGGTGTGAGAGGACATGGGTTTGATCCCCGCTCCGCCTGTGTGGAGTTTGCATGATCTCGTAGTGTCTGTTTCCCCCAGGTGCTCTGGTTTCCTGTTTATGCTGTTCAGGTTCCCCCATAGTGTGTGAGTGAGAGAGAGAGTGTGTTCCACTGATGTATAGATGAGTGACCCAGTGTAAGCAGTGTATCTAGCAGTGTAAGTCACCACGGTGAATAAGGTGTGTGGGCTGGTAACACTACACAGAGTTCATTGGAAGTTGCTTTGGACAAAAGTATCTGCTGAATGAAGTAACATATACGTGGCAGTTATTGCTTGAAATGATATATGATTGAAAGAATGAAATAACTGTTTTAGAAATGCTGAATCAGATTGTATAAGAGGTTGTGTGAAGTAAATGATTTCTATGTAATGAATACCTTCTCCTATTTTGTCCACACATATTTTACCAGAGGTAAAAAAGAAATGTGTGTGCGTATGTGCATGCATAATGGAAATGCTTGGGGCCAGGGCTGAATTAGTCATTTTACATTCTCCAGTGCACATTAATACCAAAATGTCTCGTGTTTGACATTAGGTTAGTGTGTTTATTAGGAATGGCTGAAAGCTGCTTGTGGACAGAAGAGTCCCATGGCAAATAGACATGGAAACTGCCAGCATTTTCTGTAACACGGTGAAGGAAAGGATCTAACGGTAAAACGCTGCTTTGCTCCTTGCTCCTTTTGTTTTACTCGGTTTTATGTTTTTGACAATTACCGGTGAATATTCATGATAAAAAAAGCATAGTTTGAGCTATTTTCCTGAATATATTCCAGAATTATATCCAGTCTATGTGGGAAGTTTCATTTAAAAAAAAAAAAAAAAAGTCTTCTCTGACTTTATTGTTATATTCATCTAGTTAATCCTGTTTTTCAAAAGTAGGATGGAATTACTTACCTGTTTTTACAGCTGGGTAATTTTACTGGCAAGTACCTTGCTCAGGGATACTACAGCCAGAGATGAGATTCAAACCTATGACTTGTGGGTCCAAAAGCAGCACTTCTAACAACTATGCTACTACCTATCTTGGCATCAGGGAAGTACATTGATCTTTAAAACCCAACGCATCTTGCCTTGTTATTAGAACTTACCTGGAATATAACACAAAAGACAAAATTTCATGGTATAACAACAGGAAATTCTTAGGAAAAAAATATTTCGTAAATAATATTACTTAACACTTTGGGACAATAAAAAGATCATTGGAGTGATGATATTGTACCACGTCCCCAAGATTTTAAGTGTGGCTTAGCAGGCTAAGTTGCTTGTTGTAGATAGAGCATGACTTTAATAACATTATTGGACACTTGACTAAAAAAAACTAGGCATCAATAATTAAGAACAGCCTGAACCAAGGCAAGCATTGATCCTGTGAAGGAAGTCCATAACTGTAACAGGCATCCACACACAGGCTGAAACTGCTTGTCCTAAGCAGGGTTGCGGCAAACCAGGGCCTAACCTGGCAGCGCAGGGTGTAGGACTGGAAGGAGAAGGGACACCAGTCATTCACAAAGCATCCCAAGCAGGACTCAAACCCTAGACCCACTAGAAGGCAGGACCCAGCCAAACCTTCTGCGCCACTGCACCCCCTGCATCCAGGCATACCGAGACCTATTTTCTTCCTCCCTCAGTGTTCCAAGCATTCAACATTAAACTTTTTTTTCCCATCCAACTAAATCCAGGACCGGGTCTTCTGCCAAGCTCATCAGCCGCAGAGCTAATCGGGTTCTCCTGGTATGGGATGCTACTCAATAGTAAGAGGAAGCATGCCCTCCAAAGGAAGAGATCCGAAAAAAGGACTATGCTATTCACGGCAGCATCCTGTGCTTTTTGTGGTCCAAGAAAGCTATTCAAAAATTACCAAAAAGAATGGCGTGCATCCCAGAAGAACTACAGACTGCTGGAGACTGGGGAAATCTCAGCGCATACTTATATATTCCAGTCGCTCTTGAAATAAAGTGAAACATCATACAATGGCAGTAGCAGAATCAAGCTGTAATTTTAAGCACTAACATACTGCTTCTCACCATGCAGGTCCTGTTTATGGAGTTGCTCATTAGAAAACTCTTTAAGCCACAGTGAATTGTTTTGCTCGGCTCTGTTACCAAGATACACACACGCACAGTGTGTGAAACCGCTTGTCCCGAGCAGGGTTGCAGTGAAACGGAGCCTAACCCAGCAACACAGGGTGCAAGGTTGAAGGGGGAGGGGACACAGCCAGAACGGGACACCAGCCCATCACAAGGCACCCCCCAGCAGGACTCGAATCCCAGTGTCATGATTTCGTCCGGGAAGTGGGTCATCAGACCCAAGTGCAGCGTAGAGGCGCTCAGGATGAGGGATGATCCAAGAGTCGTGGTCAGGAAACTAGAGAAGGTCACAGAGGAGCAGACGTCGTTACGAGGAGAATCCGAAAACCGTGAGTCGAAGATCAGGCGATGGGTCAAGGGAGACGAAGAGGGTGAGGAGAGTCAGGCGAAGGAGGGTCGAAGAACAGGAACAAGGACAGGGAGGTCGGGGAAGAGGTAAGCAAACAATCCGATAAGCGAGATCGAAGAGTGAGGCTGAACGAGGTTTCGCGTCTTCCTGCGGTCTGGGCTGTCCTTAGTCAGCCGCAGGTGTTGCTCGTTGCCGAGGTTGAGGGCGTGACACCCAGATCCACCAGAGAGCAGGATCCAGGCAAACTTGCAACGCCCCCGCACGCGTTGTTATGAAAATGCTCGACAATCAATTGCAGAATTTATATGGAGCATGATACTTACCCTGAACTGAAACAATAAAAATTTCCCAGCTGTATAAATAGGTAAGGTCAGTCAAATTAGTGTACAGACCTAACATTGCAAGCTGCCTTGCACAAAGGTGTCAACTAACAAAGAAAAAAAACAGAATACAGGTGGTCCCCAATTTATGATGAGGTTACATTCTGCAAAACTCATCATAAATTGAAAATATCATAAGTTGAAGATACATTTAATACACCTAATACACACCTCCGCGTGACAAACTGGGAGATGCAGAGAGCTGCTGCTGCCCAGCATCGTGAGAGAGTATCGCACCGCATATTGCTTGCCCGGGAAAAAATCAGAATTCGAAGCATGGTTTCTATTGAGCATGGGGGTGTGGTGGCGCAGTGGGTTGGACCACAGTCCTGCTCTCCAGTGGGTCTGGGGTTCAAGTCCCGCTTGGGGTGCCTTGCGACGGACTGGCGTCCCGTCCCGGGTGTGTCCCCTCCGGCCTTACGGCCTGTGTTACCGGGTTGGCTCCGGTTCCCTGTGACCCTGTATGGGACAAGCGGTTTGGAAAGTGTGTGTGTGTGTGTGTGTGTGTGTGTGTGGTTTCTATTGAATGTCCTTGCCAGCTCACCATCACAAAGCTGAAAAAATGGTAAGTCGAACCATCGTAAATTGGGGACCACCTGTATTCAGTACTCTTCCTCCTTTTGAAAGTGTGACCTGTAGAACAGGTTACGTTGCCCCACTTAGTCAACAAATTCTGCTTTGGAACATTAATGGGACACTATTGGTTATCCCAGCTCTGCTTTGACCTTTGCATCTCACTCTGGAACAATGACCAGTCAGCTGCAGAAGAGCCAAGCCTCATCCACAAGCTTGCTTTCTGCCAAAGCAAAGCTAAACATCTCTCACTCTTTGCCTGCTACAGTATCCATAGGCCTTCGTGAAATCCCGCATCCGGTCACAACAGGATGTCATGGGCCACTCCTCCTCACGACCACTTATTCAGGGTTCCTGCCCCGCTGGGATACACTTCTATGCATCTGCACAGCTCTCTCGGAGGTCTGCCCATGGCTGCTCTGTGTGTCGCACTGCTGCTTCTTGTGCCACAGCCCAGTCGTAGTAAAGGTTTAGTGTTTGAAAATGAGTGTAACTTCAAGCGCCTGCTTCTTAAGTTGCATGTGCACAAACATGAGCAAAAATTTGACTCCAAGGAACAACTTCTCAAACTCAGTAGAACTTTTCATGAGGAGTTTAGATTCTGGAGAACTTAGAAGTTCTGGCCTCAAGCAGACATGTCAGTTGCGCTGGCTGAGATGAAGCAGGAATAACACCTTGGGCAGAATTGCAGGGATGGGTTGCCCGACATCACTAGTTTCCCTGATGGACTAAAAGGGCCTGAGGCAGACAGAAATCTAAGCTTAGGAGGCTTTTTTTGTTTTTTTTTTTTTTTTTTTTAAATAGATTTATATATTTAACCATAAAAAAGACTTCACAATTTTGTTTATTTATGGATCATATGACATCACTGATAGACGAAGTTATACTCCTGTTACATGTGATCAGTAAAAGGAATGCGGCTGTTATAAATTTTCACAAGCCATCCAATGTTCAGGGAACGATATTCCACATGTTTACCGAAATATATCAAACAGAACACATCACATCTAGCGTACCTGTAGGGGCAGCAGATAGCACAGTGGTTAGAGACCTACACCAAGTGGTGGGATTTAATCTTTGCTGTTGCTGTAACAAGGTTCAGGTCGCATCTCCTGTTGTAGTACCCTTGAGCGAGGTGTTCGCCTAAAATTGATCCAGTAAAAATTTCCTGGCTGTATAAATGCATTGCTTTAGTGTATCAGTTAAATAAAAGGCATAAATCCAGTACCGTCAAACAGTGATTAATAATTCCCCGCAGAAGAAATGAACTCCAAACTCCAGTTTTGTGTCACTTTATAGAAGAAAGTCCTGGTCATTCCTTAGAGTTTAAATGACGAGCAGTATTGTGTTCCCTGCATTTTACGTTAATTTATTTAGCAGACACTTTTCTCCAAAGCGACTTCCAAACATCAAATACAGGGATTCAATAAATCTAATTGACAGACACAGTAGTAATAGAATTCAAAGTACTTCTTTTGTGCTATGGACTGATGTCCCATCCAGGGTGTACCCAGCTGAAACTCTACAACCCTGTATTAAACAAGTTAATAGATGGGTGGATTATTTAGTTTATTTTTAAAAATTTACATTACATTCGCTCCAAAGCGACTTCCAATGAATTCTATGTAGTGTTATGAGCACACACACCTTATTCACCGCGGTGACTTACACTGCTAGATACACTACTTACACTGGGTCACTCATCCATACATCAGTGGAACACACACACACTCTCTCTGTCACTCACACACTATGGGTGAACCTGACCAGCATGTCTTTGGAGTGTGGGAGGAAACCAGAGCACCCAGAGGAAACCCACGCAGACACAGGGAGAACATGCAAACTCCACACATACTGAGCGGGTATTAAACCTATGTCCTTTCGCACCACCCAGTGCCACGCGCTGTGCCATCGTGCCGCCCAGAAAGTATTAGAATAAGTATTTGAGTTGCATCCGGAAGAGTTCACCATAGCATCTTCTACAGAAGTGTGAATCCAAAGGTTATAACTAAGCCCATGAGGGTCTTCTCAGCTGGAAGTATAGTCATGCCAGGGTAGTTAGGGGTCCACCATGCAACAGTGACCAGGAAGAGCACATAGACTAAAGAATGCACAGCAGTTTTGGGAATTCAGGCTCAGTGGTTTAACCTTCTTTTTACAGGCATAAGTGCTGCAAAAGCAGAACCACTGTCTAAGGGGCAAAGGTTACGGCCTGCCATCCTAAAGGAGTCCACGTGGCTTGAGCTACCTCTTATTGCAGCCATCACTGTCTGATTCAGATGACAGATTTCCTGTGTCAGGCAGATGCAGCCATCAGCGGACTGTGGACTAAGGCGTTGCCATGTGACCCTTTGACAGCTGACACTGGCAGATGCCCACAAGTTGGTCTTTTGAATCAGCATGTGTTAGCTATACGGCTAAGGGAATTTAGCACTTTCTTTGAGGAAAAGTATAGCGTAAAGTTACAATGACAACTCAAGATTTACAGATGTACAGAAACAGCAGCACATGTAGGGGAATGGTGCGACTAGTACCGGAGCTACAGGTCTTTCACTCAGCAGAACACAGAAAAAATGTGAAATCCTGTCCTTCAAGTAAAGTTTTAGTTGTTCCAACAAACTGGAAGGGATGATTGCGCATAGAAAGGTAAAAGCCCAGCACAGCTGGTAATGTAGTAGTTAGCTCTGTTCCTTTAGGACTCAAAGGTTACAGGTTCAATCCTTGCCTCTGGCTGTGGTATTCCTGAGCAAGGGGCTTACCCTGAATTGTTCTAGTAACATCACTCAGCTGTATAAATGGGTGAAATACTTCTAAGTTCCTTAATGCTGTATGTCATTTGGTGAAAAGCATCAGTTCAATGAATAAATGTAACCACTGATATCCTATTGTGTCTCCCTTTTCCCATCCCAAGGTTGGGAATTTGCACAGTATGTTGACTTGTACCCTTTAGTTCAAGTCCCAGAAAGTAGCCGACTAATTTCTCTGACACATGGAGGAAAGCTGTGCTGAGAATGACTCTGCGGTCATATCGTGACAACGATGGCTCAAGGAACCAAGGTTTGCTCTTTTAATCGTTCACCAGTAAGCGTAGCATACGTACGAACCCTTTGTTCCCCCTCTGAAAACCCCCAAATCCGAAGTACATAAGGTGCAACAAAAGACACACTGGTTGCGTGTAACCAAATACATGTACTCCACAACCTACCTCATCAACCATCAATAACACAAAAAAAGTATCAACGCAAATATGCTGCTTGTCAAAGCTATTTACACCAATATGTATACATTGTGTGGCAAGTATACACACACACACACACACTGGCTGGAGCCACTTGTGCCGTACGGGGTCGCGGCGAACAAGAGCCTAACCCGGCAACACATGGCACAAGGCTGGAGGGGGAGGGGACACACCCCGGACGGGACGCCAGTCCACCACAAGGCACCGCAAGCGGGACTCGAACCCCAGAACCACCAGAGAGCAAGGCAGAGCCAAACCCACTGCGCCTGTGTGGCAAGCAGTGATAGGAAAGTTTCTGTCATCTTGATGCTTCAACGTTTTTGACATAAAGAGCGTACAGGTGGTCTCCGACTTACGATGGGGTTACGTTCAGCAAAAACCATTGTGAGCTGAAAATGTTGTAAGTCAAAAATGCATTCAATACACCTAATACACACCTCTGCGTGACAGACTGGGAGATGAGGATCGCAGCCGTTGCCCAGCATCGCGAGAGAGTATCGCACCGCGTATCGCTTGCCTGGGGAAAAAAAAAAATCAAAATTCAAAATTTGAGATACGGTTTCTACTGAATGTCTATCGCCAGCTAACTGTCGTAAAGTCGAAAAAATCGTAAGTCGAACCATCCTAAGTCAGAGATCACCTGTATATGTTTTAGAGGCCCAATGCGCATGGCCCGCTGGACCTACTGGACAAAGAGGAAATCTTTGCATATTCAACGGATTTCTATCCTGAAAAAAGCCCATCATTCCCTAATCATGTTTATCTGTCAGGATATTGATCTCATACAAAGCTGGATTTAAAGCCAATGAGCTAACGGTGGGCATCCCACTGTTTGCTGCAGTACAGAACTACATCAGTATGTTTTTAACATTCATATAGAGAAAATCGTGAGCATGAAACCTATGTTTGACATTAGAAATCAGAATTTCATTTCTGGCAAATATCTTTGTCTAAGGCAAATATTTTGCCTTATTATCTATCACTGTTTTAAATTTGCAAAGCTGAAAACTACATAAAACCCATAAAACTGCAGGAGGCTGTACTTGTTGACTTGGAAAAAGTACCTGCAAAACATTTAAGTAGTGCACATAACGTAACGAATAATAAGGCCCTTCCTCATGCATTATAAAGACAATTTACATAAGTACCTGTTTTTCTTTTTACGTTTTTGTCATGGTAGGGACAAATGACCCCCAAAACCAGAGACTGCATAATATTATTGGCCAGGGGGCATTTTTACTGCATATATTCTAAGCCTTCTCATTCTGGATAAATAAAAAATGAAGCATAATGCAGAAGGCAGTTGGTGTGAAGTAAAATCACAAAGGCATTTACACTAAAAAAAAAAATGTCATTTGGCACCATTTCTTCTTCTTCAAGAGAATGTACCATCAAAAGTCATTGAGCGCTCAGTAGGGGATTTGATTCTTGGGGCCTGAAGTCGTTTGCGTCTCATTTATGAACAATGAGAACCTTTCCCACGGTGACCAGTCCTCCTGAGGAGTCATGACATTTGAATTTCAGAACACGTTGAATTTACCAGCATTCTTCTTGCAGCATTGCGGATAAAGGCAGAGCGAGTGTTCACATCTGATATCCCCAATTTTCGTTATACAGCATAGATACACTCTGGGAGGTCATTTTAATAGGGTAAATAAAAAATACACATATGCTACTGCCAACAAAGTTTTAGACATCAGCAAAAAGCAGAACTGTATAAAATATAGCATAATAGCACAACTGTAAGGGTATATTACAACATTCTGAGATTATATTATGCAAAAGTAGTTGGTTTTATCTTAGTTTGTATATAAATAGAAAAGAGCTCGGTAAAAGATATTTTGGACGTGATGGATATCAACAGGAGCATGATAAAATGGATAATGAAGAGCATAATGAACAGAGGACACTGAGAATTATACAAATTTCACAATACTTTCAAAATATTACATTTTAGAGAATGCATATTAATATGCATTGACATGGAAGAGCATGCAAGAGGTCACAGTAATAAATTAGCATTGCTGATTTCACATCTTTGATGTTGATATACTTAACTGGATAAAAAAAATCAACTGAATTATTAAAATTAAAGCCCTAAAGAAGACAAAACAGTGTTATTTATTCATTCACTTATTTACAAATGCTCGAAGCATCATCTTACCACTCTTCTGTCCATGAATACAGACATTCTACGGTAATGTACAAATTGTATTTTCTATGAGATGTGTCGCGTTGGAGAAAAGCGTCTGCGAAATGAATAAATGTAAATTTAAATGTAAATATAATGTATTAACTGAAAACTGAAATTCTTTGCTAGATATTACATTGGAGCAGCTCAAGGCGAGTTCCCTTCTCAAGGGCACTACAATAATAGCAGGTAGCAGGAGTCAAACTGGCAGCCTTCGGGTTATTAGTGTACGCCCTTAGCTGCCGTGCCACTTGCTTCACACGCAGATGCTGGACGGAGGTCAACGACCGCTCCTGTTCCTTCCGACAGACTGTGCTCAGCAGCAGTTCCGAACCCGGAGTTTGTACATCATTGTATTATTCATCATAAAATGTGATTTGCTTTTATATGAAGTAGTACACCGGTTAAACCAATTTACGGACCTTCTGGAAAATGCTGATAAACTGCACTATTTCATTTGAGATATAGCGCATTTTGTTTTTTTTCTTACCTTCGCAATACTATTTCATTATCTTTAAACAATTTAAACAATGTCACTGAAATTCTATTTAAGGAAATAAGATATGTTGTGAATTATGGGAAACCCTGGAAATAACTTTGCAAAAAAATGATTTCATAGCTCTAGAAAAGCATAAGTCGAGTATAAATATCCAGGAATCAAGTCAGAAATGGGCCTGCAGGAGGTGTAATGGCATAGGGTCTTGCCATTTCTTAAAGCGATTTTTGTTTTTTTTTTTTGCTGTTGTTAATTTTTTTTTACATGGCATAGAATAATGAATATATTAAATGTTCCATACAGGCATGGAAGACAATAGGTCAATATATTTTGAAATTGTTTTTGTGCAACTGTTATACCCGCATGCTTTTATTGCGCCCCGTCCGAAGTGCCTGCCGAAGCAGATTTACAGCAGGGGGATACAGAATGTCGGAATCAAAACGGCAAAACAATGTTATATCTCTTAATGTGACTTTCATACCTATAACAACCATGCTGACAACCAGCACAAAACCCCATGCCTTATACAACAGAAAACGAAAGAGCTGGAATTGGCTCATCACTGTTGTTTATGGACTGTTCCACACCTGAAAAGATTTAAGTTCATTTTAAGGTTCCATGTTCTCTAAGCAGTCTCCCTTTGTACCTTTTAGAATATTGAAAGAAAATATGTGTAATTCTTAGGGAGAGTTGGTAGTGTCATACGGGGCCAAGAGAAATGGGACAGCAGGACCCAAGCGCGGAGTCATTCGTCTGGATTCAGGGGATAAGGCAAGTTCTCCGAGTGGGGTACAAGTGAATGGTTGGTTGATCGGTGGTCGGAGTCAGAGTGAGGATCCGTGGATGAGGTCAGGGGGCGAAGCGAAAGGTCGGTCAGTCTGCGGTATGCGTTGGAACAAAGATCCGTGGACGTGGTCGGGAAACAAAGCGAAGGGACGAAAACCGGAAGACGAGAAAGGAGAACAAGTGTTGAGTGTACACCGAACATCACGAAGGAGGGCGGTAGTCTCTCATGAGATTCCGCAAAAGTATGGGAGCTGAAGAGGGTCTTTTAAAGGGTGAGCAGTTAGTCGGGTGCTGGACCAGAGTCAGGCGCTGTTGGTTGAGTTGTGGGCATGGACGTGATAGGTAGTGTGTTGCTTAGAGGAGCTACCTTTGGACCCAAAGGTCACAGTTTTGTAACCCACCTCTAGCTGTAATGCCCTTGAGTAAGATACTTACCCTAAGTTGCTCCAGTAAAAAAATTGTCCAGCTGTAGAAAGGGGTAAATAATTGAAAGTACCTTAACATTGCATGTCGCTTTGGAGGAATTATCAGGTAAATGTAATTTGCTCAAATACATCTGTAATACATACGAAGGTTGTGTTGCACATTGCCTGCAGCATCTGAGCTGAACTTGAATACCGTAAGCAACGAAAAATAATATATTGCTGTATACTGTACATGGGGGTGCGGTGGCACAGTGGGTTGAACCACAGTCCTGCTTTCCGGTGGGTCTGGGGTTCGAGTCCCGCTTGGGGTGCCTCGCGATGGACTGGCGTCCCGTCCTGGGTGTGTCCCCTCCCCCTCCGGCCTTACGCCCTGTGTTGCCGGGTTAGGCTCCGGTTCCCCGTGACCCCGTACGGGACAAGCGGTTCTGAAAATGTGTGTGTGTGTGTGTGTGTGTGTGTGTATACTGTACATTTATGCTTTAGAGTAGTATAATTTGACTGGTGCATTATTCTTATTAAGTATTATTTAGCAGTCCAAGGCAACTTAAAGTGTTAGATACACTGTGCTATGATGCTTACAATTATTTTTACAGCTGGGTGATTTTTACTCAGCAGTTTAGAAGAAGTCTCTTGGTGAAAGGTATTACATCATCAACCAGGACTTGAATCTGTGCGTTCAAGGTCAGAGCTCAAACGTCTACATTACCTGATCACCCTAATTTGCGCATAAATCAACAGGCAATAAGTTCAATGATCCACTTGACTCGAAGTAATCATTTTGTGATTCTTTCAGCAGTCTGCTTGTTTGGCTCATGCTCACAGCCAGCAATCTGTATATTTTTCACATTTAGCCTTCAAATCAATTTTAGTCCCTTAAATGCAAATAATAAATGGAGGGAGACCCTCACAGCAGCTCTCCGGGTTTAAAGCTCCGGTTATGTGAAATCCTGCGGAGAATTCATTTAAGGGCTTGCAAGCAATGTCTATTTCCTGATGCAACAAACTTTGAACTTTACAAATCAGGTGTTATATAAAGCTACAAAATCTGTTAGGCGGTCACAGCATGGGGGCTACAAAAAGAATAACCTGCTCAACTTAACTGTGATTCTTGCCTTTTACAGTATTTTGCGGTGACTTACAGTATAATGCCATAAAAAGGTTTGCTCCAGAATATTTAAAGGGTCTGTTAAACACTTTATGACCCTCAGCAACAACTTCAAAGAAGCTGGACCAATTATTAGTCAAAGATTAGCCAAGGCCAGGACCACAGGGAAAGTGTCTGGCTTCATAGCCTCCAAGTCTTAGATTATTTCGACCACGATGAGTGGCGGGGTTACACTGTAACCAGCACACACGGGCAGTCTTCAGCCTATCGTATTTACACTACTTATTTTGTATTTATGATACTTTGTACTAAATGTTAAAGGTTCAGTTGCCCCTGGGGGCTATATTATTGAACCCTTGGTATGGAGTAGCTACTTTCACCTGCCTCAGTTAAACACATCTAGCTGTACAAATGCAGTGCTTTAAATGAGAGTGAAATTTTAAGCTTTCAACCACTTTCACTAGAATCCAGTGCTAAACAACTTAATAACTATAATCTGCCAAGGTCATAAACATTTACAATCCCCTTTTAATCTAAATGCCAATTAGGTGGAAATGCTGCCACTAACGACTGTATATTTTGCGCCCTTGTCAGCGCTCATAGCTGGGGGGCCCAAGCCCTTGTTTCTGAGCATCTCAAGTCCGGTGTCCGGACCTCAGCTAGCAGCTGCCCTCTGTGTTGACCTGGACGTCTCCCATCAGCGGGCTCTTGACTCTCACCTTCCCTGGGTTTCTTCTTTGAACCGCATATGTATGTTTTCATCTCTGCTGCATTTCATTTTACAATTATTTATTTAGCAGATGCTTTTCTTCAAAGTGGCTTCCAATGAACTCTATGTAATGTTAACAGCCCACACCCCTGATTCACCGCAGTGTCTTACACTGCTAGATACACTACTTACATTGGGTCACTCATCCATACATCAGTGGAACACTCACACTCTCTGTCACTCACACACTACAGGCGAACCTGAACAGTATGTCTTTGGACGGTGGGAGGAAACCAGAGCACCCAGAGGAACCCCGCACAGATACAGGGAGAACATGCAAACCCCACACACACTGAGCGGGGATCAAACCCCCATACTCTCGTATCACCCAGGCGCTGTGAGACAGCAGCACTGTGCCACTGTGCCCCCTGGTATTTTTGTTAGCGCTCTTCATACCAGTTGTTTCATAGGTGGAGCAGATTATAGATTTTATAGATTTTTATCGGTAGAACCGATTCACAACGTATAATGGTGCACACCTTATACACCTCACCCCGTGCTCCCAAAAAAAAAAAAAAAAAAAAAAAAACATTTGCTGCTAAGTAAGTAGAAACTTTCCTTTTAGTTTAAATTCAACTTGCTAAGTTCCTTGTACCATATTTTTGGCTATAACAGCACATGCTCTTACAGGTAATGCCAACTGCCTCACCCCCCCGGGGAAGTGCTGTTTGACCCGTGTCGAGACCTCGTCTGCAGCTATTTTGGGAAAGTGCCCGGAGGGTCGCAACACATCCAAGCACAGACACGGTTGCGCCGCCAGGCAGCTGTGGACCAGCACGAGTCCCAAGCGCTCTCCCTGTCTTTGAAATGGGGACAGTCCGGGCAGAATGTTCTGGAAGGCACATGGCCTGTCAGGTTGGGTGTAGGATCCTTGGAGTGTGAATCCCCCGCGTGACGTGTGCTCTGCTTTTGGCGTGATGGCCGGTGCCCTCCATTCCAGTGGCCACACAGCTGCCATTTCTGGGACAGGTAATACTGCTGAAATACCATTCCTGCCTGAGACATGTTGACTCACTTATGGGTCCAGCAGTAAGCCTTCTTATTCAGTGGTGTATGCTAGTATTTTCCTAGAGAATTACTTACGTAGACAACAACATCGCCTGCCAAGAAATGAACCTTTGGTCTGTAAATTGTATTTCAAGGCCTAATTGAAAAAGCCAACCTCAGTGTGCAGAAATGGTTTTGACTGATATTGTATTTGTTCGTATGATAAACTTATTCTAGTCAGTGTCTATTATTGCGTGTGACGCCTTCCTGTTTTTGTTTCCACTTTATGCTTCTCTGCTGACAAGCAGAAATGATATCATCTTGGCACCACTGACCATCAAAAGGCAAGAACTTCAGCATGTTTTCCATGGGTGGTTCAAAAATGGATTGCAATTCCCACTAGGGCTACACTTGGGAATTGTGTGGGTCACGTGCTGCAGACAAATGCCATGCAGAACCAACGTCCCCTCTGTAACCCTTCGCTCACTTTTCCGATGCCATATCCATCAACGAGACAGCCAGGCATTAGCTACCGCTTCCCGCTCCTCTCAGCAAAATGTCAAAACAGACAGCCTCCCTTCGAACCCAGCCTATCATAGGCAAGACTCCACAGTACCCACGATGGGCCGTTTTTACAGCATCCTGTAAAGGAAAGAAATTCTTCACTAATGTTTTTATTTTGGTCGTGATGTTCTTATTTTGACGGCACAGCATAGTAATATTTCGGCCGCTTGTATCCGCAATCTTAGTCTTTCGGTCATTAATGACCTAATGGACTAATGAATTAATGACCGAAAGAATAAGATCGCGGACACAAGCGGCTGAACTGAGTTTCTCCGCAAGGCGGTGGGACTCACTCTTAATGACAGGGTGGGGAGTTCGGCCATCCTGGAGGAACTGAGAGTAGAGCTGCTACTCCTTCACATTGAGAGGAACCAGTTGAGGTGTTTCGGGCATCTGATGAGGATACCCCCTGGGAGGTATGCCAGGCACGGCCAACTGGGACGAGGCCCCAAGGTCGACCCAGGGCCCGCTGGAGGGATTACATCTACCAGTTGGCCTGGGAACGGCTGGGGATCCCCCAGGTTAAGCTAGAGGAAGTTGCGTGGGTCAGTGACATCTGGCCTTCCCGGCTCTCCCGATTGTCACTGCGACCCTAGAAGGACTAAGCGGCCAAGAAAATGGATGGCTGGATGTAGCGTAATGATAAGAAAAACATTGTAAGGAACAAAAACGCGCATTGGGTTGTTAAGGCAACGTGACCCTGGCACGATAGTCCAGTTTTATGTGATCTCCTGGGCTCCCCACTTGCTGGGAAATGCAGTGAATTATGCAGAGAGAATGAATTCAGGCTTCACTGCGCATTTAATCATTCTAAGTAAGCTGCCTCAGTGTACACACAGCAAGCCATCATGTGTTAATGTCCTCATTTTAAACTTGTCCTCATTAAATACATCTAACCCTCACCTCATAATATATTCAAATCACACACTCATTTCTCTCTCTCTCTCTCTTTACATAGGCAAAAACATCAATTAATAATTTCATAATTAACTGAACACTAATATTATAAAATTGTGACACATTTGCACATTTGTCAAATACAGGAAAAGGTAATCAGACACAAGCAGGTACTGTGCTCTTAGGTCAACGCTTCCTGGACTTTGAGTGTGTGATTTTCCACAATACTGTAGCCCTGTTTCTGGGATGGCACAGAGAGAGGTGCTGCTGTCTTACAACACCTGGATGGCGTGAGAGTCTGTGGGTTCAGTTGATCTCAGTCTGGGTGGAGTTTGCATCTCCTCCCTGTGTCTGTGTGGGTTTCCTCTGGGTGCTCTGGTTTCCTCCCACAGTCCAAACACATGCTGTTCAGGTTCACCCATTGTTTGTGTGCTCCACTGATGTATGGATGAGTGACCCATTGTAAGTAGTGTATCTAGCAGTGTAAGTCACCGTGGTGAATAAGGTGTGTGGGCTGAAAACACTACATGGAGTTCATTGGAAGTCGCTTTGGAGAAAAGTGTCTGCTAAGTGAATAAATGTAAATGTTTCCGGGCTACAATGCCTCACCACTGGGAGCTGCTCTTGTGTCTTCCTCAGCCAACCTCTCTGAGGCAGCTGCCCCCAAGCATATATGCAGAGGTTGAGCTACAGTCATCTTCTTCAATATCAGAATGCCAAATATTGCAAGATCTGCACTTACTGCATTCAGATAAGATGATAGAATGAGTGTGAGTTGTGAAAGTGCCATAGAGTTTAAGAATCAAAGAAATCCCCATACGCAAACAAAGGAATGCGAGGCGTTAAAATGCTGTTTAACATCATTTATGGATAAGGGAGATGAATGGTCTGGTCCATGTGAGTTAGGACAGCTAATAGAATAGTTATTAGAGCTGCTGCCTTTGGACCCACAGGTTCAAATCTTGCATTTGGCTGTAGTACCTCTGAGAAAGGTACTTACCCTAAAGTGTCTTGTAAAAATTACCCAGCTGTGTAAAGGAGCAAGTTATTCTAAGTTGCTTTGGAGAAGCATGTCAGCAAAATGTAAATTTTTGTCCAGCTGACTTATGCTTAACCAGACTGAAGTTACTGCACATTTAGGTTTCTTTCTGAGCTCCTAGTTGTATAATGATAGAAGGAAATTCTGCTTGAACCAACCCAATAGAAATGGGTTCAACAGCACTGCTTTATGACACCCTTCTCTCTTGTGGCACAGCAATTGTTTGACTGGAAGGATTTCAGATGAGCCCTGCAAAAAGAAAATAATTTTGCCTGCCTTCTAAGCCGTCTCTGATAGGAGTTTATGGTACCTGACTGTAGTAGCGCAAATCAATGGAGCACAGCTCTGTGAAAGTCAACAATGCATATTCAGACCTTGCCGGCGAAGCTGTGCAAAGTCAAAGGAAGGCTAAAATTTGATTTCTGTCTCATGAAAAGACTTTCGATTGTGCCTCTCTTTTAAACCATTATCAGCTTATAGGGTATGAGTGACTTCAAGATCCAGATAAAGCAGTGTGCATTGACTGAACCCTTTTTGAATTTTATGTGGGGGAGGGGTGGCCTGTCTTAAAGACCAATATGAAGATAGGACCAGCTCTGGTCAATGAAATGGTTTGCTGGAAAATGTGATTCATTGTCCCCAAGATCACCTTAGGGAAAAACAAATCAATTACAAACATCAAGTTTTAATCCCCATTAGTGGGCTGCAACAATGGACAGAAGAAAGAGATAATAAAAACTAGCACTGAAATAAATAGCCTGTAAATACCGTAAGAATAATATTTGAATTGAATATTACATTTTGTATTGTAAATTTATATTGTAAATTTGAATATTATATCTACATTACATTTATTCATTTTGCAGATGCTTTTGTCCAATATTATATTATATTATATTATATTATATTATATTATATTATATTATACCCCTATTGCCACCATGACCCTAATTAGGACAAGTGGGCAAGAAAATGGATGGATGGATGGATGGATGGATGAATTATATTATATAACAGTATATACTGTTTCACAAGGGGTAACTCAAACAACTAAAATGTAAGTCTGCCAACCTTTGGGAAATGTTGATGACACCACAGAATGCTCCCCCAACTGGAACTCAGTTGAGTCTTCCCTTTATTTTTACAGTTCATGGTCAGTAGATGTGAATTCATTGCTAAAATTGTACAGATTCAGGTAAACTGTTGATATATGGCATTGTGCGTGGCAGGATTGGTCCATGAAACAATCCAATTTCTCTTTAGTACTTAACAGTTGCATCAGTTGCTGGAGGCTCAGCCCATCAACACTCACACAGAAGCCACCATCGTTATTCTGAGGTTGCATGAGGCAAGTGCACAGTCCTTATTTCAAAGTTGGGTCTACGCTCATGAGCTCCGTGCAAAAGCAGATCGAGTACCTGG
Organism: Scleropages formosus; assembly: GCF_900964775.1. Lineage (NCBI taxonomy): Eukaryota > Metazoa > Chordata > Actinopteri > Osteoglossiformes > Osteoglossidae > Scleropages > Scleropages formosus. The sequence goes on along the minus strand of NC_041809.1, from coordinate 32,821,121 downwards.
TGTGATAAGACAAAAGTGCTGAACAGGTGATTCCTTTTAATCAATGCAAGGATTATGCATATTCAAGTATACCGCCTCAAGGAAAGGGCACAGGTTCGGACCCACATCCCTCAGAAGCATCTTACCGATGCCCAAAAAGGGGGTAATATAATGCCAAAACCCTTAATCTCGATTTGCTTTTAGCATCGCAATATTTTCTCGATGATATTTTTCGTTAAATCTGTAACTTTCTTATTACCGTTGTATTTTGTAAAAAGTCTTCACTTGAAAGTATCCAACCCATTTATTTTCAGCCATCTACAAATTGCCTTTAAAAGCACATTTGATCGAGTGTTTAGGAGACCATAATGTATGGCAAACGTAAGCGCTTGAGTACATCATTCTGATAAATTTACAGCATTCATATACCGAGAGAGCCTTTAGAAATCTAAATTAAGGGACATTGTTATTTCAAAAGGAATGAATTCAAGAGCGGAACATTTTAAACAAGTTATATAATCTCGGCCTGCAAACAACATGTAGGTGTTATTTACTGTTTAAAAGATGCTGGAATGACTGTGTGAAAAAGGAGGGAAAAGAAAGAGCTGGGAGGAGCGGTCATGGAACAATGTTGCAAAGCAGGGGGAAAAGAGGGACGGGATAACTGATTTCCACTTTCTTTAATCGTGTAAATGTCATCGTGTTCCACCTCCACAAACATTTGTCATCTCCCTCCTTGAGGACAGCTGCCTCTGACACAAGCGCGGTGACACGAAGAGACTGGAACCACGCGATGGAGAGGCCTCTGCCAATCTATCCAAACATCGTGCGTCGCGCCGTCATCAGAAGGCCACACATTTCCCAGCAGGGACTTTATTTTCCGTCTGGCTCATTTCGGATGAAGTTACATAAGTCTGACATCCCAACCAGAGGAAAATTATTGGTAAAAGATTGAAGGTGTGCTCTTATGTAACCTTACCACACAAAAACACAAACAAACACACTCGTGCGTAACATCACGAACGTACTCATACGCTACCGTTCACTGGCTCATACACCCGGACTGACCGAGAAATCGTGCTTTCGAAAAGATCGCCGATTCACTCGTATCGCACCCTGAAGAAGAGGAGTAGGCTCAGCCTGATTTTTCCCAAAGGAAAAAAAGATGCTTGTAAATGCTCTGGGATCGCATTGCTTCCGCTATGATCTCATAGTAAGGTATGGATCTCGACAGCTTTTGAGCTGTCAAAGGATCTGAAGCCTAAGTAGAAACTGATTACGCGCTTGAGCGTCGATCGATACCGCAGCAGAAGCGTTGACCGGAGGGAGAACTTCAGAACAAGGAGAGGGGTCATCGAGGGAGGTTCATGTGTTTTAATGAAACACACCAGGGTAGGCAATATGCTGACAACACCATTAAGTTTTAGATGTTTAATCCGGGGGCTCCTTTGGACCTAGGGAGCCTTTCTACTAACACGTTGTGCCTTATTAATGGATCTCGTTTGCTGGAAGGTTCAGGACGTGATGGAAAACATGTTTGGCAAAACATATCCTTGTGCATTTTAAGGGCCTCAGTTAGCGTTTCCACAAACTCGGGAGGAGCTCGTTCTCTGTTTTTTTTGCCGCTGACTCTCCCGAAATGCTGACAGCATGACTTTTTCCACATTGTAACTGTGACAGAAATGCGCACCAGTGTTTGCATCCTAATGAAGCGCATTAAGTGTTTTTTTTTTTTTCTTTTTTACCCAGACCAGCAGATGTGAGCTTCCGATAATTTCTACACTGACAGCACATTTATGACATATCCATGAGCAATTATGCAGTATTGATTGTGCTCAAAAGTTCATAAATGCTGTCCGACACGATACCCAGCACTTAGAATCCCCTCCTCGATGAACGATCGTTAAGCCTTCAGCGCTAATAGCTACGCATTTCCCTTAAAAATGCGACTCCTACACTTCCCCCTCTCCCCAACCTGGTCCAGAATACCAGAAAAAAGGCCGTTTAGTGTCATCATCTGCAGTAGTCAGCATGATCTGGTTTTCATTACACACAAGACATTACTGGAAATGAAGTCTAAAACTGGGAAAGGTCGCTACTTACCTGCTGCACGGCTAGCCCATGCCAAACTTGCGTACCTGCACAACATTCTATCGACATAATTTTTTTTTACAGTTTTAGTACAATACATCCTGTTGTTTATACTGTGAGAAAGAATTCTGCAGGATCCCAAAGGTTTACACACACACACACACTGTCTGAGACCACTTGTCCCAAGCGGGGTTGCAGCAAACTGGAGCCTAACCCAGCAACACAGGGTGCAGGGCTGGAGGGGGAGGGGACACACCCAGGACGGGACACCAGTCCATCGCAGGGCACCCCAAGCGGGACTCAAACCCTGGACCCGCCAGAGAGCAGGACCCAGCCAAACCCGATGCACCACTGCATCACCCCATCCCAGAAGTTAAACGTTGAGCAAAAGGCAGAGAGCAGGTCGGAGAGGATAACCTGATGCATGTGCTTTCATAGTTGTGCAACCAAGAACATCTTATCAACATTCATAATTATTATTTGTCTGGTTTTCATTTTCGTTCTTTTATTTTTATTTCTTCAGTTTAAAGGCTAAAATGCACAAATTGTTTTTCTCTGAGATGCACATCGTTTTGGAGAAAATTATCTGCCAAATGAATAAATGTAAATGTAAAATTATGGAATTTCTGTGTGATGTTTGAGAAAAGATAGCCTTGAAGTATACACATTAAATAACCATTAGTAATTATAATTAATAACTATATACTATTAAGTATTCATAACTATAATTATGTTATATGGTACAATGCACAGGATTCTGAACTCAAACAAAGCATTTTTATATAATGTTGACTTTTGTTTTTGCTCTGAGTAGTACGTAAACTTTCGGTTTCACTGCGTTAGTCTGTGATCACTGTTTTTTCTCTTATAATGGCTTAGTTTTCCTCCAGAACAATTTCTTAATCAGTGCTAATTTACTGTAACAACACCCGCTTATCTGCAGGACCCACGTTTAGCTGTGAACAATCAGATTTCAGACGTTAGAATTTAAAGAGGACGGATGTATTTTTAATTAGTTTTCTGCATTTTTACATTTTGAAAAACAGGAAAAATATTATGCCTTTCTTTGGGAGTGCCGATGACTCACGGGACCTTTAGGATTGTTCCGGAAAAATTTAGAAAAGCTGGTGGTTAGGCCGTAGTACTGATGAGGAACACCGTGTTTGTGTTGTTTATTGCGAAGATAATATCGGCAAGTTTTGCTCGGGAAATACAGTATATTGGATAACCAGAACAGTTGGAGGAGGGTAATAACAAGAAAACAACAACAAGATTTTAGAGAAGGGGATGTGGCAGCAGGTCCAGGGGAAAGGATTCAGCAGCAGGACAACTATATTTTATTAAATTATTGTATTTTTTTCAGACATTATACGTTTAATAATTTACTCCGATGGGTACATTCATCCATAGATCCATTATAAGTAACGGCTTGTCTTAAGCAGGGTTGCAGTAGTTTGGATATCGTCCTGGAAGTATAAAGTGTGGGGCAGGGCACACCATGGATGGAGTCAGTCCACCTCAGGATCACACACACACACAAAGGGCAATTTATAGTCAGCAATTCACTCAAAACACGTCTTTAGACCGTAGTAGGAAAACCCCACGAACACGGGGAGAACATCCAAATTCTGCACAGGCCGAAGCCGAATCAAACGTCTGAATGAACAACCCGGGAGCTGTGTGGCACCGGGCTACCCACCGCACCACCTTGCCACAGGTCGTTTCAGTTCTTCGGAATTTCACCAAAGTGAAATAATGTAATCTCCTCAGGCAGATGAAAACCCATGAAGGTCTGGCACCATCTAATGAAGAACCAGTTGAGAGAAATCTCCCTAGCTGATAACCAGGAGGAGGGCGACCCTTTGCAGATACGGATCATATGCCGTGTAGCGAAGAGCGTGCGCCGCCACCCTCTGCCGTGCTTTCATGCTCCTTAGGAAGCACATGTTCCGCAAAACAAACGCCATCGCAGCCACTTAGAGTTTGCCAAGAACAAGCGCTTCGTTCTCTGGATGAAGGTCTCAGCTAATTAACTTTTCATCAGCATAAAAAGATTTGTGGTAATAGAATGAGAGACAGAACAGATTACATCCCTTTTCCCCATCCACCGCTCTCTAACAATAGACGGGATCGTATTGAACCGAAATGAAGTTCGCGCGCACTGTATTTCCCACATACAAAGTGCTGAATATGTAATTATATTCGGCTCCTTGTCCTTCCAGATTCCAAGTTGTTTCCAAAAAGAAAAAAACTTCCTTTTATGCAGATGTTCGTATTTTGCCTGAAGTTTGTGGAGAATATTTGAAAAAGAAAGAGAGCGGATTGGTAGATGGACAAACCACAGGTGATGTAATTTCTGGCAAATTTCTTTTTTGAAATCACGGGATTACAAATGACAGCGGTAAAAATCTCATTTTAACCGAAGGTCCAAATCTAGTGGTAGAAGTTGGTACATTTTATCCTCATAGATACTTTTGACAGTTCTTTCATAACTAGAATTGAGTATTTGTCCATTTATGTACTGTAAAGCAAACAAACTTGTCATAGGTTGATGGAACTGTTTGTTCCAAAGGGGCTCCTAAAATTGGAAACACTTTAGGAGCTCTATGGAACAGATCATGCAGCTAACCAGAATTTCTCTGGTTTTCCTCTCTGTCTCTGTCGCACACACAATGTTTCATAGTCTGAATCCTGAATGATAACTGTACTTTGCAAGTAGGCCTGTGGCAGCATTAATGTCCTTTTTTCTCATTTCTCCATTGCAGATTTTCTCCAGGTCTCCAATGATACACAGAGAGTATCAGTAGACACCCATTGCAGGATCACAGTAGGTGGTCAGTGCATTCAAATATAGGATGTGACTGGACTGTTTCAGAATACCAGTATTCTTACTTTTATGCCATTAGGTTGTTCTTCTAGTTTTTTTATCATAATTATTTGGAAACCTGAATATTTGCCCTGAATGTAGATCTTTTGCAGAAAGAAACAAGTTCTCCTACAGGAGATGTACGTGATTCAGTTCATTTCACTCTTGATGACTACGTACCAGGACCCTCTACTGCAAAATCTTAAAAAAATAAATAAAAAATGTGTTCTGGAATGAGGGGCGCAGTGGCGCAGTGGGTTGGACCGCAGTCCTGCTCTCCGGTGGGTCTGGGGTTCAAGTCCCGCTTGGGGTGCCTTGCGACGGACTGGCGTCCCGTCCTGGGTGTGTCCCCTCCCTCTCTCCAGCCTTACGCCCTGTGTTGCCGGGTAGGCTCCGGTTCCCCGTGACCCCGTATGGGACTAGCGGTTCTGAAAATGTGTGTGTGTGTGTGTGTGTTCTGGAATGTCTCACGGATTGTCTTATGCTTTGATGCTGGACTTTTTGAGAAGTGGTTTCAGTGTCGTCTCAGGAGTTTCAGTTGTGAGGGTTCGCAAAGTCAGTAATATAAACAACGGGTGGCACGGTGGCACAGCAAGTAGTGCCGCTGTCTCACAGCGCCTGGGTGGTGCGAGAGGATGTGGGCTTGATCCCCGTTCAGTTTGCATGTTCTCCCCATGTCTGCATGGGTTTCCTCTGGGTGCTCTGGTTTCTTCCCACAGTCCAAAGACATGCTGTTCAGGTTCCCCCCCATAGTGTGTGAGTGACGCAGAGAGTGTGTCCCACTGATGTATGGATGAGTGACCCATTGTAAGTAGTGTATCTAGCACTATAAGTCACCTTGGTGAATAAGGTGTGTGGACTGATAACACTAGATCAAGTTCATTGGAAGTTGCTTTGGAGAAAAGCATCTGCTAAATAAGTAAATGTAAATTATTAAACACTGCAGAAGGGAACTGTATGAAGGTGGCCCTGCACTCATCTTCTGCTTGAGTGCGTTTTGTTTCTATCTAACTGACAGGTGTGGAAATGCAGGTTCCTTTGGCTCTGCAGTAGAAATTTGATTTTTTTTTTTTTAAAAAAAAAAGGATGACAAAGAAAATGACTTTAGGAAAAAATAAATGTTAGTGTCTTGAAAAAATTTCTACGTTGAATGTTCTTAGTATGAAGAGTCCAAATATGCAGCTTGGTCTTGTAACACAAAATAATGAGAGTATGGGGTAAAAGCTGCATAAGCAGAACATTTTAAATAATGAAAACCTAAAATATAATGCATAACATTTTTTTAGTTGCAGGAAATGTTTAAATGTGACCATTTTTATTTTTTAATGCTCTATGAGATCCATTATATTGATGTTTAGGTATTTACTTACTAGAACTGCCTAGAAAATCAGAAGGTACAGTAATATTAATACTTAGATATTGTTTGGGAAAGATTTTGACAGTTGGCAAAAGGCAAGAAAATCCTGAGATTAATTTTCAATACAAATGAAAGTATTTGAGGGTGAGGAGCTCAGTCACCCGGGAGGAGCTCGGAGCAGAGCCGCTGCTCCTCCGCATCGAGAGGAGCCGATTGAGGTGGCTCGGGCATCTGTTCCGGATGCCTCCTGGACGCCTCCCTGGGGAGGTGTTCCGGGCTTGTCCCACTGGGAGGAGGCCTCGGGGCAGACCCAGGACACGTTGGAGAGACTATGGAACTGGAGGAGGTGTGCGGGGAGAGAGAAGTCTGGAGGACTCTGCTCGGACTGCTGCCCCCGTGACCCGGCCCCGGATAGCGGAGGAAGATGGATGGATGGATGGATGGATGAAAGTATTTGCATATAGAAGTATTAAAAACACAAGCAAAAAAGATCCATTGGCACATGTACCACGAAACACACAAAAAATGTTACTCTTATTCATTTTCTCTTTTATTTGTATTCTAATCCAGAGAATCTAATTCTACAGGGCCATCATAACAAAACCAAACATTTACAGAATGTCCAGTTGCCCCCCCCCCCGCCCAGTCCAACAGCTTGCCCACCCCACACCTCACTTCTGTGGTTAATGAGGAATTTTTCTCTCCAAAGGAGCTTGAGAAATGACACTCATTCTAGTCCTCTCAGGAATGACCTGAGATACAACTCAGTACACAAGCCTTGATTGAGTGTTCTGTACTTCTGCTAGCTGTGATTATCCTGGACAAGAAACATGATCCTCAAATGTGGTAGTAACACTTATTCATTCTACCGAAGCATTCTTAATCATAGCTGTACAGGAATTTGGTTCTCATGTTTTCCGTTACAATAAATCCTCGTTTTCCCTTTAAAATGACACAAAAGAAATGAGAGGCTTTATGCTAACAGGCACCCAAGTCTAAAATGCAGGTTATTTACATGACAGTACAGGGCAAGAGAGAAGTAGATGTTGAGTCACTGTATCTGAAAAGGCTCTGATGTATCAATTAAGGTGCTACAAGTTTTGCATAATGTGTGCATGGAAGAGTACATGGAAGTACAGGGAGCTTACTAGGAGCATCAAAGATTTCTACGTTACAACTATTGCCATATGTAACGATCTGGAGGAGTATGTGTAATGAATTTCAAACTTTGGGTGCCTATGTACTGTATTTACAGCTATTATTCCCACTCTTTGCTCTGAAATGCATTTAAAGTGCTATGCAAATCTTTTCTCTTCTAAGATATAGCTGAAGTCTAATGAACAAATATATGATGAGTAAAATTGAGAACTCTTTTTCAGACAAAACTTGCTTTCAGTTGAATCGTATTTATATTCTTTTAAATAAAATAATTTATTATATCATACTTTTCTATAAGAAATATGATTTTAAGTTTATTGCCATGATTCTAAATCCACATAACATTCAGTGTAATTTCCAGCCTTATATCACCGTTTAAATCTCCGTTTAAATAAATCTTGAAAGTAAAAGATTTTTGGCTAGTGAACTGGTATGAAAATGGAAAAAGAAAGTGTGCATTATTTTCTGTAAAGATTTAAGTTTTATACAGCAACATCTGGTTCAAAATTAAAATATAGAATGTGATTTAAATACAATGTTTAAGGAAAAAAAGTAGTCAAAAGCTCTTCTTGCATAGCACAAAGCAGAATAGTGAAATGTAATTTATGCATCTAATGTGCAAAATGCATACAATATTTATTAAGGAGTGTGTCAGTGTGTATATATATATATATATATATATATATATATATATATATGAAATCTTTATAGTCATGAAAGTAGACATACAGGTTTACATCTGTATTTATACACATATTTCAAGGGCTTAAATCAGTCTGAAACGGACCCAGTAAGCCCAGTTGAAAATGGAGGTTTGAATTTCAATGCAAACATCCCCTTTCAAAACTAGTAAGTGGACACACTGTCCATTCCGATCCTGTATTCACACTACTTAAGGGGTCTTCGGTTTCTTTTGCAGTTTTTCTAACACTTTCTTTAGTTCCCCAGAAACCACATCACACTTCCCTAACCTTCTTAAAATAAATAAAATTCATGATTTTTTTATTTGATTCAAGACCAAAGAGCAAAGGAGCAAAGAGTTCCACTCCTCTCAAAAGTGTCCTTTTAAATTTAATGTTGCACTAAAGTACAATATAGCTTTCAACACAAAACTATGATTTCAATTTCCAGAATATATAATGATTAATTTTAATTTAATTCGGATCTCAAAAAGCCCTTTCTAAAGAGATATTGCTACATTAACACAATTTGATATGCAGTAACTAAGGTAACTTTTCGCAGACAGTTTAGTTTGGTTTCCTTTTTTTTTTTTCCTAAATTGGGACAAATCACTAAGAAAATAAAGCCATTAGTTATTATTATAACACTACAAGACATTATCTGCAGGTTGCAGCAATAACTTATGTGTTTATTACACATTAGCTTTTTAAAATCAACAGACAGTAACAAATGTGATGAAAGAAAGACCTGCCTGTATCTATTGAGAAAATGATTAAAGGCAGTGTAGCTGGTACTTTTCCGAGCATTTGTGAAACGGTCAACAAAAGTATTGAACTAGTAGAAGAATATGCTAAATGATGTTTTTGCAATGTACAAATAACCTTTATCCAATCCTTTAAATATGAAAGGCACTGCTCTGCTCTCTTTGTTCTCAATAACTTTGCTCCAAGCAAACTGCTACTTTCAGTTTTAGAACTGTCTAAAAATATGCTATGAATCCTTCAAGACCAAAGAACCATACATCTCTCTTCCACTAAAATCACAAATCAAAATACAGAATAAGTGATTTAAATCTAAATATAAAATGCATTCCAATAATGAAATAATACATTTACATTCTACCTCCTTACTAATCCATTCTTAAAATGTGTGTTAGAGTGTAAATACACACATATACATTAGAAGGTTTTTAAAATTATTTTTCACTACGATTTTCAACACTGGGAACATAAAACCAGTATTTAGTGGAACACGAACTTAGTGAAGAAACAGTCACTCTGAAGTATCTGTAATTTGTCTCTTTTCTTTAGCTTGAGCTTTCTGAAATCCATGTTTGGAATATGTATACCTTATTACATTTTGAAAAGCTTAAACATAATACTGACATCTCTAACACTTGATAATATTTACAGTAAAACTAAAAAAGCAGTATGCTTAATGCTGCATGTAGTAAATGGTTTTCAAGTCCATGAATAGAATCCACTGAGACATGTTTTATTGCTATTGCTGAAACCCTATCTTGACTGTTGTTAAAAACAGTAATAATAAAATAAACAAAGTGAAACATCAACTATGAAATATGAAGAATTGCTGACTTTGACTGAGGCAAACATTTTGCTATGTAACTGAAATAAACCAGGCTATTTCTTATAATGGTCTTGAGAATACATTAAAAAAGTCCCAGTCCATGCAAATACAACTTTAAAAAAGGGGCGGTGTAGTGATAATGTAATTTGAAAAGAAGGAATCAAAACAAACAAGGGAGATCCTTAAGAGTTAGGTTATGTGCATTTGTAGAATAGCATTCTCTTGTGTGTATAAATATTTTGATATATATATTATATATATAGTAGTATGCTGTAGAAGTAGATTAACCACCCTTAATGTGTCCCATTTATTTTAACCACACTGCTCAGATTTCTAGGATCCTGATTTAGTATGGTATGGTAAAATCTGACTGACACAGAAACAATGTGGGAACTGGACATCTTTTCTCGCAAACATAAAAAGTAATGAAAAATAAATCAAATATTGGGATTAGTGAGGCTGAAGATTCCCCTGCAGTTTGGGCTTTTTATTCAAGTAGGTGGCCCAGTATACGAGGTTGAAGGTTCCAAATAGAAGGGGGAAAGCTATTCTGGCAATCCTGTCGATCTTGCTTACACTGTTGAAGGTCTTCTTGGCCTCTGGTGGCTTGGGCTTGGGCTCCTCCTTTGGCTCAGTGGGTGGAGGTGGAGCACTTTTAGCGATTGTGGCCAATCCTGGGTCTCTGGCAATGTTTGGTGCAAAGGTTGTAGCTGTGGCGGCGGTGTATGTATTGTTTTTCTTTAGAAGGGATTCCTTTTTCTTCTTTTGCTAGGCAGAATAACAACAGGTTAGTGAAGAAACAAATGTGGGGAGTGTGCACTGACTTTTCGGATATCAAATTTCAGTACAGATTAGACCTTTCTCATTTATGTACATGAACAGATTGAATCAGACAGTATTAAAATTTTGCACAAAGAACCTTATACTAGTATTATGTCAGTACCCTACCAAGGTCTTTTACATCTAATTCAGAGTAAGAAATATTTATGTTAACTGTCAAATTGCAAAAAAGCACTATTGTTTCCATGTCAGGAGGAATGAAACCAATAATTTGGTAACCTGTGCCTCACAACTCCTGGGCTGTGGGTTTGGACATTGGTTCGATCTGGCTCACTCTTTGTGGGGTTTGTATAGGTTTCATCTGAGTGCTCTGGCTTCCTCCCACTTTCTCGCAAGACACGTTTCAGGTCAATTGTTGACTCTAAATTGCCCTCAGTGCTTCTATTAATATACTTTATTGTGTGGAGTGGTAGATTAATTCAAGTTCCTTAATGTACTATAACCAGTTTGTAAATGAATAATAAATATTTCTGAGAAACAGTGACAGAATAACCTATAAATGCAAAAGTACATGTCCCACGACACTCTTCAGTTAATTGGTATAGTAATTAATAAATGTAAATGGCATAGTAATCTCATTTTTGTAAAACAGTCACTGTTTCATGACTTAGATCAGTACAGCCCAAAAAATGTACAAATACAAGTAGTTAATATATAATAAAGGTGCCTATATTCAGTGTGAAACTATGTATTTTAGATTCTCTAACCAGATTCCTGCTTAACAAAAATACACCGCCCTTTCCCTGTACATTCCCTCTTCCCTCCATTTTAAACCTCACATCATAAATTAGGTCTGATGATGGTATCATTCTTGATTTTTTCATTTTCACTTTGACTTTGACGTGAATTAGTCTGTTGTTAAATGCTGTTTTTACAGAAATGCAACAATGAGTGACAGAAATGTGCACCACAGGTGTAGTCAGATGTATATGAGAATAAAGCACACACCTTCTCTGGCACCACACTTTTGCCATCCCAGGCATAGCCCCGTTTGGTGAAGTAGTTGACTGTAGCAAATTCGATAAGAGCAGAGAAGACAAAGGCGTAGCACACAGCGATGAACCAGTCCATGGCAGTGGCATATGCCACCTTCGGGAGGGAGTTTCTCGCACTGATACTGAGAGTAGTCATGGTCAGTACAGTTGTAACTCCTGTGAGAATGAAAAAGAGACTTTGTAAAACACAGTCTGAAGACATTGTATATTAAAATCCCAAGAGGGGCAGTTGTTGCTCTGAACAAGTTGTTTAAATCTGAATTGCTTAATGTTTAAAAAAAAAAAAATCTTCAAAAAGAAACACAAAAAGCTATCCTGTACTAGAAGAGAAAAAATAATAATTAATTATTTTGTCCAAGGGGGCGCGGTGGTGCAGTGGGTTGGACCACAGTCCTGCTCTCCAGTGGGTCTGGGGTTTGAATCCCGCTTGGGGTGCCTTGCGGCGGACTGGCGTCCTGTCCTGGGTGTGTCCCCTCCCCCTCCGGCCTTACGCCCTGTGTTACCGGGTTAGGCTCCGGTTCCCTGTGACCCCGTATGGGACAAGCGGTTCTGAAAATGTGTGTGTGTGTGTGTGTGTGTGTATTTTGTCCAAACATAGTTTCTCATGACTTTGTTTATGTGGATATTTACACAACTTATATGGAACTTCGCTGTGTACTGCATACAAATCCACTGAATACATTCTGCTCTTCAGTCCTCAAAATAATAAACATACTGCTGTGGTGAAACGTGTGATTTTGTAAATCTAGACTTGGATACAGTTTAGCTGGCCATGAAATAAAATTGGTTAAATGGATGAAGTTTAAGAATAACATTTAGTGTGTAAGGCTTGCAAACTCTCCTGGCATCACAATGACAAACAGCACTGCTTACCCATGCACATACAGTATGCGTTCGTATTATAAACATACAAAATTTTTCGATTCGTCAACATTATTACATTATAAATATCCTAATACAGTTTTGTAAAATGCTTTATAATCTATTATGATTAAATATATACCTTACATATCTGTTGTTTTGTCTTACAACATTTATAAGAGATTAGAAAAGCTTTAAATTATAATAATCAAAAATAAGGTTTCCTAAAATTTGCTGATGAAATAATGAAAGGCAAAACATAGAGTCATGGGTGAGGGGGAACTGGTGTGTGATTAACAAGAAGCATGTTTACGTTTAGATTTACATTTATTCATTTTGCTTGACACTTTTCTCCAAGTGACATATATCTAAAAGAAAAAATACGATGAATGCACTACATCAACAGAAGAAAGTTTCCAAGTTTACTGTTCCAAGTTTACCAGCATGTTTCTTGTTCCCTATGGATTTTAGCATGTTGCTTTTTAACTGGAACAGCTGACGGATGCTTATGACTAACACTATGGTCCAACTGTCCATTGGGCGTGGGGGGGGCACGATGGCACTTAGAGCTGGAAATGGTCACAAATCAGAAAAAGTTGTCTGCAGTATCAACTCATATACTTTTTCACTGGAAGAAAATATCACCAATCCTGACATTGATGGAAACTATAATGTAATTTTCCTAGTTGCTAACTAGAAAAAAATTTTAACATTTTTTTGCTTTCAAGTACTTATACAGAGGGGGGCGGTGGCGCAGTGGGTTGGACCACAGTCCTGCTCTCCAGTGGGTCTGGGGTTCGAGTCCCGCTTGGGGTACCTTGCGATGGACTGGCATCCCGTCCTGGGTGTGTCCCTTCCCCCTCCGGCCTTACGCCCTGCGTTACCAGGTAGGCTCCGCGACCCCATATAGGACAAGCGGTTCTGAAAATGTGTGTGTGCGTGTGTGTACTTGTATAGAATAGAGAAATGATGAATTTGTATTAAAAAAAAAAAAGTAATGCTTTCCATCAGAATATTTTTTCGCTTAACACCTGCTGCTTTCAAAAAAAACTTTTGCTACTGAGCTGCTCATTTTGTAATGGCAGAGAATAGGAGGCCACTGTGGAAAGCAGTAGGCTACCTCTCTCGTTGGTCTAATTTAACTACCCAGATATCCTGTTCTTCTGGGGTGCTCTATGGCTTTCTCAGAAGCAGGAGGGAAAAGCTCAGTCTTTGGAACAAATGAGATGGTCTACATAACACTGTGAATGGTGACATTTTCTTTATGTGCCATGCTGTGGCCTTGGCCTAGACTGCATGGCACCTACTGTGTCTGCAGCACTCACCACAAACGAAAACAGTGTTTTTCATCCATTGCCAGCGCTTTTGCATCATTCTGCATGCAGTGTGTGAAATAAAGGAAAAACCCAGAAAAACTGCCCCACTGTTGACATCCGTATATACAAACAATTAAAATTTGAATAACACCTGCTCTATAAAAAATAAACATTAGCTTTTATAAAAAATAAAACCTATTTCCGAACCCATCTCAGAAATTATGACCAAGATCCTACCTTGTATGTGGTGCATACTATTTTATTGGGAAATTTACTAAAACTTTTTAAACCCATATTTGTGCTGTGACGAACGCTCAAAAACAAAATCACAAAAGCAGCCAACAGTGAACAATTACATTCTGCTTCCTTGTCACTTTCCATCAGAATTATTTAATTGCTGCTGTTCTGAATAACTGCAGATGACTCATTCTCCCTTTACTCATATTTAGTCAATGCTGGGTCAATAGCACCACATCAGGCATAATAAATGGGCATGGAAGTGATGATGTTTCAGCTCATTGCAAACTATTCAAAAGGCATGTTTGCCATTGGCTTTATCACTGTGTGGAATGATCAGTCGGACTGCATTTGCTCGAAGACGTGGATGACTGCACTGATCCGCCAGGCTGCTATGAGAACTACCCATGTCTCTTTGCTCTTCCTGGGTGAATGCAGTGTCTGTTGTTTTCACCATTATCTATCTGAAAAGCAACCATCTCACCGCTTCACTACACAGATGTCTTTGCTACATGCGATGCCACCTGTGGCAGCCACAATAAGGATTTGAACCTTTTTCTCAGCTGCATTGCTCTGGCTGTCTCGTTGTATTGCCACATCAGGTTGAAATCTCTTTTCTACTGGTGCCCTTCCCAGCTCAGAATTTCTCCCATAATGGAAGCACATTTTGTGTAAGATTTTGGCTTTTTGACCTCAGTCTTGCCGTTGAAAGATATTCAAAAAAAGATATCCACACTATAAATTGGACAGAATGCTGAGGCTTCCATAGGTCACAATTTGATGAGCTGTCTAGTTGGATATATACATAAGTAAAGAGCTGGGCACTGCCACCTCTCAGCAGAGAAGGCCCTTAGAGAAGGTTAAACTAATATGTGACAACAGATCAGGAACACGGGATTGCACTATACACCAACTGAGTTTGCAGTCCTTGTTCCACATGGGATCTTAAAGGATACACCTTTTTACGCATAAATGTAAAAGGCCCTGTTGCCATAGAAACCATTTCACAGTATTAACTTTGTTTTATGTGCACTGCAGAAATAGTGCTGGGGATTTTCACTCCCCTCTGAAATAACAAAATCCCAAATGAAATTTTGGTGACACATAAAGGAAGGCTCATTGCTTAACATGGGTGCATTTCAGTCATCCTTACAGATTATGAGTGACCTTCTCAGTCAACTAAATGCAGGGCTTTAGAAGGCCATAATTCAGTGCCAGTTTCAAAAAGGTTCCGTCTGACAGCTCGGACTAGCACACTAATGGCCTAATGGGCTGTAGTATATTCACAGAGGCCTAAATGACTATAGTCACTCATCTGGAAAGTTCTTGAAAGGACTGGATGGATAACTCAATTGTTGGGACTCTTCCACTCAATTTAGTTTCATGTATGAAAACTCTAAAACTTAATTAAGATGACACACATCTTTAAAAAGGTTTACTGTAGAACGCAGCACAGAGAAACAAAAAAAAAGCCAAGATTAATCAGTGACGGTAAGAAAAAACACACATCGTGGAAAAGACATTAGAGACTGGGTAGTTACAGATAACTAATACAGGCTAAGGTAATACAGCAGTTATTCTGCTCTCCTAAACCAGAGAAGAAAAAACCAACTGACCAGCACAAACTAAGTCCATCTTTGAAAATATCGGCATACCTTGATACCAGCCACGAATTGTATACAGGAACAAGACAGGCAAATTATTTTAAACATATATTTTTAATGAAATACATAGACTTATTCACAAGCACCGGAGAACAGGCACTTTAGCCTTGACATCCACTATGTCTTAACAACTGAAGCATAAAGTGGCAGCAACATCACAATGGCCAATTACATAATACTCTAGCCAGGACTGTAGTTTATTAAATCACTGAAGTACGAGCATTAGTTCAACACATTTGAAATTATACCACAAGCTTGGCAAAACAGAATACATCTCAGTGAACTGCATATAAGAGAAACTGTGCCAGTTCTCCCACTCTTCAAACAAGTCAAGATGATCTCTAAATGTAGACTCTTTGTATCATTCAGAGCCAATATTTATTTGGTTCTATATGTGGTTAGTGAGTAGAAATGAGAACAGGATAACTATTCAGCTGTGTTATACTCACACTGTAAATATAATCACATAATTTTGCTATTAAAATAAAGATGAAAATAAAGCAATGTTATATTTTTATAAACTATCATGTGCATAAACTACAGCTTACTGTACAGATTTATCCTGGAACACAGTTGTGCTTTAATTTTGACTGAATTTCAAACGTGTTCTAAGACAGTGATCTTATGTGTATGTCTAACTCTTAATTTGCTAATTATTATGAGTCTGACAATGATTCTGACAATGATTAGGTTGAGGGTGTTAAAACAGGGATCCCTCTTGACTAATGAACTAATCAAATCATTAACACAAGGATGCATATTTTTTCAATGAATGGATCCTAATCCAAATCCTCTGACTGAACTGACTACCTATCAACTTCATACCTATTTTGTACCTTTGTCCCCTTCCTTACTCTCTGATGGGTCGTAAATCGGATAACCACTCCTCAGGTGTCTGCAATCTCTTTTCAAGTGGCATCCTCTACTAGGGTGCTGATGGATCCCGCACACACAGCTGACCCTTCCCATCACTGCATGTAGTGGCATCCATTCTCATTACCCGGAAGAAGGCATGATGGTAATTAAACAGAAAACAAAACAGCATTATCTCTAGCTGTTACCACCATTGGCCCAATTTCCCTTGTCACCAGCAGATCAGCAGACAGGGACTCATGTGCTTTGGGCCTTAATCAGCAAATACATCAAACAGCAGACTTGTGCAGGCAGTAAACACAACCAAACCACTCTCCGAGTGTGGAGGAAAGAAAGCTAATCTTCTAAGTGCCACCGATGCTGATGACAGCAAGAAGAAAAACGATGGGCTCTGGGGTGTAAAATAAAGACTAATAGAACACATTAATTTGAGCTGCCTTAGAGTGTATGTCCCCCCCATACCTGTTTTTTTGTGATAAATGCATATATTGAAAATAGTTACACTATTTGAGTATACTGTAAACCACAGATTGATAATATTACAGATAAATATGTCATCTTACCCAATGCTGTAATTTTAAACTGCCTATTTATTTAAAGGGTAGTGTGACACCAAGGCACAGGTTTAACACACTGAATGCTTTACTGAAATACTTAAACATGCAACTAAAATACTTAAAAAGCTAAACTAGCAAAAACATTATTCAGTCCTGGCAAATGTCCAACATTCACTTTATAATGCACAGTAATGGGAGTAAATCTCCTCTCATGTTTTATGTGAATAATTATTAACCTTTTCCATAAACATTGGTCTTAGTTTGAAGACTCATGCCACATATAATGCCACTTGTTACATTTTGTTTTCATAAGAGCCAAATTCCACAAAATAACTTTAGTATCCATTTTGTATACCCTAGGTCAACTATGTTCTTGCAGACATAACAGTTATAATTAAATGCAATGTTTATCCAGTTTAGCAAATATTATCTGGGTGGCACACTGAGAAGTGCTGCTGTTTCTCAGCTCCAGGATGGTGGAAGAGGATATGGGTTCAATCCCCACTCAATCTGTGAGGAGTTTACATGTTCTCCCTGTGTCTGCATGGCCTTCCTGCCACAGTCTGAAGACATGCTGTTCAGGTAGATTGGTAACTCTAAATCACCCATAGTGTGTGTTTCACTGATGAATGGATGAGTGACCCATAGTAAGTAGTGTATCTAGCAGTGTAAGTCACCTTGGGTGAATAAGGTGTGGGCTAATAACACTACATAGTGTTCACTGGAGGTTGCTTTGGAAAGAAGCATCTGCTAAATAACATAATGTAAATGTAGCACCAGCAGTCTTGTGCAGTGCATTTCAAGTAGCTACAGCTGTAAGATTAGTCATTCAATGCACTCTGGTCCAATCAGATTACTGAATTCTGTGGAGGCAGGCAAAATCATATTATTCATAATATTTCAACACACACAAGTTATTGTTGTGTCATTTGTCCAAAAGAGCCTTTGTCTGGTCAGCAACAAATATTTCCTTGTACAAAAATCATTGTTCATTCAATCAAACAAGTGCATTTTTTCCTCACGTAGGAAATGTGCGATGTTTTAAAGTATCAGCAGAAAAGAATCACAAAACCTACATAAGAACAGTAAAGTCTAGCTAGAGTACCTGTAGAAACACAGGTGTGTAAGTTCAAGATGTTATAAGCTTACTTGTGTCACCCATGTATAAAAGAACTGACTTCCTCAAAGACTGAATAGACAGTAATAAATAGTAGCAAGTCCTCCCAGAGAAAAGAGTTATCTGATGTAACTTTAAAGACTGAAATGCATCCATGAAAAACAGGGAAAAGGTAAAGCAAGGACAGTCCAGCAGCTGCATGCCTAAAAGAAAAGCACGTGGCCTTAAAAGCAGAGAGAAAAAAAAAAAAACAATTCTGTCCAAGCTCTCTTACATAACTCCTCAGACACTGTGTTCAGACCTGATACCGCAGCGGTCATTTCTTGCTTGGGGAATCAGGAGTTCCACGATCTGGTGTCTGCAGCACACTCCCCCAACCCAGCCTCCATAAACAAAAAGTGTGCATTCTATATTTAGTGTTGTCAAAGAAAAAAAGGCATATCCCAGATTAACATTCAGTGACTTGACATAAAAGATAAGAAAAAGGATGCCTCAGCTCAGGAGTCCCTTAAGGTCATCCTGTGTGGATATTTCAGGAGGGGATGAGAGATTGTCGGAGACCACGAATTCATTAGTTAAGTTTACTCGCCACAGGGTACTCACCAAATACAGTCCTGGCAGGGACTGACTCCCTGTTGAGCCAGAAGGACACCTGGGACAGGATCACTGTCATAATGCAGGGCAAGTAGGTCTGGATGACGAAGTAACCAATTTTCCTCTTTAAGTGGAAATGTGTCGTCATGACAACATATTCTCCTGGGAGATGAGAAATAATGGTTTTAAATAAACAAAAATCTCACTTTGAGTCATCCATGTTATCTCCGGGCTTAAAGAAAAAAATAACTCTTCACCTGAATTCAAATATGAGTCATGTCTCATGCCAAAGGTATTTTTCAACTTGGAAATTATAGATGCACCAAAAAGTAAACTTTGCATACATCATTAATGGTATTTGAGAAAAGCTGCATTCAGGAAAATGTATTGTTCATAAACTGTTAATCGGCAGCGTTGAAATGTAATTTAAAATTAAAGCAGTGAGTATAGATATATTTATTTATCTGCACAGGAAATTTATTGATACCGATGCTGATACCGATGCTGATACCGATAGTTTATTTTGTGTTTATTCTGCTCAATGGTATATTTTATGAATTAACATATTTGTAGTTAATTTTAATTACTCTAAATGCCAGTTACTTGATATTTACTCTCTAAGACAACATGAGAGGGATAATCAATACTTCACAATTTGGCAATGACTGTACAAAAGAAATTAGGTTCTAATTGATCATTCACCCTGTAACTTACCTGCCTCACTTCAAAATGATTGATAGTAATGTTACACAATGACTCAGAGGATACATTTAAAGAAATGAGCCTGTGAAGGTTATTTTAAACATAAAATGATGTAACTTCTTTTGTTGAAGTGGTATTTATAGAAAGAGGACATACAACAATATAAATGCGTTTTCTTTGAGAACACTTACAGACTAATAAGACTGTGGAAACCTTAAGGTCTTACAGTGTATCTAATTTTGCTTAACTCAACTCACAAGGGTTCTCACCTGTGCTGGACTGAACTACGCCAGAGTCAACAGTCTGTCCCATTAAGTCATACTGGTTCAGACGGGATCCATCTTCAGCAACCACCACAGACTGGGCTGCCCCCCTTGTCCACACATATACAACCTCTGCTCGTGTATATGCATCTGAACATAAATTAAACAAATATATTAAAGGTACATTTCCATAACACCCATGTTAAGTTCTAAATAATGGCAAGATGTTTACAGAAAGAAATCAACAGTGGTTGTGAATGATTATACTGGGTTACAAGGCAGAACCTCCGTACGACCAAAGTCCTCTAAAAAGACCAGGTTTGCTCTTCTCTGATCCACCATGGCGGAGCTGCAGAGTAGCTATTTTACTGCAAAGAATTTCTGCTGCAGAAACACTTTCATAAATATTTAAATATGAAGTTCAAACTGAGAAGTTGCTTTTTATCGATGGTGTGTCTTACTGGTGAGGGCCTTGACATTCCACCTCACCCCACAGTCTTTTTAAGGATGATTTAGGGTCAGTCTATTTAGCATCATGATGGTTCCAGCTGTGTTATCAGAAAGGATTACAAGGTGCAGACCCTCTGACATAGGGGCTGAATCTGTGCACTCCCACTTGGAGGCTGACAGGGCTGGGTGCCATTATTCTACTAGAAATGTGTGGGCTGAGGGGTTATTGTATATGGGTCAAGTGGACAGAGGACAAAATACTTACAGCTGCCAAACTTCAATGGGCAGGCATGCGCATCCATGGGAAAGTCTTCCAGGTGCATGGGGCACTCTGCCCTCACTGTAAGCCTGAGGGAAGTGAAGAGAGTGAAAGAGTGGAGAGGAAGGGGCATGTGAGTAAAAAGACAGCAGTTCATATTGTGCTTCTGTCTTTGTCTTTTCTCTTAAGAAGCCCCATGTGAGCCACACTATGGTGCGCATCTTAGGCCGTCGTTAACTCCCCCCCTTCCTCCATGACAGCTTGATGAAAAATGGAGCGTCAGCACCATATATCCAGTGCTTGTCACCCATTTGTCATCAGCTTGACATAAATATGGACCCATGTGGAGCACTAATCTCCCAATAAACGTGTTAAAAAGATGCTTTATGGGGTTTCTCCTTGACCCGCGCATTAGCACCCCTTTCTCACTTGCAAAAGTTGTCATTGCTCTATTTATGATACCAGAACAGAAAAGCAGACTGACGTTGCTGTACTTTCACACCAAGTGTGCTTTACTCTGTAACCACAGTACCAGTCTTTTTATCATCTCCTTCAGGCAAAATGCACACTAAATTATTGCAAGGCTTTGCACAGACACTGCTCATGATAATACCTAAAGGGGAAACAGAATCCTTTTGTAAAAATATTCCTTGGTGCATATAACGTCACAAAATAATGGCCGAAAGATCCTATTCAAAAAAAAAAAAAAACCAGTGTTGAAGCCATACACACACTAATAAGGTGAAAAAAGGAGCAAAGCGTCAGAGCTTTTTTACCTCATTGTGTACAGCAGGGTCCCTTCCTCAGTGATACGGAGCAATTTATTAGGCATAGTCATGTTGTGAGCGACAGATTTTTTTCCATTATGAAAGAATGTGTCTGGTGTCCAGATTTTACTGGCCATCAGGTTGTTCAAACGGAGCACAGCCATTGGACCTTTAAATTTAAGTCTTTCGTCTTTCCAGCTTTGTCGAAAAAAGACATCAATTGTGTACTCCTGCAAGAGAGAAAGAACTGATTACACCTTGCCACCGGGTTACAAAAGATGAAATAGTTTAGGACCTTGACATGTGAATAGAGCTGAAAGTTCATGCTCCTGGGGGGAAATGCTGTATACCATTTGAATAAACAGGTCTACTACCTTAATTTCAGGAAATAACTTGCTGAAGGGGAACATGAATTTTACTCAAATGTTATATAAATTATGTAGATTAAAGCATTACCTAAGCAACAGTAAAAAAAAAAAAAAAAACTATTGATAAGTGTTGCTAAGAAAACTGATATTTTCCTTATGCACAGGGCAGTTCTGCTCCTGAACAATAATAACCTATTAATTTTTCTTGCTAGTGATTGTCTTTTTTTTAGTTTAATGGCTTTCACAAAGGTTATAGCACCCAACAGGAGACATCATACAGCAGTTTTCCCATTTCTATAAAGTCCTAAAGGGCGGTATGTCACTTTGGACCATGCTGATAATTAAAAATTACTGGGAGACATAACACCAGCCAACAATGATAACAATGGCCGAGAGCATGTCTAATTTATTTATACATCCTGTCAAAGTCAGTATCCAAAAACCACGATATGTTCTTCTGTGGCAAGTTAATTAGTCTGGTTGTTAGCAAAGCTGAGAAGCTATGTGAGTGCACTGTGTAAAGGCAGGAATTCTTCCTTTAAACAATGATTCCATGATTCAGGAGTGAAGCCGATGGGCTTGTCCATATGTCATGGAACGCAATTATCCCAAATTATATCCAAAGCAAGTAGTTTAGGCAAATATCTCAGGAACTTTAAAATAATTATGATCCAACAGAACAGTGAATAGAATTTTACAGTCATGAGATGTCAGGAAAACTTTAAATTAATCCCATTACACTTTTATATAAAGGCACCACAATTGCAAAAAAAAAAATATTGCAAGAAATGTTAATTTGTTTGGAAAAGAATTATGTGCTACAAAGTGTTTGTGGTGGTGAAATATAATAGAACCTTTTGAATGGAAAACTTTTATTTAAATCAGATACAAAAAAGCCAGCCCGATAAGGAATGACTTCAAAATATTATACTAATGGTGCTGATTTATCCAAATACAATGCTTGAACTGGCACTGCAACTGAAATATATTCACCACTATACAAATATCTATCATTTTTCTCCCATGTGAAATCTTCCAGATAAAGAAATTTTCTGCAAATGGACTTTAAAAACTGGAGTGATTCAGGAGGGAGGGGGCACAGTGGCGCAGTGGCACAGTGGGTTGGACTAGGTCCTGCTCTCTGGTGGGTCTGGGGTTCTAGTCCCACTTGGGGTACCCTACAATGGACTGGTGTCCTGTCCTGGGTGTGTCCCCTCCCCTCTAGCCTTGTGCCCTGTATTTTTGGGTTAGGGTCTGGCTCCCTGTGTCCTTGCCTGGGACGTGTGTGTGTGTGAGAGAGACTCAGGAGGAAAATATCTTTACCACAGCTTCAAAAAAAATGGTTGGAGGCAAAGAAGACATGGAAGGGTAATGACATTTAAAAGAGGTAAAGACAAGCATACCATGTCATGGTCTGAGACAGGCCCGATACTCGTCACGAAAATGTCAGTCTTGACTTCAGTTACACGCTCTGTTGGGGCAAGAAATTAGGACAGTGACTGTCGATCAGCATTCTTCATTAATCCTAACTGATTCTTAATTCAAAGTCGCAGTTCTTAGCTTTGATCTAATCATTTCCAAATTGTCAAGAATCCCTGTACCAAACTGTCTCCTTCTATTTCTGTTTTTCTGTCAATCACTACTTCAGCAGCTACTCTTTTTGATCTGATGTTATTGCTGGCATTTCTAATGTGTACTTTTGAATATATAGTCTGTAAGAAAAGAAGGTTATCATCATGCAGACTGTACAAGCCTTTCAAGACTGCATTTGGATTAATTTTCAAAACTCAGGCAAAGAATTATCCAAGGGCTTACAAACTTTGTTTACACATCTATTACAATTAATTTACCCATGTTATTTCCCTCTGAATGAGCAGGCCTGTGATTGAGGCTGTAAATAATTCCAACTCAACAAGCATTTTTCATTTGCCTACTGAAAATAAAATTTCCTTTGCTCCTCCCTGTGTTGTACTGGCATATTGAATGAAACTGGCAATTTTGGTTTGTTTCTGTGCAGTTATCACCCAAATAAACTGTAATGAATTTATGAGCTCTGTTACGTATCTTGAGCACGTTTTGTTGTTTACACTCAAAAAATTACAATTGTGATGTCAAAGCATCTGAATACATTCATCTACAGTTTTCTTCAGAATATGAGCCATCTCAAAATCTTTCTCCACGCCAATCTGTTTTAGAGTCACACACTTTGCTTTTAATTTGTAGAAGTACATAAAGGAAAAAAATCTTGTCATGTATTTACATTGCATACACTGAGATTGCTACTTTATCCTCCAAGCATAAGGACTATTTTAAAATTCTTCTTAGACATTTTTTCAGAACCTACATATTGTTTAGAACTGCCCTCTTGAAAAATATCTGTGGAACATTTTCAGGCCTCCTTAGCCCCGAAATGTCAGCAACAAATGCAACCTAATGCGTTAAGATAATGGTCTTAATCTAGCTTTCTAGTTCACACTTGCCAAGTAGTTATTCTGAAAAATGAGATATTGGAACAATTATGCAACTGTATACATCCCAGGTAAAACAGTATACAAACTACCACCAGACACATTGCAATCCTGTTCACTCGTGGCACAGAAAATAAACAATTGATGGGAATGAGGGGAATGCCAGTTCCATACCTCCCAGTCCTGGTCTGAGTCGATTATCGTACCCATCCAGCAAGCTGTCCAGGATTCGGGTGAACACAGTGGTGTTGTCTTTCTTCTCATCAGACACGCCATTTTGCCCAGTGCTGGCAGTGAGACAAGGAGATTGTTATTTAAAAAAAAAAAAAGATGATGATGGATGTGGGGAAAAATTCCAACTTAATTGAAAAGACCAAACTGCAGGTCAGTGCATTCTTGTATACATTTAATTTAAATAACTTTGTTTCTGAACAATTTTATACAAAAGCAGGGAATAAAAAGTTTACCAGGAATATTATTTTTTCACAGCAATCACATCTTTTTTTCTTTATTGGGTATGACATCAGATCACTGTACTTGATTCCACGGTAAACATAAAAAAAAAAATCCCCCTTTTTAAAGGAAACACCATAAAATCAACTTGGGGACAGAGGCTGGTTTTCAAGATTAGTTAACACAGGCCTGAGAGGTTGATTATGAGTGTGAGACAGCAAAGAGGGAGGAGGAGAGAAAAATGGGCACCATTGTCAGCAAAGGAAATCTGAAATCTGATCTCTCCTGAAACTGCACATAATAACATTTCTCTGGCCTTGTACTTTGAATTACACTGTAAAACTGCTTCATCTAATTGTGACTGGACTCAGCGGTGTACTGTTAAAAGCATTATACTACTTCTGCATAGTTTTGTCTTATTAAGTTAACACATTGTAGTTTGGGTTATAACTGAATTATCAGTCATTACAAATAAAATTATTGGCACAATCTGAGATGGCAGAGAAACCAAAGATTTTACAAGAACTCAACCGAGTGTTCTTCTTCTGAAGCCGTTATTTGAAACTTAAAAAAAAAAAAAACTGATCATTGACTGAATCAGCATCAGTTATGCTGATTAAAAAATATAATCAGCTTTTTCACAGAGATATGTCATTTTGAAATTAACATAAACTTCAATACACTAAAAAAATACATTGTAAAAACAATGTGAATCAGTTATGGAAAATAGCCCTGCTAAAAAAAATTGTACTTTACTACATGCACCAGAAAAATGCAACATGCCTTTCATTCTTAGAATTACATTTCAACAGAAAAGTTAATAGTTTCCCTTACAGAAAAGAAATGAATGCCTCTTAGCACTTCAGTCAGGGTAATTATTAAATACATTATATAAAGAATGCCTTGTTGAAAAGGAAGCTACAGCGTACAGTGAGATGTGAGTGGCGACATGGAACAAACTTCAGCCATGTTTTAAGCTGGGGACACTTCCGCATAAAACATTGTACACCATCCCCATCTACAGGTCATCTGAACAGCAACAGTGCCTTTTCCTGCACAGTGTTGTACAGGGCCTAGGATAGCAGTAGATCATCTCCTCATTTTTACTTCCATCATCCCATCATTAGGCCAAATCCCTTCTAAATATAGCTATATGGGTCTGCCTTAGTTTTCTCAAGCTAAGCAATTTCAATTATATATTCAGATGGTACAGGACACTGCTATAACTTTGAAATTAAAGGACATGGGTTGAAAAGACTGTGGTTGGCGGTTAATAATACTTAGAAAATGTTGTTGAAAATTCAGTTTATAAAATGTATACATTTCTTTATTTTGTATTTTTATTTTTTAACTACACGTCGACACATTTTTAAATGTATTTATAGGAAGTCACATTTATACGTCACTGTTATAACTGGTATACGATTTTCCTGAAGTTCAGTGAATGCGTCATTCAGACAAACTGAAGGGTTTAGGTCTACAAATAACATTGCCATGCTTAATCAATTTTACACCTATATATATTGGGACATTTTCAATAAAAATTATCATATAAACTGACGTGTAGTCTTCCAGTTTTATGCAAGCTACTATAAATCAGCTCAATTACATTTTGGCTGTAAATTCATTTTCAGTAAAAACAGGTCTACGATTATCTTTTTGACTGCAATATATTTCCTGTTTGAAAGAAAGTCTCAGTGGCTGTCGTTTTGTTTTCTACAAATATTCTTCAAAAACCTGTGGCAACTTGTTTACAAAGTACAGAAAAAAAGCATTTGCAATGAAACAGTCTATGGATTTCAACGCTTTCTGCTGTTCTGGCAACATTGTTGTGTGAATTCTAAACGTAAAGGTCATGGCTTAAAAATCATAAGCTCAAGACAGTTTTTGAATACCCTTTCAAGCAAGACATACTAGTTTAAATGGTTCATTAAAAATACATCCATTTTCAGATTTTACAATAGGTGCTATAAAATGGTAAGCACTGAGAGCTCATCTGTATAAAAGAATGTGCCAATTTAAGTAATACGAATAGTCATCACTCTGTTGCAGTCCTTAAACCATCATTTTGCAATGTGCCTTTCATTATCGTATAATGAGGCTCAGTACACTGTACTTAGGTGATACCATAATTACAAACATGTCAGCTTATAATGTATGACTAACAAATATGGGACACTGGAAGACCATAATTACTACAATCATACATTACCTAACTGTATAACACTGTTCGCTGACAGTCTTACCAACTACATAATGAATTCTAAAAAAAAAAAAAAAAAAAACCCACCATGATTGCACTGTTTACCAAATGTGTTTAAATGTAGCTTTATGTGGATCTCAGAAGAGATTAATGTCATCACCACAATAAGAGTTTCATTACAAATAAAGTTAATAAACTCGCTGCAAAAAAAACTTGTTTCAAAAGCATGGTTACCTTTTTCCGAAGAGGACATCTGACACCAGCACGCAGGCCCACAAACTGAGTGTGAACGTTCCAGTTCGTCCTAACATGGTTTTGTTATGTGAATTTCACTAAAAAAAGTGGGAGGAAATTAGATTATGTTTACAAAAATGAAAACACATAAGTAAACTTGTCTTTCTATTAGAGCAAGGGAAGATTCCCCAAGGGAAGCACACATCACACAGGTAACTTCTGTTTAAGACCCATCTTAACCAAGACAGGTTTTTTTGTGAATAGCATGCCTTCATCTGTGTACTGTTGTTCTTTGTTTGTTTTGTGGGAAATGCCAAGGAGTGTTTTACTGATGGCTGTGGTCTAGGAGAAAATCTGTTTCCTTGCTCCCCTCTGTCATACTGGCATTTTAAACACACCATAACCAATTAAACAGAGACAAGTCCAGATATGTTGTCGTTTAGCAAAAACGTTGTCATAGATCAATTGACGATTTATAAACGCTTGGTTTTGGTAGGTGATGCTGAAAACACCTGAAGTGACATTCCATGTCTTAAACACAGAAAACAGTGCATTTAATACACAAACCGGGGCTCATCAATGATCATGATCATCTGCAGAGAAATCACTGATTCACGTGGTATTCATGCAACCTTGGCTGCCTTGGTAAGTGCTGAGCATGAGGACGAAGAGCAGAGCTCAAACATACCACAGCAATAAACGTACAAACATGAATCGTGCTGTTGCAAATATCTCACTAGCAACAACACATTTGACTCCTCGCTCGCGATCGCCGCACTTCCACGCGCGACCCGCACATTTCGACCAGTTCCGCACGCATTTTAAACACATTTCCACCAGAACGACAAAGGAAATCTTACAGTTTTTTTGCCCGTGCACTAAATCGTTATGTCTATCCCCACAATTCGCCGGCACGGAACTCACACGCAAAACGCGGTAAATATAATAGCAAAGTAAATGGTTACTTACTGAGAATGCGAGCACTTCTGACAAGAAATCACATTCACCCTTTCAGCACGGAGCCTTCAGCAAACGCATTTGCCAATGGCAGAGAGAAAGCGAGGATTTGATGATGATGTTCATTGAGAAACCACACTCACATCAACATAAAATCAGCCGTGCCAAACGATGGGTGATAAACGACGTACTGTACGTAATGGGTTGTACAGTTTGCGAGCGGAGCGCTGCGGAGCGGAGCGCTGCTTCCGACGCGAGCTGACAGAGACGCCGTAGACTAGTAGAGACCGTGTGGAGATGGGCTCGGAAAATGCCTCCACTCGAGCGGGATGAGGCAGGGATCCGCATCCCACACTTCCCAAATAACTCCACGGAGAAATGCAATTATACGTATTCGAGCTAAAAGTTGAGCGGTGAAACGAGCGCGCGGCCGCTACGCGCGAATCGTGTTTAATGTTTCGCCGGTGTCTTTTTTTCTTGCATCCCCGAGAACAAGTCGTACTTCAGTAAATGGACGCGCTGAAATCCAGTCGAAGCACAACACGCGGCACGAAAAAAGACGCAGTTGTGGAGGGATGTGAAAATTCAGCAAAGGCGTATTCGTTTTTACCTCACAGTTGTCCTCAGCGATTCAGTGCTGTACAACAACTCTGTGTTACCATCCCCAACCGCCCCCCTGTGCTGTTTTCAACTGGTTAAAACCGAGTAAAAATGGGAAAAAGAAACACAGCGAAGTACTTACACCAGTTTATCACCGACACTCGGCTTGGTCGTATCCTGAAAACTTTTTTTTTTTACCTTTTCTACATGGATTCGCTGAGAGAAATCCAGTCAGATGTGAGACGTGCCCGGTTTTGGCTCGAGGCTCGAGGCTCGAGGAGCGGCTGCCGACCCTGCTGAGTCTGCGCGCGTCTCGCGCTCCGCGCACCGGGAACGCGCAGCCTAACTCTTCCCGCTCCCTCCCCCCTCGTGAATCGATAATCTAACTACAAAATCGACTTTTAAACGCGGAGATCGGAGAAAAATAAAGCCCCTTTTCTTAACCGAGACAATAGTAATGTGTCCCGGAGTAAACCGGATGTGGAATAGGCTGTGACTTCATACCAGCGAGATTTTGTTTTAGAATGGAAGGTGGTACCAATCTCTCATCTAAAGACCAATCCGCCCATTATTTATTTATTTTTTTTATATATGCAGCACAATTTTAACTTCCACTGCTGCCGACTTAATCTGTTTTCGGTGGCCGCAAAATCAAATCCTCTTAAATTTTCAACCAGATCCCTTGTTTCCTCCTGCACCAGGCTGATCAGTGATCATGTTTTGCTCTCTAAAAACCCTCTTCACTTCGGCATCATCTGAAATAAACATATTTTAAAAACCGCGATATTCCTTCGACAGCTAAAAAAGGAACCTTGAATCGATCGTTTAACTGACAAAAGATTAGCACTGTGGACGAATCAAATTGTGGGTAACCGCCTGGTGGTATGTGAAAGACTTAATTCTCCTTAATATTGTAAAATACATATTCCCAAAAATAAAGGCGCTGATTCACGAATGCAGCCCAACATACAAATCCCAATCCACACACTTGGGCACAAGACACAAGACGACCGCATCAGTGCGTAGAGAAAATATTTTGTCTTTTTTACGCGTGTATGTTCTGCAAGAAAGAGCAAAGGGATAAGATGCTCACTGCGTTAAATCTCTGCAAAGCAAATGGTAATACTGTTTCATTTATTTGACTTAAATCGCGTTTGGGGGTGGGGGTCAATGTAAATGTTAACCATACATGGGGACTAATGCGAACTGGTCTCAGTAAATTCCCCAAATGACTGAAATACGCATGTCCTTCAGAACAAACCCTTTCATTACGTGACATATATATATATATATATTATACAGATCTGAAATACGTGGTATTTGAGAGCGTCTGCAGCTTTGCTATTTTTACCCTCTCTAATAAAAGCGTAGGGATAGAAAGAGTGGATCGTGATCAGTTCGCGGTATGATAAAATAAGCGGCGAAAACACACTGATGCTGGGTTGCAGAGAACATCAGACTGATCAGATCTCCTGTGTGTTTAGCTCCCCATCAGCGCACGACTTTGACGGTGAGACTAACGCAATGATCCTGAAAACGACGCTCCATACGCGGAGACGATGCGCATCGCACTCGATCAGCGGTTAGGAAATACATTTAAATGAGGTGTGTGTCTGTGTTCGGAGGGGATGGGGGTGGGGGGGGTGATTGGCTTGGGCGGGGGCGTGTGCGCGGGCGCGGGCGCGCGCGGGCGAGCGAGCTCTGCATGCGCTCTTGTGTGTAATGCGTGTCAATGTATTTCGATGCGGTCCGACACGGACGTGGACGAACATTAGCAAAACGCCCGAGCGTCCGACTTTGGTTCAAATATAAACCTTGCAAGAACATATAATATATAAAACAAGAACAACAAAAAAAAAAAAAAAAACGTTCGTAAGAGCCACCGCCAACAGTATTATAGTGTCATTTTAATACTTTGCAGCACGGGATAATATAATTAAATATACAGTGTTTTAACTGCCACGAGCTTTGGTAACTAATATTAGCAGCAGGCGCGTGCCAGTTTCTTAAGATTATATCCGAAGGGACTGTTGCAATCAATTTCTGACTGATGAAAGCAATACTCAAGACAACACGTCAAAGTAAAGACAGGTCAAGAGAACTTTCGGAAGCCCAACCTGCGAAAGCAATTATGTACGAATGGAGGTTTACATTGCTCTGGTTGCCTGCTGACCCTGTCGCGATGCTGTCCGCAACGCTTCGGTGTTTAGCTCGGTACCTCAAGGCAGCGCTTCATGCCGTGAACCACATGATGATGACTGTGCATCTCGCCCCGAGGGAACTCACGAGTGTTTCAGCACCACGGAGAGCAACCCGGCAATGCGGCGCCGCGAACGTGACATTTGTGCCTTTTACCCTGGAGCGCGGAGGGTATTTGTGGACACGGACTGGAGCACCCGAAAGATGAATTCACTGCACCCATTTTGCACCTGTTAGCATAGATGCAGGACACAAGTTCATGTGGAGTAAATCAATAGCAACCAACCAGTGTCAAGAACCGCTTGTCCCGAGCAGGGTCGCGGCGAGCCGGAGCCTATCCCGGAGACATGGGGCTGGCCACAACCAGGTACCCGGGCACACAGCCGGGTAGAGGTACTGGAGCAATTGCAGGGCAAGCACCTTGCTCAAGGGCACCACGGTGGGGGTCGAACCAACAATCTTTGTAAATCAATACAACTAGTGTAAAAACCTGTTTTGATGCATGGAGAGTATTGGGATGCCAAGGGCTATGATGAACAGTTCTTTCTTAAGGTAATATATTGGAAATTCATGGGGTCTTCCCCTATATGATGCTCATTT
This sequence comes from Scleropages formosus, assembly GCF_900964775.1. Classification (NCBI taxonomy): domain Eukaryota; kingdom Metazoa; phylum Chordata; class Actinopteri; order Osteoglossiformes; family Osteoglossidae; genus Scleropages; species Scleropages formosus. The sequence continues at coordinate 32,789,825 of NC_041809.1, read as the reverse complement.
GCCTTGAAAAGGTTTGCCTTATAGAGCTATTTTGACGTTGGAAATAATGGAAACGTCGTTAAAATTTTGCTGGATATGACACTGAGCTTTGTTAACGGTAAGTACTGAAAACCACTATTCCAAATCTGTGCTCTAAACATTTTAGATGATTTTAGAGTGAAGAAAGTATTTAGGATGCTGTAAGTACATTGGGGGTGCGGTGGCGCAGTGGGTTGGACCACAGTCCTGCTCTCTAGTGGGTCTGGAGTTCGAGTCCTGCTTGGGGTGCCTTGCGATGGACTGACGTCCCGTCCTGGGTGTGTCCCCTCCCCCTCCGGCCTTATGCCCTGTGTTGCCGGGTAGGGTCTGGTTCCCTGTGACCCCCTATGGGACAAGCGGTTCCGAAAATGTGTGTGTGTGTGTGTACGTACACATTATGGTAGAATCGTAGGAGGCTACAACATAATCTACTTTTTGGTGCCCTAAGAAACATATGATACTGTACTTTAAAGACATACAGGGCACAGCATTTCCATTAAAAACACTTTTTACAATGATAATGCAATTTTTAAAAAAATAAATAAAGGAATAAATAAATAAAACTCGTTTTTTTCAACTTGTGGTTTAAAGTTGAAAATCTTCCCTCTGTGGATCCAGTGACCTATCTGAGGGGTAAAAGTGTATATAAAGTGTGTTTTACTGAGGCATGGTCAAAAAAACAGTAGATGTGTATCAGCAAAACAACTGAGAGCAGGCTGTACTGTTTGGGGGCCTCTCCACACATCTCTTATTTATAATCAATTTCTCCAAGAAATGTTTGCCAAAATGAGGAAGAAATGCATAAGCTAAAGCTTTACTTAAGCATCACGAGTTAATAATCAAACAAGTGTTCAAGGTGCTATTTTTGCTTGTTGAATTTAAACTGGGATGGTGTATGACTCCATCACTGACATTCCAATGCTGGAACAGAAGTTCTCAGACTCCCATCTTAAAACGAAGCCTTAGGTCAATATAACTGCAAGAAACTGGAATATTGTACAGCTGCAGTTAGTGTCGTTTTTGTCTTGCCTCATTCAATCACCTAAAATTGTTATATAAAATCAAGAAGCATATATGTTCACTGATTCCTCCACTTAACTTCTTCTCCAAGTCAGGATTTTAGCAATCAGGAGCCTATCCTAGAAGGATAAAGTACAAGGCCAAGCAAAGTACACCTTAGATGGAATGGCAGTTCATTGTTGGGTAGCTGCCTGATATCTAGTTAGCATTTAATATTTTGCTGATATTGTCCTCTCTTGAAACTTACACTGATTTACCCATTTATACAGCTGGGCAATTTTACTAGAGCAATTAAGGGTACACACCTTGCTCAAGGGTACTACAGCAGTAGGTGAGATTTGAACCAGCAACCTTCAGATCCAAAGGGAGTAGTTCTAACCACTACACTTCCAGGTCCCCCTACAACAAAGTACTTTATTAGACAAATGAAGAAACATAATCAGAACTCTATATGTTTACCTATCTTGTAGCTGAATGATAATTAAAACTAAAGGTATAGATTGGATTCTGGAGTTGTACAAGATATGATACGATTTTCTTTTCATTGTTGATCCTTCTCTTTGCTTCATTTATCTCTACTCTTGATTACCAGTCTTTCTCATAATAAAAAAAAGGACTCACTACAGCTTACTAGTGTTACTGCTTGTATGTTAAGGATGCTGTGCCTTGTTGAATGGTAGATCCCTCTGTGCCCAGGTTTCCATTTGAAAAGTAGAATGGGCATCCATTTTTCCTAACTGAGAGGGAAAAATATATAAAAAAAAGGATTTATGAAAGTGCATTCACCTTTTACGATCTGTTCATTCTTCAGGGGTGAGAAAAGAATGTTATCATTGAGACCTGTATGAAAGAGACAGAAAACTGGTCGTGGGGTTTACAAAAGGGCAGCATCAATAGATTGCTTGTACACGGCAACATATCAGCCAGGTCTATACCAAGTAATGGAACCTAAAAATTTGAAATATTAAGTTAGGGCTATGCTTCGGGTGCAGAGTGAATCAGCCCTGACTCAGCTGATCAGTTCAAGCCACTGCAGAACATCAGACAATCAGTGTGGAAGAGCTGCCATTTCTGTGCAATTAAGCATAAAATATCCTTAAAATGGGTTACAGTGGCACACAACACATATTTTGGGCCAAGTCACATGATGCTGAGAACCTAAAACGTGTTCTAAGGATAAAGATTATTTTCAGAAATGGTCATGAGGGAATGTAAAGAAGCCCAGATGCAGTGCTGTTTATCTGTCATACTTAACAAACACAATGTATAGAGGACAACCATTACAAAAGAACAGAGATGTGAAAACTGATTTAATAGTTTAAAGATATTCAGAAAATATATATGTCAGAGAAGCTCACATACTGTTGAAACTTTCTTTTTTTTTTGTATTTTGAAAGTGAAGGGTGATAAGAAATAGACACCATTCACAGACTCAATACATCAGAGACCTTCATCCTTTGTATTTTCCAAGCCTGGAGATGGATTCACGGGAGGAGAAGAACCATGATGGTGCATTGCTCGCACCCTCTGACATGTGCAGCAGATATGGATTACAAATGGTGAGATGTTCACGCAGGCATATGCTGCTCCTTCAACTAGATGACAATAACTGATGGTCTGTGTCCAATAAAGTGTCACAAATACTACAAATGCAAATCATTAATCAACTACAAATAGTTAATTTACTTTTAATTGAACTATGATTACGCCAATTATGCCAGAAACCCTCCATCACTTAACCTCTGAGCATCGTTCTGTTGATTTAAGTTTCCTCTAATCTGTTCCTTGAGTACCTCACGAGTAACCTTGCCTTAGATGGCATACTACCGACACATTAAAAATGAAATGAGGAGCATTACATTTTTGATGCCAGTGTTAAATTTAGTGTTAAGCTGTCAGCACTACATTCTTTGTCTCGTAATCAGGACAGCTTCTACAGGCCCCGTTGGGTGAGACTCCAGCTAATGCATATTCTTACAACCCATTCTCAATGTAAAACACGTCATAGTCTTCGGCCCCTTTCACATGGAATTATTATGTTGATGGTTCACGTTACACTCGCTGACATGAACTGTGTTCCATAAACCTGCAGATCGTGGTACAGGTAGTAATGTGTTCTAGCGCAAAACATAAACTCACTGAATCCATTTTGCTGTTGAGCCCCAATGATATTATGCAGCTCTGCCGCATTTGTAGTGCTCTTACGTTGTTACCACTTGTCTGTTAACACAAGGCATTGAAAGATATGCCACGATGTTTGCATTTAGTATGGGTGAGAGCACCACACTCCAGGATCCCAGTGTTTCTCAGTGCCTGCTATACATGGGGGGGAGGGGTAGGGCACGAGTCATCCCACAGAGCTTTGCGTAGGGAATACAGGCAGACGGCACCGAGCTCGCAATCCGCAGTTTACATAACACCGATTATAACCCTCAGACTTATGAAACAGCAACAGTTTGGCTGTAATGGTAAAACCGCACTGACCATCTGTTCTGCTGTTTTTTTAATAAGTATGTATGTACATAGATATGTAACACACATGTATGTTACATATCTATATATATGTAAGTGCATGTACAAATATAATGTAAGTATATGATGATACAGGATGTGCTATATGTGTAAAAATGTATGCACTGTAGAAAAGCAATATACTGTGATTTACCATTAAAATGGTTTAAAATATAAGCTGAGGGAATCAATGATTTCTTCTTAAAAGTGTGGGTCATGTTCCAAATTCTGTCAAGCAGGACACCTGCACTTGGGATTTCAAATAATTTGCATTAAGAAAACACGACATACGCTCTGTGGAATTGCAAGTTATCATAAATGAATATGAATGAAGTATTATGTATTGTTAGAAAATAAATTGCAAGGCATGCAGTATATTACTGTCGGTGTTTGCTTTAAATGTTTAGTGTGAAGATAACAAGATGCAGTCTGAGTTAATCTGAATTCAAATTTCTGACAAGTTCACATACTGCTTGGTCCATTTTTATTGTATTTGTCATGCCAGCACCCATGTGCCAGTATCCTAAACTAAATCAGTGGTCAAAACAGAAGTAGTGATGTGTAATAAAACACGTGTAAGGTGATTAAATAATGATGTTACTGTGTGTTCTTGCAGAAACTGCCTGTGTATTTGGTGGCTTGGTTTTTACCTTGATGTCCTACTTTTCTTCCGGTATTCAATAATCAGAGCACTTTTGGAAGATTATGTTTGTTAAGAAGGCGGCAGCTTCTGAACAATGAAAAATGTGGGATTTTTAGAGACACTTTAAAGCCTGGGTAAAGCACATACACAAGACACACGGAACAAGGATGCGAAGACACACCTTACAAATGACAGATGGACACCTATGCAAAGTCAGATGAGGTCTGACTGGGGTCATGACTGTGGTCTGCAGGTCCACCAAAACTACCCAGAATGGTTTCCCCTTGATCTTGTTGCACAATCAGTAGCAGCACTGCATTGTGGGAGAGTCACAGCTCCCCCCCACCGCTGCTACAAACAATATACTGAATATTCTGCTTGTGTGCTTCCCTTTGTCCCATGAACGAGTACGACTGTCACGATAGACTTATTTTTATTTCTTTTATTTTCTGAAAATATTGGAAAATATTCTTAACGTTGTTTTACATATTTTTCATTTCGTTTTTAAAACTGCTATATGTGCAAAAGCTTTTGTGCTGCAGAAAAACACTGTACTGTCATTTTACTAAAGTGTAATGTTGCACTGACTCCATTATCATTACGATTTTTAACAGATCAGCCGAGGGAATTCTTTCTTCATTTTAAAAGTGTGGGACATGTCCCAAATTCTATCACTTAGGTCACCTGCACTGAGGATTTACGATTATTTTAGGAAAACATGACCTGCATTATACAATTTCACCTCATAGAAAAAGAATTAAAAAGAAGACATATTCAGCAAACGTGAGACTGCTTTGGATGATATAATATTTTATATCATGGTCCAAATATAAAAAAGATAATTAATAATAAATTAATTCCCCTTTTTGTACCAAAGCATTATAGGACATAAACGCAAAAAAAAAAAACAGAAAAAATCAATTTTTTCAAACATTTGTATCCTTTAATGCCTTTTTTTTTACATCAGTAACCAGTGTATGATAAGACATTAGTGCAAAAAATTCCGTTCAGGTGGCATTATTCTCTGCATTCTGAAAATGCATATTTTTATTTGAGCAATTCTTCAAAGTGGATCCATTTGCAGGCAGTTTAAGTGCTTCACATGCGCAGCAATGTACTCACCGGAGCTCCGTGACACATCTTGATAAGACATTAAACTGCCTTGTTCCTGGAGAATGAAATGTCAGACTTCCTTATTTATGTCATTGTTTTTTGTTTAATAGAGAAAACATTCATCAAAACAGACCTCTTCCTTACCTGTGCAACTTTGCCATCTTATAACCTGCCAAATCAGTGGTTGCACAATATACTGTACAACACAGTAATACCTAACTACCCTGGATAAAAAAATTCACATTTTGCCATTTGTTCACCTCTTCAAGTAGCTCATTTCTTCTTCCGTTGGTGGTCAACAGTTACAGATTTACATTTATTTATTTATTCAGCAGATGCTTTTCTCTAAAGAGACTTCCAATGAACTCTGTGTAGTGTTATCAGCCCACTCACCATATTTACCACGGTCACTTACACTGCTAGATACACTACTTACGACGAGTCGCTCATCCATATATCAGTGGAACACACTCTCTCTGGCACTCACACACTATGGGTGAATCTCAACAGCAGGAGGAAACCAGAGCACCCAGAGGAAACCCACACAGACATGGGGAGAACATGCAAACTCCACACAAACCCACATCCTCTCGCATCACCCAGGCACTGTGAGTTAGCAGCAGTACTCGCTGTGCCACCGTGCTGTCCTTCCAGTTTCATAAATGAATGTTTCCTCCATATACGTAATTAAACATCTCAGGGGTTAATTGCAATCACGACCGTATCGGGCGCTCAGGGTCATTCCAGAAGTGCTTCGCTATTGTGATGAGGGTCACCCGAAAACATTTGGCCTGTAGTACATATTGTGGGAAGATTGGTTTCCCAACTGAGGAGGAAGACCACATCTTGTCAGATCCACATAGACTCTCTAAGAATTTTAAAATAGGAGATGCTGGGTCAGGAAAGAACACATTGCCTGGAGGACTAGCAGCCTTACCAGAGTCCAGGCTTCTCTGGAAAACAGTGTTTAATAAATAGACATTGAGGGGGTGTTGCATTCTTTTGTTTTCATCTATTATAGCTCTTCAACAAAGAGGAACAGGAGGTGGGAATGCTTTTAGCAGGAATAATGGGAACACAAAGGTGTTGTTATTTCCGCTGTAAGATGCACTCCCTTTCATTGAAAAACAGCGTATGCACTGCAGCATGTCCATGTGGTGCTTCCATCGGAGTGGGGGGGGGGGGGGGGTGTAAACAGGTGTAGATGTATCTTTTTGAAATGCAAAGATGCAGGGTTTTCAAAAGCACATCGGTGGCCTTATTGTCTGTTCACTGTGTATGTCTGTGTTATGGCCAACAAAACGAATGGGCCCATGACTTCAGGAGAGCAAGGAGGTAGAGAAAGTCCTTATTAAAACCCAACTGTCTTACACCGTAAGGGCAGAATCATTTGCCAAATACAAAAAAACTATAAATTCCAAAGAGAGTGTTAAATCGTTTTGCTGCTACTGCTGATTACATTTTCATTTATTTATTTAGCAGATGCTTTTCTCCAAAGTGCCTTCCAATGAACTCTGTGTAGTGTTACCAGCCCACACACCTCATTCACCGCGGTGACTTACACTGCTAGATACACTACTTACACTGGGTCACTCATCCATACATCAGTGGAACACGCTCTCTCTCTCTGTCACTCACACACTATGGGTGAACCTGAACAGCATGTCTTTGGATGGTGGGAGGAAACCAGAGCACCCAGAGGAAACCCACGCAGACACGGAGAGAACATGCAAACTCCACGCAGACTGAATGGAGATCAAACCCATGTCCTCTCGCAACATCCGGGTGCTGTGAGACAGCTGTACTACTCACTGTGTCAGCGTGCCGCTGATTATTCTCTTATTTTTTCAGTGTTTTTGGGGCCACAGCTTATTTTTATAATACATGTGCTTAGTCTCGATTTGAGGAGTGGCTATGCATTAAAATAGGCTCCAACTGTGTGCATAGCTCCCTGACAGTTGTGGGGGTGCAATGTAAATTACGTTTGCATCCATCATTACACGACCGGCTGACCTTGGAGCGGAGGCAGGTGGGGAGGGGATTGAGCCACCTGGCTGAGCGCCACCTGGTCATACTGGATCTCACCGCACCATCCTCTGTTTCAAAACTTCCCCCACGCCTTGTTTAGCAAGACGAATGGGACGGAGCTGCACAGCGACTAAAATCATCGCTCCTCCTTGGTTTCTGACAAAAGCTGAGGGGGAGGTGATGGGCGAGGAGATGCCGGGGCAGTAGAGGATTGCCATGGCAAGGGGGAGGGTTGCGGGAGAGCAGCCACATTTGGCAGGCCGGCCACAAGTGCTGGAGCGCCGCTGAGCGGCAGTGGCCCCCTAGTAAGTGGTGATCTCACGCAGTGCCGGGACCACGGGGGATTCTGGTCGGGGGGGCTGAAATGGTGACGGCTCAATATGTCACGCGTCGCGCGCAGCCTCTCGTGCGCAGATCACAAAGGCCATATGGATAGCCAAAAGATATTTATTAAATACTTGTTATATTAAAAATTGTAATGTCTCATCGCCACATAATTATTCAATACATTTTATTAAACTCATGGACTCAAATATTGCAGATTCATTAGTTATGCGTCAAGGTATTGAACATGACGATTATAGTTTAATACAAATAATAGCTCGGTTTTTCTGAATCAGAGTTTTGATTTGTTGCAAGAAAAGATTGGGGATGTGCAGAATTGATGGCTGATAGTGACATTTTGAGGAATTATTACTTTGATTGCTCCAAACAAGTTATGCCAAAGAATTATATAACTCTTTCAATTGTCTCCATGGATGCATGGATGCTCCTTTGTGCACGGGAAGTAGCGTTAAGGTCACTCAGCTATTCCCAGTAAATTATAGAAACAAAACACAACATGATTATTTTAATAAGTCAAAGTCCATCTAAGGCTATTTTTTGATACTTATCAATACATGGGGCAGCACAGTGAGCAGCGCTGCTGCCTTACAGCACCTGGGTGATACAAGAGGATATGGGTTTGATCCTTGCTCAGTCCATGTGGAGTTTGCATGTTCCCTCCATGTCTGTGTGGGTTTCCTCCGGGTGCTCTGGTTTCCTTCCACACTCCAAAGACATGCTGTTCAGGTTCACCCACAGTGTGTGAGTGACAGAGAGAGTGTGTTCTACTGATGTATGGATGAGTGACCCAGTGTAAGTAGTGTATCTAGGAGTGTAAGTCACTGTGCTGAATAAGGTGTTTGGGCTGATAACACTACATAGAGTTCATTGGAAGTTGCTCTGGAGAAAAGTGTTTGCTAAATAAACATAATGCATAATACTCATTCAGGTTGCAGTGAGCTCGTATAACGGAACTGGATATATTTAGTGCATGTTTCTTGATGAATAATAGCTGCTTTTTATGCATCTATCTTTGTGGTTCTTTCACCTCAGTGATTTAAAAAAACTTGCATCTTGTAAGTTGCACGTTTGTGCATGAAAAGAAATGCATTTGCAAAAACACGGCATTTTACATTTGCAAAACACGGAGGTCTTGGGGAGTTCATTGGTAAAGGCACTAGCTCTAGGCTGTTTTGCACAAAGAAAAAGTGTTATCTGCCTTGGAATTACCACATCAGAACATTTTTTTCTTTTCTTTTCTTTTTCTCTGCTTATTTAACCAGTGATGTTCTCAGTGGGGCTCAAACGTATGAAGTTTTCACATGGTAATGATGAGGTGACGAAAGAAAAGGCCTGAGCTCAGTTAGATATCAAAGGAAACACAGCCGCATCAGGCTGCAGGGGGCCGCAGGGCCCCGTTTTTCTACCTTAACAATATCAGTGGGGATGCTGGAGATGGGACGACCAAGTTCTTGAAGGAGCACTGTGGTTGAAAGGCAGCGTAATGCTGCATTTGCACGAGTTACAGTTCACACGTGTGTTCTTCCAATGTTTCCCTGAAGTTGCTCTTGACTCCTATTTGTGGAAACTGCAACTGATTTTTATTAAAAAAAATTAAATAAGAATAAGTACTTTTTTAAGCTAGCACCTTACATTAATTTAGCAGACGCTTTTCGCCAGTTCGATTTCCAGTGAACTCTGCGCAGTGTCATCAGCCCACACACCTTATTCACCGCGGTGACTTACACTGCTAGATACACTACTTACACTGGCTCACTCATCCATTCATCAGTGGAACACACTCTTTCTGTCACTCACACACTAGGGGTGAACCTGAACAGCATCGCTTTGGAGTGTGGGAGGAAACCAGAGCACCCGGAAGAAACTCACGCAGACATGGAGAGAACATGCAAACTCCACACAGACTGAGCAGGGACTGAACCCACATCCTCTCGCACCACCCAGGCGCTGTGAGACAGCAGCGCTTCTTGCTGTACCACCTTTGGTCATGAAATTTTATAATCTGGGATCATCACTTTTGCAACAGTTTACTCATTTATAAAATGGAGAATTCCTACTGTATTAACTGAAGGTAAGTACAATACTCAAGGCTACTACAGCAGGCGTGTGATTTGAACCAGGAACAGATTGCAATACCATAACTCTTAACATTTCCCTACCTGGTGCCCTCTGCATATTTATAAAATTTTATAGCTTAGCCAGTGCTTTCAATGACCTTTTTCAGTCATTTACATTTTCATTTACACCGACATTTACATTTATTCATCTATTAGACACTTTTCTCCAAAGCGACGTTCATCTCGTTGAAACTGCAATGTGTTCGTTACATTAGGAGAAAGAGACACAGTTCCAGATGTGTGATTCTTAAGTACAGTTATTTTGTTTCCTTCCACTATATGCACCGATGTTCCAAAGTTATATATAAACTTGGAACATTGGTACATATAGTGGAAAGTTATAATAATATAATAAAGAGATAATAAGGTGGGGTGGGCGGTGGCACAGTGGGTTGGACCGGGTCCTGCTCTCCGGTGGGTCTGGGGTTCGAGTCCTGCTTGGTGTGCCTTGTGGTGGACTGGTGTCCCGTCCTGGGTGTGTCCCCTCCCCCTCCAGCCTTATGCCCTGTGTTGCTGGGTTAGGCTCTGGTTCCCTGTGACCCTGTATGGGACAAGCAGCCTTCAGATTGTGTGTGTAATAATAAGGTTAATGTACCAAGGTTATTTAGTTAAGGTAAGAAGCGCTGGAGGATTTAACTGCAATCGAGGAACCTGAACCAGGAACTGTCTGCATCTTCCGGTGTGTGTTATGACAAGCGTGCGTTCAATACGCTTGAGCATTTGAAGCGGGATTAAGAAACCTATGTCGACCAGGCATTCCCACGCACGGGGAGCCCACGGCACCCCCTTTGCAGGCCCCAATGGACTTCCCGACTTTATGTAAGCCGTCCTTTAGCATCAGAGCACGACGCACCGGGCGCAGAGGCTGCTGGGGGAAATCGGCCAGAAAAACATTCGCTCGGCGCGTCGGCATGTCGAGCGCTTCTGCCGGAGCGTTACGTAATTCCGTCTCCGGGGCTTTTTGGGGGAACGCTGCCAAGAGAGCTGAGGAAAGAAAATATTACGATTGTTATTTACAAGGAAAAATTGCAAAGACAAATCTGGCAAAAGCAAACCAACTGCTGGGACAAGGTGCCGAAATTTAAAATAGAGCCTTCTCAAAGATGGAGCGGGTTGGCTTTGAAGAGGTGACCTTTTCGTGGCCCATTTTCATCGCTACCTACTATTTAGATGATGTCTTTGTCCAACATTATATGCAATGCCTGACAAAACAAGCTGCTTTATTATTTACTCATTTATACAACACAACGCTGTAACACTCACACTAAGGGCTAATGCAGACTGAATAATTTACCTGAATCATGTTTTATTTTTTAGGAAACAATCTCTTAATACTGTTACTCGATTCATGGATCTATTTTTAATAACTGCTTGTCCAGTGCAGAGCTGCTGTGATCTAGAACCTTTCCTGGAAGGACAGAGCAACAGGCTAGTTAGGGTGCCCCCCCCCCCCCGCAAGACAGGACACCAGTGCATGATAGGGTTCTTACTCATTCACTCACACACACACAATGCACAATTAAAAGTCACCAATCAACCTGAAAAACATATAGATAGATAGATAGATAGATAGATAGATAGATAGATAGATAGATAGATAGATAGATAGATAGATAGATACTAATGGGGAGAGCTGTAGTACCCTCTGTTACTCATCATAATACTGTGTACATTCCTTAGTTGGATATAGACAAGCTGTAATGAATGAATGAATGAATGAATGAATGAATGAATGAACAGCAGAGCCAAGGCTGTAATTAGAAAATGGTGAAATTTACCAGTTCACTCAATGTTAGGTCATTATTCCATTCTCATCGGACTCTTATTTCACTCACATGCAGTTTATATTTACCAGTTCATTTAATTCTAGGCTGCATTGTTTTAACTCTATTGACCCATATGTAGTCCTGCAGTTTTGCTGGTCTGTATCCTCAAAATTTCTGTGATTCAGGAACTGATGCATAAGTGTGATATGTTGATTTACCAAACATACTTTGCAGTAAGCAAATAAAGTAGAGCAATAGCACACACACACACACACTTTCTGAACCACTTGTCCCATTCGGGGTCATGGGGAGCCAGAGCCTAACCTGGCAACACAGGGCGTAAGGCTGGAGGGGGAGGGGTCACACCCAAGACAGGACACCAGTCCATCACAAGGCACCCCAAGCGGGACTCAAACCCCAGACCCACAGGAGAGCAGGACCTGGTCCAACCCACTGCACCAATGCACCACCACACCCCCTTGGGACATAACGCAAAGGGCTGTATTTTCTGACACACCACTCCTGTACAGAGCATCTACGACTCAGCACAAGTTGTGTCGGCCGCCGTCAGCCTCTTGCACCAATAAGCTGTCTGAACACAGGACAGCCATTAGCTGCATGTTTTCTAGGGGCTTAAACTTGTCATGATACATACTTAGTACTCTTGTGCACGAAAACCCACTCAGCAATACACAAAATGCATAATATATTTTTTAAAAGCTTTTCTAGGGTAGCAGCCATAACAATGCATTCATCCTGAGTGATAGACTGGCTATAATTTTTTCAATCAGAGACATCTCGCCATGCATCCTCAAGAGATTTGCTCAGCACCTGAGCATCAGTGATGCCTCCTTGCAGCAGCATGTTGACCAACACTATTTTCAGAGCCTAGGAACTTCAGCTGCAAGTCACAAAACATTTGTACCTTTTTTTTCCACCCATTTCGAACAGTACACACCAGTAAATGCCACACTCCCGGTGTCTATAGATGCTTCAGAGGCGAGGAGGCCCGGCTGAACTCGACCAGCCCCCAAAAAACCACATTCAAGGATGATTAATGTGTCACTGTTTCAGCTGGCTTGCTGGATAACCATTTCCATTAATCTTGTTTTAATCCAAAATTGTAGAAGATTCTAGCGTTCTATGGAGTCAGTGAAGACTCATTCCTTAAAGATTCATTACTGTCCTCCATTGTATTCTCTTCCGCAATCTGTGTGCTGATTGTGAAACAAGCTCCGGGACAGTGTGCCTAGCAGGAGATGTCTAACACTTAGTTTGCAGAAAGAATTATTGGGCATGCATGAAGTATTAATTGCTGACTAATGGGAATTTAATTTTTCCCGAACAAATGTAGAAAAAGGTTCCATCGTCACTTAATATGTGAGAATTGAGTGCTGTGTAATTATATGCAAATATGAGTCAAAAGCCAGATGATCATGGCATAGACAATGCAGAAAACAAAATATAAAAGGAACAGCACTTCTATATAACCATCTTCATAAACCTTTTGTCTTGGTCAAGGTTGAGGGGTTCCAGAGCCAATCCCGGAACCAGCGGACACGAGGCTGAGGGGAGGTACACCCTGGATGGAATGCCAGTCCATTACTGGATAGCCACAGTTACCCTTGAACGCATTATGGGCTGTTTAGCAATATCAGTCCACCCACTTGGTACTTGCATATCTTTGGGAGGAAACCAGAGCACCCACCGGAAACCAACACAGACACAGGCAGAACACGCGAACTCCAAAAAGGCTGAGCTGAATTCGAACCAGTTACCAAACAACACGGACCCTGTGAGGTGGCAGCGCTTCTCACTGTGCCGACATGCTGCAAACTTCAAATCAGCCTTCATTTTTTATTTTTTTGAGAGTATAATGGCGTATCCGTTAAATTTAGCAAAATTCAGACGTTATCCCAAGATGCACACCAGCAGTGAAATGAAATTATAATTTTTTCTGTTCTCAATAGTGTATCAAATCAAAGGCCTTAGGTTGTTTTCACTTTCTTACCAACAATACACTGCAGACCAATCTACGAATTTCCATCGGTTGGTAACATGAGGGCTGTGGTTCCATTTCCGAACAGCGGTAAACTGAAAAGAATGTGCAAAAACATCTTGCTCCTTGGAGAGTTCATCTCTGCATTTATCCCTGATGTTCGTATTTATTTTCAGCGGCTGAGATGCTGATGCTCAAGAAAAAAGTTATTAAAATTGCTGCTAGTTGAACATAGCCAGAGAACTTACTGGGCAGTAGCAGGAACAGAAGGTGGCGCAATGGTTAAAGACACAGACCCACATCCTCAATATGCATCAAAGAAGGTATGGAAAACAAAGTTTTTTTTTTTATTTTCCCTTCTTTTTCCATCTACTGTTAAGATTACACAGTTGAATGAACTTATTTGATTTTGGAGGGCTCACTTTTAATCCCCAGTCAAATAATTTCTTTCCCAGTAACCACCATGTCGGGAAAGTTAAGAATGAGTGTGCAAATCAAATGAGGTCACTTGACAGTGATTTAAGTTAATTTTAGCTACAGCGCTTGAGGGATTTTAATTAGAACACACAGTTCCCTATCAACTGAAACAAGTACAATTTATGTCTTAAGCTTGAAACCAAATTATAGTTGATAGGTTTGATTTTACAATCCAGTAATCTCGGCTTCTAACGATTACAATGCAACTAATCATAAGCAAATAGAGCAAATGAGAAGTACTGGATCACTGATGACACTTGATCACTGAAGTTTAATTTACGGTTTCAGTAGAATTCAGCAACATCTGGCAGTGAATGACAGTGCTGTTGGGAAGCAGACCATTTATAGCTGAAAAGGAAAGGAAATAAGATGGGGTGACATTTGCAAACGATAATACTGACCTTAAGTGGAGATACGTAAAAAAGGACATTTAGCAAAACAGGTTTTTTTTTTTTTTTCTTTCTGAACTTATAAATACAAATTCAATCATATCTGCTGCCATGTGCAACTCATCCACAAGTCATCTTTCATCCGGGCTCATGGGCAGCTTGAGAAAAGGTCTCTAGGCAATTTCTGTGGATCGTGTTCAGTATTCTTTTCCGGTTCAGGGTCAGTAACTGTCAAACCGAATGGTTAAATATGAATTTTATTTCTTTATATGTCCACGAGCTAATCATTATCTGGAAGAATAATGGTGGCACAGTGAGTAGGGCTGCTGTCTTACAGCACTTGAGTGGTGCGAGAGGATGTGGGTTTAATCCCCCCAAAGGCTGTGTAGAGTTTGCATGTTGTGTCTGTGTGGGTTTCCCCTGGGTGCTCTGGTTTCCTACCACACTCCAAAGAGATACTGTTCTGGTTCACCCATAGTGTGTGAGTGACAGAGAGAGAGTGTGTGTGTGTTCCACTGATGTATGGATGAGTGACCCAGTGTAAGTAGTGTATCTAGCAGTGTAAGTCACCATGGTAAATAAAGTGTGTGGGCTGATAACACTACACAGAGTTCATTGGAAGTTGCTTTGGAGAAAAGTGTCTGCTAAATAAATACATGTACATGAATGTAAGGAAGACACAAAAAAATGCACCAAAATACTCAGAGTATGACCATGGCCTGTGAAGAAGGGATGGCAGTGAGTGTAGGGGTTAAAGAACGTAATTCTGTTTTATTTAAAAGGGAGGTCCAGAAGAAAAATGCATGGTTAATTTGTTACCACAAAGCACGGTACTTAACCTAAAGTGCCTCCGCAATAAAACTGTAAGCTAAGGACACTAAAACCAGATAAGAGAATAAAAAACAGACATATTGATTCGTTCTCCCATTGTGAAAACAGCGCAGCGCAAGGGGAAGCTGACTGCGCGACACTCGGGCGTCAACCGATTTAGCAGGTTTACGGTGGCACTTTCTGAGGAACAGCTTGATGTCTCAGACACGGGCGGCGGGAGTTCTGCATCTGTGACTCTTGTATTAATTCTCTTTCTCCTTCTTTTCTTTGGTCTGTTTCTCTCCTTCACTCCGCCTGTCTCTCGCTCTCTGCCAGTATCGCTGGAGTTGATCAATTAAAATGTAGGGGGACCAAGTGGGATTTAAGCAAAGCAAATGAGGTTGGCGTCGCGAGTGCGGAATGGTCCGCGGGAAACTTCGGCAGGTCAGGAGAAGGTTGCACATGCGTACGGTGCTCATTGGCTCCAGGCTGCCCTCCCTCCCCCTGGCACCTGTACTCTTCCAGAATCAGAGTAACAGACCCCTCTCGCCCGGGCCACAGCTTTTTTTCAACTCCGCCTATCCGACAGGCCCTACAGATCACTATGCGCCAAAACAAGATACTGTATAAAAACATTTTCCCCATGCTGTAATGTCCATGGCAGGAGCACGGTTGCATGGCAGGGTTGGCCTGTGCCCTCTCTCCGGTGGGTCTGGGGTTCGAATCCTGCTTGGGGTGCCTTGTGATGGACTGGCGTCCCGTCCTGAGTGTGTCCCCTCCCCATCCAGCCTTGCGCCCTGTGTTACCGGGTTAGACTCTGGCTCACTGCGACCCTGTATAGGACAAGCGGTTCTGTGTGTGTGTGTGTGTGTGTGTGTGTGTGTTATGTCCATGAACAGCTGACTGTCGCAGTGTTTAAATCTTCCTGTGCAATACTTTTCCCGTCTTAATTATTCCCTCATTAATTATTTATTTGATCCCTCATTATTTTCCATCCCCCGCTCTTTATTCCACCCTCCAAAGATGAATCGCCGTACGTACGTACGTTTATATGGGAGTATGTGTATGATTTTTTGTCTACAACATGTGTCATTGGGAATCGAAGCAAAATTCCTTGTATGTGTGTGCATACTCGGCCAAATAAATCTGATTCTCATTCTCATTCTCATTCTCATTCTTTCCCAGTCCATCAATCAGATGGGCTCTGATGCTTTCTTTCTACTCTTTAAAGCAATTAAAACCCTTTAAAACTCCCTTAAAACAAGGACATGTGTGCTTCCAGCTCCGAGGCAGCCCAGAAATAAATAATGTACTGAAAATGTCCAAGGCACAGCGGGGCTTTTATTATGATCCAGGTGTACAGCGGTGGGAGGTCACTGGTTTAGCACCAATAGGTGGCACTCTACCCTTTTATCTCAGGAAAAGTGACCCGAAAGCTCTTCGGAGCTTGTGGAAATTTCCGAGCGGCAAGTCTACGGCTCCATTCCTTAACAGTTTAGTCCCCTCAGAACCCAACAACAGGGCACCACGCAGAGGAAGGACGATCCTCGTGGCTTCAGAATCATGTTCCATCTCTTCTGTCGGTAGCCTGGTGGTACAGCTGACCGCATTACGTAATTGATGCCCGGTATCGGTGCCCTGCTGGGGGTGCTCCAAGGTTTTGACATCTCCTGCTCTGTTTTTGGCTGAGAATCACCAATTCATCCTGAGAGTTTTCAGCTGTCACATCTCGATTTGTCATATTGGCTTTAAAATGTTCTCCATCTCAGCATTATTCTCAAACTTTTGTAATTTGTGTCCAAACATCTGCCATTTGAAACACGCTGCGAGACAAAATAACAAAGACCTTTTCATGGTTGATGTCGGCATCACTGGCATCTGGCTGAATGAGTCAGCCTTGGCATCACTGCAGATGCCAGCAACTGTGAATCTATATCTCGCTGAAAATGATTCCTTCTTTATATGAAAAAGAGAAGCATATTAAGACAAATCGGGGGAAATGGTGTACATAACATTGGCAGCATCCCCATCATCCTTCATGCAAATGTGTTCAGCAAAATGTCAGACGCTGCAGTTATGAAAAATGTTCATACTAACGAAGCTGGTTTTTGAAATTAGTGATGCAATTATTGATTTAACATTTAACATGATACATTTTCCATGTAGTGTTTTCAATCGCTCTACAGAAGCAGCTGAAACACATTCAGTTCTTGCATTTTGGGGGAAACATCGCTTCTCCTGTTGGGTGGCACAGCGAATAGTGCTGGGGTCTCACAGTGCCTGGATGGTGTGAGAGGATGTGGGTTTGATCCCTGCTCAGTCTCTGTGGAGATTGCATGTTCACCCTGTGTCAGAGTAGGTTTCCTCTGGGTGCTCTGGTTTCCTCCCACAGTCCAAAGACATGCTGTTCAGGTTCACCCATAGTGTGTGAGTGACACAGAGAGTGTGTTCCACTGATATATGCATGAGTGACCCAGTGTAAGTAGTGTATCTAGCAGTGTAAGTCACTGCGGTGAAGAAGGTCTGTGGGCTAATAACACTACATAGAGTTTGCTGGAAGTCGCTTTGGAGAAAAGTGTCTGCTAAATAAATAAATGTAATGTTCATCTGAATGTTGCTGTGACCCTTTTCCATATATATTTCCCGATAAAGAGTTAAGAGTGTATTGCAAAAACTGTTTCATCTAAACTGTGGTTTGAGAGATGGTGGGGGGTGGATTGTGCTACTTTCCGAGTGACCATACAAACCTTTTATTAGGTCATCTGCCACTCGGCACATCAGTGTGTGTGCAAAACACAAGGCTGTCAGTGCCTTGCAGTGAAAGACCAGAGGATGTTTGCTGTGAACATCTTTGAGGGAATTTCATGATTGAAACTGAAGTTAACTGAAAAGATGTCACTTAGACCTCACTCTAAGGAAAAATGAACGACCCCTGGTCATGGCGCTTATTGCAGTACTGTCGCTCAAGCGACAAGGCAAAAAATGTGGAGAAATGAGAGGCAGAGATTCTTTTCAACAATCTGTACGTGGGACAATATTTCAAAGTACTAAGCTTCAGAAGCTGCAATAAGTTAGCAAATGCTTTTCTCCAAAGCGGCTTCCAATGAACTCTATGTAGTGTTATCAGCCCACAAACCTTATTCACCAAGGTGACTTACACTGCTAGATACACTGCTTACACTGGGTTACTCATCCATACATCAGTGGAACACACTCTCTCTTTCTGTGTATCACTCACACACTATGGGTGAACCTGAACAGCATGTCTTTGGAGTGTGGGAGGAAACCAGAGCACCCAGAGGAAACCCGTGCAGGGAGAACATGTGCTTTCACAAACCCATGTTATTTTGCAATAACTGGGCGGCACGGTGGCACAGCAAGTAGTGCTACTGTCTCAGCACCTGGGTGGTGCAAGAGGATGTGGCTTTGATCCCCGCTCAGTCTTTGTGGACTTTGCATGTTCTCCCTGTGTCTTTGAGGGTTTCTTCTGGGTGCTCTGGTTTCCTCCCACACTCCAAAGACATGCTGTTCAGGTTCACCCATAGTGTGTGAGTGATACACAGAAAGAGAGAGTGTGTTCCACTGATGTATGGATGAATGACCCAGTGTAAGTAATGTATCTAACAGTGTAAGTCACCGCGGTGAATAAGGTGTGTGGACTGATAACACTACACAGAGTTCATTAGAAGTTGCTTTGGAGAAAAGCATCTGCTAAATTAAATCAATGTAAATGTGATTTAATAGTCTCCAGGTTGTTTTTCTGATACTTTCTTGAACTGGAACAAAAATGACATTCAGTGACAGAATGAAAATCTTTAATGTGATTAGTTAAGGACGGCCTATTTTAAAAGGTGTGCATCCATTTGACTTCTCATGAAGGTCTTTAAAGAGAAGACAAAGTAAGGACAAGGGGAAAAAAAGGAGACTTTAAAACACATGACTTTAAATAGATGTAGCCTTTATTCAAGAAGGTCCAACATTATACATACAAATACAGTGGTCAGTGACTATATGGCTACTTAACACATATCAAATGTGTATGAATATAACACGTAACAAAAGCAAAACTTAATACATTTTTCTTTCATAAAAACAATCCATAACAAGATAGGCTGAAAATATTACTTTTATCATAGAAAATTAAACAATTTGAAAGGTTGAAAAACAGAAAAAATCACAGACCTGAGACCAATCATGCCTTATATATTGTATTTATAGAAAAAAGCATAATATGTAAATGCAAATAGTACATTTCCTGGAAAGAGAGTTTCTTGATGAATACAAATAAACCAGCAATCAGAACTGCAGGGCTGTTTGCCGATACCACAACCTCGTCAAGCAGAAAATAGAAAAAAATATCATGTCATCTGAATTACACTTGTTCTAATTTCTACAAAAAGTACACGAATGTAGCAGTGATTGACTTTGTCGAGACAAGTGGGCCATCAATGCGTTTACAGAAGACAGTAAATTCGTAAATAATTTTGGGAAAAAAAAGAAAAGAAAAATACAAAGTGATGCCAATTTCTGTATCGTAGTGTGTGCCAGTATCTATAAATATCTGCTTTGTTTTTATGCGCTTCCTTTTTTTAATTTCCAGTCTGGTCAAATCACTGTGTCCTCACTCATTTATATTTGATAACCTGATGTCACCCTGGAATAACTGAAAAGCGGAGAAGGCTTTTAAAGCACTGCCATCCTTAGCGCAGCTGGAAATTGACTGTCCCTGCAGCTACTCACTTTCTCTGCACAGGGAAAAGGATTGATTTACAATTTTCTCCCTGTATTTCTCCTATACACAATTAAGCAACAAATCAAGACGGTATACGGCTAATAATTATTTTCAGAATATTATCAGTTGACTTTTTTTTTTTAAACATCATGGCTGGACGTTAAGTCATCTTTATTCTACTGGTTTAAATGGCAGATTCGCAACTTTTCGAGTGTGTGTGCAAACAGCGGTCGCTGTGCCAGCTGAATGTGTGTGTACCTGCAACGGTTTTAAAAAAAATCAAGCCAATTAAAGCAAAACGAGAAAAAAAAAGGAGGACACGGAGACTCGTGAGAAGCATGGTGCATGCTGGGGAGGAGGGTAACGGGGGTCCCCCAGGGGGCTATTCACAATAGTGTTCGTGTGTGTGTGTGTGTCCATGTCTCGGGTCGCAGCTGCTGATCAGCTCGCCCGTCCGCCGGCCCACGAGCCGCAGAGTCGTTCAGGAAACTAGACGTACGTCAAATGAAGGTTACAGAGCTCGAACGTGTATTTTTCCAGGCATGGGAGGGGTTGAGTGTAAACTCTGGGAACATGCATTTCCCTTAAACCGCAAGTCAGCGGAGAAGAGGGAAAGGAGGGAACGGAGATCCCTGGTCCGAGGAGTGCGCTCGCCCCACCATCGACCCAAGTGCTCCTGCTCCTTTCCCAGCCATAAGACAGAAAGTTTAAGTGCAACAAGCAGAGGCAGCAGCGAAGACCCAGCTGTGCTTCCGCTATCCGTCAATTGTCCGCCGTTTCTCGAAGCTGCAAACACTCTTTGTGTGCGGGGATACCTATTGGCAGGGGGTCTGGGGGGGGGGGGGGTCACTGCTTGTCCCTGTCAACAGAAGACAGAACATGGTTAGTAGAACTCTGCTGAGCCAGGAGGCTGGAGACATTTACATTTACTCCTATTTATTATTACACTAATATAGGGCACTAATATATGTCTCCTGATCTCTGCTCAGTCTGTGTGGAGTTTGCATGTTCTCCCCGTGTCTCTGTGGGTTTCCCCTGGGTGCTCTGGTTTCCTCCCACAGTCCAAAGACATGCTGTTCAGGTTCACCCATAGTGTACGAATGACAAACAGACAGAGAGAGTGTGTTCCACTGATGTATGGATGAGTGACCCAGTGTAAGTAGTGTATCTAGCAGTGTAAATCACCGCGGTGAATAAGGTGTGTGGGCTGATAACACTACATAGAGTTCATTGGAAGTTGCTTTGGAGAAAAGCTTGAGCTAAATGAATACATGTATTTATTTAACCGAAGCTTTTCTCCAAAGCAACTTACAACATTAGTCTACCTCCAGTTATTTACCCATTTATACAGCTGGGTGATTTTACTGCAGCGTTTTAGGGTGAGTACCTTGCTAAAGAGTACTGCAGCCAGAGGTGAAATTTAAACCTGCAACTTTTGGGTCCCACAGAAGCAGCTCTAACCACTACGGTACCAGGTGATACGGGAGAATAAGAGGCTGGTGTGGTGAAGGTCAGCAGTGGATATGGAGATGTGTAGATTAGCACCTAAATCGCTTTGTGGCAAGCAGTGTGGAACAGGGTGCTGAAGGTATTCTAATCTGATTTCCCCCACAGCCTGACATGTGAGCCTGTCTACTGGAACAAGCCCTTCTTCAGAAAAATCTTGTCAAAAAACGTTTTTTCTCCTCTTATGAATTTAAAGGTGTATTTTAACAGTTATGTCTATATTAATGATGCACTTTTTTTGGCTTGTGCCTCGCTGCAGTTCCGGTCATGTGCATTTCCCAACCCGAACGGTTATTTTCCAGACCAAACTGGAATCTGCATGCAGACTAACAGTTTTCTAGATGACATTACAAACTGATAATAAACATGAATAACAGACGCACACTGGCTGAAGCCGCTAGTCCCAAGTGGGGTCGTGGAAAGCCAGAGCCTAACCCAGCAGCACAGGGCAAGGGGCTGGAAGGGGAGGGGACACACTCAGGGCGGGACGCCAGTCCACAGCAAGGCACCCCAAGCAGGACTCGAACCCCAGACCCACCAGAGAGCGGGACCCGGCCAAACCCGCTGCACCACTCCACCACCCCCACTAATAAAATATTTTATGTAAATTTTTCAAAAATTTTTTTCAGATGTAATTTTTAACATTCTAATATAAAATGAAACATTTCAGTCATCTTTCAGCCCGTTTATACCAGGGATTCTGAATCAACCCATTTGTTACCAGTATGCTCACGTAAATCGTACAATGTTTACATATAAGCTGGACAAATGGTACACGACAGAACTAAAACAAATCTTTCAATTATTACACAATTTAAATATAAGAATTTATCCGATACAAGTGTGTCCTCAGTAAGAATGCGATGAAAGGAAGTGTGTAAACCATTTTTTGACAAATTATAGGAA
This sequence comes from Scleropages formosus, assembly GCF_900964775.1. Classification (NCBI taxonomy): domain Eukaryota; kingdom Metazoa; phylum Chordata; class Actinopteri; order Osteoglossiformes; family Osteoglossidae; genus Scleropages; species Scleropages formosus. Next base: position 32,767,445 of record NC_041809.1, on the reverse strand, counting down.
AAAACTTAAATAAGCAGCAAAATCTGGGTGTACTAAATCTACACCTAAATGTGTTCCATTTTTGTTACCAAAACATACAATCATTGCAATGAATGCAAATATGGGAATCATGTTACATTTATTTGTGAAGCAGACACTTTTCTCCAAAGTGACTTCCAATGAACTCTATGTAGTGTTATGAGCCCACACACCTTATTCACCACAGTGACTTACACTGCTAGATACACTACTTACACTGGGTCACTCGTCCATACATCAGTGAAACAAACACACACACACACTCTCTCTATCACTCACACACTATGGATGAACCTAAACAGAATGTCTTTGGACTGTGGGAGGAAACCAGAGCACCTGGAGGAAACCCATGCAGACACGGCGGAACACGTAAACTTCACACAGACTGAGCAGGGCTCGAACCCCTGTCCTCTCACATTACTCGGGCACCGTAAGACAGCAACACGAGTTTCTGTGCCACCTTGCCATCTTAATGGGAAATTACCGAAGTATTTTGACAAATTAGCACGGCTTTACATTTTTCAGACTATTATATTTTATTGCCGAAGGGGGAGCAATTGAAGGATCATTACGGTGCAGCATTGTAGCAAGGGCAACTGCTGCAGAATTCCATATGACGTTTAGTGGTTTTGATTTATGAGTGACAGAAGAAGCAGCTTTTTCTCCTGCACTCCAGTAGACTGTAATGAGTGAGTTTATCGCCTACAGGTAGATTCCAGTGACATAAGCCCTGGCCTTCGAAAGCTTCGACAGGCAAACATTATTTTCTTAATGGCCAATCTAAATAAACCTCCATTTAAAATCCGCCACTGGTAGGCAGTGTGAAAAATTACAGGTCATGAAGAGTAAATTCAATTTTTTACCTGCATTTTACCCTTCAAATGCAGGTGTCTCTCAGTAACTCTGCAGTTTCTCTTTCATTGGGATTTGTTTAATTTGCATAATTTAACAAAAGAAGTGAAAACTGTTTGGTGGACCCTTCCATCAATGCATTTTTGCAAGATTATTCACTATTTAGGGGGTGCGGTGGCGCAGTGGGTTGGACCGCAGTCCTGCTGTCCGGTGGGTCTGGGGTTCGAGTCCCGCTTGGGGTACCTTGTGACGGACTGGCGTCCCGTCCTGGGTGTGTCCCCTTCCCCCTCCGGCCTTACGCCCTGTGTTGCCGGGTAGGCTCCGGTTCCCCGTGACCCCGTATGGGACAAGCGGTTCTGAAAATGTGTGTGTGTGTGTGTATTCACTATTTAAGGAGGTGTGGTGGTGCAGTGGGTTGGGCTGGGTCTTGCTCTCTGGTGGGTCTGGGGTTCGAATCCCGCTTGGGGTGCCTTGTGACGGATTGGCGTCCCGTCCTGGGTGTGTCCCCTCCCCCTCCAGCCTTATGCCCTGAGTTGCCGGGTTAGGCCCTGGTTCTCTGCGACCCTGTATAGAACAAGCGGTTCAGACAAATTCATCCATCTATATATTAAAATGTCTAAATAACACCAAAGCTGAACATAAGAAGATGCCAGGCACTGAAGTGTATCCAGTGAGACTATGAAATAGGAGTATTTTGAATACCTGGTACAAAATGTAGGATTCCGTGGCTGTTGACAAATAGTCTTTATGAAGGTTCGAGAAAGGATTCGTACATCCCCACTCTGTTCTCTGGCTGCCATTTGATTTTTGATCAAAGATGTCATTGAAAACACCTGGATGTGTCTCAAAGTCTGCCAGTATTCTGTGTCAGTTTCCGCTAACATTGGGCAAATATACAATTTGCCAGTCTCACACCGCCTGCGTAGGGCGAGAGGATGGGAGTTCAATCCCTGTTCGGTCTGTGTGGAGTTTACATGTTCTCCCCATGTCTGTGTGGGTTTCCTCCGGGTGCTCTGGTTTCCTCCCACAGTCTAAAGACATGCTATTCAGGTTCACCCATAGTGTGTGACTGACAGAGAGAGTGTGAGTGTGTTCCACTGATGTATGGATGAGTGACCCAGTGTAAGTAGTGTATCTGGCAGTGTAAGTCACCGAGGTGAATAAGGTGTGTGGGCTGATAACACTACATAGAGTTCATTGGAAGTCGCTTTGGACCAAAGTGTCTGCTAAATAAATAAATGTAAGCGTAAAGTAATGTGACAGGGGTGTGGTGGCGCAGTGTGTTTGACCAGGTCCCGCTTTTTGGTGTTTCTGGGGTTCAAGTCCTGTTTGAGATGCCTTATAGAGGACTGGCGTCCCGTCCTGGGTGTGTCGCCTCCCCCTCCAGCCTTACGCTCTGTATTGCCGGGTTAGGTTCCGGTTCGCCGCAACCCTGCTCGGGACAAGTGGTTTCAGACGATGTGTGTGCATGTAATGTAAGTCAGCATATTACATTTAAAACTGTTAAGCTGTTACGAAAGGGACTGCATAAATAACTTTAAACATGTTAATCACACTGTATTTCTAACCAAAAAAATTCGTTTTGTTTGCGGTGGAGTTAATTTTAAATGCGGTTGGCAAGATGCTGGACTTGTAAAACTAAAAGCTTATTTGCGTCAGTGTATCTCTAACAAAGTAAAGTTGAAAATAAATCAACAACGAAGGCTGCAATTTGGAAAAACAAGAAACAAGACGAAACTGTAACCTGTCTTATACCCGTCCTTGCTGCATTAATTCAGTGCTTCTATGCTAATGAAACCTCATACACGGCATGTATGTATTCATCTGAAAATTTGCATCTTTTCATATTGCCAAACAATGCATGAAGACGAGTCTTTCGGCGCCCTTCGGAGAACAGATGGAAGAGCGTGAATGTGTGTGCGTGGTTTTGTAACTGCGTCTGCGTGTGTTGGCGTGGGCGTCGTGTTGGCGGAGCTTCGGGGAATGGTTGGATACCGTGCAAGAGTGTGTTACTATCCCACACACAGAGCGATACGCAGCAGTGCTGCTCCGCAGAAATAAGCAACAAGAATCACAGAATGTGCCGCTGCTGCCTATGTGCCTTCTAATTGAATCTCTGTCAATAAGAGTGCCTTTGGCCAAATTTCGTAAGTCCAGCTCAGACCACTCATCATTTGTCGTGTCTTATCTCTGCAGTGCCTGTCTGGCTGACAGTCAAAAGGACATCTGACCACACATGTGCTTCTAAAACAAAAGCACTAAAAAAAAAACATGGAAACGACACATTCCGTAGGTTACATTACAAGTACATCGCATTTATTTATTGTAAAAGCGATGTACATGTAATTTATAAATTAATAAATTGATTAGTAAATGTAATGTAATTTATTATCTAGTTGAATAAATGAGGGGTTTTAAAATCATTAATTCATTGAGGTGTAAGAAATCTGATGCTGATCAAATGGAAAATGACAAAATTTCTTAACTGGTCCTGAAAATAACAATAGATACTTTTTTTTTTTAAAAAAATCTTTTTTTCTTTAACCCTGAAATTCTCATCAATGTTAATCCACCCAGTTCCAAACTTCTAAAGAACGAGATCTCATCATCATCCGTCCGAACTGCTTGTCCCATAAGGGGTTGCAGGGAGCCAGAGCCCAACCCGGCAACACAGGGCGCAAGGCCAGAGGGGGAGGGGACACACCCAGGATGGGACACTAGACCGTCACAAGGCACCCCAAGCAGGACTCGAACCTCAAACCCACCGGAGAGCGGGACCAGGTCCAACCCACTGTGCCACCACGCCCCCAAGAATGAGACCTTTATATTGTAAATAGAAAAAAAAAAAAAAACAATATTTTATGAAGTTGAGCTTAGACCCAAGGCTGACTAAAGTGAAAAAATAATCAAAAATCAATAAGTAACCAAAAAGCAAAAAAAAAAAAAAAAAAAAGCAAGCAATTCAGTAGTTAATGAAGTCATTTGATTTGCCCATCTAAAAAGGTGGAAAGCTGTAGTCAATATGAAATCTGGACAATGAGGCCAGATTGGTACTGCTCTGGTTAGGACTAAGCTTGACATGTCGCAGTTTAATAAAATAATATTTAAATAAGTGTCTGCTTGGAAAAAAAATATCAACAACTGAAATGTTTACACTGTCACTTTAGCCTTTATTCAGAGTAATGAAGTAAATCCATGTATCCACTTTCAGAAACGGCTAACAAAATACGCGGCCAATCCCAGGGGGCATAGGATACGAGGTACAGTACACTCTTACCATTGAGGGACGATCATATGTACCGTCACTTAGACATACACACACTAACAGGAATTTAGAGTCACCAGATGACACGCATTTGGACCGTGTGAGGAACACTGAGTTGGATTTAGGCCTAGTTTCCAACCCTGTAAGGGAAGAATTACCCTCTCCCATCCCAGAAAGAAGGTAAACGGTACTGTAAATACCTTCCTTCATCAGCACAAAACTTTTTACAATACTCTAGGCAACTCAACAAAGAAATATGTTATTCAGTCGTTTTTTTCATAACTGCGAAAGAAGTACATAGTTGGGAATTAAAGGGTGATTTCGAATCCAAAAATAGAAAAGTACAAGTAAGCTGCTGTAGTAACTACTACTACTTTTACATTCGTTCCTATGCACAGCAAGGTATAAACAGAGGCGTGCTTTAAAGTAAATTATATTATTCAATATAACACATATTTGGGTCCATACCTGGAGAGCTCCATGGTGTCCTTTGTGAGATAAACAATCCAGTAGACCAGATTGAAGGCTCCAAATGACAGGGGAAAGAGGATGCGTGCATACTTGTCAATGATGCTTGTGCCCGTCAGCACGTTGTTGGCTGGCACAGCCGTGCCCTGCTGGAGGAAGGTTGGCGCCGGGCCGGGAGCGAGCGGCTCTGCTGACGGCTCACTGCGGCCCACCGTGTTTGTCCTTTTCTTCAGGGTGCCGCCACCATCCAACTCGGGCTGCAGGGTGGCAAGTTGGACGCGGGTTGGTGGGATGAGATTTATTGCTTGGCCTACCCATTATGCCCTCAAACATGGGTTAGGCTACCCGCATTATGTGAGCCACATTTTTTGACTGTCCCAGAGACAATAAGTCATGTTGCACACATTCAACTTTTGAATTATTTACATCTGTCCAAACCAACATGCAATATTAAGGTCACAGTTATTACAATCTTACAACTATTTGCCCCTTTAGAGATCTGGGTGGTTTTAGTCGAGCAATTCAGGGTAAATAGCTTGCTGAAGGGTACGACAGCCAAAGGGAGGCCTTGAACCTGCAACTTCTGGATGCAAAGTCAGCAACCCCAACCACTACGCTGCTAAAAGAAAAATTCAAATTTTCAATTCTAAATTTTCTGTGAAGCTGACGATGTTCAAAGGAAGGCTTTGGCTTTAGAGTTGTAACTATTGACGTATTAAAAAATTAACAGCAACAGAATGAGAAGAGCAGAAGTGTGTTTACTGGATTTACTGGACTGTATCAACACAAGCTCCCACCGGGAGCTCCTTCTGCTTTCCAAAGCCTCCCAGAGACATGGTTTGAAAGGGGCGGGGGAGGCAAAAGCTTAACTGGCGTCTATTGAGGGGCCAGGTTGCGGCAGCAAATGTCAGCCACCGAATGCTGCGCACACCCTACCAAGGTGCGAGATCATGCAGGGATGATGCTCATCGTGTTGCTTTCTTGCCACTGTTATTTTTAAAAATGTGCCATCAGGCTGGACCTCACTTGGAACAGGTCCAGAGCCCAAGCTTCCCTATTTTTCAATGGGTTAGCATGAATTCTATAGCAACGCTGCTATAAGAAAATAAAGACTTGGTTGCAGATGGTGTTTGGAAACACCAGTATTTCTTCAAAACAACGATTAAAAAACTTTAAACGAAACAAAATTTACAAAAAAAAAAAATCTGGGATTTTAATATTGTGAATCGTTGCCTGGAACACAAATAAAAATTTAATTATTGGTTTAATCTCATTTAAATAGCAGACCATGTAGAGTAAGACTTGTTGACACAGGGCTTACTATTAGTGCCTTAGTGTCTCAGCTGTCTGTAACTTTGGCGAGGTTTTGCTCCTGACACCATTATATAACATATCTTTAATAGATGATAGTGGAAGATATCCGAAAATAGCTCCGCCAGACTTTTTGAGAAGTCTGTGAAAGATGCAAATCGCTGCATGGTGCAGCAGCTGTTGCCATGTGGATGTTTCATTTTTAATTTCCTTTCGCAGACAAGCGTCAGCACGTGTGTTTGGAGCAAGGTACCCTAAAACAGATGACCATGATCTCTTTAAAGATGCTACATCAGGCTAAGAAAATTGGCCTCTTGTTGTTGTGCAAATCGTGCCCCAGAGTACCACCTGTGTACTCATCTACATCGTCTAGGCTGTACCACTGAGAACGTGGCGGAAGAAAATCCTAAAAAGCCACGTCAATCCAATATCATCTAATGGCAGGTACAATAGAGGTTCTCAGCAGGTGTGGAAAGGCGTTGAGTTCTTACAGAGAGCACCTCCTCGTCGCTCTCAGCACCGGCTGCCTCTTGGGCGGCCGCCTTCAGTGCCGCTGCCTTGCGCATCTCCCGGTTGGCCTGCAACGTGGAAAAGTAGTTGACAGCGGCAAATTCGATGAGCGCTGAGAAGACAAAGGCGAAGCACACAGCGATGAACCAGTCCATCGCCGTAGCGTACGACACTTTGGGCAGCGAGTGCCGCGCACTTATACTCAGAGTGGTCATCGTGAGCACAGTGGTAATACCTGCAGAATACACAGAAGAAGACATTAGCTGAGGCTTGACAAGTGGAGTCCATTATTACCCTCTATGCCCTCTACCAGAAAGTGACTTAGAAACACAAAGCCTTTCGTCTCTGAACTTAATGAATGTCAATGGTGATGCTGTCCAACAGAAACAATCCATTGAAAGCCAGTCAGAGCCATTGTGTAGAGGGTAACTGAACACACAGAAGCTTGCATGCAATGGAACTGCACTTGGGCAACTGGCCTCAAGCTTAGGCCTTCCTCCCTTGCATTGGAATGGAAAACTAAAGATGGCATCACCATACAACTAGAATTCTCATGGGCTCCAAGAGAACTTTCAGCACTTGCAACATGCATAAGTCTTACAGTAGCATCAAAATAGAGGTGGACTGACTGGATTGTACAGTATTGTGGTAACAGTACCACCTAATGAAAGCCAAAATATATACTGTTAATATGTTAGTTAACTGCAGCATCATTTAAAGTGCAAATATTTATGATAATAAATCTAAAATAGTGAATAAAACAATATTATAATAGAAGAATTTAACTACCTTTGCACATGTCATGCCTTTGCTAGATTACACATATCTCAGTCACATTCACATATTCCTGGTCTTTTAAAACCCTCATTTTTGATCAGAGATGCATTTGTGTCCATGTCCCTCAGTGCCCTTGGAAAAAAGGTTGTACTGATATAGTTAAAAGGAAAAAAAATCTTGGCTATTTGTCTTATCACTTAGATGTGGTGTTTCATTCCCACAAAAACTACTGGAAGCTAAGCGGATCTGAGCATTAGAATATTCTCTTGGAAATATTCATACTGAGACGCAACAGGAAAAGCAGCTCCAGATTTAGTGAAGACACTAAAATAAAGGCTCTTCCGAAGCGACAAGGTCACCGATAAGTTCTTGGACATGTATCCAAACACATCTCAGGATTTTTTTTTTACACTCAAAACTAAAAATACAATGAGAGATGAGCCACCAATGGACACTGTCATACCGGCCACGGTTCGTGCAGGAACAGACTCTTTGTTGATCCAGAACACAACCTGCGACTGTACGACAGTCATGATCAATGGGATGTACGTCTGAATGAGGTAGTTGCCTAGTTTCCTTTCCAGAAAGAAATGGACTACTTGGATTGAGTACACACCTGGAATGGAGACAGGATGGAAAGAACTGATGAGGACAGGTACAGATGGAATGAGTCAGGCTTTACATGTAACACGTTTCAAAGGGAGCAAAAATGCCAACCCCTTAAGAATGAACTAGTGGGTAATTCTGGCAGGAAGCTTCATTGACAAGACTTAAAATTCAAAATGAAGCAATGTGAGAGTCCCAAAGTCATTCATTTACAAAAAAATGAACCCAGATTTCCAGATCTGTTCTGGCGAATGAGAGGAAATTAATCTAGACCTCTTCACACTTTGAGCTCATGCAATAACAACGTACACTCGTAGGCTTCAGTACGACCTTATGCATCTGAACGACTGATAAAAATTAGATCAAAATCTTTTTTTAATTACAGCTTATAAAATGACAAAGCAGTCTGCAGACTGTGTACACATTAAACTGCATATGTGTAAAAGTGTTGCATATCACCTCTTCAGCAAGTTTCACAAAGCGCACGGTCGGAATATTAAAAAAAAAAAAAAAAAAAAAAAAAGGCTCACAAAATGCTTTTCTGCTGCTTTGCAACTTACTTTTAACAGGAAAAAAAAAAAAAAAACATACTTTGTGTTGATCCAGAAATACAACGAGTGGTTAAAGAGGCACCAGCATCCACTGGTGTATGATTAACAGACAATGCTAGCGAGAAAAATCTGTTGGCAAGACTTATAAACTCAGTGTGGGCAGCTTTTCACACTTCACACTAGATGCGATGTCACATACGGCAGAAGCAAATTGCATTGAAAATGTATCGGTGCAAAAATTTTGCAAAAGCAATCCCAGAACTGCTAATTGCTGATATGTCAGCCCTCATTTTCCATCCTAACACATAAAGGCACCTTAGAGAGCTGCGATTTATACAACGGCGGAACGGTGCAACCGTAGCAGGCCGTGAAGGAGCAAATAGGAAACCCGGTGCTTTTATCAGCAGTAACAATTTAATTTACACTCCAGACACCTTAAATGCACACTGAGTGGGATATCACAGAAACCGGGTACATTTCGTTTTATGATATTGCTCTTCTCACACTTCATTGCGAGTACATTTCCTATTTCCTTGCTAGTTTTATACTCATGTGCTTTGATTTCTTGAAATAAAAATACAGAAGCGATTCAGGTTGTCGTTTAAGTAAAAATGTCTCCTCCGTCGAAAGCCAACGTGAGGCGTGCCTCATGCAGCCCGTTTAAAGCAAACCGGAAATTTGCGCATTCTGCAAATGCTCGAAAACAGAGGTAAAGAGAAGGAAAGAAAAGCAACAGGGAGAAATAAAAAGGGAAATGAAGGAAACAAAGGGACAAGAACAGGAGCATGGGAAAGAGAGAGCCCTCTTCGTAGCGTCACCGCGCTTGGTAAGCGCATCAATGGGCCTCAGGCATCAATGTGCTTGCCTGTAAAGGCAAAAAGCAAGGTACAAATTAGCCTCACTCAGTTAAGCCTCTTAGACTGCAGCCTGGAGGGGAGCCGCTGCTCTTAAGCGCGCTCGGCCTGTAATACTGCACAACAGCAACGGCTATTGTCCTGCGTCCTGGCGAAGCACTCCAGCCAGCTCCTCACTTGTTCTAGCTTCATGATTGCTGGGAGTCACTCATCTAGCTGGGTCAGCCCCTCTTGTTGCTATTTACCTTTATTTACACACACACACACACACACACACACACACACACACTGTCTGAGGCCGCTTGTCCTGAGCGGGGTCGAGGCAAGCTGGGGACTTGTCCGGCAGCACAGGGCGCAGAACTGGGGTTGGAGGGGGCACCCAGGGCAGGACGCCAGTCCATCGCAAGGCACCCCAAGTAGGACTGGAACCCCAGACCCACCAGGGAGCGGGACCCAGCCAAGCCCGCTGTTCCCCCCATTTATTTACATTTACAATTATTTATTTAGCAGACGCTTTTCTCCAAAACAACTTCCAATGACCTCTATGCACTGTTATGAGCCCACACACCTTATTCACCGTGGTGACTTACACTGCTAGATACGCTACTTACAATGGGTCACTCATCCATACATCATACATATTTGATCTACAAAAAAAACTAACACGTACTGAGTTTAGAGCCCCCCAAGTGGTTATTTGCCACAGTTTCACTAATCTTAACATTTTAAAAAAAAACAAGTATAAATCCCCTTGATCTGCACCTTGGAAAGAGGCAGCACACTTAAAAAAAATAAAGAAAAAAAAACAGCCTTGAGCACAGCCTCGGCAGAGCACTTAAACATCATCACAACAGTAAGCTTTTTTATTTTTTTTTTTTTAAATTCTCTTCCTTTTTCCCACTTTTAAGCATCTAACAGACTAAGGTTGAGTTGCAATGAGTTAAGAATGTCTGTGCACATGTTCCACTGGGCAGCCAAGGTTGTACTCTTCTGAAGTCATGTGCGTCTGCAGCGCTGGCCTGGCTGTCAATGCCTCTGAAGTTCTAGAAAGGAACCATCAACAAAGCCTGGCCATTCCACGTGCATGCTGCATTCAGCGAAGCAAATTAAACTGTGGATCCAAAGGATGAGAATTAAATGTAAGAGCTCTCTACTCCTAAGGCAAGGGCCCGCTCAGCGTAGCATGCAGTAATGTGTACAAGCAAGACCGGTGAGCCTGCAGGATTACTCCAAACAGTCCCTGTTCTGAGATGCCCGCTTTACAGTAAAAAATTTTCACACTTCTGTTTTGCAAAATGAAAGCAAATTAAGGTAATCTGGTGTGCAAAAAACCATCACCACTCTGCCACCATCCTAGAGTAAAAAAGCAGTAGCTAAATTAAACTAAAAAGAACCCTAAGGAAAAATTTGCGTGTCAGACATGTATATGTATATATATGTTTACCATGTTACATGTAAGCACAGCAGACATAATGACTGACAGAATGCACCATGAAGCGACCACAAAGATCACAGGCCTACCAAATACAGTTCTAGCAGGAACTGATTCCTTATTGATCCAAAAAGACACCTGAGAAAGTATTACGGTCATTATGCACGGAATGTATGTCTGAATCAAGAAGAAGCCCATCTTCCTCTGCAGGTGGAAGTAAACTGTCATAATTACGTATTCACCTGTCAGAAAACAAACGGAATTTTTGTGGCACAAGACAGTAACTCCTGGAACAATTCACCCAACTGTAGACACTTTTGTACTGAACACACAATGCAGTATAACTGGGAAACGAAAAACACAAGGATCAATTAACAACACGTAGCAGTACTCTGCTTTTTAGATAAAGACATGCAGTTGCGTTCTACTGTAAACGGTTGGCTCTTGCATTAATCGAGCAGACTGTATAAACTCAACACCTACTTTTTTTGCTAATTTAATATGTCAAAGGGCTGAAAGTGAGCTTTCAATGTACCTTACCTGTGTTGGACTTCAACCTTTCGCTTGATACCGTCTGCCCTATTAGGTCATACTGCAGCAAACTTGATGACTCCTGCGGTACTTCGACTGATAGCAGCGGCCCCTTCTTCCACGTATAAATAATTTCACTGATGGGGTAGGCGTCTGTGGTTCAAGGAAACAATAGTCAGTAAACACTACTTATCACACATCGCTGTGATTGAACGTGATCTCCGACTGACTAAAGCGACTTACAGCTGCCGAACTTGAGTGGACAAGCGTGTCCATCCATTGGAAAGTTCATGAGCCTCATTGGGCATTCTGCATTAATGGTTAGTCTGCAGTAAAACAACATAGCCCACTTTATTTTATTTTATAAAGGAAAGATGAGCGGCATAATGCACGCTCCTCTACGTTATGTAACTGAAAACTCAGCCCTGTGTTGCGCTTAACAACGACCTTTAGCTATGAAGGCATTCACGAAACAGAACTGCCTGTGACACATCATTGCTTTAACAGAAAATAGCAGGGTAACGCTAGAAAATCAACAGTGTGTGATTTGTTGTACCCATGTGGCAATAATGAGAAAAATCATGTTAGTCTACGAAGACACTGGACAAAAAAAAAAAAAAAAAACATCAAAAAACATCAAAAAAAATGTAAAAAAAATGTAAAAATAAAGCAAAAATCATCTGAATTATTTTGGGACCACTGTACCTCATGGTATAGAGCACTGTTCCATTCTGCATGATGCGGAACAGCTTGTTAGGAGTGGTCATGTTGTGCGAGATGGACCTCTTCCCATTCCGGAAAAAGGTGTCTGGCGTCCAGATCTTGCTGACCATGAGATTGTTTAACCGAAGGATCTCCGTGGGCCCCTCGAATTTCAGCCTCTCATCGATCCACGTTTGCCGGAAGAACACATCCATGGTGTACTCCTGCAATATGCTGGTTTTCTTTGCACTTGCCCCAAAACCATATTGCTTCATAACAGGCAGTAAGGTAAAAATCACAACACGGGAGAGTCTAATGCAACCCCACATGAAAACTTGTTGCCGTTTCCCTTTTTCCACAAGCGTTCACTTCTTCCTGGCATATTTACTCTTCATCTATTGTGTATTTATATATTTAAAAAACATGTAATGAAGCAGTTCCTCTGAAGCCTGTTTCAAAAAAAGCAACTGCAACCATGTCAACCTGTGTCCTTTTTACCATACGGAATTACTAGACAGTTCCTATACAGTAGGTGGTTTGTAACTTTGTAAATTCTTATCCATGCTGCTTATAGCAACTTAATAAGGTGTCAGATGATGATTAGAGTGGCTTTGGATGCTATTAAAATAGTATAGTGTGCAACAGAAATAAACCACTGATCTGGGACCTTCAGTCAGGGATTGTCAAACAGATTAAAATCCCTAATCTGCTCTAATGACATCTTGCCCAAATGTCAGAATAATGAAGGCAGTGTTAGTTGGGGTGACCAAAGACATGGAAAGGCTCCACTCAGCAATTAAGTAAAAGATGAGTAGACATGTTCTTACACAGGCAAACTTTATCCTAGAAGAAAGATCACCACCTACCATTTCAACATCTGAAACGGGACCGAAGCTGGTGACAAAGATGTCTGTTTTGACCTCAGTAACAGGACCTAAAAAAAAATGTTTTATACCTACATTTACATTTATTCATTCAGCAGACGTTTTTTCTCCAAAATGACTTCCAGTGAACTTTATGTGTAGGGGTTATCAGCCCACACACCTTATTCACCGTGGTGACTTAAACTGCTAGATACACTACTTACAATGGGTCACTCATCCATTCATCAGTGGAACACACACACACTCTCTCTGTCACTCACACATTATTATATACTTTTTTATGCTGCCATGGTTGTTCTCAATCTTTCAAAACGACAAAACTGTTTCCTCTAGACACAGCTTGCACATGAGTATCTTTGACAGAACGTCCTAACAGGAGTAACGCCTAAATGGCGCTAAAACCCCTTGAGTCCAAGTAGCTGAGCTTTGATGACTGTTCTGCAAAAGTCAAGAAGAGGACCTTGGAAACTTTCACCCTTTTGCCAAAGCTTTGCACATCTCAGGAATTCTGGAGGGTAAAAGTATGTGTCAAAATAGATTTGCCAGAGAATCAGTACATGATGGGGGGTCCCGGTACGGGAGGCTCAAGGAGATCGAAACGCCGGCGCGTCTTTTAGCGGGAGCGACAATTCGGCGCCGCTCAATCAAGTGCGCGGCAACATAAAAGTTCTGAGCTCACGCGAAAGCGCTTTGATCTCCGACGCACTTTTCCCAGCACCTGTTACCGGCATCGCCGGGCTCAATACCTCCGAATCCAGGTCGCAGCCGGTTGTCGTATCCGTCCAGCAGTCGATCCAGGATTCGCGTTATGTTGTCCAGATAGACGCGCGGTTCTGCCTGCTGACTCCCCCACGCATCGCCCACCCTGGAAACACAGCACACACTTTAGAGCCCCTCTTCTCCGCAACTCTCGCCCGCATCTCCACCACACACACACACACACACACACACACGAGTGGAAACAATGAATGTTAAGAAGAGCAGCGATGCAGCGTTTATTTTTTCAGTTGTGACTGATTCTTTTATTATTTGACATGATAACGCAAATAATAAAAGAATCGCAACTAAAGATAAAACCACAACATTAACACCACTTTCGGTACCCCGCACACTGTGGTAAAAAAGGCGTGCAGAACCAGTTTAGTTACTCACCAGGAGAGTAAGATCCAAGTGATGAGGAAAGCCATGCCTTTCAGAGCTTCTATAATAAATAATGTTTTTTTTTTCTTTTTTTTTTTTTTTTGAAAAAAAAGCGTCGTCAACTGAAATAAAGAGCACGATCCATACTTGGAGGGGGGGTGGGGTGGAACTGCGGCTCTAAAGCTTACAGTAAATCATGGGAAAACTGTCCTCATCGACTTCCCCTGTGCGGTAGGTCTTCGTCTGACCGAGTAGTGTGTTCAGAAAAAGAAAGAAAAAAAAAAAAAGGGAACAGAAATGAAGGAGCTAAAGAGTTTTAAGAGACGGAGGAGCAGGGAGGGAGAGCATTGACAATAATCGAATAAGGCATTATGAGAGATTAGGAGGAAGAAATCCACTGATAGTTTTGGCAGGGAATTAGCAGGGAGCCGTTAGGAGATTTGGAGAAAAAAAAAAAAAAAAAAAGGCTACGGTGTCCTGCTGCTGGAGATTACGACAGAGATGGTCTCAATTTCTCTGGCAGAGAGCATTCCACAGATGTTAATTCAGAATAAAGTTTAAAACAGGATCAAGATCCATACTGTTGAGTGATCTTGCCCAGATCCACTTAACCTTTTGTGTTTCCATGTGCTCCCTCTTGTATTCTGCCACACTGATTTTATCTGTTTTTTTTTTTTTAAATTTAATTTAGCAAGGATAACATATGTGGCCACCTATTTTCAAAGTTTTCAGTGATGCTTGGAACTTCGGAACAGAGGCAATAACAAAAGAGACATGACAAATCTCGAGGTCATCGAAACCTCGAAATTCGTCATGTCTCTTTTGTTATTGCCTCAAAACCTCATCTCCAAGCCTTTACAGGATGCAGAGACTCAAAGAACTGAGCATTAAATAAAAATGCAGCCATGAAGACAGGTAAACACACAGAACACACAAAAACACTACATTTTACCATGAGCCAAAAAGCTGTGATAGATCAGATGTGATAGAAATAATTTATTGCTTACTAAAGGCTCTTTATCTCGATATTCCCGAATATCAGATTAGATTTTCAGGATACATGTTTGACACATGTATGTAAACAAAATGCGTAAATACTAATTATGGTAAATTTTTTTATTCTACTAGGATTGTCTTAAGGATTCCAGTTATATGAATTTGTTAGAGATATGTTTCAGAATATCTGGCTATATGATACAATACATTCTTTATTATAATAATGGTCCAGACACTGAGAGTAAAAAGCTATTCAACCAATATATTGGATGAAGTTATCATGGATACAGAGTGAATATTATTTCTATTTGTCCTTTTCAAACACCATTCTGCAGCATGTTTCCCACACAAGTGTTATAATTATCTAAAGTCTGATGATCTAATGATCTAGTCACTTTTTTTTTTCTTTTTTTTGTCAAAATCCTTGTAACTGCAGTGATTTGTAAACACGTTCAATTTCCATTGTAGCAGTACTTGCTCTGGATCAATCACAGGAAGCAATTTGCATTTTTTGAAGCTGAAACTCCACTTATTTACAAGCAAAGTCAACAAGCAAACTTAAATTTAACTACTTTTTCATTATATTCTTTCTCATTTATTTTTGTTTATTATTCTAATGTAATTGGTTGTTCGGATGATATTTTTGCTCAAAGAGAATACAGCACTGTTCCCGTTAATATTTCTGAACGCTCTAATTTGGGGTGTGCATCGCACTCAAGGGCTGAACAGCACTGGGGAGGCTTCACTCACCGTTATTCAACTTTAAAGTCCGTTATCTTTAACCGCGACACTATATGCTGCTGTCCTTTTAAATCAAAAACAGAGAAGAATGACAAAGTATTACTGGAAAAACTGGAGCTGGAGAACAAATAAGCTATTTTTGAAAATGGGTTAAAAGCAGCCCAATATCGTCTTAACACGGGCCAGAACATATGCTGGTTTGTTTCAGCCTCACTCGTTTTAGGAATTTATTTTAATATTGTCTGCTGTATGTTCATCCTGTTCAGAAACAGTTGAGTTACACACACACACACACACACAGACACACACACACAATGTCTACAACCGCTTGTGGCAAGCCGGAGCCTAACCCAGTGCGGTGTTGAAATTTAACAGTTATAGAAATTGTTAAGCATGCCAACTGGTAATATTTTTGTACTGGGTTTAAGGCTGTGCTCCATGCTGTGGGATGTAAGACCATTGTGTGAGCAGCAGTTCTGTACCAGGCACCAGGTCAGAAGTCATTTGATAAAGGCAGGCTGTGGACACCAAGAGCATGTCATAAAAAGTCGGTGGTCCTGCCTTGCCTGGAACGAGGTCAGTTTAAGGTAAGCTGGATGATGGGGGTTGGATAGTTCAGCTTTAGAGTGAGGGGTTTTGAGAACAAAGGAGTAGAACATTATTAGGCAAATAGGTGGAAAAAGATTAAACACATCTGTTGTAATGCCCTGTGATGAATTGTATATGAGTTTGGCAAATAAAAGCAGAAAATCAAGACTGATTGGGGAGACACCCAATTTACAGGGCTTTCCCATCGACCAGTGTTGTTGTGAAGGGTCTTTGTGTGTCTGAGTGTATTTCTTTCATGCCAATGGTGCAGGGTGCGGGGGGGGGGGGGGGGGGGGGGGTGTCATGGGGCACCACAGGTGAGGCTCGAGCCCTGGCCAAGCCTCCCCCATCACTTGTTACATTTAAATTAATTTATTTACCTGACAGTTTTTTTCAAGATGAGTGTTAAACTGAGCGAATTTTACGCTAAGTACACTTGGACCTCAACTTACAAACAGAGTTGGGACTAGAACTTTGATTGTAACTTGATGGTAACTTGACTTGTTCATGGCCAACCATTATGTAACAGTCAACAAAAGCTTAATTAAAGACATGCCCAGATTTATTCACAGGTTAGGTCCTGTTAAAAATATTAGATTAATGAATAAACTAAAAATTGGCTCAAATACATTTTTTTCATTATTTGTTCCGTTTTCATCAGCTGCTCATCCAGTGCTGCTGCCTCACAGCACCTGGGTGGTGCAAGAGAATGTGGGTTCAACCCCCGCTCAGTCTGTGGGGAGTTTTGTTGTTCTCTTCTTGTCTGGGAGGGATTCCTCTGGGTGCTCTGGTTTTCTCCCACAGTCCAAAGACATGCATTTCAGGTGGACTGATGATGCAGACTTGCGCCCAGTGTTTGTGGGATTGGCTCCGGTTTTCCACAACCCTGCTCAAGACAAGCGATTATTGAAATTGGATGGATGGGTAGTCTCTGTGAGTCTTGGAGATAGCTATAATAAATCCAAAAATTCGACAAATATAATTTGACTGAAAAAAAACCTTTCTACAAATTATTCTATATCCAATTGTTGTCCATGAAAATGTACATTGCTCTTCATCTTGACACTGATCTCATCATCTTGTCACTAAATTTCAGGGACACCAGAGGAGAGGATGAAGAGGAAGGAATAAAGTTCAGCTGAGCCCTCACACACTGGCTGAAACTGCTTGTCCCAAGTAGGGTTGCCGCAAACTGAAGCACCACCAGGGCACAAGGCTGGAAGAGGAGGGAACGCACCCAGGATGGGATGCCAGTCTGTTGCAGGGGACCCCAAGCAGGACTTGAACCCCAGGCCCACCAGAGAGCAGGACCCAGCCAAACCCATTGCACCACCATGTCCCCCTCTACTCTGAGCACTCTTCTTGCAGTTTCTAGTCTGAGTGCATTTTGCTGCCAACTAATGGCATCATGTACAAATTCAGATCATTCTGATCACATGTAGACACAGAGCGAAACTGCTTGTCCCAGGTGGGGTCACGGCGAGCTGGGGCCTAGCCCGGTGGTGCAGGGCGGACACACCCCGGATGGGATGCTGCTCTGTCTCAGGGCACCCCAGGTGGGAGTCGAACCCCAGACCTTCCAGGGAGCAGGACCTGGCCAAACCCACTGTGGACCTGGGTACTTTGAGTGCAAGAGGGCAGCTTTAACTACTATACTACCCCTACACAAGAAGAGTGTGTGATTTTCAGTAATTTTACTGTAATACAGTAAAAATATAGGTAGATATATACAGGTAGGTTTAAAATGGGTGAACAAGTACATATTTACAGAAATTTTCAGCCAAAGTCTTTTGTTCTTTTTATCATTGTGTTCTTCATCAAAAGCCTTTTCCTCCTAAATTAGAGGTTTAGCCTGCTGGTTCCCTGTTTTGTCTCTTCCATCTCTTTTTCGAGAATCACTTTTTTGCAAGACTGGCAATATCCTGCCTTATTTCGCATTTGTCCTTTCAAACTTTTCTTCAGTTAGATCCAGAGGCATTCAGCTTTTTAGTACATTTACATTTTTTTTTTTTTACTGGCATCTATTATGCTGTACTTTTGAATTTTGAAAGGAAAAGATGCTTATTAGCATCTACTTTGAGAAGTAATAGCTGTAACTCAGGTTTTATAAATTGCGCTTGTCGCTCTCTGCCTTCTGACATTTTGAAAAGCTGAATTTGCGTAAGGCCTCCTGTTAATCGCATTAAAAAGATTCATTTTAATTATGATTACTTATGACATTATTCTGGCCATTTCCCTGAAAATTAATCTTGCTTTTCCACCATAAGACTTTAAAAATTATTTATAGAGAAACATTTAATTCTGAAAAAGCAATTTGTCTTCAACATAAGGTGTTTGCACAGGAATTACCAAGTCTTTGACGTTTTTCTTTCCTTGACTCTCGTTCAACTTTTTAGCGCCCAAATGATAACAGCTGTTGTTTCTTTGCATCTTCCCATAATGAGGGAGCTCACAGTTTACAAGTGATTGATGAGCATTTTGGGATGCGCTCATGAAAATCTTTATTATCAGGTTAAGAGCATCATAAAAGCGTACGTTTGTGCCATTATTTGAGAAAGGACCCCTGATAAGGAATTTACTTTGCCAGCAGAGTCAAAAACCCACACTTCTGCAAATTTACCACAGCTGGCTCTCTACTTAATGATGAAACCAGGTAAAAGACAGAAAACCAGATTTATTGCTGGAAAAGAGGACTTGGAGAAAAAAAGGAGCAGAGGATCAGATCAGAGGTTGCTTGACTGTGTCATATTTCACTTCTTCCCTTGTCTGTGATTTTGCAGTCCTTTTGATCAAATCTGTCTGAATGCATGTTATTTCATTTATTTATTTATTTGTAGGGTCAGGGTTAGATTTGTACGTACAATGTTATATATGGGGGGGCGCGGGGGCGCGGTGGTGCAGTGGGTTGGACCGGGTCCTGCTCTCCGGTGGGTCTGGGGTTCAAGTCCCGCTTGGGGTGCCCTGCAATGGACTGGCGTCCCATCCTGGGTGTGTCCCCTCCCCCTCCAGGTCTACGCCCTGTGTTGCCAGGCTAGGCTCCGGCTCCCCGCGACCCCGTATGGGACAAGCGGTTTAGATATCAAGACAAGAGATGTTATATATGTACAGGTGGCCCTCGAACTACACCATAAGTGACTTCACCCGAACTTTCGATGGCTGCCACATTAACCGTGCTATACTATGTTTAGTGGTAATGTTTAACGGCAACCACACCACTTGCCGTATGATAACATTGACCCATCAAACAGCTACGAGGCAGCCATAGTTTTTATTATTGGGTCTCAGTGTTTCATGTGTAGCAGCAATTTTGTTTACAAACCTTGTTGTTTCTGATCCCTTTCAGTTCGTTTTTGTTTAAACTGGCTAAAATGTGGAAAAGTAATTATTTATTAATGAATACTGCATGGTATGAACTTTAGGGTTCATTAATAATTACCTATTCTGCATTTCATGTTATAATTATGCACAGTATTTATATTATTTTATTCTAGTATAATTACATTACTAATAATGTGTCATATGGGGGATGCAGTGGCGCAGTGGGTTGAACCACAGTCCTGCTCTCCAGTGGGTCTGGGGTTCGAGTCCCGCTTGGGGTGCCTTGTGACGGACTGGCGTCCCATCCTGGGTGTGTCCCCTCCCCCTCCGGCCTTATGCCCTGTGTTGCTGGGTTAGGCTCCGGTTCCCCGTGACCCCGTATGGGACAAGCGGTTCTGAAAATATGTGTAATAATGTGTCAAATTAGTGAAAATAATGTAACAAACCTGTTATACAACGTAACATTCATGTATGATAATTGTACCAAGATGGTATTGTTACAATATGGTATTCTATCCTTTAGGTTCATATAACCCATCATAACTGAATTTTTTACCAACGGCCAAATTGTGATACGACAGGGTTGTTGGAATAGAATCCCTCAAAAAGTAAAGCGTTACCTGTATATACAAAACTAAGAGAAAGTTTTCCAGGGTTTATTCGGTTATATGAATGGTTAGACGCCATGTATAAATATAAGTGAATAGCATGTGGTGGGCATATGACCAACAGGAGGCTTGGATTTGATAGCCAAGGAGGAGGAGATTTTCTCAGCGGTGCCCCCTAGTGTTTGGAATGTGAGGAGTTTGCGTTCGGGGGGTGTGCTGGCACGGGACTGAGAGACAGAGACAACGTCCTCAACTCATCATCTAACAAATCAGTCTTACCATGGGCTTCTGGCACTGGGAAGGAAGAGGGTGGGCAGTACGGTGGCACAGCGAGTAGCGCTGCTGTCTCACAGCGCCTGGGTGGTACGAGAGGATGTGGGTTTGATCCCCGATCAATCTGTGTGGAATTTGCATGTACTCTGTTAATCTGTGTGGATTTCCTCTGGGTGCTCTGGTTTCCTCCCACACTCCAAAGACATGCTGTTCAGGTTCCCCCAAAGTGTGTGAGTGACAGAGAGAGTGAGTGTGTTCCACTGATGTATGGATGAGTGACCCATTGTAAGTAGTGTATCTAGCAGTGTAAGTCACCACGGTGAATAAGGTGTGTTGGTTCATGACACTACATCGAGTTCATTGGAGGTTGCTTCGGACAAAAGTGTCTGCTAAATAAATAAATAAACGTAAGTGTATTTCTGACTGGAGGCTGGGCTGTGAACCTGCAGGCCTCAGCACCTTCATGCAACATGAGGAGCACCAAAGACAATTCTGGAAGCCCAAACAGTATTTCAAGAAGTTGTCTTCAGCTTTTCTTGGTTTGCCAACATTAATGGTTTAAGCCCTGAACATGTCAATGTTTCTAGCATTATGGCAATGTAGAGGTTGGAAAAGGATGTCTGCTAAGAGAATCAAAATGGAAAATGTAAATGAGACAGTTTCGAACTACTGCTTCTTCTTTCACACCTACAGAGCAGAAGTGCTGCAGTCATATCCATTATGAGGGCCACCTCAACATGTCAGGCATTCTGTTTTGACAGCCTGCAATATGACCATCATTAGAAGTGAGGGGCTCAGATGGGATCAGGGTGGAAGCCTAGGTGGCTTTCCATGCCATCACAGAATCCACAGACACTGAGCTACGGCGAACCTGCTCCTTTAAACACCATTTACGTATTCTATTGTTTTCACACTTCGACACTCCACATAGTGAATCCTTTGGAATTATCTGGATTTCTGAACGAATGCATGGATGGCCCCTTCAATGTGATCTAATCTCACAATCTTTTTTTGCATTTAGGTCAATAAAGCCTAGTTTCAAGATAAAATTATACATGTATACACGCGCACACACACAGACACACACACATTGTCTGAACCACTTGTCCCATACAGGGTCGCGGAGAGCCGGAGCCTAACCCACTGCACCATACCTGTATATGTATATATTTCTATAAATATATAATATACTATTATATGTATTATAATAAGGGGGGTGGTGGCCGGACCGGGTGCTGCTCTCTGGTGGGTCTGGGGTTCGAGTCCCGCTTGGGGTGCCTTGCGACGGACTGGTGTCCCGTCCTGGTGTGTCCCCTCCCCCTCCAGCCTTTCGTCCTGTGTTGCCGGGTTAGGCTCCGGCTCCCTGCGACCCTGTATGGGAGGAGCCAAGACAATGTGTGTGTGTGTGTGTGTGTGTGTGTGTATTTATTATAGGATGCTTTGTATGTATATATGATACCCTGCTATCCACCATTTTTGCTATAACAACTCCTGATAATTAATAATAATTCTTTGGTATCTGCTCCTATCCTTCTCACTATAGTACTATAGTACTATACTATGTCAAAGTGTCTCTAAAAAAATGGAAAAAAAATAGCTTTTAAGAACATGATTTCTTGCATTTTCTTACTCAAAGTGACAAAAAACAATGCTACAAAACATGTTAAAGCAATGGCAGTGGTAGCTCTTCCATAATGCAGCTCTGCCACTGTGGATGTAAACAATTATTGAGCAACTGTTGTTGTGAGTTATGAAGATTAATGGCTAGCATGTTGTTCCGACGTTTGGGAGGTTTGTTCATGCTGCTGTGTAAGGAGGGAAAGGGCCAACAGAGTTTGTGTTCTGACAGTTCTGTCTCCTGAACCGTCTTTCTCACAGTCCAAACGAGTTGTTACAAGATACAGGTGGTCCCCGATTTTCGATGGGGTTATGTTCAATGAAACCCGTCATGAGTCATAAATATCGTAAGTTGAAAATGCATTTAATAGACCTGATACACACCTCTGCGTGACGGACTGGGAGATGCGGATCGCTGTTGCTGCCCAGCATCGAGAGAGTATCACATCGCATATCACTTGCCCGGGATAAAATCAAAATTCAAAGTTCAAAGTACAGTTTCTATTGAATGTCTATTGCTAGCTCACTACAGTAAAGTCGAAAACATTGTAAATGGAACCATTGTAAATCGGGGACCACTTGTATCTGGGTAACCTAAATAAATATCATATAACATACTGTTGTACTTTATTATGATACACACACACACATTTTTTGAACCGCTTGTCCCATATGGGGTCGCGGGGAACCGGAGCCTACCCGGCAGCACAGGGTGTAAGGCCGGAGGGGGAGGGGACGCCAGTCCGTCGCAAGGCACCCCAAGCGGGACTCGAACCCCAGACCCACCAGAGAGCAGGACCCGGTCCAACCCACTGCGCCACTGCACCACCGCACCCCCAGTCTTTATTATAATAATTATTTTAATATCATTTTCAGAGGCATTTGTCACAGCTTGTCTGGGTTTTCAACATGTGCTTGGAACCAACTTCAGCACATTTATTAAACACTTTTCTCCAAAGCAACTTGCAATGTTAACATTACAATTACAGTTACAAACTTACAAGTATTTACCCATTCAGACAGCTATGTATTGTTTTTTACTGGAGCAATTTAGGGTAAGTACCTTGTTCAAGGGTACTACAGCCAGGGGTGGGGATGAAACCTGCAAACTTTGGATCTAGAGGCAGTAGCTCTAATCACTACGCTATTGGCTGTCCCTTCCATCACCCACACAACATCAGCAATTGCTTTCACACAAGACTCTATATCAAATAATTCCTTCGATCTTTGCTAAGATTTTAGCTCAGCAATCTAGTCACATTTATTTGCTCAGGATGTGCATTTGATCCATGATTGGGCCACATCCCATGCATGTAAGGGTGTATTGACCCAAAACGCTGAGCGCAGATCAGCGCCTAGGGATGATAAACAGAGTATCTGACTTTTTTAACCTTCCACTTAAAGTAGACATGGGTTTTTAAAGGGTAATGGAGTTGAGCCTATAAGGGTCACCTTAATTGCTGCTGTAGGTGCTGCTGTAGGTGATTCCACAATACTTTCCTTGCCTTACAAAGATTACAAACAAACAAAAAAATAAATAAATAAATCCAAAGAAATGTATGACAACAACGAATTCACACTGACTGAACAAACTGAGATGGAGCCTCTCAGCCTCTGAGCCGTGACACTCAGCGTGTGCTTAGGAATGATATTAGTCACAATAAAATACTGAGTACAGGTTATAGAAATATTGAATCTGTTGAAAACAACTGCTTGTAATTATATATTCCACCATCAGCATTTATTGTTTAACCAAAATTTTACAATTTTCCACCCAGTCTTCAAAATACAAAGTTTTACCTCTATGGTTTTAAATACCTCTTGTTCCAGATGGTATATACATATATATGAGGGGAAACTTGCATGTTACAACTCTTCCCTGCAGTATAAGGAATGTGATCTGATCGCTCAGCAACAGCTATGCTCCATTTTTAAGAAAGTGCAGTGACCTGTATATCAGAGGCGAACCACATGAATTTTTCCATTTTTTAACAGTAGAACTACCACAAATCACCTCCCTTAGCAGTCCACACAATCTACTGCCCGTAGAGAAATTATGTCTCTCAAAGCAAAGTACTTCACTGCAATGAATCATTAAATAAACATTATCAGCAAGACATGAATTTTATAATGCAATTTATTCTTCCTTTTTTCAGAACTCATTGCTTCTTGTTTCCTACATAGAGTAAAAAAATCATTGCAATTTATCATAGCCTTTCACAAGTTTTCAGATAATTTTGTCCACAGCTGCAGCCCAGTACTTGGAAGACAAGATAATTATGTAGTTGAAGTTAGAAAATAGCCGCAAAATTCTAAACAACAGATAGATGAAGATAAAAACCTTAGCTGAGAACACAGGGTCCTGGCAAAATGTTTGTTAGTTCAATGTTCTTAACTGTGTTACGGGGGGGTCATACAAAATTTAACGTAAAAATCCACAAGGGTTCCGATGATGAACCACTGTTACAAGGAAAGCAAACAGGGCCTGAAAGTATTCGTCTGCAATCTCCCAGACGTGACCCACACATACTTGAGACCCTAAGTCAACACTCGATATATGTATCATTTAGCTGCAAAAGCAACAACTGGCTGAAGGTGATAACTTAAAGGGAATGCAATGGCAAATGAAATGTGGGTGTGTATTATTTCCAGGCTTGTTCTTGTCAGCTTATTATGGGGACATTCAGCTGTTCGGCGTTGTATTTACGCTTAACCCGATTCTGCCACTGTGTAGAAGTTCCAATCTGCTCCCTAGTCAACATGATCTCGCAGTAAAAACATAAAATATTTAACATTTTGCAGGGGCATGAAACAAAAATATACAGCATCTTCTGTATAATAGTTATATTTAAAACTTTCTATTTACTTTTATTTAATGTAATCATTATTTAAGGGTATCAGCATATAATGGTCAGGTAATATTTGGTTTCTCTAAAATGTATTTATGTTGAACAGGTCTATGTGTGTTGTTTAATTGTTTTTTATTATTTGTGCAGAAAATAGACAAAAAAAGTTAATAAACACCCACAAATCTATTTCAGCAGTGCCTTCCGATTTTACAGGATAGCTACTGACTGAGACACCATCCGTGCTTGCCCTCAAATAAAGTATTGAAAAATGCCCATGAGGTACCGAAGTATTTAATTCATTCTCCCAATTTTATTTCTCTACTCCGCAAAACTAGTAAAATGAGAAACAAGACACTTGTTACCTGTGTTGTCCCGGTTTCATCTGCGATCACAATGGCTTCTAGGCTGCTGGCTTTACTGTAAACTGTCTCTGAATACTTCTTTTTGATCAGGAAAATTCTGTAATAGTTGGATCTCAAGTAAGGAATTAGATTATGGCAAAACTTTCAAAAATGTAATCTAAACAGGATACTTTGTCTCTTTTTCCTGTCATTGCTGATAGACAGATGCTCCTCGGCTTATGATGGTTCGGCTTACGATTTTTCAACTTTACGAGGTGAGCTGGCAATAGACATTCAGTAGAACCCGTACTTCGAATTTTGAATTTTGATTTTTTCCTGAACAAGCAATATGCGATGCAATACCCTCTCGTGATGCTGGGCAGCAGCACCAATCCGCATCTCCCAGTCTGCCACGCGGTCGCTATACAGGTACCCACTGTATCTACATTGTGTTTTGTGCATCCATAATGTCACCGAAACGCCCATCTGTGAATCCTGCTACTGGTGAGAAGAAGAAGAGGAAGGCGATTACTCTTTTGGAGAAACTCAAGATAATTGCCCAACATGAAGGTGACAAGCCCGTAATGGCCATCGCACGTATGATAGGCTATGATGTTTGGTAGGTTAGGTGTATTAAATGCATTTTCCACTTACAATATTTTTGACTTACAAAGGGTTTGCGGAACATAACCCCATCGTAAGTTGGGGACCACCTGTATAGGATAAGGTACATAGGCAACACATATGTTGATTATAAATGCCTCAGGCTCCTTCACATCGGATTTATACGAAAATGAGCGAGTCAACAGAACAACCGTTGTTCGACAGTCACTTTTCGCATAAACACACGTTACGGGGTTTTTAGCAGGTTAAACCTTTGCCCACAGCTATTGTGAGACTTAGCTAATAGGTAAGACATTGAATAGCTTGTTGTCTTTCCTTGACAACTAATTCAAAGACCATTTGTTTATGTTTTGCATTTGGTCATATACTGCAGAATCCTTTATTGTTTGTGAAATATATTTTACATTAACAAACACTCCTTCTGAGTATTTTAGAATTGTTACGAAGAACAGTTGTCACCTGAAGAGATGTAGTACTGTTTGTTGCTTTCAGAGTGTTTTGTATGCCTTGTGATTGGTTACGTTCACTAAAAATAACCAATAAATATCATATTTAGAAGTTTTTTCTTCATCACATATCAGTTACACTTAACTGTACCTAAATTTCATTTAGCAACAGGCCTAGAAGTTAAGGGTTATTGGGTAGAAATGTAGAGTTACCATGAGGTAACTTATTTATTTGTTACTGTGTGTGAATACTTGCTACATTCCCAGATGAGCAGATTGGCATAGAAGTTGCAGTTAAGAAATATAAGGATAACGTCTTTTCTGTTATCATGTAACAGTTTTTTGGCTTATTATTTTGTAACATCATTTTTCAACGCTTTGCAACAGAACTATATGCATTCAGGTATCTATCCTTAATAGTTTTTTGCATTCATTGATGTTATTTCTTTGTTGATATTTGGCCATGTGACTAATGTAATGACACTTTGTTTTGGTCACTTTGCTGTTTTCTGCTGCAGAAGCTGCCAGCTTAGTAAAGATGATGTTAGTGATGTTTCAGAAGCTGAATTTTGTCATATTAGCAATGTTTCAGAATAAGAAATTTTGAGATACACAAAAGCACGGACAGTGATTTTGCTGAACAAGTAGTCAGTGCTGCTGGTGAGAAAAAAAGATGATGCAGTTTTGCTTGAGGGCCAAGATGAACAAGATGGGGTTTTTCATTTGTTGAAGGATGGTAAGACTAAATGGAGTTCCATGGAACGACAGACACAAAAGACATGTTCAATACCTGGTATTGTCCAAAAAACTGGCTGGTTTTCAATTACAGTAATCAGGACAACTGCGCAGACAGCTAATCATGTACAGATCCAAAGCTAAGAAAGTTGATCCTCACCATTGCGTATTTATATTTGTTTGTTATTTGTTCAATAAAAACAACATAATTTCAGTCTGGAGGTCAAAAACTTTAAAGGGTGAAAACTCACCCCACACTATCTAATGTGTGATTTCTTAGGGGTGTAGCTTCCAAGAGCTAGAGGTCCTAGCTTGTTTTAGCACTCGTCTTGAAACTGTACCTGATCTCACAACTTCCTCAGTCCTTGCTCTGCAACAGTTCCCTTGTCAGACCACTTTTATCCACTACAACAATTTCTTTAAGGCCAGCAAATGACAATCCTCACACTTTGCTTTTTTCAAGTTTCTCTATGTCTTTCACATTGGCTTAACTGTCTCGTTCATCATCCAAAGGGCATTCTACAAAATCTGTACAATCAAGGTAGGAAAAGCAGTATCTCCTCCAAGGAGGTTCAGTGTGGTTTTAAAACACAAAGTGGAGAGAAAAGTTTTCACATTTTTTTTTCTGAACAACAAAAAAATCACAATTTTTTGTACACCCCAGAAATCCAGGCTAATTGTACCAAGTCTCCTGTGTTCACTTTAATATTTTTGTATGCAGTGGTGAGGTTCAAACTTAAGCACTACTGTCCACTACTGTATTTTTTTTATTTTTTTGCAAAATTACTATATTCTACAATTTTTCCAAATAATAAAAATGCTGAGGGTAATTTTCCAGATAAATTTTTATATCACAGCATAGTAAAACACATATATAAATCAGTTTCACCAAAAGTGGACCATTTTCATTCTATATTTTCACAGGAAGGAACAATAAACTGTCTGAATTGTAAAAGATTAGAAATTGATATTAGAACAGGAATATGCAGAGATAAAAGTTCAGCTTGCATTGTTGGATCTAAATATGATGTACATGTAGTTCTCCATTAGAGGCTATTCTCAGTTTGCTTATAAGCACTACTGTAAATTTTCCTGGGCTGAAAATACTATTTAAAAGCCTGAAAGTGATAGGAAATTCATTTTAAAGTATGTTGAAGAATTATACATACTAGTCCTAAAACAAAAGCACTCAACTCTTGCCACTGGTCTCTAATGAACAAAAAAAAAAAATCTGTTTTCCAAGTGGCAGTCATCTCATTACATAGTGGGTAAAACAAACAGGATTTTGAAATAATCATCAGTGGCTGCTGATGTTTTTGCTAATAGTGAAGGGCTCAGTGTCATGGCTGATGATGTATTAGATGAAATAATCTGTGTATACAGATGCGCAGCACAAACATTTCAAACCTAAACTGCATTTTAATTGATAAAGTTAACAAAGAAGTGTATGTTCATTCTAAACAGACAGACAGACAAACAAACAAACAAACAAACAAACAGGCCCTGCAAACACAAGCTGCTATGGTGACATAAAAGTAATACATTATGATTGCACTGCTTCTGTCTTACTTAGATAACTACATATTTAAATTTCAATTTCTATAATAAAATCTCTTGGGGGTTATACAGATTCCATGCTGACAGTAAACTTCTTCACATTCTGAATAATTTAAAGAGTATATTTATTATGAAGGAATCAATTTTAAAATGAATTAATGAATAAGCAGATGTAATGAAAAATTATTGAAACAGCTTTCTGGTTGATTTCATTATCTGAATTGCATTTTTAAAACAACAGTAATCTTGTGGTTATTTTTGTATTATCGTGGTTATATGCTCTGAAAATCTGGAGTATAATTAAATGTTGCAGTTACGCTTAAATTCTTTGACATATCTAGTATCAAATAATGTTGATATAACTATATTGATGCTTTTTTTACATTAAAGAATATTATTGTGATTGCAAACTTTGCTCGATTGGTACATTTGATTACAGAATGCTAATAATAATAAAAAATACTTGCAAAACTTTAGATGCAAGTACACACACACACACACACACACACACACACACACACACACACACACACACACACGCATTGTCTGAAACCACTTGTCCCATAGGGGGTCGCGGGGAGCCAGAGCCTAACCCGCCAACACAGGGCATAAGGCTGGAGGGGGAGGGGACACACACAGGATGGGACACCAGTCCGTCACAAGGCACCCCAAGCAGGACTCAAACCCCAGACTCAGCGGAGAGCGGGACCCGGTCAAACCCACTGCACCCCCCCAGCTGCAAATATTTTGAAGTAATTTCATTGTTTGAGCAAAATAATGATCTACAAAGGTGTGTTTAGAAAAAAAAAGAAAGAAAACTTCCAATAATCACAACAATAATAATAAAAACCCTGCACCCACACACACACACACACACACACACACACACACACATTTTCAGAACCGTTTGTCCCATACAGGGTCACGGGGAACCGGAGCCTACCCGGCAACACAGGGCGTAAGGCCAGAGGGGGAGGGGACACACCCAGGACGGGACGCCAGTCCGCCGCAAGGCACCCCAAGCGGGACTCGAACCCCAGACCCACCGGACAGCAGGACTGCGGCCCAACCCACTGCGCCACCGCACCCCTCCCTGCACCCATTATTTGGAAAGATTTTGTAAAAGTTTATTTCAATAATTGAGAAATTAATCTATTCTCCTCTCCAGTACCAAATATCTTCATGCAGTTGAAGGTCACAAAGTAAAAAGATCTTTTACTCTTTCTTCTTAAAGCTCGTTTGAGTAGAAGCATTTGTTTAATTAAATAATAGTATTTTTTCATCTCGAGTTACAATATTGGTTTGGAATGTATACCTTCTATTAATACTGCACATACAGTAATGAGCAGTACTCTGCTGGCATTGTGCGTGACTTTAATTCTTAGTACTGCATACCTGAACATGTTTTACGCTTAACAATCAAAAGGTGCAGACATTCACTGCTTTAACAGTCAATAAACAATGTTCAAGTCAGCTGCTTAGAGAAGCTCACGTTTCTTGAGAATAGCAACATTATCCTGATAGGTTAGAAAGGTCACAGTTTGTGATTTGACCGAATCTAAGACCGAATAACACAAATGTTAAGGCTTAAAAAAGTACAGGAAAGTACGAAGGACATCCAAACTTCTGCACATCCTATTCATAGTTTTATTTTTTAAACCGTTCAGTCACTTGCGTATTAAAATGTGCAGAAACGCCTCGTTCGTACATTCGTACCTTGCAGAGATTGTGTTTACTTCCTTTCGCTCAGATGTTCTGGAGAACAAACCTGATGACTGTGGTGCACAAACTTGTATAGAACTTTGCACTGTATATGTTTAAACATTAAAAATGTTTAGTTACTAATTGTAATACTGGGATGTTTCTGTTTTGTTCCCTTGAGAACGTGGCCTAATATCCTTTCAGCCACCTAAGGCCCATAGCTAAAGTATGTGAATGTTCTTCTGAACATTAAACATGACCAGCAGAAAATGGACAGTTTTCATTTTTTTTTTGTTTAACACTAGTTGATGGTTAGGGGGGGCGTGGTGGCGCAGTGGGTTGGGCCGCTGTCCTGCTCTCCGGTGGGTCTGGGGTTCGAGTCCCGCTTGGGGTGCCTTGTGGCGGACTGGCGTCCCGTCCTGGGTGTGTCCCCTCCCCCTCTGGCCTTACGCCCTGTGTTGCCGGGTAGGCTCCGGTTCCCCGTGACCCCGTGAGGGACAAGCGGTTCTGAAAATGTGTGTGTGTGTGTATGTGTGTGTGTGTGTGTAGTTGATGGTTACTGATCTACCAGAGGTCAGTAGTCTGTTACTCTCCAGTGACACTACAGGTAGTCCCCGGGTTCTGAACGTCTGACTTACATACAAGCTGTAGTTACGAACCACCCAGTAAAGCCCATTACATTAAAAATTTGAGTTACATACAATGGTTCATAATGACAAGCGGGCGCTACTTTTCAACGCACAGCAAAACACTGCGCGTCTACAGCAGTTCGCCGGCTCGTGGGTCAGAGGTAGGACAAAGACTTCCTCAGTTTCAGTCAGACCATGTTGCTGTTAACAGTGTCTCGTGTGTTACTGTACACACACACACACACATTTTCTGAACCGCTTGTCCCATACGGGGTCACGGGGAACCGGAGCCTACCCGGCAACGCAGGGCGTAAGGCTGGAGAGGGAGGGGACACACCCAGGATGGGATGCCAGTCCGTCGCAAGGCACCCCAAGCGGGACTTGAACCCCAGACCCACCGGAGAGCAGGACCGTGGTCCAACCCACTGCGCCCCCGCGCCCCCCTTGTGTTACTGTATTTCATTTGGCTTTAATTTTTTTTGTTTTTACCCTCGTAACCATGGTACCAAAGCATAAATGTGATGCAAGTAATGGTGATGCATGAAAGAAAAGGAAAATGATCACGACTGAAACTAAGCGGAAATAATAAAGTGTTCGGAAAAAGGTGAAACGCCAACAAACGTTGGAAGAGCATAGGCTTCAGTCAGTCAGTGATCGGGACAATTAAAGGACAAAGCGGAAACAATGGCGCGTGTAAGGCTCTGCCCCGATGAACTCTAAAAATCATCCGACTTACGTACAAATTCGACTTAGGAACGCAACTCGTTCGTAATCGGGGGACTGCCTGTACGCTACTCTCTGGACTCGCTGAAATTGAAAATGACAAGTTTCGTCAGCTTCCAGAACGCCGTGTTGGCTCCTCAGGGAACACAGCAAAAGCAGCGAAGTCAAACATCTCCATACACCAATAGCACCGGTTTTTCCCCGGTTACTATAGTAACGGACTAACGATATTCGCGGTCTTTCAAACGGCAGTTACGCCCTCGCCGTTGCCAGCAGTAGCTTTTGAAAACCCGTGGGAACTGCGCAAACGTACGGACGCCCCGTGCTGCGCCTCGTGGGCCGCGCGTGCGACGCACCGCTCTGACGTGGCAGCGCGAGGCGCTATCCCTGGCCACGTTGTACCGCGTTGCGCTTTTACTGTATGAAAGGAACGGTGTCAGAATGTCACGTTTGTTGACAGAAGCAGCGTGTCTTTCGAGGAGCACCCCGACACACTGGGCTGGCACGATTCTCTCCAGAACTTTCTCAGCAGCAGCAAGTGCATAATTTGTACCACACCGCACACAAACAGCTTCTGTAACTGTAAGTTGTGTAACTTGTCATTCCTGTAGGTCCCTCAGTCTCCTTCTTCACACACACACACACACACACACACACAGCACAGCCATATGAATGATACACCCTCCCACCTGCCACCTCCATGACATATCTTCCACTTAATCTCTTCCCTCAGTCTTGAGGTGAAAACTTATTTATGTGGGTGTGGTTCAGCTATACTGTCTCGTTATCTAAATGATAAACACCGATTATTACTGACCCAAATGCTGGAATGTCATCGCGACTTCGTGACGTGTAAGGACTTGTTTTCAAGAGGAATAAACGTGTTGCTATTGTTGGTCCTAATCTGTATTAACTATCCTAAATGTGTTTTATTATATGTTTACCTGTTTTGAACGAATTCGACGAACAAGTAAAAAAAAAAAATGAATACTCTGCTAAGCAATATCTTCAAAACTATAAGTGCATACCTATGTTTGAAACATGTCTACGTGTCGAAACTGGAGTTTCGGAAGTAAAAGTCGCGCGTTTGCAGTGTCCGTGACGGACTCCTTTTACTCTCCCCTTTCCCCTTTAAATCTTTTCTCAGGCAGGCAGCTCGCGCTGCCACGAGCATCAGCAGCCGCCGCTCCTTGATGTTGTGGCTGCGTTTGCGCATGCGCCCCACATTGGAATTACTGCACTGGCCACAATAAGTTGGA
Organism: Scleropages formosus; assembly: GCF_900964775.1. Taxonomy (NCBI): domain Eukaryota; kingdom Metazoa; phylum Chordata; class Actinopteri; order Osteoglossiformes; family Osteoglossidae; genus Scleropages; species Scleropages formosus. Next base: position 32,734,539 of record NC_041809.1, on the reverse strand, counting down.
TCTCTGTTCGTCTTCACTGAAATTCCAAAAAAAAAAAAAAAAAATCATATCAAAACTACAGCGATGCCAAAACTCAAGAAAAGGAGTTACGTTTGGATTTGGACCTTTCCTTTGATAATGACTGTTGTCTCTGCACAAAGGTAAGCGGCTAAGATAAGATGCTGTACTTTCTCACGAGCGCATGCACTAGTATTATGAACTACTTATGAAATGTGTGAAGAAACTAAGATATTCTCTCTTTCTCCCTTCCAGTGCCAATGACCCTAGTAATATGTCACTGGTTAAAGAAACCGTGGATAGACTGTTGAAAGGATATGACATTCGTTTGAGGCCAGATTTCGGAGGTAATTCAGCACTGATTTAACTGAGATTCCTTATTTGATGCATTTTTATTATGAATCCTCGATATGTTCACCTGTGCCTGGAGGTGTATGAACTGTCACACGTCGCCAGGGTTCATGTTTGAAGCAGCAGAGCACACATGTGTGTCGGCCGGGCCAGCTGTCGGTGAAAAAAGGACTGATTTCATTGCACAGATTTGCTCCTGGAACCGCATTCAGTTTTCTTCCCTCTCAATACGCAGTAATGGTTTATTCAGAAACTTGCATTTCAAAAAAAAAAAAAAAAAAAATCTAGTTGTGACGGTACGAGGTTAATACACTGAACACCCATCTGGAACAATTATGATCTGGCAGCATTAATACACCTCAGTTACCGGGTCAGATCAGTAAAACCAGCCACTAACTGCCCTTTACATGTTAAAGGTGCCTCTGAATGTGAACGCGAAACCGAAAGCCTTGCGCACGTGCACACTTGGAAAATACAGCGCCGGTAGCCGTTATTTTCCTTGTTCTCCGAAAAGGCATGATTTCTTAATATATCCGAAAAGGTTATTGTGCATATAGTTAGCAGTATTGTACAGTATTTGTATCGAAACCTCTCTGCGCGTTGGCTGGCGATGAGTTCGCGAGCACTGCTTACTAATACTAGCCCATGATGTTTAAACAGGCAAATGCGGGTGTATTTTTTTTTCAAAACACATAAACAAGTTATTTGCAAGGAAATAATTTTTCCCGGACCATTTTCTTGCTTTTCAGGTCCCCCGGTGGGAGTAGGCATGAATATAGACATCGCCAGCATAGACATGGTGTCTGAAGTGAACATGGTAAGTACGGCACCCAGTCATCATCTTTACCGTGTGCCACCTCTCTGCATCCGTGCCTGATGCTCACATGTGATGTTTATACAAAAAAAAAAAAAAAAACACTGTTCCTGCACATGCGAAGCAGCCCGAATTACGGTATTGTGTGTTCCGAACGACGAACTGTGATGCTGGTGTTTGACGCGTTACTCGGCTGCGCGGGAGAAGAACGAGAAGAAGCCGCGAGCGGACGAAAGCGCGTTAATTTCAGATCATAATTTACGTTTTTAACGCGAAAGGCAGCGACCGTGCCGGCTTCCAGTCCGTTTTTTTTGCCCTTTTACTCGGACCGCTGGGGGAAGCTGAACGTGCTGCAGTGACGCGTTTCACTGGAAATGCTCTAAAAACGACGGGCTAGCGCGAGCGGCGCCCAGTTCTCCACGAAATGTAGCGCGGCGCACGAGTAGCACTTAACATGTGTCGCGGTGCCGCTGCCCGCGAGCGCGACTGCGCGAGGGAAAGTTTTAAGCGCATACAAGAGCGACCCCTAGTGACGGTGACGCGGAAGTGCTTTCTCACGCCGGACTCCATCGACATCTCCGCCTTCTATTGATGGAAAAACGGCAGCGTCTGTCCGCGCGTGCGTGTCTATAAATACGTATAATATCCCAGCACCGAGTTAAACTTTCAGTAAGCACTTCACATTTTTGAATAAAATATTTCTTATATTTATAACTCATAACCATTTTTCGCCTCAAGAATGAGACGTGCTCTGGGTGTGCTGTTGCACATAATTCATTTCTACTTATAAATATGTCTTGCTGTTCACAGAACACATTGATGCTGGAATCGTGTCTTATAGGCCATTTTTTTTTTTTTTTTTTTTTTTTGGAATAAAGCCTGCTTTAGGAACCTGGGAAGTATTTAAAATTGCCGAACAACACGTGATGTATTTTTCTGATGTTGATACTTCAGTGTTTTACTTAAGACATCATCATTGTGGTCTCTGTATAAAGGAAATAAATTAACTACGTTGCTCCAGATTCATCACACAAATCCAGCACGTTCAGTTACAGCAGCCTTCCTCAAATATTATCCTGACAGGGTAGAGTAATCAAGTTTTCATCATATCTCAGTAATTAAGAGCTGTTTCGAATCATTCAATTCCCCCAATTTAACAAAATTAGACTGCTCCTGCACTACTAAGGTTGATAGCATTTTGTACTGTGCTAGAAAAGCTGTGCATGCATTGGCCTGCTGGAATAAGATCTGAAGAACCCTACAGAGTGTATACAGAGTGAATGTATAAATTTAGAGATGGAGATGGCCTGACAGGTAAGCTATAAACACTCACAGTAAATAACTATGTGGTGTCACTGTTTAAAGGCCTGATTCGGATAGCGTGCATTCATCTGAATTAAAGTCTTGGTACACTGCAGTGTGTAATCAAAGTGAGTGTGAAACACACCATGATCTGATCCTGATGTCATCTGGTATCCCCTGTGGTATTGTACACGTTCACTTTTGGGTCCTCAGTAGCAGATGCTTCCAACCTCTTCGTGATGCATGTAAAGACAAAAGTTGGCTTTGGATATCCACCTGCGTGTTTAATCTTCCAATAAGGGCATAATCTGTGCGCTTGGCTGGGTGAGCTGCTAAATGAAGCACCTGGGTTGTTGTTTTAGATAATGAGTTTTAACATGGACGCTTTCAACAAATATGTTCTGCAACCTTCATCATTCTGCCCTAATCTGCAGAGCCCAGGTTGCCGCAGACACACTGATCTGTGCTCTGCGTGCTTTCGGCGCTGAGCGGGAGCCCGGTGTCCTGGCTCTTCAGATGCATCAAGTAGGGCAGTGGATACATTTTTTAGCTTCTGCAGCACTGCACGGGAATGTATTATCAGTCACCAAATTCACACCGGCAAGTAAAGCACGCTGTGCGGTGCACAGCGAATCCACACCGAAATGTTAAAAGAAGCGACCAGTTTCACAGCAGAACTGTCGGCTGCTAAGAAAAGGTGTTAAATCATTTATCACACGCTACAGGATACAGCACTAAATATGCATGGAATTCCCAACAGGGTTTCAAAAAATAGACGTGGTGATAATACTGTGTACATTTGTGGAGGTCTTGCGCATTTTTGTACTGTTTTGCTGAAGGTATGCTGCTCAGGGGTTCTGGACCTTGAGGCGTAGTGGTTGTCCATCCCATGCTGATTGTTCTGCTGTGTTTTACAGCTAGGAAGCACTGATCGCCAAGGAGGATCCCGTCTTTCATCTGAGGCCTTTGGGCCCTCTGATGAGATTAAAGACAGAGGAATTAATTCTCTTCTTGCGCTCTCCTCTGCACCTCCTTGTTGGAGGGCCTTGAATGCGGGACTGAAACTGAGCCTTGTTAGTGACCTTGCTGAGTCTGTCTTGTCTTTTCCTACAGCTTCCTTTTCTTCCTGTGTTGCTGTCAGTCGTTGCGTATTGTGAAAAGAGGAACATCCTTCGCCCGAAATGATGTCAACTCTTTAGGGCCAGTGAGATGTGGAAACACAGCTGCTTGGTCTTCTGGGCAAAAAGTACGAGATTGATGCACTGGTTTACTGTTCTTGTTTTCACATCAGACATGCAGACTTTTCAGTGTTTTTGTAACTTGCGTGTGTGTGTGTCTGCCCCCAAAACGTATTCATTGCTAGGAACATCTGCAAAGCTCTTGGTATAGAGCCTAGGTCAGATGTCATCCCGGGCAATGTGAGTCCCAGGGTCATATCTGCCCGGTGCATGTGTGAAAAACATCCTGATGTTCCAACCTGCTGTTTGGGGAGGCAGACTTTGCAGGAGCGTTGGGGGGTAGGTCATGCTCCACTCTTGTTTTTGGAGAGTGACTCATTGACAGTTACACAGAGTGTAAATGATGTATGTATTGGAGGTGATTGCCCTTCCTTGCCGAGAGGATTGAATCATTTTCACAGAAATCCTGAATTTCCAAATAGTTTTTAACGGTCCATTGTGCTTATTGTCTCACTTCTTCGTGTGTGTTTGAAGATTGGTCAATATTTTGCATCCTTTACAGTACATGGGCTCTCAACTTCCGAGCATGATTTAGAGCACAAGTTTGTTTGTAACTTTATTTATTCGCGAATCCAGTTACTCTTACGACTAAGTCACAATCAATGAAAGCTTATTAATACAGATGTCCCTTAATTTATTCACTGGCAAAGTTCAATTAAAACTCCACATAAAGCTATAATACATAAAAATAACCCGTAAGAGTTATTTTTAATTAACTCCAAATATTTCTTTAAAATTACTGGCGCTCATTTCTACATCCTCCTAATCATTTCCAGTGAATGGCCCGTTCATCCTATAAGTGTCTTCAGTGTCCATCGGCATCTGCCAACTTTCAACCTTCTTTATTGTTTACACAATTAAATGTTTAATATTACTGGATTGATATATGGGTTAGGTTTTGTAAAAGTTTTTGATAAAGTTACGATGTAATAAAAATGTTAGCCAAAATATTTTTATGACTTGCAGTAAAATTGGAACCATTCTAACATAATTGAGGATAGAAGTATATAGTCTCAATAAACTCCTAATAAATGCTGGTTATTGATTCATTCTTTAAACGTGCAACGCATCGCGACCTATAAACACTGTTGAAGTGAGCTTTTGTTCTATTTGAGTACCTTTCACTGGCAAGTTACATCTAGTTGCAAAAACAGGTCACGTTCACTCCGAAATAGACAAATTCTACAAAATACATAAGTGGAAAAGAAATTTAAATAAAAATAAAGAAATAGAAAAAAATGTGTGTATCTTTGAAAAAACATTAATAACAAGGAGCTATCATACTAAGAATGATAGTTTCACACATTGATTGCGAGGTCGAGTAAATAGGAGAATAAAAATATGTAGTATGTAGCTATGACTGTTCTGAAATTACTTGGAAATGCTGAATGAATAAATGTAATTGACTAACACCAATCATCTGTCAGGGGCACTCAGATTCCTGTTTTTGTCTTCATAAATGCAAAGAAGAAAATTGTAAGCCAAAGTTGTGGTATTAAATTAAACTTCCCATAAAGTCGAATTCTCGTAATTCAAACGAGGGCATCTCGGGGTATGATTGTATTTAGTTATACATATTGGAGTTTGAACTGAAAGTCCATAAAATACTGTAAAGAAAAGTCTTTTGTTCTCCATTTTTATGGAAGCACACACACACACACACACACACACACACACACACACACTCTGGCTGAAGCTGCTTGTCCAGAGCGGGGTTGCGGATAACTGGAGCCTAACCCAGCAATACAGGGTGCAAGGCTGGAGGGGGCGGGGACACACTCAGGGCGGGGCGCCAGTCCGCCGCAAGGCACTCCAAGCAGGACTCGAACCCTAGGCCCACCAGAGAGCGTGACCCGGCCAAACCCGCCACGCCGCCGCACCCCCCTTCATGGAAGTACAGCAGTTCAGTTTTCAGCTGTTAAAAACACAGCTCAGTTGAGTGTCAATGAATAAGTAATCTGGAAAAAATTCTACCTGCATGACATACAAGATAAGTCTTTCACCTGTATAAATATTTAAAAAGCTACACTGTATGTTCATATACTTTAAAGTTTTGTCAGCCGTCACATCGAGAAACAGGGATTACATTCTCACTTGTTGGTTGACCGTGTCCAGCATCAGTCTGCAGGTCCTTTTGCGTCCAAAGACGTTTACCTTCAGCCCAGCACACCTGGTCCTGCCACTTGAGAATACCTCGTATGTCAGGTCTCTAGAACAAAGCTCAAGTCAACTGCCTTCATGTATTTTTCATATGGTTTGATCATGCATTATGAATCGAATTCAAAAGCCACGTCAGCAAGGGCATTCATGTGGGATGAATATGATTTTCTTTCCATGGACAACAACACCTTTAATTCTCTTGCAATGCCACTGATGACTGTCAATCAGCAGGGTGTGAAGAATATATTTCTTACTGCATATGAATAATATACATTCTTATTATTCTGACTCAGCCAAGCACAGTGACCTTGACAGATGTGGTCACATTGTGTGTTGTGACGATGAGCCGGTGCTGAAGCTGCGAATGCTGTTGAGGTGAGAATCTGTCCACGAGGGCAGCTGGAGGCCAGCATCAACCCTGCTGGGGTCACCTCTGTTTATTTTTGCCTGTCTAGGGCCAGGAGACAAAAGTGATCCTCGAATGCAAGACAGATTCTTTCGTTACCTAATGTCTAAGATGGAAACATTGGTGAGAACAGTCACATGACCATCCCATCATACATGAATGCTCACAGTGTAAAGATGTTATATATATCACACGTTAACCCGTGTCAAAAGTTGTTGTCAAGTAGCTACTGCTGATCTTTTTGTGTTGTCGCATTTCAGCAGCTTTGATGTGAAATAAGCAAGGCAGCTCACCTTTTTATTTAACATCGCTTCTCCATCGCTGGTAATAATACAGCATCAAGGCACAACATTTGAGACGTTTTTGTAAGAGGGAAAAAGACTAACGTTTCAGATATTCTTTACCAGATTCAATTTGATCACACACATTTGTCAGCAGTTATAAACTATTTCAAAGCTTTGAGTCCTTCAACTGTTTTTTTCTTTTTTTTATTTTACCTGCATGGTTCAAAGTGTTTCTCTTTTTTCATTACTTCTTGTGCTACACCTATTAAAATGGATGACAATCTTGCATTTTCTTTGCAATCAGAAATAAATTAACAATGCTATTTATATTTATATTTATTCTTCACATCATATCTCTTATTTACTTTCCCTTGCATTGTATATAACATACCTGTACAAACATATAATGTCTAGTGTCTATTTTGTATATTGTGTACTTTATATATATTTTTTTCATCTTTTTATTAGCCCACTCTACTTTTATTATCTGTGTCTTGTCACTGTCATTCTGTCTGTTCTGTGGAAGTTCCTGTTACAAAGATGAATTCCTTGTATGTGTAAACATACTTGGCAATAAAGCTCATTCATTCATTCATTCATTCATTAATCAAATCATTATTATAATAAATTCTTTGTTCTGATATCTTTGTTTAAAGCAATGAACAACTTCTGTGTTAATAAAACATAAAGGACTTGCAAAAGCATAGCGTTACACTGACCTCAGATCAGCTGTAGGTGCGGCAATGTGATAACAGCGTAATTACAAATAATAAGGAAGAATCCCTAAGTGTTTTGCATTGTAAAATGAAACCCTGCTTCAAAAAAGTTAACTAATATTTTTACTTACTAGTAATTAGCTTTGTGCACTTCTTCCGGATTCACTTTTCCCATGATCTCTTAAATTCATGTAACCTGTAAATGTTCATCCTCTATAACTTGGAGATCATAACTGTTGAATAATGGATAAACTTTCACATAGCTACTCGTGCAATGTAAATGCTGTTTAAAAAAATTAAAAAGTGATTAGGAATTGTCGATTATTTGGAGAAACTTTTAGGCAGCTACTTGTGTGATGAACATTGGTTCATATGGTGGAAAGAAAGAAACTAACTGCACTTAAGAATCACGCGTCTGCATCTCAGTGTCTCTTTCTCCCAATTTGATGAACACATTGTATTTTCTATGAGCTGTATGTCGCTTTGGAGAAAAAGCATCTGCTAAATGAATAAAGGTAAATGTAAGATGACTTGCACTGCTCCAAGTACTACACCAAAGTAGCCTCAATTGTTTAATTGTTTATACAGCAGAGCAACAAAACACACTCTGTGTTTAGTGGACTCTCTTTCCTAGCCACTATAACAACGCACACATTATTCTAGTGGTGCTGCCTGAAGTGAGTCTTCTATTTGAACGCGAATTTTGTTGCCATACAGATGGAAGTAGAAACTATGGGAAGATATCAGGGCGTCTTGGGTGCAGACATAAGGTGTGGTTCTACTGTAATATTTTTCAATATATTGTATTCTGAGGGCGTCAGAATTCACGTCTGAGTAATCTGATGGAATATTTAAGGCAGAATTTTGTGTTTGCCTGTAAAATAAATTATTTAAATTGAACATTAAGCAAATTTTGTGACAGTTATAACCTACACCCTGCTGTACTATGCAAAACAGTCTAGTTGATGAACAGTTTTGATGCCAGCTGCAGTCGATTCACAGTTGCTGAAGTGTTAACAAGTAGTTTAACACCGACAGTGGTCTTTTATTTAAAGTCAAGCTTGTTGAACAGTGACATATTGGGGGGAAAAGAAACAGGCCTCGTTTGTAGCACCTGTGGCTCAAGTTCTCGCGGGAGGCTCAACAGGGTCATAGTCAACTCGAGGGGGATGCTGCCACGACTAATTAGCAACAAATGTTATCGTTATTGCCTGCAAGTTTGTCTTCATGTCTCAGGACTTGCCCTGCAAATATTAACTGATGGTTTTTACATGGAATGAACATAACCATAGATGACCCCATTGTCATGTTGACTGTCTAGTCATCACTCCTCTGTTCTACACTATCTTAGGGAATCGTGGTTGAAATAACTTCTGGTTACATGCAGAACTTGTGAGCACTTGTCTTAACTGTACCCTGGGTGTAGCCATTTTTATGGTAAAGGGGGGATTGTACTCTTATCTCACTCACTCTTGATAATCAACCAACGTTAACAACTGCTTGTTCCAAGCTGGAGCCCATCGTGCAAGGCTGAACAGGGAACACCCTGGATGGGATGCCAGTCCATTGCAGAGTACCTCAAGCAGGACTTGAACCCCAGGCCTGCCACACAGTGGGCACTATGCAAACCCACCGCACCACCCTCCCCATTTCTTGTGGACCGCTTTCTTTATGCTTTGCTGTTTTATTGACCTTTTGCGTAATTCTACCCTGTATTTCCTTTCTCACCTGTGTCCTGTTACCCCTCTTACTGGTTTGGGAAAGGTTTGATTAGAAACACATCAAAATGCACACAAATTCATAAGTGGGAACAAGAAGGCCACTCCTGAACTCTAGGCAGGATTTTTCCTTAAAATTGAACAGTGATATTGCCTTAAAAGGATGTAGTACATTGTCTCAGTGAATAAATTTGTGACATTTGTGTTTGGATTTTGAGGATAAAGAGCTGCTTCCGCTGCGACAAACAACACACGTTTGCTGCATCACTTATGACACGTGTCCAGACTGTGAATGGCACATTTACGTCCCGTTTGTGTTAGCCCTGTGAAACATATTGAAATCTAAACAGAGCTTGATGATGCTTCAGCTGCCATCTGGGACCATCTGGCGATTATTCCAGGGTTCCAGTCCAAATGAAAAAGGCGAGTTTCGGGCCCAGGTGTTCTCGGCAACGGGCAGAATTTCAAATGCCAATTTTGCATGATTTTGTGTATTTTACACATGTGCATTTTAGGTGTCAACAGTGAATGTCATTCAGAGCTATAAATATAGACTAGTCACTTTTACTGTGTCTTGACCGTTATCATTTTTTTTGCGGTCTAGGGGAAGGAGAGGCACTCACAGAAATGGGGCGAAGAATGCATGGCTAGGATGGTGGGGATGCAACAGCAAGGACTTGTCTTAACTGTACCCTGGGGAGGTGGAAACAAGGACTTGAGTGATGGTTGCTTTGTCTGATGCCACACTCAATTGCTTAAAGCAGTGGCAGAATCTGTTAGTGTGGGGATGACACCTGTAGGCCAAAAAAGGCAGGCCAATGCGTTTGTCAAGGAAGGTGAAGGAGCAGAATCAGCAATGGGTGCCAGTTCAGGGCTCCGGATACTTGCATAAGGCTAGCAGTTGATGGTTGACTGAGATAGGCAGTTGAAGTTTGCAGCCATTACCGCAGAGACACCGTGTTGATTTCAGAAGCTTCGTGTTGACATTGTGTTGATCTCAAAAGCTTCTGAACAAGTCATCTTGTTGGAGCTTACTGTTCCATTACATTACATTTACATGTATTTATTTAGCAGACGATTTCTCCAAAGCAACTTCCAATGAACTCTATGCAGTGTTACCAGCCCATGCACCTTATTAACCTCGGTGACTTACGCTGCTAGATACACTACTTACACTGGGTCACTCATCCATACATCAGTGGAACACACACTCTCTGTCACTCACACATTATGTTCTTTGGGAAGAACAGGTGGAAGAGACTAATGAAAGAAAGAGAACGAGATGTGAGGAACTGATGGAGCAGTGACACTCAAAAGGCTGGAGGGCAAGGAGTGAACCCATCAAAGAAGGCTGCAGGGGCTTTGCAGGGAGGTCTTTGTATAGGGCCTATAGTATGCTGAGCATCACAGGCAGCAAGGCTATGAAAATTATTACTGGTAGCATGTGTGGATGGCTGTGGTCAGGACAGGTGAGCAGCAGGTTCCAGGTAGCACTATTTGGATGCAGGATGAGGCCTGCTCTACCTGGTTGGGTCACCTGGGCGAGGGTGTCTGATGTTGAAAGATGCGAAACATCACTGATGATGCATCCAGGTAGATCAGGCCTCATCCTGCATCCAAATAGTGCTACCTGGATGCATGGATGAGGCCTACTCTACCTGGTTGGGTCACCTGGACAAGGGTGTCTGATGTTGAAAGATGCGAAACATCACTGATGATTCATCCAGGTGCTTCGCGAGATGTGCGATAAATATGAAAGTGCCATGCAGATGAAATTCATTGCTTTACTACCTTCTACTTTCAAAACTTTTTACTTGACATTCTTCACTAATCATGTTTCGTGTTCTGTAGTAAAATACATTAACTGAGTATTTTGCCCATACCTGAGTGCAACCTGTTTGCCCATAAGTGGCCCAAGTTCTTAACCCCAGTTCAGTACGTAAATCAAATATTTTTCAAGAGCTGTACTGAGAGATCATTCCATAACACTCCCACTCTTCATAAACAAATGAATCAGGTTCTTTAAAAAAGCAATACTACTGTTACAGCTGACAAGATGTAATAGTGGTTAATACCCTTATCTTGAGTGGGAAATGACTGCCAAGAGAGGTTAATAAGTAGGCAAAAGTAGCTTTAGATGAAGTTCGGTTTTGAACTCGTCTTTTAAACATAAACCCATCTTTTCTAATAACCGTTTTATAGAATAAATCGTACAATACAACTCTTGATTATCTAGCCCACGATGACGGCAAAGTGTGAAATACAAGCAAAGCGAACAAATCCCTGAATGTTATGTTTTAGAACTGCCCTAACATTGTCACATTTTTAAGTAGTACATTTTTATTCTTTACCATTTAAGTAAATTGACTAAAGCGACAACATAACCAAAAGGCAGCATAACATTTTTTGTGACAGAACATTGTGTGGTGGTTAGGAAGAGGATCTGGGATTGAATCCTGTTCTTTCTGAGGACCCCTTGAGCAGGTACTTACCATGTTTTGATGAATTGATGAAGCAGGGTATTCTTGCTGTGAACGAAGTAAGCATTTTAGTATACTAACCTGACATTGTAAATTGCCTTGGACAAGTGAAAAAAATCTTAATTATAAATCTATAACTATCTCTGGCGCCATTTCTAACCTGAGCACGATTAATCTTCTGAGAAATAGAAAAACTCTCAAAAATGCGGGGAAGAAAAAGTCTGTAGTTGAAAGACATTAGTTTCAGGTTGAAATGGCACGAAATCATGGAACTGACAACTCCGACTCTTGTGTGCCTGCTTAACATTTTCCCATCATGCAGCCATGCGGAGGTACACACAACACTGGCTGAGCGTGCAGGCAACGCGAGGACAGAGTGAGGAGCAGTAGACGGAGCCGCGAGCTTCTGGGGTTGCAGACGGGCCGAAGCCTCCCGAGGAGAGGGGCGTGGGGAGCGTGGCCCTTGTCTCACTATGCTGCGTGCTGCAGGACATGGCTAAGGACAGACGGGAGCTCTCTCGATGTCACGGTGGCCGCCCTAGGGTGTACGACAAAGCAATTGTCGCTTGATGGATTACCCCACTGCGAGTTCACCCTCATCGAAAGAGTCACACGCACACTGAAGAGGCAGCAACAGTGCTGCTAATAGTCACCATACATCATAACTTGTGACATCGCTGTCCCTCCTCTCTTTTTTCACAGTTGCCGTAAATGCGTACAGAATACGGGGCACCAATTTGCGCTGGATAATGTGAGTAAAAGTCTACTGATCTGCAGCTCTCACGGCACGAAACAGCGCCGAGCTGCTCTGAGCGCAGTTGGATGATACGAGCGAGGCCCGTCTTGTTCGCTTGTCTCTCGGCATCGTGGGGAATTGACGGCATATTGTTTTGTGCAGCACATTCTAGAATGATAATCTCCCACCTGTCTTTTCACGGCGCCCGATAATGGGTGAACCTGGCCCATGAAACGGATTAGATGGAGTGACAAATGAAAGTGGGTTAATCGCCATCAGCGCTTCCCTCTGTCCTCGGGAAAGCTTGGCTTTTTAACACCGATTCCTTTGCGTTCACCTCTAAGTCTTGCGGTTCTTCAGTGCCGAGTCGATATTTGTGAGCGCGATGCGCTAGTGCAGTTCGTCAGTATGTTTTATCTGTTATCCAGGGCCGTTTCTGCCAATCATAATGTCAGAAAGGTGTCATATATTGTACATCTCTAATGTACCGTAAGTGGATTTAATGTGTAAATATTATTTAGGTTCTTGGCAGGTGTTTTAATCCATATTGACTTACTTTACAGCTTAGTTGTCAACATTACTCATTTATAGAGACTGATATTTTTAGCGGAGTTAAAGATGAGCCAGTTTCTCAAGTGTGCAGCATTAAGGCTCCTCCTGGTACTCGAACCTACAACATCACGGTTGACTTTAAATGTTGGACTTTCTGAGTGGCATTTTCCTTTACATTTAGTGTTTTGAAGAAGGTGGGGGCTCGGTGGCACAGCGGCGCAGCGGGTTTGACCGGGCCCTGCTCTCTGGCAGGTCTGGGGTTTGAGTCCTGCTTGGGGGACCTTGTGGCGGACTGGCGTCCCGCCCTGAGTGCATCCCCTCCCCCTCCAGCTTTGTGCCCTGTGTTGCTGGGTTAGGCTCAGGCTCCAGCTCTCCACAAACTGGCTTAAATGGGAAAAAGAAAATGACCTGCTTTAAGACGATTCGCAGATGAAGTGGGGGAAAACTTTTCCTTCCTTTTTACTATTCAGTGTACAGTATGAAAATTATATTATATGCTTTATATGCAGATTGTATCAAAGGTATCTCAAGAATGAATAATTTATGTATACTATGTTACATTGCTGGGAATCGTGGTGATCAGCAATCGTTGATATTCTGGTAAAGTTTTATGCAGCTACTTGTGTGATGAACATCGGTTCATATGGTGGAAAGAAACAAAGTAACTGCTCTTAAGAATCACACGTCTGCATCTAAGTGTCTCTTTCTCCTGATGTAATGAACACATTGTATTTTCTGAGATGGATGTTGCTTTGGAGAAAAGTGTCTGCTAAATCAATACATGTAAATTGTGGAATGTAATACAAAAAGTATGTTGGTTCCATGGTGTCGTACACATCAGCCTGATTTTTAGCTGGAAAAAGCCAGGCGTGGTTTACTTCAGGTTTGCTGAAATAATCTTAGAGGAAAAAAGGGGATTTGGTGTGCATCAGCTCTCTGCGTCTTGGGAGGATGGGGATGACACTTTTTGTTCACGTAAGAGAGCATTTATTTTTAGAAACCTCATCAAGATGGCATTTATAGACTGGAGTTCGAATTAGTTGCTTTGGTGACACTGCTACACTTTGCATTTCCATGTTTGAATTTTTCAGACCTAGAAAACAATAATTACTTTCCTTCTCCTGCATACAAATTTTAATTCCTAATGTGTAAAGAACATGCACTTTGCATAAGCAAAGATACCATAAATATGTTTTCCGCTGCTATTTCTGTTGGTTAACCAGCAGTTTCAGCCAAAGTGAGCTTACTGTTTAACCCATTTTATACAGCACAATATTTAACAGGAGCAATTTAAAGGTAAGGAACTAGCTCAAGGTCACTATAATGTTATTTTATATTGCAATTATAATTGCAAGTCGGATTATTATCAGAAAGCTAGTCTGAATATTTGTACTACCACTGTATCTGTGCTACCTGCCAAATTAAGAAGTAGTTACTTACACACACACACACACACACATTGTCTGAACCGCTTGTCCCATTCGGGGTTGCGGGGAGCCGGAGCCAAACCCGGCAACACGGGGCGTAAGACTGGAGGGGGAGGGGACACACCCAGGACAGGACGCCAGTCTATCGCAAGGCACCCCAAGCGGGACTTGAATCCCAGGCCCACCGGAGAGCAGGACCCGGTCCAACCTACTGTGCCACCGCGCCACCGCGCCCCCTGCAGAAGTAGTTACATAAATAGGTAAATTACTGACTTAGATATTATTCGCTGTTGTACTAGATTGGTTGTGTGTATACTTAGAAAAGTTGAAAGCCCATTTCACAGTTTCTTCATCTATTGTCATTGCAGCAGCAGAAGCACTGAGTCACAGAAACACAGAAACAAAAGCAACAACACAGAGCTATACTGGGAACATCCACAGACAGAAAGCAAGGGTAAATTATAAGTTACAATGTTTCCCAGAAATGGTAAATACTATCGTCCGAGTCGCTTGTCGGAAAAAGTGTGCGGAGTTCCTATGTCTTGCCATACAGGTCAAATAATAACTTATTCTGGCAGAAGAAGATTCATCATTAGAATCACCCATATAGAAAGTGAAATACAAGTATAGGCTAAAACTGCAAAGTACTGTTATTAAGACTTAAAGAGGGAGAAAAAAAAACAAACACGGGCCTTTGTAATATTTCAATGCACTTTTGAATGGACTGATTTTTCCATTTAGTGTAATATTTAGATGTACTGAAATCCTCCTACTTATCGACCTCCCAAGTGATAATTTTAACAGGAAACTTGTTTTTTTACTGTACAGTAATAGCAATCCCAGAAACGGTCTGTTGTATTGTCAAAGACAACTACATCATGTGACCCAGTGAAGTGGAAAACAAGGAAAGATAGAGAGAGAAAAAGGGAAAAATAGATACACTCTACACACACTTGCATGTACTTGAATCACACACACACACACACACACACACACACATTTTCAGAACCGCTTGTCCCATACAGGGTCACGGGAACCGGAGCCTACCCGGCAACACAGGGCATGAGGCTGGAGGGGGAGGAGACACACCCCGGACGGGACGCCAGTCCATCGCAAGGCACCCCAAGCGGGACTCGAACCCCAGACCCACCAGAAAGCAGGACCCAGCCAAACCCGCCACATCGCCGCATCCCCGCAACCCCACACCCACCCCTACAATAAACACACTTATATAAATATTGGGATATGCAAATAACTACAGGTACTAACAAGACATACTGAAGTCTACAGGCTACTGGTAAACCCAGGTACGCACAGGCAAAAAGAAATAAATGGCAGCTATGTTATACTTATCCTTCATCCTTTGTTCTTGTATCATTTTACTTTGTCGAAAACTCCATTAAAGATACGGAGCTGCTGCAAGTTCTGAAATTCAAAACAGTTCATTATCTTAGTTATAACGTACGTGGCCACAAACAGGGTGATTTGCCAGTTTGTGATATTTGTGTCAGTGCCACATTTTGTCAGCTGCTAGAGAAGAGAAAGATGAGAAATCTGCATCCATTTCTTTTTAATTGGCTCTGTATGTGATGCCAGCTGCACAAAGACTCAAAGAATTCCTTTCTTCAGGCTCAGTATCTGATTGCTGACAAACTGCAGACTTAAAAGCTGCTGTGAGAATTTTGAAGAATGCTTTCTGGTGAAGTCCTGATTTGCGCAAAGTGGGATTTATGAACAATGTCCATATTCATTTTCAGTAAGGATTGAACTAATCCCACGCCTACCCTTGAGAAAACAAGGACGTTAGAGAATCTTCAAGGAAAGCCACAGAAGCACATGGAGAGAATACGAAACACAGGGACGCCGAAGCTGGACTCGGTCAGGTGGCCGCACCATTCGATGGGCCACCATCTGCGACAAAAGTAATAGCTGAGTTCATATGCAAGCCTGAATATCCCCTGCAAACATCAGAAGTCGTCAGCTACCTGAATTCTGCAGCCAAGAAACGTCTGGAAGGATTTCTTTTGAATGGTTGAGAAATAATAGATGACTGAATGTGTCATGTCTGACTCCATCCTTCCTACAACCCGCGTCCCTGAGCCGTCATCTGACGGTCGGTATGAGACTTTGATCAGACGTCTTTGCAGGACCCAGAGAAAGCCAAGTTCCACATTTTCAGCCAGTCCTTCAATAATTTTTTTCTTTTTTTTTTTTTTTGTAACGCTATACACCGTTTTTATGGTGGCCATATTTTAAAGCAGGCAATGCCCAACAGTTGCTTTTGTCGGCACGCATAAAGTAGGTCAGTCGTCGCCTTCTGCAGGGACAATTGCTCCTCTCCCTCGCTGGTGATCCACGTAAGGGCCGCGGAACGGACACGTTTCACCTCTCTCCAGGGTGACGTGGGCGAGCATGAAAGGCGAGCACAGGACGAGATCTTTGCCGTTGAGTTTTTGCGTTGAAGCCAATTCAGAAGCAGTCCTCTGGCTTTCAATTATTCAGAGCACACTAGCGATTAAGGGTACTAACTAACAGAAAAAGTGGAAAATCAGAAAGATGTAAAGGGGTTGTTCTTCACTGAAATGAGTGTGACTCATCGCCTGCTGTCGATGCTCTTATTTTTATCATATTTTCTGTCCAGAGTAGATTAAGCTGTTAGACTGTATGTTTAGACTGCATTTTAGGAGACACATTTTTCAGTGATGTTAAAAGTCTGCTTCTGAAAGTTTTCGGCTTTCTGTACTCATCTCCCTCAGAATATAAATAATTAAGCAGCACAAGCAGAACTATACGATGAAGTAGCGTATGAGAACTGCTGTAGATGGTCCCAAAATAATATAACAGCTCAGTATATTAGTAAGCTGAATGTCATTCACTATTAATAGCCAAAGGTTTCTGAATGCACGTCAATGAAACCGAATCCATTTTACTGGAGGATACTTCTTGAGTGTTTTTACAGCAGAGTAGAATACCCTGTTGCTGTGCAAGACAAAGGAAAGTATAAGTGGGACTGTACATATAAAGCATACGATTTACTTAGAAAGGGCAAGGATTTATGTATGCATGCACTTGCGAGTGTTTCTTTGAGTCAGTCTGTTTTCCCGAGCGTGCCTGCGATTTTGGAGTTCAAACGGGGACGCGACCAACTCCAAATGCTTTGCTAGATGCCGTTTCACCGAAGCCTCTAAGGAATCGCGATCCACTTGGCGGATGTTTTGCACAAGAGACAGTGTTTCACTGAAAGGGCTGCTTTCAGAACAGCAACAGAACAACCTATCTGTGCGAGGAGCTGGAGCTCTGCAGTGTGGCTACGTTCCGTTTTCCGTTTTGACTGTTTTGTAGGGACAGCAGGGTTGTCGCTTTCTAATCAATATAACCTAGCTTCAAATCCTAGGAAGGCGCTTATTCTGAATTGCTCCAGTAAATATTCTTCTTCTTATGCCTTCCACCCTTCCTGGGGCATAGGCCACCAACAAGGGTTCTCCAGGCATCCCTAAGAGCTGAGGTGTCATGAAGTTTCCTTGTTGGCGTTTCTGCAGCTGGTAAGGTTTTTATGGTGTGGGGTAGCTAGCTGTCATGCGGAACAGAGGACGTGGGGATGGCTGGACCTAAGTGCAGGATCATTTGGCAGGAACCAAGGGGTCAGGCGAGTTCTCGTTGCCGGGGATGGGCGAAGAGTCGGTCGATCGGCGGTCGGAGTAGGAGCGAGGATCCGTGGACGTAGTCAGGAGACAAAGCGAATGGTCTGAAGCCAGGGAACGAAGAACTGGGGCGGGGGACGAAGGAGATCGCGACATGAGCGCAAAGGGGGATGCTTGTCTGACATTCCACGAGAATGAAGGGGCTGAGGAGGGACTGTTAAAGGCGAGCGCTCTGATTGTTGTCCGTTGCTTGATCGACGTCAGGTGCTGCCGATTGTGGTGCGGGCGTGAACGTGACACTAGCCCCACGCCCAACCCTCCTCCTTTCTCAGCCGGGCTTGGGACCGTCCATGGCGGAATTCAGTAAATATTACCCAACCACAAACAGGCAAATCATTGTGAGTTAGTATGCAAACCTAACATTTTCAGTTGCCCCGGACAAAGAGCAGCTAAATAATGCTAATGCCTTGCGTATTCGCATCTTGTGTGTATGAATGACCGGTTTCTTAGTTGGACTCAAGCAGCGGGGCATTTGGCTGGCCCTCCCCAGAGGTTATGGTTTCCCCTGGAAGACACCAGGAAGCTTTGTCCTCTTTTTTTTTTTTTTTTTTTTTGCTGCAGACATGCTCTACATTTGCATATCTCTCTCCTGAGGATCCGTCCCTGTTCTGTTGCTCTAAAGGTTGCCTCTGCGGAGATATCATCTGAAAGCAAAACCACCTGACTCCTTTGTATTCACCGGCAGTCCCTAAGCCCCTTTTCCTTTTAGGTCGCTCCAGCAGGGAGAAAATATTGCTTCTTCAAGGGTGTCCTCATTCAGGGGTGCAAGCTAGTGGCAGTTGGGAATTTTGAAGATCTTCGTGAGTAGAGGGCTGCCAGCCTGAAATGGGATCATGATGTGGATGCACCAACAACACGATGTCTGCAGTCTGAAGACAATGTGACCACACCACCGTTTCAGTCCTTTGGTATTGACACACCTGTGAGCATTTGTGTGCCATACTGTCTCAGCAGTGTCAGCCTGAGCTTTCACCACACTGGCAAAGGGATGAGAGAACCACGCCTCAGCCCCTTTTTGTTTCACTGAGAATTTGCTTTTCTTGATTCTGGTGCACAGTTCACCGTTACCAGGCATTCTGTGGAAAGCACCATTCTGGAAGACATTTAGCCTTGCGCATTACAGACAGCTGTGTGAAGCTATAGAATGATCTCAGACACTTGCACCCACATGCTTAAGTGACAGCACGTGCGCACACTCTCTAAGTAGAAAGACACCTGGGAGTAGGTGGTAAGAGAGAAAGACTAAAATTTGCTCCCTTGGAAATTCACAGATGTTCCCATTAAGTCTGTGATGCTGTCTGATGACTGACAGTTGAGTAATGTCCTTAAACTACTAGGCCAAAATCCCAATAGTGGATTGATCTGCCAGCCTTCCTGGGGTGCAAACATGGATGTTAAAATTAAATCAAACTAAGAATAAAAATCTGGCCCCAAAAAAAAAAAACATAATGTAGGGCTGCTTTGTGGAAAGTGCACGGACTATGTAGCACTCTCCTTACTTTTGTCACATCTAAAAGATAAAATAATTCCCACATATTCATTGTCAAAATTGAGTAGAAAGATACTCACACCAGCTAGGTGGTCTTAACACTGTAAATTTCTTTAGTTTTTCACAGTAATTATTTTGATTGCAGGAGAAATAAGAAACATATGGGATCCTTTTTTAGACCTACATAGTGGAGACAGTTTGTTCAAAGAATATCACACATTTTACTAATATTTCTCCGATCTCTTGAGGACCAAATGCGCATTGATTTGACTCATCATAGCTTTTTTCATTCTCGTAATAATATTCTTTAATGGGATCTCCCTGATTTAAAGAAATAAATAAATAAGGCTTAAGAAAAGTGTGAGATACCGAGAAAGTTCAACCTTAAAGTTGAACGTAAGTTTACTCCAGTCGAGTAAACTGGATTAAGTGTTGGAAGAGCTGGTAGAGCACCACAGAGCAGATTGGGGAAACATTTGTTGTCACCAACAACATTCACACTTCAGTGCATTTTTGGCCAATACAGCAAAGCTTATTCCATTACTTAAACTTTCATCTTTTTCTGAGTCAACGCTTAGAATAGAAAAATTGTGGAATTTCGGGAAGGTGGGTGACCCCCGTAACAGACATTAAATACTAAGATCATCACCATGTTGTTTAGTGCATTTGTATATTGTAAGGAGAACTTAAATATTGAATGCTCTATTACCAAAGCTTTAAATCTGCCCTGAATTGACATTTTATTCTTTATTGTTATAGCATTAATAGTGTCAAAAACATGCATAAAAATATGCAGAAAATCGCACCTCCTCAATGAAAGCTTCCTGTACGAACACTAAAACGAGGATCAATGTAACACCCCCTTTAGAAACTGTGGGTATGACACAAATTTGCATTACCACTGTCAAGCTTTTTTCTTCTTTTCTAACCTTTCCTTATTCCATCCCTCCTCATCGAGGCATGGTAGGGCCTTGGGGTTGCTGTGTTGGAAATACGAGGATATAATGAACCCCTCCACAGCAGTCTCATAAGTACTTGCCTTCAGACCCTTCGTAAATGACATGCGCTTGGGTGTGACTCAACCTAAGGGTGGTTGCAAGTGGGAGGATCCACTAAAGGAACAGAATCGGAGAAGAACAATTAATGCTTATTAATTAATTGCTTATATCCAAGAGATTTCAACCTGTTGTAACAATGAAAACTGTGAGTATACCTGGGGAGTAATGGCGTGGGACAAACCGGGCAGAAGAGCCAAAGCAAAGTGAGCCACCGGTGGGATTTGCTGCAGAAGAGTTGGGGGGGGGAGAGTTTCCACCAGTTGTGCTAAAATATTTTACTGGTACTGAATTATAACTGGCACAATATGCCATAAAAAGTATGAATTGAATGAACAATAAAAATATCTCCATTTTCAGAAAAGGTGTACCGAATTTTTCTCGGCTGCAGGTAGTCTGGAACTTAGCTTGTCGACCTTTTGGGCTATAAATTGCTAATTGCGTATCCCTCTTCCGAGTACTGCAGTCATGTTGGCATTCCATTAAGATTCATCTCTCAAATGCCTCTCGATCTCGAAGTGCACAGGAGTTCCTGCCCTGCTGATGTTCTTAAAGACCCATGTGAGCAAATCAACTTGTCCAAATTCGCAAATGCGGCATGGGGCCGAATCGGTGGGAAGCACAATTTACATCCTCTGCTCCTCCACAACCTTTTGTAATGGTGGGCAGTGATGAATGTTATTTTACTTTTGACAGGCCTATTAGTAAGAGAATTAAGACAGATTCAAGGGAGAGTGTGGAACATGTTATGCATGCACTTTGGTCGTTCTTGGTGGGTACAGATGGGAATAGTTTTCTCAGTCTGTCTGCACTGGACTGTTATCTCCCATTTCTAAAAAAACTATTTGATTTCTCTTGCCTAAATTGGGATGCAGCAGTGATAGTGAGTCACACATTTCTGTGTCCTACCAAATATTTTCCTTGTTGAATGGAAATGCCGCTGCGGTTGAATATTCTTTCTTGCCGACAAGATTTTTTTCTTTTAACTCAGGTGAATGTGCCTTTTACACTAGATCACATTGATGCTGGGGGCACTCCAAGGCAGTGTGAAAAAGGCTGTCTCCTCATGCGCAGCTATATTATGACAGTACCAAAATGCATCAAGTGCATCCTCCTCAGAGCTGAAGAGAGTTCTCTTTATGTCAGCGCTACTTGTGTGTTTACTGGGATTTCTTCCTGCATGTTAAATGCTGGATGACTCATTCAGTTGGATCAAAATTTGATGTTGGAAATGCAAAACACTCTCTGTGTGTGTGTGTGTGTGTGTGTGATTACTCTGCGATGGGCTGACGTCCTGTCCACGGTGTACCCAACCAGTATTTCTAGGATCGGATCTGGAATGTGACTCTACACTGAATGAACGAATGAACGAACGAACGGACGAACAAATGAACGAAGGAATGAACGAACGAACTGAAAAAAGGTCCATAACTTATTAAAGGATTTAGAGTTTAATTGTACTCATAAGTTGTCCATCCACTACCATTGATCCAAAGCATTTTGGATAGAATTTAGATTGGCCCTGCTGGCCTTCACTGAAGAACTCAACAAACTATACATTGAGTCAATAACACTACTTATTGTACAGTATTATGTTTATTGGTACTTGTACGTGTAAAATAAAGTGCGGATTAATTTCTCAAAGCTTAAGGCCAAGGAATGTGGGTGACACGCTGAATTTTAAACCGTATCGCCAGAATTTTCCGTTTCATATCTGTTCACTCTTTATATGTACCTCTCTTGGCCATCCAGATGAATACGCTCTTATAAGGGCTCAAAATCGTGTTCCGTGTCATATTGCGCACATCACTGCCAGGGCCGTTCCCTATCACACAACCCTGGGCCTTGGCAGACGACAGCGAGACAAACCCAGCGAGACCCAGCACGTGGACCAGAGCACGCAGACTCGGGCGGGAGCGCAGCAGGGGTTCTTACATAACACCGTAGATGGGGCCGGTGTGGAGCGAGAGCAAGCTGCACACAAGCAGGCCGTTTTACGGTTTCGTGTTCGGCTCGTTCCCTCCTGCGGTGCAATTCAGTGAAGCAGTTTGTCGGTTCTGCGTCTTAATTTTTTTGGGCATCGTTTATCACGTGGTAAAAGGTGAGACGCTCTTAGTAAATAAGTGCATATTTTCTGTATGGAATTTTTTGCTGAGTGTGTGTGTGTGTGTGTGTGTGTGTGTGTGTGAGTGAGATAGTGTTGAAGGGCAGTTTTTATCCCTCCCTCCACTGGTCCAACACAAATGTGCATTCACCCTTGAATGTTGACAGATGCATCTTTCGAATTTTTTTTTGGTTTGTTTAATCGAAAAATTTTTTTTTTTATTTTGTTGAATATACCACACTGTGTTTAAACACCCAAGGTACATCAGTAAAGAAAACACATCTCGAACTAAAGCAGAGATTTTGACAGACTAACATATGTTGCCACTTCGATTAGCATAAAATTTAGTCAGTTGAAATGTTTTTCCTCAGGCTGTTACCTTAACTGAAACATCTTCAATGTTTGTGGTTATGCAAAAACAATTAATCAGATTTTATTGGACCTCAGTTTGATCCTTACTATTCATATGCAAAAAGGTGCTTCTTTTCTTCACTATGTCCTCTTTGAGTGACTCACACAGGACATGCAGATGTAGTTGGGGGTCAAAAGAGATGCATTGCTTTCATTATTCCTAATTGTTCACATAATGCACTGTTGACTGGGAATTCATCTCTTCTAAAATCCATTTAAATGTATTAATGTCATAAACTTTGTCGTGAAAGCACAAAACGCTGCACTAAAATATAAAAAGCTATTTAAAGAAAAAATATTACAATGTTAAATATTTTAAATGGTGGCAGTTCAAGTGTTGAGTACTTTCAGATTTACTAGATTTTTTTTTTTTCAAGGGTAACATAATAGGTACCATTTCCTAAGTGTATCTGTTGTTCCTGAGAGTTATTAATCCCGAGCCAAACCATTTCATCTTCAAATGCTTAAATCGGACAAATAATGTGTTTGGAGAGACACTTTAAATATGTATCCAACTGCAAATACAAATGCCCTTGAATCTGTTTGCTTATTGAAGTAGCTCAGTAATGCAATTTAATGCATTTAAACATCTCCCCTGTCGGTGATGATACTAGATCAGCTGTGTGCTCTATCTCATCCTGTCTCACTTCAACACTTTTCTCCCAATTACCATGAACCACTTAGTCCTTCATTAGTGGAAATAATTCCTCTGATTTTAAGTAGGGCATCATTTAATATTTAAATAGCTTTTTTATTTAAAAAAAAAAAAGAAAATATAAGAAAAACCTGGAAAGAGTGTGTGTGTGTGTGTCCTGTCCCCCTGATTTCGGCTTGATAGCCTCATCGGTGGGCCCACTAACTTTTTTAACACTTCTCTCTTTCAGGATTACACACTGACAATGTATTTCCAGCAAGCTTGGAGAGACAAGCGGCTGTCCTATTCTGAGATTCCCCTGAATCTCACCTTGGATAACAGAGTAGCGGACCAGCTGTGGGTTCCAGACACCTACTTCCTGAATGACAAGAAGTCCTTTGTGCACGGGGTCACGGTCAAAAACAGAATGATCCGCCTGCACCCGGATGGCACCGTGCTCTATGGCCTAAGGTAAATTCACATTACATGAACTGCACGACCGTCAACACCTGCAATGACATTGCAAGTGTTTACATCCAAACCGCAAGTCAAATATTGCTCGGAAAGGTAATTAAGGCATAATACTTGCTGCTGCGCACATGCTGTTGTCAAGATTCTGGTGGATTGTAGTGAAATTATGACATTTTATACCCATCTGCTGATCAATGTGTGTGTTATTCAGAATGCAACATGTTATGTGGGCAGTATTTGTTAGGAACACATTCTCAGACTTTTGCTTGTCAAACCTATTCAACATGAGTTAAAGAGGTACTGGATACAACCATTGTCTAGTGTGTAGAGTAGCTGGTAGTGTAGTGGTTGCTGCTGCCTATAGACCCAAAGGTTATAGGTTTGAATCTCATCTGTAGTACTCTTGAGCAAAGTACTTATTCTGAACTTACCTAAAGGGGTAAATAATTGTAAGTAGGTCAATGTTATAAGCCACTCTGGAGAAATGCTTCTGGTAAATAAAAGTAAAATGTTGATCTACTGGCGATAAGCATAGCACCCTTATTGTAATGAATGAAAATTTAGATCTAGTGTCAGTACCAAATGTACTTTTTTGGTTAAGGACTTTGGAGTGTTGAAACACAGCGCACATCCTTGTGATATGAATGTTTCTGCATCGTTCCTGGCACGGTGGAGGTTAGTCAGTATTAGTGGAATCTGCGAGTAACAAAATACTAGATGTGACTTTGTGTGTTCTTAGCAGTCCTTTAAATAGTGACTGGACTGAAAAGTGTGTTGCTCTTTGGAGAGATGTCCTCCTTAAAGATGAGAGCACTACAGCTCAGCCTCCAGTGGGGCCATCACCGCCACCTCGTACACGCCGACTAATTTATTATGGAAAGAGTCGCAGAAGCTGAGAGAAGCACTGATGCATAAACAGCCCCCTCCCCACCTTAACACTGGCCTTACTGTGCTTTCCCAAGGAGTGTTTCCTAGCATGGTGGCAGAGTAAGCAGTTTTTTGCTAAAATTAACAAAAACATACCGTAGTTGACGGTAGGGGACGAGGTGATGGAGCGGGTTTGGCCTGTGCCTGCTCTATGGTGGGTCTGGGGTTCGAGTCCTGCTCGGGGTGCCTTGCGACGGACTGGCCTCCCGTCCTGCGTGTGTCCCCTTGCGCCCTGTGTTGGCTGGTTAGGCTCCGGTTTGTCGCAACCCCGCTTGGGACAAGCGGTTTCAGACTGTGCGTGTTGGCATTGCTCATAAGACAAATGTTTTTGCTTAAAAAGGTAATAAATGTTGCTTCTTTGCAGTCATTGTACATATAAATTACGTTCTGTCAAGAAGTGGTCACCTAAGCATAGGGGAAACCCTGACTCTTGACACATAATATGAAAGCCCCCCCCGTACTAATAAACCAGCTCAGCTAGATGCCCAATCTTGGCAGAGGAACTAAGTGCTGAAGGACAAAGACAAGAACCTCCCGAAGGTCACCGATCTCTTTCTCGCACGCTGCCGTGATTTTGCCGCTCTCATTTGTGCTTGGATTGTTGGAAT
This sequence comes from Scleropages formosus, assembly GCF_900964775.1. Taxonomy (NCBI): domain Eukaryota; kingdom Metazoa; phylum Chordata; class Actinopteri; order Osteoglossiformes; family Osteoglossidae; genus Scleropages; species Scleropages formosus. Next base: position 32,708,958 of record NC_041809.1, on the reverse strand, counting down.
GGTTTTCAGTTTGGGATGTTACATACTGGTACCTTCTCTCCTGCTGAGGCAAGAAGCCATTAGCCAGTTGTTTCATGAAACGATTGATTAATAACTAAAAGTGCCGGGTATAGAAGCTGGACTGTTGTGCAGATGTTGCTTTACTTTACGAACTCGTCTAAGACACCCTTCATATCACGCTGTGGTCACCCTAGGCAAAAACGAAATTACACGAAAAGATTTACATGCCTAATTTTCTCAATCATATTTCACATTAAGGGGAGTGCGGTGGCGCACCGGGTTCGGCTGGGGCCTGCTGTGTGGCAGGCCTGGGGTTCGAGTCCTACTTGGGGTGCCTTGCAATGGACTGGCATCCCGTCCTGGGTGTGTCCCCTCCCTCTCCAGCCTTATGCCCTGTGTGGCTGGGTTAGGCTCTGGTTTGCACCGACCCTGCTCGGGACAAGCAGTTGCACAGTGTGTGTGTGTGTGTGTGTATTTCACATTATGTAAACAAAGAAAAAAAAAAAACTCAATAATGAATGATTCCTCTCTTTTTATATTTGCAATAATATAGAATGGCACATTGGGCATGATGTTGCTTTTTCCTTCTTTTAAGATAAAAAATACTTTAAAAATGTTTTTAACAGAACTTTGAAAATATCAGAATCAATAAGGTTGGAATGATAATCACAGCATCTTTTTAAAAGGTTTAACCGTGCATTGATCGAGGTGGTGAGGCCAGTGTCTCAGATGTGCATGGATTTTCTGATTCTCTAGACAGAAACAATGAAATGAGTTGTTTGAATTATTCTGCACACTAAATTGTAATTTAAAATGTTCAAAGACTCAGAACCTAATGCCAAGCAGAAGACTTGAGGTGGGGAATATCCTGGATGTGATGCCAGTCCATCACAAACCAAACACACACGTTAGTAGATCAACACATGTCCTGAAACTGGGATGAAACTGGAGCATCTGGAGGAAACCTATGGGAACAGGGGTAGAACATGCAAAGTTCACACAGACTGACAAATTTGTCACTGCAGTTTCTTTTGACAGTGTTACAAGAGGGGTATGCAGTAGCTTTTCAGTGACAGGATTCAATTTTCGCATACATATTTTCTGTAGTGTTTTATTACTGTTACTATTCTTATAATATTTAAAAAGAAGCCAAAAATTGCTGCCAATACAGTGGAATAATACATTGTCCCTCGTTCACCACATTTTGAATGAACTGCGTTGAGAAATTCAATCTGCCCCCCAAAAATTAATAATACATCCATTAATCAATAAGTATGAAGTTTAAAGGAACCCCAAGGACATTTAAGAAGACGTTCACTAGTAGCGATGACACGTCTCTCTCTGGCAGACCTGTGACGCGACATTTGTGTGGAGACTAATTTTATGCACAGGCTGCTGTCAAGCCCAGCACGACCAGATGCCTTTATTTGAAGAGCTGACATGGGTGCTGGAGATGGTTCTGGAAGGGTGGGAGTGGCTGTGGGGATCTGTGTGGGCAGGTAAGTGGTAGGGGTTGAAGAAGCAGGAGAGAAAGATGGAAGGAGAGATACAGATGGAGAAAAGGAGGGAGGAAGATGGTGAAATAATAATATAAACAATTGTGATCCAAGGCGTGTTGCATAGAAGCATGCGATATGGATTCCCTCACGGTTGCAAAGGCGCCCGGCACGCAGCCCGGAATGCCGCCCATCCCTTTCGGTGAAGTGGAGGGGGGTGAAGAGATTACATCAGAGCACCCATCTGCCAGTCAATGTGCCGCCTGGCCGATGGGCAGCAGCAGAGAGATCTAATTACCGTGCTCTTGATAAGTTGCAGCCTGTGATGGATTACACTGAGAGAGCAGCCAGAACAGACCATATCCATATAAACCGTCCCTTTTTCTTACTAGAGACATTCCACTTAAATATCCGTTTAAAACAGCGGGATGAAACCGGTATATTGCAGGAAGAAATTAAAATCACAACGCAGGGTTAAGTATAAGTATTAAATTAGCTGTAAAATTGACACTACATTTACATTAATTTATTTAGCTGATGGTTTTCTCCCAAGCTATTTAGTGTTATGCTATTTATGGTAATTTACACATTTGTACAATTACAATGTTAAGTTCTATCTTATCTTATCCTCAAGTAATGAAACTGGAAGTTTAGTTGTATTCGTGCAGCAGGACAACAGGTGGCGTAGAGATTTAAGGTTCACATCCCAGCAGAAGCCTTCCTACAGAGCCTATCCTGGAAATATCGGGCGCGAGGCTAAAGGGTGTCACGCGGAACGCAGGGAACCGAGACGGCTGAACCCAAGCGCAGCGTTGTTTGTTAGACGTTGAGGGAAGAGGCAAGGTCTCAAAACCAGGGACAGGCGAAGGGTCGGTCGATCGGCGAACTGGACAGGAACGAGAATCCATGGACGTGGTCGGAGAACGAAGCAAGGAGTCAAAAAACTGGAGATCGTGGACAGAGCAAGAGTGTAGTAACACGAGGAAGGGCGGTTGTCCCAAACGAGATTCCGCAACGGTACGGGAGCTAAAGAGGGTCTTTATAGGGTGAGTAATTACTCATGAGCTAGTGCGGAGTCAGGTGTTGTTGCTTGTGTTGTGGGCGTGGACGTGACAAAGGGGGGAGGAGGGTACACCCTGGACGGGATGCCAATCCATCGCAGGTTACAAGTATGTACCCAGTGACACAGCTGGGTTATGTTATCGGAGCAATTTTTTGGGCAAGGACCTTGCTCAAGGGTATGACAGGAGGTGGGGATCGAACCTGTAACACACACACACACACACACACACACACACACACACATTGTCCTGGCTCGTCCCATATGGGGTCACAGGGAGCCGGAGCCTAACCCGGCAACAGAGGGCGCAAGGCTGGAGGGGAAGGGACACACCCAGGATGGGACGCCAGTCCATCGCAAGGCACCCCAAGCAGGACTTGAACCTTTGGAGCCAAAGGCAGCCACCCCTGCTAGCATCCAACTGAGTTTTTTTTTTTTTTTTTTTTTTTTTTTTAAAAAACTTGTAGATAAGTGTTAGCAATGAAAGATAACGTTAAGCAATGCACAGATCTTTTCAGTTTTTAGAGGGGAATAAACATTATAAATATGATTCATAATTTTACTGTCCTCGTTACAGACCTCAAGTAATTGGATTTAGCGAGCCCAGCGCAGCAACAAACCGGCACAACAACAGTACGCACACGAGTGATGAATATTCAAAATAGCCGTGCAATTTGTTTGATATCCAGCTGCCGGTTTGCCTGCAGCTTAATAGCTGTCTGGGTCAAAGCAAACACCACAGTCTTTTATGCTGATTTCGGTGCCACTGAGACGTGTAGTACGGCATCTAAAAAGTGAGCCGTTTGTTGATATTTTAAATATTTACTCAATGTTTATGTGCACATTCTGCCGCAATTATCCATCAAAGATCATTTTAATTGGCGTTTCGAAAAGGAGAGGATGAACAATGCGCGTGGGTTAACGGAGGTGCATTTGATGTGCCGAGAGGCTCCTGCCATGAGGAAGTACTTAAAGCTAAAGGTAACGTGTGGTTTTGTGCATCCTTGTGTACACTGGCACCACGTTACGGTTTACTGTGGCTCACTGTGATGATTACACCATAATCAGGAAGATGCTGCAGGTAGCAGATGAGTACAGGTGGTCCCCGACTTACGGCGGGGTTAAGCTCCGCGAAACCCGTCGTAAGTCGAAAATATTGTAAGTCAAAAAAATGCATTTAATACACCTAACCTACCGAACATCATAGCCTAGATGTTTCTTCTCAAGAGTAATTGCCCTCCTCTTCTTCTTCCCGCCAGTAGCAGGAGACACAGATGGGCGTTTCTGTGACGTATGGATGCTCAAAACACAACGTAGATTCAGGGGGGTATCTGTATAGCGACCGCATGACAGACTGGGAGATATGGATCGCTGCTGCTGCCCAGCATTGCAAGAGAGTGTCGCACCACATATTGCTTGTCCGAGAAAAAAATTGAAATTCAAAATTCAAAGTACAGCTTCTACTGAGTGTCTGTTGCCAGCTCACCATCATAAAGTCAAAAAAATCGTAGGTCGAACCATCGTAAGTTGAGGAGCATCTGAATGTAACAGTGACTAAATGGATAAAGCAGCACCTTATATAAGACTACAGTGTCTCTAATCATCTGGTACTGGCAGTTGGTTTGTGTTGACCTGTATGTACATATAAGTATTACTGTTAAAAAAAAAAAAAACCTTGCATAAGGAATGTTTTCTAAAAGGCTCCAATAAAATAACCAACCGGGGTGAAAGGGTAAAACTTTTAAGTCTGGATACAAACCGTATATTAACGAGTAATCATAACATCAGATTAATATTTCATTTTACAAGTTGTTTGTGTCATTGAGTACATCGTTACATAGTGAGTTGCAAGTGTACACTGAACAAGAACGTATATTCAGAATGTTTTTTAACGAAAAAAATTAATGAGGAGGAGACTTTTTTTTTTGGGCACAGTAACAGTATGATGAATATGTTATGACCTCCTACACTACCTTGTAAAGAACCTTATAGATGCATAAATGCAGTTTGCCTTGACTAGAACAACAACTTTCTGAACCGCTTGTCCCATACGGGGTCGCGGGGAACCGGAGCCTAACCCGGCAACACAGGGCGTAAGGCCGGAGGGGGAGGGGACGCACCCAGGACGGGACGCCAGTTCGCCGCAAGGCACCCAAAGCGGGACTCGAACCCCAGACCCACCAGAGAGCAGGACCCGGTCCAACCCACTGCGCCACCACGCCCCCTTGACTAGAACATTTAACATTTTTCTATTTACGCAACACACTTTCAGCATTTAGGGTACCTTAACATATACCAGAGGCCTATATAGCAACATTTTGACAAATATTAATAATAAAAGCACATCCTCTTGCGTACTGTAGTTTATGTGAAACTTGGGAAGGACTGGGAAAGCAGACTCAACTTGCTGCCATGGTCATTTCTCAGACTTCCACCTCCCCCACCCCACCTTGCTCTGGCCAAGTGCGCAATCCAACATGGTGAACAGCATCCCACTTCTTTTCAGGGGGTTTTAAAACTGCCTTCTGACAAGTGTGCGTGTCAGGCGAGATTCCGTAATTTGAAGAATGGCCCCTGGAAACGAAAGGCTTATGTTCCTTATTTCCAATTCAACTGGCTGTTCATACTACTTCACATCACATAATGTCTCTGTCATCGCTTTGTTTTTCTGTCTGATATGTATTTTTTATGCATGCGTCCTCTGAATTTCTGGTCTCTGTACATTCTGAAAAAAAATGTCAAAAGTATCCCATGCTAAATCACCACATCTTGTAAGGTTGTACAAATGACCCTACTAGATCATACAATGAAGGTACTTGTTGTTTCTAAAAACCAGCTGTGAATGCCTCTGGGGGGGAAGCACAGAGAAAGAACCTTGAATATAATGTTGGATTTGAAAACCAAGCAAGCTGGGTTGAATTAATATACAGTACTGACCCAGCACTTTTACTTGATTACTTTTCACCTGGGATCTTTTTGAGTGTGGACCCCAGTTTTGTCACAGTCACAAGTGTGTTACTTGCATTTACTCATTTTGCTGATGCTTTTCTCCAAGGCAACTTACCATGTTAATCTACTTAAAGTGATTTACCCATTTATACAGCTGAGTACTTTTACTGGAGCAATGTGGGGTAAGTACCTTGCTCGAGTTCCGCGAAACCCATCGTAAGTCGAAAATATCGTAAGTCAAAAAAATGCCTTTAATACACCTTGGCTGCAAAGGCTGCAGCTCTAACCACTACGGTACCTGCTGCCCCCATATGATCTATGTTTGAGGCTCCGAAAACTGTGGTACATAGAGTGATTGTAGCTGCCATGCTTCTCTGGAGCACTGCATAGCCTTTCAATGCCTCCTCATGTATGGCCCCCCGTCACTCTGCCCTCCTGAACTTGATCTAATCCAGAGGCTGATTTTGGCTGTAAAGGCGCGATGAGAGAAAGTAGGTTTTGAGGCTTGTTATGATTGTTTGTTGATTTCTGCGGCATGGTCTTTTAGTCTTCAACCTGTCTGTCCACCCGAGTCCCTGTTGTTGGGAAAGTATGGAAATGCCAGTGCCGGTAGACCTCAGTCGTTTGCAAGTGTGGCTAGAGATGAAACGCACAGACACACACCCACACACTCAGAATTACTGTGTTGCCAAACCTCAACGCTGATTCATTAGTGCAGTGAGCCGAGATTCCTTACTGTTTTCTGAAGTTATCCACAGTCCCCTACTAGGAGATTACCACACACGCATACGCACACACATTGACTGAAACCGCTTGTCCCAAGCGGGGTCGCGGCAAACCAGAGTCTAACCCTGCAACACAGGGTGCAAGGCTGGAGGAGGAGGGGACACACCCAGGATGGGACGCCAGTCCACCACAAGGCACTCCAAGCAGGTCTCGAACCCCCAACCCACCAGAGAGAAGGACCCGGCCAAACCCGCCGCGCCCCCATGAGATTATCAACTGGGCATATTTCTGTGAAAAAGAAAGTAGAAAAAAATGTGTTTGGCTTTTGTTTGGGCAAAGCTTACATTCTCCTGCGCTGACCTTGCCGTGTCTTCCGGAGCGTGTGCTGCGGGGTGCGGCATCCTACTCGACAGCATCACCAGGTGGCACGCAGTGTCACTGGAGGCCAATGGCAGACAGGTGCTGGAGGGAGGCAATGAGAGGCGATTAACTCTGTGCCATGCTGATGAAGTCTTAACTCAAGATGAGCCTCTCAGCGGCCCAGAGACTTATCTGTGGCGTCCAGTGGGCTGAGATTATTACCCAGGGTGCCACTTAAGTTCAGCACAGCACCAGGAAACAGACGTCACCTGGCCACGCGTGAAACGCATTTCCATTCTGCTCGAAACCACATTTCAGCCTTGTGAAGAATTTTTTCCCTGCACTGTGTCAGTTTGTTTCTCCATTAATCAGTCTTAGATAAATGCCTTAAAGGCATAAAGCTGCGGCAGCACATTTCCACATAGCTCTTTCAATATTTCTACATAGCGCTTAGAGTGTGTCGAGTGGACAGGAACGTTACTACAGACAGATATACTAAGAAAATCTGTTACATGCAACATTATCAAGTTATATTTAATCTTGTAGAAACCTCAAAAACTGTAGAACAAAAGTGCCACACTACATGGTTTTAAGGAACACGTGGGAACATTGTTGCGAAATTATTAAATGTTAACGTAAATGTAGAATATATAGCTGACCCTTGAACGAAACGGGTTTGATCTGCACGGGACCACTTATATGCAGATTTTTGTCCGATACTGTATTATAAATATGACTGTAATACTCTACGTCATAAAAATTTTACAACGATTCATTCATTAGTGTATAGGCTAGGCTTCATCGTTATCAGTGCATGAATCGTTATACTTGAAAATAAATATGAATTTCTGACATTATCTTTTCATTTTTGATGTCTAGTGTAAGTAATACATATAACATCTACAGTGTTTTGTATCATATAAGACAATATTGATGTAGGTACTGACAGACAGACAGACGATTCATCTTGTAAACAGACGTCGTAAACTTACGGTATCGATAAATACAGTACAGAAATGTATTTTCTCTTCCTTATGATTTTCTTAATAACATTTTCTTTTCTCTAGCGTACTTTATTGTAAGAATACAGTATATAATACATATAATGTACAAAATATATGTGTTAATTGACTGTTTATGTTACCGGTAAGACTTCCCCTCAACAGTAGACTATTAGTAGTTAAATTTTTGGGGAGTCAAAAGTTATACGCGGGTTTTCGACTGTGCGGGGTTGGCACCCCTAACCCCCGCATTGCTCAAGACTCAATTATATCGTGTTCAGTGAAACGATAGAAAGACGCTAAATCAAACGTTAGTTTTCTTGGTAAAATGAACTAATCTTAACTAAATGTACCAGCAGTGCTTGATCTTTGCTTAAGATGTAAAAGTTGTGGATCAGCTGCAATGCACATCTGCCGTAAGATACCTGCATACACTTAAACACTTCTGCAGCACAAACTCCATTAAACTTTTTTTCCTTTTCTATCACAGCTGTGATGTTCTGCCCTTTTTGGGTGAGAGCACCATTTTTATTTCTGTCATGTTTCTACCATTACTTTACGCTTCATTTTGTCTCAAGCCCATTTTTTAGGACTTCTGAAGCCGCAGTAGACGGGGAGCTTCTAATATAGATTAAAGGTGTGTCGTCTCTCATGGGATACATAGAACCCTGCATGAACTGCTTGGGACTTGAGAAGATGAACAAGGCAATCACCAGATACACTTGCACTACAGTCAGTCATGAGGATGTGGTTAGCACTCCCCAGATAAATAAATAAAAGTATTAGTTGTAATTAGTAGTAATAATGAAAAAAATTATTTGGCGGGTCAAATTAAATTATTTTGAAATGATTCCGTACAGCAGATTAGTGAACCCCTCGAGATATGGATGGTGTTACCATGCTGAGCATTTTGAAAATGACAATCCAAAATCCAGCTGGTCGTTAATGAAGGGTTTTCTGGACCCTGGGGTTAGGGTGGTGGGGTTGTTCCAGGCCTTCTGCTGTCTTGAACGATCTGTGTTAATGCATCCTGAAATACATAGTTTTGTTGTCTGATGAAAGTACAGAGGGCGTAGATGTATAAGGGAGCACTCGCCGGTAACCTCTATTAAGTCTCAAATTCACAGAAATCATCAGCTCTCCTGTGCCGCAGTGTCTCCAGTCATCTGGTAAACAGGAATTGCCATGTGTGCGCAAATGGTTCTCTAGTCCTCCAAGAATAACAAGTCATAGTTCAACGCTGCTTTCTTCAGTTCACGATATATTAATTTTGGCTGCAGCGGGAATAAATAGGTTTCACATTTCACTGTCATCTTTGCAAACAGTGAATCTGAAGTGAAGAGAACGTAGTGATTGGTGCTAATGGGTCACTCCGACCAGAAATTGGATTTTCAGTCACTGTACGGACTTTGCATGCTCTATACTTTTCCAAGACATTTCTAAACCTATTACTCTTTGGACGTTGTAGGTAGTCACTTACAGTACACAAATTTAAATATAGACGAGTCGACTTTTTTCTTTATTTACATTGCATTACATTCATTAAATGCTATGAAATCATTTTCCGTAGTCATTTAAACAACCCTTTGTAGATTATTCACATTTAGAGAGACAGCCTCTTCTCTGCCGACCTGAAGGCAAAACAGTTGATTTAACAATCTCAAACTCTGTCCCGTTACAGTTATCATATCATACATTTTCTTTCTTCCTGCTCAATTGCGGCAACTAATTCCTAAGGCATTTTCTCACTTGAGAGGTTCTGGCAGTTTTGCATTTTGCAAAATGTAAAAAGTAATGTCCTACTTACAGCCAAAAAGCCCTCTCACAACATAGTGTGTTATTCATTCTATGAGGAAAATGTCACGGAATATCTAGTTTGTCGTTCCCAGCTGTTGTGAGACGGTATGGGGCTTGTATTTTTCCACATCTCTAATTTACTTTTTCACAGCACCATAACTGAAGGGGAATAATTGAATAAATCTCAAAAAATTTGACGATTTTGTCGTGCGGTTATTACAGATGGTCCCCAACGTACTAACTTAACTGATGTTGAAAGTTGGTTCAATTCTGAAAAGTCTGGAATTTGAAAGTGACACCAAGTGGACGAGGGGTTCGTTGTCAGTTCTACATGCGGCGACTCATTTAACGTGCGTCACGTATATGATGGTGTTGGACTGAATGAGTATACTGAAAATCGCGTGTCTACAATCGCTTGTCTCGAGACGAACCCGAGCCTAACCCGGCAACACAGGGTGCAAGGCTGGAAGGAACACACCCCGGACGGGTCGCCAGTCCATCGCAAGGCACCCCAAGCAGGGCTCGAACCCCAGACCCACCACAGAGCAGGCCCCGGCCAAACCCGCTGCACCACCACACCCCTGCGTAAATAGATAACATGAGATAAAATATTAAATAAAAAGCATGTTTTCCATGTTTATTTTTGTTCATTTCATAAAGAACACCAAACCTGACCCTCACAGACATTTGCTCAGAAAGATTTCAAAAAGCCTTCCTTTTCTGTGCCAAGGCTGATGTTCTTCTAGCAACATATAAATAGTGCATAACATATTCTTACAGTTTTATGCTCAGTAAAGTGACAGCACAAAATCTGGCAGAGTGGTTTATAAAGCCCACTGCACACTCCCACAAGCTTTAGGTACAAATAGTTTGCATTTGACTCAGTAATTATTCATACCACACTAAAGAAAGAATCCTGTAAAACAGGTGGACTGAAAAATATAGCATATTGTGATGATTTGGTGTTTAGTACCGTTTTCGTGACGGTTGCAGATGATCGCTGCATATAGTGCCATCAAGACAACTGAGTAGATGACTGGGAGGAGCTTAAGCATCTTCTGCTGTGTGCTCTGGGATGTCAGTCCTATCGAGGAAGGGGCTTTTTGGTTACGTAAAAGGTCAGAGGTGTTTTCGGAGCAAAATCAGGAACCCAGTCTGATCCTAAGCCTCTGATTTTAGTCAAACCTACCTGTATAGTACCCAAATGATACGGGCAATTCCCTCAGCAGGGCTGACGACAACGTATTGTTCCAAAAATACTCAGCTGCTGCTGTTTGTACCCTACTTCTCTTTGGCCTAATTTCCCACCTTTCCTGTGATCGTGTGCAGATTGAATTGTCAGAAAATCAGTGCTAGCTGTCATTGGCAAAGTGATTTGCCGCAGGCAAAATCTAGGACAAAGATTATTTCGATTTAATTAATGGGCTTCTCATGCCTCCTAACAGGGTATAACATATAAGAGCTACTTAGGACTATAGGTAATTCTAATACAAAATAATGTTTTTTTAAAGAAATATTTTAAAAGAAAACTAATTTGTTGGACCTTATTCTGTTGCCAGTGTCTGAAAGAATGTTAACCATTTGAAAATTCAAAGATAGTGGAGACACCAAAACTAACATCAAAAGTGAGTATTATTAATAGAATATCCTCAAGATTTACACTAATGGAATAATTACACAAGTATGCTTTAGGTCCATAAACCCTTTATTTGATTAGAGAACACTTTCTAATTAATGTCTTAGCATAAAACCAACTTTGTCTCAGTTGATCAATATTAAATTTGCTCAATTCAGGATTCTGCTGGGTTTAAGCTTCCATACCATTTGCTGGCGCTCTATGTATCTGTATTCGAGCAAAAAAATGGGTTGTCGAATTTTGAAACAGTAGGTTAAAGTTCTCGGCTCTCCCTCAAGTTTTAAATCCAAAAATCTCATTCGGTTCAAAAATTCTGTCATTACATTATGTGTTCCAAGTGCTGTAATTGCCTCATTTACATGTTAGCAGCATAAGGAAATGACATCCCATTGTAATTAGAATGAAGTTTCGGTCCATGATTCTGTTAATCAAGACAAAATTATAATTTCCATTTGTGGCTTTATGTGAATCTTTCAATGTTTTCTTGAGATTCTATCAATACGGAAGCTTAATTAAGTAGAAAAAATCTTTTATCCTATGGCAATTATGTTATAAATCAATAACCCACAAAAGCCCACTTCATTATCGTTTTCTACGTTGCTCAATTAGTCATGTCTAGATGATGGCAATGATATAAAATTGCTAGATTTTGAAGATCTCTCTAACATGGTTCTAACAAGAAATGTCATTAAATAGAACTGAGATCTGCTGTACTTACAGTCATCAGATAAGTGTCCGATTGTGGCTTCTATTTTAATTGAAAGTACTGTGTGCTCAGCAGTTGCTTTCTTCCATTTAATTACTTTATTTTTGTACGTCTTATTCCAGGAACCATTTTGTATTGCAGTACAGTCTGATTAAATGATTTCAGATGAGGATAGCACCAGACTTGGAGTCAGATTTTGACCTCATGACCAACTTAAGATTTCATGACCTTTTAGAGTTATCTAGTTGCGCAGAAGAAACTTCCAGCTGAAGTGACTCAGATGTACCAATTTATACAGCTATACTACTCTGCCTTGCTCAGTGGTTCTACAGTGAAGCCCATCATGGGACTTGAGGTGGAAACCTTCCCTAACTAGTGCACTGCCTGCTGTCCTTGACCCTACAGTATGTGTTCTCTACAGGATCACCACCACGGCGGCCTGCATGATGGACCTAAGACGATATCCGCTGGATGAGCAGAACTGTACTCTGGAGATAGAGAGCTGTGAGTGTCTGCATTTCCTCCATCCCCCTCTCACAAACCCACAAAGGTACCTGAACCCATGGCACTGGTTCTAGAAAAGACCTTACACCGACTCTCTCTCCAGTGTATGCCATATTACATTAGTAAATCAAAACTGAAATTGCAATGTATATGTATGTACACTGTCTCAGATATTGTATAATCATGATTTAACCTTTCATTATTACTATGAACAAATGTTTCACCTCTACACGTAGTACTGCGTATAACCTCTAACAGAAAGACACTTTATAAGTGTGCTTTAATTAGTATGAGGAATGTTTACAGAGTTGCATGTTAGAAGTGCTGACACTAATACCTAAGGCATGGAAATGAAATATATTCAGCATTAGCACAGCTGTTTGAGGAAGGAATGTAGCACTGGAATGAAGAACAAGAGGATTTTTCAGCGACATCGGTTTTGTTTGATGACAAGTTCTGCTTCCAAATGCTGTCCTTCAATGTCAGTCGTTGAAAATTCTGTCCAAGTTCAGTCAACAAGCTTCAACCGTAATGCGTATAATAAAGATTCTTCGGAATCTTTTTCCCTCCATTTACAGAAGGTAGTTGCTATATTTATATTTACAGGGAGTAAGGTAGGTATTACCAGTAAGCTACACCTTTCTAACAGTGATATTACCCACCTTCTGCTGATCTCTATGGACAAATGTTTTATTTTATTGTTAAAATAAATATATTTTCTTCATTAAACTGTAGATTTCACAAAGAGCAAATCATATCAAAGATCACAAGTTAACGTAAATATTTTTTAATTTATGATTGTCGATTCAAAATTAAACATAAAAGTGCTCGTGACACTTGGACTCAATAGGATGGGCAGGACAAGCATCAGATGCCAGGGTAAGTTCAAACAATACTCTCTTTATTCATGTAGATGCTCAAAACTGCAAAACTGATGACAAGTGTAGATGGGGCAGACCTGGGGTTCGGGGTGCTTGGCCAGGTCGAGTAAGGTTGTAGTTTCTCAGGTTGGACAGGTCAGGGATGACTTTTTGGGGTTCTCGTTTGGTTTCTCACTCTCTCTACTACAGGGGAGTTAGATGAATATGGGGAACAGGTGTACATGTTTTGTCCCAGCTCCTTCCTCTCCTCCATTCATTATCAATAATTTTTGTCCAGTGCAGGATCGTGGTGATTGAGAGATTGTCCTTAAAGTATAGGTACAGGTACGGTACAACCTGGACAGGACCCCAGTCCGTTGAAGGGCTATTACACACACACTCATTCACTCACACAGTCAGTGAATAAGAGCATAAAGTTTAGCAGGAGAAGTAACAACTTACTTGAAATGCATGTCTTTGGGCTATAAAAGGAAATGAGGAACACCCAGTGGAAACCCATGCGAAAATGGAGGAAACGTGCAGACTCCATGCAGCGCCGAGTTTGAACCCGCAGCCCAAGCGCTACCTGCTGTGCCACTGGCTATTTCACTCTCAGTTAAGAAGAGCTGAAATGTAAAAGAAAATGCACAGCTTTTCCACAGTAATGAAAATAATTTTATCAAATGGGTGATGTGCTAATCTTAACACACATTGGATAACTTTTTATTTAAAGAATTAGGTAAAGCACAGAGGTTCTCGGTTCTGGCTCCGTTGTGGTGGAATGACCTCCCCCTCTCACTCAGAACTGCTGAAAGTCTGTCTACATTCAAGAAGGGTCTGAAAACTCACTTCGCCCAAGATCTCTCCAGCTCATGTATGGTATAAATGTCCATGCACCATAACTTCATGATCATCCCCAGATAAGCCTTTACACAGCCCCTACTCCTGTGTTGTATGTGTATGTTTGTTTGTGTACCTTATTATAAAAACCTTCCTACCATTTTTTTTTTTTTTTTTTTTAATCAGAATTTATCTATCCTGCGTTTTATGCACCTACTCCATCAATGCATCAAATGGAAAGTACCAAACTAGGGTTACTTAAGAATCACATGTCTGCAGCCATGTCTCTTTCTCCTAATGTAATGTGCAAATTGTATTTTCTATTAGATGTACATCGCTTTGGAGAAAAGCGTCTGCTAAATGAATAAATTTAAATGTAAATGTAAAGATTCATTCATGTATTGTACAAACACATATAATAAAAATGATGTGCTTGCAGGTTAGGCTGTTTTCGCGATAGCATAGTGTAGCGTAACGGTCGTAGCATAACGGTCTGACGATTGAAGATAAACCATATAACCACAGTGGCTACCAAACACCGGAGGAAAAAGCCATGTGTAACTTATACATATTTGAAATAGATGTCTAACTAGCTTTCACGGAGAGCTAACTTTGGTCTCTTGTCTAATTAATATGCTTAAATGCCAAGTGCATAAGATATTATTAATCAGGCATCTTCACTGAAGCACGACACCAACTTTCTTAGTCTAGATGAATTGGAAATGAGCAGATTCATCAAAACATAATTGGTTTTGCTTTATGGTAGCTAGCAGTGGCGGGCACTCAGCATAACCTTGTTAAGTTTAATTTGCCAGATCTAACTGTAAAACATTAGGAATTTGTTAAAAAACTGACTTCAGTTTGTATTTTTTTACTTGGCTAGTTATAACAACACATTGAACGAGGCGTATTGAGGCTACTGTACATTCAGTTAAAAACGGTTCGAAACACAAGCAGACGTTTGCAAACAGTCTATCTCATGAAACATATGTAGGAACCAAAAATATTGTGGCTGCTTGTCAAAACTATGTTGTCCAAGTTAAAACTGAATGCCAATCGAAGAATAGTGAGCAGAATAATTGAGGTATTCAGCTGCATTAATTTTTTAATACATATTTCTTTGTATGTCCATGTACAGGTTTGAGCCTCCAGATATTATTAAATTGGTCTGGTGGGCTCTTAATCACTCAAAGTAATCTTTTAATGTCAAAAATCAACTGATACCAGTAAAAATGAATTGATCAAGCTTCAGCACTAATGGCTAAACCTGTTATGAAGGGGATTCCACTTGAGCGAGGTAGTATTGTAATATTCTAAACTTTTGTTTCAAGTTGAATTTGAAGGGCAATTTCATCTGGTCTGCCAGGTTCAAGGTATGCCAAGAAGAGGCTTGACTCAAGGGGTATGGGGCGTAGCAGGTTTGACCTTGTGCCCGCTCTTTGGTGGGTCGTGGGGTTCGAGTCCTGCTTGGGGTGCCTTGCGAAGGACTGGCATCCCGTCCCGAGCGTGTCCTTGCACCCTGTGTTTCCGGGTTAGGCTCCGGTTTGCTATGATCCCTTTCGGGACAAGCGGTTTCAGACAGTGTGTGGCTTGACTCAATCTTTACTTTTTCTTCTGCCTCACTTTATTTTAAGAAGGAAATAATTTTAGTTGCTTTATTATACTGTGCTGTATATTGGATCCTGTTTGCATTCACATGAAGTGTCTTGGTTTCGGTGAACGGCCGGGGACTGGTCCACATCCATTCCCCCTACCTGACAGCCGCACCTGGTGGGTGGCTCATTAAGGAGAAATCGGCAGCCAGTGTGAATATTTAAGGATTCCTTACAAAAATCTGGACTGTGGAAACTGGGAAGAGTGCATTTGTGGCTAGTGAGTTTGAGTTTTATAGTAATTTACATGAGCTTGAGTTGAGGGTGTAGTTTGCTGTAAAATACTGTTATTTTCTTATTTTACAGCTGAGAAGCTTTTTCTTTTTTGTCTTGATTGATTTGAATGGAGACATTTGTTTTTGTTTTTATACATGTGGATTTTCTGAATAAAAACAACCGGGAGTCAGCCAGTGCCGTCCCACCCCTGGTCTCTCCATAAAAGCAGCGTGGCACAGTGTATAAAAACCCTTGGAGAGGTCACGGTTCTTCTAGTGGTCCCAAAAAACTGACACGATAAGAGTGCGAATCATACATGTCGTTGGTATGACAGTGCCCTCTGTTGTTATTTTTGTTCACTGAAAATCAAAATGGAACACGGTTTGAGATCCGCTAGTATTTCAGGATACTTTCGCACTAGGTGCCTTGCGTCTCATCAGGAGCATCATCAGTAAATGTCAGATTCATTAATATTCAGACTTGCTGCGTTTCGTATTGCCTAGAGGAAACCAATCATTAAAAGGGCTTGTGTGGTGGGGGGGCAAAAGAACACCATGTTTTGAAAGTCCTAATGACCCTGACCTTCATTTCGACGGAATGGAAGAAGGTGGCACTCACTGAGGCCTGCTTACTGTAGAGGGCAATAAGGAGACATGAGCAAGTTGATCTCGTTTCCGTTATAGGTCACTGTCAATGAGGGTGAGACCACGAGAGTCAGTGTTATCACACGCCGCCTAAATCACTGTGTAAACATGGTTCGGCGAACGAGGCAATTACGTTTGCGAAAGAGATCAAGAGTCTGAGAGAGAAGCTGGGCTTACAGAACATTTTGTAATTGAGCTCCTCAGCAAAAAGCTTGCTACCTAATTTAACGAGGGACATTTCTTTTAATGCCATGGCAAATAAAAAAGGGGAGTTTTTTTTTTTCTTGTTGTTTTGTTTCTCAGGTTGTAGCTTGTGGAATTGTAATTGGGTCCCGGCTCTTTTTCATTACTTAGTTTCCTGGCAAACCTGCCTTGTGTGTGTTACTGTGGAGATGCCCTTTGTGGTGCTCAGTCTAGTTCTCATCCTGGCCATAGCCCTTCTAGTTCCTCAACACTTGTTTCTCTTGTACTTCCCTGGTTATTCTCTTTGCAGTTTTGCAGCAAATCTGGAAGTCGGGGGCTGGACAATGATATTACTTGAGAATGTTGTGGGACAAGCTGCTAGAGTAGAGGTTAGCACTACTGCCTTTACATTTATTTACTTAGCAGACACTTTTCTCCAAAGCAGCTTCCAATGAACTCTATGTACTGTTATCAGCCCACATACTTTATTCACCAAGATGGCTTACACTGCTAGAGACACTACTTACACTGGGTCACTCATCCATACATCAGTGGAACACACACACAATGGGTGAACCTGAACAGCATGTCTAGACGATGGGAGGAAACCAGAGCACCCCACACAGACACAGGGAGAACATACAAATGCTACACAGATTGAGTGGGGATAGAACCCACATCCTCTCACACCACCCAGGCACTGTGAGACATCAGCACTACTTGCTGTGCCACCCCTACCTTTGGACTCATTGGTTGCAGGTTCAATTCCACCTCCAGTTATAGTTCCTTAGGTGTTCAGGTATTTACCTTAAATCACTCCGGTAAAATTGCCTAGCTGTATAAATGGGTGAATAATTGTAAACATTTTAACGTTCTAAGTCTCTTTTTGGAGAAAAGCGTCACCTTAATGTAAATTTAATTTCAGCTCTGTTTACAGTAACCATTGATCAAGATGTAGTGGCGATCACAGAAGGCATAAATTATCTTTCTGTCTGCCTCATTCCTGATTTTAATTGTAATGGACATATAATTAAATAATCTGGCCAGGTCTGTTATCACTTATTAGTAAACAAAAGCGAGTAGTTGAAAATGGAAGAAACCGTTGAGTCGGTTTAATTAATTGGTTATGGTCCGGTAACTACCGTCAAAACTCGGTCCAGCTCCAAGGGTGATTGAGTTATTTGAGAATATGTATTGTATACGAAATTAATTAGGGAGAGAGAAGGGAAGTCTGGAAATTGCAGCATTAAAGGGCATGTTAGAAATGGTAATTAGGCAGAGCTCTTGGAGGGAACTCAGGAATGTAAAAGCAAACGAAGTCGCTAATCAGATGCAGCGGGAGCAGGCGCCGAGTGCAGCAGACAGGTCGCTGGAAAAAAGCAGGCGTGCAGAGCCTCAGCACCCGGGTTGGAGTCAATAAGTGTGCTCTAAAAGGCCGAGTAGAGCTGCGGGGACCGCAGCAGGGATGATGGCTCTGGCTGTATTTGCTATCCAGTGGCGCGTGAGAAAAGCTGTGGCTCGTGCTCACGAGACATTATTTGTCTCAGTGCCTGGCTGGCAGACCGGATAAATGTGGCGTGGATGTGCTCTCAAGATATCCTTAACCGTCGTGTTTACGTAATGCCGTTTCTTGTGTTGAGTCAGCCTCTGGACGAGGGAAAGCATGACTTTACTGTGGTATTTTGGGTCGAATGTTTCATAACCTAGCATTCAGTCGCTGAAAGGTAATATGATTTTCACACTGTAAATTGATGAGAAATTAATATAATAACATGGCAAATGTTACCCGTCCTCTGGTAATTTATTTTTAACAAGCCAAAGGTGTTGAAAAGTTAAATTCCTTAAGTCTGACCTTTGCCTTTAGTCGAACTGATTTGATCCTCTCTTGCAATAGCTGTTGTCTATTGCATGAACAAAATGGTTAGTGGATCCCTTTCCCTGGTAAAGTGTCATCCTTCCTGTGTTTGATTCAACACTGATGCTTAGTGTAGAAGAATCTATGATGAAAGACATTTACATTTATTCATTTAGCTGATGCTTTCCTCCAAAGAGACTTACAATGTTAAGGTTACAATTATTTACCCATTTACACAGCTGGGTAATTTTACTGGAGCAATTCAGGGTAAGTACCTTGCTCAAGGGTACTAAAGCCAGAGGTGAGGTTGGAACTCGCAACCTTTGGGTTCAAAAGCAGTTGTTCTAAACACAATGCTACCCGCTGTCCCACAATTAAAAAACACTTTAAGGGTAGAGTAAAGGCTACTTATCTTATTCATATATATGTGTTTCATTCTGTAGTTGGGCATGTGTGCAGCTGTTAACATATGGAAGGGCAACTCCTGAAAGTGAAATGAAGCAATGATTTATCACCACTGAACAGCACTGAGCTAACACTTAGTGATTGATAAAGAAGGATGTGTTTAGCAGTACCTCTGTCAGCTGGCTTTGCCACCCTTCACTACCCTGCTGACGCTTACAAGGGTAAACTGGGTAGAGCCTTCTGGTGAGGATTGATAGGAGAAGTTTATCTCTTCCAGAACTTGCCAAATAGGAATTTCCTTCACCATTTTCATGGCATTTAATCATTTAGTTGATGCTTTTTGCCAAAGCCACTTACAGTTATTTACTCATTTATACAGGGGGTAATTTTACTGGAGCATTTTAGGGTAAATTCCTTGCTCAAGGGTACTACAGTCCGAGGGGGATTAAACCCAAGACCTCGGGATCTAAAGGCAGCAGTTTTAATGATTACGCTACCAGCTGTGCACTAGGCATACTGTTACTGGCATGTCTGTCTGCAGCAAAGCTTCATCCATTCATTCAGTCATTCATTCGTTGCCATCCTTTTATAATCAAATATCACAGAATGAATTAGAAGTGTTAGTTATGGGCATTTCCCATAATTTGATTACTTTTGTTAATTTCTTTTTTGTCCCTTGCAATAGCTGGAACTGCAGGTGAACAGTCCATTAACCTAATCTGAACTATTAAAAAACCAAGACTAACAATTTTTTAAATTATTTTTGACCTATTTACAAGAGAACAGTGAGATAGAGAAGTTAAATGGTCCCAAACTGACATGCAGGGAGGTGGTTCTTCAAGAGATGCCTTAATTTTAAGAGACTGGGAGCAGGTATGAGATTGATGGCAAGATCATTTCACTAGTTTGGAACTAGGAGAGACAATACACGATTTTTTTCTGTATACCCGAGAAGAGGAGGCATGGAGAGCAGGCAGCTGGAGGCAAAATAGAGATTTTGTTGCAGGAGGTAAGAAAACATGAGAAACTGGAGTTAATAAGCAGAGTCATGCAGGGAGCTGTAGGTCAGGACCAGACTCTTAAACTAGATCCTAGCCACAGTGGGAAGCCGGTAAAGAGACTAAAGCACAGGAGTAGTGTAGGTGTAGCAAGGGACTGAATACTGTACACTCCAGACGGCATTCTGGTTGCGTTGGAAAGGAGAACAGATGTAGGCAGCCCTGCCCTAGTTTCACTGCAGCATCGAAAAAGTCAATGCATCAGCTTCTGCCTTTTTTCATGCTTTCACAGGAATTATAGGATTAGCAGTTCCAATGCAGAGAAATACCAAAAAACCTCATTGCTCTATTCTGCACTTCTCCCATGGCTACCGAAAGCAGAGACGCACAGGTTTTCAGTCATCCATGTAACCTTGGACGCCTTATGCGACAGCCGGAGCGTTCATTCAGAGATTAAGAGCCCATTTGTATTGTACCACAATGGAGTGTTGCCCTTCTCGTGGCCTTTGAGGGCTTTCCACTTGCAGAGAAAGACTTTTATACCTCAATGGCATTAGTCATCACTCTATGAAACCCAGTTAAGTAGCTACTTGTATTAACTGTAGGACTGATATGTAAAAATATGAGTGTAAAAATTTTATTGCCATTGTATCTTTTAATGCATTACAGATTTTATCTTGAACCAAAGGAAAAAATATATAAAGGATTTGAATTTATATGTTATTTAGTAGTATTCTCTGAATATACTGAAAACAGGATCGCTGTTGGCGTCGTGGTTGGAGTGGCTGCCTTTGGCTCTGAAGGTTGCTGGCTTCATCCCCACCTCTGGGTTTGTGGCCTTGAGGAGCTTGCTCGCAGTTGCTCCAGTACCTTTGTCTGGCTGTGTCCCTGGATGCATAGTTGTGGCCCTGCAATGGACTGGCGTCCTGCCCAGTGTGTGTGCCTCCTTGCACCCAATATCTCCAGGATAGGCTTCAGCTTACTGCAACCCCACTGGGGCCAGTGGTTCTTGAAATTAGTTGGTTGGTTGTTCTGAAAATATTCCCCAAAGGTAATATTGGTGTGTGGGTCCTGGGATGGGCTCGTGTCATGCCTATACAGTACTCCAGTATTACCGCTGTAAGCTACTGCTGTTCTTATTGAATGAACAGTTACTGAAAATGAATCGATGTAAGGGCGCTGTAATACCTTAGAACTCCATCACGCCGTGGTGAGACCTTCTGCACTTAGCTACTGGTTGGTCCTCGTACGTGGTCTTAAGGGAAACCACCATCAAAGCCAAGTTTAATGTGCGCAGATCACTGAGATGCCAGAGGAAGGGGTTTGAACAATTTGGTTTCGTTTTAGTCCCTTTGGATGTACGTCTACATCGAATGACAGAATCGCATGCTGTCCTCCTGGACTTTGAGCCGGTTTAATTGGCTACCAGAAAGAAAGAGAGATTAAAGGAATGTCAGATCACCAATATCAAAATGTGTTGTACATAAAAGAAAGAGTGCAAGCTTATATATAAGAATGGACATTGTTCTGGTCTGAATAAATCAGCTTGCGCTGAGAAAAATCTCCAGATCCCAGTACATGAATCTTTTAATATCCTGCTCAAATCCTATTCATCTGAAGTGGATCTTAAAATAATTTTTAGGGCCGTAGCTTTTGTTCTTTGTACTTTTTCCTTGTACCTTTTAATGAGGGTAATTTTGTGAGCTGCTCTTTTCAAAATGTTGATCATTTCTTAATACTAAACAATAACTTGTTTTCTGTTGTTGCTACTACTAGTATTAATTCAAGCATTATTTCCAAGTATTTATCCTTATTTATGATGATCACACTTCATAAGTGTCTCACCATCTCACCTTAAGTCATATGACATCCCACTAAATGCAGAAATGTGTGCGACAAAGCAATGTCTGTGGTAGGGCGGTTTGAAGAGTAAGTTTAATTAGTTAACATGAAAAAGAATCACTTTTTTTGTATTCCTATACTAGAAAGTTATTTAGCTCTAACTACAACAAAAAAATCTGATCAGTGTTTTCTTTCCCCTCTAGCTACACTGTACAAATTCTGACTCACTGTCAGCATATTTTTGTTTAGAGCAACAGACTCAGATGCTTGTCTTTGAATGTAGCTGTGAATTACATTAAAAAAAAAAAAAACACATGCAACGTTCTGTTCTCTAGAGGCAACAATGCAAATGTGTTTGGGTTATGGTTCTCTGACATGTATTTTTATCCTTATGTAATAGCTATGTAAATAATTCACTTTATTATAGGGCCCTAATAAATGCCTCCCCCATGCAAATAATAGTACTGTTATTGACTACATAGAAGGTTTATTAGATGTCTCCAGTAAGACAGAGCCAACAAGACCCTTAGAACTTTTTGTTTCTGCGCATTTTCTTGTTTGATCCTAATAACGGTGAGTATGATTTGTTTATAAACTGCTGTTTTTTGTTGAGACCCAGAGGTATGAGTGTGGACCATGCACACTAACATTGCATCTTGTAGTTCAAGTACATGTCATTTTGGAAGAGTAAATATTATCCATGGCCAGACCTTTACTCTGGCTGGCTGGGAAGGGCAGAGATGGGTGTTTTTCTGCTCTGCCCAAGTTACAGCGGGCATGTGATCGCAGGCATCCTTCCCAGGCAAAGTCTAGGTGATGTGCGAGGGATGACAGCAGTTGCAGCAAAAGATAATTGACCAAGTCGGAGCCAGTGGCACAGAAACAATGGAGTTAATGGGGTCTGAGGGGTCAAACACATTAGTTCCCAAATGGGTGAGGACTCATGGCATGGGTGGAACGTCACGCATTTAGGTAGGAACCACTGCACGCTTTGGCCCTTTAGAAACACCAGTCATTAGGACAGGAATGACACCTTAGTAGCGACCTGATAAGATGAGAGTTTAAAATTACTGTTATGATTCATCTCTCCAAAGAGGAAATGACAATAGTACATTTCTCATGTCCATTGTATCATGCCTCACATACATTGAACACTATGAACAGTATTAATAGTTTGCTACTGTGAGATCATGGAATCATTTCCTTTCTGGAGGAGAATAGAAAAAATGGCAACTGTAAATAAGCAAACAATGGAAATAACAATGCAGTTATTAGTGAATTGTTCATTATTCACAGTTCTGACTCCTGAATGAGCTTAATGATAGTTTTTTTTTTTTTTTTTTTTTTTAATTTAATCGGTTGGTGTAAAGTAAAACTTATTCATGCAACGGTTAAGCAAGTCAACAGTTAATATTTGTCAGACAGTAGCTCTGGACCATGGGAGAAGGAGACACATGCAGGGTCAGTGCTTGGCAACGAGGGAAAATACAACACTGTTAGAAGGACGACTACTGATAACCAACGAGAACTTCTCTTTACGTGCCTCCGTACACAGTATACTCTCTTAACAGAGCAACCTAGGCCAAGGGTTTTCTAAGAGAAAATAAACAAGAAACTTTTTTACGCTTCTTAATGGTTGCGAGGTCTCCTCTTCATTATTCTGTCAGCATGCAGTGTTGCAGCAATATTAAATCTCTCCTTTGTTGCCAAGCGTAGACACACACACACATGCCCTAGAGTCAGCCGCATTGACAACTGCATAGGGATGGCAGTGGATTATGCAAGGCAATGTTTCACGGTCTGCTGGAGATTCAGTTTTTCTGGGGTACTTCAAGATATTATTCAATCATTTATTGTCGGAGTCCAAGGGATAAAAGCCCTACCTTGGCTACTTGGAACTGGACGTTTTTATTATTTGTTCATCAACAAAGAACTTTACTTACACAGTTGAGGACTGTTTGCACATTAATAAAGTACGTATAACTGTTCTTATCAGTAATTATTAAATCAATACATGCTGTGGTTCTTCTACAGCTAGCATTGTAGTGTCTGAACACTTGCAAATTCCCGGTTAGGGACTGAACAAGAGTTGCAGGTCATTTAGTTGTGTCAAAGTCCTTGATACCACTATTTTCTCAATCTGCTTGATGTACAAAACAGGAAAAAACTGAGATATATATTTCTGGACAGATCCAAGCATGTTAAAGCTACCTATTCAGCTGGAGAAGCGGAATATTGCATTTGTCACATGAAGGTAAATGGCAAGCCATCTGATGAAATGAGCATTTCCGACACTTTGCCCTGTACTAGAAGTTCAAAGGCAGAAAGAGACGAGAAAGATAGCAGGACACGAGCACACGTGCTGCTGTAGAATTTACCTGAGACCTGAGAAAAAAGCAGAGCAGATCAGAGGAAGAAAATGATGAAACCTGGAGAAATTTGCCACATGCATGACAGGTCGCCTGAAAACCAAAGACCAAACCCATGTGTTTTGTATGTGAGAATATTTGAACTTTTTTGAATGAGAAAAGGAGTTGTTGCTCTTGGGGGAAAAAAAAATTCAGGCAATACTGAAAAATTAGACATTGAATAAATGACAGTCCTCTTGGAATAAAAAACTGAAAGGAAGATGATCAGTAGTGGTCTGAAATACTAGTCTTACATGATAAAGCCAGTCAGTCAGTAGTTAGTTTCCGTCTGCTTGTCCTGGAGAGAATCACCATTTTAGCAGCCTGAACTGGGAGGCCCAACCCTTCCTTTCCCCAACAACAGCCTCCAGCTTCTTTTGGGGGAATCTACAGGTTTCCTCAGGCCAGCTGAGTGATAAAATATTCGTTCATGTCCTAGGTGTATCTTCACAGTGGGACGTGCCCCATGTAACTCCAGCAAGAGCCAACCAGAAGGCCTTTTGACAACATGCTCAAGCCACCTCATCTGTCTGCTCTCATTCTAGGGGAGCAGCAACTCTACTTATTAGCTCTCCTGGAGCACCAAACTGCTCCACACTATCGCAGAGTGTGCTCGGCAATCCTGTGGAGAAACCTCATTTCCACTACGTGCATCCATGAGCTCATTCTTTATGTCATTATCCAAAGTTCTTGACCACGGGTGAGGAAGGGGATGTAGATTGAGTGGTTGACCTTTGAATTGTTCCTCCCCCTATTATCACCTTTTCATCCCTTCACCTCACCTGGAGAGAGCAACCTACTTTTTTGCATGAAAGGATTTTGAAGGCCACACTGTGTATAGAGATGAGATCAGCCAGGCTCCTTCCCATTCATTTATTTCATTTAGCTGATTCTTTTCTCCAAAACAACTTACAGTATTAAACTACTAATAATTATCTACTCATTTTTTACTGCTGTAGCATCCGGACGGGAGTCCGACACGGACGCTCGTTGCTATTACGTCCGAACACGGACGAAACGTAAAATGACCTCACGTGCAGTGTGATGTTAAACATGCACTGTGTGTGCTGTAAGACACTTGGTGGAAGTGAAACATGAAACACGAGACCAGGAAACACACACGGCGTTTGAACTACGGTGAACAGTGAAACGCTACTCTGTGAGTATGACCGCAACCCCGAGACGTGACGAAATACCGGACTGGAACATTGGAACAGGACTGGAGAACAAGAGGCAGGAACTGACAGGACGGGCACTCGGGACTGGAACATGAACACCTAGGAAACAGACTGAGGGAACAAGGGGCTACTAATCGCCAAGAGAGCACAATAGAACCGCTGATTAAGAATCCGCAAGTGGTTCTGCTCTGCTGGCTCCTTTTATACCTCCGTGTCCTATGGGACTGTGAGGTGATACGTGAGTGTTACGTAGCGGCACTGAGTGGCGCTGCCTCTGACCGGGAGGGGCAGTGACCCCGTGGGATGTGACAACTGCTGGTAAATTTACAGGAGCAATTTAGGGTAATTATCTTGCTCAATGGTACTATCATTAGAGGGGGGGGATTCAAACCTGCAACCTTTGGGTCCGAAGGCAGCAGTGCTAACACGACACAACCATTTATCCCAGCAGTAATGTGACATTCCATATTCTCAGAGCCCGCTTCCATTGCCAGGGTCCGGTCTCCCCAGGTCCATGATGGCCAATGATGTCTTCCACTTGGCTGACATTGCACCCAGTCCCTTACCCTTCATCATGTACAATAAAGTATTGGTAAAATTTTCAGCAATGTCCAGTAAATTAGTAATCAAAAACTTAACTGCTTCAGTAATATGTCCAGTTGCATTCATGCAGGAATGTTATTAAATTGCACATGTTATTGAGAACTTTTATGCTTGATTGTTTTAGGTTCTGAAATCCCATTACAGTGTAGTTTAACTGTAAATCAGAATCTTTGAAGAGTACAAGGTAAATGTCCCTTTAGTAGAGACCATAAAGAGTTACTGTTCCTCCCCGAGTTACTTTCCTTTTTTTTAATCCCTTCACATTATTTGTATTGAGCTGGAAATAGATTACTCTGAAGATCTTTCAATAGCCCTATGGTGAACAGAGAATTGTAATAGGGAACCAAGGAATAATTTACCTGTACTGTAAGGAAAAATGAGAAGGGATGTGTGATGAACTGGGAAGTACCACAGAAGTGACAACCCATTAGACCTTGTAGACCTCATCACAAAAGAAAGGAAAGTCCAAATGCGTAAGTCCTCCAGATTTGTCTCTACCTATTTACAACACAATAAGCTGTATATGAACTGTAACACAAAAACGGAAGGAAATTTAAAATTTGTTAAATAAAATATATAGATTTAATACCCTATTGAATGTGTCATAGAAGTCAAATGTGTAAAATTAAGAAAGTATAGGAGCTATATGTCTCACTTAGATGCTAGAGTGCTGTACCCAGGTACCAAGAACTGAGAAACTATAAAGAGGCTACTGTGTTGTACTGTCTTTGTATTTTCCTCCTTTTCAGAAAGCAACATAGTCTTTTTGGCTAGCGATACTTCTCATAAATGTTCGAAGTGGCTAATGCATGTATTTAATGGCATAAATTAAATTTGCTTATGAAAGCAAACACACATAAACCTTTGTACGGGTTTTAAAAAGTAGCATAAATAAGTTTTATCACAAAACCTGTATTGCACCTACATTGATTCAGCCTTGTTCACATATGTATGTATGACTGAATGCAAAAGAGACAGTTTAACAATAATCACTGCAGTCGGAAAACACGCATCCGATGATGTTTGGTTAAAAGTTACACATTTTGGCTGTTATTAATCTTATTATTATTACTCTTTCCATCATCATTGTCATTTTGATTATGCTCCCGCTGCCCTAATTTGCTGTACTTTGTCCATGATGAGGTATTATTTGCAGTGTCTGCCTGTGAGTGTTGCTGGACAGATTGTACCCGTTCTCTTGACATGCTTGACTGCAGAGCATTGAAGGGTAGGACCATCACCATACAGACATGTGCACATTACATCTATAAGGTTAGGAAGGCTCTTTTTTTTTGGTTTCTTGTTCGTACAGAAATAGAAAACTATCTAAACTCATTATAGGTCACCTTGGATGAAAAAGGTGTCTGCTGATACTACTACTTAGTGTTCACTTTGTAGAAAAGCATTTGCTAAATAAATAACTATAAATGAAAATGTCTGGCACTTGAAGTATAGAAAAACACTTGCTTAAATGTACCCGAAGGATGGTGAAATTCACAGTCTAATTCTATGTGCATAATTTATAACCTTGAACATCTTTTTATTCTGTAATATACGTTAGTTATTAATTATGAATAAAACAGAACATTACGGGTACACTTACGTATTGTTCAGTACAGTTAAGTATGGAATGTTTATTAGGTTTTTTCTGTTGCTTTAATATCATATGTGTACTGTTTCTCAGTCCCCAGTGTTATCATGTTCAGGGTATACAAGGAACACATTTTATATATACAATAAAAGATCACATGAATAAATTCAGCACATTGGCTAGCAGCATAGTAATTTCAGGAAAATTTACCAAAACTCAGTGTTATAGAGTATATATATATTCCTTATATACATATCTCTCTAAACTGGACCATAAAGACTGTGGGAAGTAATTGTCATAACATGTAACTCATTAATATTCAATGATGTATATAATAACCCTCCTATTAAAAATGAAGGAAGTCACATCATAGAGCAATCAAAAAAAATGGCTGTAAAAAACTAAATCTTCTTGGAAGAATAATAATGTTGTGACTGTAATTTTATATTTACCATAAATGTTTTTGAGCAATAAATATTTGTGAGATCACCACAAGTCTATGATATAATAGAGTTTGTGTAGGAAAAATGTGTGATGTGCATGTGAAGTGAGTTTTCATTCTGTCGTGTTACATACATAACAAAACATACATACAGCTTCCAAAAGAAGCTCTACAGTGGCACTGCTATCATGTGTTTCAGCAATGGGTACTGCATAGTTCTTAAGGATTAGTTTTCTAAAAGTCTCTGTATTTTCACAACAATGTACCACACCTAATACTCCTTGTTGAGTGTGCTATGATGCCACTTGACAAGAAAAATTTAGACATGATCCAAAAAAAAAAAAGACAATTTGTTCACGGTGGGAAAAAAGAACAATTTCAAAATTGTGGATAATTTGTAACAAGACCTTTCGAGTCATTAAGACTATTCACAGTAATTCAACATCTCATCATCTCTGATTAGCAAGGTTCCTCTGGACCTTATCCTGGGACCAAGATTCGGAGCGCTCCTAGCCACTCTTGAGATACAGCTATGATCAGTCCTGATGACATAAAAATAACAGTGCAATTTACATATAATTTTTTTTGGTTTTCCGAGCACTGATAGGCTGCTTGTTCTTTGCAGAATTAGCTCTGAAAAGGAAACTATGATTAAGTGGTAATTACAGCATTTTAAAATTGCTTGTTCAGCAGTTGATCCCTGGTCCTGCCATAGTACTATTGAGTGAAATATTGTGAATTGCGCCAGAAAAAAAAATACTCACCTGTATAAATGGGTAAAATATCAGTAAAAGTCAATAAAATATGGCTTTGCAGCTATGCATCAACCATAGTTTCTTGTTTAGTACATAATGTGCTCAATGGTTTGAAATAACTTGGGCAGATTGCTAACAATCCCAACATCGTTACCATACAGTATGAAGTCACAAAGTTCTTACATATGTTAGATCTGGATCTGGTTAATAGACCTATTTTTCCCTTCTTCTTAGATGGCTATACAACAGATGACATTGAGTTCTACTGGCGAGGTGGTGACCATGCTGTGACAGGGGTTGAGAGAATAGAACTACCCCAGTTCTCCATTGTGGACTACAAGCTTATCTCCAAGAATGTGGTCTTCTCAACAGGTAATGCCTCTGCATTATTTATAACCTAAAGTAGGGCACTCACTGCATTCCTTTTAAACAGGGACTGAAAGTAGTGAATTCTTAATCATTTCAACAAGTAATTTACATTACAAGAGGAACTGTCAAGTTTTGTCCTTTGTCACATATGAAATTCCAAATCTGTGATATGTTGTCAAAACAGTAAATGCTATTCTGACATCAGTGACCAAATGGATGACAAAATACTGATACATGAAGAAACCTGTGTGTTTTGTCCAGTATGCATTAAAAATTACTAAATGGCCAAGTATCACATGAAAAGACATATCTATATTGTAACCAAAACAGCTAAATTAAGGGACTACTGATGTTACTGGGTTAAAAAGTCCGGAGCTTGTGACACTAATGCAGTCCTCCACCTCAGCTCTTGCACTGCACTGGCATGAGATCGGAGTCCTAACATGCAAGATGGAGTAAACGGACAAATCTGGCTAGATTGCATCTTCCTGCAGGACTGCATAGTAAGGATCGAATGTGAATTTACAAACCACTTCCAGTTTGTATAGAGGTCTGTATTCCCTTGAGTAGATACAGTGCAGTTATGACACCATTTTCGTCCCAGATGAGATATTTTATGCAAGTAGCCTCTTAGTCAATGGTGACTTGGAGAAGTAAAAACATCTCTTTAGGATGGCATGTTGGAGACAGGGAAATATACGTCCTCACTGGTTGGACTTCCCTGTTCATGAACATGACACACAATCATGAATTTAAAAATGTTGTCTGAATGCACAGTTTATTGATAAACCAGTTTTCATATTCGTAAATATGTTATGCAAACAGCAATGGAGAGCGTTGTTAAGGGAGTACTTTCCGAATAAATAAGAGGAATGTTCGGGGAGTGTGTTGAGCTGCTGGAGTTAGGCAGTTTAGTATTATCAAGTCTGCAAATCCCTATAATCAATTTAAATCTCAGAACTTTAAAAGGTTTGATGAATGATTTATTGGTGCAGACTGGTTAAAAAAAAACACCATTTGGCTAACGGAGAATTGTAGTCTGGTTATCTGTGTTGACTAAATATGGCTTTTCTTTGTGTAACCAAGGGAACTAAGACCAGTAGGAGCAGCTCCCATATCCCAATTATGTACCCCCTCTGGATGATAATGCAACCCTGCTGAAGAATCGTAGCATAAACAGTTAACACTAGAACTGATGTTCACATGTTGGGTTTGAGTCCTGCTCTGGGTGCCTTGCGACGGACTGGCATCCCATCCTGGGTGTATCCCCTCCCCCTTTGGCCTTGCGCCCTATGTTGCCGGGTCACTGTGATCCCGCTCGGGACAAGCGGTTGTTGACTTTGCTTGGTTGGTTTGTTGGTTGTTCACATGTTTATCTCTTATTTTCCTCTACTTGGCCTTCTTCAGAGCAGTATAACCATAATTATTAACCCCTCCCAGCCACAGTGCATATCCTTTTTATTTACATTACTAAAATGTTGCTTTGGTATCCCTTTGTGTCCCTTAGTAGTATAAACAGCAATAACTTCAAGTCCTAAGAAGTTTTTGTAGATTGTTTTCAAATACAGCCTATGCACAGGTGAAATGAGAATTGCAGCACACTGTTAAAGACTCACCTACCTAATCAAAATGCATAGAAAAGTTTAAAGTCACAGCCTCTGCAAAGTAATGCCTTTTGCAGGAATGTTGAAAAGGAAAAAGTGACCCAAGTAATGCCCTTGTCTGTGCAAAGACCTCCACCGCAGTGCACAATATTGGAATTTTCTTGGATAGTACAGTCTTATTGGAGGTAACTGGTATAGAGGTAACTCTGTAAGGCAGAAGACATCTTACGGAAGAGCTTTCCAGGCCTCTAGAAACCTCCAAGGCATTCTTCCCATGTTTACTTTTAATTGGTGGATGCCACACATGTCCATACCCCTCCTTCGTACCTCTACTTCCCCAGGGTCCTACCCTCGGCTTTCCCTGAGCTTCAAGCTGAAGAGGAACATTGGCTACTTTATTCTGCAGACCTACATGCCCTCCATCCTGATCACCATCCTCTCCTGGGTCTCATTCTGGATCAACTATGACGCCTCTGCTGCCAGGGTGGCCTTAGGTAGGAAATTGTCATGTAGATGGTCACATGACCCACACAGGTTTTTCAAAATACTATTGTAGCTTTTAAAATGTCACTTTAAGGTATATTCAGTCATTATTTTCTTACAAGTATGTTAGTGTGATTGGTCTAGTTAGGGCAAAACAGTTTTCACATTTGTTAGAGTGTTGTCACAAACATTGTATAATAGAAATAATAGATGCCTATTACACCACCATGCCACTGTAGACTTGCTGTATAAATTGATTTTCATGTTATGTTGACGTAACTGAATTAACAATTAATAGATGTAACAAAGCAGAAAGAACATGGGGATTAACAGAATCATCACAAATGAAGCCTTAGAGGTAAACCTTATATATGGGACCAAAAGTAACTGGGCACCACTGTATCTGGAAACAGTGATTCATTTGCCCAGAAGTACATTCTGAAGTACCGCAACTCCATCCACACTGCATTAGTGAGTTTCTATATATCTGGCAGAGCTATTCTAACACCCTGTGTCATTTTAATTTTCCTCCCCTGTTGAAGTTATATTCCACACAATAAAATTTAGTTTTTTTAAAAAAAAAAAAAAAAAAAAAAAAAAAAAAAAAAAAAAAAAATTCAATGTATCATTAGTATGTAATGTATTTTACACATAGCACATTATTTTATAGTTTGTTCACAATCCATAAACTCACACACCTATAGCCAACACTAAACAATTGCTTTCCCAGTCTAAAGCTGATCAACCTTCAGGTCCCCTTCCCCTACACAGCTCCTGCTTATTAAGTCCTGCTACCATTTATCTCCCATCTAATAAGGAAGCAGGTGTGAAATGTTCAACCAATAAAGCTGGAGACAAATCAATTTACTCAAATGAGCCCACGCTCAACCAGCTTTAAGTAAAACTGACAGCTGGCTTGCACATATTGCAGAGGTACTAAAATCATCCCATTCAAAACAATGTATCTGGTAATAAATAACAGTGATGCAATTTAAAACTTATGTACCATTATGTGGAGTAACTAGGGCATAGAAATCCCATCAAGTTAAAAGTCAGGGTAAATCTCAAGAAGGTGATTATTGCTTTTTATCACCATGTTCTCTGTCTAATAGAAAAATGTTAATCCTGGCATAAATTTATAAGGAAAGACACTAAAACCTATATACACATATACACATTATGGCAGTCAGAATATGTGCATATATTAAAACTATTTTTCTGTTAAAATTTAGAAGCATCAACATATTTGTAACAAAGCAGAAAATTACTAATTAAGGTCTTCCATATTGTATTAGCACATAATAAAATAGGGTGTTGATTAAGATTTAGCTCAGAAAAACCCTAATGTATTATAGCAGTATTATATTATAGTAATAATGATATGATGAACAAAGTCAATTATATGAGGCAGCCTTAATGTTTTATGTTTTCAGGTTTTCAAGGGAGGATTTATTTGTACCATACCTTGACATTTGAGCTCTATATCTCATGTTTTCCAGCTCTGTTTTTTTCACATTCTGGGTCACTAACCAACACACGGCATAACTGTCTCTTGTTACTGCATATTATTTTGCTCCAGACTATTTTCTGGATGCCAAAGTGTTTTGTGCAACTGAGGATTTCAATATTTTATGACTGGACTTGTGACTCGTGTTCCAGGGATCACTACGGTGCTCACCATGACCACCATCAACACCCACCTACGGGAAACCCTTCCCAAGATCCCCTATGTGAAAGCCATAGACATGTACCTGATGGGCTGCTTTGTCTTTGTCTTCCTGGCCCTGCTTGAGTACGCCTTGGTCAATTACATCTTCTTTGGCCGGGGACCACAGCGGCAGAAGAAGGCAGCTGAGAAGGCTGCCACTGCCAACAACGAGAAGATAAGAATGGATGCTAACAAGGTACGCGCCACGTATGTAATGTGTAGAGTAGAGGAGTAACTTTGGCCGTAATGTTACAGTACTGCAGAATTTCCTTCAGTCGCTTTAACCTTGTCTGCGGCTCCTGTAGTTTTTAGTGAAGGATATGCTCTTAATATTGTTAAATTAAAACGGTTTTATTTTTTGTCTAACGATCATGAACATTGGTTTACAAAAGGTTTCGGAGGATAAGTACCGAATAGCTTCTATTGTGGGTCTTCTCCTAGATGACGGATTTTGTGCTCAGCGATGTTATTTGTTTCTTTCTGTCTTTGTGAGCCGCACTATACTGTGCCTGTCCAGTTCGTTCTCATGTCCTCACTGTGATTTCACTGTCTGACTTGCGATCCTTTGCCACTGTCGAGGTACATTGTGGGATTTTGGTATGCTGTTTTACGTAATTCTCAAGGGAAAGAGATATTTAAAGCAGACAGCTTTTTTTTTTTTATTTTGATGAAGGGAATTTCATTAGTGGAGCTGTCCCGTACTCCCCACATACACACATAAAGAAACTATGAATAACAAGTATTTTTTCACCACTTGAAATAGAAGATTGAATTAATTCTGTCCCTTCGTAACCATCAGAGTGAAAATATTTAAGATGTGAACGTTTAAACCATATGTTGAAATAAAATCTGTTTTGAAATTTAAATAAGAAAATGTATACTTTGAGAAAGTTTGAGAAAACAACAAACTATTTTACATGGGGGGGGGTGCGGTGGCGCAGTGGGTTGGACCACGGTCCTGCTCTCCAGTGGGTCTGGGGTTCAAGTCCTGCTTGGGGTGCCTTGTGATGGACTGGCGTCCTGTCCTGGGTGTGTCCCCTCCCCCTCCAGCCCTACTCCCTGTGTTGCTAGGTTGGGCTCTGGCTCCCTGCAACCCCGTATGGGATAAGCGGTTCAGACTGTGTGTATGTGTGTGTGTATGTGTGTGTGTGTTTTACATGATTATCATATAATAAAATTCAAAATATCGTTAGTATTTTTTTGTTATTTTGCTGTTGTGAAAACCACCAGATATATTAATGGCAACTCAGATTAAGTTTATTCTCAAAGCAAACAGCAGGGTCCTTCTACGGCCTGAAACCAACAGCATAAAAGGTGTGCCCTTAGCCAAAATTCAGTTTTTAAATGTATACTGTTAATCAGTTTATTTTTTGGAATATTAATGAGTACGGGTGGTCCCCGATTTACGATGGGATTACGTTCCGCAAAACTCATCATGTGGAAAATATCGTAAGTCGAAAATGCATTGAATACACCTAATACACACCTCTGCGTGACAGACTGGGAGATGCGGATCGCTGTCGCTGCCCAGCATCGCGAGACATATCGCTTCCCCAGGAAAAAATCTAAATTCAAAATTCGAATTACGGTTTCCACCGAATGTCTATCGCCAGCTCACCATCGTAAAGTTGAAAAAATCGTAAGTCGAACCATGGTAAATCGAGGACCTCCTGTAGTGTAACATACTGCTAGCAGGTTTCATAAACAGAAGAAAATCATACACTGCAAATCTTAAAATGCACATAGCTTTAGGATTAGCTAGGATAGTATTTGCAGTTAAGTTTGTATACATTTTTGTCTAGTAAAATAAAGTGCACAGAAGGGTAAATAGTATAAAGTGGAGCGGCTGGATACACAAAAAGGATGTTATTTTAGCATCTTTCACTTGGTACAGCAGAGAAAGACCTCTGCCCGAGTAAGTGCAACTAAGAACAGGAAACATTGACACAGTATTTAGAAATCCAGCTTTCTCAGAGGTGGTGGGTCAACATGGGTGAATGTTTTGCAGTATTTCAGGAGTCCTGTTGTGTAGGTGAAATCCCAAAATCCCCCACATCCCTTGGAACTTCCTAAGGTCTAATAGTCTTGTGATAAATTTGTTACCCTTGTTGATCATGACTAAATGAAATTCTCTATTTTGCAATACGTCTCCATTTAACTGACTCAAGCGATGATTTTCTATGCTTACAGTGGTTGGTGGGAAATGTAGTTCAGAGAGACGATGCTCTCTATGCCAGAATGAAACAGAGGGATATTGATGCTCATGACTCGATGTGGGAACCAATCTTTGTGGAGGATGCAGCGATAGGACTAGGGGAGCAAAAGAATAAGGTACTGGAATAACAACCTGAAATGGATAATTTTCCTTGTGCTAAACCCTCACAAATGCCCAACAACAAATTATGCTCTTTTATCCTTTTTTTAAAAAAATATATATTTTTTTACTTGAAATTAGACTCCATGACCATCACCACTACTGAGTTCCTGTTTCTTTGAATTCCACATGTCAGACTCTTGCCATGTACTTAAAAGAGTCAGTATAATAGCATGGTATTTTTTTAAACTGTTCGTTTACCTTACTCTTCTGTATTTATTTTCAGAAACATAATATAATGTACAAGTGTTTTTCTTTGAAAATTGCTCTTTTTCCTCACTGAAACTAATTCCACCTTTTGAAGTCAATGCGTAATTCCTTCTCAAAGACAATGAATATACTTAAAAAGTAAGGACTTGAGTTGCACAGCCAAGTGTAGAGAAGAAAGAAAATAGGATTAGAATGAGATTATGCTGCAGCTGACAGATATGAGAGCTTCGGCATTTTGTTGACTAGCTCTTTGTGAAAGGCTTTGCCGCAGACTTAGCTACATGACAAACACATTTATTAGTACTGATTCAGGGCAGAATTACATGATTGATTAGAAGACACGCTGTTCATTTATTAACTATGAATGAAGACTAAGTGCTTATATTTAAATCCAGAACCTGAAGTAACTGTGACATGCTTGCCACCTACCCCCTGTCCTTTATTTCTCATTAGAAAAAAAAGAAAAAATCACATCACTTCTATTGATGACCAGTTCACATGTCCTGTTCATATGTTTAGTTTTTGTTTACTATTACTGTTTGTTTATTTACATGTTTGGTCTGGACACTTTACATGTGAGTGGAATTTGGAGGCCATGGTACTAATCATGACTTAATCCAGTTCTCAGGTTACAAGGTTTGTTTTGATATTTACTGGATATACATTACATAGATCGAATGCATCTTGTATCATAACCCATAGATTTTATTGTTATACGTATTTTAGATTAACGAATGCAAATGTATGCCTTTTTTAGTCAATATTTAATTTTTTTCCCATCCATTTTTATTCCACTAATTTTAATGTCCTTTACTGGGAAGTTAAATTATTGTAACACCGAATTAGGTTCTGCTTGCATTGATAGATAATTAAAACTGCTTTAAACATTTACAGCAAAGAGTGAACGAGCATGAATAAAGTATGTTGTTTGCAACTTAAAATTGTAGATGGACCCCCATGAAAACATCCTACTGAGTCCACTGGAAATCAAGAATGATATGGGCATGGGGCCATCAGAGCTGACCCTTGGCCTGGGTGACCCACGGAGCACCATGCTGGCCTATGACAGCTCCACGCTGCAGTACCGCAAGGCCGGCCTGGCGCGGCCCAACTTCGGACGCAATGCACTGGAGCGTCACGTGGCGCAGAAGAAGAGTCGGCTACGGAGGCGCGCGTCACAGCTCAAGATCACCATCCCCGACTTGACTGATGTAAACTCTATTGACAAGTGGTCGAGGATGATCTTCCCCACTGTTTTTTCCTTCTTCAACATTGTTTACTGGCTCTACTACGTCAACTAGGTTGGGGAGGGGGGGAACGTAATTAGGGGTAAAAGGGCCAAGCCACTCCTTTTACAGATAAGTTTTGCACCACAAGCAAGACTTTGACTTATTACTGTATATCCAAAAGCAAATCAGGACCTGGTCCATTTTATCTTGGAGCACCTTAATTGCTGGCTAGCATTTACACAACCCAAGAAGGGAGATACAAAAGAGTGTATTGTGCCTGTGTGAGAACTTTGGTTTTGCTTCACAAATACATTGCACAAGACACTGAGCATTCACAAGCTTGGTTGTATATATTTTAATGTTTTGTTATTTCATCTCTTTTCTTTTTGATTTCGCAGCCTTTTTCAAAAAAATATTTGGTTAGAACCGTGGGAAGAAATAAGCATTATGATTGTTGCAAATTAGGCCATCCTGCAAAAAACAGATATTAAAAAATTAAAATGTTATGATTAATGTTTTTCTAGGTTAATTAAATGTTCGGATATTAATTAAAATGTTCTGTTAATATAATATTTTAATATTACCGTAAAAATAGAATATATATTATTTATATCTGTTTATAGAACATCGTTACAATTAAACATCTTATTGTCCAAATTCCCAGTGTCTTAAACTTTGTATATATTCAAAGAAATACCAGTGCTTCCACAGAGTGAGACTTTACATGCACCAAATATGCAGCACTCTTTTCTTTCATCTCACACATATCTTAAGTTTTAGGTTTTCTTTCCTTGGTTCTTTTAGTTGCGCCTATACTTGCATATAATTTATCTTGTTTTTTTTTTGTTGTTTCTATTCACTTTTTATACATTTTCATTTAATTTAAAAAAATATAGCAGAGTTACCCAAAAGAGTCACCATTTATTGAAAGGAACAAGTGAAATAACTGGATGCACTAAGAAAGCAAAAAAGTTTACATGTTTACATGTTTGTTGTTTTTTTTTTTTCATTTTGGGAAATGAAAGTACTGACTAATTTATAATAGGCTACAGTGTCACTTTTTTTTTTTTTTTTTTTTTAATGTTTTCATTGTTATGTAGGACAGACAGCCAGCAGTTAAGGAATCTTGTAATGGACATATCACTATAATACCTGGCAGAACAAGGCACACTTTAAATGTTACCTTTCGCAATGACCTGTAAATATCTCTTGTACATGATTGTTAAATGTTATGGTATGTATCTCATTTTAAGTGAGAATTCATCCAGCATATTTTGGTATTCACACGAGGAATGGTACATTTCTAATTAGTTTTCCAGAGACCTGGAGGGAACTCACAAGTGACTTGTATGATTTGAAGTCCTTCTGTTTTGGTGCATGTGTGCAACATTGTAAGAATCTGCTCCACTTCATGGAATCCTGTTTCACACTGTTAAAAAGTGCTTTCAGTAATAATAATAATAATAATAATAATAATAATCTATTATTGTGTATAATGCTTCTTTTATTTTAATTAAAGAACAATATTAAATAATAAATAATAATTATATATTATATATTGAGGGGGTGCGGTGGTGCAGCAGGTTTGACCGGGTCCTGCTCTCCGGTAGGTCTGGGGTTCAAGTCCCGCTCGGGGTGCCTTGCAACCGACTGGCGTCCCGTCCTGGGTGTGTCCCCTACGCCCTGTGTTGCAGGGTTAGGCTCCGGTTCACCGCGACCCAGCTTGGGACAAGCAGTTCCAGACAGTGTGTATGTATTATATATTTTATTATTATTATTATTATTATTATTATTATGCACACTTAAAGATGTTTATTTTATAACGCTAGATTTGTACTGAGGCAATTCAATTTATGCATCTCACTCAAGTAAATGACAACATGGCCCCTCCTTCACTCAAGCAGCTACGTTTTTTCAATTGTCTGCTCTTAACCACTCTACAAGTTGCTACCTAAAAGCCAGCTGGGTAAGAACCCTTCCTTCCACAGCATCCATCAGTAGGTTCTTATCGGCTCTTCTTGTACCAATACATACCACTACAGACAGCTGAGTTGAAGATTCATAAGCCGACTTGTCTGAGATTGAAACCCTTGAAAGCACAAAAGTGCTCTTCGCATCAACTGACATGCTTACTGATATTTTATATTTCACTTTATGTTTTATGGTACAACATAAACTTTGCTGCAATGCTCCAGTCTCTCATTGATTCTCGTTTTCTTTTTGAGCATCCCAGTCTCTCATTGAATTTCACCTTAGACATTGATAAGTAAATTAGATCTGGAAAAGATATTACATTAATATATAATTCATATTAGCACTTTATGTGTCTGGTAGTATTGGATTGTGGTGACCATAAAATGTTTCACAGTAAAAGACTTTATAGTTCACTCTAGTAGTAGTCCTTCTTTAGTCAACAAACATAATTTAGAGAGTGCTAGTTAAGAAGGGACACTGAATTTAGTTAAACATTTCAACATTTAAACATTTACTTATTAATAAAAGTAGATCTGAGTTAGAAATGTCCCTTATTGTGTGTTTCGGACCTTTATAAGATCGACTCAAAGTCATTGAAATGTATACACTAGTTATATAGTGATTGTTAAATGTTAAGGATTGGGCATCAAAAATAATATTAATGTATAATAAATTTCTCTAGAGATCTGTAATGTTTTTTTTTTTTCATTTTTCCCAACTGTAGTTATGCTTGCTGAGACGAATTCAGATGCAGTGAAACTCGTTTTTACTCTCACAATGCTTTCATTCTACTGTACATTTAAAGATTGCTGTGATTATAAAGGGATTTAAATTGCATTTTAAACCTCCTACACATCAGGAAAAAAAAAGTAGCTGTCACCTATCGTTTTGTATATTGCGACATTATAGGCTAAACTTTCTGGGTATGTTTTGAATAGGAAACGACAGCACAATAAATTGTCCATTTAAAAAAGATATTATCTAGAAGACAATAATTTCCTTTTTTAAAGTTGTTTTTGTATTTCTTTGTAATGTGTCTTCTGCACTTACCTGCACTTTTTAAAACTTGCATTCACATAAAAATGTGCATTATAACTACATCACATTACTTTACAGTATTCTTTCATATCTAAATTTGTATTAATATTACGTCAAAGGATTATTTTCCTTAATCATTCCTAGAATCCAAAACATGCTAAAGGTAAAACACACATGATGGGCATTTCTGCTGAACAAGATCATTATCAAAAATTTGAGGCATTGTAAAAACAGTTTTACTGTTTATTTATTGTTTTTAAAAACACAGTTATTGTTCATGAGAAAACAGTGAACCGAGCATTGCAAAGGATCATTGTATTATTCATGATGTTTTTCTTCTTTTGCAGTTGGTCCTATAGTGTTGTAATAAACTAGCACATAGGATACATGGTAATAGGTTACTGTTTATATTTAGTAATATTCAATAACAAGAGTACTGTAAATTTACAAGTATGTGCAAAATATTCATACAACTGTACTGGAAGTTGCAAATACATAAAGGAAACTTACTTGCCATCAGCACATAATTATTTATACTGTACTGAATCATAATTCATGTCTCTTTGTCTTACATGTCACATTGTGCAATTATTCATATGCTTCTGTCTGGATTATTTATCTTTTAATTTTATTCATGCTTCATTTAAATATTTTTTTTTCCCCCACTAACAAATACATTGCTTTTCTTTTATTTTTAAGGACAGTTCATGATGAAATTATTAGTGCTGTACTTTTTATGAGGGTGTGAGTCAGGGACTTGAATAAAATGTTCCAACACATGTTGCTAGTTGTGTATATAAAATAACCTGTGAGTAAATACAGAATGATATAGTATATTATTGTAAATATTAGACAATTTCTTAAAGAGAAAAAATCTTTTTAAGCTTCCTAATTTGTACTATAATCTAAGGTGAATGCAAAGCAATTCTATGGCTTAGGCAGAAATGACAGGATACTGTAAATATTTTTAAGAATGTCAATCATATATATGATGTGTGGGTATGTATGTGTGTGTGCGTGTGTGATGGAAAGCGAGGAGCCATGATACTGAAATGTATGGCTCTTAAAACACAAAGTGAAACAAGCATTACTACACCCTGTTAATGGCTATTACTTTTTCCATTTGGATTTAAAAGAATAACTTTCCATCCTTGTACCCAAAGAAATCTATAATGAATTAATCTCATCATAATGTGCATTATGAATTATTATCTTGTGATGCATATTGTTCACACTGCATCTTTTTGTCAGTGTTTTTTTTTTTTTTTTTTTTAAATTTACATTCAGTTGCAAAATATTGAATACCTTTGGGGAACAACAGTATGGTGGGGGGTTACATTAGCATAAAACACTGTTGTCATATTGCCAGACATGTATCATAAATTTTCAACCTGTGTGCCAGTGACGCACAAATAACCTTTTTTCATTTAAAATATACGGAGTTCATGTAAGAGTAAAGAAAAACTGTAAATAATCTTTTAACCTATCTATCCACGTTTCTCGTTGCTGCTGTTCAGAGTAACTAATGGTGTACAGTTACATGATCAATGATCGATGATTAAGTACTTGTATTTGTCATCTAAGCCTGTGCATTTTAGCTGCATCATACCTTCTCCTTCCTGAAATGATTGAACCTAATATTTGTATATTTAACACTTGTTTGTCCCAAAAAAAAAAAAAAAAAAACATATTTCGCTTAAATTAGAACTAAAGGTAATCAAGTATGAGATGTAGGTGTGGGAGATGGCTGAAAAATTTGTAATGAATAAAATAAAAGTAAAAGGTAGGGTTTCAACATTTATAAAGCCTGCTTGGCAAATTTAATGTCTGAAGAATTTTTTTCAAGACCCTCCAAAGTTTTGCTTCCAGTTGCCGGTTTTCAGAGATGCCGTCCCCACTCCTAACACCCCTAACACCCCCCACCACC
This sequence comes from Scleropages formosus, assembly GCF_900964775.1. Taxonomy (NCBI): domain Eukaryota; kingdom Metazoa; phylum Chordata; class Actinopteri; order Osteoglossiformes; family Osteoglossidae; genus Scleropages; species Scleropages formosus. The sequence continues at coordinate 32,667,335 of NC_041809.1, read as the reverse complement.
ACCCAGGCACGGGGCCCACGGCACAAACAGATGAGAGCAGAGATTGCTTGGGTTCTGTATAGATGCATCTAAAGACATGTGGCTTACTGGGAAATCCTTGGCTCGTAAACCAAAACTAGATTGTAAATCCATTTCTGCCAGTAGAAATTATATATACATCTATTCCGTTCTCTGTTAACAGCACTTATCTGTAACTGTTTAAATTAGTATTTTAAATGCTGTAGTTTTCATTAGCCTTATCATGGTAAAACATGGTAGCCTTTCTTGTATGTGATAACTGCAACTTGTTTTCAAGGACTTAAAAAATGTAAAAGGTGGTGGCATTACACGGGGATTTTTGTTCATGTTGAAAAGGGCTGATTGAAATGGGACAGTTGAAGAAGTGTTGGCTGTAAATGAGTGATGTCATAAGAAATATTTTCTGAAATACAACGAAAAATTTAAAATTCTATATAAATGACAGATATAAATATATTGCAGCCAATTTCTGCATGTAAATACAAACAACAGTTGACCAGTGTGTTCTTGAAATTGAAATGCAATATAAATAAAAGATATTTAATTGAATGTGGTTTAAACTGAAGAATTTGTATGAGTCAAGTTCTGAAAAATGGTCTTGCATGGTTGGGTGAAATTTCTTCATTAGCTTAGAATGCGTTTCGTGCATTAATATCATTCCTGCGCATATGATGTTTTGAAAGGCACATTTTTTGCTAGACATTGCTTTCTAGCAGATTTCTTTTAAAAGAATGTTTTAGAAATTTGAACACCATTTGAAGCTGATGTGAAAAAGTAAATAAAAAGTCAAGTATTTTTTAATAATGACCTTGACAGTTCACCTGTCCATATACAGTATTGCATGTTGATTTATATAACGAACCAGTCTTATACTGAGATATTGAAAACAATTATACTGTTCAATTTATTTCTGAGGCATTTATTTTTGAGGGAAATGAGAAAAAAAAAACTATTTGGATCCTTGAGCAGCTGACTTTTAAATTCCTTTTGGGTACAGCTAATATAACAGAATAAAAAGTTTTCAGTGAACCAGTTTTGCAGTCGTCAGGCCAGCAGATGACCATCAAGAAGTCAGATAGTACAAACACCAAGGATTTACGTTTTCAAAAGAGGAGAACAATTTGTACTTTACCAGATGAAGGTCTGAGCAATCGGGATGATACTTATATGAGATGAACTGGACAGAAGGGTGACCCACAACCTACACCAAGGGAAACTGGTGCAGAAGAGCTGGGAAAAAGTGTCGGCTCATTTCCCGAAGAAATGCCTCAGGTAAAAACACTGGTTTCCACCAGGTGTATTCAGACTTTTGAGCGGAATGCAATATACTACGGTTATGGCCAGGATCTCAGATAGTGGAAAAAAGAGATGGACAGACAGCTTCTTAGACAGCAACGCCAGCAGCTTCGTTCAGTGTGTGATCATACTTTTGCTATGCGGTGTGTGTGTCTTCACCATCAGTCCTAGGAAAAGAAATGATGGTTCTGTGATGTGCTAAGTGGCGCTCATTAAATTATAGGACATCAAAAAAAAAAATTCTGTACACGGAGTCGTTCCTCCGTCACGCTACAATGTGCACCTGTAGTAATTAAACCACTTGTCCAAGGAGAAAACATCTTCTAAGTGAGCATCTTTAACCATTATTGCACCACTACTATTTGGTTTATTTTATCATTTTCTAAATAATCTGCGCAGAGCAAAAACGCAGTAATGACCAGAGCACAGCAGTGCTAACCACTGTCCCACCATCCCACCTACTGCTTAGCTTTGATTGACTGAAAGCGAATGGTAAAAGGGCATTGCATTTACCATCAAATCAAGTTATATACTGACTTCCAGATTGTCATGTCATAAACTGAACAACCCATAAACATATGATATTGTTTAATATTTTAAGATAAAAAATGAAGGCATATTTGATTGCATGAGATGATCTCTTGAACATTAAAAGTCACTGATAATAGATTAATTAGGGACAAAATTGCTAAATTAGCTAATTTAGCCAATATAGTAGAGGAAGTTTTCTGTACATTTTCACAGACTCCGACATGTTGTCCTATGCTCCTTCAATGGATGGTAGCCTAATGATTAAAGCAGCTGCTTTTGGACCAGAGAGTTACTGGTTCAAATCCCTTCTCTAACTGTTGTACCCTTGAACAAGATACTTATCCTAAAATTGGTGTAGTAAAATTACCCAGCTGTGTAATAAATGGGTAAGTAGATTAAAATTGTCAGTTAGTTTAGAGAAAAGTGTCAGCTAAATTAATAAATGTAAGACTTGATGTAGCACAGGGAGTGTGTGGCCAAAATACTGAGCATTTGGACATATAATGTGCAATTAATACAGAAAAAAAAGATATGATCAAGATTTCTGGTACCTTGTAATTCAAAAATAAAATGTTAATTGCCAAATAATGCAGAAATGCTATTTTTTGCATTGAGAATCCTCTTTAAATAATCTTGTTTCTGCTGATGACCATAAATATGAATATGATCTCCTCCCATATATTTCTCAGTGACATCTAACAACAGCTGCCAGCTGTTAATTTATGACAAAACCTTTTCAAATCGTATGAAATCTCCAGAACATTGAGCGAGCTTGTTTCGGGGAAACGGTTCAAAATGTCCTGGAGGAGAGGTCTGAGGTCCTGGTGGACGGAATGATTCCCAGGTGAGGAAGACCCATGTGCTTTCCACTTCTGAGCCCAGTGCTCAGCAGAGCAGTCTTAATTTAACACTCACTGTAACCGTAATGGTGAACTTCTGTTGACTTGAATTACATAAAAGCATTTTTATGTGGACGAGAAAAACAAATGGATTTTTTTCTACCCCTTTTTGGCTGCAGCAACTTTTCTCCCCGCACTGTGAACCAGCATAGTTGTGCATATGCAATAACAAAGAATACTGGCCTTTTAAAACACTGAAATTATGAGTTTAGGTCTGCGGTTAAGGGATTATAACAATTGTTATTAAGAACATAGACAAGAATGTACTGTGATGAGTAATAAATTCCATGTTTGCTCAATTAATTATAGGAAATTTGAAACAAATTCTCCACAAGGGGATTCAATATGGGTACAAAAAGAAATAATACCATAACAATATTACTGTCAGGAGCTGAAACATGAAATTAATGAAGTTTTTTCCCAATAGTCGACTTTTTTCTTTTTCGATGCTAATCACTATTTGACAGCAAAGGAATTAGGATATTTTGATGCGTCATAAGGGATCAATGCCACAGAAATGATGTCAATAGCATTCACAGAATTTTGTTCATTTTTTATTCTCTGCTCAGTACTAATCCATTTCAGTGGTTATAAATTTTGACAAAGGATATGGCGCTCTTCATTGAAGAATGACGTTTATGTTCAAGTGTGACATTATATAATGGTGATTTTTTTTATCTCATGTAAAATGCTTTGAAAATGTGAGATGAAGGAAATGCTGGAGCTTCATAAACTTGTGTGATGTTAAACAGATCAAAGACTTCACGAGCAATGAATCCCAGCGTTGTCTCATGGTACTGTGCAAAGAATAACAAGCTTCTGTGATACTAAACAAGGCCTAATGGGTGGACAGAATAATAGTCCTGTTATGCACTTGGATATCTTTCTCATCCTTTCTCACCTTCGCCATCCTGATGTGGAGTCATTGTGGCTGTGTGAGTCATTCCACCAGCGTCCATCACTTTTGAATAATTGTGCGTCCAGTGCCTGTCCAGGCAGCACAGGACGTAATACAGGGTAGACCCTGGATTAAACGCGGGGGAATCAAAGACAGTCGCGTGGCCAGTCACATGCTACGGTTAATACAGAGTCACCGATTTCCATGCAACACATCTCTTTGGATCGTGGGAGGAAACCCCTCCAAATATGAGGAGAAAATACAAAGTCTACACAGACCTGGATTCAAATGCTAAATTTTGTCACTGGGGTCCGTAAAATATGTGGTTTCACTTTGACATAGGTGATGAAAAGCAGCCACTATCAGACCACACCGGGAGGTAAATATGTCTCTGTCCTTGTGCCCAGAGATACAGCTGTGCACTGCCGCACACTGATTTCAAGCATTAGGAGATCCCTCATAAACAGATGGATAAGGCATCATCGCAAACACAATTAATAAATGCAGAATCAAGTTTTATCATCCTCCTTTTTCATCTTTGTTCCATCATCAAAGTATATGCTTGCAGCTGATGTGATCAAAAACTTTGCTTATTCACCTCTCATGGTGGTAAGCTGTGACTTTAGATGTAAATGCCAATATTTTCAGCACATGACATATACAGTATTGGTATCTGTCAATACTGCAGTGAAACTCATCAATACACTAATACGTTTCACCTCATGCTGAAGGACTTGAAGAACTCAGACAACGTTAATAAAAAGTGCTGTACTTTGCCATCTAAATCCCCGTAAAAAAAAAAATTTGTTCTGCTCCGAATCAATCTCATTGCCATCTTTAGATATTTTTTGCTAATGATAAACTGGGCGGGTGTTCTGCTAAGTGGGTAATATTGATTGCTTAAGGCTGTTTTTGGCAAACACATCTGGCATCTCTCAAATGTTTTTTTTAATGGAAAAAATGAACTAATCTAACTAAGATAGCGCAGTGTAAAAAATTTAATATGATTTTCAAAGTGGCTCTGAAAATTAATGAATCATCAAAACTGTATAACAAAAATCCAAAATAATTTTCTGCATAATTTTTTTTCTATGTATCTTTAGAGTGGGTTGTCTACTGCAGCAGTGGCCATGGTAAAAGTACTTAGTCTGGATTGATACAGTAAGAATACCTTATTGTACAAATGAGTAAACCATTGTATTTGGATACAGATGTTTTGGGGGGATGAGCTAAAGATTTTTTTTATGTGTTTATTGAAATATATACTTTTTTCTGTCATAGAAGGAAGTCAAGCTGCATCTTATATTTTCTCAGCCACCTTCTAATTAAAGAGAATGCATTTTAATGGAATGCTCCTGGCGAGGTAATTAAAATTCTGATTAAGGGCCAGTACTGCTCGTGTGGTGACAAATGGTTGAATGTGTGACACTCATGGGAGCAACGCGACACGCTGGTACAGCTGATCTCCCACAGAGCATCTTGTGACCAGTCTCACTGGAGAGAACCAATGGAATTCAGGGTAAAATAAACAAACACAGTATTATTTTTCATCTGAATGTAAGGTTGTGGACAGCAACCTACATGATTTGTATAATTCAGTCCTGTACTGTCCAATACTGTCAGTCCAAAGACATGCTGTTCAGGTTCACCCATAGTGTGTGAGTGACAGAGAGAGAGTGTGTTCCACTGATGTATGGATGAGTGACCCAGTGTAAGTAGTGTATCTAGCAGTGTAAGTCACCGCGGTGAATAAGGTGTGTGGACTGATAACACTAAATGAGTTCATTGGAAGTTGCTTTGGAGAAATCGTCTGCTAAATAAATACATGTAAATATAATGTAACAGAACAGTAAGCTCCAACAAGATGACTTGTTCAGAAGCTTTTGAGATCAACACAATGTCAACATGAAGCTTCTGAAATCAATACGCTGTCTTTGTGGTAATGGCTGGAAATAGACTACATCGAGTTCATTGGAAGTCGCTTTTTGAGAAAAGCATCTGCTAAATAAATAAATGTATATTTAAATGTAAATGTATTTGGGAGGGCTTTTGGAAGACAGATAGATAGATAGATAGATAGATAGATAGATAGATAGATAGATAGATCCATGCAGGGAAATTGACATATACAGCAGCTTAAGATATGGTAAGAACAAGCAACCCCATTTGGCCCAGGAATCACCTCACAGGGGGCCTTACCTCAGCCAAGGGTGCATTATAGTATAATAAGCAAACTAGTTGTGCCAGAGTGCCTAAAGCTAAAGCTAAATACAATTATAGTTATGCATTCTAGGTTAAAAAAAAAAGAAAATACCAGTCTATTTTTACCCTTCCTCCCAAACGCTGAGGAGGCCCCACAATGTGAAACTGCCCCAGGCTTCATCTGAGCTCACAGAGCCTTGCAAGGCACACATAACACATGAGGTAAAAAAAACCAAGAATTGCAAGTTACAGTTACACTACTAGACAATTGAACAAGTGCAACGCCTCCAAGGTCACGAGGCCCCTGCCCGCTTGCCCATCTTGAGGAGGAAGGTGTTTTTAAACTGGTCACCATGAGCAGGCGAGTGGTGTTTAGGGGAACTGTCTGCTGGTCAGACTGGGGGCTCCTGCTTTGAGGCGCACTGCTGCCTCTGTACTCCCTCAGGACACTTCTTTTGCAGTATAAGGCGCTCTGGTGTGTACTTGGGTGAATCACGGTAAAGTTCCGTATCTCCCGCTGTAAGTCACCTTGTCTTGGAAGGTGTCAGACGCTGGTAAACAGAGGTTAATAATCGTCAGCCCCGCTCCGCCTCTGAGGAGCTTCTCAGTCACGGCGGCGCGCGGCCCTGTGCTGTGGAAGCGCGCGAACGGCGGGCAGGCGGGCGGGCAGGCGAGGCGTGCGCTGCAATGTGCCGCCGCGACACGTTTCCCGCGTGTTGCGGAATCAAAGCGCTTCCCGGCCGGGCGACGTGCAGACCTCGCGTGGCTGCGGCGGACTGAAGAGGAGAGGGTGCCGGGTGGGACGGGGATAATCTGCATTAGCATTTCCCCTGTCGCACTTCTCCTTTACACTCCCATCTAAATCTGCGTTTCCTCGCCTTTTTTTTTTTTTTGTTTCATCTTTTATTTCAGGCTGGAGAATTTCTCAGCGCGATTTGCCCAACTATAAGCGCACCGAGTCCTCCCCCAACCCCTGTCTTGCCTCGCTCCATTCCCGGTCGTGCCGAATTGGCCACGTGCAACCGCACGTGCCTGCGCCCGGGTCCGCTTTTTTTTTCGACACGGGAGCGAGCGAGCGCGTGGCGCTGCGGAACCGGAGCGCGGGAACGCTCACGTGTTGCTTTGATTTGTGGATGCGACACGCGTACGGATTTGTTTCCACACACAACACGTATATTTTGCGCGCGTGGCTTGGACAGGGCGTTCATGAATATGATATCGAGCTGGCTTGACGCTCGCGAGTGAGAGGAATACTAACTAGGTGCGTCTTGTGGTGGAGCGAAGAATGTAGAATCCTCCAAAAATGGGTGGAGCAGATGAGGTCCACGAAGGTCACAAATTTAAGAACTAGTCTTAGGTATACTGAACAATTTTAAATTGCAAAAAAAAAAAAGAAAAAAAAACTGCATAAGAAGGTCACGTGCATTTTACACTTAATGCATTAATATAAAATCTGTAAGTCTGCAATGTATCCCCCGACCCCCGTTGTAGGTGACAGCTTTTTCACAGGAGCACATAACTGCAAGGTACATGTTGCACACCGTGTTCTGTGAAATCCTTTTATATAAAAGTAGGTGTGAAACTCTTGTTTTCATTCTTATTGAAGTTGAACAGCACAGGGTTTCATGGTCTAGCCTATTGCAACTTACTGTTGTCAGAGAAACTGCATGGTCATTAAAAAAAAAAAAAAATCATTCATTCATTCATCCATCCATCCACCCATTAGTTGGTTCATTTGTTTATTTGATTTTATTCCCTTCATTATTCTGAGTGGGCTTGACGGATGAGAGTCATGCTTAGCAATGCCACGCAGAAGCTTGACTGATGAAGACCACTTTTTTTTCTTTTCAGTCCTCCTCAGTGTGAAATAATAGGCGGACTTTTCCTTTGACAAGCAAATAAACACAAATCATAATGCAGAGCGACAAGGGGGAATTATCTTTGAGGGAAGTTGCCAACTGTGTTCACCTAAATTGTTGCGCTGCGATGTTTTAAAAGGTTTCTGTTGCTGGCTGTTCTCATTGCTGGTGACTGTCTCTGTTTTCTGTACAATATCAGCCAGCGATGCATAGGAAGAGTTATCAATTAGTATTTTTGAGCATATGAACACATACATATCAACAACCTGATGTGTTTGCTTCTTTGAGGGAATCCTTAATGTTGGAGTCTCAAGCAGTAGTCATAATATTAATTGTACCTATAAAAACACCACATGAGAAGGTGTAAAGTGTAAGTATAATTGAAGTAATAATAATGAAAGTGTTCTCTCTTCCACATTTTTCTTTGCCCATGTACTTTACACACACACACACACACACATACACATTTTCTGAACCTCTTGTCCCATACAGGGTCGCGGGGAACCAGAGCCTACCCGGCAACACAGGGCGTAAGGCCAGAGGGGGAGGGGACACACCCAGGACAGGACACCAGTCCATCACAAGGCACCCCAAGCAGGACTCAAACCCCAGACCTACTGCAGAGCAGGACCCGGTCCAACCCACTGCACCACCACACCCCCCATATTTTACACACTTCTCTTGTTTTTCACTTGCAGTCAGTTGAGCAAGTTGACTTTCTCTCCAGTAAGACACACACCCACTGTCTGAAGCTACTTGTCCCAAGCAGGATTGCAGCGAGCTGGAGCCTAACCCAGCAATACAGCATGCAAGGATAGAGGGGGACACACCCAGGATGGGATGCCAGTCCATTGCAAGGCACCCCCAGCAGGACTCAAACCCCAGACCCACCAGAGAGCAAGCCCCAGCCAAACCCACTGTGCCACTACACCACCTCTTCTCTCTGATAAGGTTTGAGACAATTAAAAGTGTTAGGTGAAGCAGTCATGGGAGTATTTTAGACTGTTTCCAGCAACACCTTGACACTTGCTGCGCTTGACTGAGCCAGCAGTCACAGCATTTCTCCCCCACTGTGTTATTACCCAGGGCTGAATTATTACCTTTCTGCAGCCTACAAACTTCTCAGAACTAGGTGACAACCTGAGGGTGTAGGGCCTGTTAGAGCAAATCCAGGTGTGTAGTGGCCTGTAGTCCTGCATTTTTCTGTTTTATCTCTTTTCATATTGAGATGCATCCCACATTTAAGCCTGTAAAATATTTCCTGGATATTAGGTTTATCTGTGCATCTTTCTACTGTATGTGTGTGTTTAGGGGTTTATTCACACACACACACACACACACACACACACACACACAACTTCTCCCAAGCAGGGGGGCAGTGAACCAGAGCCTAACCTGGCAACACAGGGCACAAGGCTGGAGAGGGGGCACATCCAGGACGGGGCACCAGTCTGTCATAAGGCACCCCAAGCAGGACTCAAACCCCAGACCCACTGGAGAGCAGGACCCGGTCAACCCTGCTGTACCACCACACAACTGTAACCCCTTTGGGTTTATTTAAATTACATGAAATACTCTTTTTGGATTAATGTGTTTTGCTCAAATAATATTAATATTCAGTTTATGTTGCGTAGTGCCGTTCATATATTTCCACACATGCTTTTGTATGGCTTTGTCACATTCAGATCTATAATATCTGCACTCAGATTTTCATATAGTGAGAGCTCTAAATTTGTACTGTCCTGAAAGCATGTTACGTCTATGTATAAATCATGTAGCTTTAAACTTTCCGAGGTAAAGAAAGGAGTCATTCGGTCAACTTTTTCCATGGATTTTGACAAAATGGCATATTTGTTAAGGATTGTCTTATCAAACATGACAGCAATCCCACCATTCTGCCCGTTTGCTTGTATTTGATTAATTGACCTTTTTGGGCAAACTTGCTGGTTTACAAGTGAGCACAACAGGCCTACAGCTATATAACATCAATTATACTGTGCCTCATTAATATGTAAATTTAAGACTGCGGGACTAATTTGCTTCCTTATTTAGTAAACAGTGGTCTTTGCCCCACGTTATATGCAAATAGGTTATCTCTCTCATAAAGGTTAAAGCCAAAGCAGAATAAGGGGTAATTTAAGTTTTTATTCTGAGATTTTTAGAGCAAGCAATGAATATTTATCGCTGTCAACAAGACTAAGTTAGGAGAGGTAGCACAGGAATGTTCAGTAAAGTTACACTGCTTATCATGAGCTCATTATTAAACAAAAAAACTTGTGTGATGAACATTGGTCTATATGGTGAAGGAAACAAGCTAACTTTACTGTATCATCAGTACTTAAAATTATTATTATTATTTTATTGTATAATATTAGTGAAACGGCAAACCTGGAAATAAATATACTCAACTTTATATTATAATCCCTAGGGGAGGGTGGTGGCATGGTGGTGCAGCGGGTTTGACCTCTGCCTGCTTTCTAGTGGGTCTGGGGTTCGAGTCCCATTTGGGGTGCCTTGTAGCAGATGGGTGTTGCATCCCTCCATCTTTATGCTCTATGTTGCCAGGTTAGGCTCAGGCCAAGTTATTTCAGTCTGTGTGTGTGTTATAATCCCTTTCAAAAGTTGACCAAAAATATGAACTTTCAAAAACTTGAGAAAGTTTTTGTTCATTGTTTGCCCAAATTTTAGCCTTTATTTAATTTACATCCTTGTCCAAGGCAATATGCAGTGTTACATAATTGCTTTTACAATGATTCCCCCATTTATACAAGATGGTATTTTTACTATGTCACTGGGAAGTGAACTTATTCTTTATCAAGGGTATAACAGCAGAAGTGGAAATTTCAACTAGAAGCCTTCCGATTGTAAAAAGGCTGTTAGAATTATCATAAGAGATTTGGTTTTTCTTATTGGCAGAGCACTTGCAGTGAATCGAATGGGACTATTTTGTGTGAACTGGGCTGTTATGGTGCTGCAGCACTACCAGTTTCCAGCTGATCATGAAAAGCACCATTTTTCAAGCATACAAGGTTGTATGTTGATAATGGTCAAAAGCAGCTGTCCTCCAAAATCAAAGCACTGGGGAAAAACACATAAACAGGAGCCTCTTATGAATATTTTTCATTGTTTCTACAAGATGTCATGTTTCAAAAGCTAAATGGGTTTCTTTCCAAGCCTTAATGAGGTCTGGAAGTTTGTTAGTTTTATTTTTTTGGTTTCTACTTTGTGCAACTGATGACTCTCATGCCACGTTGAGCATGTAATTCGGTGATGAACTCAAGACTGCAAAAAACAACAACGTTAAAACATAAAACAACCCAAAAATTAAAAAAAACAGCATTAAATAGCTTTCACTGAAATATCTGATACAAACAGAACTGTGGCTGTGAGGTTCCTAAAAATGTCTGTTGTAAATAGCGTTTTATTTTGTTGGCTCTTCTCAGACATTTGTTGTGTAGGAAAAGTGACTTGAATTTTTGTTGTTTCCTGGCAGCAGAAGACTCACTGTCCTGTCCCATAGACTGTCCACAGTCTCCGATGGAAAAAAACTGGAAAGGGGGGCTATCATCATCGCTATGCTTTTATTGTCATATAGTTTTACATTGCTGAAATACAGTGTAACTGAGTGAAAAAAAATTTTTGACCAACTTTACTAGACATGGCAGCAATAGTCTGTAATGCTCATACAGGAATCCGTGCTGTGAATGTTTTTCTGAAGCCATCATGTGGGGTGAGTATGACACTCATGCCCGTGAGCAAGTATCCATATAAATTATTGATTAAAGAGCCGGATCAAAGACAGGTGTGCTGGTGGTGGTGTTGGTGGTGTGTGCGGTGACTTTTTTAGTATTTCAGTTTTTTTTTTTTTTTTTTTTTTTTGAGAAAGCAGAATTTAGTAACAAAAATTTGTAATTTCCTTACTCAGTCTTGAAAATCGGAAAATAGGAAGGGTTAGCAGCTACGCTGTCCCAACCGACGGGAGCAGTTCCCCAGCCAACTGCCAGGCGTTTTTGCACAAAATAATCCTGCACACCTGTATTCAATTGCACAATCAGACCAGCCCTTAAAAGAGTGCGATACATTCTTTCACACCCTTTTTTTTTTTTTTTTTTTTTGATGGGCCTGTCCCTGCTTTACCCCTTTCTGCCTCCACGTCCTCAGTTCACTGCATCCCTAAGTCTCTGTGCCTCCTTGTACTCTTAAGTCCTCTGGTCACCATGTCTCTAAGTGCCCATGTTCTGTCATACTCCCGTCTTCAGCTCCACCTTGCATCAAAGCTTCTCCTCTTGCAGTTTTCCAATTGTAAGTTCTGCACCAGTCTCCTGGTGATCATGATACTGCCTTCATTCAGCTTGCTTCCACTGCATTTACAATATGTGTCTGGTGTTCCTGATTCTTGGTTATCAATTACAAGTTGTCAAATGTTGTTTATGTTTATTGCCTAAATTAGTTAGTAAGTTCCATTGAGTAGGAGACTGTGGAAATGGTGTAACTCAACATCAGTAAAACTATTTATTCTTACTTTACCTTTTTAAATTGGTGAAAGCACCTTCCCAATGAATGAACTGAAGGATGACTAAGCTTTTGTTGATTATGTAGCTGATAAGCAATGTTGATGTAGCCAGATGCTGGCAAATATTGTATGCTGGTTTGTGATAAATCTGTTGACAACTGGCACTGAATAGACTGTTTTAAAACATTTTCAGTAATAAAGCAGACAAGTCATATTAATGAAAGGTATAATATTAGTAGTCCTGGTACAGACTGGTGTCCTTTCTGTCTCATGCCTTACACCCTATGATGCCAGGATAGGCTCTGGAACATCCTGACTGAATAAGAGTGGTTGATGAGAATGTAGTAGTCTCACAGTGAATTCCTAATAGCTTCATCTGCAGTTTAAAGGATACAAGAATAAATCAAGGGATGTCTTATTAAGCTTTTTGACTGTGAAGGGAGTCGATTTACAAACAAATCAAGTTATGAACAGACTACTGGTTCCAATTTTATTTCTAAAATGAAGCAGTGCATTGATTACTTCTGAGTATTGTTTAGCTGACACATTTATCCAAAGCATAATACTTTGTCATTTTGTATAGCGTTAACTGGACGGATATAGGGAAAGCATCTTGTGCAAGAGTATTTCAGCAATGGCAAGTGGCAAACCAGCAACCTGCAGGTTACTTTCTGGTTACAAGGCCATGTCCTTTACAATTACATCATTTACTGCTTCATTAAGTGGGCTTTTATTTGCTCACGGCACACCTTAAACAATATTCCCTCAGACACATTACAGCACAAGTGTCTAACTCCCATTAAAAATAAAAAGTCCCATTAAAAAGAGACACACGTCAGGAGTGTTTGGGAGGAGTGCCTCTATAATTCTGGCGCGTAGGCACCGTAGGCACTCTAGCAAACAGTGGCCCTCTACCACTAGTCCAGTCTGACTGGTCTCCAAATTCAAGTTTAATGAATTAAGATGTTAAAGGTGGGTCCTAACTTATAATACTGCTTTTCTCAGCAATTTAAAAGTTAGTAAAGCATGTAATGAGAAATGCAAACAGTAAAAAGTCATAGAAAGTTGCAATGATGATACGGCCTGCTTCCATACTAGTGAGCGACCTGTTTGCTGAAGGCTGGACTGCAGCATCCTTTCATTTTATTAAACTTAATTGTTTGGATGTCAAGTACAGCAGGGAAAACATCAAGACAGATGGAGAAACTCCAAGCTGCAGTGGTTTGGAGAATGAAGTTCTTTGAAGTGAGCTCTTAACATTACCGGCTCGGTGACATTCCCAAAACTTTAACAACCATTAAATGTCCATGTCGGAAGCATGGGGGTCTGTGAAATTATGCCTTAGTTATATCTTTTAGTTAGGGAACAGTGTAGGACAGAAAATCAAGGCAAACCGGGAGGCAAATTAAGTTTGTAGAGTAACCAATCAATTTTTTCAGCACTGCAGTCAGTGGATGTGCATGAAGTTAGGAGGAACACCAAAACAATACCAAATTATTTGAAACATTTCTGAATTAAAGGGTTCTTTCTGGGGTGGGTGACAGAAGTAAATCCTGTGAGACTAAAGATCTCTTGAATGTATGTATATATACATATATATATTTACATTTATTCACTTAGCAGACACTTTTCTCCAAAGCAACTTACAATGGATACTATATAGTGTTACCAGCCCACACACCTTATTCACCAAGGTGACTTACAGTGCTAGACACACTACTTACACTGGGTCACTCATCCATACATCAGTGAAACACACTTTGGGGGAACCTGAACAGCATGTCTTTGGACTGTAGGAGGAAACCAGAGCACCCAGAGTAAACCCACGCAGACACGGGGAAAACATGCAAACTCCACACAGACTGAGCGGGGATGGAACCCACTTTCTCTCGTACCACCCAGGCACTGTGAGACAGCAGCGCTGCTCGCTGTGCCACCGTGCCATCCGTTTATATGTATATATACAGTATATTTGGGCATGATGCATGCATACATAAGCAAAATGGGCCAATTTGAAAGGAGAATCAAAAATCCACCTCTTCTAAATTACTGAGGATCGCATGTTTCTGTGGCTGATCCACATTGGACCTACTATGCTTGGATTTCAAAATGTACAAAAACCATATGACTGAGGTCTGAGTGCCACAATGGAAATAATACATATTCAGATTCTCATATTGCCGACCTTATTTCCCAACATCTTTAACATGCAAAAAATTTAACAAGTTACAGATGGGGCAAACACAGATTTTCAGAGCTAAGCTAAAACAAATTACTGTCCAAATGCTGACTTGTACGAAAGCCTGTGATAATATATCTTTGTCCACATTTATTGAAACAATGGCTGCTTTGCAGTGAAAAGTTTTAGATCAGCAAGTAATTGCTATTGACCAAGTGTGTGTGTCTTCCATTGATTTCCTATATTTTCTGAAAAGGGCAGAGATTAATTGCTTATTTTGATTCCTGAAAAGGCCCGAGAGCCAGACGATTATTATATTTTTGTTTCCGAAATAAGCACTTTGTTTCGTTATGGTACGGCTAAGGGGAGTCGCTTCGCATAAATCGGAGATCTGGGTTATGGCTGTGTGGCGCATTCACGAAATCTGGCACAGCAATGAAAACAATCAAGTTGGGGCCTAGTGCTTCCCGTTATTACGCTGATGAACAAGTTTCCTTTCATTTCAAGTGTGTGTCCCCGCATGCGTGTCTGCGTGTGTTATATAAATGCATGCTCCAGTTCACCAAGGCACGTTCGGACAAGTTCTGCAGATGTGTTGAGCAAAATAGATGCATTATGGACTGGCTGAACAGTCCAGTACTTCTCCCACTGTGGAAAAACTTGCCATCTGCTGAAGTGCTCGCTTCCTTCGAGGATAATTTCATCTTTTCTTGCCAATTTATCTGCTAATAAAGATGTTACCAGGTGCAGTGTTGGTCAGGCTTGCCAAGCTTTAATAATTTCAGGCGGGAAGCTTCTTCATAGGGGAAGGAAAAACAAGGTGCGCACTATTAGAGAGCCTCCACGGGGTCCTGTCAAATAGGATGAGAAAAATGGAAATTGCGATTGATTCAGACCTGTGCGTTATTAGCTGGTAAAAGGAGCTGGCAACGTGTGTAAAATGTTGTTCTCCATTTGTCACAGATTACTTTACGTGAACGAGTGCGGAAAAGCTTTGGCGGGCGTCGTGCCACAGCAACGGTGGTTATAAAGGTTAGTTTCCTCTAGGTCAGGAAGTGTTGTATGATGGCTGAAAGATCTGCAGCATTTTGACAGATCATTGTAAAAATTTTTTTTTTTTTTTGAGATGTGCAATAGGGGGGTGCGGTGGTGCAGTGGGTTGGACCGGGTCCTGCTCTCTGGTGGGCCTGGGGTTCAAGACCCGCTTGCGATGCCTTGCTACAGACTAGTGTCCTGTCCTGGGTGTGTCCCCTCCCTCTCCAGCCTTATGCCCTGTGTTGCTGGGTTAGGCTCTGGCTCCCCGTGACCCTGTATAGGATAAGCAGTTGAGAAGGTGTGTGTTTGTGAGTAATGTGCAATTTTGCTAACTTGGCCACTTTCTACTCAGCAGTTGACTTTCACTTGGAAAAAATGTTTTATCCTTTAAAAAAAAAAAAACACTCGCTTAGCAGATGCTTTTGTTCAAAGTAGTTTCCAATGAACTCTGTGTAGTGTTATCAGCCCACACACCTTATTCACCATGGTGATTCACACTGCTAGATACACTACTTACACTGGGTCACTCATCCATATATCACTGGAACACACTCTCTCTGTCACTTACAATGGGTGAACCTGAACAGCATAAGTTGGGACTGTGGGAGGAAACCAGAGCACCCAGAGAAAACATGCAAAGTCCACACAGACTGAGTGTGGATTGAACCCACATTCTTTCACACCCCTCAATCATTATGAGACAGGAGCGCTACTTGCTGTGCCACCATGCCACCCCAACTTCAGCTGATTAGCTCAGTGCAGGAAAAAGGTGTTTCTTCAGCCCTTGTCGTAGACAGGTGTTCTATTTAACTGGTCCACTTTCTCACATAACTACACAACCCAGAAGTGTGTACTATATATAGGACAATTTCGTAGAGAAATACTGGGAAATGTAACCATAAAGACAGAATTCTGAACAGTATAGGCATAGTGCTTTTGCCTTTATATCCAAAAATCCCAGATTCAAATCCCATCTCTGGCTGTAGTACCCTTGAGCAAAGCACACACACATTTTCAGAACCGCTTGTCTCATACAGGGTTGCGGGGAACCGGAGCCTACCCGGTAACACAGGGCGTAAGGCCGGAGGGGGAGGGGACACACCCAGGACAGGACACCAGTCCGCCGCAAGGCACCCCAAGCGGGACTCAAACCCCAGACCCACCGGAGAGCAGGACTGTGGTCCAACCCACTGCACCACCACGCCCTCCTTGAGCAAAGCATTTACCCTGAATTATGCCAGTAGAATTATCCAGCTGTATAATTGTAGACAGATTCACTTTATAAGTCATCTTGGAGAAAAGCATCAACTACATGAGTAAATGTAAGCAGTCCTAGGAAGACTTTCTCTTTTTTTAATTTAATTTTACACCTTAGTTCCTGTACACACTAGTGTAATTCTATTCGTCAGGTATTTTCCAATCTTTTCACTCTGCTTTTAAAAGTTCCAGCTGAGCAGTGATTGAAATACAATAAGTTGTTTAATTTTGCAAAGTGGGCAACAGAAACAGTACACGTTTCAATTTTGATAAATGGTGAAAAACAAAATACAGAGAAATGAATCCATATTACTATATACAAATATCCACTCAGTTTGTCAATATCAAACTTTGCAAAACATTTTGGTCAGTTACACCTAACATTTCCTGGTGTCCAGTTTCAAAGTAATGATTTTTCAATAATAGATAAATCAAATACAGTACTTTATATGTAAACTTTGCTGGACCTACAATTGCAGGTTTAAAGTGGAAAAAATCTACAGGTTTACATGACTCAAAGGACGTATCTTTCCATGAACATTTAATAAAACTGATTTAGGAACTAAAGCCATATGTACATGAAGATTCAAACATTACTGGAATTTTCTCTGCTTTAGCCCTGGTCTTGAAAATCATCACAATGTTGGTGGCTTCAGGGTCGTGAAACTCCACATCTGACTAAATTTCTGATACAAAAGCAAAGGAATCATGTCATAGACAATAGACGAGGACCCCTTCCTGAGATACTGAAACACTGTCAATCAACAGATTATAAAAAACTAATCAAGCACTTGGTTTGATAGTTATTCATCTTTTAACCAGTACAAACCAATGCAGTTTGCATACAAGTTACATTTAATCATTTAGCTGGTGTTTTTTTTTACTTTCCAAAGCAACATACAGTGATGTGCTTCTTACAATTATTTACTCATTTACACAGCGGGGTAATTTTACTAGAGCAACTTAGAGTAAATACATTGTTTAAGGGTGCTGCAGCTGGAGGTGGGATTTAAACCTGCAGCCTCTGGGTTCAAAGGCAGCACTGTGAACCACTGTACTACCAGCTGTCTTAAAATTTGAAGTTTCTGTGTGTGACAGAGAAGGCATGCTTGACTGATAGATGGATGACTTACTCCATCCATCACTGGATGGGTGGACTTACTCACTGTAAGTAGCGTATCTAACATTGTAAGTCTCCTTGGATGTGTAAGGTGTGGGCTGGTAACACTACATAGTGTTCATTGGAAGTAACTTTGGAGAGAAGCATCTGCAAAATGAATTAGTGTAAATGTACCTAATATACCCATTTAAACAAAATGTGAGTGAAATCCAGCCAAAAACGCTGTCATTACACTAACAGTAGACCTCAGCGTCTTCGAATGAGCTGATTACTCTTACACAGATGGTAATGTATTTATCAAAAACAATATTTGTGGTTATGAGAAGCTGCCAGGCTCTCTTGGAAGACAAGGATTTTAAAAGGCTTATTAATAGTCTTTAGGGAAACCAACAGCAGGTGAACGACAAGGGAAGGTCAGCCACAGTTTTGGCACTAAAAATGAAAACGGTTTGAAAAAGAAAAGGAATTTAAGGTATGAGTACTGGCAAATACAGCAGAAAATGTGTATCGAATTTTTACAGCAGCAGCAAATTGCCTTAAATCCATTGTAATAATTACAGATTGATTTACAGATAATTGTGGTTTAAGGGAAATTTTATTTTTTTTTTAAATGAGCTGTGTTTACACATTTCCTATGCTTCTATCTTATTAAAAGCATAGAATTTAAGTGTAAATTATGTGCGAATGAAATGTTTGCTGATTATGTATTTACCCTTAATGAATTGCTTCAGTGTTTAATTGCTCCCTGCAATAAGTGACAGTTCCTTTGTGAATGCCAGAAATAATTTTGACAAAAAAGAGCTGACAGCATAATATTGATTGTTATTGAACATTGACTGACTGTTATTGTCAGATTAGTTGAGATAGAGATTCCATTTGTCACCATTGCCAGAAAACGAATGCTGACACAGTGAGAAATATTGCTTAGCCAACACATATATATAGTCTAGTAAAAAATGTAAAGCGTAGTTTTTTGCGGTTAGGATGTTAAAACAAAGTCTTGTGCTCTGTTGGTGCTTAGAAAACCATTGTTATTTTTAAGGACTAAATAAAGACAAATATGGAGGTTTCAAAAAATGTTTTAATGAGGCTGTCCCAGTTGTTGCTACAATCGTGCAGTCTTGCCAAGTCCCAAGGTTCTTCTAACAAGGTACAGTAGTTTTTATTGGTGCATCTGAAAGAAAGAAAAAAAATCTTCCACACTGTGTCTGTTTTTTAAAATTGTACAATGACAAGAATTTGTCTGGAGAAGGCGATCTCACTTGATGCTGTGCTCATATCTCGGCTACAAATGAAGTTTCGAATGAAACTGACGGGTCACTTTCACCGTTTGGTAACCTCGATTGGGCGGATTAAGAAGCATCTTTGCACGAAGGAACTTCTCCTTTAGTAATTATCACCTGGTGCCTTTTTCACCAGCCGTGAAGAAATGGCATCTTTGTTTCTGCGAAGTTTTAAAAAGGACCATCATCCAAGACCTCGCAATCTGAGGAGAAAACTTGTAGAAACACATCCAATCCAGAAATGAAAAAGGGTAAATCTCATACTTCACTAAACAATCGTGCAACATGGACTGAACCTGGTTCACCTAGTATGGGTTTTTTTTTTGTGTGTAAATGTTTTCTTCCGAAATGACTCAACCGAAATGCTGAAGGCTGAAAGTGAGGTTTAAACTACATGAGTTCATGTAGCATAACAGGCTAATTTAGGGGACACTTTTCAATCCACTGAAAGTTTCTATGATATTGACTTCATAACTTGACCATGTTTTTTTTTTTTAGTATCTGTCCATAGCTGTTTTTGCACATTTATTGGTGTCACTGGCTTTTTAATATATGTGGTAACGCGACTGATAATCACACACTTCCTGTCGGCCATCTTGCGTTACTGTCTGCAGTGGCAAGAATTTTGTGCTGCAAAAGTCATTACAGACTGGATAGAAAACAACGACGGTGATGATTAAAGTGCAAATGGGCCTTCAGCGCTAACTGTTCCCTCGGCTGACTGTTATCTCATGAGACAGTGGGGTTCATGGACACTGTAGTCTCTCATCGATCAAAACGCCACAAAATATTTAAGGTATTGTTTTTAAATTGTTGTTGATATTTATTCATTTGGCAAATAGTTTTCTGCAAAGCAGCATAGAGTTATTTACAGATTTACTTGGGCAATTTTACAATAAGTACCTGATGAAGGGGGGGGGGCCTGCTCTCCTCTGGCTCTAGGGTTTGAGTCCCACTTGGGGTGCCTTGCGATGGACTGGCGTCCCGTCCTGGGTGCAGCCCCTCCACCTCCAGCCTTAGGCCCTGTGTTGCCAGGTTAGGCTCCGGCTCACCGCGACCCCACTTGGGACGAGCGGTTTCAGACGGTGTGTGTGTACCTGGTGAAGTGTACAATAGCAAAAGTTGCAGTTCCAACTTGGGTCCTTCAAGGCCAAAGGCAACTAAACTAAACACAAGACTGCCCTTGATGGAATCAAAGAAATAAAAAATGCTGACTAACTTATATACAGTGCTGCTAGAAAGTATGGGAACCCTACAGGGATGGTTATTGTTCTTTTATAAAATCTTGAACTTAAAAAATGAGTAAATGATTGATTTACACACCTGATTCTAGTTATGTACTTAGTTTACTCAATGGAATTTGGGGTTCATTCATTTTTGCACCTGCACTATTTCACTATACGTTTGATTTTCTCTAAAGCAACATATGGAATTGGTATTTAAACATACAGTATGTCAGATGAGAAAGACTGCTTCTCATTATATAGCCATGTTGTGGTAAAACTAAGGGACACAAACAAGACACATACTTTCAAGCAGCACTGTATATAAAGTATTTCCTTCAGGCCACTGTAAAGTGATGAATATTTGCACAACTTTCCCTCTGTTCTCTTTCACCGTTTTCATTATATACTGTTTTTCTGACACCATCCCTTTTGCATTCTTAATAGGATCTGCAGCCCTAATGATCACATGTCAAATTTCACTAAATGTGTCTGAATACCATGACAGTAGTTAGGTGATACCTTCAGCTGCTGTCAAACTTCAGCTGCTCTCAGATTTAAAAATTAATAATTACTTTCGGTTGCCAAGTTGCTCTCAAAACTTGAACAAGCCTGTTTCTTTGAATCTGTTCTCTAAGTTAAAGTTAGAATCCCCCCTCCCACTGATGTTGTTTCATGTAGATACTCTGCATTTGTTAATCAATGTATATTATTTTGGACAATTTTTTTATTACTAAGAGAGGCATTCTCAGCACACAGCGTATGACTGTTTATGGATGATCCCTATTGTTGCTGTCCTAAAAATGTCAAAAAAATAATTTTCTAACAAACACTTTGGCTAAATTTAACTACGGAAACAAGTTGAGCTTTAATGGCTAGAAACATTTTTTAGTAAGCTACCGACTTTGCATACTCATTAAAAGGACATTTCCTTCTCATTTCTAGTTAATTAACTTGTCCGCAGTGCCTGTATTGGATACTTTTCCTGCACATTGTTATATCATCATTTTTATCACAATATGCCATTATCATGCAATACATGTCCAGCTTGTTATGAAGTAACTACAAGCAGGGGACTTTAGATTCTCTGGTCAGATTGATAAATAGTCCGATAGGCTTTTATAACATTGTTGAGATCAGTCATGCAAATACAGTACCTTTCATATATAACAGAAAAATAAATGTTTAGGCTCTTCACTGTGTATCTGGTGTTAGAACTGGGCTGAAGGACAGCAGTAGACATCGATAACCAGAGTGCTCCTTTAGTGTAAAGCAGTAAACAATAGGTACAGAACTGGCACATGTTCCACAGTCCTCCAGTCATGTACAGGCTTGGGTGGAAAGGGGGCACAACAGGTAGCGCTGCTGTCTTGTAGCACCTAGGTGGTGAGAGAGGATGTGGGTTTGATCCCCACTCAGTCTTTGTGGAGTTTGCATGTTCTCCCTGTGTCTGTGTGGGTTTCCTCCCACAGCCAAAAGACATGCTGTTCAGGTTTCCCCATAGTGTGTGTGTTCCACTGATGTACAGATGAGTGACCCAGTGTAAGTAGTGTATCTACTAGTCACCTTGCTGAAGAAGGTGTATGTGCTGGTAACACTATATAGAGTTCATTGGAAGTTGCTTTAGAGAAAAGCATCTGTTAAATAAGTAAATGTCTGTGTGGGTTTCTTCCAGGTACTCCTGTTTCCTCCCACAGTCCAAAGACATGCTGTTCAGGTTCACCCATAGTGTGTGAATGACAGAAGGTCTGTGTTCCATTTTTTGACAGGATGAGTGACCCATTGTAAGTAGTGTATCTAACAGTGTAAGGCACCATGGTGAATAAGGTGTGCGGGCTGGTAACATTAATTAGAGTTCATTGGTAGTCGCTTTGAACAAAAGTGTCTGCTAAATAAATAATTATAAGTTACAGGATACAACAACATTGCTTTCAAGTGAAAATCAGCTGCTGAGCATAAAGTGGCCAAGTTAGCAAAATTCATTATCGGTTTGTGCATTTCTATCATGTCTCTTTGGGAGAAACATTTTTTTGGTTCTGTGGTACATCAACGGGTATGCTGTACAGTGAAGTCAGATGAACAGCTCCTGGGATATACTGTAAGGGAGGTCATCAGATATGAAATAGTACTACCCTTTTGATAATTGGCCCCTGCATTATTCAGCATCCAATTCCCCTTTTTCTTCAGATTGCATCTGGGAGTAGCACTAATATAGTTTAGAAATGGAGAGGGCAGCCATTTGGTTAGAATATGTGGGATCATAACCATCATGACTCAACATCATAGCTTGGGTGGAAAAAAAAAGACGTCAAGACAAACGGCACTCGTTTGCATTTTGAATAATATTTCCATCTGCCTCACACTGAAGGCCAATGAACCCGAAGCTAATAAATGATAACCTTTCCATGCTCAAGGTCATTTTATTGTTGAAATATTACAATCAATGTAAAGTAAATTATAGTGACATACACTGAAACGACTTCTCTCAAGCTGGGTCATGGTGAACCAGAGCCTAACCCCGTAACACAGGGGCATAGGGCTGGAGAGGGAAGGGACATACCCAGGATGGGACACCAGTCCATCATAAGGCAGCCTGTGTGGGACTTGAACCCCAGACCCACCGGAAAGCAGGCCTCAGTCCAACCCACTGCGCCACCACACCCCTTGTGGTATAAATAATAGAAAGAAACAGGTTTTTATATTTTAGCAATTTACATGAAAAAAGTACAAGCAAGTTGACACAGCCAAAAATATAACCTTATGATTGCTGGAGCAGGCACGAAACTAGTGGCTGTGTAGGTAATATGATAATCATGGTGGCTGACAAGTAGCTTTCTAAGGGAGGATACAAATGTGCGAGTGCATTCGACGAATGAAAAATACGGTAACTGGACTGAATGAGGGATAGTCATAGGGCTGCACTTACAGTACTAGATGTATTTTACCCATGATGTAGTAGGGATTTTAGGCGCATTGTCAACTTCCTTCTCCATTTCTCCTATTATATAGGTCACTAGTCACATAAGGTTGTTTCAAGTATACATTTTCCATCCATTTCAAATATCTGAGATTTGAACTTTTAGAGTGTGTGTACCCATCTACAGCAGCTTGGATATAGCAGTGCTTTGATGAAATAAACATGCCTTACAATTCTGTGAACTGTCCACTTACAAATTTATGATTTATAAAGTGGATTATCTTCTGCAGCGACCATATCCATATCACCCGGAGTTAGAGTTGCAGCTACAACCTCAAAAAAGGATTAGCATATGTCTTTCCTCATGAGGAAACTGAAGAAAAATGGACTTCATCTCAGCAATGTGTTACTAATCACTGCACCATATACAGCTTTTCCGTTTCTCTCAGGATGAAGATGAAGTGTGGTGTACGGCGGTGTCAGTTGTTGGAAATCTTGTCCCCATCCCTTTGTGCTGAAATTACCTGCTGGCTCGGTAGCACCTGGAGGTTATCAACACCGAGAGACACCAATCTGACAGAAGCTGGTCGGGTCTCAGTGAGGTTTACTGTTTCGGCCCTGACACAAAGTCACAAATTTTCCTCTTTTCCTCGAGACCAGTGCAGCTGTAATATAAACCACTGACATGTTAATTTGGTTTGTCTTCTTGCTATGATACAGCTGTAAATCGAGGTTCTCCACCATGTTCGGTTTGGTCGTTGTCTAATATATCTGTACAAGGTAGCGCATCATTGCTGCAGAAGCCTTTAGAATATTGTTTGAAACCGAAGAGATGCAAGCGGGGAGTAAACACATCTAGACCGTCACGCTTTAATAGTCTTTACACCGCGAAGGCCTGTTCTCGTAGCCCTTGCCATCTCCTGTCATTTTAGTTTCACTGCAGCCACCGGCCAGCAGGAGAGGGGGCTTGTGGGTAACATAGTGGAACACGCGGTGCGCTCCGCATAGGGTCAGAATCATGCCACGGGCTTTACGTAAGCAGTTATTTTGTGCAGTTTGTGTAAAAAAAAATGATGCCCCTGGAATGTTTGCCTAAATCAAAGCAGTAAAACACCGCGCGGCGTGACGCAGCTTGTTTTCACGTATGGTTGAAAAGGGGATCCAGGGATGCAAACCCTGAAAGGCGCTTTGTTAGGACAGCTGTGGGAAAGGGAACCGTCTGCCAGATTGTCACACTTCTTCACGATGAGGTGAAAGATGTAGAGCCCTTACGCTGAGATGTTTGACGCAATTTGCCCAAAAAATGGAAAGCAGGTAAAAACTGTGTTTTTTTTTTTTTTACACATTTTCTTTTACATCTGTCTCCCCAGTACACACACAATTGTTCTAAAGAAGTCGTGAACGTTTGTGATGCTTTTTGCTGCATGCGATGCACAAGGGTTAGGGTTAGAGTCTGTGAGATCCTGACATTCTATGAAAGATCTAACACATTCAAATGTCTTTTAATGAAAGGTAAGAGTCTTTTTCCTGGTACTTTCTTACTGAAAGAAACATTCGTTTTTGCGGAAAAATTTGCATTCAATATCAGGATGAATTTGTTTTTTTCCCTGCTCTTTGGAGTTCCTGCACTAAATTTAGTCGGATGCTGCTGTACTAAAGTCATGGGTTAGGACATGAAAACGTAAGCTGTATATTTTGAAATGGGACACACTACTACCGATGCCACACACTCCATTCCTAATGAAGAAATTCAGCTGTTTCAGGGGAGGTGGAGAAACACATCCACCGTTATTACGCCGTGCTTTTATCATGGATGCTATGGCATTTTGTTCACGTGTGCCCAGTGTGCCTGATGGAGAATCTCCTCTGCGGTGGTGCTGACAGCACAGTGAAGGCACATGCTTTAACAGCTCAGGTTCAGAGCAGCACAGCAGTCGCCCTGAGTGCACCAGACAATGAGCAGAACAAATAATGTGCTTGCGGTCTGCTGGGAAGTCAAGTCAAGGATATTAATTTACTAACAATATGATGAAAACAGGATGATGCTTACACTCATGAGGTTCTGGCTCCACCAGCACTCTGAGCTTTTTAGGTGACACTCCTTTGAAGCTGCACTCATCCTCACTGCCGTTTTTATTTTTTTATTTATTTTCTCATTTTTTCTCAGCTATTATAACCTTTCCTAATGGCCCTGGATGTAAACTTTTATCTCTGGGAGTGTACTAAAAGAGAACGAATGAGTGTGGCTTCATTTAAACAGAACATTTCATATACAAAATCAGTATTGATAATTTAACAAATAAAACGATATTTTAAATTTAATTTTATATATCAAATGATTTCATGTAAGGTGTTAAACACCAGATATTTTAAGCAAAAGGCCAGAAATGCATTGTGCATTTAACCAGGGTCCTCGTCAGATTCATCAACTGTCAGTTCTTAAGTATTATGGGATGTGCTCTTTTCCAAATGCATGAAAATGCATTCCATTACGTAGACAAGATTCACGAGTGTGTATATGAATTCTAAACAGACCGTCAGTGATGAAGACGAATTCATAACCACTGACAAATTTCTCCCTTTACACATTAATGTTCCAGTCTTTAACAAATAACTCTTACTACAAGCTGTCTGTCAAAATTAAGTGCATTTCTTTTGAATTTTATCCTGAGCAGTTTGGCTCTTTGAGGTTCTTATTCCATCCTATTATTTTATTATTGCAGTTTTATGTTTGCTGGTGACACTTTTTCCTGATTCTCTCAGAGCAACTCTAATAGAGAGAGAATGGCCTGCGAATAAATCAGCCCTATCCTCATTTCCTATTGTCGCAACCTTTTATGAAACAAAGGTGACCTTCAGTCCGCTAGACTGCTCTCCTTTTGTGCACCTGCTTTCACAGACAGCTGATAACCAGCGTTGTGCTCAGCTCTCTGTTCACCAAGACAGTGCCAGTTCCTTCCACTCGCATGACTGCTCATCTGCACTTTTGGTCAATACTATAGTATCACCTCTGACACTTGAGTGCTCTGCATTGCAGGCGTAGTTGAGCCAGAATGATAAGTATGCATACACGGTATTTACAAGTGAATATTTACAATATCAACAAGAGGTGAACACACTGGTGTCATGTAAGTACATGAATTCACATAAATTCATTGTTGTGTAGTACCTCGACAATGTCCAGTAACCACAAAAGTTACCACAATCTTTTTTTTGGGTTTATGCAACTCAAAAATACAGGCGGTCCTCGATTTACGATGGAGTTACGTTCCGCGAAACCCATCATGAGTTGAAAATATCATAAGTAGAAAATGCATTTCATACACCTAATACGCACCTCTACGTGTTGGACTGGGAGATGCAGATCGCTGCTACTGCCCAGCATCATGAGAGAGTATCACACCACACATCGCTTGCCTGGGAAAGAAAATCTAAATTCAAAATCTGAAGTACGGTTTCTACTGAATGTCTATTGCCAGCTCAGGATCGTAAAGTCGAAAAATCGTAAGTCAAACCATCGTAAGTTGGGGACCACCTGTATAAGAAAAATTTTTAATAACACAGAAGTAAACAAAATGTGTAGTCAAAAATACTGTATCAAACATCATGTTAACTGACTAATTTGGGAATGGAGGTTTTCAAGCATGGCTGTGTTTTGTACATTTATTTTCTTTTAATCATGCTTATTTGGGTATTCCTTAAGTAGTTCATTGCCAATTAATTTTAATGACCATAAATGTTATTACCAGTTTGCCAGTGTTTATTTTTATCTATGCCATTGTGGAGAGTTAAAGGTTATATTAAGTCATTATAGAAAAAGGATGTTTCATTGAATTCAGTAGAATCCATTGTATTTCAAAATGCATTCATTACTTTTTGTCAGTATAAAATCTTTTAACCTTTTTAACTTAATTTCATCACTAAAGTAATTAACGGCAAACACAGACCTCCTACTAAGTTATTCTGTGCTTAAAATATGTGTCAGTTTAGCACATAAAAGCGCTGCATATTTTGCAGATACATTCAAATTTCTCAAATATTCATGCATTTATTTTTCATATGCATTTTTTTCATTTACATGAAAGCGATGATGGACAAAACTTCCGATATCTTTAATAAGCAGCTGCCGACTTTGACTAATTAGTAAGGACCACCTTTAGCCCTAAGTGGATTATGAACAACCTGTAGGGAGTATAGCTATGGGGTAAAAGAGGGATCACTCATACGCTCATGCTAAAGGAAGAAGAGGAGTGATGGCATCTCCTTCCCCTTTGCCATATATCACAAAAGCACCTTGATTAGTCATTTGCAAACATTCAGCTTTTGAAATATTGCTGCAATGTGGGAAAAGTGGGGCAGGTGACTCCCCCCATTTCTATATTTATATATAAACCCTAGGCTCCAATTAGACATAGCACTGCAAATCAGCCCTGCAATTGGAGAACTGAGTGTGCTTTGAATTTCCCTGCTGTGTAAACAGTTTATGAGGAAGTAAGAAAATAAAACAAATCCAAATACAAAATGGATCCAGCAGGTTGTTGCATTCGACATTTCAAATCAGAATCTGATCTTAAGTGGCCAGTTTTTTAAGATGCTTCATTATCGTTACACAAAGGCACTAATGGGACAATGAGGGCAGAAGTGACAATTTGCTGACATGGACAAGCCGTCAGCCGTTACATATGATCTTATGGATTCTGTATCAATGAGTGTTAATGCTGGCTCACCATGTTTTTGAAGACTTGCCTCGCCAGCCTTTGGCAAAAGACCTGGCAAGCAATGCCACCTTAATAAAGCAGATATAATCAATTGGTTATAAACTTACTAGGATATCTAGATGAAATTTTGCTGTATTTAACCATCACCTTTAAAGTAAGCACAAACAGGAGTTTTAGCAATAGATTCATACTAACACCCCAAAAAGACACAAAATGTAGTGGGTCCTGTAGGAAAAATACTGACATAGGAAATCCATCTATTGTCAACAACTGCTTGTCCCAAGGCAACCTGGAGCCTATCCTGGAAACACGGGGTGTAAGGCCAAAAGGGGAGGGGACACACCCAGGATGGGATGCTAGTCCATCACAAGGCACCCAAGCGGGGCTTGAACCCCAGACCCGATACACAGAGGGAACCATCTGAAACGAATATGCTGCCCCGCCCCCAACCTAGGATCTCTTGATATTTAATTCTATGAGGTAGCTGAAATGAATTCATCTTATTAGTTCTTAATGTCCTTACTTGAGTCACTTTCTTTCAAATGAAACAAAATAATCAGAGCCATAGAAGCTTTAACAACCATACAATGAAACTAACTGAAATGATCATATATGTCAT
The DNA here is from genome assembly GCF_900964775.1 of Scleropages formosus. Classification (NCBI taxonomy): domain Eukaryota; kingdom Metazoa; phylum Chordata; class Actinopteri; order Osteoglossiformes; family Osteoglossidae; genus Scleropages; species Scleropages formosus. The sequence goes on along the minus strand of NC_041809.1, from coordinate 32,638,768 downwards.
GAGATGGGCATGTGCTTCAGGGGCAGTATGTAGTGTAGTGAGTAGCATTTTCAATTTTGGATTGAGAAGGTCTGGGTGTGAATTATACTTCCTGCGCCGCAGCCCTTAAACAAGGTTCTTTGCTTCAATTATGGGTATCCCTGAGTCGAGATATTAGATATAGAATTTTTAGAAGATGTTTAATTTTATTTTAGTCCTTCTATTGCATATTTGATTAAATCTTTAGATGCATTCGTTTCTGGAATTATCATGGGCAAAAATAGAAAGAAAATACAAATCCTTGGAAATCAATGGAAAACTAAATTATAGGTTTCACTTCTGTGTTGACATCTAGCATCTTCTTTAAGGGTCTGCCGTGAGAAATGAATGGACTAATTCAGTAGACTTCTTATCATAGCTTTCAGGACATTTGAGGCTTCCGAATGATGGACTGTGCAGTGAAAATCAGTAGATTCAACTTGCTTGTGACTACTTTTATCACTGTGGATAAACTTGTGGAGGTCACCTACTCGTTACGTGCTATTTTTGAAGAGCTGCCTGATTTTTAACCATGAAGGTTAGTGTTAAGATTGATTTCTTTTTTTAATCTCTATTTTGCCTCCTTTTATAAATAACAAATACAGACAACTTTCAGTAAAAACTTCCAGGACCTTCCTATGAACTTCTCTGCTAAATAATTCTGATGTGCACAGATTTTTGTCATTTGATGGGAGACGAACCTCAATATTCGCAAGCAAAATTTCTTATTGACATCTAAATATCTACAGTGCTAAGAGACATGGAATATGAAGAGTAAATTATCTTCAGTTGCCCATTTTACTATACTTAATAAAAAATCCTACCTAAACTAAACTCTGAATAATAAAATAATATTCCAGACATCTATTGAAATTGTGTGTATAGGCATATCTTGGACATTTTTTTTTTTTTTTTTTTTGGAAATGGTTTTTGTTTCTCTTCAATGTGTCTTTTCCAAAGTAGAATGGTTTTGAAGTTTAGGGCTACCCACTTAATCCCCTCACGGTAAAAGGATCAATTCAGGTTCTACAGAACTCATGAACTGACCAAAGCGTACAATTAAGAGGTAGGGGGTCTTAGCTGATGACTCAGTGCAACTCTTATTTTTGCACATCTTTTAGCAAGTGGAGATGCTATCACAGAAAAAGTAGTATTTCCAGATCCTGCAAGTACAGCTGCGTTTAAACATATGGACTGTAACCTGAATTCTGCTCATTTAAGCTCCAGGGATGGCTTTACTTTCATTTGAACTGCCCCAGTACAATATCTTGCTATTTACATTTGGATCAAAGCAGCAACAATAATAATGAAAGGGGTTACATGCCATGCTCTCTTCATCGCGGTATGACAGGTACTGGCTGATTTACGGACTCGTAAAATCTCTTTTAAAACATTTCATACAGAATGGCTGCTTGAAAATGCTTAAGGTCAAGGGTCATCATTGAGACTGTGTTTGATTTGCCTCTGGATAGTTTATAAAATGCCACTTCAGATTGGGTTTCATTAAATCTCATTACAGACTTTCTTTTGAACAGTTGTAACTGCAGTTGAAAAGCATTTTGGTTCCATAAAACATGCATATGGTTACACTGGGTAAGTCTTTACTGCTTTCATTGATCATACTATTCATTGCAGTCATGTTATATGTGGTATGTTGGGGAAGGTGCTGTATGATTATGCAAAAAAGGTTGGATTTCTCAACATAAGCAACAATTCTGCGTGAATTAAAATGGGCATAGCCATTCAGTTAGAGTTCAGTCTAGTCTGTTGAAAAGAAAACCATGTTTCCAGTGCATGCGTGGTACACTTCTGTGACAAACACAGTGGCATTAATTACTGACCACTTGGCAAGAACACTAACTGCAGAGTGACTTTCACTTTCCTGTTGATACCTGAGAAGTGTGTGAAATCATGGACAGTCTCTCCTCATCACCTTGACACTAATGAACAATCACCAATGACAACAACTGCTTGGAGCCTAACGGAGGCTAACCCAGCAATACAGGGCGCAAGGTTCGAGGGGGAGGGGTCACACCCAGGACTGAATGCCAGTCCACCGCAAGGCACCCCAAGCAGACCCAGCATGGGAAAACCTATATTTGCATGCCAGGGTCCTCAGTAAGGCCTGTGAAGTCTAGCAAAGTCCTTGCCAATTTGATGAAGTTTTCAGAGATGTCTTTTATGGGCAACAGCACACGTGAAGGTCTTCTATAGTCCGATACTGGCAGATGGGCGACATTATAATGCGCATTTACAGATCTATTTCATGCATAAATAGTAAACAAAACACTCCAAAAGCATTTTCTTGTAGATGAATCCCAACTGGACACGTGTCATTGATATGTTCTTACAAAAAAGTCCAGTTTCCTTTTCTTCTTTTGAAAACTTGTTTTATTTGAAAGAGATATGGAGAATAGCCATACACACATGGGTGTTTCTGTGACATTATGGAGGCACAAAACACAACCATGTCGCAGACCGGGAGATGCGGATTGCTGCTGTATCGCACGGCATATCACTTGCCCAGGACAAAATCGAAATTCGAAGTATAGTTTCTACTGAATGTTTATCGCCAGCTCACCATTGTAAAGTAAAAAAATCACAGGTTGAACTATCAAAGTTCAAGGAGCATCTGTATCACACTTAGCTAACCCTTGCACTTGACATGAAGATATAGTTTCACCCAGAAGATAACATCTCCATTACTTTAACAGAGTGTTCTAATGGCTCAGAGCTGTAGTAGTAAAGGTAAAGGACAATAGGTGGTGTAGTGGTTACAGCTACTGCCTTTGGACTTGAAGGTTATAGATTCAAATCTCTTGTGATACTGCAGTGTTCCTGAGCAAGGTACTTACCCAGCTGTATAAATGGGTAATTTACTATGAGTTGCTTAACACTGTAAGTTGCTTTGGAGAAATTAATGAAGGTAATGGATTTAAGACTGCCAGTGATAAATTTCTAGAACATGCCTTTCTACTGAGGTACTTCATGAGAGAGTTGCTTCAGGGATACAGTGGACATGCCAACTAAATGAAAGAAATATATTACTAAATGCATGAGATATAATAATTACATTACACACAAATAAATGTCTTTGTATTAATTTCTCTCCCATTCCCACAATGTAGCAGAATTAATTCTGGTTTTTCACTCCCAACCCCATATGGGTATGGCTTTTATACTCTACTGAATATAACTGCAAAAGGGATGAAATTGCGAGACCCTCATCCTTTAGCTTTCAGCTATCCTTGGAGAAACTGAACATGTCTGTTTCTCCTCTAGCTGCTCCAGCCGCATTGCAGGGGTACTTGAGGCTCTGACCTCTCTTCTCAGCCGTCCCTTGGCTGAGAGGACTAGCATATCAGTCATTCTGCATATTAGTCAAGGGTTTGTGCTGTGATAATCCATAAAAGGAGAGGAAAACCAGAATATTTCATTCTTTTCTTGAACCAAAGTGAGGTGTCCTCACTTTGAAGGGCAAGGAGTGTTTCATTATCTCATAACTGGTGCACAGTTTGCCTTATGCATGCCTGCAAATCAGGCTGGCTCCTCCTGTGAGCCCATCTGATCGTATAGATCACCCTGAAGGACCCATTTCAGGAAGTGCAGCTTCACCCAGAAATGAGGGACGAGAGAAACAAGCACAGGTGAATCCACTAATATAGAAAGTCCAAGAGTGATGCACACAAATATTAACTAATTGCAGCACATAATAAAAAACAAAATGAATATTATATTAGTGATAAATAAACGGTGCCATACGAACAGAGCTAATTATCCCTCTTCAACCCTGGGTAATTACATTGTAAATCTGGTAATAATCTGATTATTTTTGTTTTGAAAGATTTGGTTGAAGCTATTTAAGCAGTGTGTATTAAGAACGCTCATTGAAATGGGGTCAACGTTCTACAGAGATCCTTTATAAGTTGTCTCTAACCAAGAGTTGTATGAGAGTGGCCCAGGGTCTTTCTTTTGCCCTCAGTCTGAACTGCTGGTTTGATTGTAATCTGAGATGTAGTTTACGCCATGATCATGGGATGGAGGCCAGACCTTGTCGACCTCCGGCTCTGGGCAGTCAGAGTCAATAGCTCTGGACCAGCTGCTCCACAAACCAGAACTGACACCTTTATGGATGTTAATCCTGTTCTTTTGCGGGAATTACATTCATGTGGAAACAAGGAGGGCAAAACTGTCACTCGCCTTCTTCCATTAAGCATCAACTACAAAATAAAACATTCTCAATCAAACCAAAAATACTGAAAGTTCTCTGCCACTGATCTCTTTTCACTCTTGTCAAATCGAATTTATAAAGCACAAATAATCCAATTAGGTTAATGTGACATGTTTTTCCTTTGTAATTTTTTTTATTGATAAACAGCAAGCAGTACTGGGTCACAGCAACATAGGGAAACAAACTGCATACTGAGAAATTGCAAACACATACAGATACATAACACAAAGGCAAACTGTTACAATATTCAGCAGGCATGGACATGTAGCACTGTCTAAGTTCCCAAAAAGTGACCGGACAGTCCAAAATACGTTTGTAAGGATTTTAAATTTGGAAAGTTTAGTTGTTACTTCTGAAACATTTATTGTACTCGACCAATACAGATATCAATGTCCATCATTTTTAAAGATTTCAGGAGACAAATAACAAAGAAACTTTTGAAATGACTGATGCGAACAAGCTAAAATATTTATCCAAACATTACATATTCTCCCAGATAATGGGATATTTAAGGAGGCCCAGGTGGCCAGATCCTCTTTATTCTTTCTAATTAGTCGTAAACTGTTAGCAGCTAGGTTCGAGCCCCGCTCGGGGTGCCTTGCGATGGGCTGGCATCCCATCCTGAGTGTGTCTCCTCCTTCAGCCTTGTGCCCTGTGTTGCCGGGTTAGGCTCTGGCTCGCCACGACCCTGCTCAGGACAAGCGATCGTTGACATTGGTTGGTTGGTTGGTTGGTTGGTTGTTGGCAGCTAACAAGTGATTAGGATCAGCAGGGATAAAAATTCCCAGATTCCGCCATTTGGAAAGAATGTCCCATTTACAGTTAGGATGAGTTTTCATTTCTATTGCCAGTGATGTAGAGATTGACTTCACACAATAAAAGTTTCTTGTAATGAACTCCACAGTTTTTTTTATCACAAGCTACCTAATTCTCACATCTCCCTGTACATCGCTCACACCTGATCTGAGGGGTGAGATCAGCCCACACCTTATCTGCATGCTATGTGCCACCTGCTTCTTTTTTGCTCTTTGCTCTGCAGGCTTCATCAGCCAACTTAACACACTTGGAGTGGGGAACCTTTTTTTTTTTTTCCCCCCCAGCCCTGTAGGTAATGGGTTGAAGGCAAATGTCCCTACATGCAACAAGGGGGAGAGAACCCCATGGGTCCTCATTTGCATTCCATGGGTAACCCTGCCACAGATGGCTACTGTGGTACAGCAGGAATCTGAACCCAGGTCTTTTCTGTAGTGCAGTCGTTTACAAGTGCACTACCTGGGATGCCTAAAACTGTAGATTGTTGATACTCACCAAATTTTTGGTACAATATATCTCAGGTATTGTTCGCCAACTGCAGTGTGGGATGCCTGAGCTGTAACCTTTAAAGACATGAATATGGACATTGGAAATGACAAGTAATCATTATTGTGTTTGACGTTATGGATGAGATCTGTAGGGTGAAAGGGCTGAACACAGACGAGACAAAAAGTTTCCAAGACAAGAGCAGGCAGGCTTCAAGCAGAATATCAAGGACAATACAACCTGCATACTAACCAGCTCAAATACATTGTACGCTAAGAGATGCTGAGTCACTCCAGGGAACGCAGTCACAGCAGGCAAATAAGCCCTTTAACATCAAGGCAGCTGGAACTTTTCCAGGCTACCTTTTTGAACCCGTGAAAAAGCAGCGGCATTTACATCATGGAAGCACATTTACAGTCTAGCACTGTGGGTTACATTTCAAGATGTGGTGTGACCTGCAATAGATGAAGTTGACAGGAAGCTCTGAAGTGTTGGAGAAAACTGGAGTTTTTGGGGGAATATTGTGCCTGCTCTCTTTCTGTCAAATGTCTAGGCATGAGGGGGCAATTTATTCAGTATCTTCTTAGAGTTTCGTTCAAAGCAGTGTGATGTAACTATACCAGTTTGCGTTAAGAATCATGTATTACTGTATAGTAGCATGTATAATTTTATAATCTGCTTTAATCTAATACGAGGACAGAGCATAGTACAGTGGTTAGATCCAAAGGTTGCAGGTTCAATTTCTATTACTGGCTGTAGTACCCTTAAGCAAAGTACTTACCCTAAATTACTTTAAAGTTACCTGACTGTATTAATGCATAAATCGTACTTTTGCTGAGATGTACATCGCTTTGGACAAAAGCATCTGCTGAATGAATAAATGTAAAATGTAAATGTAAATGGGTAGATAATTATAACCTTAACTGTGTAAGTTGCTTTGGAGAAAAGCATGAGGTAAATGAATAGATGTATAATCATAGATTTATTTTCTTAACGAGGCTCTGAGTCTCCTATCAGTATCACTGCAAAAATAATTTATTTTTTTGCTAATACACTTTTTCCATTTAGCCATCACTACTTCTCTGCAAGCGTTTAGAGCCGGTGTTATCAGGGTAACACTGGAATTCAGTGTTACTGTTGGGCTTGATTGCATGTCACTTTCTCCTAAAAAAAGATAATACAAAATTAATACTGTCTGCCAGCACCCTGATTTCTAGTCACAAAAACTGCAGAAGGAACGTTGAATGCAGTCAAAATGAGCAGAAGCAACACACAGACATATAAACAAAAGCTTTCCTTGCCACGATTTCCCTCAAGTATTTTCATCATAAAACTGAAAACTTATAGACAGTATTCATATGAATCAGTAATATTTATGAAACACTGTATGCACTATTGGCACCCACTGATAATGTGATGGTCGTCCAAAGCCTGTCCCAGAAGTACAGAGCACCAGGCTAGGCAGAGAGCACCACAACTGGGATGCCAGTCCATTGCTGTACAGTCACACAAACATTATAGATCACCTAGAGTCACCAATTTACCTGAAACACATGGCTTTAGGTTGTCAGAGGAAGCCTACATGAACACAAGGAGAACATGCAAACTCCACATGGGGCTGGGTTGGGGAAGAAATTCATTTCACTTAGCAGATGTTTATTATACTAATTTTCTGTTATGTTAGCAGGGATTTCTTGAACTCCTTGATCTTAACCATGTCCTGTGTGACCTTCACAGGAATTGCTTCTCAAAACTGGCATTGCCAGGAGCTGCAGAAGCATTTTTGTTTTCTCCTCATTCGCCCTCTGCTTCTGTCACTCCCAGCCCACCTCATCCAAACACATAGATGTACACAAAAAACACAAAAAAATGTGGAATGGCCCACAGGCAAGCTGCTCAGATAACGTACTCGCACCCTTGGTGGTTCAAGGTCAGAGACAACAGCACTGCGTCCCATACGCTTTGGACGCAGCTCGGATTCCAACACAGCGTTTGCAGATAGCATTAAAGTGTAAGGCCTGCTTCAGCCTGAGATTTGAACGCTACAAGGTTGCATTCACTGCTTCTCAAATTAAATAGCTGCTTTGCATTAGACCTTAATAATATGCATACTGTCAACACTTTACTTCTGCTTCATAAAAAAAGAAAGGAATATCTAATACCCATGACATTTCCAAAGCATTTATTGTCACTGTCAAAACAATAGAAAAACATTTAGTTTTGCAGAGGATTTATTCATTGGTTGTTCACAAGCATAATTACTGTTGGCTCAGAGAGAACCACAGTTAAGGAAGGCAATCATACTTTTCTGAACTTGACACGTAGCAGTCAGTGTGATAGATTTTGAATTAGATTCCAGAACTTATTCTGAGTAGCAATAATATTTCTATAAATTCTAATTTCAACGTAAAGAACATTGCTGTATATATATGCAAAAGCTGTATGTGCAGTCAATGTCTAATGTGAGTTGGTGGGTGGTCTGAACCTGGGCAGGAGGTGGGAACTGTTTGATTGACAGCTCTCAGGGCCCACACCTGCCCCCGACAGAATAATTGGGCAAATATAATGGCCAGCTGCCAACACTTACGGGCTCATTCAAAGGACCATAAAACCAGCTGACCTGAGATTATGTATGCATGTATGCATGTCGCATGTCTGGAAGGGTCTTTTTCTTTAAAGTTCTGCTGTACAGTCCTTTAGCTGTAACTTTTGACTGTGCCACAATCCACCGTACTAAAACTATATGGAGTTATTCTGCTCATCCATCTTAACAAGATAGGCTGAAAAATTTCAGTATGACAGGTCAACTGATATAATATTTTGCAAAGTAGTATTATGCAAATTATAAAGACTTCAAATGACTGGTGTGAAATATTTCTTTCACCATTTGTGTACTCCTAAATCCATACATGCCTTCTAATAGGCATAATAAAGACAATGAAAATTCTTTGAAGTGCACTTCATTTTAAGCTGCCTTTCATGTGAAAATTGATATTCAATAAATGTATGTAGATACTTTTAGCTTTTTCAGGCTAACCGTGGTTTTGCTGAGCAACTATTGAGTTGAACGCAAGGTTAGCGTTGATCAATAAAGGTTTATTTTGTTCAGCAATGTCCCAACAATGACTAAATAGAAACTGAAGACTTCCCTTAGTCTTAGGATCAACACTCTTCCTTCCCCTGTTCTCTCTTTATTGGTTTTCTGCCTCTGAAATAAATTATATACAATTGGCTCCACCCTCAGCCATTCCATTGATTAGTTAACATTAACAAATATTCCCACTACAGGCCTATTTAAAGTACAACATAACAGTTCAATAACAATATTTTGCAGTTCATACTTCAGTTTGAGCTCATACTTCACCTAAATTCAGGTAACATTAAAAAAAAATGCATCTGTTCCTATTTTCCTATTTTTTTTAATGGACTCTTCCTGGTAGTACTTAAAGAACTCCAACTCCCATAATTCTTCTTTTGCTATCTTGGCCTCTCCTTCCATTTTACCCAAGGTAAGGCATGTATTGTTTCTCGTGATGAAAATCACATTTCTGGCCATATTCACAGTTGCAGTATCCATGTTCTGCAATTTAGTAGCATTACACATTTTTTTGTATGATATTCTCTTTAGTTTTATGTATTCTTATGAACAACGTAACCTTTTATGTATTTGTGGAGCAACTGCATCACACTTCATGGCATTCTATAATATTATAATCTGTGCCTTCTGCAATTAAAACCGAAGAAATAACCTTTCCCCCAAAAATGGTTGACACATGAAAGAAAAAGCAAGCAAAAATCATTAAGCATAACTGTTACTGAATAAAGAGGCTTTTACTTAAACACGTGTTGTTACAAGGCTTTCCAGGGAACACAACTTGTCAACAGGCCCACTCTAGACATCATGTCACTGGCAGGTCGATGCCAAGGTTGTTGGGAATGCTTAGGGATATGCCAAAATTTTCACGAGTGGTTGTTTTAAAAATTAGCGTGGTCATTAGGGTGTGGCCCTGAGTGGCTATATTTAAGGGATATTATTATTATTAGCACAAAGTTGGTGCTCCAGAAATAATGCTGTAGAGCTGTTAATGTGTCGTAAGGGGACTGTCACAGAGGTGATGTCAGCAAAGGGCAGAGGGACAACAAAGTCCTTCTCAAAGTGTCACAATAGGATGAAAAGTATGGCTCGGGGGCATCTGTTTGAAATGTGAGAAGAGTTACCAGATTCATGCTTGAATACAGCTCTGTTCTGTTCTGTTCACACTCTTCTTTGCTTCAGGCTACAGAGAGCGACCTGTTCTGTTCAGGATGGCTTGCTTATGCATATTCATATGAACGAACTCCAGACACGTCCCAGCTCAATGGAAAACTAAATGTCAGCAAAGAACCACCAGAAAGGTATGATCTGATGTAATCTGGGTGTTTGTCCTTCCATGTGTCCACATGGCAACAACCCAAAGAACTACAAAGCCCTGAGTGCCTGATTAAATGTAAAAGGCTCTGGCAGTTGCAAAAATAAAGCAGGGGCCATTTTTCTGGCATGACCTCAGTCCTCTCATTCCATTAAAAGTCCATGTAAGCATTAAACTGCCATTCTAGGCAATCCCATGAAGTAGTGTTTCTTGTGGGCAGGGAATGTCTTGGTAGAAGTAATGTTCGTAGGATAGACTGAGCCACGAGGCTGTACTTTTTTTTTCCTCACTTGGATTTTTCGAGAGAATTATTGAGACACAAACTTATACGTTTCTGCCAGACTCATTGAGAATTCAAAGGCTAGTGGGTTGAAACAGCAATTTTTGCTACTGCTTACAGGCAAGATCTACAGTGTTCCCTCAAGGATAAATAGTGATACACTCCATTTTTTGCTATATGGTATATACTGCAAAAGTATTGTTAAGTAGGCAATATGATTTATGGAAAGCTATTGATCTGGGAATAATTTTATATAGCTGTGAATATGACAATTTTTTGCTAGAAGTCAGCATTTAGTAACTGGATCCTCATTACGTTTACTAATAAATGAGATGTGTGTCATAATACATACTGGTGCTAAATTACACTATACGCATATCTCCGTGATTTCCAAATAAGCCAAACGTGTTCAAGATTCAAGATTGAAGATTTTATTTGTCACATAAACAGTTATACACACATACAACCTGTAGTGAAATGCTGATCTACTCAGCTCTGTAGACTGTGCAAATGAGACAATATATTTAAAAGAGAAAAATATTTTCAAAAGACAAGAGAATATAATTAAAGTTAAATTAAAAAAAGAAAATATACAGGGAACTGAATTAAAGCCAAAATGTAAAAATCTAAAATTAAGATTCAGAGAACAAAAAATGTGCAAGCTATTGAATATGCAGTAATAAAGTGCAATGTGCAGCACTGATGAATGAATAGCATTATGCCACCCGAGTCCTTAAAGTACGGGATGTGTCCATGTTGAAGAGTCTGATGGCCTGAGGGAAGAAACTCCTCTTGAGCCTCTCAGTTCTGGCCATCAGACTAGAGTAGCATCTGCCAGATTGCAGCAGGTAGAAAAGTAAATTAGCAGGATGGCTGGGGTCATTAAGAATCTTATCAGCCCTCGCTCTGCATCTCCTGGTGTAGATGTCATGCAGTGGGGGAAGAGCAGTCCTGGAGATGCGCTCAGCTAAGCGGACCACTCTCTGCAGGGCTTTGCGGTCTTTGGTTGTGCAGTTCCCGTACGCACCGACATGCACTGAGTCAATATACTCTCTAAAGCCCCGTTCTGCTGCCTCTTCAGATTTTTTGTGACATAAAGGCTGTATATGCTTGCAGAACAATTGTTCTTTTGCAGCTTTCGTATCCCTGGTACCATTGTTTTCAATATGCTTAATGACTTGGGGTTTATGGCAGGTTTGTCTCTTACAGTGTGACAACTCACAGTATGTTGCCCTTTGTTATGCTATTTGGATAGTTCACCTCAGATGTGATGGGATGTCAAGTGCTTAGGGAGTTGCAGAGTTGTAAACTAAGATCATGACTAAACACTTATCCTACCAGGGGGCATACAGATGCTTTTACCTGGACTTTTTTACTCCCTGAAATACTTAATTGACTATCTCATTTTCAAAGGATTTGCATTTGTTTGGGAATGTTATGGGATTTGCATTTGTTAAAGAATTGGACATGCTTTTGCTTGTTTAACACTACACACACACACACATTTTCAGAACCGCTCGTCCCTTACGGGGTCACGGGGAACCGGAGCCTACCCGGCAACACAGGGCGTAAGGCCGGAGGGGGAGGGGACACACCCAGGACGGGACGCCAGTCCGCCGCAAGGCACCCCAAGCGGGACTCGAACCCCAGACCCACCGGAGAGTAGGACTGCAGTCCAACCCACTGCGCCACCGCACCCCCTGTTTAACACTAGTAAAAAACATGTCATTGTGTTAGATATTATGTATTTCAATATGTCCATAGGCAAAAATATTATGGATAATTATTTGCTGCATGGGCATATTAGTCCAGTGGTCTTAGAATTGCACTTTGAGGCCTTTTTGCCTAGGTTGCTCTGTGTGACCTTGCTGGTATTGGATTCATACCTACACACTTAGAAAGCTTCTTCCTGTTTACAGAGTACAAGTCTTGAGTCTAATTGGTGTCATGATTATACCCATTAAACTCATTAAATCTTTTTGTTTCAGAGAGATGAAAAAGAGAACCTGTTTAAAGTTTGACATGAAATGATAATGCTTGTACCATGGAATATTTGAGCACTGATTCTACAGGATAACTACTGTAAATTTTGTAAGTTTTCTTAGTTTTTTTTTTAAATTTGGTATTGCAGTGAGTCCACAAATCAGATAAATTGCATATATTCCATTGAATTTATTCATTTAATTTATTTCCACAAATTAGTTAGAGCACTACACTTGCCATGCACAAACAGAAAGGATTAATGGTGAAACCAAGAGCCCTATTAAGTTCTTCAATTACAGGACTGTAAAAGTTTATCTTGTGTTACTTGTTAGAGCAACTGGACATAAATACTATATGCACTCTAATTTTTATATGCCTGTTACACTATGCATTTTGCAGTTATTGATGATGGGATAGCAAAAGAGACTTGGCTATGCTTGAGATGCTCACAACAGCCAGGCAAACCTTGTCTCAATTGGCTTATATTGTGATTTTCAGCACAAAACTGATTTACTGATATTTCTGTACCTGGGAGAAAAATACCAGAGGCAATAAAATTCAATGATTCAGTGAATAAATTTAAATGATCATACAATATTTTCACTGTTGCTTTTGGTTCTTATTTACCATATTGTACATTCACATTCGGTTTGTGTGAAGTACATTAGCTAACTAGCAGGGTGGGTAACATGGTCTTGTAGCCTGTATCAAGTTTAAGATCACCAGTGGATCGGCTCCATGATACCTATCACTCACTGCACCTCAGCCAAACCACTGTACTCTTCCATCTTTGGCCATTTGATGTTCCTGCACAAGAGGTCCAAAATCAAAAGCCCAAGAGTCTTTCTTCTGGCTCCATTGTAGTGAAATGATCTTACATAATTTCACATTTTAGTCTAACTGTACTTCAACGATTGTATGTCTTGCATGTTTTCTTTGTTTGTCACTTTGGAGAAAACCTTCTGTTAATAAATTTAGACTGTTGTATATATTGGAGGGACCTACTGTTATGCCCTATAGAAAAGTACATAGCCTGTAATATTAAAATATAATATCGACTTGCATAAATAGATAACATTTGAAAAAAGCATAAGTTAAGCAAAAAAAGCCATTAAAGGTGTAGAAATAGTGAATGCAAATGTGTTCACTGTGGACTAAACTGTGATTGTTAAATGGTCTGTAATACATTTCAAAAAAGTTGATGCTTGAGTAAAGAAAATGTCTTAATCCACAACTTCTCAGCTTTTTCAGTGTCTTTACCAAAATGCACTGCAGTCAACTTGACAAGACGACAGCTCATTTGAATAACCAATTGGTAGTTGTCTATGTAAATAAAAAATGAAAGTCTAATACTGTAAATTATCAGTCTAAGTGCTGACCTCTACAGAAGTGATCGTTTCTGAGGGATATCCATTTGAGTCTTGAAACAAGCAACAAAATGGCATTTTCACTATCTCATCCTGTCTTGAGCAGGAAATCTTAAATTGTTTGCACACTCGTACCTCTCTCCACAATTTTATAGTCTTATCAGACTCTCAGCAAAATGAACACACAATTACATTTGTTTATCTAGTAGATGCTTTTCTCCAAAGCGTTTTCCAGTGAACTCTATGTAGTGTTATCAGCTGACACACCTTATTCACTGTGGTGACTTACACTGCTAGATACAATACTTACAACGGGTCACTCATCCATACATCAGTGGAACACCCTCTTTCTGTCACTCACACACTATTACACAATTCTCTTATTATTGAGATGTTACATTAGTTACACAATTAATGTAACATCTTTTCAATTAGAAGGGAAGTTACATAAAATAAGTGTTCATTTTTCCCTGACACAGCAGCACCACTATACATGTACTTATCACCATGCCTCTTTGTATCAGTTTCTTTGTGTAAAACTATTTCAACATAAGAATATTTAGAAGCCTAGATATTCAAAATCTAACAATAACAGGGAGGTTGGTAGAGTATTACATGCATAATAAAAAGAAAACAATTCATTGATTGGCTGTACGTTACAGGAACTAGGTCCACACTTGTACAATTCGCTGAAACTCATTTTAAATTGCTATGGCTACGTAAGAAGATAAATTTTATTTCTAAAAACATAATTTTGCACAAAGTTCCCCTCTGGTAATGTTTTATCTAACATGAATTGGCTGGATTTCTACCAGGACATTTCTGTACAACTCCTTTTTTAGTGCCAGATTAGAATGTACTCTCAAGTGGTTGGGAAGTAGTGTGAAATTGGGTGGATGAGAGTTTCCATTTGTCAGTGTCTTCCTTTTGATAATTAAATGACTTTGTTAAACTGCCATTTTGGTGGGATGACCTGGTCCTGGATATGGTGGTGTTCGGGCTGGGATGGTGGTAATGTTACAAGTTAGGAATTGAGCTCAGATGAAGAGTTCTGTGTATTTCTTTGTCCATCTGATACCTTTTTTCAAATACATATGCAGTAATACTTAAGGAGAAATACACACACACACACACACACACTTTCAGAACCACTTGTCCCATACAGGGTCACAGGGAACCAGAGCCTACCCAGTAACACAGGACATAAGGCCAGAGGGGGAGGGGACACACCCAGGACAGGACACCAGTCTGTCACAAGGCACCCCAAGCAGGACTCAAACCCCAGACCTACTGGAGAGCAGGACCCGGTCCAACCCACTGCACCACCACACCTAGGGAGAAATAGTTCTATAAAAGTTATAGTGCATGCAAGACGTCACGTTTATTATATTGAGCTGGAAAATTCTGTAGAGAACACAAATGGCCGCTAATTGCAAAGTGTACTCTTAAAAGCCTTTGTATGTATTTCACAAAATCCTAAAAACTGAACACTGATTCAACCTAACCATAATAAAGAAAGAAAAACATATTGCATAAAGACAAATAAAAAATAAATCCTTGCTGGTTCAGCAAGGGCTTAACCAGCAGGTAAAGGTTTAAACAGACCGGTTGAGTTTAAGCCTCAGTGGGTGGGTTTTCAGTTTGAGCCTGAAGGCAGCAGTGTTGATGCATTTCTGATGTCCTCTGGTAACTTACTCTACTGTTTGTGGGGAAAAAAAGTCTTCCAGCTCTACAGTTTGTGCCCAAGATCTTATACTATTATGAGATGACACCCTTCGAGCCCTTAGTAAATCACGCTTGCCAATGTTTTCCCACACAAATCCCTCCTTGGCAAGGCATCGCACTGCTCTTTTGTCTTTGGGCACTGAAGTCCTGCCGTTTTGGAAATACATTTTGATTAGCACCTGGTTGTGAAACACCAAGCAAGGTGACTTCCGACCAAACTAATCACTTCAATAAAGCCAGTAAGGCACGTGGTTGATTGAGCCCATCATGTGGCCCGCTGGCGTCGTGCACCCCTGCTCCACACTAAAAAAGAGAGAAGTGAGTAACTGATGTTTAGTACAACGAATACATTTCAAAGTCAATGCCAAATTACCTACCCTAGGAGGGCTTTGCTACAGAATACGATAATGCTAATGAAGTTGGCCAGAAGGTTCTGAGAACATTAGTCTGTGTGTTCCTATCTCAGGCTCCCAGAAGGTGTACCTGCAGTTGATTTTTTTATGCGACACTGAATGTTCCAGTCCATAGGGAACAGTGTCACCTACTGGTCTGCATGTACCTTCTCGTCAAGCACCTTGGATACGTGACAGTTTGTTGTCCCAAGAGCACTGTGTGGCTCGAACAATTAGGTTTAGCTTCTGGCACAAAACAGCCTGTCAGAACTGATTTTCCTCTTCATCTAGGCAGTCTCTCGTTCCTGTTGCATTTTATTGCAATATCAGTTCAAGGTGTTAACCTGTTTTGACTGTTTCAGTAAGCACTAATGGGGCAAAGTGGTCATAAAGGTCACATTTAAAATTTAAAATGGTGCAAAGCTTCAGCGGAATATCTAAGATGTTGTAAGATATATTCAAATGTGGAAATTATAACGATTGTTCTTGGTTTTTAGGAGTTCTTCTGAGTTGTACGAGTGGACCTTGCAGAACGCTCAAAGCATAGTCATAATCTTTACTTTCATTTGAAATATGTATAAGCAACTGGAAAAAACAGCTATCTTACCAAATACTGGGCAATCATTTTGTTGGGAGGTTTCAAAAAATTGTACAATGGACGAGAAGACAAAAAATGTACAGTACTATTTCTTCCAGTGCAGTTGTGCTTTTTCCTTATTGCTGACTAGGATTCAGTGGCACTAAAGAAAAGTTTATTACCATAAAAGCCACATGCCATCCTTTGTTCAACGGTGGTCAAGTTCGAAACTACAATAATTTTCATCATGCGTAAGAGTTTAAAAACCTGTCCTTCAATGCTGCTTAAGCAGTCATGATACTTCATTAAAAGTCTACCTGCTTGTTCCTGCCTGCGCCTTGCTGAGCCATGTACTTCAACACTGTGGAACATTTAGGACCGGACTCATGGGTCTGACAATGTTATCTTACCCTAGAGCAAGGTACTTCATCTGAACTGCACTCTAAAATAGGTCACAGGCAGGGGAGACCATAAAATATTCCAAAAAGGTAGCCATCTCCCTAAGATAATGTGACTAATCATATCATAAAATGAAAACTTTTCTGAGAGGTATCCTTAAGAGTTTTTTGATCTGTGGTATTTTTGTGTGAAGGAAAAAAAGGGTTGTAGGCAATATTTGTTAGTTGGGTTCAAATATTTGTACAGAGCTTTGAGTCAATGGCCCTAAGAGACATGGATGTTGAGGGGGGGTTGGAAATAGTACATCTCCCTGTGTAGAGCCCTAAGGTCACAAACAGGTGAAACACCAGAAAATTCTTATGGTAATCAAATCAGCTCTATGCAAAAGCCCAAAATACACCTCGAAGCTGAGGGCCTCTGTCCGGGTCCTGTAGGGTCACTTTGTGTCCTGGTTTTACTGGTCTCATCCCGCAATCTCAGCTCTGAAACGAAAGGTTAACTGAGTTCAAACACATAAATTATTGGTTCCATCAAGGACTGCAGAACTCATTTATATTAAAAGCCTGCCTGTATATCAGCCCTCCTGGGTCTGGATTTGCGACCCCCACTTCATGAGTGTTTTTAAGCCCTCCAAATTAACACCATCCTCACAGATTTGTGGATGAGCCTGCATGTCTGAAAATTTGCTTTTCAATAAAATAAACACTTTTCTGTAGGTCTGCAGGCTACGTGGCTTTCAAGAATAAATACAGCCCCTTGGCAAGTGGTGAACATGGTGAGCTATGGACAAAGATCTGATACTACTTAGCTACGGAGCAATGGTGTGGTAATTTTTCTCATTTTACTATGTGCCAAAGAGATGATCCAGAGGTGTGGTTGAACCCTCCCATATGCACTGCCTTCCTGCTCCAGTGCAGTGGCTTGGAAGCAGAATGGTTCCCAAAATCACCCCATCCCATCGCCCACACTGCCGTAAATGGCCATGAACCGTTGGCCCTCGTGTTTCTGGAACCATGGCAGACAGGCAGGTCGCGGCGCGATAAGCCCTCAGAAGCAGTGCCAGGCAAACCTGTAAACCAAGGATACCATCTGTTTGAGGATTCATCCAGGAGCGCTACTTTTCTCTGTTGGAAAAAGTGAAAGAGAAAATGAGGAGCCCAGCAGTATTCCAAAAAAACAGCAAGAGGGAAGAGGTCTTTGGAAATCTCCTCCGATGACACTGGTTAATATTAATATACACCCTCCACAGGGTATTCTCAACCAGTTTTTAATCCTTTATTATCCAAGGAAATCAAGTGCAAGCTCTTGGTTCTTTCTTGTGGTGAAAATTTGTGTAGTTGATGTGGCGCATTCCAAAGACCAGATACTTCTGAATATTATATTAATATTAATGTGTGGACTGCTGTATCACCTACATTTTATATTCTTGGCAGATTCAGGACTTAACACAAACCACAAGACCTACATTTATTCATTTAGCAGACACTTTTCTCCAAGGCGACATACATTTCATAGAAAATATAATCTGTTCATTACATTAGGAGAAAGAGTCATAGCTGCAGCCATGTGATTAAGTACAGTTAGTTTCTTTCCACCATATGAACCAATGTTCATCACACGAGTAGTTGCATAAAACTCATAATATCAACGATTCCTGATCACCTTCGTACAATTTTTTTTTTCTTTTTTTTGGGCGAGATAAACATTTACGTACAATTCAGGAGTAGCTGCGTACAGGATTATCCGGGCAAGATCTTGAATTTATGGTGCATGAACTTAAGGGATCATGGGCAAAGTGAGTCTGGAAGAGGTGAGTTTTCGGACCCGTTTTTAAATGTGGACTGAATTTCAGCAGTTCTGAGTGAGAAGGGGGAGGTCATTCCATCATAACAGAGCCAAAACCAAGAACCTCCATGAGAGACCTGAACTTACAGTGTAGTCAGAAACACAGTGTGAAGGCAAAATTCCACAGGGATGCAGAAATGGTATTTTGAGGTGGAGCGCAGTAGAATGACAGCGGAGACCAGGACCTTTTGTGAATGCCAGTTTGACTCTACTTTCCCACTGCTTTTGTTGACAACCAAATGGCACTAATCGAGGTCTTACCGCACTGTAGTTGGAGTGAAGAACCTGCTGAATGAAGCAAAAGAGACTGTGGTTTTCTTTTTTTTTTTAAAAAAAAAAAAAAAAAAACCATATACACTGCACATTTTGCCCACTTCTGGTTTTGCTGATATTTTATGTGCTTATTATTTACAGTTGTCTGGGATGGGAGAGCAGCCAATAGGCCATGGACCCTAAGAGGTTTTCTCTCTTTCTTTAGAACTGATTGTGCAATAAAAAGGTAGCAAAATGTTTAAAGACATAGATTTGTAATTCCTTACTGGGCTTCAATTTGTTTATTAAAATAGTAAACAAATTTTAAAAAAGGCATATGTTTATTTAGCAGACACCTTTCTTCAACACAACTGTTTGTATATTAAGTACTTTTTATACTATATCAGTTTGTAAAGCTGGATAATCTTTACTGTATCAGTTCAGGGAAAGTACCTTTCACAAGGGTACAACAGCAGGAACTAAGATTTAAGTTTTCAATAAGAAGGTGGTGGCTCTTTCTGCTATGCTAGTTCTTACCCCGTTACTGTTATTGCTTTACTATGTTCCTTTTATTGGTTCCTTTTTCAGGTTAATGAAGGAAATTTGTTTCGGGCCTTCATTGCCCTATGACTTCAGAGTCCCTCTGTGATTCCCTGTGCCAAGAAAAGAGGTCTACATGGTTATACTTTATACTTTCATAATAAATCTCAATTCTCTTCATGCAAAAAGCTTAAGCTGAAAGTAGTAGCTACAATGTAAACACCCACCAGGCAGCTGGATTGTTTACACACAACAGCATGGACAAAATTTGGCATGGAAACAAACAAGGGATTTGGAACCATTCTGCAACAATCTTCACTATGCATCTATGTGGAATTTTTTTTCAATTTATACGGTTATTTTTTTTGCATGTTGGCAACATCTACTTTCACTAGAAGATGCACCAATGAATACATGCTGTTTACTTAAGATCTCCTCCAATGCATATATATGCAGGAATGTATATGGGTGGCGCAACGAGGAGTGCTGCTGTCTTACAGCACCTGGGTGGTGCGAGAGGACTTGGGTTCAATCCCTGCTCATTCTGTGTGGAGTTTGCATGTTCTCCTTGTATCTGTGTTGGGTTCCTCTGGGTGCTCTGGTTTCCTCCCACACTCCAAAGATATGCTTTTTGGGTTCCCCCGTAATGTGTGAGTGACAGAGAGAGTGTGTTCCACTGAAAGTTGAGTGACCCCGCGTAAGTAGTGTATCTAGCAGTGTAAGTCACCGCGGTGAATAAGGTGTGTGGCCTAATGACACTACATAGAGTTCATTGCAAGTCACTTTGGGGAAAAGTGTCTGCTAAAGAAATGTAAAGGAATGAATAGTGATGTTCCAAATGTTTGAATTTACTTCAAATAATTTCTGGCTCTGCACATTGCCCTTCAGAGCAGGTTGCTTCACAGTGTATAACAGAAAATAATAAACAAAAATGAAACAGTGTAAAACGCATGAGGGAAAGTACCAAGACAACAAATGAGAACAAATAAAGTTCCTAAAGCCTGTAAAGGAGAAAAAAAGAAATCCACCGGAGACCAGTAGCTGCCCACCACCCCTGGGGGTGCAAATACTAGACAATAAGGACAAAATTGTCCAGTGAGCCAGTTCTGCACTGTGGTCATTTGGCCCCCCTTTTGTCCTGGTGTGAAAACAACCCCTGTCTGGCTAATGTTCAGTTGGTCAGGCAGTAGAACGTGCAAATGTAAACATTTCTGCACTTTTATACTCTTTTTGATGCTGAATTGAAAGCATTCTCTTTCATTTTTCATTGTTCCCAAGATCCATCCATCCATCCATCCAGTTTCAATAACCGCTTGTCTTGAGCAGGGTTGCAGTGATCTGGAGCCTATCCCAGAATCACTGGGTGCAAAGCAGGGGGGATACACCCTGGACAGGACGTCAGTCCATCCTATCTTTCTGTAAGATGCAGAAAGCAAATCATTTTTCATGTTAGCCACATAGCGATGGTAGACATACAAAGTACTTACGTTTTTTTTTTTTTTTTTTGTCGTTTGCATCTGAACTTCACCTCTTGTATGACAATAAAAAAAAGTATGTGGAATTGGCAGATATACAGTGACTTGGACAGCTTGTGACTCATCACTTCAGCCCAACCTCTAGCACAACATCCCCCAAGTGTCCAGGTGAGAACAGATGTAGGTGTGGTGTTTGAAGCAGGTTTGTCACGGATCTTTCTCTACCAGAGTCTGTTTCATGAGGAATTGTCACAATGTGCACAATGTGCTGGTGGCCACAGAGTCCTAGTGTTAATGGGAAATGTGTCAAAAGAATATTGTTTAGATGGCTAATCTGACTGCAGCAAAGAGCAGAGCTGTCCAAAAAAAAAAAAAAAAAAAAAGAGGAAAGGGTATTTCAGGTCCTGCTTTGGGGATTACTTAAAATATGTTTTCAACTGTATAGTTACTAATATAGTGTGTGTGTGTGTGTGTGTGTGTGTGTGTGTATTTTCCGATCACCTTTTTTTGGGCAGGAATAGGTTGCTGCAAATTGTCATTATTAAAATACATATATATACATTTTCAAATAAAATGAAAGATATACAAACTTCTCAGCTGAAATTTTTTATTGAGAGCTTCATTAACTTCACAAACTGATAAACTGCTTCGCAGCAAATTTGAATACTTAGATGAGAAACTATGAAGATATTTTTAGAATAAAGCAAAGAAGTGTTTTTCACGGCTTCGCTCTAGCTTGAAATGCTACTTTTCAGAATCCCTCCGCAGTGAAGAAGGGGTGATGTACTTCATCGGTGACAGAGACCAAGAGGTAGACTCGCTTCCGCAGTCAATCCTGCTTCACGCCAGATCCAGGTCTTCTAGCGAGTGCCTCGTATCACTAAACTGCTTCTTGTATTTCACAGTGGTTCTCTTTGGGAACAACAAGGAGACATTTCTTGGTGCAAAAAGTAGCAACATGCTTCCCCTAACCTCCATGGCCTATGGCGGTTAATTTATCTCACCAAAAATGAATCAGTCTTTTTCTTGGTGAAGCCCTCACAGGTCTCTCATTTGAAATTTTGGCAGAAAGAGGAACTGTTTCTTCTTTTTTTTTTTTTTTAAAAGTGCGTCTACAGTACATTGTTTTGTACTCCACAGCTAATCGTGTTAATTTATAACAGTTTGCCAAGAATTAAACAGTACATTTCATATGATACTGTGTGATTCTGAGAGGATGTACATACTATGCTTTGGAAATGGTTATCTTTTTTTTAAAAAAAATTTCAACCTTACAAAAACCTTTGTGATGACAAGGACCACACAGGAGGTACATAGCAGCCTAGGGCTTTGCAGATGCAGGTTGCGGGTTGTCATTATGGGTACGAACACAACGTTGTACTGGTGGACATTTAAAGAGTCAGGTCACCCTTCACCAGCAGTCTTCCAGCTCATATGACTTGGGAGCACTTGCATTATTCTAAACAACATTGATTGAGTCTAACGTCCTGAAATGAATACAGAACATAATGATTGTTTATTTAAAAAATATATGAAAGACTTTAAATTCCCCAGCAGAGCCACCTGTTAGGAAATTAGTCCTGAACCCTGCAAATAGATAGATATAAAACAGAAAATTCTTTTTAAACGAATGTTGTTGACCTGTGTGTACTTGTTCATATACACTTGCCTTATTTTATGAAACTCTTAGCAATTTGTGGTATTTATTTTCTATCTCAGATGTGGGGAAAAGTCTGCACTGCCTGTTCTATACATTTGTCAAGTCATGCTCTGTAACGTTCCAACCAGTGTGTCTTTTAGAGTTGAGTCATACAAAGCCCCGTATACAAGTTGTCTCCGACTTACGATGGAGATACGTTCCGTGAAACCCATCGTAAGTCGAAAATGCATTTAATACACCTAATACACCAACCGAACATCACAGTCTAGCATATGTGCGATGGCCATTACGGGCTTGCTGCCTTCATGCTGGGCAATTATCTTGACCTTCTCCTCAACAGAAATTGCCCTCCTCTTCTTCTTCTTGCCAGTAGCAGGAAACAGACGGGAGTTTCTGTGACGTTATGGATGGACAAAACACAAAACACAGTGCGTGGCAGACTGGGAGATGTGTATCGCTCTCGCTGCCCAGCATCGTGAGAAAGTATCACACCGCATATTGCTTGCCCAGGAAAAAAATTAAAATTCAAAATTCAAAGTACCGTTCCTACTGAATGTCTATCGCCAGCTCACCTTCATTAAGTCGAAAAATCGGAAGTCGAGGAGTATCTGTAGTTGTACAGTACAGGAATTCTTGAACGTTCTGTATCTTAAGATCACTGTAATTGAAGATAAAATAGAGAAGGGGTGCGGTGGCGCAGTGGGTTGGACCACAGTCCTGCTCTCTGGTGGGTCTGGGGTTCGAGTCCCGCTTGGGGTGCCTTGCGATAGACTGGCGTCCCGTCCTGGGTGTGTCCACTCCCCCTCTGGCCTTACGCCCTGTGTTACCGGGTTGGCTCCGGTTCCCCGTGACCCCGTATGGGATAAGCAGTTCTGATAGTGTGTGTGTGAAGATAAAATAGTTAATGTATTCATCTAATTTTAAAATCAATTACACAAATTAATATTGCTTCACTGTTACAATGGCAGGGGGTGTGGTGGCGCAGTGGGTTGGACCGGGTCCTGCTCTCCGGTGGGTCTGGGGTTCGAGTCCCGCTTGGGGTACCTTCTGATGGCCTGGCGGTGTGTCCCCTCCCCCTGCGGCCTTATGCCCTGTGTTGCCAGGTAGACTCCAGTTCCCCGCGACCCCGTATGGGATAAGCAGTTCTGAAAGTGTGTGTGTGTGTGTGTTAGTTACAATGTTGTGCTCTATGCTGCTATTTGTTGTGGCATTTGCAAGATGCTGCAAGACGATATCTGCCAGCTGAAATCAGTAAAATATTACTAATGATTTTGGATAAAAAATGTGATGAAATAATCAACTCAAAGCAACAAAACTGTTATAATAATTCATTATTCTTGGTTTCCTTTGAGTTTAGACTGATACTTGCACACTTTAGGACTTCTGACTTTGTTCTGATGGTGCACTGGTCCACATGCTTCCTTTATGGGGTGCAAAAGCACCTTCAGAGCTCCGATGTTGCTCCCCCTTTGCGCCTCCACAGCCGCTGTCATTATCTCCCTGCTTTGATCAAACAGCTAATGAGGATGCTTTGGATGGGTACATCATGGATGGCTGCTGCGATTTTTCGCTCGTGACTTTGTAAGCACTTTCATTACCCTTCCTGCTGCCTCCGCCTTTCTCCCTGGTTCAAGTTGGTGCAGTGATTTAATGTGGACTGCTCTTGTTTGAGGGGCGGGGGGAGGAAGGCGCTATGTCCTTTTTCTGTTCTCTCAGAATAGAGCAGCGATTTCAAAAGGGAAATGCTGGGGTCCGCAGGGACACATTACGCTATAATAATTACTGCCTTTGTGATGAAGAATAATGTTTATGCTCGTGTGAGGCATTCATCCCTGTACCACTAGGCCAGAACAACTTACCACTGGGAAATGCAATGTTCGCTCTGAGATTTTCCTTTGATGGAAAAGTCTCGCTGCTTGATGGAAGTTCTTGCCACTGCATGGCACAACAGTGAATGTGGATTTCTCTCCTCCACGGCTGTCACATTACTGTGACCTTGTTTCACTGGGGTCACTTTCATCCTGTTAGAATACTTTTTTCAAACTTTAGTCAGAAGGTGGTGAGTCCCACAAAAAAACTGCACTGTTCTCGTCTTCGGTATCTGAATGTCACCTTAACCGAATTGCCGTGTCCTTTACTTGTTGCTACTTAGCCTTAATTAGGTAATTGGAACCCATCACACTTTAAGAAAACACACCGTATCTGTTTTTCATGCAAAGTCCTTCTTGTGTCCTTTTCTGTTCGTTCCGACACTTTTCGTCCTTTTTGACATTCCGATTATGGACACTCGGACAAGATGTGCAGAAAATGGAACAGTTATTGATCATGTCAAGGTGAACCACTACCTCTACGAGGTATTTTTTTCGCAGTCACATGGTTCGTCTCCAGCGGGGGCCTGCTGAGGATCACCGCAGAATGCAGGCACACACCTCAGGAGTTATCCCGCAACATTCAAATCCCTACTTCGGAAGACCATGTTATTAATCTTCTGCCACAATGATTGAATAGTTAAATAATGAGAAAGCGCAATAAATGTATTTAGCATAATGATGGTGTCCGGCTTCTACTCCCCCTGATCCATCACCACAGGAGGGGAAAAAAGCAAGCCTAAACAAATGCTGGGGCCAATGTTCCTTAAGTGGCATCATTCTGGGCTCTTGATGTTGCAGTAATACTCTGTCAGGTCCAGGGAACATCCTGTTCGACAAATGATCTTTTTATTGTCTCTTCAGTGCATTGATTTAGGGACATGGTGTTGGTGGTACGCTGAAAGTGATTGTGAGTAGAAATGATAGACCGAAAAAATGTACTGAAATTACATCTAAGGTCATTACTGAAGGGTGGGTCTTTTGCAGGTCTTGGACAAAGAATATAGTGTGAAATATTCTGGATATCTTGTGTTGATCTTGCATTAAACAGCAGCAGCGAATGGGCCGCTTTCTGCAGGTGGATATGCTCTCAGCTGTCTACTTTCACAAGGCAAGGTGAGGGAAATGCCACGTTAAAAGGAAAACACAATTCAGTTCTTTTACAAGACTTCTGGGGCAAGAACTCTGCATTCACTTGATACGATTTCTTTGTGAAGTGCATTGAGTGTGGCCTACATAACAGGCTGTATCGATTTACTTCATATTGTACAGCTGGGGAAAAAAAAAATATATATATATATGTACTTATTCATTGTCATGGCCTAGTGTGTAACTGGATTACAATTTTTTTTTTTTTTTTTTTTTTATCAGGTGCTGTAGAATTGAAAGTAATTCATATCAAACCCTACAGCTTCCAGGAGTTTCACAGCTCAGTAGGGTTGGCAATAAAGTAAAGCCATTTTTACCATTCAAATGAATTCAACGTGACTTGACGAATACCATCCACATTCTCCTGTGTGCAATAAACACGAAACAAAGACAGGTTTAAAACTGTTTAATGCTGGAAAGTTTGCTGTTAAGGTTGTCGGAATGTGTGACTTTTGTGAATCCCCTGGGTCAACGGAGTTACATTAAGCACTTGGGCATGAATTATAACTCTTCCAGCACAAGATGGAATGGCTGCAGGATGGATCTGCTTTGCGTAAACCAATCTGGTACCTATTACAGAGAGAGACATGGCCTGGCATCAGTGGTGCCAGTGATGGATGTAACATCCTTTACAGGTTAAAAAATGGCTGCTATCTTTTAAATTCAATTCCTTCGTATTTGGAATACACATCCATCACCTATAGAAATTTTTCTCCTCAAAGATTGTTTAATGTAATATGCAGGAAAACAAGCAGGAACAACCAAACACTTCACTCTAAAAACGAAACTGACCAACTTTCGAAGGAGATTTGCTTAATTTACCTGACAGATTTGACTTTCGGAGCTTTGAATTTAAGTACCTCATCCAAAGGAGGCTTTTTGGGCCTGTATAGCTAGCTACAAACGCACACTACTGGGTGGTACAAAATCAAGCAGAATAAACCTAAGATTAATTGCCTGCCAGTAAAATGAATTTCCCTGACATCTTTCGGACTATAAGTTTCATTAAATATTTCTCAGAAGAGCAGTGAGTGTGAAAATAAAGGGCAGCAGCAGTCTCCCCTTCGTGCAGCTGTGAAATTAGCGCCAGTGTGTGGTGTACAGTGTAAGACAAGAACATTGAGACCGAGGGAGCTAATGCTTAGTTACTTCATGCGGTGCAGCAAGACTCCGAAAACTGGTCATTCCCGTCTTGTTCATATGACTATGCAGCTACTGACTAAGTCCTGTACCTAATTGTCTCTGTTTTATATATTAAAATTCACTTGTTCAAAGCAGGCCTGTAGCACTATGGAAGTAGCATAGTGGTTAGAGCTGCTGCCTTTGGGTCTAAAGGTTGTAGGTTTGATCCCTACCTCTGGCTGTAGTACCCTTGTGCAATGTGCTTATCTTAAGTTGGTTCAGTAAAATTACCCACTTGTATAATGGGTAAAAAAAAAAATTGTGACCTCAACACTCAGTGAGAAAAGCACTGGCTACATGAATCAATGGAGTGGTCTAGAACCTATCATGGAAGCTGAGTGTGAGGGTGGGTATACCCTTGACAGAGCACCACTTAATGATGCTTACAAATATACATACTCAACCTTTGGCCTGTGAGAGGGAATCAGCAAACATGGAGGAAACTTGCATGAAAATTCTGCACAGAACCCACATCTGTATGCAAGGGTACTAAACCTAGAGATAGGATTCAAACCTGAGGGTCCAAAGGCAGCAGCTCTAACCACTATGCTACCAGCTGTCCATATATAGATACCTGTGTAAAAACATTTTGTGTGAGTGCCATCTCTGAATGGGAGGGTATTAAATTCCCCCGTTGAAAGATGCTCTTTATTTTCAGACATGTACATCTTTAGTTTTTGTCAAACCAGCATGCAATGTTATGTGACTTACAGAGAGTTCTTAATCTCTATAGCAGGATATATGTTAGTGTTTTTTGAATAAGGGTAAGTACCATTCTCAAGAGTACTACATTACCAAAGCTGTTATTCAAGGCTCAGTCCTTCAACCAAAAGAACCTCTATGCTGCCCTGCTGCCCCATTTCACCCTGCTTTTTTGGACGCAGCTTCAATTGTGTATAC
The DNA here is from genome assembly GCF_900964775.1 of Scleropages formosus. Lineage (NCBI taxonomy): Eukaryota > Metazoa > Chordata > Actinopteri > Osteoglossiformes > Osteoglossidae > Scleropages > Scleropages formosus. Next base: position 32,611,217 of record NC_041809.1, on the reverse strand, counting down.
TATTCAGTAAAATCATTTTCACAATTTTCAACCTTTAATTCAAAATTCAAGTTCCTTACCTGCTTTACTTCTTGCTACCCACATGCCACACCATCTCCTGTCATTATAGATTCCATATTCAGCAGTGTTGTGTTCAAACCAATTCCAGCAACTGTCCCCCAGGCTTTGACATTTATCCTTTAGTACAAAGAACAGAAACTGCTACATTTACATTTATTTAGCAGACACTGCACTTACATTTATTCACTTAGCAGATACTTTTGTCCAAAGCAACTTACAACAGATATTACATAGTGTTACTAGCCCACACCCCTTATTGACCAAGGTGAATACACTGCTAGATACATTACTTAAAGTGGTTACTCATCCATGCATCAGAGAAACACACTCACACACTATGGGGGAACCTGAACAGCATGTCTTTGGACTGTGGGAGGAAACCAGAGCACCCAGAGGAAACCCACACAGACATAGGGAGAACACACAAACTCTACACAGGCTGAGCAGGGATTGAGCCCGTGTTCTCTCACACCACCCAGGCACAGTGAGACAGAATCACTACTCACTGTACCACCGTGCCACCCAAAGTGATGTACATCTCATAGAGAATACATACAATGCTAAATGTAAACTCCTGTAACAACCCTCAGAAACACGCCAGGTCAAAACCAAAAACGTGGCATAGGTGCTTGACATCTTCACAAAGCAAACTGATGTGTGTAGAGCATTTGCTCTGGAATATCTGCTTCATCATTCGAGATTTCTCTGTCATTTGTCATCCCATTCCACTGGTATTGTCTCCTGTACAGTTTGATGGTTCATATCTATTCTCATACCATTGCTCTTCCAGATCTGCATCATGATTCAGATTGACAAGAACTGAAACATCTCGTTTTTATGTTGCTCTTGTTCCGAACACTTCAGATACAATTTAACAGTCGCGGTAAGGTAGGCCTAAACCAAAGCATTAACACCGATAATGAAACAGCTAGAACCTGTTTGCATGTTTGACCTTTATTTGTTTCTGACAAACTCCAGCAGACCAGAATGTGAATGAGCTTTAATGCCATATACCATAAATGCATAAAGATTAGGTTGGTGCTGACAGATCCTTTTTTTTTTTTATAGATGGTGCAATGCAGCACAGGGACTGCAGAGAGGAAATATATGAAACATAAATATTTCAAAATTCCAGTCTGAAGCTTAGCAGAAGGTTTAAGGCAGAAAACAATGATGTTTGTTGGAAACCTGCCTAAATTTTCCTGTTGAAGAGAAAAGATGTTTCAATTTAGCGTGCCTTCACCACTATCCAAAAGTCCATTTTTTTTGTAGGGCCTCAACAGAAAATCCATACAACAGAATCAATGTGCTGGTCCTGGCAATGTGTAAATTGCCATTAATGTTAAATAAAACATACACTGTCTGAAACCGCTCGTCCCAACACAGGACGCTAGGCCGGAGGGGGAGGGGACACACCCAGGACAGGATGCCAGTCCGTTGCAAGGCACCCCAAGCAGGACTTGAACCCCAAACCCGCCAGAGAGCAAGTAGGGAAAACCTGCCGTGCCCCCATTAAATAAAATACAGTGCAAAATATTATAATTTTAAACCATAAAATTTGCTAGCTTTCCCAGATATATACATAGCTTTCCCATATATATATATATATGTAAAATCTGACTATAAATAAAACGAGTGGCATTTTTTTTCCTGACAGTTTTTCTACTACTGTCTTATTTATGCCATGTGTATTAGTCAGGTGATGGTTTGTTTTAGTTTAGACTTGTGTTGTTCAGAGCTCATAATACAGCACTAGGAACCCAACAATGCTCTTGGAGTTTACCTGACAGGGGCTGCAGTACTGTCACAGGTGACTCGGTGCCCAGTAAAGATAATGTCTGAAGTTTATTGTCATCTAATGACCTGCTGAGATGTCTTCCACAACATGTGCTTGACACAAGGAGGAGCTTGTAGAGAGTGTGTGTGTGTGTGTGTGTGTGAGAATGAGATTAACATTCTCAGGAAGAAGTGCCCCCAGGGTATCCTTGGGAAATGAGTTTAAGACAGCAGGGATGAAATCGTTGTTGACCAACGGAAAGGAACAGACGTACTTCTACGTATTCAGTTGGTGGTGGGTACCTGTGGGTGGGATCATTGATGGACATGACTCTGTCCTTGTGGAGAAAGAAGAAGCAATCATTTTCAATGAGTGACGCACACATTTCCCTGCATACCTGTGTGCCAGCGTGTTGATGTGCCATGGTGCAGACTGGCAGCTGTGCACCAGCTAGACTCAAGATTGCCAGCTGGTGGAAGAAGCAAGAAAATCCCAGCAGGAAGAGAGGGGACTGAAGAAACATAGCTGACTGGGTTGGGCTGGGCTGGGTCTGACAACCTTCTTGCGCCATCTTTTATTTTAATGTTTGATTTGTCTGCAAATGACTTTCCCTGTCTGATCCCTTTGACATCAGTGGCACCTTAAACCATTATGGAGAGGACAGGAGTAGCAGGAAGTTGGAAAATTTTGCAGGGAGCCAATTATGTGTGTTCTCAGCCTAATGTGCAGATGAAGTGGTTTTGATGACAAACATTTGAAATTTACAATGTGCTATATGTATGAGATGATCAGGAACATTAACAGGGTAGAAGGGATGTATTGTGTTTATTCTTTCCCATAAGACATTGATTTTGTTCTGCAGGTGAACCCAAACTGTAACCACAGACAGATTGGCTAGAAGTGTTTAGCCTTATAGTTGCATTTATTCATTTAGCTGATGCTTTTCTCCAGAGTATCTTACAATGTTAAAGTTACATTTATTACAAGCTTAGAATGATTCACCCATTTATACAGATAGGTAATTTTAATGGAGCAATTTAGGGTAAGTACTTTCCTCAAGGGTACTACAGCTAGAGGGGGGAAATCAAACCTGTAACCTTTGAATCCAAAGGCAGGAGCACTAACCATTCTGCTACCAGTTGTCTACATAGCTCTTTAGTTAATATATCCTGATCAGTAGCTGTCACCTTGTCATAGTGGTTTGGCATGTGTGCTGCCATGACCCAAAGGGCTGTACTGACTGGAGTAACACTTGTCAGGAAGACCAATGGTTAGCAGTCAGTCAAAGAGCAGTGAACCTCGTACTGGGCAGCAGTATGGGTTGGTGTTGACAGCGGAGGATCACATTTCAGTGACAACAGCAACAAGTCCAACATTAACTGCGCGAGAGAAAGGCCTGGCTATCCGTATCCTGACATAAAAACTCTATGGACAGTAACAGTCATAGGACAATGATCCGTAGAGTCGCCATGAGTCAACATTGACTTGACGGCACCAACCAGTTGATACGTAGGCCTAGGTGAGGCTTGAGGTCCACTTGACATGTCCTCCCTGTCTCTCAGTTGTGAGGTGCTGAGGTGAGAAGGTACTTTGTTATGCTGAACACAAGCTTATGTTTCAGAGAACAGCTGTGGGTTGATCAATATAAGTAAATGTTTGACTTAATTAGCTTAGGTTGTGAGTTTCAAATAGATTGCAGATGTTCTACAGTACAGCTTGACAGCACTACCGGTATCAGGAAAGGTGATAGAATATGACTCATGATAATTTTCAACTAGAAGAGTTTTTTCCAAGGAAATACTCAAGGACTCCTTGCCTTCAACTGGGTTTTGTTAGAAAGTAATGGGTCTGGTAAGAGTGCTTTTTCCGGAGTTAAGTGAACTGTCCCTGTTGATTTGATTCTGTATTTCATACTGAGTATTTGGTGCCTTTTTACAGTCAAAGAGACATGTGCTTCTTCAGGGTTTGAGGAACATTTGCTTCTACCTTGACTAAGATCGCACACACAGCAGATCTTTACAACAGGTGATATGAGAGCTTAAAGGACTGTGGGAACATAAACTCATCATAAAATGAAAATGTATGCATATGGATACAAAAAAAGACCTTGACTACCAGTGTATCTACATAGACCAATATGAAAGTGGGAAAAGAGCTGTGTTAGTATGGTTAAAAACTATACAATTATAGTGGGTGCTAAGAGAAGCCTTTAATCCAACCCCCTGAGGACTTTTTCAGAATGATAGAGCTGTATTTAATATCTTGTGTGGGGAGCAAGTCTTCAGTGAGGAAAGTATATCACCTTTGTAGCTTCTTTGAGTTCTACCAATTTATGTGGCTGCCATTCAGATGCTATGTGATGCCAGTCTAGTTCAGTGATGTGAATTTCTAGTAGAAAACAAAAATCGCTGTAAAAAGAATTTAAAGATGATAGAGAAGGAGCAGTAAGTACGGTGGAATGAAAAGGGGATAATTTATTTGCAGAATGGTGATTTTTGATGGAATTAAAGTAATTAAAGAAAATAATAATAATAATAATAATAATAATAATAAAAATGTGTGGATTAAGGGTATGTTGTTTGAAAGGGAGAGACACAATGAATATTTCAGAAGGAGAGCAAGGAGAAATGTGGGGAGAGGAGGATAAGGTAAGTTTCCATAATACCTCAGAGGCTTTTAGCAAAAGAATAATGGGAAAAAAGTAATAGACACCAGCCACTGGAAGATTTGAAGCTGTTTATGACTGCCCTGGGGTGGGGGGGAGTTCAGTTACAGCACCTTGCCTGATGATGTTAGTACAAATAATTACTAGTTATGACAAGATTATGAAAAATTATAGTTTCCTGGCTTTTTCCATTACTGACTGCAAGCAACCTTACAATGAACAGGATGGAAATATAAACTGTCATTTTCTAGATAATGTTCCACAGTAAAGGATGAAGAAAGGAAGTTTGCTACATCTTATGTTTTTTTATGATAGTGCTATATGGTATGGTGGCACAGTAAGTAGCCCTACTGTCTCACAGTGCCTGGGTGGTGTGAGAGGATGTGGGCTCGATCCCCACCCAGCCTGTGTGGAGTTTGCATGTTCTCCTTGTGTCTGTTTGGGTTTCTTCTGGGTGCTCTAGTTTCCTCCCACAGTCCAAAGACATGCTGTCCAGGGTCACCCATAGTGTGTGAGTGACAGAGAGAGAGAGTGTGTGTGTTTGTTCCACTGATGTATGGATGAGGGACCCATTGTAAGTAATGTATCTAGCAGTGTAAGTCACCATGGTGAATAAGGTGTGTGGGCTAGTAATACTACATAGAGTTCACTGGAAGTCGCTTTAGAGAAAAGTGTCTGCTGAATAAATAAATGTAAGATATGTAATAAAACACCTAGTCTTCAAACAAAAATGACATTTACAGTATTGCCCATGACCATCAAATTTAGGTCCAAAGTGTGGAAAGCTGAATATGCAACACTATAATAAATTTAATTTATCAATGAAGAGAGCAAAACGTTTACATGATCAGAGTGGACCCTTTGTGCCATACCAGTCACATGACTGAACAGATGTTTAGCAAACATTACTATTAAATCCCATGAATCACGTGAGTGAAAAGTCTCATGGGGACGTTAGAGAGCACCAACATGTATATTGAGCTAACCTGTTTCTGAACAACTCGTAGACAGTTTGTGCATGATGGATGTCATACTAATAGTTAAATAATGATATTTACAATCTCTTAGTCAATAAGACTCCCAGTGATTTAAACTGATTCCAAAAATGTTCTCTGCTCAGAGAAAATCTCCCACTCGTAATAATTCAAACACCCTAAATACCAAATGTTACGCTGTCTCATCGAGTAATTTCAAACTAGGAACACACTACGAGCAAAACAGGAACTTTATGGAATACGTACAGTAGAAGAAGTTTAAAGGTCATTTCAACTTTAGAAGTAACCCATCTGCTTTTCTATTAGATCCATTCCAAACATTTTTCACACTGTTATGACCTCAGAGAGGTGCACTTTGGGATTCACTGAGATGGAATATCCATATAAATGGATGAGCAATCCTGAAGTTAAAAGCGGAGGAGTGGCCACTGCAAAGAACTTACCGAGTCAGAAGAAGGGCAGTCGCCGGATTCTACCTTTTAGCCGAGCAGTTTGTTCTGGTGACTGATCCTTCCCCACCACCCTGTGAAAAGCAGGGGAGGGATGCCCTTTGTGAATTTAATCACTGCAGACCCTGCACCTATTTGAATACACTCTTTTATAAGGTCTAGGTCCCAAGCGAACACGTTGTAGTGCGTGTCATCGAGATTGAGCTCCGAAACTTTTCCCTCCTGGGTCAGTATTAGTAGATGTCAGTGCGGCATGCCCACACAGCCGAGCACACGCAGCTATGAGTAAAAGTCCGAAATAAGATGAAGAGACTTAAAAGCTCGCAGTAGTCCTTTTTATTTTAGTAACCTATTTCAGGTGTTATCCTTAACAATTTCACGGAACATACAGGAGAAATTGACGAACAGAGGTATCAAACAGTCCTGAGCAGACTGTGAAAGGCAATAAATCTTATATTATTGTAGTTTGGAAGGAAAATTGAGCTGCGTTGTCTCATTTCTTTTTTTTTTTTTTTGTAAGTCAATGCATAGTGTTGGTGCCATGAATGCAGTCTTTGGCAGGATAAGTTTTTTTTTATTGCTTTTTCAAAGTCCTACAGGATTTAAAGCACTTTAAGCCTACTTGTGGAGTAAAATGTCTTTTTATACTTGCTTTTCAAGAATGGTTTGTAATGATCATGCTTTAAATAAACAGATTTCCTGGGAAGTTTAGAAGTCATGTTAAAGCTGGTACAGGACTGTATTGTGCTTCTTTTTCAGAATTATGGTATTTTGTATTGGAAACTAGAATTCACACTAATTCACTAGAAATGTGATATTCTCCTGTATGTAGGAATATTAAAACGTGCTGCAAAGGCAAATTGTTTTTAGTAGGATTATCTATCGTAGCAGAAATACTAAGGGTTTCAGCTAGTGGCAGTCAGGCTATCTAAGCAGGGGTTGGGTTGTTTTAGTTTATAGTCTGGCTTTGGTTTTTGTGCTTTCACATTTACCTCTCTCTCTCTCTCTCTCTCTCTCTCTCTCTCTCTCTCTCTCTCTCTCTCTCTCTCTCTCTCTTATTGTCTCTCCTTCTACCTCATCTCTTCCAGTTGTCTGACAATACAACAGACCATATTTCTGAGGCTACTGTTGCTGTAAAGTAAAAGTGGGGTTCCAGTTACGATTCTCACCGGAAAGACCTCCGCTTTATTTGTTTTATTATTAATATCTTCATAGCATTGTGCAGTTGTGACTTGTATTCATATTTTTCATGATACAGCTTATGAAGAACTGTAGTGACAAATATTCTTTTGTTAGATAAAATTATGATTTGATCTGTATGACAGTTTACAGGTCCTCTGCCCTCTTTTTGGCAATAGCAGCTGATCGCTTCTTAGAAACGTTGTAACTTGTCATCGTCGTTTCATATTTCTCTGTCTTGTTGCCTTTGTATGTTGCTGTTGGACTATGAAAACATAATAAGGATTTTGCAATGAGAGATAAATCAACCATGGGGTCTTCATGCAGGTAGCATGAGAAAGTGTGTTATACAGGATATGAGCAGTTTTCTTCTTTCACTTTCTTTTCCACATTATAATACAGATCAGCCAGTCACCTGGAAAGGTGCTGTAATTGCTCTGTCTGTTCTCAGACTACCACAGCTCGCATTAAACACAGGGCAGATACCCACGCTTCATTTGGTCTCTTTGTTTATGAAAATTGGCTGCGTATTGAAGAAGAAAAGAAATGGAAAAGTTATTAGATGAAAAGTGAGTTGAATAATACAGTATGTCATTAAAGAAGCTGTCAGAAAATACATATTTTTGTAACTGCTACAGAGATTACTTGGATGCGGTCATGCTATTTCCAGTTACATTGTAAGTTTGATTTTGGAAGCGACGCAATATTTCACGCATTTCCTGCATACAATTGATTGATTATATTATTCTAGTTTGGAAGGAAAACTGAGCTGCTTTGTCTTATTTTTTAAAATCAATGCTTGTCGGTGTCTGTGTTGCAACTCAAGACTTCATTTAGGTGTCTTTTTTAAACGTCTCATTTCGGTATGGAACTCCTTGAGTGGGCAAGAGGAGAATATTCCTAATTTAACCATACTCACTCTGCTTGGTAAAACAGTTTTGTTGTACAATGAATATACGATTAAATGGCACAATCTGGAAACGTTTGCGCTGTGCACACCTTCAATCCGTACCCCCTTTTGCTGCATCGGCCGCTTGAAGTACAGCGGATTGCACTGCAGGGCTTATACATTCTAAACTTGGAATGATTTGAGACTCAGTAAAGCAAAGAAGACTCGATAACCCAATGCACTATGAGAAAAATCATTCAGCTTCACAGTTTAATTAAGGTGGTTACCGTGCGTTCTGAGATAAGCATGAGGAAGACTCTAAAATAGCGGGCGACGCTTCCCTGTTCTATAATTGGCATGACGTGATCGGTGCCCTCAGTCACAAAAGACACGATTGGTAGATCTTTGCAATTTAACACAAGAGTGCCGACTGTTTAAAATCCTCCGTGCGAATACCTGGAGGAGACATGTGAGCCGTTCACTCTCTGACGGGTAAGAGGTTTGAAAGGCAGCCACGCAGGCAGTAAGATTTCTTATGTCTTCCTCAAGAAGGAGGAAATAGTATCTTTAAGAAGTCCTTCAGAAGTCCTTCGGCTGGCTTCGCCGTTTATTTGTTAGAGACCAATACCGTGGCAGTTACTACCATCCGCACTGTGGGTCCATGGTAATTAAGCCCTAAACTGAGCATAGCAATGAGCAACATTTATTATGGGATGCACAACACGGGAGGAACTAATTGTGCAAGCCAATTTTACTCGTAACTGGGAGCCAAGGACTTGCTAAATCCCATCCTTCCCAGCACTCCTGAGGGCTCTGGCCTGATCCCGAGGGTTTATGTTGCTCTAATCCAGCTGGAAAGTGCAGTGTGAAATTCCCCTCAATCGTTCTGCCTAGTCCTTCCCCAACAGGGCTGGATGCACTCTGAAAGTACACTGCACCTATTTATTTTCGTTGACTTGCCCACTCAGGAGTAAAATCGATGAAAAAGGGAACGGTCATGTGCATCACTCTTTCACGTTAACCACTTGTCCTTGTGGGGGTCAGAGCAGCCTGGAATCCATCCTAGTACTGTTGGGGTACACCAGTCCATCACAGGGTAGCATCACACGCACCCATTCACACACTACAGGTAGTTTCGAGCATCCAGTTGACCTGAACTGCATGTGTTTGCACTGTGAGAGGAAACCCACAGAGACACAGGGAGAGCATGAAAATTCCACACAAACCAAGCTGGATTTGAATCTACACTCACAGCCCAGGGTCTGCAAGGCAGCAGCTCTACCCACTGCACCACCATGCAATCTGCTTCTCATTGTTTTCATTTCAGATTCAGATGAAGAGAACTGTTTGTTGTCCTAAAGATTTTCACACATCATCTGAAACCGCTTGTCCCATACGGGGTCGCAGGGAGCCGGAGCCTAACCCGGCAACACAGGGCAAAAGGCTGGAGAGGGAGGGGACACCCATCCGTCACAAAGCACCCCAAGCAGGACTCAAACCCCAGACCCACCAGAGAGCAGTACCTGGTCCAACCCACTGTCCCACTGCACCACCGCACCCTCTATGTCCTAAAGATTTTTTTTTTCTAAAAATTTATAGCTGTGATGTTTTCCAACCAACGGCAACAAACGTTTCTCCCAGGCAGGGTCATGGATAGCTGGAGGCTAACCCGGCAGCACAGGGCGCAAGGCTGAAGGGGGAGGGGACACACCCAGGACGGGATGTCAGTCCGTCGCAAGGCACCCCGAGCGCAGCTTGAACCCCAGACCCACCACACAGCAGACACCAAACCTACCATGCTGCCGCATCCCCCCGCTTCTGTTGTCTTTTAATAAAACATTTTAGACCCTGTTATATTTTACCAGTCTAATTATATTTCTTAGTCTGAATTCATGACAGTAAGCATAAGTGTCTTGTGAGACGAAAAGTTACTGTTGCAAATGCCTTACCTGATGTTTCGCAGATTGAAGTCATAACCCCCGGACATCGTATGCACCATATGAACCATTATAATTATGCCTGTGTCTACTTTTTAATTGGTTTTAAATGAGCAGCATTCATTTTAATTAGCTCCCGCACATGCACTTGATTTTCAGAAGCTGTTCGCGAGTTCAACCTCTTCCTGGTTCAGTTAATGGAATTTTTTTAATCTCACCTTGCGCGACATTCAGTATTATGTGCTGCGCCACATAAAGAGAAAGAGAAAATAAATGTTTTTGTATCCCAGCACCTCCCAGGTCTGCAGTTACACTGACACGGATCATTAAAAAAATATGACGTTTAGACACAGGTGTTGAAAGGAAGAACTTGACAGTTTCAGTGTCTTTACCACTTTTTGCACATATTTTCATGGGTTTTGGTTTTAATTGCAATTGGTTGCATCTAAAGAGCAGTAATGGTACATGTGAGGCAGCAGTAATGTTTAACGTATTAAATATAAACTGATGTATTTGCAGCTTAGTGGGAAGCATGGTGGCACGGTGAGTAGCGCTGCTGCCTTGTAGCACTTAGGTGATGTGAGAGGATGTGGTTTTAATCCCCACTCAGTCTTTGTGGAGTTTGTATGTTCTCCCCGTGTCTGTGTGGGTTTCCTCCAGGTGCTCTGGTTTCCTCCCACAGTCCAAGGACATGCTGTTCAGGTTCACCCATAGTGTGTGTGTTCCACTGATGTATGGATGAGTGACCCAGTGTAAGTAGTGTATCTAGCGGTGTAAGTCACCACGGTGAATAAGGTGTGGGTGTGGCATGTGAAAAGCACACCAGTGCCCTGCCTCCTAGTCACTAATGACCTTTTTTTTTTTCTCTGCAGTAGGGTTGGATATGTGAAATATGGAATCTGAGTGTATGTTCAAGCTCTGAGCTTTATGCGTTGGTGTGTCTAGCCTTCAAAGTGCTGTCCCATCTATTCACCCCTGCACTGTTGTTGCACAACAGCCATCTGCACCTCTGATTCTCTAACTTAGCACAGTATGAACTGTCCCTTTGCACCTTACACCAAGTCTGCACTCCATCCCATCTAGTGGAACCAGGAGTGTGTTACAAGGTCATTATAGATTTTAAGGTCATTTAAATTTATAAGGCAGATTGTGTATTCATTTTATGAGTAGGAAGTAAGATACCTCTCAAAACATTTTCAGTCATGTTTTGATCAAAATCAAATATTAAGGAATATACATTTACAACCACTGAATCGTGTTGCATCTTAGGTCTAAGCAAACATTAACCATGTTTCACAGTAAAACAGCAATATAGCATTTTTACAGCAATAAATTTAGGATGACACATTAATTGTACTACAGCTTTTCTATTGCTTAGTTTTATTCAAAGCAAAACATTTGCTGTGAGTACATATATCCCAAAAGGATATTGTACATTGATCCATAAATGTGTTTTTCTCTTTCTCTGCTGATGTCTCGTCTTTAGTTCTCACACTATAATATAGAATCAATACATTTGAAGCGGGTAGGAGGTAGAACCGTAGCAGAGGGTTGGATCTCTCTTGATGGACGTCAGTACAAGCCTTGACCATGATTATTTTTTCACTTTAGTGAAGGTAAGCTGCCCTCAAAAGTCCAAGTAGGGAAAATATCAGATGCAACTAGAAGTACTGCAATGACTGTTTGGAAGTAAACTTGGAGACAGTAGTAGAAAACTTATTTTCTATTCACTGTCATTTCTTTATGATTCTGAGTGCATGTTAATTTCAGATGCCCCATTTTTGGCTTGTGTTCTAAAAGGACCTTTTTCAAATTAAATATTAATTTAAATATTTAGATTGAACATTGTTGGAACCCTTACTGTCAGGCTATGCTGTTCAGCCCATGTCGCTTCAATATACACATATCAGCTTCACAGAATATAACCACATTTACCGTACTATAAATGGATCAAAAACCTCGGCAGAACATAAACATTTAATTATTGACATTTACATTTATTCATTTAGCAGACTTTTCTCAGAAGTGATGTGGATCTCAGAGAACAATATAGAAAGTGCAATACATGATTAAGAGGAATAATTGAAGGATAGAGACATATAGCACTTGCACCAAACAAATGTCAGTATTCATATACTTTTAATTAAGCACCCAATGAAAAAAAGAACTTCTTAGAGAGAGAGCCAAGGTAACATCTGCAAAGAAGTACTTTGTCTTAAGGGCAGTTTTAATTGGCCCGTTATTTTTCCCCTGCTTTTTTCCATATACGCACAAAAATTGGTTTAATGTACTCAAGACTTCTAGCAATTGTTATAAGGTCAAAAACAAGTGCAAGGGAGAGTTCCTATAAGCGTCAAGGTCACGAAAGGCAATATATTCTCCCATGTCCCATCACTCTCACCTTTCTTTAGTTACTCATGGATTGGCCTGGGTGTACCATGCACTGAAGAAGTACTTACTGATAACAGATTGAGGAAAGTTGGACAGCTTTAATATAGTGGTTAGAGCTGCTGCCTTTGGACCCAGAGGTTGCAGGTTTGCCTCCCACCTCTGTCTGTTACTTACTCTAAATTGCTCCACTAAAATTACTTAGCTGTATAAATGGGTAAACAAGTGTAAGTAGGATGACATTGTAAGTCGCTTTGAAGAAAAGCATAAGCTAAATGAAGAGGAAGGCTCATTTCATAATGGCTCCAGTACACAGGCGGTCTTGACCGCTGAATTTTGGGGTTGTAACAGTTGCTGTTTCTGTCAACGCCCCCTTCTTTCCATTGATTAACTGTCTGGGGGCAGGCTCAGCATCAAACGGCTTGGTATCATTTGGATTATATGTACAGGTGGTACCCAATTTCCAATGGGGTTACGTTCCAGAAAACCAATCCTAAGTCAAAAATGCATTTAATACACGTAATACTCTGCGTGACAGATTGGGAGATGCGGGTCGTTGCCGCTGCCCAGGGTCACAAGAGGTTATCACACCACATATCTCTTTCTACTATCGCCAGCTCACCATCGTAAAGTCGAAAAAATCGTTAAGTCAAACCATCGTAAGTCGAGAACCACCCATATATATTTCAAATTTAAAGATATATATATATACTGTATACACTATACATATATATCTCAAAGATTTCAATGTACTGAGGTGCATTGATATTTGCTCCCACACAAGCAGTCCCTTAAAAAGCATACCAATTACTTTCTCCAAAGTAATGTATAAGGTTTTTTTATGTAGTATTGCGCTGACACCTTTATCCAAGGGAATTTATAATACACTAATGTACTAATTTCCATGCACTCATTTGGCCATCTATACACCAGAATAATGTAACATACATACAATAGAGGCAAGTAGAGTCACCGGTTCACAGGAAATGTATGTGTTTGGGACTGGGAAATTGGAGTGGCAGGAAGAACCCCACACAAATACAGAAAAAATATGATAACTCAACATACTGAGTAGGAATTGAATTCAAATCCAATCATGTAGCCTAGGGGCTGTGAGACACCAACATTACCTGCTGCACCACTGTGCTGCCTTTCCTAGTTGTAATTTTAATTGCAAACACCATTGTGATCGGCTGGATTCTAGCTAAGGCTTTTTCCAGTTTATGCACACCGTACTTATGACAATACATGTAGGTGCAAAGAAATAATTTAGGAAGAACATAATAATAATAATGCCTAATGTAGCTGAGTAATGTACGAAGAAAACATAGTATACACATAGCACACGTTTCGTGGAGGAAGAAATGTGAACACACTGCAATCACTTTAGTCATCCAGATACAAAAAGAAACCTAAGCCTGGACATTACATACTGTGCTATAAACATATGCACTATTATCTTGGAGATTGTGATAAACTTTAAATTACGCAAAATATAGCATGATCATAGTAATTTGCTCCTGCTGATTATAAATACCAATGGGAAGGCAATACTGAAAAAATAAAATTATTCTTCTCTAAAATCTTCAGCGCAATCCATTCTAGTTGCATTTTCTTTTCCCTACCAAACAGACAATTCATGTAATACATTTTCCATTTTGAGAACATTGATTCGGTTCAGGCCAAACTTCAAACAGGATTGCAAGACACTTTTAATTTACCTTTTTCAGCCTGGAATTTCAGTCCTCACAATTACATAGAATGAGTTATTTGTTAGGGGGTGTGGTGGTGCAGCCGGGTTTGGCCGGGGCTTGCTCTGTGGTGGGTCTGGGGTTCGAGTCCTGCTTGTGGTGCCTTGTGGTGGACTGGCATCCCATCCTAGGTATGTCCCCTCCCGCCTTGTACCCTGTGTTGCTGGGTTAGGCTCCGGCTTGCTGCTACGCTGCTTGGGGCAAATTGTTGTCGACATTGTGTGTGAGTTGTTAGCTAGAAGCACTGCAATTTTATTTTTTTTCTGAAGCTGGATCCTTTGAAGAACTATCTCACCAGATGGTGTTTGCCTAGGGAAAAGTCTGGAATCCTGGCCTGGGCATCTGACATGGAGGCCAAAAACAGTTAGCGTTGCTAGTGACGTTTACCATCCAATAGCCTGAAAGAAAGGGCAGTTGCAACAAGACAGAAAACACAGTTAGTTTGCCATAATATGCACCAGGCCTCCAGCATTCTGTTTAAAAACGTGAGCAGCCCTTCTGAAAAGGACATGGACTCCCTACTTTGCCTAAATAATTGGACAGGGAAGTGTAAGACCAGTTGTGGTTTAAGTTAATGGTGCACGGTTAAGAGCAAAGAGCAGGGTGATGTATTCATAAAACCAAACTGGAGAAAATTCCATTGAATTTCCAATGAGGGCACTGTATCTAACCGTTTTCCTCAGGCTTGTTTCCTTGGGCAAAGGAGTCCCCTCTTTCAATTTCCTTTATATTATGTGCTCTAAATTAGGATGGGTACAAAGCTGATGTCTTTATGTGGTTCAGAAAAACCCACTGAAGCACTGCCATTTCCAGACAAGGTGGCAATACTCAGTAAGAGAGTCCTGTGGAGGAACGGCTGCTCATATCCCCTGTTGCTGTGCAGAGAATTCAAATTCAAAGAAGGGTGACCAAGGACAAGAGCACCAAATCCTAGAAATTGCTAGGATGTGAGGGGTTCATGGGGTCCCATAAACAAGCCCCTGGAACGTAGGGCCATCAGGAACATCTCATCTGAACAGACACTTCATGCAGAAGTTGAGCGGAGAGCTTAGAAGATGAGGTTGAAATGTACAAAGTTCTCGAGAATCTCCTCCAACACTGCTGAGCCATCTTCCCCAGCTGTTTCGAGGCAAATCACGAAGAGTAAAAACTGGATGGGACTACATTATTAATAAGTGTGGGTGGCTTCACCAGAAAGGGTGTTTGAGAAGCTTCATCTGAGTATCGTGCCTCTCAAAGTCCTAGTCTTGGTCTCAGGCTACACCTTGATGACATCAGGAGGTGGATGATGAAATTCCACCAAAGGGAGAATACAGCAGTTCCAGGTTCAATTCATGTTGCAGACATAAGGAAGGACAACACAATGATTTCTGCCAACGCAATACTTGAATGAATGCTGGATCCAAAAGTCGCAGGTTTGGTCCCTACCTCCGACTATAGTGTCCTTGAACAAGGTACTTACCCTAAATTGCTCCACTGAAAAAAAAGAAAAAATAAATTACCCAGCAATGTAAGTGGATAAATAATTGTAACCTTAACACTGTAAGTTGCTTTGGAGAAAAGCATCAGCTAGTAGATATAGCTTTCTATACATATGTAATACAAATGTATGTTTAGATATAATGAAGTATTTCATTGAGTTCAAGTACTTTTTCAGATGCTTACATAAAATATTTATTCACTGCACATATAGAGGAAGCACCAGGGTCCTGGGGCACCTGGATCCTGCAACTGAATTCAGCTTTTTACAGCTTGCACAACGCCGTCGGTACGTATCACTCTTCCAAGCATCCGTGAGAA
The DNA here is from genome assembly GCF_900964775.1 of Scleropages formosus. NCBI lineage: Eukaryota > Metazoa > Chordata > Actinopteri > Osteoglossiformes > Osteoglossidae > Scleropages > Scleropages formosus. The sequence goes on along the minus strand of NC_041809.1, from coordinate 32,595,327 downwards.
ACAGGCGAAACACAGACACAGCTGTTAAACACCCCCGTTTGTGAATTTATTCAATTTCAGCCCAGTTCGTAGCCAAAGATAGATACCCTGTGTGAAGTGTGTGTCAGCGGACTTTCAGAAACCACCTTATGTAAGAGCCACACAAAGAGTAGCACAGCACTGTTTGGAGTGTTAATTAGCACACTGATGGACTCCTTGTATTATTTATTTTACCCATTCTTCTGCAGACTTGGGGTACTTCAGTCTGTTTATACTCACGCAGTTATGGACAAGAATAGAACGTTAGGTTTTCAATGTTAGGCCTCTGTACGTGGTTTTTCAACAGTAATTTGTCTGTGAATTTAAATAAGCCTCCTTTCTCTACTCAATATGTATTTGTGAATAAATTAATATAAAGAAGAAAGCACGTGCACTCAAAAAAGTTCCACTTATAAAAGCTACTAATGTGCTTTTCTCTTTTTCTCCATGTTCCCCTTTCTTTCTTGGAAACAGCAAGAGTTTGTGAAACCTCAGTTAAACATCCCAACATCACAGGTACGAGAGACCAGCACTGCCCCCTACTGCCAGCAAGGCAGGTATTATGGATTTCTAACCATTTGCATTTATTTAGCAGACATTTTTCTCCAAAGCAACTTCCAATGAACTCTATGTAGTGTTATTAGCCCCCACACCTTATTCACCATGGTGACTTACACTGCTGGGTACGCTGCTTACACTGGGTCACTCATCCATACATCAGTGGAACACACTCTCTCTGTTACTCACATACTATGAGTGAACCTGAACAGCTTATCTTTGGAGTGTGGGAGGAAACCAGAGCACCCACAGGAAACACAGACAGATAGGGGGAGAGCAATCCAAACTCCACACAGACTGAGCAGGGATCAAACCCAGGTGCTGTGAGAGAGCAGTGCTACTTGCTGTGCCATCCACCATCAGCCACTTCTGTGGAATTTTAACAGATATGGTTTACCTGAAGTTTGGTGAAATCAAAGCAGATTTCCCTGGCAATGAACACAAAATACTATGAAGAAATCACAAAATCCAAAAGGTAGTGTACAAGCAAAATGAATCCAATACCTAGATAACTGAGCCAACATGAACAATAAAGAGCAATATCATTAGGACATACTCTGCTGAAGTAAAAGTTGAGTTAATGACAAATACACACACACATTTTCAGAACCGCTTGTCCCATATGGGGTCGCGGGGGAACCGGAGCCTACCCGGCAACACAGGGCGTAAGGCCGGAGGGGGAGGGGACACACCCAGGACGGGACGCCAGTCCGTCGCAAGGCACCCCAAGCGGGACTCGAACCGCAGACCCACCAGACAGCAGGACTGTGGTCCAACCCACTGCACCACCGCACCCCCGTCTAATGACAAATAAAAGATTAATATTTATAGGTCTAAAATGAAGTTAAGTGCTATGAAAGGGGAAAGCCTATTTAATCATTTGTATGTTAGTATTATATTAATATCACAATTTCACAGGCAGTTAATGAAGTGACGTAAAGGGTTTAACAAGGTCATATTCATCTTGCACTAGAGATCAATCCTGCAGAATTGCAGGCTAATGAAGGTAGAACTAAACAGAAACATTTCTCATCATTTGGGGACCCATGCTGTCTCTAGTACCTGAATATACTCAGTATTGCTCAGATGTGAAAAGGCCACTCTTTCACTGAGCTCTTTATAAGTAGTTATATTCGGCAAATATGGTGTCCCACAAGGACCCGCTTTTGGTACCATGTCTCGTTCACCTTGTAAGTGTAAATGTAAATGCTCCATTTGGAAATTAATCAAAGTTTTAGGTTGCTCCGTTAATGAAGGTTGCTTCAGCAAGATAGGACGTCTACAAAGATCTATAGCAGCATAGTGAGAAAACATGTAACGTTGGTGCCTCACAGCTTCTGACCTCTAGTTTCAACTCCAGCTGGAGTTGAATGTTATCCTCATGTTCCAGTGACTTTCCTCACAGATTTCCAAAACATAGGCAGAAGAAGGCAATAGAAATGGTAGAGAAGATTGATGGTGTTTGTAGCTTGGGTGGTTGATCCAGAAGTCCAGGTGTTCGCCGAGCTTGACATTCAGCTTGCAAAGGTTTCATTACCAGACGACTGGTCACTTCGACTGGTGATGAAACATTTGCAGTCTGAATACTAAGCTTGGTGAACAACTGGACATCTGGAGAAGAAGGCAATGCTAAACCATCTTCACACCACCCAGCCTTAAGACAATGTGAGTGGTTCCCAAGAAATAACTTTGACTTAATGGAATTTACCTTAACCTACAACAGCAACCTAACTACTGAACTGCCACTGTAAACCATATGAGTGAGTGGAAGACAAGAATGCAGAGAAGGTCTAGTGCTCACTTAAACATTCATGAAAAGTTTCAAAATGTGAATCTTTCCTGTACTTGTATGTGGCTAAGTGGTCCCAGCAATAACAGCATAAGCATTTTGCAATTGGATTGAATCTTCCCCTATAATTATTACTTTGGTGGATATGGCCTGTTAACTTGTAGGATTTTAAAAAGTTAAATTAAAAAAAAAAGTTGTTTTTTTTCTTTAAAACCAAAGTGCCATATTCTGTTTCTCTGCTATATTCATACTGTTGTTTATTACCTTACTTTCGATTAGACTGGTGACTTAATATTAATGAAAGTAATGCAAGGTATAATAAATGCCAGCAAGGAGTTTTATTAAAAAATACACACACACACACACACACACATTTTCAGAACCGCTTGTCCCTTACGGGGTCACGGGGAACCGGAGCCTACCCGGCAACACAGGGCGTAAGGCCGGAGGGGGAAGGGGACACACCCAGGACGGGACGCCAGTCCGCCGCAAGGCACCCCAAGCGGGACTCGAACCCCAGACCCACCGGAGAGCAGGACTGCGGTCCAACCCACTGCGCCACCGCACCCCCTTAAAAAATACATTTAAATCTAATATTACACCTATAACATAAACAGATGCCGTCTTCCTCTCATGACATTTTGGGGAGTTGTGCAGAATTTACATGAGATTTTTTGAGCCAAACCACTAGAGATATAGTTTTATAAATAAATTGATTCATTTTTGTATTTGCCACCGTACTGCAATTTCATATTTGAAGCTTATCTAGGAAGGCCTAAGGGTGTTTCACTGCATTTTGCAGCAGTCTCCTTTTTCTTGATGTAATTCCATTTAGTTTAAACCCAAAAAAAAAACAATTTCCACAGCAGGTGTCAACTCTTCTGACATTCTTCAGCCTAACAATGGACTCTACAATGAACAGAGATAGTGTGTTTCACTGATGTATGGATGAGTGACCCAGTGTAAGTAGTGTATCCAGCAGCGTAAGTCACCACGGTGAATAAGGTGTGTGGGCTGGTAACACTACGTAGAGTTCACTGGAAGTTGATTTGGAGAAAAGCGTCTGCTTAATAAATAAATGTAAATGTACAATATCTCTGCAATATGTCACAGATCAAGAGTGATTTTTTTTTACAGTGGTAGTAAATTTTAAAAGCCATCTATTGGTTAAAAATGCAAAAAGTTCTAAAATGACATTCTTGGCATATCTGGTATTAATACAGGTGGTCCCTGAATTACGATGGGGTTCCGTGAAACCCATCTTAAGTCAAAAATATCATAAGTTAAAATGCATTTAATACAGCTAACCTACCGGACATCGTCACCTAACATAGGTGCGATAGCCATTACGGGCTTGCCACTACTGCCCAGCATCGCAAGAGAGTGTAGCTCCGCATATCGCTTGCTCTGGAAAAAATCAAAATTCAGAATTTGAAGTACGGTTTCTACTGAATTTCTTTTGCTAGCTCACTATTGTAAAGTTGAAAAAATCAGAAGTCAAGGAGAACCTGTATGCGATCTCTCCGGATACTCTTTGACTTCAGTCCTTGTGTTGCCAATGTTATTCCCTTTTCTCCAGGGACTTTCAGAGCCTCCTAACATATTATAGCATTCACTTTTTTATATCTTAACATTTTTAAAGTATTTGATAGTAGCTTATCACAGGGGTTGCCACTCCTGTTGTTGGAGGAATAGGATTCTCTAACACACCCACATATATATTTTCTGAACCGCTTGTCCCATACAGGGTCACAGGGAACCAGAGCCTAACCCAGCAACACAGGGCAAAAGGCCAGAGAGGGAGGGAGGGAGGGGACACACCCAGGACAGGATGCCAGTCCATCACAATGTACCCCAAGTGGGACTCGAACCCCAGACCCACTGGACAGCAGGACCTGGTCCAACCCACTGCACCACCATCCCCCCCAGCATAGGACTCTTATATTGCACATAGCCACATGCTTCCATACTGCATGCAAGTATGATTAAGCACATTCATGCGTCATGACACCATGTGCTCTGCCAAAGCCACATCCTCATACAGACTTATCCGCAATGGTCACTTGCTACGCCGAAGCAGTTTACTTTTGATTTTGACTGCATTTTACCCCTGGGCCTTACAAACTAACTTTATGAAGCTAATATGAAATAATTTAGCTTTTACAATATTGCCCTTGACAGGTATTCTGAGCTGCTTTTATTTACACATTTCATCTTAACCAAAAGGCACAATTTTAATAATTACTTAGAGTAAGAATTTATCAGTGTGAGTACAGGTTAGTAATAGATTAAAACAATGTTTTGCATGAAACTACTATAAATTTTCACACTTTTAAAAAATATAATTTTACCAATGATAAAAAAAATAAAATTAGCTGAATTAAGAATATGCAGTTGGATAAGAACATCACCAAACTTGTGATAAACATTGTTTCATTTAGGCATCAAAAATTTGCACTTTTTGTACCTCTCTGCTTTTTATCCCTGCAAGAGTCACTGAGAAAAGCTGTAAGGAAAAGAAAGATGTATATAACAGACTTAAAATGCCATTATCTAAATTGCATTTTTGATCACTTGTGAATTGCCAGCTGTACTGCATACATTTACTGCTGCTCAAAGTGCTTTGCTGCAAGTGTCCATAAATGTAGCCATCTGAAATTTAAGTCGCAATTTAAGTCACATTTTTCCATGAAAAAAACATGAACTCACTTTTAAAATTCTGGTTTGCAAAATCAATACATAATTTATCTTTAAGTTAAAATGACATTTCATCCATATTTGCATTTTTACTGCACTTAAAAAGAGAATGCAGACCATTTTGTGACAAACACTGAATATCAAAAAAGTATTTAGTACAGTTTAAAATACCTTTTTTTCCTGCCATGGTACTCTTGAATAACATACTTATACAAATTGTTCTTTTGAAAATACAAAGTCATACAAATGGTCAAGTCGATGTCCACTTTGCATAAAAGTATCAAGTAATAAATGCATTTTTAATAATAAATCATATTGGTAGGTTCATAAAATGTGCTGTTTTTTGGCAGCCAAACTACTTGTGGTTTTTCAAAAGAACATGACTATAATTTCCAAAAAAGGTTTTGTAAACATTGCCCATAAATGAATGACTCAGACATGTTTGCTGTGAATAAAACAATCATCATAATTTATTAATATTTTTAAGGTAAAATACCTAACAAGCATAATTTCCAGTTAGTTAAGGAGCAAAATCTAAGTGTAATTTATAGAAATCTGTAAATGCATTGATTAATTTAACTGGGAGTTTCCAAATCAAAGCAAAATGCCTACCAGTCTTGCATAGCTAAGTAACTAAGTATGACTGGCAGTAAAGTTTTAACTGGTTGGAAGCTAATGAGAAAAATCTGATTGTTAGCCATGTTCATCGCGTGCAGTGTGGACCGTTCTGTCATTCAATTACTGTAAGTCTCCCATCCAGCATCCCAAGCTGTAGGCCCATGCTCTACTGACCCCACTCCCACTCCTGTTCATTAGCTTCTCTCTCCACCTACTTTTTCTCCACCGCTATGACAGCTCTGAACCACCCTCATGCGGTGAGTTTCCCTGCACTCTGCACTCTAAGGGCCTTGGCGGCGATGGAGAATTTGCACAGATCCATATGCACCGGCCCTCAAGAGATGTGGCTCTGACAGAGTAGGTGGGTGTCAGGGTCAGCGGCTCCATATGGTTTCCTGTGCAGTATTGATCCAAACTGGGCATCCTGCTTCTAAATTCAGCAGTTATATGTTTTAAAATAACTGTTATTCATTTGCAGCTGAAGCTTCACAAGCAGCTGAATTCACATATCACATGAATTCAGTCATATTCATGATTCATGACTTTAACTCTATCTCTCCATAGGGTTGACTCAGTAGAGGAAAAAATAAGCATGGGCTGAGATTAAAGACAGCTCAAAAGTGGAGCGAATACCATTTAGGGACACTTCCAACTGCCCACAATGGTACATTTCTATGGGCGTGGGCCAAAGCCCTAATAAGTTCCCACTGAAACACCTGTTAACTGATGATACCAGAGAGTGAAGCCTTGGTGAGGATTTCCAGCCCTCATAAAGCCCAGCCCTAAAGATTAACTCAAGAATCATATAACATGCTTGTCTCTTCTTTTATTTTCCACATGAACACAGTTACATCCCCTTAGATTTTTTTGTCTTGCTCTTTGAATGTTGTTCCGAGTGAGTAATACACTCTGGCCAAAACTGAAGCTCTGATCTTGAGGTAACTGGATTGGAGACTGCGGTAAAGTGCAGTGCTCTATAGGAGATATTTTCATTGATTCCATACATGGGCTTTTCCCTACCTTGCCCCTGGGTGGCTGCTCCGCTCATGGGTGAATTGTGATCGATGAGCTTTCGAATTTGGACCCATTGTGAGAGAGGCATCCAAGTGTCCACAAGAGTATAGTCACACTCTTGCTGGAGTTTAGGCTTTGGTCACGTCATGTACGTATTAGTACTTTGATCCATCCCTCGTTATTTATTTCATCCCTCATTTTTTTCTCTTATTTTCTGGTGCTGTCAGTGCATCTTTGGAATTGCTGTATGTATGTTTATATGTGTGTGTGTATGTGTGTATCTGTATGTTGTGTTATTTTTTTTGTACACTTTACACTATGAGCCATTGGGAAGCGAAGCCAAATTCTTTATATATGTATGCATACATGGCCAAATAAATCGGATTATTATTCTTCTGATTCTTGTCATCCTCTGAGTTTGTAGAGGTCATAATGTAATGTATGAGGCTGCATTAAGCAGAGTTAATGATATATTCATCTCTTCTCATGAAACTGTCTTTCACTTAAATATAAAGATGCAAAGTGTTTATTGCTGGGATTTGCAGTGTTAGAAAATCTGATTTCACTTCTCTACAGAGCAGGGGTCGTTTCTGCCTCCCATAGATGCTGTAGACTGAGATGGAGTAGCAGTTGTTTACTGTTTCAAGCTGGGTCTTGGTGCTCCTCCCAGAGCCTGCGGTTTGCCCCTGAATTACTCTTCCATTGGCCTGTATGGTTTTTTGTTTTTGCCTCAGGGGGTGTTCTTCACTCCTGGCTGAGCTACAGCTGCACTATAGTCCTGAGTGAAAAAGTGTCATCATCAGCTGTTGTTGCTGAAGAGGCGCGTTTGACTTTGCTTCTTCCAAGTGACCTACAGCTTATTGTTGGGTAAGAGGAGTCCGGCCTTTGAGCTCCATCTTCGGGAAGCTCGACTGATGGAGCGGCTGCAACTGCAGTGCCCGGCTCCACCCTTGGGCCCTAAGTTTCCTCCTTTGCCTCATGATTCTACCGATGGGCCCTTAGTTTGTCTCACCCCTGGAGCCGTTGGGCTTGTGTCATCAACATGCCAATGCCTTGTCTCTGCAGCATGTCCTCTTTGTATTATTGGCTCCAAGGGAGACGCCAGTTGACCCTTACAAAGAAACAACCCTTTCGACTTCCTGCTATATTCTAACATTGAATGGCACATGAACCCTTGCACACAGCTGTGTAGACATTATTTTTTTAGAATCTTGTAAGATGTTAAGCATTATATAGAGGTTATATAGAGAGCCAGGGCTGCTCTGTATATTTTGTTTCTTGATTAGCATGCCAAAGCATACTAAGAAAAAAAATTATGAATCATTGTTCTTTAATGGGGGGGGTGTGGTGGGGCAGTGGGCTTGGCTGGGTCCCGCTCTCTGGCAGGTCTGGGGTTCGAGTCCCACCTGGGGTGCCTTATGACGGACTGGCGTCCCGTCCTGGGTGTGACCTCTCCCCCTCCAGCCTTACGCCCTGCGTTGTCGAGTTAGGTTCCGGTTTGCTGCGACCCCGCTCGGGACAAGCAGTTTCAGTCAATGCGTGCATGTTCATTAATGTTTCCCATCATGCTTGATCTTTTCTACAGGGTGATTTTGCGTGCACAAATTAATTTTAGACTAATTGAGAATTTTTGCATTTTTCATGTGTATGTTGTTGTCCTTGAATCATCAACTGGTGATAGGATAGTAAATTGAGTAGTTGCTTTGACTGTCAAAAAGATTCTTACTGAAAACCTTTAGGTTGCGATTCAAAGCAAATTTTATTTTGTTAAATGCAAAAACAAAAGTGTAGTAATATATAAGTTTTATATAACACTGGGGAGTTTTGTCATTTTTTTATGCTTCTCGACATTCCCTGTTACCCTCTGTATTCCCCTGAAATAAGAACACGGAGTAATCGAAATGTGATCTGTTCCTTGGAACTCACAGGATCCCTGAGGCTGAAAGTGACATGGCAGAAAAAGAGAAAGGTAAAAAAGGCTGAAAATTCACGCTTAGATTGAGGGTACAACCCTGCAAAATTTCACTAGATGTAAATAGAGCAGTACCATGAGTGAGTTTCGCATAGTCATTCCACAACCAGCACTTCAAATTGCATCAACTGTACTGCATGATCTGCAATGCATGTGTGAAGATATACATTTACCTTTACATTTATTCATTTAGCGGATGCTTTTCTCCAAAGCGACGTACATCTCATAAAAAATACAAATTTAATGCAATATAATTCGTGTACAGCTGCTCGTTTCTCCTGAAAGAGCATGACGGCAAACGGAGAAACCAGAAGACATTTTTTTGGAGGTAACTTTGATCAGGCTTTCAGAAATCTGGAATTTTAGCTATAGAAAAGTGTTTTCCTTTCACAAAATACTGCCAGAAAATTCTTTAGCGATTTCGAATGGGTGTGAAATGGCTTAAGTCCAGCAGTCTGTGCCAATTAATTTATATCATTTATCAGAAATGTCTAGTATTAATCAGTAAGAATGCTGCTGGCAGCTTCACCCTATTTATTTTTCAACTGTATTAACAGCTGTTTCAGTATATCCTGAATGAAGGTGGTGCTGGTCCAACTTTCGCATTATTAGCACATCTGCCGAACTGTCTATATGTTTAGGAATCATATCTACCCGCAACACCCTGGCACTCCCAATCAGCAAATCCAAGCACTCGCACACACTCCCCAGCGTGTTGAAGACGACCCCCTAATCAGACTGGCTGATTCTGGAGACCCCCTGACAGCTTGACGAACTGCTTAGAGGACATTGACATCTTTCTATAACTACATCGTGTTGATATGCCAAGTACGGGTGAGCAATCAGTCCCCCCCCCCCATACCACTATTTACTTTCCTCTGTAGCTTGTTCTGCAGATGTTTCGCCTTTCAGCAATACTATTGCTTGTCGATGCATGTCACTATAAGAAACGAGGCAGGAGACGAGAGGTGCAGTGCCCGTGTCTGTGAGGGGTTTTATTTGCTCTCAGTGCAGGGAGAAAGAAGGGGATGGAAAAGGGGGGCCAGGGAACAGGGAGGATGGGGCTTCGTGCGGGTCAGGGGGGCCGGGAGCCTCCGGTCGGTCCAGACGCCTGCGTCATCTCCGGGTTCGTGTTCGGGTTCATCTCTTGGGGTTCGCTCTCCTCCTCCGTCTCTGTTCCCTACTGCCGGGCACCGGGGAAGAAATAGGGAAGGTAATTAGCCCCAGCTGTGGCTGCTTTGCCCCCGTCTCCGCCCCCTTCCCGGGCCACCTTGGCGTGCTACGGTCACCGCATTGTATGCGCTCTGCTATGTTAAGTGCTCGCAGGGCACATGCTGGGATGTGCGCTGTACAAGAATAACTGAACTGAGCCAAACAGAAAGTTTATTCCTATTGAATGATAAATAGTGCAAACGCTCAAAATGTATATTATGTCGAAAAGTCGAAGAAAACTCACATGCCAGAGTTTGTCACCTCAACGTAACATCTGATAACATTTGAATTTTAAGAACACGGGTTTGAATCCCCCACCTGCTGCAGCACCCTTAAGTAAGGTAGTTACACTGAAATTGTATTAGTGACAAGTTTTCCAACTCTATAAATGAGAAATGATTGTAATTCACTTTGTGTCAGCTAAAGGAGGAGTGACATGATACTGCATTTAGTTGTGGCTACTGAAAACTAAGGAAGTTGAGTGCTTGTTTTAGTGCCTACTTTCTGACGGGTCTGGGGTTCGAGTCCTGCTTGGTGTGCCTTGCAATGGACTGGCGCCCCGTCCTGGGTGTGTCCCCTTCCCCTCCAGCCTTACGCCCTGTGTTGTTGAGTTAGGCTCCGGTTTGCCGCGACTCCGCTTGGGACAAGGGGTTTCAGACTGTGTGTGTGTGTGTTTTATATTTTCTGAAAACCATATTCTGTACAGTGTGTATATTCTTACTACTCCACACATGAGGAACAGAACATGGCTCTAGTAAGTTTCATGCTTAAGGCTGCAACTAAAATTACTTGACATTAATAGACATTCTAAAGACTCCTACTCTACATAAAGTAGAAGGCTAGAAAATATGCCGCTCTCTACATATGCTTTGGTCAACAAGATAAATCATTTGTTTTTTTTTTGTAATATTGGATATTTATATATTTATTCTTTGACCTTTAAGTATTGCGCCACTGCTGTGTAATGATCGATGTTCTAATAAACCGCCTTCTACCACATATTTTTTACACATTTATTATAATGAGAATAAGTGAAACCAAGTTGTGAAAATAATACTCATTAAAAAAGAACTTACATTATCTTCTTTATTTCAAATGTTTTTTTTTTCCATCTCATCGGAATTTAAGGTGTGTTTTAAAATCTGTTCTTCTATCAAAATTCTGCTATGAAAAAATCACTCAGCATTTTGGATACCCCCTTAGTTTTCTTTTAATAATACACACACACACATTTTCAGAACCGCTTGTCCCATACGGGGTCGCGGGGGAACCGGAGCCTACCCGGTAACACAGGGCGTAAGGCCGGAGAGGGAGAGGACACACCCAGGACGGGACGCTAGTCTGCCGCAAGGCACCCCAAGCGGGACTCGAACCCCAGACCCACCGGAGAGCAGGACTGTGGTCCAACCCACTGCGCCACCATGCCCCCTTCTTTTAATAATATTTTTTTAAATTATTTTTTAAACTATGTTTTTAAGTTTTATCAACTTGTCTTTAAGCATGGCTATTACATTTGTGAGCCGTCTGATGAATTAAACTACATATACAGAACTTTTGTCAGTTTGACTGTATAAGAAAGCACACCAGATTCAACACGGTATTGCATAATTTTGTTTCTTTAAGTGGAAGACATGGTTATAACTGCTTTTTTTGCTGCACAGGTCAAACATTTCATTGATTTTGCTTCACAATTGCATGGGCTTATTTGCTTTTTGGGTCTTTGTGCAAAATATAAAAGCTGAGACCATTTATGTTTTTATCTGTAAAAAAATTCTACATTTTTCTTCCCAGCAGCTAAAGCCGTGCCTAAAGCCCTGGGAATCTGCACACTATCTGCATTTTAACTCACCCATGCGGAGTGAACTGTAAGAGTAAAGATAGGAGAGCATGGTATAGTATCTGTTTCTGCTTTGCTTGTTAAGCCTTCTGCTTGTTGAAGCAGAAGTTTGTTTGACCTTTGCCATTTGCAGTGGTGGAAGGGGGTTCTCTATAGGGTTACATTTCTTTCTCTATGACTATGAAATACAGCACATAGATGCTGCCTCCAAACAGATAAGGATGAGGCCAAGTCAGTCAGCCGCTTGTGTTCCCACAAGGTTTACCGTAGCGGTCTGTTTCTTCACCTCAGTGAATCATTCAAATTCACGTTACTCCCATGTAACACATTCCTGTCTATAGAGATATACAGATCATACCTTCCAAAGAATTTTTACAACTGAAATTTCATTATAGCACAGAAAGAACAGCTGTTCTCCCTTTAATTCTTTCACTGTCCATTATGTGCCAAACTCCGAAATGTGAGGTAATGACTGGAACTTGAATTTAGTGGCACAGTACACACACACACACACACACACACACACACACACACACACACACACACACACAGTGTACAACTGCTTGTCCCAAGCAGGGTCAGCCTAACACAGTAACACAGGACAGAAGGTTAGAAGGGGAGGGAACACACCCAGGATAGGATGCCAGTCCAACCATAGGACACCCCAAGCAGGACTTGAACCCCAGACCTGCCACGCAGTGGACCCCAGCCAAACCTACCGCACCACCGCACCCCCGGAAGCACATATGTGGTTTAGGATTTTTTTGCTTAGACTGTCTACCATATGTTCATCTTCTTTCAACAAAATTGTCTTCTGGAGAAGTTCATCATTAACATAATTACATTTACATTTATTTAGCTGGTGCTTTTCTCCAAAACAACTTATAGTGTTAAAGTTACATTTTTTTTTTCTGTCCAGCTGGGTAATGTTACTGGAGCTATTTAGGGCAAGTACCATACTCAAGGGTGCTGCAACCTTTGGGTTGAAAGTCATCAACACTAACCACTATGCTACCCACATAATCATTTCTGAAGCTAGTCATACTGTGTTTCACAATACCAAAGTCCATGTTTTCAGTACTTACTGTTCTGTATGTTTTAAAAAAATGTTTCATTGCATGCATAATAATTGACTTGCTTTGCATGCATGAAAACATTTGCAGATGAACTGTGTGAATGGATAATAGAAATATGTGGGCGAATGCATCAGTTTAACAAAAGAATATATGGCAAAGAAAGCAAGTCTAAATTTCTTATGTCCCCTAGTCTAGTGTACATTGTTATCCCATTTCAATATGTTTGGTATGAGCAAAATAAATGTTATTGTTTTGGTATATCATGCCATAGCAGATAAATAAATCATTTCAGAATACAGTAAATACATTTTATAGAATATAAATCAGAATATAGTTTCTGGTTCCATTAAATATTAAGCATATTAGAGAGCCAGTTTATTGGCACTGTTGAGATGTTTTGGAGTATGTCCATGTCTTTTTCAATTAATATCATCATGAAACAAAAATATGTTTTACATAGTACAATAACAGGCATCAGAATTTATTGATCCAGGTGCTGTACCTACATTTATTCGTTTGGCTGACACTTTCATCCAAAGTGATTTAAAAAGCTAAGGTATTTACCCACCTTCATAATTTTTGCACTGGAGCAATTCTGAGTAAGTACGTTGCTCAGGCTACTGCAGCCAGAGATGGAAATCAAACCTGAAACCTCTGGCTTTAAAGTTAATAGTTCTAATCACTATGCTGCCAGCTGCCCTGTATTGAAGGGTATCTATTGTTTTGTTACAAAAAACTACAATCCAGGTTTGCCTTGCCGTTTGAACCTCAGAGAACTGAAGAACTCTGGCATTATGCTCTAATAAAATTAAATTAACTATTGTATTCTCTGCAGACAGAATGCCCATAAAATGGCTTGTACATCTCCAAAGTTATACTGTATACTGAAGAAGCTCACATACAGAAGTACTGCATGGCTCTGTTCTTGCTCCTTTATTATTTTGGTCAACTTTTTCAGGGCCCTGCACACAGTTGGGTTATTCATATAATTAATTCATTAATTTATGAATTAATACAACACACCCAAAATTGACTGGTTGTGATAATTGAACAGCAAGGAAGCTTACTGTCAAAACCATGATAAGGTTCATTTGATATAATCCAAAAAACTGATTCTGCAATGTGTACATCTACATTTTTATGTAATGTCGAACTGTCGGGAGAATTATGATGTTCTCTTTCAAAACACTGTACAAATACTGCTTTGCTACAGAAATGAGGAATTGTGCAGAATTTTTATTTATTTATTTTTATTTTTTATTTTTGTAAAAGGTTAAATGTCACTTCCTTTTTTCTGAACTCAAATCATCCATCTGAAGCATCTGGCAATCATGACATTGTGGACTTTGAAAACCAGGTATGCTGCAAATTAGGATTTACTTTTTAAGATAACTGAATAGCAAATCAGGTAGCTGCTTGGCAACAAAATACTTACTTAAAATATTGAATCAGTGCTGTGGCTTCAGGCTTTTTGTTCTTTTAAAGTAAATTGAACTGGTCTTTCCAACAAGTTAGAGATACGTAGATAATGGTTTGGTTGTCCATATTCATACAGAAAAGTTTCTTGACAGTTTATCCCATGAGGCATTCATGTAACTTCATATCTGTTTTGCTTGATTTTACATTTATGGGTAAAATTTATTCCCATACAGTGTTATGTACGTCATTCATTTACTTAAATTTATTTATTTAGCAACACTTTTCTCCAAAGTGACTTCCAATGAACTCGATGCAGTGTTAGCAGCCCACACACCTTATTCACCGCGGTGACTTACACTGCTAGATACAATACTTACACTGGGTCACTCAACCATATGTCAATGGAACACTCTCTCATACACTATGGGTGAACCTGAACAGCATGTTTTTGGACAGTGAGAGGAAACCCATGCAGAAAACATGCAAACTCCAGATAGACTGAGCAGGGACCAAACCCACATCCTCTTGCACCACCCAGGTGCTGTGAAATAACAGGGCTACTCACTGTGCCACCGTACCACCCTTAACTGTCTTTTCTGGATATTTACTAAGATAATTTAAGTTGGCGAAAGGAAACAGCAGCAGACTCCTAGTTGACGCTTGCAATATTTCTGTGGCAACTTGAGTCTATTTATCACTGAGCTATCCACTGCCATTATTCTACTAAAGGTTTGTGCCAACAGTAACACTCGAAATGTAAATGGAAAGAAATAACTCAAAGTGCTAGCAATATAACATTTTAGAGTTGTATAGTGATTTTGGAGGGAAAAAATCTGACCTACAAAAACACGCTCAGATTCCAGCGTTCAGGCTGCTCCTTGGATCACAGCCTTCTTCATCCAGTTACACCTTGTCAGTGGGCTGATCCAGGCTGGTTATGAAAAGAGTGTTTGAGCACATTCTTTGCTTTGGCATGTCCTCTGATAAACTGCAGTACTGTGACAGGTTACTCATTCCACTTTGTCATCCCTGGCTCATGAAGCTCCCAACATCTGGCAGTTACTTTGGCTTTTTTCAATGTACCCTGACACTATTCGCAGCACATTGTTACCATCTCCAGCCCTGGAACGTTTTGTCCAACCCTGACACTGGAAGTTACCATGGCCTAAGATGTCCAACAGATAAATAAATATAGACTGATGGATAATAGATGATAAACAGATCATGAATACTAGAAGTTCTAACTGCAAACTATGTCATTGTTAGAGCAGTAAAAAATAATTCTGTGTAAGAATTATTACACGTTCATTCATTTGCTATTAACAACTCCCCATATTGTGTTTCCTTGTGTCAGAGATATAGTGGTCAGCGGTACTGTCTTTGGATCCAGAGGTTGCAGGTTTCATCCCTGCTTCCTGCTGTAGTGCCCTTGAGCAAGGTACTTACTCTAAAATTACGCAGCTGTATAAATGGGTAAATAATGATAAGCTTGTAATAAATGTAAGGGGCAGCACAGCCTGTGTGGTGCGAGAGGGTGTGGGTTTGACCCCTGCTCAGTCTGTGTGGAGTTTTCATGTTCTCCCCGTGTCTGTGTGGGTTTCCTCAGAGTGCTCTGGTTTCCTCCCACAGTCCACAGACATGCTGTTCAGGTTCCTGCATAGTGTGTGAGTGACAGAGAGTGTGTGTGTGTGTGTTCCACTGATGCATGGATGAGTGACCCAGTGTAAGTAGTGTATCTAGCAGTGTAAGTCACCACAGTGAATAAGGTGTGTGGGCTGATGACGCTACATAGAGATCATACAATTCATTATGGGGAGAAGCATTTGCTAAATAAGTAAATGTAATGCTAACACTGTGAGTCACTTTGGAAAAAAGCATCAGCTAAATGAATAAATGTAGTTCATTACTGCTGATAAAATGATGCAGGCTACTGTCAGTCACACTGGTTGTGCAGTCTTGGCTTTTGAGTGCTAGAGCACAATATGCTGTTTATCCAGTTCTGGCATATATGTTCTAGGAATAAATGTTATTGCTATTTAATTGAATGAGGGCAACAGACATTTTCAAGAGGGGGAGATAACAAAATTGTTCACATAAGTGCACTGCTTGATCGCATTCCAAGATGAAGACAAAGATTTATTCTCTGCTTGGGACAGTTCGGCTTCACTTACTGTCAGGGTTTTGGACTGTTCTGCATATTGAGGTTCCCTGGGATGTCCACTGAATGGACATTGACAGTTTTTAACAGTTTACCATTGAGATGCTTCACTGTTAGAAACTGTGAGTCAATTTAATACCACATGTGAAAGAAAAAAAGAACAAAATTTGGGCAAGGATTTGGAAATATCCATTTAACTTATCTTACTGGACTAATGAAGCAAAAAAACAGTTTAGTGTATTTGAATAGACAGCAATATAGTAAGCATGTCAATAGCCCTTGGTGAATAGCCTGTGAGCTATAAATATTTGCATAGTCCTTACCAGTAGTGAGAAGAGCAATGTTAAATATGTATACATCAGCATACACCTCTAACCGATAACCAGCTTTTATAATAATTGTGTTTCTGGTGAGTCCAGGTACCCACATTAGCCTGCAAGCAATTATGTGCTTCCATTTGGTTTCATAAACTGGGGCTGAGCGATTCAGAGCTGCAGATTTACTCATTAGTAATCCTACTTTTCTATTTTTCCAGTAGACACTATATGTACTCTAAATATTTATAGAAATATTTATGTAAATATTGCTATAAAATTGCCTAGAAATTTCCAAATTTTCTTTTTTTCTTCATCAAATCCCATTAAATCTGGAGCTGGGAAATAAACCGTTTCGCCGCTCATCAATTTACCAGCACAAGGGCTGGAAGTCTGCAACTCCAAAGTCTCTCAATTTAAAAAGTTACATAACACAGGTGTACCTCTATTTATTCACAAGTTAGGTTTAATAAAAACTTCAGGTAAAGCAAGTGTTAAAAAAAAATCCAAATCCACTTGTCAAATGCAGCATAGCCATGATGCTGAGTACAGCGTACTACAGAAACAGTACCCTGGATGGGGTGAAAGTCTGTCACTTTACAACGTCTAAAACTCATACCATTGATTCCCAGTACCCGCTACCTAGTGCTCCAAATGAACAATTACATAATTTATTTTTAATTTACTTCATGCATTTATTCTAATTTCTATCCTGTGTACAATTTACATTTATACATATTTATTCATTTATACAGCAGGGTATTTTTACCAATGGAGTTCAGGGTAAATGAGTTTCTCAATGGTAATACAGCAGTGACAAAAGTTGTATTTAAATCCATTACTTTTATACCTGTTTCGACAGCTTATACGTATGCTTATCTTAAATGAATAAAATAGGAGTGACTGACCGAATGGACCCGGTCCAACCCACTGCACCACCGCACCCCCTGCACCAAATGGTTCAATTCAAGAAAAATTTTGATAACTCATGCAATTCACACACACAGGCAGACTGAAACCGCTTGTCCCCAGCAGGGTCGCGGCAAATCGGAGCCTAACCCGGCAACATAGGGCATAGGGCCGGAGGAGACACACCCAGGACGGGACGCCAATCCGCCGCAAGGCACCTCAAGGGGGACCCGAACCCCACACCCACCAGAGAACAGGCACAGGCCAAACCCACTGCACCACCATGCCCCCTAAATCATGCAGTTCAACTCTCACCATACTGAGTAAAACTTTATATCGTGTCTTAGACTCATGTAAGCAGATGTTTTTCCTGTGCCATCACTTTTCCTGAACATGAATAAACTCGACTATCAGTAAGGTGGGATATAAGTCAGCAATGAACTCTGATTTTTCAAAAAAAAAAGAAATCTAGAGGAGAGTGGGCAGTAGGAAGGCATTTCTATTGGATTTGTGGTAAAGGTGAAGACTGCTTTTAAGGAAAGTGAAAAAATTAAACGTGGAAATTTCAAGAGTAGCGATACAGAAACGTAACAGAGTAAAAGTACATTTTTTCGCTGTAGATTTACGTAACTAAAAGTAAACAAAAAACCATTTATGCCAAAAATATACTCTAAAAAGTACAGTTTAACCAGAAATTTACTCAAGCTCAAGAAACAAAGTAGGTGTAACTCATTACTACCCACCTCTGGGTATAGCATACTCCGGTAATATGGGAGCCCTTTCCTGGTCACATACACAGAGTCACTAATCCACAGGTGCTAATTTACCTGCCTATCTGCTGTGGGATGAAACAATAGTATATAGAGAGAGAAATGTGACACAAAAAAAATCCAGGCACTCCACATACAGAAATGTGAGTGAAAATGCTGAATATGTGAGACAACAGCACTGATTACGGAACGTACCAAAGCAACGGACAAATTTTAAGTATCCAAGAAATTTTACAGGGCGCACAGCTCGAGCTGTGGTAGGTTCTGTAATCAGTGCTGTTGTCTCACACGTTCAGGATTTTGAAGTGCTCACCAATCTGGTCCGGTCTCTCAGGACATCTACTGTGTTTCAACTGCATCCATGCCCTGCTGAAGTCACCCTTGGTCTGCTCCGATGTCTCATAAAACTCTGCACTTGGGTTCTACCGAATCCGTGTTTCGGAATCATTCTTGGCACTAAAATGTAACCAAATGCAAACAAATTTAGGTAAGTAATTTTGGTGGTGTCGGCAGCCCAAGGAGATGGAGAATTTTTCTGCGTTCATTAAACAACAGCTTAATCATAACCACTGGCCGTCCTGGCAAACTCTCAGTATTATTCACATTGCAGGTTGTTCTTCTGCTGCCCAGACTGCACGTCTATGTGTCATAAAATAATATTAGCACCTACTGAGTAAACTCTCGAGTAGTATCCGAATGCAACTGGAACCGGAAATCAGTCACTTAATTTGTTCATAAATCAAACCGTTACGGCACGATATGTAAAAGTTTAAGATGTCCCTTGATTTATTCGCTGGCCAGGTTCTGCAAAAACCTGAGATAAAGCTATTGAGAAATAAAAATGACTGACAAACTGTAAGTTCCTTAGTGTTGGTGATCGATAACAAAATACAAACGTTACACTTGTTTATCGGATGACTCACTCATGCAACTGGCTTTCAGGAGTTTCTGCTGAACATGTTTTTTTAATTTTCAGATTTTGTAAATTAGTTTTCCTTTTAGGGGGATGTGGTGGAGTAGTGGGTTGACCCAAGTCTTGCTCTCCAGTGGGTCTTGGGTTCGAGTCCCGCTTGGAGTGCCTTGTGATGGACTGGCGTCCTGTCCTGGGGGTGTCCCCTTGCTCCCTGTGTTGCTGGGTTAGGCTCCGGCTCCCCGTGACCCTGTATGGGACAAGTGGTTTCAGGGTGTGTTTGTTTGAGTTCCTTTTAATGCCAACTGCTGAATCCCTTTTAAAATGTACGCAAGGTCTGAAAAATGCATCTGTTTCAGATTTATTTCTCATCTGATCTCTTAAATACTCCGTAAACTTGCATCACATCATCTGTCATGATCGCCTTTACATTTCCCATCAGTTCTACAGGCAGCTACTCATGGCTGGAAAAATCGGTGTTATTGGACAAACTAATCGTACTGTAACAATCATGTATCTGCATTAAACAAATATATGATTGTTACACCAAACAATACCACAATTATGCCCTGATTTTATTGCTTCCACTTGTAAGGCACCTTTAAGCCTTGCATTTGCAGTCAGTCTGTTATTTCCCGGTTTATTGTGCACCATTTGGAAAACAGCATTGCAGAAGGGCTTTACTAATGTGACTTCCAACTCCAAATGACCTCGGTCCATTTTACCTGGCTTGTCAGGCAATCAAGATCACAATGACAAGCATTAAGAGAACATAGCTACCAACAGAGTTTTATCCACAGAGAATGTCTATAGCTGCTATTTCCATTGCCAGTGGACCCGTTGCCCTGCCACAATCAGAGCTAGTCGCTGGAAGATGGAAAATGTCACCGCGAGGTCACTGAGCTGAAAAAGAGTAATGGAGTCATGTTGATGTATTGCCCGTCATTCCAACAGGCAGAAGGGCTACACATCGCATTAGTGCCAGGTGCTGAAAAACCAAAATGGGCAACTACACTTGGATGAAAAAAAGAATGCAAACATGGCCAGACCCACACTGAAAACAACTTTAGGCCAGACCTTGGGGATTTTTTGCTTGGGCATTTGGTTGTTCTAACATAATAAAAGAATAAAAATACCCAATATTTCATGGTAAGTAAATAAATAAAGAGTATTTATATGTATCCTGGGGAGTGCGGTGGCGCAGTGGGTTGGACCGGGTCCTGCTCTCCAGTGGGTCTGGGGTTCAAGTCCTGCTTGGGGTGCCTTGTGATGGACTGGCGTCCCATCCTGGGTGTGTCCTATCCCCCGCTGGCCTTATGCCTTGTGTTGCCGGATAGGCTCCGGTTTCCCGCAACCCCGTATGGGACAAGCGGTTCAGAAAGTGTGTGTATGTGTATGTTTTCTCAGTTGAGTACAGTCAAAACCTGTCTTTGGTTGAATGTTTACAGCTTTAATGGGAGCTGCAGTTTACTGTGAAGTTAACCAAACAAAGGTGACAACCAGTGGGTACAAACAAGCAGAAACAAGAATAGATCACGAAATTCTCCGTCACGTCTTGGAGGCATCTGTGTGGTATGTGAGGTTATGACCTGTACAGGTGTGAAACTGGGAGATTATCTCGAAGAAAGGAACGGTTGGTCACTTCTCGATCACATTTAAAACTGAGGTGCTATGAAGCTCTTAGCCATAAGAGACTTGAAAACGCGTTATTTTCTGATCTTCCAAATGCCTCCGTGCAGGTTTGCTATATGACTCTTTCTGCGGATTATTCATAGGTCAAAAAAACCCTTTTGGGTGTTTCTATTGCTTGTCATCCATGCCTAGAAAACACCGCCATGGAAATATTGATTTTGGAAGCTGTCGGGATGAACGACACAAGTCTGAAGAGAACCAGCCACGCATGAGAATGTACCAGAACACAATTTATATATAGCCAGTGTAATTTTGTATTTGTATTGTGTGTGTTCTTGGAAGCCAGAAGATTCTTTGCTCTGAGCTAAGCTGAAAATCGCTGTGACTTCTCGTGACAGCCTTTAAGAAGGGATGCTACCATAGCAAGAAGTGCGTCAAACTCTGATGGGAGCAGTCGACACCTTTTTGCTCATTACACCGCACTGTTGCGTTTCCACCCACAGACTGGTACCGAGCAGTCTTGATATTTGACTCTCTGTCGAAGGAAAGTAATACGTACCGCGTTCCCTTACGACATCGATATGAACGAACATATACGTGAAAAAACGAAAACGCTGCTTTGCCGACGAGCAGCCTGTGTTTCCTATTGATTTTGAAAAGTTACGAATGCAAATTCTCCATTTGTCTTGTAGCCGCATTCGCTCAATTGATGACGTAAGTATATGTCAGTCAAACACGAACAGACCGTAAGCCTCCGGAAATGCTCGATGTATTCATTGTGTAAGTCCTTTAAATTTGACTTCTAAGTTAAAGAAGGTTTTGCATTGCCTTTCAGCTTTCTTGACACCCTTAGAATATGCCTCGCATCTGAAGAAAAGAGCACACTGATATTTTTAGTCTGTTGCTATGTAGGTGCCGAATTGCATCGCTGAAGGGCATGATTATGATGTCGACGTTCGCCTGCTGAATCTGTGTTGTTACATAAGATTGGAGTTCTCAAAGGGATGTCAGTCATCAAGCAATACAAAGATAAAATCCCTTTGCAAATTAGGAGGGAAAGGTCTTGTTGCTGTTTGCTTTTATCTCTCTGTGTGCATGTGGAGTCATGGAACCCTTTTTGTATTCATCAGATGGTTAGCTTTTTATACCGAATTAGCATATCATAATCGTGCTGATGCTCGCCTGCGAGAAAGTACCATGCAGCGCTTTTGTCATTTTTGGTGTGTCATGTTTGGAGGTTTCATCTGACTTTTTCGAATGTCTGACGTTGTCCTGAGTGCTGGTACGAATTTCATCAGCACTAAAGGGCAAAACAGTCCAAAAAAAGTTATGAGGTATTTAACTAACTGCAACAAGTTTCTGAAATCAGTGAAAGGCAGACAGTTTTTGGGCAGACAGGCTGAGAAATACCACTGAAACATTGTCTAAAGTTCCTACAATTCTTTGGCCGGTAGCCTCTCAATTAAGTTTTAGACTTATCTCTACATTAAATACCATGTTTGAGGTAATACTGTTCTGAGCTTAAATTATTATTATTATTATTATTATTATTATTATTATTATTATTACCACAGACACCTTGAAAGCTCAATCCCATATGGACACCTACAGCAAAGAGGTGGAGGTTAATTATAGGTTAGTGCCACCCTAGGATTTCACAGTTATCCTTAAAAGACACAGTTATCCTGCTCTCCTTACTTTTCTGTTTATTTTACCCATATTTGGATGGGACCAAAAAGCAATTTGTGATATGTATGTATGTATGTATGTATGTGTCATCGGGTCAATCCTGACTCATAGCGACCACCCCCATGGTAGGGGAAATATTATTCTTCTGATAATTATTTTTTTGATGATTCTCAAAAACGTTATTTAACTTCAAGGAAACCACCTACAAATAAATACCTAAACACCGTTCCTGAAACGTTTCCAAAATGTTTCTTAAAAATATTTTTATCCCTTTCCTCTCCATTTGACTGAACAGCTTTAAGCATCTAAGTTTTCTCTTGGCTTGTTTTTAGTGCTACTTGTTATTTCTGTAAATACCGTAGGGCATGTCAGGCTACAGTTAGCTAAATGGAACCCGAGACGTGTTCGTAGAGAAATGGTCACTCCATCCCCTAGAGTTAGACTTTGTGCCGAGTAAGAATCGAGACTCCGTTAAATGTCAAAGCTGACACCTTCGTTCAAGAGAAGACACTTAAACCTAGGAGCAACATATTTTGTTAATGTCAGCCCTTGCTCTCGGATTGTGTCACTGTTGGCTTTTGAGAAGATCACAGCACCGTTTATTTCTCTAGAGCAATCTGCTTGAGTGGAGGATCATTGTGCAAATAAAAAAGAGAAGAGAAATATGGAGAAAGCAATGCTGAGATTTTTATAGAGTTGTTAAAAAGGGCCGGTAACATTTACACTTATAACATGTACCCGATTAAGAGTTTTTAAATATAAGCTGTTGCTAGGGGAGAAAACATCTGTTAAGCAAGAAAATGTTATGTAAAGATGATGGACAAATTTATGAACCTGAAGTGAAGAATGTTACCTGCTCCCCGCTTTCCTTGTAGCTGCCATTCTTTCTGAATACTGCAGGTGGATGGCAGATTGAATTAAATGTGTGAGGAAGTAATTGGAAGTAAACTCAACTTCAGCACATGGCTTGTAATTCTGCCGGGAGGCATGTTCGTTTGTCAGGAGCTTTACGCTGCCAAGTGTTGTTTCAGCTATTAATTAGCAACAGGGGCCAGTTTAGCTTTTCAGCTGTCAGATTGGTTTTACGCTTATCGTCGACAAAGTGATCTAATCTTAGCTACAGACAGTAGCTTGCGCTAGAAAATATGCTAAAATAGGGATTGCTTTCTCACTTTGTTTCGCGTCACATTCCGTCAAATAAAGTCACTATGTAATTTGGCTCTTGCATATGTGTAAGGTTTTGGTGGCACGGAGGCACAGCGAGTCGTGGTGCGAAAGGATGTGGGTTCGATCTCTGCTCAGTCTTTGTGGAGTTTTCATGTTCTCCCTGCTTCCTGCATGGGTTTCCTCTGGGTGCTCTGGTTTCCTCCCACAATCCCAAGACATGTTCAGGTTCCCCCATAGTGTGTGAGTGAGAGAGTCTGTGTGTGTATTCCGCTGATGTATGGATGAGTGACCCAGTGTAAGTAGTGTATCTAGCAGTGTAAATCACCGAGGTGAATAAGGTGTGTGGGCTCATAACACTACATAGAGTTCATTGGGAGACGCTTTGGAGAAAAGCATCTGTTAAATATTTAAATATAAAATTGATCCTGCCTACAGTTTCATTATGAAAGCCGACAATGACTCTGCAAAGTTTTGAAAGCAGTTATCTGCTAACATCCATTACTTCGCCCATCTAAATCTGAAGAAAATTTGCCTGAAGCATCAAATTATTACAAAGATCCTGAAAGTCATTGAGCTCTGGGATGACCGCTGATGCTTTTGGGAACCACTCCCCAGTTAGTGACATTTAGATTTAATATTTTTATAAAATCCATGTTTGGATCACTAGAATTATTCTGACCAAAATACTCAAGCTTTGTGTTTTTTTTTCCCCAATCTGGTTAAAAAGAGGTAACAAGGCTACTATAGTGAGTGTAATGTCTAACTACATGATGAATATATAAAGATCAAATTCAGTTCTTGTGGCTGCCGTTCTTCCTGTTTCTTTCTCCCAAAGAAGATATATTTAGACAACATTTTCAACCTCACAAGAAACAGGATGATATCTGACACAGCTCTGAGCGTTTAAATAAAGTTTTTGTGAAATCTCAATGCAGGCTACAAATATGATAATCTTTGTCTGACACTGCTTATGTGCTGTGAGGCTTTTGTCTTCCTGGAGCCTCTGTCTAATAAAAATTTTGAGGAGTGCTCACTGTGAGAAGTGTAACCGCAACCTGATGCTGTTCTTTTGTAACTACATGATGTGATGTGAAACCTCAACAAAAGGACATTCTACTACTCGGATCCTGCTGAAATCCATGCAGTGGAAATAGAAGTAACTCCTGGTGCGAACTGTAAATTTACATTTATTTATTTAGCAGACACTTTTCTCCAAAGCAACTTCCAATAAACTCTATGTAGTGTCACCAGCACATACATTATTCACCGTACACTACTTACACTGGGTCACTCATCTATATTTCAGTGGAACACACTCTCTATCACTCACACACTATGGGTGAACAGCATATCTTTGGACTGTGGGAGGAAACCAGAGCACCCAGACGAAACCCACACAAACATGGGGAGAGCATGCAAACTCCAAACCCACATCCTCTCACACCACCCAGGCACTGTGAGACAGCAGCACTACTCCCTGTGCCACACCAAATTTAGATAAAAACCCTAAAGCTTTTTTATGCTAGACAGAACTTGGCACTTTTGCCAATTCCTCTTTCAGAACAAGCTAATTTGCCTTATTAACTCTTATCCTTTAAGTAAGATAAAGAGGTCGCTAAACCATAACAAACATGGTATTGCCTTTACCCTGAAAATTAAGGAGATTCAGCACATAGATTTGCATATTCTTAACATGTTCACTTATGATAATGAATTTAATTCATGTAGCGAGCGAGCATTAATTAGAGTAATTACATGGGCATGATATTAACTAAATCCCATGGTAAAGTGCACTGCAGAGCCACATGCTTAGTAAGGCTGATGTGAAATAAGCTTCATGGGGTCAAGCCACCATGTAACATTGTGGAAAACCTTTTATAGTTTCACCGGTATTGGGTTTAAATCTGAACAACTCAAGCTATAAGGGCTAGAGCCCAATTTTAGCAATGTTAAGTGATTATGCCTACAACCACCCCAATCTCAACCAATGCAGTTAAACTTAAGTGACCTAATTCTCAAAGTTTAGCATGGATCAACCCTTGAAGTTTTTTAATCACAAGGCCAATCAACTGTTTTGTTACCTATTGCCGTATTGTTCCATTACACCAGCCCCAGAGTCCCAAAGTTCATTTTATCCCATAATATCTCCTTTGTTTCTTTTTATTACCTACAAGCGAGAAGTTCTTGCGGGGCGTTTAAAATGTTCCGAACGGAAGACGTGGGATAACGTTTGATGCGGTTCAAATTGTTTTGCGTTGTTCTCTTCGCAAGTAAAAGCCGTACAAACCGGTGTCAGAACATCTGTCAGTTTTGAAGCTGTCTTGTGAGCCACCGTGTCTTCTCGCTGGGTCTCATCACTGTCCTAAAACTAAAAAGACATCTCCCGCCATGTTTTGCCTCTGGGCAAAGGCAATCCTGGGCCTCTGTGACATTCCATGCGTGTAGTATGGAAGAATTGAACTGGATTTTCATACTTTGTTAAGTCAACTTTTAAGTGGACTGGAGTTTTTGTCTGCCTTAGGTAGAGAGAGAACAGAAATGAGGTTAGATCATTTTACGGCAGCTTCGGTACCTTCAGACCGAGCATGGCTTCACCGTTACCACCCTGACAGCAACAAAGCACCTTCACATGTGCTCTCCCATCAATACATAGCAATGGCCATTTTTTGCAGCTCACCAAACTGTCTGCGAGCCAAAAGGTGGACAGTAATTACAGTTCCTTGTGTCATGTTAATGCGTCTCCATGCAATAACTGTTGAAACAAGCAGAAGAGAGAAATCTGTGGTGTTTGTAAGTTGGTTACAACAAGTGCAAGTTACCGTGACTCTTGAAGCCCAATGACCCGACTTGTGCCTCCGATTTTGATCCCCTTCTTCTCAAGGACTTGAGAAGCCTCACATACATGTGGTCCCCGACTTACGATGGTCCAACTTATGATTTTTCGACTTTATGATGGTGAGCTGGCAATAGACATTCAGTAGAAACCGTACTTCGAATTTTGATTTTCCAGGGCAAGTGAAATGCGGTGCCGTACTCTCCCTTGATGCTGGGCAGCAGCAGCGATCCGCATCTTCCAGTCTGTCACACGGTCACTAGTGTATAAAACCAATACTCTGTAGTGTTCTGTGTTTCGGGCGTTTTTTTTTTTTTGGATACCCCCCTGTATCTGCTTTGTGTTTTGTGCATCCATCATGTATACAAAACGCCCATCTTTGTCTCCTGCTACTGGCGAGAAGAAGAAAAGGGAGGCATTTACTCTTGCGGAGAAACTCTAATTAGTAGCTTTATATCTGTTGTATTTATTATTTGTAATACACACACACACACATTTTCAGAACCGCTTGTCCCTTACGGGGTCACGGGGAACCGGAGCCTACCCGGCAACACAAGGCGTAAGGCCGGAGGGGGAAGGGGACACACCCAGGACAGGACGCCAGTCCGTCACAAGGCACCCCAAGCGGGACTCGAACCCCAGACCCACTGGAGAGCAGGACTGCGGTCCAACCCACTGCGCCACCGCACCCCCCTTATTTGTAATATCTTCTGTTTTCTACTGTGTTCATTGTTTCTTCATTAGTAATTACTGTGCTGTCTTGTGATGTTTTGCACACGTCTTGCACAAGTACACTCTATGTAGTCCTGTGTTGGTAGCTTTGTATTGTTCTTATGTAACACCTGGAGGAACGTTGTTTCGTTTCACTGTATACTGTACCGGCTGTATATGATGAAATGAGAATGAAGCCACTTTGAATTTGATGAAGGCAGCAAACCCGTAATGGCCATCGCACATGAACTTGGACTTTCACAATCGATGATCTCGACCATCTTAAAGGATAAGAAGCGATGACGTTCGGTTGGTTAGGTGTATTAAATGCATTTTTGTCTAACGATATTTTCATCTTACGATGGGTTTCGTGGAACGTAACCCCATAGTAAGTCGGGGAGCACATGTATATACTAAAATGTGAAACCTGAGTGCTGGACCTTTTGTTAATTTGTACTCATGGAAAGGGCACGCAAGCTAGAATGCAAAAGTGTAATCGGAATTCTAGAGTACAAATTAACTGTGCTCTGAATCACTTGCCTGCATCCACATCTCTCCTTCTGTTGATATGATGCACTCAATGTATTTTTCTCTGAGATGCACAGCCCCTTGGAGAAAAGTGTCTGCCAAAATAATTAATTTAAATGTAATGTGAATGTCCCACAAACCAGTATAGTTGCTACAATACATTATGTTTGTTATGGTGTATATAGACATATTTGGAAAGTGTTGAAGGTGTTAAAGGGTTAAGCTTAAAGGGCAAAATCACTTAAAAAAAGGAATGGATGGTCAATAGAAAATATGCTAATTCCCGGAATATTTGTTCTCCTACTCAGGGCCAAGGAAAATCTCTAATTTGCTGCAGTGCAGGGTGTGCCAGTAGAGCTGCGCAGGGAATTTGTAGTAGGCTGCCACAGCACAAAACCGTGTCTGCCTTATTTCCCAAAGCCTCTACTCTCTGTGAATTGAATTCCAATTACACATTTGCATTCCGGTTTGCGTTCCCTTTCCATGCGGCATTTCGACCTTGAAGGGCACTTTGGTTTACTGTTGAGTCAGCTTAATGAGGAAAAAGCCTTCAAGTCCCAAAAGCAAAAAAAAAGAAAAAAGAAAAAAAAGTCTGATGCATCGGATGCTTAATGGGCTTTAAATGACCAGTGCTTGGGTGGTGACGGAGTTGCTGGTGGTCGTGATTCTCATCGTTAATACCTGTACGCGCTGTTCATTTAGTTTCTGAAAACGTAGCCAGCTTTTGTCTTTTGCAAGAATACATTCGCTCATTTAAAGAACCCTGCATACGAGTCTTCTAAACATCTTCGTCATATGCTAATGGACAGCACAGTGGCACAGTGAGTCATGCTGCTGTCTCACAGTGCCTGGGTGGTGTGAGAGGACATGTGTTTGATCCCTGCTCGGTCTGTGTGGAGTTTGCATGTTCTTCTTGTGTCTGTGTGGGTTTCCTCTGGGTGCTCTGGTTTCCTCCCACAGTCCAAAGACATGCTGTTCAGGTTCACCCATAGTGTGTGAGTGACAGAGAGAGAGAGAGTGTGTGTGTTCCACTGATGTATGGATGAGTGACCCAGTGTAAGTAGTGTCTCTAGCAGTGTAAATCACTGTGGTGAATAAGGTGCGTGGGCTGATAACACTACATAGAGTTCACTGGAAGTGGCTTTGCAGAAAAGCGTCTGTTAAGTAAATAAATCTAATAAGCTAAGCATCATGCCTTCAGAATGATATAGAAAAATGTGCAAAAGTGCTGCAGAATTCAAAGTAAGTGTAGGTGACTCCAGATTGTCAGGTAATCATTGTAGTCTCTTCACATAAAGCCATTTATGTCATATCTTTCTGCGCAAAACACTACAGATTCCCTTAGTACATAATAATTTATGAAATGTAATCATGCTCTTATGTTGGGCCTGGGTAAAATGCCATTGTGTTCTCTCATTTTGTGGTTGAAGGACTCTAATATACATCTTAAAATTTATAGAACACAACCCACACATTTCATTCATTCAGCTGTATCAGCTTTGCAATGCAGGTCACAAAATATGTCAGATCTTTTTATGCTAAAAGCTACGTGCAAATTATTTAGATTTGTAAGTTTGGGATTCTCAGAAATGTAAATTTACTATAGCTTTTAAACCACCAAAGAGTGTGCATGCATGCCCTCACATGTTTGAAGCACTGATCAAACCAATCATAACTATTTAATTTGACTTAGAATGGCAGAAGGAGAGAGCTGGTAGTAGAGTGGTTAGAGCTGCTACGTTTGCCTCTAAAGGCTTCAGGTTTGAGCCCCACTTCCAGCTATAGTATCCTTGAGCAAGGTACTTACCCTAATGTTGCTCCAGTAAGAATTACCCAGC
Organism: Scleropages formosus; assembly: GCF_900964775.1. NCBI lineage: Eukaryota > Metazoa > Chordata > Actinopteri > Osteoglossiformes > Osteoglossidae > Scleropages > Scleropages formosus. The sequence continues at coordinate 32,565,658 of NC_041809.1, read as the reverse complement.
TGTATAAATGGGTAAGTAATTGTAACCTTAAGATTGTAAATAGCCTTGGAGAAAAGCGTCTGCTGAACGAGTAAATGAAAGAGAAGCCATGGAGTCAGAGTTCTGTGTGCTTCGCTTTGTTTTAGCTGTGATACAGTAGCCTCTTCTTTCTCTAAAGTGTTCTATGAGACACTAGGCAGATGTAAAGATGAAGTATGATAGCAGTCACCTTGCAAGAAGGAATGTTTTAACAGCAAGTGCGAAATTGCTCTGGGGCAATATGTAGGCAATGTAGATACCTTGGGGGGTCGTTCTAGGCGGTGAGTAATCGAAAGCTCGGTAGGACTGAGATTCACAGATTTGTAGCCAGGCTGGTAATGGATGCTCTTTGACAAGGATAGAGACTCCTGCAAGACCGGCGGCACAGATATCTACAGATACAGCCCTAAGCTGAAGAACCACTATGGCCCATCAGTCTGAAATACTATAAATGACCAAATGGTCTGGCCATTTTGAACACATTTATCAAGGTAGTACCATACATTTGTATTGGTTTATTTAGCCAGTACTTCTCTATGAAGCAACTCACAGTGATTTACCCATTCATATGAGTCTATGTAATATTTAGTGTAGCGATTCAGGGTATTTTACTCACGTTTACTGCAACAGGAAGCGAGATTTGGGCCTGTGTCCTTTGAGTGCCGGGTAGCAGCTCCAACCGCTATGCTACCTCCTGTTCCATGCCTTCTGGGTCTAGGAATATCCTTATTTTACAATGCGTGTCTTTCGACCTGTATTCCAAATAAAGCAGCAGAACACAAAAAGTAATGACAAATGATCAAGTTAATAGGCTTTAAGGGAATTTTAAACAGAGCATACAATGACAAACCTTTTATAGACTTTTTAATTATTTGAACATAATCGCCTTGTATAGTTTGGTAATCTTTTTTTATCGCAAAGATAAAACAGACGTGCAGATGCACTGACTATATATAGTGGATAAAACACATAAACAAACACCAGCTGTTCAAATGAGGTGACATCAGCCTGGTGGGCTCGAGCCCGTGATTGTCAGCCATAATTTGCACATCCTGGAATCCAACCAAATGTCACCCTCCGGCCTGTCACAAAGCGCTTTCACCCAGCTGAGTCAGCCGTCTCCCCAAAATCTAGGACGCTGCGGCTGAACTTGCCTTCCAACTCAGACCCTTGACCCTTGAGGAGACCAATGGGACGGAAATTGGGTTTGGCACCAGGAGTCTGCTGTTTTTCTACATGAGGAGAGCAGGTGTACTGGAGTTTCTTTAGGGTATTTGTGTACCTGCCTCCTCTCTGGCTCTCTTATTCTTTCTTTCGTCATTGCTTAGTGGCATGCGAGAACATCAAGTATGCACCAATGCAGAAACACAGTTCCCTTGTCCTCAAGGAGTTTTCATGCTATTGTCAAGAATTTGGCATGCAACAATAGCGATGTAGCATCTCATGGTACTGAAGGGAAACCACAGGGGTATGAGCAGGGTACAGAATTGTAAATAGCTGTATTAATTTAGGAGGGGGGCATGGTTTCGCAGCGGGTTTGAGCGGTGTCCGCTGGGTGCCGGGTCTCAGGTTTGAGCCTTACTTGGGATGCCTTGTGACGGACTGGCGTCCCGTCCTGGGTGCGTCCCCTCCCCTTTCGTCTTTGCATCCTGTGTTGCCGAGTAGACTTCGGCTCGTAGCGACCCTGCTTGGGGCAAGCTGTTCTTGATGGATGGATGGATGGATGGATGGATGGATGGATGGATGGATGGATTTGTTCATTTAGATATGAGCTGTGTTCTACCATCAAGGCCGCTGTGTGTATTTGCACCGGGGTGAGTACCTGTCCCTGCAATTTCCGGTTCTGGCGCAGGGGTATTAGTTTCCAAGAAAAGATCAAGCTCCCATTTACCCTCCCAGTCTGTACCATCTCGCTGCTTCATAACTTAGTCAACTCTGCGTTATGGAAACTGTGCTTGTGTCTACATTGTCGCATCGTCAGCCATCATTGCAGAGAGTTCGTAGCTCAACATTAGTTTTGATTCAAACTGATTTGAATTGTCCTTTGAATTCAGTCAAAATCAGTTAAAGTTATACTATCATTAAGAGCTCAGCAAAAAAGACAAATGGCATTTCTAACTGACCCCAGTAACGTGTGGACCGAGTTAAAAAGAACTATTTGTTCAGTTGTATAAATTTGTACGCTGATATACACAAACTTTACTATTTTTAATTTCTATAGGTTTCTATAGAACTTTCTTCTAATAAATATCACACTAACACAGTCTCTTTCTAAATGGAACTGAATTTCGGCTGAAATATCTCTTGCCAACCACATCTGTGATCCATTTTCCCCTTCCCCATGGATTACTACAAATAGCATCAAATAGCATTGCCTTTCATGTGTCACGTTGTATTTTCCATGATGGAAGACAACATGATACCGTCTCCTGTAGGTGAAGATTAGGCTTTGCTGATCCACGTGTTCATTCCAACCTTGAGATGTTGAAGTGTTAGAACTGGGTCAGAACATTTCCCACATTAAGGAAAATGTCCTTTATGGTGGATGTTCTCAACTCAGAATTTCTGAATGATGCCATGTTCCTGGGCCAATTTCAGTGCAACTCAGTCAAGTCTTCTAACACAACGAAAATCTTGTTAGATATTATTGCTACTGTCTATGAATCAATTTCCAACTGGATTTTTCTATTATAGAAGTCTGTTTTGAAAAGGATTGTTACAATGTTTTAGTAGAGAGTGTTTGAAGTGACATTTTTGATAAAAAATATATATTTTTTCTGACAATGAAATTGTATTTTGAAGGACATTTTGAAAAGACTTGCTAAATGGAAAAAAAATATATATATGTTTTTGCTGCTCGGGGAATGAACAGTCCTCTCTCTACCTTCCGCTCACAGTTATGTATAAAGAAGAATAGCTGTACCACCTCCTCTCAACTCATTTCTGTGTTTTCCAACTAGCTATTAGAGTTAAGTGCCTCACACAACACTACTGACTCATTTATGATTGTTATAATTTAGTTGCACTGCAACCCTCACCAGGGAAAGCAGAAGAAAACTGGCTGGCTGACTGACTAATTTATTTCTTACTGAACTTAGCAAGCAGGGGGTGTAGTGATGCAGTGATACAGCGGGCTTGGTCCCGGTCCCACTGTGTGGCAAGTCTTGGGTTTGAGTCCCGTTTTAGGGTCCCTTTGCTATGGACTAGCGTCCCATCCTGGGTGTGTCCCCTTCCCCTCCATCCTTGCGCCCTGTCTTGGTGGGTTAGGCTCCAGTTTGCCACGACCCTTCTTGAAACAAGGGGTTTCAGAAAGTGTGTGTGAACTTAGCAAATTCAACGGGACTACATTTTTCCAGTTATTATGAGATTGAGGTTGTACTCTATATATGTGTTGTTGAGAACTGTGTCAAATACACACACACACACACACACACACACACACACACACACACACACACACACACACACACACACACACAATTTCTGAACCGCTTGAACCATACAGGGTCGCGGGGAACCGGAGTCTACCCGGCAACACGGGGCGTAAGGCCGGAGGGGGAGGGGACACACCCAGGACGGGACGCCAGTCCGCTGCAAGGCACCCCAAGCGGGACTCGAACCCCAGACCCACCAGAGAGCAGGTCCCGGTCCAACCCACTGCGCCACCACACCCCCCTGTGTCAAATATTTACACTGTTCTTTGTACAGTCTTGAACCTAACACTGTATGCATCATATAATGCAATAATGTAACAATGTATCATGACAATAAATGTGATCTAGATGTTAAATACAAATAAATGACCTTACATAAGAAACCCATAAGAGGTTTAGGTGGACTTCAGAAGACCTCTATTTAAAAATTTTTCCGAAATGGCAGTCGTGAGAAAATTTGCAGCATTTAATAATACCATCCATTAAGTTGTTGTTGTTCCTTTTTTTTTTTTTTTTTTTTTTTGCCAAAAAATGCTACCAATTTTAAAAAACTGCACAAATGATTCCACTTTTGGAATCTTTGTGCTTCTTGTTACATGTCAGCGGTTATGATTCACTCTGTATAAAGACATGATTCTGTTCTCTTTTTAAGATTATGCCCGGATAAATATTTACGCTGGACAATGGGGGTTGGATGGTTCGGCTTTAGGGCGAGGGTTTGGAAAACAAGAAAAGAAGCGGAAAGTTACTAGGCAAAAAGGCGGGAAAACACTGAACGCACCTGCTGTAACACCCTGTATCTGAAGTATGTATGAGCTTGGCAAATAAAAGCAGGCAATAAAGATCGATTGGGGAGACACCCAACTGGGGCTCTGCCATCGGCCGATGTTGCTGTGAAAATCTTTGCTTGTCCTGAGTGTGTTTCTTTCAGTGTCTCCTATGGCTGAAACGGGAGAGGGAAAAATTTCTTCCACAGCAGCTACTCCTGAAATGTAACGTAACTGTTTGTCTGTATCTCCAAAAAAAAGTACTAGGTAGGTGATCAGGAATCATCGATATTCAGATAAAGTTTTATGCAGCTACTAATGTGATGAACATTGGTTCATATGGCGGAAAGGAACGAACTAACTAACCCTACTTGAGAATCACGCATCTGCAGTTAAATGTCTATGCTAAATGAATAAATGTAAATGTGAAACACATCACTTCCTTCCCAGTTTTCAGATGCACCAGTCGCCACTGTTGAACACATGTGCTGCTGTGCACACTGTTTAACACACCACTGAACACGTGTTTTTGTACGCATTGCTTAACACACAGCTGAACACATTCGATGTAGAACACACTTGTCTTGAAGATGGTCTCCGGTAAATGTTTCAGGCTTAAACTGTTTGTTCTGTATGTTCTGAGCTTGTATGATTTTTCCCCATGATTTTTTGCAGAAAAAAATCTAAATATAAATTGTACACAATTTTTGATCGGTAATTCTTGCCCGTTCTGCATGTACGCATACTTTAAGTTGTTCTCAATTACAATTACAATTAAGAGGCATTTAGAAATTATCCAAACAGATCTATAAGGTATTCAGCTAAGGTTACTATTATTTTTTCTTAGTGTTTTATGTTTTTTGTGTATAGGGAAAATTTATTCTTCTCTCCAAATAGCACTGTGTGAGAAATTATGTTATTTTGTGAGTTTACCTTTTCATTGTGTTTGAGTGAAAACATTTGTCTGCACTTGAAAACATAGCAGGCCAAACATACGTTTTGGAAAGCAAACAAAGGGGATCTGGTCACGTCCACATGCCAGAGCGATGAGCCATTAGCGAAGCTGTCACGTGGCCTCTGGTTTTGAGGTTAAGGTCATGAAGGAATGTTCTGACTGTACAGCAGTCTGGTGATGGAGGAAGGGCCACCTGTACTCCTTTGTCCTTCAGGTGGCTGCATATGTATAAATGTGTCACCTGTTCTGCTTGGGCGGAGAGCCATAAGAACCATGCAGAGACCATAGCATCCCAAGCCACGCTTGAGACCCCACCCAAGCCCACGTTCCATATAGCTGTTGGGGTCAGTGTCACTGGCAGAAAGAGCTATGGGCATTCTGCGATGCTGTTCTTCTCGATGGTTGACAGGTTTGCTGTGGAAAGTAAGGCATGTTTGGTTCAGCTTGCTGGCCTTTTGACAACACTCCTTTTTCCCTTTTTGTTGGAACACCATTGGTCGTTTTTGAATATTCAGTTTGATTTAGTTCTCAAAACACCTGGACAAGTCCCTCGAAATTTCATCCAAACACTGCGATTGCTGCCTCGCACTATTTAAGCACTGACCTGCTTCAGATTTCAGATTCGCATCATGATTTGCTCTCCGCGTCTGTCAGAATTCATTTGGATTCCCCTTGACCCTAAGGCAGATTGATGAGATTGAATCTACTTGCTTATGTATAGCTTGCTCTGTGGTTCAACATTGAGGGTAACCCCTCTTAGCTTCTGTTGTTAACCAGCTTATTGTGGGGTTCGAGCTGTCGTCCAGATCAATATTGTCATTCACAGAAACATGAGAAGCTGCAGCAGCTGAGATGAGAAGATGCAGCCTAATGAAAATATGAATATATGAGCAAATTCATGAGATAGTAAATACTAATTATCTTGATGCCTTACTCTAATCTCTAATTGTTTATCTCTTATAATTAACTCAGAGGTAAGGGCACGTTTAATAATGTTTTGATTTTCCCCCTTGACGAATCCGTTTCACTTGCTTGAGAAATCCGCCAATCTTATACGTGAACCACTGCGTAATCTCACAAAGAGTTGTTAATATTCTGATTTAATTTCCAATGAAACAGCACATTTGCTAGGCTTGTCAGGCTGAGATTCTGTAAGACAACATCCAGTTACACCTTTAAAATTTTGAAAACTTTAAATACGTGCTTTTTTCGCAAGCTCTGCAGAAGTAGCTGAAATGGAAACCCGTTTCAGAACGGTGAAATGTTTAAAAAAAAAAACAAAAAAAAGTAATTTCAGTAATGTGATCTTTAGGAATCACATTAGTGAGATTACTTTTTACATTTTACATGCCAAATTTTTTTCAGCTAACTCAACTTTCCTCTCTATACAACTGTGTATTGCAGGACAATAGTAACTTGATGTATAATGTTTTAAAGAGATCAGCTTCTTAGGGTTTTAATTTCCAGTCATGTACAGAATTAAGTAGTCTGCAACAACCCATGGTAACTACGAAGACTGTCATTTGGTCTCAACCTGAGCAGGAGGTAGGGGTACACCTTTCCCCCATTCCCCCCGTACCCATTTGTTGGGCATCTTGGATGATTCCAGTCCTCGGTTCAAAGAGCTCTGCTATACATGCCCCCCCCCATCCCTTACCCCAGGATGCAATGCAAATGCTGGCAGATTCCCTTCAACAGCTGCTGCAGCAGAAGGCCGCCAGGGCAAAATAAATGACAAACATCTGCACAGAATGGATTAATGGGGCAAATTACGCGTAAACTAGACCCAGCAGAATTCTTTTTGTCCATCCAAGTGTTGCAAGACAGGGGAAAAAAAAAGTTTATCCCTTAAAGGTGATCAGTCAATGGAAGATGTAAAATGTAGGCCACTTCAGTGTATATCCAGCTGTAGAAACAAGTAAAATAGAAAAGGCAAGCTATATAAATTACTCTTGAAAAAGGTATCTGCCAAGGAATGAATGGTGCACTGTAATGCAATGTGGCTGTTTTAGAAGAAATAGAGGAACTGAAGTTTTCCCATATTTAACTTGCTGCTGATGGGTAAAGCAATTTTGCCCATTTACAAAGATGAAAATTTTACCGGAGCAAGTCATGTTATGCATCTCATCAAGATCACTGCAGCATCAGCCCTCCGGGATTTGAATTGGGAACTAAAGTTCTAACTTTAAAAATTAAAAGTCTTTATTGCTAACCATATATAGTCTGCCAAATGTGAGAAAGTGGCTGCTGCAATCCAGGAGGATAATGAACATAACCATTTGAAACATCTACTTGGATTGTATGATTAACTGGTAAAGAAATTGTTGGTCCTATAATTCGAATCCATGCGCAGTAATTGTTTATACTGTATATCCTTATGATATGGATTTCTGACTTCTGAACACAAGTGCAGAACTTCCTATAATTCACTACTGAACATTTAGGTCCAATTTAGACCCAAGGAGAAGTAGCCAAACTAAAAAGAGATTGTTTAAAAAATGACATATGCTATGCAGAGATCTTGAGGTGGTTTACACTGGGAAAAAAAAAAAAGATGACCAAACTCTGCAAACATTTTGAGTGAATTGTGAATGTTCCTCAGTGTGGCACATTGAGCTAGGAACTGGAATATATGCCTTCTAATGTTATCCATTTTCTCACCTCCCATCAGTCTGATGTGCTTTCAGTTTCAAAATTGTATAACAAGCTCATCTTGGGATGGGCTTTGAAGTTGAGAACATGTGCCAAGAGCAAAGCAAATTCAGGTCATGTTTGAAATGCTAATGAAGAGTAATGCAGGCCGCTTCTGTGTTACTTCAACTTCTGAAACGATAGCAAGCCTGCTTTAAATTGCTATATCTTTTTCATTATTTTATTTCATTATTGTTTTTTTCAGTCATAATGAATGGTAATGCAGAGCATCAATTCGTTCCGCTTCTTTTCCCGAGTATTTCGTACATGACGCGAAAAAAGAAAAAAGGTGCATTTGCTGAATATTTAAAGGCAGTGTTTTTAATCTGCTTTCTGAAGTGAGTGCCGTCTAACAGCGGTTAATTACGTGATGTAATATCAGGATGGAAAATGAGAACTTGACTTGGGAAATGGAAATAGTTGGTGTTGAACAGAGAAACAGCGGGGGGGGGCAGCACAGTGGTACAGCAGCGCAGCGGGTTTGACCAGGTCGTGCTCTCTGTTGGGTGTGGGGTTCGAGTCCTGCTCGGCATGCCTTGCGCTGAACTGGCATCCTGTCCGGGTTGTGTCCCCTCCCCCTCCATCCTTGCATCCTGTTTTGCCGGGTTAGGCTCCGGTTTGCCGCGACCCTGCTTAAGGCAAGTGGTTTCTGACAATGTGTGTGTGTGTGTGTGTGTGTGTGTGTGTGGGTAAATGTTTAACAGCTTATAGATATAGTAAGTGCATGATAAGTTAAACAAGGACACAAATACTAAAACAGACATGGCAGCTACAATCACTTCTGAGCAATATTGCTTTTAGCACATTACAGCATAATCAACCTAACCCTAAGTTCAACTTCCCATCTATTTGAAATCATATTGATCAGCTATGTTTTCCAAGAAGTTGCTAAAGTATTCTTATGGAGCAACATAATCCTTTACATGGATAACATGTTTCACATATGTTATTTTCTGCCTAATATTATCTCTTCAGCCTACTGTTACATGGCCTGTTCACAGTCCTGAGAATTGTTGATGTAACTTCTGTGGTCATTGCCACTATATGTCTTTTAGTCCTTCTTTCATTTTCAGGGCAGCTCTTACTAAAGGCTTGTTGGGTGATTGACTTCTCTGGCACATTCTAACTGTACTTTCGTAATTTTATTCTTGTGCACTCTTTTTCTGCAAATAAATAAAAACTTAGCATCGTGCTTGTTATATTGGAACATGAATAAATAAATTCTGAAAGCCTACTTCTCTGTAAGTGCTCAGATGAACTTGAACAATAATGTATGTTGGGTTAGGTCAATGAGTGAAGTATGGCTTCAGCATACCCTGAAATTCCATCCAAAAATATAAATTTTTAATCTTTTTCTCAAGAGTGGAATGGATTCAGAACTTCTCAATAAGGGCCCAAAAATAGATATAATTGTGGTTTCCATTCCTTCAGATATGATACAGTCACATGACCTGAAGTGCATGGTTTTATAGAGGTCTCCAGGTACAATGAACCTGCTCCCCAAGGAGCCTGGAAAGCAACCAGCAGGTTTTTGAATTTAACAGGATTCAGATGATTGCCAGTGAAATGACACAAAAAAAGAGAAGTTGGAGCACTGAGAAGCAGAAGACAATATCTGCAGTTGAGGATGGGGCAGGATGCCAACACCAATGCAATGTGTGTCCACCTTGGACACACCACACTTCAGCAGGAAAATCAAAATATTTCAGAATTTATCCATCAATCCATCCATCCACTCTCCCTATCATTCATGTCTGTGACATAGGACCCCCAACATCCAGCAGACTTTTGGAAGTTATCAACATGCAGCAGTGAACTAATGTGTTCAAGGAGCTCCTCTAGAGCTCAGCCAGACACTACAGGGAAACCAAGGAGTCTGTGTTCCCAGAAAATAATCAAAATTCTGTTTTCTTACTTTTTTGCAGCTGTATGCATTGGCAATCAAAAATCTTAGTTTTTCCCCCCATGAGTTTGTGACAGCCTTTCCATTACACCATGTTCTTCCATTCAAGACTTGCCTAGGCTTTCAACCACACCACAGTGCCTCCATTCAGATGGTTAGTTCAAGCTGTCAGCACTTTCACGTATTCACTTTTGCAGTCATTCTCCACCTTTGAGCACAGGGATTTTTATATGTATCTATATTGTATCAGAGATACTTATTACTGAGAGTTATACCATACCCAAAATTTTATTTTGTTCCCAGGATATTTGGATTTGTTGCTCTGTAATCCAACTTTTTAAAATGTTTGTTTGTGAGGTATGTTAATGTTTTGATAAGGAGGCCAGAGATTTCAAGAAATAAAATATTGCTGTGGGATGCCTCACTGTCAGTGAACACAAAAGCTTCTCTGATTAACTTTTACAAAATAACACATTACCATGGAAACAAGCTAGAAAATAGCAGTGCCGTCCGTGTTTCTGGAACTCTGATGGAAATGTCACATAACTGCTGAAGGTAGGAAAAAAACTGCTACATGAAGTGAAAAAGATCCTGTCCTCTCACTCCATCCTGAGGATAGCTGCATAGTTTGATCAATATTACATTAAGTTTACTGAATTCTGTTCACAGAATTCCACCAGCTTTGGCAGCCTAAAGCAAATAAAATCCTTCTTCCTACCCTGCTTTTATGACCTATCAGTATTCAATATTAAATTGAAATTACCTACAGATAGCTTTGTCAGAAATGATTCATAAGCATCTTCAGAGTAAAAATAATAAAAATCTTTTTGCTGGTCGGACCTGCTGTTGCTTTTCATATGTGTTAGACTTCATGATGAAGTAGTGTTGTAATAATGCATGCATTTTTTTATACATGCTTTTCACATTGAGGGAATTTAATAGGTTAATTAATGTGTAATGAAAGGTAAATCACTGAGACATCTCTGAACAGAATCCAGCTCGCAAAATTTCGCTTACCTGCCGCAAATTATTTTGTACAACATTAAACCTAGGTAAATGTGCTCCGCAGATGCCTGCTGGGTCAACAGAGACATGCGATTTCCTCTTCAGAAAAGCAACAGGTGGGGGTACACAAGAGGAAAACCCCCTTGGAGAAAGAAAACAAGCTCAGTAGGTTTGTCCATTAATGGAATCGCGCAAAGTACAGTACTGGTGGGATGCTGAGTAAAATTTAGATTGCTTTCCATATTCTCATGGGTTTCCTGCATAAGCCTAATGGCATGCTGTTCATGTCAGTCTGTCAAAGTTGCCCACGGTCTGTGAGTGAAATGCGTCCGGCGATGGACTGGAATCCCACCCTTTACTTCCCGGGACAGGCTCTGGATCGCTGTGAATTTCACCGAGTAAGTGCATATTTTAAATGGACAAATGGCTTCACCGAAGGAATTATACATGAACAGACAGTACAGCTGGTAGTTCTGAGGCTTTTAGCAAACAGGAACAGCTGGTCCCCAAGATGTGGGTCCCTCTGGAGACTGAGCTCTGTCTGCTGATTCAGTTCTCTTCATCAGACCTACCTCAGAGACATGCATTTCGTTCTCACTTTTCTTTAACGTTCTCCGTAATCTTTGTTCCCACTACAGTCATTTCCTAGTAACGCTGCCATTGCGGTTTACGAACTGTATCACAACCACATCCTCATATTTTCCACAGAGATATACAGTTGACCCTTGAACAATGCAGGGGTTAGGGGCACTGACCCCTCGTGTGGTCAAAAATCCACATATAACGTTTGACTCCCCGAAAACTTAGCTACTAATAGCCTACTGTTGAGCGGAAGCCTTACCGATAGCATAAACAGTCGATTAGCACATATTTTGAATGTTATATGTATATATACTGTATTCTTACAATAAAGTAAGCTAGAGAAAAGAAAATGTCATTAAGAAAATGATAAGGAAGAGAAAATACGTTTACAGTACTGTACTGCATTTATCGGTACCGTAAGTTTACATCGTCTGTTTAGAGGATGAATCGTCCGTTTGTCTGTCTGTCAGTACCTACATTAATACTGTCTTATGTGATGGAAAACACTGTAGATGTTATACGTATTACATGTATATTTTATGGTAGTAAATGATAAAATAGACTAGTATCTACATATATTTTGTGCATTCGTGACATACCTACCTTTTTCGTAAATTTTTTCGATATTTCTAGGCTACGCGGTTCATCTGCGAGTTTTTTCAAATTGTCACAAATCTCCAAAAATTGTTCCAATATATTTATTGAAAAAAATCCATGTACAAGTGAACCCGTGCAGTTCAAAGTCGTGCTGTTCAAGGGTCAACTGTATATGCAGCTGGAGATTGCTGAGATTTTGTATACATACTAGAACTGTTCGCATGTGTCTCTTTGTCAAAAAGTAACTATTTCTTTGTGACCCTCTAAATAATTGTTTTGTGAGACTTTGTCACTCAAAGCTACAGTAATTTCTGGAAGAGCTGGAATTGATTTTGCTTTATTCTTTAAATGCTTTCTGATATTTTTGGCAGCTGTATACACTGGTAATCAAATTTTGATTTTATTTTGACCCCCCTCCCCCAATGATTTTGTGACAGCCTTTCCATTACAGCATGTTCTTTCATTCCATTGTGGCCCAGAGTACATTCTCTATGAACTTGAACTCAGTACCTTTCAGATACAATTCACTAAATACTATGCTACCTGCTGCAAAGGGACTAAACAATATTTATTTCTGAGATTATGACACTATCATGAGAATCCCTGCCCGGTCAGAGAACTTATTACACATCTATTGACATGGTTTTGTATTATTGAATTTTTCGTTGTTGTGCTAGTAATTTTTTTTAGTCCAGTGAAACCAACAAACCAAGAAGCAAGGACTTTTCTCACATTCATGCACTCTGCAGTGTCTTTTGGACACACATAAGTAATTTGCGTGCTTATAATGAATAAATGCCCCCAGTCATCTTCCATTAGGTTTTGACATATGTAGAGGTGCAAGAGCTTCAAAGTTTTTCATCTTAAACACAACGACTCACAACAGGTATTTAACACTATCTAGGAAAACCACGAAAGAGAGGCCTACAACTCTTCGGTTTGTATCATCGTGCAGCCAAATAATTTTTGCTTGAACATGAGCACAACAGTGAGTAGCACAGTCTGTCCCTGGCCAGGTGAGCACAGGCAACAGTCATCTGTGACAGCAGATGTGGCAGATGCAACCAGATGAGAGAACAAGCAACGTGTTCTGCAGTGATGCGACCCGCAAGGTGCACCTCTGCAAGAAGCCGAGGGATTAGTAACCGGCGAACAGCTTGGCAGATGTTATTAAACACACAGGGGTCCCAGGAGCAGTGCATTTAACACAGAGTGTGAATTTACAGCAGCCCATCATAGAGAATGATGCACTGTAACAAAGTAATATTAACAAAGTTACATTATACCAAAGTTTAATGTAAAATTAATGCTAAACTTTAATTAGATTTTTCAAAATTACATATGTGAATTTCCGGGTAGCACAGTAATCACATGTACAGATTTGAAGAAAAAAAACTCACATTTTCTGCGATTTTTGTGTAACAAATATAAGGAGAAGTGATGCAATGGCACAGATTTTGTTACGGCTTTCATAAATCGTTTGGTCCTCTTTTGTGTCCATTTTTGTGGTAATTTGTTGCAGTTGCAATTCTGTTGCTTCGTACTTGGAAGGTCACCATAAGAAATCTCAAAAAACACAAACTGTACTATATTAGCAAAACATGGTTTGAAAATATGTAGGAAAACTTATTTAGCAAAGCTGTTCAGCTTCCAATTTTAATCAATAATTACAGTTGTGTGTTAACTCACACATCTCAAATTAACAAAATGCTACTGAAGAAGAAGTTCGGGTATCTTTCCAAATAAAAGAGTCTGTTTCTCCTTCAATAACTCCTTTTATTTCATTTCAACACTTTTCATGGGAAGCAGTAATAAAATAATAATCTTGAAACAAACACATCACCCTTTGTAAATGTCATTTCCCAGTGAATATCCATCTAGTTGAAACTGTCAGTAGCATGTTCTCCATCACAACTGGCCACAGGCCAACCGCTGGCTAGAGGTTCCTCCAGAACCAAAACCAAGCCAAAAGTCAAAAGTGTTTTTTTTTATTATTATTTTTTTTTCCCTGACCCAATATAAAACGCTTAAAGTTTTAAAACCAAGAAGGACAGTTTTTTTTTTTTTTACATTGACAAACCAAAGACATTTGACTGATCCACAAAGTACAGCACAGTCACACACTTTGTTATATTCCGATTGAATGATCTTCTCTGGTTTGGGTCATACGTCTCCATCATCCGCTCTCAACAATGACGGCGATATTATGAAAGAGGCTCTGCTGAGCATCGTGTAACTGCACCGGTGAGGCCGAGGCTCCATAGACATGACAACCATTATGGCCTTTCTTTGGCTGAAAGATCTTCAACAGTTACATCCCTGGTGGATGATAAGACCGCAAGAGTGAAGCAACCAGATAAAAACCTCAGATTTTCCTGGAGTTCTTAGAACCACATTAGAAACAACAATCTACCAGTTAAAGATTAGCAGGCTTGGAATTATACAGCAGCATGCTCATTTTTTTCTTATATTTTCTTTGGTAAAACCCAGGAAGCTTAATTGAATTCTAGTCTATCTGGTATCATTATGACTTTGTAGGATACAGGTTTGGCACCTGCTGTGGATCGACAACAGCCGTTTTCACGACCTCCTCGGCTGGAGGTCCCAGCTGACATCTGGAGTCACAACATGAGTGCTGAACATATCAGTGGAAGGTGATGGGTTTGTAAGCACTTGACAGAATCAGTCGGGGCAGGGTGCCAAGGAAACAGTAACACACTGTACATTTTATATTTTATTTTAAATTCTACCTACACATATAGATTTGATGAATGCATATTTATCGTTGATTTACTGTTTAATGAATGGAACTATAAATAATGATAGTAACAGCAAAACATCCTCTACAGTTTTTGAATGGAGTTTTTAAAAGTCACAACACTCCAGAAAACAACAACCCTTACCAAGGCAAGTGGCTGATGAACGTGAGTTAGTAAAATGTTCCGTGAAACATTTGCAAAGCTCTTCATTTGCACTCTGTGCTGCCTCTTTATGAACATCTAGACATTGTCTTCATGAGCAGTCCAGTAAACCTTTGTCACACCTTCTATCTACTGAACTGCTGTGCATACCTCTGATTTTCTATTTGACCTCAGTATGTGTATTTGATCCAGTGAGATAAAGAAAATACCACATATTCAATAATAATAAAAAAAAGAGCAAAATGGCTAAGGACCCCAAACTATGATATGAATCCTGCTGGTTCATATCTGTGTCACTACATTTGTATTTATGTGATTGTGATAGCTGGCTCTGCCTGTAAGCACAAATACAACCCTGTGACTCATAACACACTTTTTCATTTAGCTGACACTTTCCTCCAAAGCAGCTTACAAATATCTAGCAGTTCATACAGCTGGTTAATTTTACTGGGGCCATTTAGTACAAGTATCTTGATCAAGTTGGAGGTGACAGCCAAACCCGCAACCTGGGGATCCAAAAGCAGCAGCTCTAACCGCTACACTACCAGCTGCCCCACAGTAGCATCCCTAATAGAATCCACCTTTTAAAGCACAATTTTTGTGAACAGAATGACTGACCAATAACCTCACTCTTCCTGAAAAAACTTGAAGATACTAAGGGGTTACATTTTCTGTTATAAGGGGTAACCATAAATACGCACACACACATCATCTGAAACCGCTTGTCCGACACAGGGGTCGCGGGGAGCCGGAGCCTAACCCGGCAACACAGGGCAAAAGGCTGGAGGGGGAGGGGACACACCCAGGATGGGACACCAGTCCATCAGAGGGAACCCCAAATGGGACTTGAATCGCAGACCCAACAGGGAGCAGGAGCCGGTCCAACCCACCGCACCCCCTAACCAGCAATAGTTGGCAAAAATTATTTATTCATCACTTTCCATGAGCTTTTTGTTTCCATGTTAATGTTTGCGGAAGGTGTAACCCTGCTGTATTTTAAAGTTTGTTAAAATTTCACAAAAATCTCTAGCGCTTGGTCTGTTTATCCGTCCTCTCCCCAAGCTCATGCATCTGCTTGTCAGTCAGGAAATCAATCTGTGAGGTAAATTAATTTGGAATGTTGCCTTCTATGGCTCACAGTAATCTGGCATGTGGAATATCTTCTAAAAAAAAAAAAAAAAAATCTAAAAAGTATGGCAGCCTGTTAGCATAGTGGTTAAGCCTGCAGATGCAAATCCCAGGAAGAGTTCTACTGTTGTATATTTTTAGCAGTGAGTTGTTATCGCTCCATTTGTGTTTAGCGTCTGCAAAGCATCTTCAGTAACTTTCAAAATCAGTACAGCCGTATGCTGAATGCAACGATATCTCTGGCTGTACGGATTTCGCCACACGTCTTTGACTGGCTGATATGTGTTGTCGCGGGGCTCATTCCGAGTAATTTTTGAATGCAGCCTTCTCTCCCAATCAAATCAAAGGGAGCAAATGCATTTTTCATGCGCTTGAAAATGCTCATGTCACTGATCAGAGCTCTGTGATGAAATCATATATAAGGTATGGGCATGGAGTGGTGCCTAAAGAATTGGATTTGTGCCCATGCTGTTCTTCACGGAATCCCAGCGGGAGAATTTCTCACTGGGAAATGAATTCGGCATCTGCAAGGTTTGAAGAGAATGAGGGGTCGAGAGATGATTCAAGGCGAAATGAAACAAACTTTGATTGTGTGAGATTATGGAAAGACTGATTTCATGACTTATTTTTGCCAAATTCAGGTCCCTGGCACAAAAAGTGTGGGTATTTACTGTTTGTTAATATTCAAGGTTAATAGGTGTTTTCTTACTTAACAAATGTGACATATAGTTATGTTTATACACTTGTAGAAATTATTGGTCTTGTGTTTAAATTGATACAGATAATCATAGATTTAGATAATCTATACACTATGACTTTAAGATCATCCCCGGATAAACCTTTATGCAGCTGCTCCTCTAATGTAACGTAAATGTTTATAAGTATCTTTAAAAAAAACTTAAAAAATAATTACTATAAAGGTGATCAGGAATCATCGATATTCGGATTAAGTTTTATGTAGCTACTCGTGATGAACATTTGTTCATATGGTGGAAAGAAACAAACTAACTGCACTTAAGAATCACACGTCTGCATCTATGTCTCTCTTTTCGATAATGTAATGAACACACTGTATTTTCTGTATGATGAACGTCACTTTGGAGAAAAGCGTCTGCTAAATGAATAAATGTAAATCTCGATCATGGATAGTTTCTTTCTTCATATAACTGGCCCAGTTATTTCTCAAAATGCAATACCTGCAATAACTATGTGATCCTTGCTGCAGTTTGTTTAGATTTTGCTACAAAATCTCATGAAAAATTATTGTAGGCCGAAAGTTAGTATGAGTAATCTACTTTGCATTTAATTGTTATGTGATTGACGTTTTTCATGATGGTTTGTCAGACAAGCTGGCTATGAGGACAGCTATGTATTAGAATGACTGCAATACCAAGAGTTCACTATTAAGCTGTTTTTTTTTATGCCTTTACTTTTTCAGACATTCAGTTTCTTTTTCGTAATCCTTTTGTTATTTATATAATTGATGCTTGCAAAATTCACTCAAGGTGAATTGTCAGATTTTTCAGAAAGTTTGATGTCTTGGAACTACTTCGTTTATCACTTCAAATAACTTCTTAACGTAACACTCGGTATACGCGTTTCATTTTTGCAAAAAAAAAACAAAAATCCGGACATCTTTATGGAACACAAAATCTCGTAGAAAATGTGTGAACAGCCTGATCAAATTCTTTTTATACTGCCAGTTGGAATAATTTCAGTTGACAAGCATTATTTTTATTTGTAACTAAAGACATTAACTAAACTGAAAGAAAACCAGCTTCGGATGGCAAAGTCTCCCTCTAGCAGTTGCCACAGTACATCTGAT
Source organism: Scleropages formosus (assembly GCF_900964775.1). Taxonomy (NCBI): domain Eukaryota; kingdom Metazoa; phylum Chordata; class Actinopteri; order Osteoglossiformes; family Osteoglossidae; genus Scleropages; species Scleropages formosus. Next base: position 32,547,832 of record NC_041809.1, on the reverse strand, counting down.
GTTTTCCAAAATGCCACCCACTTGAGTTAAATCTTCAAAGACAATAGAGCTTTTCATGACAATAGCTGGCACTGAAGCAAGTTTACATGATGCCTGTTGAAAGGTTTGCAGTCAACTGGTACAGTTGGTAGCATAGTGGTTAGAGCTGCTGTGTTTGGAGTCAAAGGCTGCAGTTTTTTTATTTTGTGTTTTTTTTTTTATAGGTTTTATGGACAGCAGAGGGTCAAAACAGGGTACAGATAAACAGTCCACTATTCTCCTATAGTGACATAGACCCCTTTTCATTTCTTTTCTTTCTGCCAAAATTAAATTCATTCTAAGGCTGAAGTTTTTTTATTATTATTATTAAACTAGTATGATTTTTGCATATCCTTCCGGTGAATAATGTTGTCACTGCTGTCATTTCATCGAAGAACCTCGCCACAAGCTCTCTGTATTTTATTTCTTCCACAAAATTTGAAAATCTCGTTTAAACATCAGACTAAAAGCAGTATGTTCAGAATCGCAAAATCAGAATCACAATCAGAATCAGAACGAGCTTTATTGCCAAGTATGTTCGCACATACAAGGAATTTGTCTTGGTGACAGGAACTACCACAGCACAGACAGAATGACAGTGACAAGACACAGATGAGAAGATAGAGTATGTGAGCAAGGGATAAAAAATATTTAAAAAATATAAAGTACCCAATATACAGAAATAGTACAAAAATAGTCGCTAGATACAAATGCAAGGGAGTGTAAGAGAAATGTGATAAATAGTTATAAATATAAATAGCATTATGTATTGCACGGTTTACTCTCTAGGGGAGAGATTTAGGTGTTCATGAGGTAGATGGCCTGAGGAAAGAAACTTTTCTTATGCCTGGCTGTCCTGGTGCACAGTGCTCTGTAGCGCCGGCCAGATGGCAAGGGTTCGAAGAGGAAGTGGCCTGGATGTGAGGGGTCTAGAATGATTTTGCTCGCCCTTTTACTGACTCTGGACGAGTGCAGTTCTTGGAGAGCTGGGGGGGATGTGCCGATGATTCTTCCAGCAGTCCGAACTATCCGCTGCAGTCTTCTGATGTCTGACTTCGTAGCTGAGCCGAACCAGACAGTTATAGAGGTGCAGAGGACGGACTCGATGACTGCGGAGTAGAATTGCAGCAGTAGTTCCTGTGGCAGGTTGAACTTCCTCAGCTGGCGAAGGAAGTACAACCTCTGCTGGGCCTTCTTCACAATGGGGTCTATGTGGAACTCCCACTTCAGGTCCTGTGAGATGGTGGTGCCCAGGAACCTGAATGACTCCACTGTTGCCACAGTGCTGTTCATGATGGTGAGTGGGGATAATGCTGAGGTGTTTCTCCTGAAGTCTACGATCATCTCCACTGTGGAAATGGAAACATGCGGTGCAATTTTCTCACTGAAACGCTGAGATTCTAGCTGAAAGCGGTAACTCGTAATTGCATTCATTGACATGTCCCATGTTTAAATGAAGTTTCACAAAAACAAAATGCATTAACAAAGTAAGCAACAGATGCACGTTCTAGATACTCTGGATACTGCAGCCTTCAAACTTTACGACACCAGAAATTTTAAGTACTAATGAATATGAACTATTTCATATTCTCTTTCATCTATTAAATAATGTCTTCTGTGGTGTTTTGTAGTTAAACATTTAATCTCAAGTAAGGGTTCTAGGTAATGATGCATTAGAACCAAGTCTGATTTTGTCCTCTTCATAGAAATCTAGATCCAAAGATCCAAATATGTGCCAGGTTCAGTTAAACACGGTGGGGGGGAGGCTAGGACCTCTATTTATTTTTAACGTAGTTAAAGAACAGAACGTAAGTGGGTGAAAATAACAGACTAAAACACCAAAAAAATGCAAGTACATAGATACCAAATGCAGCAAGTGCAGAACTTTACAGTATTTAATAAGAGTGACCAAGTCACGCTGCCTAAGAAGTTTCTTTAAGGTGACCAAATTTCTAAAATTCATTAGAATTATGATGCAAATTAAATGTGAATTTTTTAATGAAGCAATCTAAACACTTGAATCAGTTACATATTAACTCTAAGTACAATATACTGAACCACAAAAAATGGCACCAAAGTGGTAACTCTTCATTTATAGACCCTCTGGAAAATATGGATAATTTTTTGCTTTTTTCTTTCTTGGAAATATTATATCAGAGGAATTTCGCTTTCTGTACGGTTTTACCGGTTTATAATATAAGACTTGCTGCATAACCCCCGATTCCAAAATATTGCTGTGTCTCCAGTAAATCTCTCTGACCACCATTCAATTACTTTTCATTTTCTTCTCTCTTCTTCAAAAATAATCCAGAAAAATATCCTAATAATGCACCTTAACAGCCGTGTTCCATCACATGTTACCGAAGCATCAAATTTTTGTTTTGATACTGGCACTAATGAGCCGACGGGAGATTATAATACGTTTTTAAAACAAGCCCTAAATGAAGTAGCTCCTGTGGAAACAAAGACAGTAAGAAGATAGAAATACTCGCCACGGTTTAATAATATGACAGACCTCCAGCGCGAGCCTGTAAATTAGTACACAGGAGGGTACAGTAAAAAATAGATGTTTCAATCAGCCTGGACTGATGCTGAGAGCTACGAGAAGCTTGTCACTTGAATCTCATGCAAAATAAATAGAAGCAAGCCCTGTTTTCTTTTCAGTAAGACCATGATACTGAAATAATCTCAATATAATATATGTAAATATGGATGACTATATGTGGATGAGTGACCCACTGTGAGTAGTGTATCTAGCAGTGTAAGTCACCTTGGTGAATAAGGTGTGTGGGCTGATGACACTAAAAAGAGTTCATTGAAGTCACTTTAGATAGATAGATAGATAGATAGATAGATAGATAGATAGATAGATAGATAGATAGATAGATGTAAATGTAAATATAACTGAAAACAATTCAGTCTGGTTTTCACTCTGGCCACAACACTAAGACTATAATATGCAGTTGTTAATAACATAGTTGTAGTTGTATAAATGTCATGCTTCTCATCCTTGAATAATGCTGCCTCCGATAGGCTGGCGTACCTGGATCTGTACTTCGATATCTTTGTCTCCCATCTCGAAAATCATTTACAGAATGTGTAAACTTCCTATAACTATAGTCCATTGTGTAATATCTGTATGTGTTTCAGAAAATAGTCCCAGAGCCTTCAGAACTCTGGCCAGTTCTGTTCTCTCTTTGCATGCTGCTCCTATTATAAGCCAACATAATTTAATTTTCATGAGTTTGTTGATTTCACCTTTGCAGAGGTTGTGTTTTGTCTTTTTCAACTTTCTTTCCTATAACTCAGGAATGTGGCAGAATCATTGCACTTTCTTCCTGTAAAAGATTCAGGTACCATGTTTTTTTCCTACAGCAGACTGAGCTGTAATAACAATGTGAGAGTTTGATATTATGATATTGTGCCAGTTCCATAACCCTTGCACTGCTTCTCAGTAAAATTTAAAGCAGAATTGTGGCATAATGGGTAATTTAGAGCCACCAGTTCAACTAAACCTCATGTCTTTAGACTACACAGACTGAGCCTGGGTTGAACCCACATTTTTTTGTACCACCCAGGCACTATGAAGAAGCACTACTCACAGTACTACCATGACACCATTATATTATATTATATTATATTATACTATATTATATTATATTACATTACATTACATTATATTATATTATAGTAAGGGGGTGGGGTGGCGCAGTAGGTTGTACCAGGTCCTGCTCTCTGGTAGGTCTGAGGTTCAAGTCCTGCTTGAGGTGCCTTGTGACAGACTGGTGTCCCATCCTGGGTGTGTCCCCTCCCCCTCCAGCGTGACCCTGTATGGGACGAGCAGTTTCAGATGATGTATGTATATTATATTATATTATATTATATTATATTACATTATAGGTGTATGCATGCCACAGTGCAGTTATAGCTGTCACTTTGCACTGAAAGGAGCAAGGTAAGAATCCCACTTACTGTTGTATCACCATTGAGCAAGATCTTTACAATAAAGTACTTCATTAAAAAATTACCCACCTCTGTTAATGGATAAAATAATTTTAAGTATCTTAACACTGCAAATAAATAAAGGTAAAATGTAATATGTTGCAAGGGGGTGCGATGGCGCAGTGGCGCAGTGGGTTGGACCACGGTCCTGCTCTCTGGTGGGTCTGGGGTTCGAGTCCTGCTTGGGGTGCCTTGTGACGGACTGGCGTCCCGTTCTGGGTGTGTCCCCTCCCCCTCCGGCCTTATGCCCTGTGTTACCAGGTAGGCTCCGGTTCCCTGTGACCCTGTATGGGACAAGTGCTTCTGAAAATGTGTGTGTAATATGTTGTAGTGATGAATATTACACGCATAATAACGAGTGCATTTATCATTATCATCTTAGTTTCGCAAATCAAAAAATAATCCAAAGAAATTTACACACACACACTTTCTGAACCGCTTGCCCCATACGGGGTCACGGGGATCCGGAGCCTAACCCGGCAACACAGGGCGTAAGGTCGGAGGGGGAGGGGACACACCCAGGACGGGGGAAATTTACATTTCGAACTATTTATGCGTGAAAAGCATTTTGCTATAGGTTAAAATCTGAAACCTTTATTATTTATGTTTTTGTCCTTAACAACTCGGTTGGTTAAGTATGTGGCGTTGGATAAAAGTGTGTACTAAGCAATTAAATACGGTAAATAAATACTCACTATTGTGCCATTGACTCTGTTTGGTCAACGTATGGAAATGCAGGCAATGTGATCGAAATAGTTGAATTCGGCGGTAACTGCACGTGGGTCAGAATGCAAATATTTGGTGACAGACAGGATGTCTGCTTTTGGTCTGGTGCTCAGACCATATTTCTGAGAGATAGAGCTAGAATTAGGGGCGGATCAGAGTAGAGGATCTTCAGAGCTGAGAAACAGATCCATTTTTAGCCTTGTCATCCATTTAGTTTAAATCCCATGGTCTGAATAGTATAACAACAAAGCCTGCGATTTTCAATTTGTCCATTTTCACAGCTCCTTTCACTTCACTCCAGCGTACATGTCTAGGGCAGCACAGATACAGGTAAATACACAGAGGTGTATTGCATAAGAAATGTATTAATTGCAATGCCTGAGGTGTAATTTTAATTTGTGACCTCAAAAATCTCTTTTATCGCCATATCTTCCAGATTGTTCATGCAGTAATCATGGATTGCAGATGCTACATTAGCTGCCTTTTTTTTTTTCTAATTTATGAATGTGCCCCATTGAAGAATGGTGTGTTTAAGATTGTTTCTTCTCTTCTTGTCTGTCTTTCTTTGTACTTTCTGTATTTTCTCACTGTTTAGAATTCATGGGGGTAGAACCTTTAAATTATTGATTAAAAGTTTCAGCCAGATTTCTCACATCGTGGAACTGATGGTAATAGTATTATTGTTGTTTCTAGGAAGTTACATATATTTATTTAGCAGACACTTTTCTCCAAAGCAGCTTCCAATGGATACTTTGTAGTCTTATCAGCCCACACACCTTATTCATCGCAGTGATTTACACTGCTAGATACGCTACTTACACTGGGTCACTCATCCATACATCAGTGGAACACACTCTCTCTGTCACTTTCATACTTTGGGTGAGCCTGAACAGCACATCTTTGGAGTGTGGGAAGAAACCAGAGCACCCAGAGGAAACCCACACAGGCAGAACATGCAAACTCCACACAGACTGAGCGGGGATTGAACCCACATCCTCTCGTCCCACCCAGGCGCTGTGAGACAGCAGCGCTACTCGCTGTGCCCTCATGCTGCCGCGGTGTTTTATTATTGACATGATTGAATGTCGTTCTCGCTGTTATTGTCTTCCCGAAATAAAAACACTGTCAACTTTCAGAAGTTCCTGAAGATTTAGTGAGGGGCTCTGACAAAATTCGGGGCACAATGATTGCTGCTCTTTGAAAGGAGAAGCTGATATACCATTCTCTTTGCTGGCAATGCTGCATTTGTTTAATACTTAATATACTACAGTGTTTGCTGATTTAGTCGTGTTTTTTTATTAATTTTGAAGTATAGGAATTTCCAAGATACTATGATGAAAAAGAAACTTAGAGTTATCACCATTCTGCATCTATTACGAATTTCATCCGATTTTCATCCAAACCGATTTTTTTTCTAAATCTAAACCAGTTACATTATGCACTCTCACCTTTTATATAACTAAAGTAAATGAGGACTGGGAATAATCAGATTGCAAAAGATTTTCTATTAAATGATAAGAGGAGTATTTGGACAGAGGCTGCATGGTAAAAAAAAAAAAAAAATCCCAGTGACAAACTAAGCTCTGTAATCCAATTGCTCAGTGTTGCATCAGTTAAAACAAAAACTGGGATTGGTGGTTTATACAAAGGGAAAATATCTGCCAGCCAAAAATGGATTAATCACTGTGGCTTATTTTCCACATTTAAAGAAATATGTTTGGGGGAAGTAGAGGAAACAAATCTTGTTTGCCATCCTCAAACAATTCTTATGTATTGGAACATTTACACCAGATTTCAGAATGTCATTTTATGTGTACATTACTTGAAGCCGGCTTATTCCAAAATTATTGCGGTTTCAGGCTGATTCTCACTAATTGTGGCCTTCAGCTGTTTTCAGTGCAGCCTCACTGAAAGATAAAAGAATAAGCTTGAGTATTTCTGAGAAAAAAAGGTGGACGGGGCAATTTATTCCAAGGTCTGTATGAGCAATGAGCATATTATAACATGGAGTGCTAAGATCTGATTGTCAGCAAGAATCCGTCCAATCAAAAACACTTGGAGGGAATGAGCCTTCACTTTTTGCCATCGAACACTGATTTAAAATTTAATATGAGCTCAGATTACATACACCGAATTAGATAATATTTTAATTTACAGTCAATTTTAGTGGCAAACTGTGTTGTTAAGGTAAAGCCAGTGGCAGAGTGGTAATCAGGAGAGTTGGGACTTTTTCCAGTGGGACAGGTAGCTTTTGACAGAGCGGACTGAAAAGCTACAGGGCTGTTGCAATGAACACACCTGAGCAACAGATTTGCCAGTTTGTGCTCTGGGCCTTTAAACAGTCTATTTAAAGCTTTGTTTCTGTAATGCTAATGCCTGTTATAACATGCAGCTAAACAGCTGGGTGGCAGAGCGAATAGTACTGCCGTCTCACAGTGCCTGGGCGGTGCGAAAGGATGTGGATTCGATCCCTGCTCAGTTTGTGTGGAGTTTGCATGTTCTGCCTCTGTCTGCGTGGGTTTCCTCCGGGTGCTCTGGTTTCCTCCCACAGTCCACAGACATGCTAGTCAGGTTCACCTATAGTGTGTGACAGAGAGAGTGTGCTCCACTGATGCATGGATGAGTGACCCAGTATAAGTATTGTATCTAGCAGTGTAAGTCACCGCGGTGAATAAGGTGTGTGGGCTCATAACACTACATAGAGTTCACTGGAAGTTGCTGGGAGAAAGTGTCTGCTAAGTAAATAAATGCAAATGTATTTGTACAGTGCTGAGACAGCTACATTAGTTACAGTTTTTTTTTCTTCTTCAGTTATTTAGTTTGGAATACTACCAGGTGCTGGGGGTCTGGCACAGTGTGTTTGGCCTCTGCCCACCTATGTGGCTGGTCTGGGGTTCAAGCATCACTTGCAATGGACTTTTGTCCTGTCCTGGGTGTGTCCCCTCCCTCTCCAGCCTTGCACCCTGTGTTGCCAGGTTAGGCTCCCGTTTACCATGACCCCGCTCAGGACAAGTGGTTTCGGACAGCGTGTGCGTGTGTGTGTGTGTCTGTGTGTGAGTGTGTGTATACTACCGGGCTGGTCTGCAGAATGTAACTCAAGGTTTGGACTTCCCTCTCCATCCATGGGTAAATTTCACACTGAAGCCTTCACAGCTGTTTCCTTCATCAGTGACTGAGACACCCTGTATTACAAGACTGATTCTACACAATGCGGAGTAGTTATTATTTTGATCCCACAACAGGCGGAGGCCTGTTCAGGCTGTCAGATGTAATCATGTGCATCACTAGAATGTACTATAATGGCTGAAATGAGTATTTCTTCCCAAAACCCCCCACCTGAACTGTACCATCAAAGGTGCCTTTATTTAATCCCACCTCTCTGTTTAAGTCAAATCTCATTTACTTGTTTTGCAGCCTGTATAGACGTGTCCCAAATCTACCCGTCTCCATGGAGACGGGAAGATCGATTTAGCATTCGTTCATTTCAGTTTGCCAAGGCAAAGTTCAGTGAAGTGGTGGGGCTCAGAGGAATCTGTTCAAGGAGTCTTGAATGTTCTTTCATCTTCAAGAGGGAGAGCCAAGAACCCCCCCACCCCCAGCCAGTTAGTCCATACCAGGTTCATCTGTGTGCATAGACCAATAACGAAACATAGACAAAAAATACCTGTCCACTTCCTTTCAGTTGATATATTTTCTTCTCAAAATTCAAAACAAAATCATATTGCTGTGATATGTCTGGAATTATCAGTTATACACCTAATTACTTCTGTCTCAGACTTGGAACCTAGAAATGACTTTCACTGCGCAGTATAAGAGGACTGACAATTAAATAGCATGGGATCCGAGTTCTTCCACCTTGCCCGTGGACACTCAGCTCAGAACTCATTATTCAACCCAATGTGAGAGTCTGAACCTTTTTAGCGAATCTTTTGACAACATCCCCCCTCTATGTGGGGTGAACTGCGTGTTCAGCCACTACTGAAGGTGCGGTGGCTCATAGAGAGCCAAGTGTGGTGCAATTATATGCATACTGATAACACCTCAACTGTTTTAGATGATATTGGCTCTGTGCAGGGGCACCAAACCTGGAGACACTTGGAGTCGCCGTTGAACCGACACTTTTGTTCACTTGCTCATGGGAGAACGGGGATTTTTTTTTCTCTTTCTTTCTTTTTATGGATGTTAAATGCACTTGGACAGGTAACAGCTGGTAGTGTAGGGGTTAGAGCTATTGCCTTTGGACCCAAAGGTTTCAGGTTTGATTTCCCCCCTCTGACTATAGTACCCTTAAGCAAGCTACTTACCCTGAACTGCTCCAATAAAATTAACCTGCTGTAAAAATGGGTAAAGAATTGTAAGCTTGTAGTAATTATAACCTTAACATTGTAAGTTGCTTTGGAGAAATGCATCAGCTACATGAATAAATGTAAATTGGGGCCCTAAACCCTGTTAAAGACAAAGCAAGCTGTGGTACCCCAAGAGTTTTCTAGAAGCAGAGTTAAACTGTTTTATTATAATATTCTCTAGCTTTTATCAAATGTCACTGCAGTTTTACTGTTTATAAAGCCGGGTGCTTCACTGGCATGCTATAGGCAAAGTGCCAATTTTAGGGGGCAACATTTAAATGCCAGTGTCCAGATTATGAGGGTGTGTCCTGTGTCCTGATGGGTGCCCTGTTTTTTGTTGCTATGATTTTTTTTTTTTGTCCAGAGATCAGAATGGACATTTTACTTGCATTGTCAGTACAACAGTACAACAGTGATCCACTCACCTGTAAGGAGAGTCAGAGTTCCCCTTTATGCCATAATAGAAATAGGGCTGGTGGTGCAGCACTAGACATTGCTCATTAATAGTAGAGGGAAAGTAGAGCCACTTGTTTTGATTGGCTGGTTATATTTAAAGAAGGTTGGATGCTGAGATGTATAATAGAAAAGGCTGTTTCATTCCTAAGTGAAGCAAGTTTATTTAATTCCTTTCTTTCACTTTCTTTACGACACCTTCTCTAAGACATCAAAAATGTCAGCACCGTGTCATCGGAAATCAAAGCATTCCCAGAGAAAATTTTTTGAACAGTTTTCCATTAGATTTTCAAATGTCAACGTGGCGCAAACAGCCAATGTGCATTACGCTCACATTCCGGTGCCCTTTTCATTGGTTAGATTACATGTCAAAGACTATATTCACCTTAAAATTGAGAGCCCACTCCGCATCTTGTAAAATAACAGCCAGAGGATGAGGTTCGGCATCTCATTGTTACAAAAGTTCAATGAAACGAAAGAGAAAGTATTGCATTTTTGGAAAGTTTTGCACATCGTGGTTTTAAAATTTCGCACCATCAAGTGACAGAACGTAGCTAGCAGAAGTTAAGAATTTTGCACGTAAATATTTAGATGACCTTTATCTACGCAGAAACTTACAATGTTGAACTACCTACAGCTGTGTCATTTTTCCTGCAGCAGTTCGGGGTAAGGTACCTTGCTGGGTTATATTTCAACACAACATGGGATGCAAAGCTTGGTCCTTTAATTGCAAGTTGGCAGCTCTGTGATTTTCATATTTTCTAATACTCACAGTGCTGATAGATCATCTGTGAGTATTATGTTAAGTAAGAAAAACTATTAAGTAGATAAATATGTTTCTGTCTATGGAGAAAATATGACACTAATGCATTGTATAACGCAGTCGTACCCCAAGAAGCACCCATTACAAGAATTCGACTTTATTAAGGGTTTCCTTAAAGACCCTTACTTCACTTTACAAAGCATTTCCTTGGATCTACAAGGAAATTATACCAAATTTGGATTGCGTGAGCCTCCCAGCAGCTTAGCAGCTGTGACGTTTACATTTACTCATTTAGCAGATACTTTTCTACAAGGCGACGTGCAGTGAATCGCTAGTCCGCCATCCTTCTTATCCCCTGACTCCAGGAAGAACGAATCTGGAGGCTCAGGAATAATCAACCAGTCCTCCACTCTGAGGTACAGGGCGTATGGCCGAGGGTGTGTGGTTCTGCACAGTCCACTTTTTCTTTCTGGAATACCCCCATTCCCTTCAAATGAAGCAGCCTACAGTATATAGCAACCATGCCCATTCCATAAGAGAGACCACAAATCACAAATCACAATGAAATGATTGCTTTTATTCCTTCATACGTCCAATAAGACGGAAATTTCCACGTACAGTGCAATACACTGTGTGCAATCATTCATCCTTCTGCAGCCACCAGAACAAAGGAACACACACAAACACACATAAAGACACTATGGGCATTTTAGAGTCACCAAACCACCTAAAACATATCTTTCGACTGTATGAGGAACCCCACGCAAACACGGAGAGGATATGCAAACAAATAGATAGACTGTGTGGGGATCAAACCCATATTGAATCGCACAGCCCAGGAGATGCAAGACATCATTCCAGTTTGTTTTGTGAGTCCAAACTCATCTGCGTTGTTTTTTTTTTTTTTTGATGTCTTCTATTTTGACTGTTCTGTTTTTTTTTAATTACATTTACATTTATTCGTTTAGCAGACGCTTTCCTCCAAAGCGATGTACATCCCATAGAAAATACGATGTGTGCATTACATTAGAGAGACATAGTTGCAGACGTGTGATTCTTAAGTACAGTTAGTTTGTTCCTTCATCGTATGCAGCGATGTTCATCAGACAAGCAGCTGCATAAAACTTCACCAGAATATCGACAATTCCTAATCACCTTCTTAGTAATTTTTTTTAAAGAGATACATATAAACATTTATGTTATATAGCAGGAGTGGCTCTGTATAGGATTGATCCGAGCATCATCGTGAACATTTATACCTTACAGGCATGAACATTTATACCTTAAATGAACTGAAGAGATCATGGGTGAAGTGAGTTCGGAAAAGATGAGTTTAAGACCCTTTTTAAATGTGGACAAAGAGTCAGCAGTTCTGAGGGAGAGGGGAGATCGTTCCATTACAACACCTAATCTTACAACAATCCACATCCTTTCTACAAGTGTTCTTTTCCGCTATGTGTGCCAGCCTGTATCATCCAGGAAGTGACTTTACTACAATGTCAAAGTGGCTTAAAAATGTTGATCTTGACCTTCACCTCAGAGAACATTGCAGTCTCATGATGTCCTAAAAACCTGCATTTAGCCAATGCTTTTCTCCAAAGCAGCTTACAATGTTAAGGTTACAATTGTTTACCCAGCTGGGTAATTTTACTGGAGCAATTTAAGGTAAGTACTTTCTCAACAGTGCTAGCCAGAGGTGGGGCTCAAACCTGCAACCTTTTGGGTCCAAAGGCAAAAGCTCTAACCACTGCACTACCACCTGCCCCTATGGGAATTTATTTTGTGCTGATGTCATAAAGCTTCGCAGAATATACCCCTTTTCTGATGTCACGGAATTTAAATGAAGATAACCTTATCCTGACGTCACTGAATATCACAGTCGCTTAATTGCCATTGGTTAATTCTTAACTGAAGCGGGAATTTGTTATTGGCTGCACTGGGTCTAATGCGAGCTTTTTCTGTGGGAGAAAAGAGGTTCCACAGAGGGATTGTAACATGAGCTGCTGTTCTAAAACCCTTTTATTTGTGCACTCAAAGTGTTCCAGTGCTGTGTTTCCGTAAAACCACCAAAGAGCAGCGCACCATCCTTTCGGACACCACAATGACCTTCTCCAGATCCCACGAGACCTAGAAGAACATGAGTTTTTCCCAAGAAGATTGATCTAAAAGATAATTTTGACAGAAACCCACTTCCTCAAAATATCACTCAAAGAAGCATTTACTCTAGCATTTACCACCTTTACCCAATGCAGGTGAAATGTTCCTAAAGTAAGCTTGTTTCACCTACTAGTGAGACAGTTCCTGAAGTTTATTTCACTGGTCATTAGACCTCCATTTATTAATTTTATCTGAGAAAATAAGCACAGGCAGCAAACATGCAGTTTAACTGTATTTATTGAATGTTCTAGCCGTTCGTTTTGTCTTCCGAACAGAGCGTAATTTGAAAAGAGTACATATTTACTCAGCTGATGTGCAATTAAGAAGCAGACATTAAAATGTCATTTTCATGTTGCTGGGAAAAACAAATGAAGAGGGGTTGGAGGCATTGCTCTTCACTGTTTCCAAATCAACATGCTTTAAAATGGTTAAGACAACGATCATCAGTAGGCCAGACATCGGCTTGTAACAAATTTCGTCATTTGTCTTAGCTGGATGAGCAGCGGCATCACTGGACTACATTAGAGGATTATAACCATGCCTTACAATTTACCATTGTCATTAACAGTGTGTTATGTATTCCATTGTTACAGCGAATGAACTAATCCTTTCAGGGATGCCGAACATCTGGAACAACTGAATTCAAAATTTTACTGTGTTCTTATTCTGTAGGTTCTCAGTCCAGTGGCAATGGTAATTACGTTTACATTTATTCACGCAGCAGACGCTTTTCTCCAAAGAGGCGTACACCCCCCCCGCCCCCCCACACAAAATTGCAAACATTGCACTCGTATTTAACCTTTAATATTGGACTACACGTATTTGTATCCTACTTTATTTTCTGATTTATTTTATTATTTATTCTTTCCTATTTTTGTCATTATATATTCCTCGTATTCCTGTAGCATGTTCCTAATTTCTACTTATTTGTACTGCCTTATTTATTTGTACCGCGGACAGTCGGAAAAGCATTTCACTGCACGTCGTCCTAAGTATGGTTTCGTATGTGACGAGTGAAACGTGAAACTTGACACTTGAAACTCGAAAATGCAGTTAGTTTGTTTCTTTCCATCATATGAGCCGATGTTCATCACACGAGAAGCTGCATGAAACTTTATCAGAATATCAACGATTCCTGATCACCTTCCTAGTAATTTTTTTTTTTTTTTTTGGGTTTCATATAAACATTTACGTTACATTACAGGAGTAGCTGCGAAAAGGTTTATCTGGCATCGTCTTAAAGTTATGGAGCATGAACTTATGAGATGATGGGCGAAGTGAGTCTGGAAGAGGTGAGTTTTAAGACCCTTTTTAAACGTGGACAGATTCAACAGTTATTTATATTCTAATGATTACTTCTCCGCCTAAACTTTCACAGGTTTCATTTTCCAGCATTGCTTTGGCACCCGAATGAGCGCACGGCTGTCAGTTTCCAAAATGCGGTTCCATTTGTTTGGAAGCCACTTAGTTACCCTGCAGTGCTATTTGTCTGGGTAGCCGCAGTAATTACGTGGAGCAGAGCTGCAGCAAAGACACTTCCTAGGTCTTCGCCGCTACACCGAAGGCCAACGACAACCAGCGAAGAGGCCACCAGTCCGCAGTAACCAGATACCAGGGAGAAAGTAAATGTCCCAAAGCAACACCGCACAAATACAGACATTTCTTGACCTTTTATCTGAAGTTGTGCAAATCGCTTTATGTGCAAAATACGTGCAGAATCAGTCGATTTGCACTTCTGCAAGTCAGTTCCTGCTATCATGGTATATGAAAGGAATCTGCTAAATTAAATTTTTATTTGAATTTCTGCTATTCCAAAGGGGGTACACAAGGATAGGAAGAAGCAAACGTTCACTTTGAACTATTCGATCCGCCCGCCGCCTCCCGGCTCGGGCGCGCACCCCTTTCCGATGTCCCACCGACCAGATTTATTGTAGAACCTCTCTACTGCAGGAACACGTGAATATTCCCTTCGGCACGGAGTTATCATGAGGCATCTGTTTCGCCGCTGCGTAGCCTCCGTGTTTTACTTATTGATGCACTTCTGCTTAAGTACATTTATCAAGAGTACAACAGCATGACCCCTACAGTTACTCATACCTATGAAGTCGTTCATCTCAATGCGTTGTGGTCATGATGATGTTCCCTGGCTACCGTATATTGTAGCTCCCTCCAGCAACAACCTCGACTGACTCTTTCTTTTGCGAGACGCACACTGTGTTACCGTGAAAGATTGTCCTTGCTGTGTCTGATGACAGTGCACCCAGGTTAGAAAAACATTAACATTTACATTTATTTACTTAGCAGATGCTTTTGTCCAAAGCGACTTCCAATGAGCTCTATGTAGTGTTACCAGCCCGCACACCTTATTCACCACGGTGACTTACACTGCTAGATACACTACTTACAATGTGTCACTCATGCAGACAAAACATGTGTAGGATTCTAGAGTAGTAGGCTGTCTCTGTCCATGACACAAGAAAAATAGCCTGGATGGTAATGATTTATTTACTTCAGCCAAATGAGCTATCAAGATACTTCTGTGTAATGGAGCGCAATGAAAACCAACCACGGAATAGAACCACAGCCAGTTTAAAAGTTGATGGTCTTTGAAATGGTCGATAAACACTGCAAATCCCAAAAGCAGAAATATTTCTCAGCAGGAAATAGATTTGTACTCCTTCGGTGGTTCTTTCCTCTGTGCTGAGGGCACAATTTTTCGAAGGCTTTGGGTTTAACGCACACCAGATTTGATCAAAAGCTTTAATGACCAGTGGTCATAAGGGAGGCATGATGGGTAGTTGCTTAGATGTTTTTTTGACACCTAGTGGCAGACATAGATTGGCTGCGAAGAAAAAAGATAAGTGACGAAAATTAATCTGATACGTGACGGGGAATTTTCAGACAGCCGACGTGGCTGGATTGCGGATGGGGAGGAAGTGCAGATGTACAGATGCTCCGATGAATAATGAATCCTGCGACACGATGCATGAAAACCTGGAGTGAAAATAAAATGATCATAAATTGGATGAAAGTAAAAGATGTCATTTTTATAACATGCCTTTTTTTTTTTTTTTTTTTTTTTAAGTAAAACAAATGGAATCGCTTCCGGTGGAATGGGTGAGTGTACTGTGGTTGCAGGAGAGGCCGAGGTAGCTGAGGTGTTACTAACTGAATATTCCCTAACCTCTTTCTGCTCTGTCAATCTTGTTTTATGAAGTAAGGATTTGGGGTGTGATAATTTTCTTACATTTGCATACCCATAGGACGCTCAGTCGGTTGAAAAGCTATTTTTTGTTGCCCTACCTTGCTGCTGGAGAGGACAGGGATTTGGCAAAGATGTGCTTATGCAAAAGACGTGAGGGCGGCTACAAACACCAACTTATGGCCTGTCATTCATGCAGTCATTCTTTAACTGATCATACTGAAGCATGAAGAAAAGTCCCTGACGGCAGCCAAGTGAGTAGTGATTTTTCATAACGGATCTCTTTGGCCTTCTTTCAGATCCCCTAGAACATCTTAAAAGACCAGCAACCCAAAAATCTAATTAAATCAAATTGCAATGTAAAACCTATCAGGACCTTCAGTCACTCTCTTTTTCAGATGTTTATTCCAAAGTGTGATGCAGGAAGGTTCTAAAGTAGGAGGAATCAATAATTTCACCAGTTGAGCACTGAACACCGATTCTGTTACCGGACTCAATCTGAACAAGGAATGAAGGTTTCGCCTGGAAATAGGAACAACAATTTGTTGTGTAGTTTAAAAAAGAGTTTTAGGCTTATTATACATTCATTTAATTATCAGATGCTTTTTCTCCAAAGCGACTTCCAACGAACTCTATGTAGTGTTATGAGCCCACACACCTTATTCACTGTGGAGACTTACACTGCTAGATACACTACTTACACTGGGTCACTCATCCATACATCAGTGGAACACACACACTCTCTCTGTCACTCACACACTATGGGTGAACCTCAACAGCATGTCTTTGGACTGTGGGAGGAAACCAGAGCACCCAGAAGAAACCCACATAGACAGAACATGAAAACTCCACACAGACTGAGTAGGGACTCAAACCCACATCCTCTTGCACCACCCAGGTGCTGTGAGACAGCAGTGCCACTCGCTGTGCCACCTTGTCACTTTAGTAGCTACTGCGTAATAATTATACAACATACCAGCTGAGTTATCAGGCGCAGTGTTACCTTTCATGTAATCCACATCTGTACCACTACATCAGCACTCGCGTATTCACGTTTTTTCTGAATATTTGAATACTAATTTTATTTCCAGGAGAATTGATTTAATATTTTTGTCTATTGTTTTGTGTACACATATGCATTCAGTATGGCTGAAGCAGGGATAGTAAAAGTAAATGCAATTGTCCAGTCTGCTGCACTGATTTTACTTTTTATTAACAGATCATACATACAGTTGTCCTTACATCTTTAATTCTCTTTGAATGGCAAATTGCAATGCCTGTTGTTCTGAAGCAACCCACTAATTATAACATTTCTTCAACATTGTACAGATTTTATGTTCCACGCATACACAATGTCTTCAACCGCTTGTCCTGAGTAGGGTCACCACAAGCCGGAGCAATAACCCAGCAATACAGAGTGCAAGGGCTGGAGGGGGAGGGGACACCCGGACGGGATACCAGTCTGCTACAAGGCACCCCAAGCAAGACTTGAACCCCAGACCCACCACATAACAGTTCCTGGCCAAACCCACTACACCACCGTACCCCTTGCATCATACTTCAAAACATTAAAAATGATAAGATGATGAATACAAAGTTCTGTGTGTTTCCATGGACACAGACCAACAGCAAATGTGGTGAACCATTAATGTGTTTTGGAGTTTTCAAACATTTTTAGTAGGCTAGACTTTGTGGAAAATATTTTGTAGTGATAATATCTGGTGGAAAATATTTTGTGGTGAATCTCACAGTGATAGAGATGTAAATCGCAGAGCCTGATTTTGCCAGACATGTCCGTAAAACACTGAACTATTCTCTGTGGCTCAGTTTGAATGATGCGTGGGGTACGTCCCCGGTGCTTATGGGCCGCCATCATGTAAAGTACTATTTCAAGGGTGTGGTAGCTTAACGAATTTAATTTCCTGCATTTTCAGGCTTCAGATCATGTGATATGCAGTCATTAATCTCATCCGGATGAACACAAACCAGTAACGGAACAAGTGATTTCTTTTTTCTTTTTTTTTTTTTGCTCAGTAGAAATGCTGCTTGTGCAAACCAGATATGAAGTGGGATCCCTTCTTGGCCAAGTGGAGGGCAATATCAATCAACGTCAGGTTTTCAAGACATGTTTTCGTCTCGGAAGCAAATTATTCCCTGCGCCTGCCAGATGGTGCCGGTATGTTTTGCTTGAAGACTGAGGGGAGGTACGAGGGGGGAAAGACAAATCTCACAGCCTGTTGCTTCGGGAAAATAAATAATAAGGTAAACAGCACGTTCAGGAAGCAACTGAGTTTCTCCTTTGCGCGGTTAATTTTTTCATGGGGAGAGCGTGGAACCGCATGCCAGAAGCTTTGCTTTCAAGAGAATAAGTTTGCTTCCATAGCCTCACCACAGTCCGCACATTAGAAGGAGTATTTGCATATTGTATTCAGTCGAATTTGAAAGTCAAAACTTGAGATCATGTCGCCAGAAAAGGGAAGTGCAGCACGGCAATCAGTCCCCGGTTCATTTAAACTGTGATGAAGTATGTTCATGATTGGAAATGATAGGAATATTAGAAAGAATTATTTCTGTCCTGCCCATGCAGTCTCAAAAGCCTCTCTCTATAACCAACCTGTGAAAATAGTACCTTTGTAATGAGTTTTCTTGACCATGTTAAAAACCAACTAGCTGGTAAATTTCAAGGAAATGATACTCTGGTTAGAAAAAAAAAAACTGGAAGGGTCAGGGTCATGGGGGATGTAACCATGACACCACAGGGTTCACAGGGTTCAACGCTCAGACAGATCTTTTCAAAGCAAAGGCAGAGATCTGCGTGATTGTTATGGATATTGTACTTGTCGCAGAGAATGATAAATCTCCATTATTTTCATCCCGTCCCACAACCTCTGGGTTGAATTGTTACAGATAATAACTCAGCATTTGGACCGTCGGCCAGAATGGCGAGAACCTTTTACTGCAGAGGTGACCGCTCACCATGTTTACACTCACAGGCTGTTTAGGCCAGTTTGTCCCAGGCCTGGACCTCTGGAGGAGGAACATGAAGGTGAGCAAACTGTCCTCGTGCAACCGTGCGCATGTCGTCCTCTCGCAGGGTGACAAAAGTTACTTCAACACATTGGGGCCGGGATTCTCTCACCTCGTGTCCGCCAAATCGTCCAGTGGTGGAAGTCCCGCAGCGACCATGTAAATGGATTTGTCGTGTCTCGCCGTCTCGTTTCGAGGTTGGGGGGGGTCGCACCGGGGTGTTGCTCCCTGATTTCCAGCATACCCACGGGCGGGGACACGCCTGCCATCGCTGCACCACCTCTATCGAAGGAGATGTCAGAGAAGAGTGTCCCCGTGCATGCTTAAAGGCTTGCTGGCCACAGGACCGTCACGCGCAAGGGTGTGTGACCTCACACACGTTTGGTGTATCGCGCTGGGATGTCACAGGGTTCGGGCCCAATGAGAACACAACGGCATCCGTTGCAGCGAAGTCTGATAACTGCTAATGTGGGGATGCGCTCAGACGATCTTGTGCTCATCTGCCTACAAGGCCTATGGCGCTTCGGCATCTGGCCGGGATGAGCGATTCATCTCAGCCGAAATCATTTCCTATCCACACACAACTGGGTCCTGACATAATAATATAGCTTGCTCATAATGTCAAATTTAACCCGAGCACTATACTCTGGGACACAAGGTGCTGGACGGGACTGCGTACAGAACTGGACTTGCGATCACAGGTTTCTCCTACTGTGTCAGCAGGTTGGATGGAAGTACAGTATTTCTCTTTATTTTAGCTTGGCATGTCTTTAGCGTATAAATAATGCATCTAAGAGGATAGGGTCCTTGGGTTGTTCCATTTTTGAGGTCATATGTTTTCTGTCCGTGTTTCCCTTCAGCTTCCATTAGTTACCATGTTCCTCGAACGTTTGAAAGTCATTTAAAGTACCATGTTTCTATCACTCTACATACAATCTGAAAGTCATAAATAATGTATTATGTTTGAGGTCTACAAACTGAAGGTCATTAAGGGACCAGGTTTTATCTACAGTCTGAAAGTCATTAGTGTTTCTGTACAGTCTGAAGGTGTTTTCCCACTGCCCTTATGTGTTGGAATAGTTCAGGGGAAGTGCTGCATGCCTCACCCTAGCCCAGGTGAACGGGCAAGCTCCTGGACCGGGTCATCTTTGCCGACCCCCAGGCAAATGTGTTGCTGGGCAGCGAGTTTCAGGAAGAGCTTCTCCGACAATCCAGAGAGGTGCGCGCATTCATGCGGAAGGGGGGTGGGACGCAATGCCGCCCGTCCAAAAATTTCCGTCAGGCCCAGGAGCCCGGAAATGTCACGCAAGATTACGAGTTGCGGTGGGTGATGGAGGGCAGGTGGAACCCTCCAAGCAGCAGGAGTCTGATTTCAGGTCTGTTGGTCTGCTTAACAAAAAGCGAATATTAAATTCCTACAACCGCGTCACGTTTCCTGTTTATTTCTGGTGTTCATAATTCATATCCGAATCACTGTATAGGACCCAGTCACGCTGATAAAGAAGTGAATCTGGAGTCTGCACACCTGTCTCATCCAATAATTAATAATGTAACTGCAAAGACAACCTTGTTGCATCATACTGTGACGCGATTATGTATGTTACAAATAAAGATTATTGGAACAGGAGATTGTATTAGAATAATTTTTTTAAAACCTTATAGCATATTGGACACGAGATTTACTTGCGCAATGGTAACATTCAAGATACAGGATTCATAAAATGACATTCGTAAATACTTCCTGCTTCGCAAAGAACTGACAGTTCAAAGAGCGCATTTGCATCTGTTCTGAAAACTGTTGCATATCAAAAATATGAATAATCCACTGTTAGGATGACAATTCGGCTTTGGGTTCATGGCTGAAATAAAAATGAGATTTATTCTGCCTCGACAGCAAGAGGGAGACGGACGGTTAAAGGTCTTGACCAACATATAGTACCACTAAATATATCCAACATCCAGGATACAAAAAAGTCAAAAATTTGAAACACTGCTCTTGTTCTGTGCAAAAGGTACTAATAGATTAGCAATTGTTTAATACACACACACACACTTTCAGAACCACTTGTCCCATATGGGGTCACAAGGAACCGGAGCCTACCCGGTAACACAGGGCGTAGGGACCGGAAAGGGAGGGGACACACCCAGGATGGGACGCCGGTCCATCGCAATGCACCCCAAGCGGGACTCAAACCCCCGACCCACGGAGAGCAGGACTGCAGTCCAACCCACTGCGCCACCGCGCCCCCTTGTTTAATATAGTAAAACATAATTCCAATATTTTACTTGTCTATAAAAATATACAAAGTATAAGCTGAGCTACGATGAAAACGTTGAATTGTTAAGTTTCTGTCGGCCGTATTTAACTCGAGCATTGTTTCCGGTGGGGATTTTTTTTTTTCTCTGAAACTATGAAATTTGGCACATAGTGTGTGTTCATTTTTTTTTTTTCCAGCTGACTCCCCCCAGGACTCTGGCATGTACAGCTGTGACATATCTGTCTCCTGGAAGCAAATTAGCAAATTCAGCATGGGCAGGAAATGAGTAATCTGTGACCGTTGAACTGGTTACTACCGAGGTAACAGTTGAGATAAAAGGAGATTCATTATACTTTTTTATATAGAAATTACCCATTATTCTTTCATAGCCCTCTACCTAAACCATAAGCCTATATTCCATGAAAATATTTATATGAACAACGTTTGATTCATCAGGTGACATTTTCTGTTGACGTCCCTAGATGAGACCTTCATGAAAGCAATGCATCGTGCCTTCAAGAAGTGTGTAAGAATAAATAACATTTATCTTACGAAGGTGTCGAGCAGATCCGACAATACGAAGAGTGTTTAAGCTGGGGTCGTCTCTATAATCTCTCTTTTTTCGGATTTTATCTCTTCGCCTCATTACGTTCTGTAAACATCATGTATATTTATGTTTTTGATCGCCAAGTGACCACTGAATGCATATTTAAAAAGAACCACTCGTTAAATCTAGATTCAGATACACTCTATGACTGTCAAATTGATTTGTTTATACTAGAAAAAAATTAGTTCAATGAACTCGTGCCACCTCCGTTTATGCATATTTCATTTTCAGCTGCATTTTGATATACGGATACATTTTTATTTAAGATTTTAGATGCATCTGCATTTAAAGTCATGCTTCTAAGCGAAAAGGGTTTGAAAATATTCATGGAGGTTTGCTGGAAATGGCATTTGGAACCTAACGTGATCCGGTGGTGGCAGATGGAGATGGGAGGCTGTGCGCCCGAGTGCCAGGTAAGAGCAAGGCCTCCCGCTGGGGTAACTGTCACACATCCTGGAGCCTTTCTTCAGTCCCCCCAGGAGCTGGAGAGAGAGTCAAGGCAGCCTGGCTAGGTCACCGCGGCCCCGTGACTGGGCCAGGAAGTAGGCCGGTCCTGAGCAAACTGGGAGAGTGCTGTATTTCGCGCTCGCCCGCCCGCGTGCGTGCGTGCGTGTTTTAAAGTAGTTCACGTAGGGGGCCGTTCATTCGTCATCTGCGACAGAGCTATTAATCACGGGAGGGACCGTGGATTGCGCCCCCCCGCGGGCTGCTCCCGTAGGCAGGACGTCCGAGCCGGCGCCGCTCGCCAATCCGTGGACTTCGCTTCGCGATTCTCCTCGCATCCTGTCGATAGAGTCCCCCGCCCCCGTCAAATTCCACCTCCGTCGGAATTCGCGCCGCCGCCGTCGGCGTTCTCGTCTTTGGCACGCGTCTCTCGAGGTGCCCCTCCGCCCCGCCCTACGGCCGCTCTCGTTGCTTCCAAGCCACACTTTTCAGTGCTCCGATTTCAAGGTGCGAGGGCCCACGTGACTCGTCCAGTGGATCTTACCTAATACGGTCAAAGCGGCACGGTTTCCGCTCGGGCACACACCATACGCGGCAGTGTGTGTGCACGAGAGAGGACGTTTGTTCCGGCATCATACCGGCACCTGTGTGTGTTTGCGGATGCTTCCTTTTCCGCCCATGCGACGATGTGTTTGGATGAGCTCCTTTGTAAAAGTGTGTTTTCCCTGCGTTGTGGATTGTTTCCTAATTACTTGTGTGTGTACTGTCTCGCAGGGGGCACGGGCGGCAATAGCGGTTGGACGGGGTCCTGCTCTCCGGTGGGTCTGGGATTCGAGTCCCGCTTGGGGTGCCTTGCGGCGGACTGGCGTCCCGTCCTGGGTGCGTCCCCTCCCTCTCCGGCCTTACGCCCTGAGTTGCCGGGATAGGCTCCGGTTCCCTGCAACCCCCTATGGGGCAAGCGGTTCGGAAAGCGTGCGTGCGTGTTTACGTACTGTCTCTTGCTTACACTAAAGGACAACAGCGGAAATGAACAATCAGGCCTCCAGTTCGATGATCAACCATAGGCTGCGAGCGTTAATTTTGCCGATATATCAGCATTTGGCACATTTGCATAATTTAATCATGGAGGTACCTACTGAGTATAAACTTGCATTACTTACTGATTTCTTTTAGATAGAAATACTGAAATATATAAGCCTCTCTGCTTCGCGAGACGGGAATGTAACTAAGAGATGCGTTGCAGAAAATGTCTCTCCTATCCCCTTCCGAAAGTGGGTTGCTTTAGTCCCACTGGAAACGGGTTCAGCAGCGGGAGTCCAGGAAATCTGCCGTAACGGAACGCCTCTGTTAAGCCCCCGCGTTACGTTTCCGAAAAGGTGCCGTTTTTGGAAAGTAAGCGCCGAGCAAAGCGGTTACATTGCACGATTGTGTCGCGAAACTTTTGGATGCTGCAGTGCAGAAACAGTGGATTTACAGTGAGGGTGGGGTTGGGGGGGGGGCTTGCGTCACTGCCTTCCTGCATTTCGGCAGAGTCCCAAAGCCGGGAATCTCGACGCAATCGAGCGCTGCGATAAGATGGGATTTACAGCGGCGCTTCGCACGTGGCCAAGTTGAGCGGCCGAGACACACGCAACACGTGGTAAACAGCCCCGCAGATCATCGATACCGCCGCTGTCCCGGGCCATAAGACAAAGCGTGATCCTCCACTTCCTCCTCCGATTTTGGACTCTGCCACACCAGCAGGTTTTTGCGTCCGACAGGCCAGGAGCGCGGTACGTGTCATTCAGGCAGCCCACCTTCCGGCCCTCTGAACCCACCCATTCGGACGGCCGAGGTTACAGGTCGTCACGGGTCCGGTCGCTACCTTCTCTTCTCAGCCTTGTAGGGGAACATCAGTCCTGCAGAAGAAATCATTCTTTCGTTCTTTTTCCACGACTATTCCTATTCCTGCAGCGCGTAGGACTCGTCTCGCCGGGTTTGACGGCAGATGTGATTCATATTTACAGGAAAAGTCTGGAAAAAAACACCAAAACAGACTCTCGGAACAGAGGCACATGTAATATTTGTGATTAAGATCATACAGGAGGAAATATGTGTAATATAATGTGTAATTATTACATTCAAAGGGATTAACAAGCTTTAAAGTGTCTCATCTGTCCTTGTAGTTGCTCTGCTTACTGGCCCTCTGAACCAAGCAAATATTACAGAGGTACATCCTGGAGTGTAGTGGTTACAGCCATTGCCTTGGACTCCCTGGACATGGGTTTGAATCCCACCCCTGCTGTAGTGTCCTAGTCAATGTATTTACCCTGACATGATTCAGCACAAGTCACAAAGCTGTTTCAAAAGGTCACTGTGAGTAGCTTAATATATCGACCTTGCATTTTAGGTTGTTTTGGAAGAAGGTTTTTGCTAAATGATGTTTTATAAGCGAGTAGCGCTGCTGCCTCCCAGCGCCTGGGTGGTGCGAGAGGACGTGGGTTCGATCCCCACTCAGTCTGTGTGGAGTTTGCATGTTCTCCCCGTGTCTGCGTGGGTTTCCTCTGGGTGCTCTGGTTTCCTCCCACACTCCAAAGACATGCTGGTCAGGTTCACCCATAGTGTGTGAGTGACAGAGAGAGAGAGTGTGTTCCACTGATGTATGGATGAGTGACCCAGTGTAAGGAGTGTATCTAGCAGTGTAAGTCACCGCGGTGAATAAGGTGTGTGGGCTCATAACACTACATAGAGTTCGTTGGAAGTCGCTTTGGAGAAAAGTATCTGCTAAATAATAAATGTAAATGTTATAAATAAATGTTACAAAATGAGAAATGCTGTTTAAAAGAATCATTGGCATCTTTACCCCTCAAACTAAGTAAAACTGGTGGAGATTGACAATCGTTGCATCCGCACTGACATTCTGTTGCATTTGTACTGTTAATGATGAAACGGCAGGTGAAAAAGTGAATGAATTCTCTTTTTAAACACTTCACCCGCACTGCAAGTAATCCTCTAACTGAAATGTTACTCCGAAGTTTGGAGAGGTCAGAAACTTTCGACATGAGTCATGAATTTTTTCCGCTCTGCTTTTTTTTTTCCCTCCGCTTTGAGGAGCGGCGCACCGGTTATCTTGGTGAAAGGAGGCATTAAGTTTTTATTCAAGTCATGATCATCAGGCCTTGTTTGTCATCGCTTGCACCGAAATTCAATTTTTAAGAAAGATGCAAATAAAAAGAAGAAACGTTAAGGATAAAACTTGAATATTAATAACCGCTTTTTTTTTCTTTATGAACAAATTTGAATAACCACACTCCCTCGTGCGAGCATCCATGTAATTATCCTCCACGTCGAATGTTGCAGTGAAGCTGAGGACGCCGGTTTTCAGCGAAACCAGCCTGCCATCTAGAGACAGAGCACGTTGTTGCCGTCCCTGTTTCGGTCCCGGAGCCCGCAGCCCACGCCGAATATGTTTCATCGAATCACTCGGAACTGAGAGAAGCACAGTGACAAATAATGTGTAATTAGCTTCACTGTACTGGTCACTGCTATCACGTGAGAGCTGCTCGTCTTCATCCACCACGGCGCTAGAAAAGTCTCATATTCATAAAGAGGGATTTTATCCCAGGAGACCTAGTGAAGTGCTCTTCTCCGCTGGTGGATTCTATCATTTTTAACTAGATTGTAAGGTAGCTCTTGCTGGTATCCTTGTCCTTCGTAATTGACCCGTGCTCTGATTGCAGCTAGTAGACGATAAAAAAAAAATTTAAAAACCATAGAAACAAAGAAGGTTTTTGCTGAATAATGTTTTATAAGCGGGTAGCGCTGTTGTCTCACAGCGTCTGGGTGGTGCGAGAGGACGTGGGTTCGATCCCCGCTGAGTCTGTGTGGAGTTTGCATGTTCTCCCTGTCTGTCTGGGTTTGTTCTGGGTGCTCTGGTTTCCTCCCACACTCCAAAGACATGCTGGTCAGGTTCCCCATAGTGTGTGAGTGACAGAGAGAGTGTGTTTCACCGATGTATGGATGAGCGACCCATTGCAAGTAGTGTATCTAGCAGTGTAAGTCACCGTGGTGAATAAGGTGTGTGGGCTGATAACACTACATAGAGTTCATTGGAAGTCGCTTTGGAGAAAAGTGTCTGCTAAATAAATCATTGTAAACATAGGTGATGGTGCACATGCAGACCCTCCTCCGGGCTCTCTTACTGTAGTGCTTCTATACAGGCCGCAATACAGCCACTCTCCTCCTGCCTGTGGGTAACACTGTTCCTCCGCATCCAGAGAAGGTCCACCTGATCTCCTGACGGCTTAGATCCCTTCATTTCAGTTGATCAATATGACCAACCGTTCGTGACATACCTGATAGTCGCCCCTCCCGCCAGGGCCGTGCAGCGTCAGCACGCGGTTGGCGTCCCTGTGGCCCGCGGGTGCCCATCAGTCGCGGGAAGCCCTCAGCAATCGCTTGATCATCGCACGCCGTAACACTACCCCACCAGCGTTCTTATTCCCAATTTGTTTGTCGTATGAGTAATCGCTTCTCTCTTTCCTTCTGTACCATTTCGGCGTAAGCAGCGTGCCGCGTGAGGAGCGACGAAAGAGCGGCTGCAGAGACCGAATCGGGCGAGTTCATTTCAGGCCGCCTTGCCAGCTGTACTTAACTCCTACGTTAAAACAGAGCGGCAATTAACAATTACCTTTGGTAAACAACGAACACGCTGTCTGGCAGAACGAGTCCGAGTTACGGAGAAATCCGAAAGAAACCTCTTTAAAACAGATCGTTCGCTCAATAAACCGTTTGCATCGTGCCAGTACATCATTTTATCTGTGACTACATTTTCATGCTTAAATACAGTCCAATACCCTTTTTTTTTCCCCATCTTAAGCTCATATTAGCTAAAACGCAATTTTGTTAATGGCAGATATGATCATTTTTGCGTACAGAGCTATCATGGGGTCATAAATGGGATCTTTTAATTCATTTTGCTCATGCTTTTCTCCAAAGCAAATTATGACATGAAGCGTTGTAGTATTATCTACCCATTTATACAGCTGGGTAATTTTATGGGTGTAGTTCAGCATCAGGGAGGCACAGTGGCACGGCGGGTTTGGCCAAGTCCTGCTCTCTGGTGGGTCTGGGGTTCAAGTCCTGCTTGCGCTGCCTTCTGATAGACTGGCATCATGTTCTGGGGGTGCCCCTTGCACCCTGTATTGCCAGGTTAGGCTCTGGGTTACTGCGACCCTGCCGGCCTCGGACAGACAGTTGGGCATCGCTACCTTGCTCAAGGGTACTAGCGCTGGGATTTGAACCTGCAACCTTTTGGCCTGAAGGCAGAAGTGCTAATCAACACACTGCCACCCATTTTGTTGTTTTAAATGATATTTCCTGTAAAGTTCTATCATTTTGCAGCAGTTCCTGACATGCTGCTTCACTGCCCAGCTCGCTCTTTTAAGCAGGCATTGACAAATGGTTTGCAGATGACTTGTTTGGCCTGTTGACCCTTCTGACTCTGCATGCAGTATGTTAATATATATATATATATGTGTGTGTGTGTGTGTCTGTGTGTGTGTAAGCGGTTGTACCAAATGTTTTGCTGCAGGTTAGAAAGGGCACAGGACAGTGGCAACACTGCAGTACTTTCCAGCACCATCCCAGGAGGGCCCTCGCTGCGTCCGCACGCCGAAGAAAACCCTCGTAGCGGAACGCCGTCCTTGTGCAATGCTGCCCCCTGCTGTTTGGCACACGGGCACCCCCACCCCCTACCCCACCCCTACCCCCTTGCCTCCCGCCACCCCGGCCCGTCATCCCCGGCCCCGCAGCAGTCTGACAAATCCCTTCTCGCAGCTCCCAGAAGATGTTTACAAATAAACCCAGCCAAGTAGGTGCAAGTTCCAGCCCTGCAGAGAGAGAGACACTTTTTGCACAAAGCGTACATTCAATCTGTCACAAATTCGGCCGTTTCTGACAGGCTCAAAGCCGTATCTTTCCCAAGTGCCAGCAGAAGTCAAGCTTCCCAAGCACCACGCATGGCTTATAAAGTGCAGAAATGGCACCGGGCTTCTTTATTTTTATTTTTATTTCTATTTTTTTTTCCATATAACTGCCAGCGGTTCCTTTGGAATTGTCCTACTTCACCTTCACAGGGAGTTTCGCTCCCTCTCTCGCTGTCTCTCCCTTCGGCCTTTGAAATAGCGAGGCTTGAATGTCAGTTGATGTTGGTCTGGCTGCGGGGGGGCAAGAATTAGAATGTGTTCCAGGTCTCCATGGTAAGTGGTGCATTGCTGCAGCAAAGGAGGGGACTGGAGGCCCCCACTGTTGCTAGGAAACACTTGTGGCATCACCCCCCCCCCCCATCACCACCACCACCACCACCATCACCCACCCCTTTCCCGTACTCTGTCGGTCTCCTTGAAAATGCCAACGCAGAAAAACAGATAAGAAAGTGGAACGCGAGTGAAATGTCATCGGATTCCCGGAGGACCTCTGGGAACGGGATCGCCGCGCGCGCCCATCTGAGCGGGAACAGGCGACGGAGGGATGCGTGCGCCCGCCGTGCCGAAGGAAAGGATTTACTCTTCTAGCTGGAAAGCTCTGACACTTGGCCTCGCGTGTGTGTGTCTGCGTGTGTGTGTCTGTGCGTGTTTTCCTCTTTTTTATTTCTAATTCCTTTGCCATACGGTCTATCAGTTCGGGAAACTTAATCCCCCGCAAAGATATTTGTTAGTCAAAGCCGAGGGGCCGAAAAGCCGCTCTGCTCCGCATTAACATTCCGAGGGCAGTTTGTTACCGTGACGCTTTCAAAGGACCATCCAGACCTCCTGGGGTCCTTTGACAAGAGAACACCCACCCCACACACACCCCCACCCCCACCCCACCACCAATCTCCCCTAAACCACCACCCCTCCCCACCCACCACCAACCCCCTAAACCCCCTGTGTGTTTTTTTTCCGCACCCCCAACCAAATTTCCTGGTATATAACTACAGACTGTATTTCTCAATCTGGACTAAGGTAACTGAAACTCGACACGGTACACGCAATCCCGTCTGTACGGCGTTGCGTCGCACACGCACCGCTCCGTATTTGTGACCATTATGACACTTTGACCTGGACCCGTCACCAGACCCAGCGTGATGCAAAATGGCTCACTGTGAGGTGCATTTTAACTCAAAATAGACAGTTACAAAAACCTAAACATATTTTTTGTCACACACACACTGGCTGAAACCGCTTGTCCTAACGGGGGTCGCGGCGAGCCGGAGCCTAACCCAGCAACGCAGCGCATAAGGCTGAAGGGGGAGGGGACACGCTCAGGACGGGACGCCGGTCCATCACAAGGCGCCCCACGTGGGACCCAAACCCCAGACCCGCCAGATTCAGGACCCGGCCAAACCCCCCCCCCCCGATAATGATTACGTACGTTTGAAAATTTGTACCGATCACCGCTCACCCAGCATCAGTTCAGTCTTTGTTCACATTTTGTTTCCAACATGCGGGCTACTAGTGCTTTGCTTCGTGTGTATTTGCAAAAAAATTACGGATTTAGACATGTATACATATTTTAAATTTTCTCTATGAATTCAACCTCGGTATCATTATAAGTCGTCCAAACAGAATCTAAGGTACCACCAGCAAAAGCACGAAAAGCTGAGCAGGTCTTCATGCTGTTTATTGTTTGATTATGTCCTATTGGGCCCTTTATTTTTTAACTGTGCCAAGTGTGCTGTGTCACGGTGCAATAACTACAGTTTGAAATATGTATTAAATTGTTAAATTATGTTCTATTTCTGTGCAAAGTGGATTGTGATACTATTTCATCCTGGACTATAACAGCAGTAGTGATGTTAAAGCATCAGGCCCTCGATAGCAGTTTCAGATGACGTGCCATACAAAACTGCAGCTAGAACAGAGCCAGTGTATTGGAACATTGAAACTATCAACAAAATCAAATTCCCTCTTTCTAACGGACCTTCAATGAACTGTTCTAAAGACAAAACTCTGCAGCAAAATAAAGAATAATTAAAATCCCATTGCTTTCCATGTCCTCACTTTGAGAGAAGAAGGGGTTGTTGGAAATATTGCGGTACACGGCACTACGGGTTCGGACGGCGTGAAAAAGGACACGGAGACAGTATTAATTTCAAACAATTTATCTGAACAGCAATACACAAAAAAATAATGTTCTTGGACCAAGGAAACCATTTTCTCCCAGAGCTGTACTTCCAGCCAGCCTTCCCAGCCTACCTAATACCCACAGACTCTTTCCTAACACGCTGAGAAAAAGGGTCACCCCATCATTTCCTCCAGAAGTGTCCCCAGTGGTTGCACACCCACATTTCACATTTTTCCCACAATGCAACTATTTACAGTTACCAAGTTTCCCACCCAAAACAGTAATGCGGGTAATTACATAATCAGTTCTTAGCTGAGTGTGTCGTCCCTGCGTTTGCTTCATCCTCTGTACATATACATCACTTCTCGCTGCAAATCTGAGCGCCAATGAAGAGCTTGTGTCTGTTATACGGGTTATAGGAAGCGTGCGATTATGAAAAAGGACAGAATGACAGCATTCCATAACAAAAGCACTAATAATCTACATTTCAATTGGGTTTACATTTATTTACTTAGCAGACACTTTTCTCCAAAGCGACTTCCAATGAACTCCAGGTAGTGTTATCAGCCCACACACCTTATTCACCGCGGTGACTTACACTGCTAGATACACTACTTACACTGGGTCACTCATCCATCCATCAGCGGAACACACACACTCTCTCTGTCACTCACACACTATGGGTGAACCTGGACAGCATGTCTTTGGAGTGTGGGAGGAAACCAGAGCACCCAGAGGAAGCCCATGCAGACACGGGGAGAACACACAAACTCCACAAGGACTAAGTAGAGATCGCACCATGTCCTCTCGCACCACCTAGGCGCTTTGAGACAGCATCGCTACTCGCTGCGCCACCGTGCCAGGCTGTTGGGGTTATGCACGAAATCGAATGGTGTTAGTGTGTTACCCTGCCTGCTCTTGTGCTGTACGTGCGTCATCTCATTCAGTCTGTCCAGATTGCCCTTAAGTGTGTTCAGTTTGCTTTGGTCCATTAAGAGGGTCACACTGGTGCGGCATTCTACTGTATCCACTCTGTTGGGTAAGCAGACACAGATTTTGGCCACGCATGAACCTCCGCTCCATATTTTATTCATACGTTCACTTGAGTGTGTATTAATGCACCGTAGGCGTAACCCCCCCCACCCACGGTATTCAAACAAGCCTGTGTATGATTCTAGTGTTCAATATTCCTAACATTTTTCTGGTTCCTTAATATGGGGCGCAATGAGACAGTGTATTGTACTGTACCTGAATGTTTGTGCTTCAGAACTGGAATATTTGAATATGGCCCACATTAGCCGAGTATTTTTTTCTCTCGCCTTCTCAAAAGAAGTCTTTCAAGAGGAACCCTGATAGTTCGTCTTCAAACGCCAATATCAATATTGACTCTGGAGAATATCCTGCGGCCAGAAGCGAGCAACAGTCCAGCATGGGCCGGGCGCTGGGTCTGGACCTGGACAGCGCTCTCTTTGTGCTGCTCCCACTGCACACCTCGCAACTCCGCTGGACTGGTAAGCAAGTTGCATCTTCTGGAAAAGGTTGCGATAATCCTATAATTCTGCCAGAAACAAAATTCATTGCTTGGTAAATTAATTATTCAGAAACCTTGAAAAGAAAAGACCCCCCATGGCCTGTGGGGGGAAAACCTCCATGTGTTATTATTTGTTATATATATTTTCGCTTACCTGGTTCTTTTTCAGCGTTGCAGGTTCAGCTCTCAAGGCTGCGGGCATGTTCCTGAAGACACTTCCGATTTTAATTATTTTTGCCGCCTGTAAGTAAACTAAAAATTTTGATCGCAGTTCTTCTATCCGAGCTTCGCGGCTCAACCGTCCCAAACACACGCCGCTGCGGAGTTTACACATCTGCATGTTTTCTTTGAATGGCATCTCTTCGCTTTACCCCGAATTTCAAACATCACATGTTTAGTAATTTAAGCCAGCTTTTACACTTCCGTGTGGAGAAATATGAAAAATGCTGCACATAAGGACAGTTTGTCAATCATTACTTCTATAGCAGGTAAACATAATGCATGCATCCATCTCTTTATCTGTTTGTCTATTATCAGCAACTGCTTGCCTAATGCTGGGTCACGGTGGTTTGGAGCCTATCCTGGAAGCATAGGGCATAAGGCAGGGTACACCCTGGACAGGACACTAGTCCATCACACACACACACACACACACACACATTCACACACTACAGCTAACTGAGAGTAAGTAAGACCATTGGGAGAGCTGGTAGCGTAGTGATTAGAGCTGCAGCCTTTGGGCCCAAAGGTCACAGATTCAAGCTGCACCTCCAGCTGTAGTACCCTTGAGCAAGGTACTTAACCTAAATTGCTCCAGTGAAATTACACAGGTGGTCCCCGATTTAAAATTTTATTGACTTTACCATAGTGATCTGCCGATAGACATTCAGTAGAAACCGCATTTCGAATTTTGAATTTTGATTTTTTTCCCGGGAAAGCGATATGTGGTGGCATACTCTCTCGTGATGCTGGGCAGCGGCAGCGATCCGCATCTCCCAGTCTGTCACGCAGAGGTGTGTATTAGGTGTATTAAATGTATTTTCGATTTAGGATTGGTTTTGCGGAACGTAACCCCATCATAAATCGGGGATCACTTGTAAATGGGTGAATAATTGTAAGTTGCTTTGGAGAAGAGTGTCAGATAAATGTAATTCACGTGAAGCACATCTTTGAACTATGATAGGAACGGAAGCACCAGGAGGAAACTCCCTTTTCATTTAGCAGATGCTTTAATCCAAATACGGCGAGAACATCGAAACTACACGCGAACTGAGCCGAATTGAAACCCACAACCCAGGAGCTGCGAGGCACCCGCTCCACCGCCCCACGCAGCAGTCACAGTATTGTACATAAACCTGAACTACAGAAAGGTCACCAGTACCATCCTATACACCTATGAAAGAAATGTACAGGTCTTTTAAGGTATCCTTAGCTTTCACATTTTGAAGGATCTCATCTGGAGCTGTGTGTCCTGGTGATTTCCTGTATATGTCAGTGGAATAACAGTCATTATCACAGTATGAATTAGAGGACATGTATACATTTAGATTTATTTAACAGACGCTTTTCTCCAAAGTGACTTCCAATGAACTCACAAATACACACACACACACACACACCTTATTCACCGCGGTGACTTACACTGCTAGATACACTACTTACACTGGGTCACTCATCCGTACATCAGTGGAACACACACACACTCTCTCTGTCACTCACACACTATGGGTGAACCTGAACAGCATGTCTTCAGAGTGTGGGAGGAAACCAGAGCACCCGGAGGAAACACGCAGACACTGGAAGAACATGCAAACTCCACACAGACTGAGCAGGGATCGCACCTACGTCCCCTTGCAAAACCCAGGCGTGTGCCACCGTGCCACCCGTGAACTGTTACATTTATTCATGCAAAGGTAACTTATTTAGGAACATCAGAATGTTTATTTCTTTTCTCTGTTGGTTGTCATGGCAATCTCAGATCCAGAAAAGAGCGCTGACCATGACACAAGTTTAATCCGCAGTGATATGCAGCTCATTTCAATTAGTTTCCATCTTAGGATGAGCTGGCAGCGTAATTAAAATTCATGATGTGACAGAGAAGGTAAGGGACTTAATGAAGCTCAAACACAAAGGTTCAGACTGAAAGTCGCTCCTCATCAATCCCGGTCTTAACTCCTCCCCCTCCTCACCTTTTAGGAAAAATGCAAACAGTGTGAGTGTGATTCTGACGGCAGAAGCAATTCTACTGCTCTACGTAGTCTGTCTTCATTATTGTTATTATTGCTAAGCTTATTCCTCACTCCTGTGCCTCATACAACAGTATACTTTACTGAAGCACTAAGTTCATTTATCTTCTCAGTGCCATTCACCTATGGGGACTTTAAAATGATTTTCCAGGCCTCACCTTAACGATTAATTGCTTGCTGTCCTCTGTGCGTGGGGGCGTGGTGGCGCAGTGGGTTTGGCCAGGTCCTGCTCTCTGGCGGGTCTAGGGTTCGAGCCCTGCTTGTGGTGTCTTGCGATGGACTGGCATCCTGTCCCGGGTGTGCCCCTTCCCCCTCCAGCCTTGCACCCTGTGTTGCCAGGTTAGGTTCCGGCTTGCTGCGACCCTGCTTGGGATAAGCGGTTTCAGTGTGTGTGTCTCCTCTGTGTCTCTTGAAACAGTGGTGCAGCCTATCTGGGTCCCCAGGTGTGTGAATGCCACCTCTTTCCCAGCTGAAATAGGTTAAATTCTAGTTGTAGGTCATTGTAGAAACACACACACATTTTCTGAACCGCTTATCCCATACGGGGTCACGGAGCCTATCCCGGCAACACAGGGCGTAAGGCCAGAGGGGGAGGGGACACACCTAGGACGGGACGCCAGTCCGTCCCAAGGCACCCCAAGCAGGACTCGAACCCCAGACCCACCGGAGAGCAGGACCCGGTCCAACCCACTGCGCCACCGCACCCCCACATTGTAGAAACATAAATCTGGATAAAAGTTCTTGAATCCTAGATGAACCACCATGCCTGAATAAAATTACAGCTGCCCCTATGGCCCCATGGATTGGTTTCAGGGATTGGGTAAATGTGTCTGCTGTCCCTCATTTCACGGTTGCTCTGCTGTTGCAGGTCTTGTCATTGACAGCACAGGGAAGAGACGTCATGAACCAGAAGAGTATAAGGGAAAAGAAAAATGGAAGGTCACCAAGGGCCAAGTGATGACCAAGGACGGCAACACCATAGAGACAGGAAACGATCGCACTGGCAAGACAAGGCAGCGGCGGATGAGGAACGATGTGGGCTGCACCAGGATTGGTGGGATCTGCCAACACAGCAAATATATTTGCCAAGGGCGGTACCTGATGGATAAGTGCAAAGGACCCAGAGCACGCCAGTGTTGCCTGCCAGGTGACAGCACAATCTCTCAGCATCTTCTGCATGGTCCTGTCCCGTTCCGAAAACTTCTGAGCAGTCACCCAGCTCAGTTTGCAGTCGTTTGGTCCTGGAAAGCTCTCGTTTCATTGTCTTTCTGTCCTCTTCCCAGGTTCTGGTGCTTGGGACACCCTGTGCTCTGGTCACCACCGGAACAGGGTGAGAGGTTGCGACAGGTTTGGCTGCGGAGCCTTCAACTCTAAGAGGTACCCTTCGTACCACTGCCAAACTCCCCACGCAAGATATCCTCTATTAAGCAGACGGAACATGTTTCTGAAGTTTCATACTGGCCACAAGCCAAATTATTATAATAATAATAATTATTATTATTATTATTATTATTTCCATTATCAACAACCGCATGTCCCAAGTGGGGACACACCCAGGATGGGACACCAGTCTGTTGCCAGGCGCCTCAAGCAGGACTCGAACCCCAGACCCGTGACACAGCGGGCACCGCCTGAACCACCACGCTCCCCTATTATTATTATTATTATTATTATTATTATTATTATTATTGCTCAGTCCACTGCTGTTGCACCCTAGAGTGATAAATACATTACATTATTATACAGTCAGCAAATAAAATAAATCAGGGTGACATTTTAGACCTTCCCCTCTTGCTAGTTGTTGCATTTAACTGAAACATAGCTCTAAAATGTTACATTTAAGCTTAAATTGGTTATCAAATCCTTCCGGTGTGGGAGTGCTGCAGTATTCTGTCTCATGAGCACAGTACCATGCTGTCGGGTTTATTCACAGAGGGGCGGGAATCCACAGAGCTGTGGACGTGGTGTGTGATGACTACTCCGTCGTCAACGCGCCTTTCTCGGGCACCCTGGGTGGTCCGGTCTACCGTAAGGTGGCAGACGGCATCCGGGACGATGGGGTTAAGCTCCTCAGTTCAGGTTGGTACCCTGCTTGTGACATCACCCTACTTAGGCCTCAGAACGAAAGGATCATACTGGTCGAATCTTCCCCGTAACAATCAATGGGTTTTCCATAATACCTTGTTTTACATCAAATAAGATGTCAACATTTAATTCTCAGCGACAGTGACAAATTAGATGATTTTATGCTTCTGTGTAGGATTATGGGACGTAATGGAGAACAGGGAGATCTCTGGCAGTGATGCCGGGACCTAATGGCTTTTGAAATCTAATCAGAGGCAGGAAAACACACAATCGTCTGTCAGGAATGATTGTCAGGAAGGGGAGCGCCACACGTCTTCATTAGGCTCCAGCATGGCTGAGCATGAACCAAAAAGCTACGGGCAAATGACATTAGCCTGGCAGTAATTGTAAGGCATTGAGGGAACGTGGAGGTCCTTACGTCCGGGTCGCTCTGCTCCACCTCACCATGCGATTTAATGCTACACACTTCGTGTGATGGCACTTGGAGAGGTTATGGGGCTCCAGCGCTGGGCACAGGGCACAATTTTTTTTTTTGCGAACGTCAAAAATCACAACTTGCTGCAAAACTGCATTTTTTTCTCACGGGAAAAAAAAAAAAAAATGTTGTAAATGATGAAATCGTTAAATATTTAATATTTTAGACGCATTTATGTCTATACCACTGTTTATGTTTGTAGCACTACTTATCTCAGCCAAGCTGCAGCACTGCATGATCTGCAGCCAACAACGTTAATTGTTTGTGCACAAATCTGTGTGTGTTTTGCCTGTATTTTGGCGACAGAATACTGCGTGAAGATCTTCAACGTTCGGCCGTACCGCTACATGGGTCCCATCTCTAAAGGGGAGGCGATGGGTTATCTGCTCCCACTTCAGGAAAGATTCTCTGGGATCACATCCCACTTGGAGCTGCAGATGTGTGACCGTTCGAACCCCTTTCCCTACATCTAACCCCCATGGATGTTACAGCAGCGCCTTTCCCTGCACTCCTTGTGCGAATGTGCTCAACATCTAACTGCTGCTTTGGCTCATGCCTTCACTCATTGTACTGTAAAGCTCGCGCAAAACCCTGTTGTGCTCCAAGCATTTGTTCTGAAACCTTCTACCAATCATTGTGTCCCCGACCTCAGATCAATAATTAAAATGATTCTTTCATGAGAAAAGAAAATCTCCTGCCTTTTGCACAACTAATTGTGGCCCAGTGAACAACGTTCTCATATTCTCACTTGCAAAGAGTGAGAAACACAGAAGGAAGATGGGGATGAGACTTTGAACATTTTCCTTTTGTGGATTTTCTTAATACTTAATTTCCCTTTAAATAACATGGTAAAAAGGAAAAAAATAAATAAATTCAGATGTTATAAAATACGGGGGTGCGGTGGCGCAGTGGGTTGGACCGCAGTCCTGCTCTCCGGTGGGTCTGGGGTTTGAGTCCCGCTTGGGGTGCCTTGTGACGGACTGGCGTCCCGTCCTGGGTATGTCCCCTCCCCCTCCGGCCTTACGCCCTGTGTTGCCGGGTAGGCTCCGGTTCCCCGTGACCCTGTATGGGACAAGCGGTTCTGTAAATGTGTGTGTGTGTGTGTGTGTGTGTGTGTGTTATAAAATACTGGGGGCATGACCTCTGACCTCTCTGGTGTCTCTGGCCATCATGAGTGCTCACTTGACTTGTAAGTCCTGCGTAAACCAATAGAGGGCACTACATCAATTTACTGTGGTAATGGGAAGGGTACAGTTGACAGTGTACCACAAGGTGGTGACATTAAAATTCTAAAGGGCAACAAGATTCTTTAGAGACAAGGAGGTCCACTGTAAGTACAGTTTTAATATTTCACAGGGTCTGCAATGCTGCTGAAACATGTAATCTTCACTTATTGTGGTCATCAATACAGCTGATCACAATTAACCTTGTAGTATATCCCTATTAATTCGGAGCATCTTTATTAATTTATATATTTATTCATCTATATTCATTATTTCACCCATTTTCAGGACTTAGTGTTTTACTGGAGTTTTTCAATGTATGTACCTTGTCCAGTGTATTCATTGTTGATATTGTTCATATATATATATGAACTATTTATACATACATGTGCTATGTACTGTACCAACACAAAACAAAATTTGAATAAATAAAAGCAGAGTGACATTTCTATCATAAAACTTGCATTTCCTTTAATTTTCTTATTTTAAAAATCTATCTTAAAAATGTTTTCAACTTTAAAATGAATCAGTTCAGAGAGAAAATTGCAAAATGTTACAAAGAAAGAAGAAAAGATGTCTGTACATGTTATAAAACTAGACAAGCTTGTCATGGGGCTGAAGAAAGATTTCACAATACTTAATTTTAATACAGCTCAATTGTATTTCAATAGCAACTTAATGACTTTGAATTTTTCAGTTTCGGAAAATGTGTGTGTGTGTGTGTGTGTGTGTGTGTGTGTGTGTGTGTGTGGTTTACAGAATTTAATTTTAAATAACAATATTTAACAACACTATTTAAGTTTATTGCTATCGTGGCAATAACCTTGAAGGGCAACTAGTGAGTTACAATATTATTACATCCTACCCTATCCTGTAGTGAAGTACTATGAAGTACTATGGAGACCCCCCAAGAAGAGCTAGAGACTGTTGTTGTAGAAAGGAAGGGTTGGGCTTGCCTGCTCAGCCTTTCCAGGACAAGCAGAAGGGCACTGATATTATTATTATTATTATTATTATTATTATTATAGCTAGTAGTGTAGCGGTTAGAACTGCTGCCTTTGTACTGAAAGGTTGCAGTTTAAAATCTTACCTCTGGCTGTAGTACTTTTGAGCAAGGTACTCTAAATTGCTCTAAAAGAATTACCAAGCTGTATAAATATGTAAATAATTAAAGGTAGATTAACACTGTAAATTGCTTTAGACAAAAAGTGTCAGATAAATGTATTATTATTATGATTATTATTTTTTCATATGGGTGGCACAGCTACCTCACAGTGCTTGTACTGTCTGAGCAGGTTACTCTCAGTGCTCTGGTTTCCTCCCACAGTCCAAAGACAGACATGTGTTTCAAGTGAACTGGTGATTTGAAATTGCCTGTACTGCATGTCTACCCTGTGACGCACTGGAATCTCATCCTGCGTGTACCTTAAATTAGCCTGATCCCCTGTTTCCATAGCAGGCTCTGGAGTGCAACAGCCCTGATTTGGAGCGCACACACACACACACACACACACACACACACACACTTTCAGAACTGCTTGTCCCGTACAGGGTCACGGGGAACCGGAGCCTAACCCGGCAACACAGGGCATAAGGCCAGAGGGGGAGGGGACACACCCAGAACGGGATGCCAGTCCGTCGCAAGGCACCCCGAGTGGGACTCGAACCCCAGACCCACCCGAGAGCAGGACTGTGGTCCAACCCACTGCACCACCCCACCCCCACACTGATTTGGAGCAGTGAGTATTAATATTATGTACAACACAACAAATTTATTCATTCGGCTGATACTTTTCTCCATAGCAACTTGTGCTGTCCAACCCATTTATGGAGTAATTTTTACAGGAGCGGTTTAGATCAAGTACCTTGCTCAAGGGCTCTACGGCAGTAGGTGGGATTTGAAACTTTGACCTTCAGCTCCAGCCAGCATTCTACCCACAACCTTGAATTTATTGATAAAGTATGTAGAAATCATGTAAAGTATGTTAAAAGTCCTTATTGACCTACTCTGTATCCTTGAGTCCTAATAATAACTAAGGCAGCTGGTAGCTAGTGGTTAGAGTTGGACCCAAAGGTTGCAAGTTTGAATCCCATCTCCAGCTATACTATATAGTACCCTTGAGCAAGGTACTTACCCTAAATTAATCCAGTAAAATTAACTAGCTGCATAAATGAGTACATAACTGTAGATACCTTAACGTTGGAAATTATAAACTAACAGAACAAGAGGCCCCCTTGCCTGGAGGAAGGTTGACGATACAGCAGCTTGAGTATTAATTTCTGAATTGAAATACCCAGAAAATCTTTTTTTTTTTTTTGTAAAAGTATTTTGTGAAAAAAATCTCCCTTCCCTTTATTTTAAAAAAAAGGCAGCTTTTAAAATCGTTCGTTTAGATTTTGACCGAGTGTGTGACGAAAAGGTCTATGAGGCGGCGGCCACGCGGTGCCTTTCCCCTTTAAGGGCTCGCGGGGGCCGGTCTCCGGGAGAGCGGAGCGCGCGCGGGGTGCCGCGAGGCGGAGCGCTGGGATAGGCTGGCGGTTCGGGTTCGGGGCAGTTCGAGTCCACGCAGCAGGAAAGGAGTCCATTTTTCGCGTGTAACTCTGCCGCCTGCTTTCTCTCCCGAGTGTTTGTGTGTGTGTCTCTGTGTCAGTAAGTGTGTTCTGAGCGGCTCGAGAGAGAGAGAGAGAGAGAGAGAGAGAGCGAGAGCGCGGAGGTCGGGCGGGAGGCTCAGGCTGGACGTGGTGGTGGCTGCTGTGTCTTCGCACACCGTGGATTTATTATTATTATTATTATTATTATTATTATTATTTTCACCGCTAGTGAAGTGCTGAGGATTTAACACAGAGAGAGACACACTCTTAAACACACCATGCCCAGGAGGACCGTGCAGGAAGTTACTGTCCAGGACGTGCAGAAGAGAAGAATCCCCAGCAAGCACTATGTAAGACGGGAGAGGCAGCAACTTTCGCTCACCTCTCTTACACCTTTGTGTTTGTTTTCTGAGGCGATTTTTTTCGTCAAACTTTTAAAATTAAACCAGTAATTACTAAAGTAGCCCTAAATAAACAAACAAAGAAAAAGAAAGTAGGCTACCTGTATTATTACGCAGTTTGTGTGTGTATTCGTGTGTGACTGTGTGGGTGGGCGGCAGTTTAGCGGAATAAACTAGAATAGAAACATGGTGAAACGTAAACTATGAATTTGTTCCTTTCTCTGGGAGGGGGATCCGATTTGGCAGAGTGTGGAACGGCTGCTAGCTTAGTTTGGGCCTTCTTTGTTCTGCAGAGGGAGGCAACAGGGCTTCGTTTGGTCACAACCCCTCTCTCTCACATATTATTCTAAAACGCTTTAACTTAGTCTTAACCTTTAAGTCGCGTTTTGAAACGTTTTTAAAGTTTGCTGCCATTAGCTGCCAAACTAACATACCACACTGTTAATCCGTTAGTCTAGACATTCAGAGAAGGGAATTCAATTTTGTATTTGTGTGTGTTGAATAATCATAATTTATTGGGTAAACTGTGGATTCGTAACAAAACAAGGGAAGGTCTGATTTGGGCAATGAATGATGTTTGAGTGACTCAGTGCAGCCTGACTAAGTTTTCAGTTGAAAATGATAAACAGGTGTTTGCATGGATTTTGTAAAATCACTGTTACACAGTGCATATATAGAAGTGTCTTTGTAACCACAGGGAGATGTTTGGGGCAGGAGTCCTGCTGTCTTTCACAGCCTGGTGAATATGGTTTTTTGGACCTGCTGTGAAGTTTTGGAAATTTACTGGCTTAAGAGTAAATAAGTAAAAGTAATATTTGTAACTATTTCATGCAACTCAGTGTGTAGCCTTTTGTAAAATAATTTTGTAACATTTGCTTATTTCACAATGACATGAATTGATGAAAGATCAGGTCACATGGAATTTGCCATAAATGATATGGATGTAATATTTTACTTAAAATGTTTAACTGAAGGCAGAGCAATACATGTAGCATATCTTGCATCATTGTAATATTTTCTTATAATACCTAAATAAGGATTTAAAATATGATTGTAGTGTTATCAGCCCACACACCTTATTCACCAATTTGACTTGCACTGCTACATCCATACATCAGTGGAACATACTCTTTCTGTCACTCGCACACGGGGGGAACCTGAACCGCGTGTCTTTGGACTGGGAGGAAGCCAGAGCACCCAGAGGAAACCCATGCAGACTCTACACGGAGTGATCGAACCCATGTCTTCAGGCACTGCGAGACAGCAGCGCTTCTCGCTGTGCTGCCCCACCTACCCTGACTTGCTCTAGTAGAAATTACATGTCAGCTAACTGAATAAATGTAAATTTAGGCTGTTTAAAACCCACAGTAGGCTACATGGAATATTCTTCCCTTAAGGTGAGGTGATAGGGTTAAGGTCATGGTGACTTCAGAATTTTTTGACTCAGTTCCAGTTCTTTAATGCAATTCCAGCACTGATTTCTGTTTGGAAAGTTAATGCATTGACTTTCTCACAAGTAAAACCCAGTTTTGATAGAGCTTTTTGAGTATTGCTGTGATTTTAAAAAAAAAAATACAAATTATTGTATTTTCTAATTTTTTTAACAAATATTGCAGTGAAATATTAAAATTTATTTTGGGCACTTAATACTTCTCACGCACACTGGCTGAAACCGCTTGTCCCACGTGGGGGTCGCGCCGAACCGGAGCCTAACCCGGCCACACAGGGTGCAAGGCTGGAGGGGGAGGGGTCACACCCAGGCTGGGATGCCAGTCCATTGCAAGTCATCCCAAGCAGGACTCAAACACCAGATCTGCCAGAGAGCGGGACCCAGCCAAGCCTCTGCGCCACCGTGCCCCCCTCCTCTAGAATACTTCTTATTTTAAAATTTATTTCAGTGCTGTTAATTATCCAATATAAACTGCACTGTAGACTACTACAGATTATTGCCTCTCAGAAAAATGATAAAATCCCTTTTAGAACATTTTATCTGTGGTCATAGAGATGATTCCAAAGTATTCAAATTGTATTAAAGTATACTTAGCCGAGTAGTTGTTTTCCTATTCTGCTCAAAATCTATATGATTTTCAGTGCATATTTTCTAAATTGTACAGCATGCGTGCTGTATAAGTGCATGAAATCATGTAAGATTTTACTTCATATTAAGAAATAGGAGATTGAAGGCTGACATCATCTTGAAATATGTTAAATTATATGAGTATTCATAATGATTGTGGTAAAATACCATCAGAGTTTCAGTGGCAATAAATAATTGTAAAGCTAGGTTTATCTTTATAGAGCTGGGTAGGAAAATTAATTCATTTTTTTTAACTTGGTTTTTGTAATGTCAGAATTCTTTAATTTTACCTGAATTTGGTGTGTTTGGTTTTTGAAGTGTCTTAGTTATATGTTACTGATTGTTTTTGAACTTTCTTTGTAACACTAGATGTAAGACATTTACCTTTCACAAGAAACACAATATATATACTCTGACCGTGAAAAGTGATATGGGTTTAAAAGCCATGGTTGTTATGCCAGAATTCTTGTTTATAAGGGTACAAACCCTTAAATGAACATGTTTTGAAGGCCAAATGAAGAGAAGTTCAAAGAACTGCTTAATCTGCCACAGTTGTAATTGTGTTTCCACCACATCTACCACCTTTCAGATGAATTTTATTGCAAATTTTCCTTTATCCTTGTTGCACCGTGAAATGAGTAATTGTGGCATTTAATTTCAAGCTTAGTGTGTACACTACTTTCATTTGCTCAGCCCCTTGCAAAAGTGTTTGTTTGTTTATATTTGTCATTTTAATCTATATTACTACAAAGCTCTTTCTTGGATGGGCATCAGGATAGGCTTGTACTGCTGATTTTGTGCTGGATGATGAACAGACATTGTATTTTCTTTTGCAAGCCATTTGTGTCAAAAGACGCTGAAGATAATTGGCACTGTAATGGCACCATTTACGAAAGAAGGTTATTCTGTTGCTATTTCTCATGAACCTTGTTGTTGTTCCTGTCTCCTTGCTGCTTGGCTTTACAGTGGGATGTGTGATTATGAAAGGGCAGTGTGGTGTCCCCACCCCCGCTCAAGCCTAGCAGACATGATGGTTGCCTGTGACTTTCCAGGCAGAGCCTGCTTGAAACCTTATTTCATTATGTACGCAGGCTGAACACTCTGGAGGGATGTTTGAACGAGAAATGTTCTTCAGGGCAACCTCTAATTGAATAGTACTCTGTATGCTTCCGAGGTGGACGTTTTCTTTTTGTGTCTTTTCTCTTATACTTCATACTAAAATGGAGTGAGTGAATCAGGAATTGGCAAGTGCTTGGCAATTTGTTATTTTGAATATTATATTTGATCAATAGACCTGCTCTAACTTTTTTTCTTCAAATCCTGCTTCTATACACTTACATTTGTTTGTGTGTTGGAGAATTGGTTATAAGGTAGTTAGCATAGCGTTAACTGTTTCTCCCTGATTTATCTGAGTTTTGTTTTAAACTTCATATTCTTCCCATTAGACCTCATAATCTGAAGATGGTTGAGTGAGATAACGAGAGGTTTGCTAAGACTTTTGTTGTTCACTGCAGTTTTGGTCAGATAAGTAGTTACTGAATCATTACTGAGAGGTGAATTATTATTATTAGCACTACTTTATGTAATCAATGCACTTTATCCACAGCTTCTTTGTTACCATTAAGGAAAATACAGCAAGTTTCTACTGGGAAGACTTGTTGAATTTGTGTTTGCTTAAATGTGTGAGAGCCTTCGGTGAGTTGGGCATATGCTCACACCTCCCCCATCCCCATGTGGTCGTCTTTAGACCCAGGATGCATGCCAACAGCAGCAATTGGCCAGACACAATCATTTTGCATTTTCTGATCAGTCCTCAGATTTTCTTCTTTTCTATTCTGAAAGAAAATGTCAGCTGTGCTTGCACTAAGCCAGTGAGCCATTTTTCCCTTAAGGAGAGCTGATGAGCTTGAAAATTCCAATGAATGTCTTCACAAAGCAGTCCGGAGGTTTAGGCCTGACAAATCCAACGTCACATATTAGCTTGACTTTCAAGAAG
This sequence comes from Scleropages formosus, assembly GCF_900964775.1. Lineage (NCBI taxonomy): Eukaryota > Metazoa > Chordata > Actinopteri > Osteoglossiformes > Osteoglossidae > Scleropages > Scleropages formosus. Next base: position 32,503,118 of record NC_041809.1, on the reverse strand, counting down.
GCAGCAAGGGTGTTGAGTTAATGAATTTAAGTTAGTGTTCCTGCTCATGATGGTACAATAATTTACTTAAATAAATGAATAAATATGTAAATTACTTATGAATAAATGCATAATCCTGCCCAAGAATACATTTTGTTATTTCATTTTCAGAGCATCTCCCAAAAACATGTTTGTTGTTTGTCAATGCAAGAATGTAAGTTGCTGACAAATTTGTGAAGGGAGAAAGAAGACATATGTCCCTTATTAAAATGCTAGCCTACAGGTGATTGTTTTGGCTGTAACACATCACTGTTTTGAGATACCACTGTTAATTCCCTGGAATTTATCTTAGACATTGCTGTAGTGATGTTGTGCTGTGGTCAAAAAGAAAAGTTAACTGTTACTTCAACAGTTTTTGCCTTGTTCTTTGGCAAAGTCTGCAGGCTGTTAAATGTTTGGAAAGAGTTCAGGACTGTAATTCTTCCTCCTATACTAAAATGATTGTGGCATATTGTGATAATTTTATGCGATGGTATACTGTAGAATACATGTGCTGTATCATTTTAGATTTAAAATTAAGTGGGCAGCAGTCAGGTGAAGAACAGACATTTACACCTACGTATGCAAACCTTCTGCAATTAGATACCGCCACCACCTCTATATTCAAAGTTGACCCTCACTCCTTTTGACTTTTCAGCTGAGTTCCACAGCCTTCCGGGTGGTCTAGCTGTGTGCTGCCCTGCTGGCTGCTGTGGCAAGTACACACAGTCCTTTGACACAAGACTAAACGATGTCCATCCTGTCTATCAGTGAAACTAGGACGGAAATGAGTAGAACCCTGTCAGCCATCTCTAAAGCTGCTCAGAGAAGGTGTCCCTTGAGGAAGCCTGCAGTGACGGTGCCAGAGTACGTCACATGAGTCTGGCTTGTTTCTCAGTATCTAGCAGGATTTCGCAATATATGAAATCATAAGTTTCTGTTTCCATGCTGTCATTTTTCTATGAAACCATGTTATATTTAGTTTCCTTTGCTCCCCACCAGTCACAGAACAGCCTTTAGGTAATACTTTATTGTGTTGCTTTTCATGGTGTGGTTTAACGAAGCAGTTGTTTGTCGTTAGCATTATTTACTGTTA